>NC_045606.1:40693914-42048557 GCF_009762305.2 Zalophus californianus | reverse complement strand
GTCATTTTTCCTCCATGATATTTTGTGACAATCCACTGTGCATCAACATTGCTATTTTTATTTATTTATTTATTTATTTAGATTTTATTTATTTATTTGACAGAAAGTGAGAGCGAGAGAGGGAACACAAGCAGGGGGAGTGGGAGAGGGAGAGGAAGAAGCAGGCCTCCCGCCGAGCAGGGAGCCTGATGCGGGGCTCCATCCCAGGACCCCGGGATCATGACCTGAGCCGAAGGCAGATGCTTAACGACTGAGCCACCCAGGCGCCCTGACATCAACATTTTTAAATGGCTGTATAGTATTCTCTTCTAATTTAGTTTTAATCTTCATTTTTACAAGTACCATCAATTTAAACTTTACTTTTAATGTAATCAGAATATTTTTTTTCTCTAAATAGAGGAGGTTAAGACAGTTTTAACAGCTTTTATGTTTCAAGTTATTTGACAGCTTTTCTTTATTCATGCCTTTATTTTTATGCTATTCATTGTTTCCTGTGGTTTGGTTTTGTTATATAAATTATGTATTGTTTGCTTATTTATCTTCTGTAATTATTAGGGAACTAAATTTATTTTTATTAGTTTATATGGTTTACTTATGTTTAGTAGATTTGTGTCTAATTTTGGAATGAAACAATGATTTTCACACTTGTTTAAGCTAAACATTAATTAAATACCTATCACTTATTAAAATTTCTGGTATTTGAAATTTTAATTTGAGGCATGGTTTAGATTTTTAGGATATAATTATTATATTTAGGCTTACAAATATTTTTTTGATTCCTTGTCCTTTATACTTATTTCATAGGCCTTTATAATATTTTTATTTTTATTTTTTTAAGAATTTATTTATTTATTTGTCAGAGAGAGAGAGAGAGAGAGCTCACAAGCAGGGGGAGCGGCAGGCAGAGGGAGAAGCAGACTCCCCAATGAGCAAGGGGCCCGATGCAGGACTCAATCCCAGGACCCTGGGATCATGACTTGAGCTGAAGGCAGATGCTTAACCCACTGAGCTACCCAGGCATCCCTAGGCTTTTACAATATTTTTAGAGGTGTACCTAACTTTAGTCACATTCATAACTGTTGCAAACATTTAAACCTGTACCTAACTGATTTCAAATCTTATAGCAGCATGTAAAGTATGACCATATGATTTCACTCATATATGGAATTTAAGAAACAAAATGAACAAACAAAAGGAAAAATAAGAGTGAGAGAGAGGCAAACGAAGAAACAGACTCTTAACTATATATAACAAACTGATGGTTACAAGGGGGAGGTGGGTGGGGGGATGGGTGAAATAGGTGTGCACTTGTAATGAGCACTGGGTGCTGTATACAAGTCTTGAATCACTACACATACACCTAAAACTAATATTAGACTGTATGCTAACTAACTGAAGTTTAAATAAAAACTTAAAAAATAGTATGACTTTTAAGTTCTATATCATTATTTCTTATGGTATAAAAATATATTTTACAAATATGATATTAGTTTTCTTGAATTTTTGCAAATGCCATTGTTCATTATGATGTCTTTATTTGTGAAAACTTGTCTGAGCTCAGAATTCTCTAGTCAAAATCTGTGTCCCTTAAAAATACATTTTCTTTCTGGATATTTACACACTGTACTTTCAGCATTAACTTAAAAGGTTATGACTAAATCTGCATCTATTTAAATAATTTTTATCATTGAAGCTATTATTCTGCTTAGGGCTATTATGTTAAGCCCTTTTCTTAAATTTAATAATATTTTCTCCAAAACATCTGGAAGGTTTTTTTCATATTATCTGATATCTTTCATAGGCACACCTATAATTTTTAATATCAATCTCTTTTTCCTAGTTTAGTGTTATGCTTAATTCTTTTTTCAATTTTAAAATTTTCATTCTTTTTTCATCTATTACATGAAAACTTCTTATATTTATCTTCCTCATCCCATGATATGCCTTCTTTTACTGCCTCCAATGTACATCTGAATCTTTCTATTAAATTTTACTACTACTTTAATTTCCTCCTTTTGATTTCAGTCATCTATTTATTATACATGTCACCCTGGAGTGCCAGTTTATAGAAGGTATAGCCATTTGTACTTTTAAGATAATTTTTTCTAAGCTTTAACTCTATTTCATGACAAAAATATTCTAAACCCCTTTTTCTTAGTATCCAAGAGACCACAAAAGGTCATGTATTCTGTTTCTTGCAGAATCTTTTCAAAGACAGTAAGATTTTCCTCGGTTTTAAACAACAACAACAAAAAGATATATTTTGCATTTGCCTTTTCCTGGCAAACATTGGTGCCACTAGATCCTTTGGGTAATTCACCCGTGTATGTTTAAAATCTGTTAGCTTCTCATAAATATATAGTCATATAGTTTGCAGCTACAAGAGTGTGAAAAGATCACTCTCTAAGCTGTTAGATTCTTTAATAACTCTCAAAAGTGAGATTAAATGTGAGGGTCTTCACTACGCAACAGAGTACATGAAAGAATGTATATACTGGCATAATTGACCCCTGGCCCCTTCCTATCTAACCAAGTTTATAAACATTCCTGAAGTGAAAACATTCAGAATGCAAGGTCTTGTAACTTTACTACCTCATCCCAACATAATAAGGTATTCTGGGATTTACAGTTTTTGAGTGAAGTGAGAAATGAATGGAAAGTGCAGCTAGTGGAGAGAAGTAGGAGGCACATCTCTTGATTTCCTGAGTGTGATTTGAAATCTGTTGCTATCTGTTGTCTTTCTTCTTTCCAATCATATTAATGCACTGTAATTTATTAACTGGTTAGCCCAGTACTTTATATGACATTTAGATTTGATTAGCCCTTTTATTCACAATCTCAGGAACCAAAATAGGCGTGGTTAATAATTGGCTTATGATAGGAGAATAGAGTCCGTCCTCACTAAAAATTCTCATTCTACAGGAATTACTATATATACTGAATAGCTGTCATTTGTGCCCTTAGATATACTGACTAGTGGGCTGCCTTGTACTCCAGATTGGCAAATATGAGGCACCAGAAGGAGGTGCTGAGGCCAGTACAAGAGGGAGTTCAGGGTATTTGTTTTCTCAGCTGCCTCCCCAGCAGGTGACCATAGGTTTATAACATTCATCTTTAAATGGCTACAGCTCCTGTCTGATGGCTCTTGCCACACAGCTTTCTCTTGTGTTAGGAGCCTGAGAATATTCCCCAACCCTTATCATTTTCCTCACCCCATCCATATTTTGTAAAAAAAAAAAACCCTTCATTAAACTGTCCTTAAATTACCTAATTTGAATGTGTCAAAAATTTCATGACACGATCTCAACTGATGCACCTACTTAGAGAAAGAATATGCTACCTGGAAATAACACAAACATTGCAATTTAGAAGCTATGTGATCTGGTCAAATTGCTTACTATCACTTAGCCCGTTTCTTCATCTGTAACTATGTCTGCTAACACCTACTTGTGATGATGTGTGAAGAAAAGTACACATAAAGCGCTTGGGACATAGAAGGCATCAGATAAATGGTATCTGGTATTATTTTTAGCTTTCATTGGCCAAATAATCTAGTAACTAAGAATAAAAAATAAATGTATGTGCATATTATGTAAGGAGAATTAGTACTATTAATAGCTCTATAGAATTTTTATTGATTCTTTAATTCTATTACAAACACAAAAGCATATGAAACAACATTTAGTGTCAAGAATACACAAGTTTAATCCACGGCATACTTCGTAATTTTTAATGTTACCTTATGCTGCAGAATAAAACACAAAACTGTCGTGAAAATTAAATGCCACAAAATAACAACAGGAAAACGGGCAGTGTTAAACTTCATAGCATATTTTCTAATTTATACCCCCCTATATATGACAAATGTATTAAGTTGTTGCTCTTTCTCACATTTCCTTGTATAATGACCTTAAATAATGGATCAAACTGGTCTATTGTAGCTGAGATTTCACAATGCTGTATAAATTTTTATCTTCATGTGGTATTATCTTCTTCCAATCATTTCCAGGCCTGAACCACTTCTGAAACATTTACAACTCAAAATAACAACACTATGACATTGGCATTAGGTTTAGTCAATAAGTGTAATGTAAACTTAAATATTAGTATTGACATGGGTTCTATTAATATGTGCTATAGTTCCATGAGATGCATGAACAGAGCTTTGATTTTTCCACTTCTGAATTTCAATATTACCATAGGTGTTGAAGATCTTTTTTAACTTCATAGCTAATTTGGCTCCCAACATCCTCTCACTATTGTAATCTTAAATAACATGCATATAACCACTTCAATCTAAACACACTTTATGTTAGGAATCTTTTAAAGAGTAAAGTGCATATAAAATGCTTTAGTATATAGTGCCATTCTTATAAAATTCATAAATTTTGAAAATTTGATAAGAATATTTTCATTTATGTAATAAAAATACCTAAGAAAAACCGTTTTCTCAAAATTCTTATAATACATTCTTTCACTTTAGGTAATAAGATGAAGGGGGACCCAGAAGTTAGGATATACTGTATTTATCTGGTCAATAAACATTAACTTCAATTCCGTGCCATGAAATGTGCTAAGCACATATCTTGGACTAGTTAATGTTTTACAAATAAAGATATTGAAGAGAGACATTAAGTATCTTTGCCATAAAGATGGTACATAGAGAAGTGAGAACTGAAGCCCAGACACTTTAACTCCAAAGCCTAACATCTCAATGACTACATTACACTCTTCCCCAAACTCGGTACTACTGTTTACTTTTTTTAGGATTCCAAAATTAAGATGAAAATATATTCTCCAAATCACAAAATACAGTAAAACTAGGTTATATGGTATTCTATAAAATGTTCATACCTTAGCATTTCTTTCAATTACAGCAAAATAATTATTCTGATAACCTCAAGGTGTAGCGGTATCCTCTGAGGAAGCAAAAAAATTACAATGTATTCAGTGTAGTTATGGAGCTAAATGTTTTAGTCTTCTAATTTAGTATTCTAATTAGTATTCTGATTCTCTGAAAATTATTAATGCATGTTTGAAATAAAATAATTTTCCATTATTTATAATATTTGCTTAAATAGAACACACATTCCTTGGACATGTTTTATAATAGTATATGTCTCTGTAGTTTAGGAAACATATAAATATTTTATTTCAATGTGACAATTAGAAGGATAGTGCATAATACTAACTGAACTCCTGCCCCTATTGTTTTAAACCTTAGAGCTAAAAAATACCTCATGGGATACCCTGAGAGTATACATAATAGCTCAAAGTGGGGATATACTTTTTTTTATACAATGGAAACTGAGCATTCCCACCATCTTAATTACTGTTAAGATTAGATGGATTTGGAAAGAAAATAGTTAAAGAAAAGAGAAAAAGATAGAATATCAGCAGCCTTGATGCCACTAAGAAAAGGAAATGACAGGATTCAAAGAACATTTAAGCAATTATTCTTATAACTTTTAGTACTTCTTAGGAAAATGGAAACTTACTTTTTGTTTTATATATTTTCTCTATACTTCTGATTAACTACTAATTACGCAATAACAGTTACTTATCATTATGGGTGCATCAGATGTGGCCTTCACAATCACGCTCAGAAACAGGTGGTATAATTATTATTTCCTTTGATATTAAAGATGAGAATGCTTTAAGAAGTTTGTGAAGTTTTCCAAGACAACGTGGCCAGTAAGTAATGGAGGCAGAATTTTCTCCCTTAGAATTATTCTTATGTGCTATTTACTTGTCTATGTCAATAATTATCCTAACAAAATTATTATTTTAGTGATAATATATGAGTTGTAATTTCATAGAAATTCCACAAGCAATCAATTGATGCTGATTTAAATTTTTTTCTGATTGCAAAAATAATATACGCTCATTGCAGATTTCTGAGTACTGGGAAATACAGAACAATGAAAGATTATCTGTATGTTTGCTACCAAAAGATAACTTCTTTAATATCTCAGACCCACCTTAATCTAAATGTCCAAATTGAACTCATTATCTTTCTTTCCTTTTTGCCTCCTACTCAACCATGTCTTTACTTTCCTCAGAGCTCCTGAAAGTAGAAGCCTAGGAAATATCCCATATTCCTCATTTCCATGCATCCTTAGCATCTAATTAATCATTCATTTTTACAGATACTTACATTTAATTATCTCAGATGTATTTAACATCTCCCAATTCCCAAAACTGGAATGGTATAGTCTATTAGGATTGCCTCTGATGCGGAAAGTGAAGAGTAGAGTCATACTTCCAATATATTTTTCATTCTGAACTATGTTTTGTCAGATACTTGTAATTCATGCTTTGGACAATAGACATATTTGTTAATTTCATTCATACTAGCAATATTTTAATACTATTGGGATAACTAAGTACTAATACTTAACTCTGACTATGACTATCTTAATGCTATCCTTGTTTTTTAAAACTTCTGTCAGTTTTGACAATTTTGCTTTTTTAGGGAGATGTGGTTGGTGTAAATTTAGAAATCAATCACATTAACACAATAAAAAAGAAAACATTTAACTGCCTTAACAGATTTAGAAAAGCATTTGATAAACTACAATATATCACAAAAATCATTACCAAATTGGAGATGTAAGGAACTTCTTAATCTGATAAAGTATGTTAAAAAAAAAAACTACAGTAAAGTTCATATTTAAAGGTAAAATCTGAAAGTTTTTCCCTAGGTAATAAAAATAAAAAAGAATGTCTGCTATCATCCTTTATATATTATATTTTACTGGAGAATATCCACAGTGCAATCTGACAGAATACTGTTCACTGATAGGAAATGAAAGGATGTAAATACCATAATAAACAAATAACTTGAGAGTCTATGTAGAAAATTCAAAAGATCTATGGGCAAACTATTATAATTAATAGTTGATTATAAAAAGTTTGCTAGATATAAGATCAGTATATAAAAATCTATTTATTTATTAGGCACAGATCATTAGTAAATGATTTCTTAAAAATAAGTTCTACACCAGAATAAAAAAAAAACACATTTAAAAAGCTAGGAATAAGAGAGAGGGAGGCAAACCATAAAAAAGACTCTTAACTATAGAGAATAAACTGAGTGTTACTGAAGGGGAGGTAGTGGGGAATGGCTAGATGCGTGATGAGAAAAGCCCTTGTGATGAGCACTGGGTGTTATATATAAGTGATGAATCACTAAATTCTACTCCTGAAATTAATATTACACTATATGTTAACTAACTAGAATTTAAATAAAAATTTGAAACAAAAAAAACTAGGAATAAATCTAATGAAGAGTGTAAGACCTTTACACAGATTGTTGTAGAATTCGTTTTAAAGAAATTAAAGAAGACCTTAATAAAGACATGATATGCTCTCTGTGGTTGTGAAGACTTGGTATTATAAATATATCATTTTTTTTCCTAAATTGATTTACAGATTCAACTACATACTAGCAGGGTTTTTTTTATGGAAATTAAAAAAAACTTATTAAAATTTATGTGGCAAAATAAAATTGTGCAACCTTAAAGAAGGAATGTATATATAAAATTTTATATCACAGTGAAGAAAAAGAGTAAATCAACAGTACAAATAGTGTAGGAAAAAAAGAGAGACAAAAAGAGACCAGTGGAATGGAACAGAGGGCCCAAAAACTGATAGATAGGCAGACAGACAGATTTTAGATAGATAGATAGATCGACAGATAGATCTAGAGAGAGAGAGAGATAGATGATAGATGATAGATAGATAGATAGATAGATAAATAGATAGATAGATAATAGATAGATATTGATGATAGGTGGATACTTAAAGCATTTGTGAAAAAATGGTTTCTTCTCTAATTGGTCCTGGGTTAACTGACTGGATACATAGAGAAGAAATAAAACCTGACCTTTCCTTTACACTGTTCTGAATAACTGTTCCAGGGGAATTGTTGATCAAAAAGCAAAAGTTAAATAATAAAGGTTCTAGAATAGGAAATAATCTCCTTGACTATAGAGGAACTATCTCCATAACTATGAGATAGTCAGACTCCAAAAAGCACTAACCATAAGGGAAGCAATTGATAAATTGGACTATGCTAAGTATAGGAAATTCTGAAATGAGTCAGAAAAGATAGTTATGATACATAAAAATAATATATAACAAAAATATATGTTGATGATGGGTATTAAGGAGGGTACTTGTGATGAGCACTGGGAATTGTAGGTAAGTGATGAATCACTAAATTCTACACCTGAAACTAATATTACACTGTACGCTAACTAACGGAATTTAAATAAAAACTTGGAATAAAAAATACACATAGAGATAACCAAAAGAGAAATGACCAATAAGAAAATGAGCAAGGGACCTGAATAGACCATTCAAAAACAGGTTGAACAATTGGTCAAAAATATATAAACAGATGTTCATTCTCATTGGTCATTAGAGAAATATCCATAAAAGATACAATCAGGTGTTACTAGAATGAAATGGGTAAAATAAAGAAGATTGACAAAGTTTGGATTGGCTGAGATTTTCATATACTGTGGCTGGTTGGGAATGTAAATTCATTCAGACATCCTAAAACTGCCAGTTATCTACTAAAGTGAATTAATGCATTTTCTGCAGCCCAACCATTCCACTCTAGAAATGTATTTACAGGGCGCCTGGGTGGCTCAGTCGTTAAGCGTCTGCCTTCGGCTCAGGTCATGATCCCCGGGTCCTGGGATCGAGTCCCACGTTGGGCTCCCTGCTCTGCGGGAAGCCTGCTTCTCCCTCTCCTACTCCCCCTGCTTGTGTTCCTGCTCTCGCTATGTCTCTGTCAAATAAATAAACAAAATCTTAAAAAAAAAAAAGAAATGTATTTACAGAAATATTCATGTATCTCAAAAGATACTGCAAAAGGTTCATTCAGTATTATTGTTAATGGTGAAAACTTGTAAAACATCCCAATTTTTCATCAAAACAAGAATGTGTAAAAACAGACTGGGGTATATTCAAGAGGGCAGTGAAAATTAGTGAACTGTCACTCATACAAATTGGATGAAGCTCTCAAAAATAATGCTTATCCAAAAAAAAACAGAGACAAGGAAATATAATATATGGTTCCATTTTTATAAAGTAAAAAACAGCCAGAACTAATGTATTGTATTAGAAGTTGGAACAGTGATTAACTTTGTGGAAAAGGAGAGACCAGTGATTAGGTGAGAATAGAAGAATAATTTCTAGTACTGGAGATATTATTTTTCTTGACATAGGTGATAGTAACGTGGATGAGTTCATTTTCTAATAATAAATTACATTTTATAAATAAGATAATACAAAAGTTTATTTTAAAATATGAGTGCACTATAACAATCTTAACTGTTTTCTTTAAAAATTCAATGGAAAAAGCATTAGAAAGTAATGCATCAAATATAAATATTTTGTCTCTTTGTGGCAAAATTAAGAGCGCTATTTTTTCTTTTAATTTTTTGTGTTTTAAATTTTGGATAAGTTAAACTTTGTAGCAGTCAGTCATTTTAAAAGCAATAGAGATGAGTCTACAAAATCTTAATACATTGAGTGAATTAAAGTCACAAAATCCAACAATACAATCACAAGCTAATATATTAGTTTCTGACCTTAACCTCTGATTTTCATAATCTGGGTCTGCCACCAACCCAGACCATTTTACAAAAGAAAGCTATTTGTATTGCTCTGTTAAACTCTATCATTCCAAAATTAAATAAATAGTGTATGGTTCTCAGAAAAAAAATATATTCTAATGATGAAATATACTACTTATATTAATCATTAAGTAGTACTAATTTTAATATATTTTAATTTGCCAAAATCTCAACTCAGGAATTCGGGTTTTATCTCAGAAAAAAAAAACACATTATTAAAAACTGTATATAAATACAAATATTTGGGGCATGATCTGAAGATATTTTTAGATCTCTTTCCCAGATATAGTTTTATTTCCCATGTAAAATGTGAAAACATTCAATATGGGTGTTCAGATAGTATCAGCATAAATCTAATTAGAATAAGATTATTCAACCAACAAAAAAGTAATAAAGTTTTTACGAATATGCCCAGATTAAACTTTATATTCACTCAGTGTCTCACACATTCATAAAATGATAATATTTCTTCTGTTGAACTACAGTAGTAAAAAAAACAAGCAAAAAAAATTAAGTTGCTAATGATCTTATTTAGTAATTCAGAAATTCACATTGGAGACCTGTTCTAACAGAACATAAATTATAAGCATTTGCAAAATGTGCACACAGATTCACTGTTTTAGATGAGTCTGTGGCCAAAGTTAGTTAAATATAAGCATCAACTGATATGTGTGAAACACTATGATAATTTTTTTAAATTTCATTTCAATTATCTAAGAAATACTTGAGGAGGATAATACTATCTGTACTTCAAGAAGAGAAATCTCCGTATTTGAGAACTTTTCCAAGATCATAAAACTAATAAATGAGAGAGTTATTCAACTCTGGGGTTCATTACAAATCCATGTTGTAATTTTACACATTTTAAAATGTCTATGAGTTTTAGGAATTTTGCATTTCTAGCCATTTGTATTACCAACACAATTAATATAAATTTTACACACATTGGGTTCTTTTGATGGCTCTTTGCATTGATCAGATTAACCAGATAATTAGTAAATCCTGGATATCATGTGCATGCTGACATGATATTCATTTTTATCAGAAAGGTACTTTTTTCCATTTGATGGAAAATGAGTGTATTAGGGGATGGCATAATTGAAAAAAAAAAGTCAAATATATTGGGAAAGTCTAAGGTGATGTGCTACAGCTATACATTTCAGTCCCTACAATAATATGTGTTTACCTTGACTCAGTATTAACAATGAATAATTCCATAATAACGTATGTTAGTACTTAAAGTTTATGGAATTTTCTAACAAACATTTATGCATTAACATCACACAATCTGTGTAAGAAAAGTAGGGGAAACTCTTCTTACCTCTTCACAGTTAAGCAAAGAGGAGGTCTTAAGACACTGAAAGGCACCCAGAAATAAATCTGATATACTCTCATTCCAAGTTTTTGCTCTTCCTCCAAGCATACCACCTATCCTGAATGAAGTCTTAATTTTGCAAAGTTTGTGTTATTACTGTTTTTAATTTAATTTGTATTTCAGCCACCTGAGAAAAGTAGGATTTACATTATTAGGCACCGAAAAAAAGCTTAACTGTGCCTTAATAGTGTTGAAGGGATTGTTTTTAAGCTCCCCAGTATATGATACCCCGTTAAAGACTAGATAGGCATGAGTCCATATCGTGGCTCTCTCTTTCATCTAAGACATGCTTCTCATTCTTCCCATAGCCTCATAGTGACAACATAACAAAGCATTCAGCTGCATGAAATGGCGCTACCATTCTCCTATTCTATCAGCTGTATTCAGAAAATACGCTTAGATTTTGTGTGTGTTTGTGTGATATCCTTTGTTGTTGCTCCTGTGGAAGGTGGTAGTGGTGCCAAATGTGAATGTTGGGTTAGAGTCTGAGAAAAAAAGGATAATAGGGGCTTCAGTGGTGCCTGCCCACACCTAGGCCACTAGGATAGGGTGTAAGTCTTTGTGGTTTAAGGGACAAAGACTCATGAAATTCTTAATACATAATATTTTAGAAGATCCTGAAACAAGCAGAACTTGGGAATGTGAAAAATAAGAATCAAGGAAAGATGTATCTTCTTGACCCAGATTCCAGGGCTGTTGTGAGAACTCTAAGGAGGTAGCTTTGGAACAGTAGGCAGTAGCACCTTTGGATGAGTGAGTGCTGAGACCATATAGTCTGTGTGCTGGCAGGGGCCCGGGTGGGGGAGGGGAGCAGGAGGGACAGGAAAAGGGAAGCACAGATTTCATGTTGTGAGTGGTGTGCTGATTAATGTTTTTACAACTGACTTTCAGGGGAAAAAAATAACTGGTTTGTAACATTTTGCCAATTCTTATGGTGTAAATACTCCCACCAACATGAAGTAGTTTAACACAGTTTGGAAGAGATGCCCTCAGACACAGCATGTGAGTCAGTACAAGCTCGCTCAAGCCCAGCAGTTCATGTACTAATTCTAGAGGAACTGATGATCAGTAGGGAGCACTAGACTGCCCTTTTTGGTTACTTCGGACATACATGGTAAATGTATTTGTGTAGAATGAACACATTTGAGCAGTGAACAGTTTGGGTGTTCAGGCCACTATAATTTGACTAAAACACATGGTGATTGGACTCCAGGTAACATCTAAGTTACACTTAATATTGCTTGATATAAAATGTGGTGTGAAATGTTCTGATCCAATCCTTCAGAATTTCAAGTCCTATCATCTTTATTTTCTAAAATACATCTTGGATCTTTCCTCCTGTCTGCTCATTAGTTCAACTTCATGTCCCAAGTATTATTCTTGTTACTGCGAATATAATGATGAAAAAGACAGACAAGGTTTTTGCCCTTATCATTTCTTGCTTCAACTATGACAAACCTTCTGATTTGTTTCACTGTATCTAGTGTCTTCATTCCATTTTACCACAGCGGCCAGACTGAGTTTTGTTGTCCAGGCTGCAAAAATGATGACCTCATTCTCCCAGTTATAGTCTACAAAAGTCCCTCAGAATTAACCCCTGCCTATCTTAGTCCAATATCTATCCCTACTCTTCTCTACCAGACCATGCCGTAAGCTTATAATAAATCCAGCTCCCGTGTCTTTGTTTGTAAGGTACTTTCTGCCTGAAATGCCTTTCCCATCTTACTCTGGAAAAAACTCTTCTTACAGATCAAGAACAGCAAAAAATAACGTCCTTTGTAAAGCTTTCTTTGACTTTTCCCAGAAAAAGGTAGATCCTCTATTTCCTACTCCTGCATTTTCAGTGTGCCCTCTCTAGGCAGTTTTTTGTTTCTGTTACAATAAGCCACCAGATATGGCTACATGAAGTGTGTACTGCACAGCCTCAGAGGACTCCATTCACATAAGAGTGTGAGTTAGGATTAAAGAAATGATAACCATAACCTATATAAATGGTGAATCTTTGCAACATGGCAACCTTGATATTGTATGTTCTCAAAGAATGTGAACTGGCCATTGAAAGAAATGTCTTATCCATTTGAAAATTGCTTATAATAAATTCCCTGGAACGCAAATTTTTGCTGAAATGACTTGCTGAATGCAAGGAAGTGTGTTTACCAGCCATTTATATGGATATGTACTCCTAATGATGTCACCACTCAAGGCCAAAATGACTGATGTACAACTAATTTATAATCTGCCCTTATGCAAGCTCTTGATTCGAAGTATTTTCAGTTATTAAAAATGACCATTTTTTAAGTTGGTTGTAGCTTACTGGAGCTCTATTAACTCTCACATATCTCTAGATTCATATAATTGGCATGTTGTTAAACTATTCCTTGTACCTAGAAGATTTTCACATAGTAACAGACAATAGTCTCTGATGAAGCTTTGATTCACAATTAATTAGTACAGCAAAAGGTTTTGCTGTTGGCTCTGTCCCTTCAGTAAATTGTGATATGACACATATTTGCATTTACTCAGCACAGCTGGTTTTCATGAAAAGAGCATTTGCCCTCAGAATAATTTAAAGCAAATGCAGAATGGTTTCATTCCTAAAAGAAGAAAACCATGGTGCAAAGCAGGTGGCTTAAATGTGTTATGGACAAAAAGTATTTTCCATGTATGTTATCTTAAGAAATCTTTTTTTTAAAGAAGCTTCCCCTTGTTCACCAGTTGAAAAGCCCATAATAAAAGATAAATATCATGCAAAATTCTGCAATACCATATTATATTATTCTTTGAGATGCAAATTTTTATACAGTATATCAAAATCATTCTATACTAGTTTATCAGATAACTATTCTAATCAAGGCTATTAATCTGTTTTATTGGAAAAATATATTATGGTAGTTTGGTGAATATTAATTTTCATTGAGGTTAAATCTGATTTGAATACATGCATGACACATATATAAATACTTTAAATCCATAGACTTTCTTGAGCTCTGACTCATAATTTTCAGCATTTCAGCATTTCATACAAAATTAACATTTTTTCTCAAATATGGTTTATATTATGGTTTTATTTCTATTAAAACATGAACCTGAGATTTTACCATTATAATTTTTTTGCACCATATAATTTTAAGAAACATTTAGATACAAGAAAAATGATGTGTGGATGTAAAGATATATTTCTACTGAAAATGAACTAAAAATACCTTTGAGATCTATAATTTTCCAAAGGCTTTGAATAGTAATCACAGATAGATTTGGTATTTCATCCTAATAATATGTATCATCATTGTACCAAGTTATTTTTTTCCACATATGTTAACATTATGTTTCAATGTACTTGGATAGTCTTAATATTTAGTATTATTATGTTTCAATTAAGTTGGACACGTTTAATGTTTAGAATATCACTAACTGTTCTTGTATACACATATACCTACTTTTTAATGCAGAGAGATGTAAGAAAACATCTATCTTAATGCAATATTATCTTTGATAATTTCCTATATTCATACTACAATAAATTAGAAAGAATAAATTTAGCACTAAAACTACTTTGAATAGAATTTGATCATACTTTGAGGAATAGTCAAATTTTTATTCAGAATTTTTAATTGAGTCATAATCTTTCATCTTATGCATTAATTAGCTATAGGACAATATGAAAATATTATAATGCTTGAATAGAGCTTGATGGAACTCTCAGCTGGTATTAAGATATAACATGGAATTGTTTACCTTGCCAAATCTGAATGGATTCATTTAACAAGATTTCACTACTGTTCTGCATGTGCAGCCATTCAGCAATGTTAGGTTTCCCTTAGGTGTCTGAATACCTAAGGGAAAATGCTGCCTTGGAAGGGTCTTCCACCAATGTATCACCAGAGGAAGACTGGAAAGACCTCAGGAGCATCAAGATCCATGACTTATAGCTCTTGGCTTCTATCTGCTTATGTCACTTGTTTCACTTGCCTGGAGTCTATCTACACTTGCCAGACCCAGTTCTGTTTTCATTCTTTTCAGCTACTTGAATGGCTCTGCTTTATTTTATTAGTAGAAAAACATCAGTAACACTTCTATATATCTATATGATGCTAATAGGAATCTAATTTTTTCAAGATTTTATTTATTTATTTGAGAGAGAGTGCGCACGCACGTGCGAGCGAGGGAAGGAGCGAGTAGGGGGAGGAATCTCAAGCAGACTCCCTGCTGAACAGGGAGAATCTGCCAGGGGGCTCGATCTCATGACCCTAAGATCATGACCTGAGACAAAACCAAGACTTGGACACTTAACTGACTGAGCTACCCAGGCCCCCCAGAACTGTATATATTTTTATCTTTCTTCCCCCTCCATCTTAAGGATTTATTTCCCTGTCTTATAAAGAAGTAAATCAATCTCTAACTTTGTCTAGGTCAGAACTGGTTATTATCCAAGTCAGAGGAAAGTCAACAATAATTCTTTGCTATCCATTCCTGTAGTAACTTGGTAGCAAGTTCTTGAGAAAATTATTTCAATTTCTGATCAACCCAGTTAAAGGAGTATTCACTTCATTTTTTATGAGTTTTAACTTGTTTTAGAAGAATCCAGACATGAGTTCCATTTGAGCAGAGGGACTTGTCCCATGTCAAAGGTGGAAGGTAGTGAGGCTTTGGCTGGGGTGGCAAGGTGGTTGGCCTAACTACAACCCATCTCATGGCCAGACTTTCACTGAGCTGAATGATGAGAGCTGTGTTTTCTTAACAGTTTTTCAGGCCAGGTCTAATTTTAAATTAACAGCCTGATGTGTTTTGAAAATATTAGTATGACACAGTATTTTAAAATGTGTTCCCACAATATGGTGAGATTTTCTTTTACTCTGAAATAGGATTTCCTGCTAAAAGAAATATTTTAGATGAAAAATATATCCAATCTGTTAAGAGATTATATATTTACACTTAGCCTGTAAATGTAAAACTATATGTGGGAAATAAGTGTCGTTTAAGGTAGAGCAGGCTTTTAGGCAAAATAAGTAAGCTGTTTTAAAATCATTCATTTCCAGGTCTATAGAAAGAAACACCCACCCAATTGGATATTTATCTCCATAAATTTATATATTATACGAATATTCCTTACATATAATATGTATATATTATTATTTGCAAATATTATTATATATCATTTGCTATATCTATGAGGCTAAATAAATGATAAGATAATAAAACACTAGTCTAGAGAGAGACCATGGAAGAAAGAAAAAAACTTTGTATTTTGGTACCATTAACAGCACTTTTTTTCTTGCTGTTTACACAAGGGACCCTGCATTTTCATACTTTACCTGGGCCCCACAAATTATGTAGCTGGTCCTGCAGGCAGCCAGCAGATTGAAAATAGAGGAAACAAAGACTAAGAAATGGAGATAGGAAAGAGATGAGCATAATTGAAGCCTAAAATAAGCCTAAAGTTCAGACAGAGGCCACATCTTCACACTTTAAATATAAATTGTACCAAGATATTTCTGCTTGAATGCATGGGCAATGTGAAGTTTTGAAGAGAAGTGGGAGAACATCTAAGGAGAGACAGAATTATATATGGACTGGCTTAAAAGTTAGATGGAGCTGGTTTCAAATCCAAGTTCTACAATCTGCCTTCTCTGGCACTTTGGTCACATGACAGAACAGTCATGTTGGGTCAGTTTTCTTATTTTATATGCAGATATTTGTAATACCCACCTCATGGGGTTATTAGGAGGCTTCCATGAGGTAAAGTATTTTTAAAATCTTACCTTAACAAGGATTCATAATTAATCTTAATAAATGATAGCTATTATCATTTTGATCAGGCTTTTAAAAAGAAGGCAGACCGGGGTTAGAAAGTTGAATTCGAATATAATTTTAAAAATGAAGCCAAAGTTTGTGAGGAAATAATTTAAACATAAAATACACCTATTGACAGAAAGTGAAAGTTCCCTAGGAGAATTCCCAGATTTCTGACTTGGATGATAAGTTAGAAATACAGATTTAGAGGGAATGGTTGGAGGGTAAAAATATTCAATTTGGGATCTGTTGGATTGAAGCCTGTGAAGTAAACAATAACATGGTGAAGTAAACAATATCATGGTGATGATTATAGTAGGCAATTTTATATATCATTTAGGAGTTTGGCAGAGAGATCTACGGTAGAAATGCAAATTTGGATTTCTTCAGCAAGTGTTAATTAAAACCATAGAAGCGAATGAGGTAGCCCAGGTACAAATATTTATATTCACAGATATAGGAGATATTTTTACTGTTGTGAGAGTAGTGAGTTTGAGACTGATATTGGGCAATGGAAGCTGGTGTTCACATAGAGAAAATAGCAAGGATTGGAATTCTGTACATTGGGTTTTCAGCCTAGCTCTGCCACTATGTTCCCTGGAGACGTAATGCAACCCATCTGGGCTTCAGAAAAAAAAATAACATTTATTGAACATTTACTATGACTCAGGCATTTTTCCAAGCAAATTACAAGTATTAACTCATTTACTTCTCACAGAAATCTAGGAGGTAGCTACTTCATTATAAAAATTATACAGATGAAGATCTTGAGATACAAAAATATAATATAATTCTCCTAAGGTCCAACATCTAGCCCCTGGCAGAGCAGGGAACAGAAATAAGGAAGCTTGATTCAGCACCTGCACATTCCTAACTTCGGTGTGCTGCTCTTTAACTGGAACTCCAAAATAAGGTTGATTCCATCTTTGATGTTTGACAGCTAACAACTTTTAAACCTCACTCTTCCTTCTTCATTTTCTGCCCTACATCGGGGCAAACTGACAAGAAAGCCTGGATGTTCTCTCCGCTGGGGCCAGTAGGAGATTCTGAAGACTCAAGCTCATGCCCCTGCATGGTAATCCAATAACCCAACCCCATTTGAAGCCACAATGAAAACTCTGGGCCAGTATCCTTCCCCTACTTTCTCAAGCCATTTTGAATCTGATTGAGAGGACTGCCCTGATCTCCCTAGAGATTTCAATTACATAAATAATAAATGTTTTTATGCTATCTTGTATGTATGGTGTCAGCAGTCTTGACATCAGAGCAATATTTATTCTGGAAGTCTGTGTTGTATCTGCAGGGTGATCATAGCAAACTTCATTATATTCCAACATTGTATCATTCTAGAATTGTGAATAAATGTTGTGTTAGTTGTATAAATATTAAACAACTTTGGGCAATGTGTTGATGATTTCAGTGGCTTTGATTTATATTGATTGAAAATTTAAAATTTACACAGCTTTTAAACTATTATCCTTGCTTGGATTAACAGTTATCTCAATAGACTGCCTCATTTCTACAACCGTTGGTCCACGATATGGAAGAACTGCTATAGTCAGTCAGGTTGTCAACTTCATCTATCTAGATCCCCAGGAACCATCCACATAGCTATTTTGAAAAATCATCCTTAGACAAATGTTTAAGTCCCCACTACATGCAAACTACTATAATTTTTTCCTCAGTGATGGTATCCAGTAATTTAACCCACCAAAAGTGTAACAATATTCAATTCTCTGAATTCAGATAAAAGACAAAAAACTCAATTTCAACATTACTATATTTTCCTGTCCCGATTTCTGCCTGTTTTCTATTACTTTTCTCACAGGAAAATTTAAAAATATAAAGCAAGTTATGTAAGCAGGAGTGACAGGGTGAACAGGTTGTGAATTAACACTTATTATATATTTAATTGCCTTAAACTAGGTGTGGCATCTGTGTATGTAATATTTGCAGATGTGTATCTTGATTAGATCCTAATAATTCTTTTGCCTATAATATTCTCTATTAGGATACTAACATCTGCTTACCTTATTTTTAATTTTTTGTAGGGTAAGCTCACTAATACAGTTGTGAAGTAATGTTTATTCACAGATGCATAAGCTTATTTTTTCAAAAATGTTCCTTATTCCTGTTATATACACTGAGTTTAATAATTCAGTATTGGCTATAGTTCAATAACAAGTATAATGGATAAAAGATAGAACACGGTAAACACAGGTACAGAATTTATCTTTATGAAATACAAACATGGAATATGACTTCAAAAGCATGAGCAACAAAAGAAAAAGAACATAGACAACTTAGGCTTCATCAAAATTAAAAACATTTGTGCCTTAAAACAGACCATGAAAAAAGTGAGAAGGTGGGGGAAAATACTATAAATTGTATATTCTGAATAAGGACTTATATCTGGACTATAGGAGGAGTTCTTAGAACTCAATATTAAAAGGACACATAACCCAATTATAAAATGAACAAAATATCTGAATAAATACTTCTTCATGGAAGATATACAAGTACATGAAAAGATGTTCAACTTCATTAGTCATCAGGAAAATGAAAATCAAAACTACAATGAGATACCATTTCATATCCAGCAGGATGGCTTGAATCAAAAAGTCAGATGATAACAAATTATAGAGAGGATGTGGAGAAATCAGAACTCTCACACAAACTGCCCATGGGAATGTAAAATGATACAATCACTTTGGAAAACAGCTGGGCAGTTCCTCAAATTAGTAAACATAGGGGCACCTGGGTGGCTCAGTTGGTTAAACAATCTGACTTTTGCTCTTAGCTCTGGTCTTGTCTCAGGGTCATGAGTTCAAGCCCCACATTGGGCTCCAACAGTGTGGAGGCTACATTTAAAAAAAAAAAAAAGTAAACATTGGACTACTATGTTCTGGCAATTGCGCTCTCAGGTATAAACCAAGAGAACTGAAAACAGGCAGGCAATTTTAACAAAACTTGTGCATGAATGTTTATTCACATTTGCCCCAAAGTACAAACAACTCAAATGCCCATCAAAGATCAGATAAATACACAAAATGAGGTATATCCATACAATGAAATATTAAGTCAAAAAAAGTAATGAAGGGGCACCTGGGATAAGCATCAGTTGGTTAAATGTCGGCCTTCGGCTCAGGTCATAATCCCGGTCCTAGGATTGAGCCCCAGCTCCCTGCTCAGTGGGGAGTCTGCTTTTCTCTCTCCCTCTGCCCCTACCCACCCCCTCGTGCGCACTCTCTCACTTAAATAAATAAAATCTTAAAAAAAAAAAGAAATGAAGTACTGATACATGCTACAATTTAGATGAATCTTGAAAATATTAGGCTAGGTGAAAGAAGCAATCACAAAAGATCACATACTATATAATCCACTTCATATAAAATGTCAAGAATTAGGAAATCAAGATAGCTAAAGTGTAAGGGGTTTCCTTTTGAGTTGATGAAAATATTCTAAAATTAACTGTGGTAATTATTGCATATATCTGTGAATATACTAAAAATCGTTGAATTGTACACTTTGGGTAAATTATATGACATATAAATTATCTCTTAACAAAACTGTTTTTAAAAAGAAAAAAAATGAAACAGATTATATAAAATATATTTTCTTGCTACCAGTAAAGAAAGGAGGGAAGATAAAATACAAAAAACAAACAAACAAAAATTATGTATACTCAATCCCTCTCTGCTTGATATCCTTCGATGTCACTCAGTTGTTCAGAAGACAAAATCCAGACACTTTGATATGACTACCACTTGCTGACCCCTCAGCATCCATTTACCCATTACCGCATGTACTCCAACTTGGCTACAGGTAACTACCAGTAACCCACAACACAATCCCTTTTCTTAGGAGGAAGAGGACCCACCTCCAACAGTGTCCTTGCTAGTGGTTGGCTCAGAAAGCCCAAACCTAAGCCAATCACTGTACAGGGTCCCTTGGCTGCAGGGATTTGTAGAGAGATAATTATCTAATCCAATTTGAGGTGGCGAAACAGGAGAATTTTACTGGGGAATTACAGAACATAATGTTTCTTATTCTCCAGACAAAATCACTTGAAAAGCCCTTTAAATATTGTCCCAGGAGCACAGTGATTTAGTAACACATAAAGGAAAGCAGATCCAGAAAATCACAAGAAATAGAACTGATTGGACCATACCTGATGTGAAAAATTTTTCCCAGTTTTTTAAGGAAATAAATCCTTGTAATGATTTACACCAGTGTAAGTTCACTTTTACACATGTAAAATGTTCTTTTACATTCAGCTAAAAGCAAGAATTTAGTTCCATCTCACCTTGGCAGTCCTCTGGCTACACCCAACCATTAACTTCTAATTGTACTCTAGTTAACGTTAATGATTTATTCCTCTTCTGCTTCTTCATTTTTAATAGAGAGGGAGAGAGAGAGAGAAAGAGTGAGAGATGGGGGGTGCAGAGGGAGAGGAGAGAGAAAGAATCTTAAGCAGGCTCCATGCCCAACCTGTAGCTAGAGGCCAAGCTCCATCTCACCACCCTGAGATCATGACCTAAGCAGAAATCAAGAGTCAGATGCTTAACTGACTGAGCCACCCAAGGACCCCTGTGATTTACTGTTCTTAAGAAAAATTTATCCTTGCAATGTTCTAGGCCCTAACATTAATTTCCCAAGTGAAAATTCTCTCTAGGAAAGCTCCAAAAATGGTTGTAAGTCATTACAAGCAAAAATCTTCCTCCATCATAGCGCTATACACAAAAGTGTCCTCTCACAAATTTCCCTTAGGGTTTTATCTGTAAGTATTCTTTCACCTCTACTTAGCTGCTAGGGTTAAAGTGGTAACCATTGCAAGAGCAAAGAGCCATTTTCATTATCTGTATTAAGTTCTTCGAATAGTGCCTAGTTATGTAGGAACCAAGAAGATATTTGTGGAATGAATGAATCAGTAACTATATGTGAAAAGGACAGAATTGCAACTGAGGCTTTTATTTTAGGGTACCGTTTCCCCCCCAAAAAAGTATTTTAAATTAAGCACAAGAGATAATAATTATGACTTATTAGTAAACAAAATGAGGTTTATAAAATTTATGATATTTGTGATAAATGAACATAAAGATATACCAGTCATTGCTAGTTATATATCATATATTTAATTAGAAGAGAGGTTTGTTTACAATTCAACAGACCATAAAACCACACACCAAAAAAAGAGATTGATAAGCTTTATGACAATGGATTCATGCTGGCTTACGGTGTGTTTAATTAATGTTACATTACAATGAGTGGATGAGAAAATCTATCTGAAATAAATCTATTGTGAAATATCAAAGCTTAATATAGGAAATCTTTGAAGACAATAACTATTTATTTTGCTTTATCCTAGATACCCAATATGTATTATGATTGATTTATGGTAAAATATAATCAGTGTTTCCACTGAAGAAAATGTAAACCAGCAATGATAGCTAATTAAGGAAAAATAATGTGTCATATTAAGTTCTAAACTTTTTTACTAGGAAAATTTGATAGAAGCAGAAAAAATTAAGGGATTTGGATTTTTTGCTCATTTATAACAAGGACTTACACATGAGTATGCCTATCAATATATAGAAATATCTCATATGTTTACTTTACAGCTAGAGTTGGTAAACTATGGCCTATTGGCCAAATCTGGCCTGCCACCTATTTTTGTATAGCCCACAACTAATTAATTGTACAGTTTCACATAGTTGAGAAAATCAAATATGTTAACAATCTGTGATACATAAAAATTACGTAAAATTTAAATTTTTTTTAGGACATAGCAATGTTCATTCTTTTATGTATCATCTGTGGCTATCTTCAAGCCTCTATGGCAAAATTGAGTAGTTCCCCAGAGATCATATAGAACAACGACTAAAGTATTTACTATCCCCTTACTGAAAAACTTTCCTGACCCCTACTTCAGGGAAATATAAATTATAAGCCATATTTTCAAAGAACTTCAATAAAGAGGTGCATTATTTGGGGGTACTGTATTTTGACCCTAATATTATTCAAGACTGCATATTAGGGATAACTAGAAATCTTATATGGAACTATGTGTCTTTGCAAAGAAGTATAGTTCTCATGGTATGGAATGACAGGGTTTTAGTATTAGGAATTTAGAAACTGTGTTGTTTGACTTTAGGGGAGACAAGGATAATTTGAGTGAGTGGTACAGGAGTTGCTGACAGATCAGGCTGAGAACTGAATGCTGGACACAGAGCCTCTATCTCATTTCCATCACAAGCCTTCTTCAACGGTCCAGATTTAAAATCAGGTAAGCAAAGGGGAAAAAAAAGAGAGAGAGAGAGAGAGAGAGACAGAGGCAAGCCAAGAAACAGACTCTTAAATACAGAGAACAAAGTGATGGTTACAGAGGGGAGGTGGGTTGGGGGTTGGGTCAAATAGGTGATGGGATTGAGGAGGGCACTTGCTGTGATGGCACTGAGTGATGTATGGAAGTGTTGAATCATTATATTGTACACCTGATAAATACTACACTATATGTTAAGTAGCTGGAATTTAAATAAAATTTAAAAAAATAAAATAAAAATAAATATTAAAAAATCAGTACTATAATTAAACTGGACAAGGTTATTTTGTTTTGGCACAAAGATAGGGTACAGAACGGTACTACACGGACTTGTCATCTAAAATCTTTTTTTAACTACTTGCAAAACGTATTTTGCTGCATTTTCACAGAGCTACATAAAAGGATAAATGACTAGGGAGTTTAAATGATAAGTAAACTATTTATTTAAGGACTCTTCAATGATGTGCCTGTTTGGATAATATTATTCTCCAAAGCTGATAGGTGATTCTTATTCCTTATATTTGAAATTACTGGCTTTAGTTCAGTTTTAAAGTGAAAGATTCCAGGTGCTATAACATAGAATTATTGCTATTTTCTAGCAGATTATAGGGACTAGAAAGAGGCAGAAGTCTGTTATGACTGAAATACATTTCTATTTTTCAAGGCAGGCTCCAAATCTGTAAAAGTCAAGTTCAAGGAAGTCCATTTTCACCACCATTGATTTTCACTGAAAGCAGACTGTTTTCACCTCATTGATTTTGATGTTGATTGAGTCATGTTCATCTGGTTGGTCAGTATTTGGGAGCTTGTTCATTTTTGATGGGTTAATTTGCCTAGGATCACTGATCAGTTACCTTGATCTAGAGCTACTGCTATTCAACATTTTCTCAGGCCACATATTAAGAAATTTAAAGAGCTATTTAATTGAATGGAATTTAGTTTCTTAAAGAATTTACCTAATTCTAAAAAATTAATAGTTTATTTACCTTTAATCACAAAATTTGGATCACATATTATCCTTAACCAAATGATACTACAAGGCCATATAAAACATACATATATGTTATTCATGATGTAATTCATTTAAAAAGCAAGAACTTTACTAGGGAAAATGACTTCTACAGAAATATAATTTACAAAAGTCACAAAACTGTGATTGGTCATTAATGGTTGAAAATGGAAAGCAAGTTCTACAGCCAGATTTGATTAACAGCATCCAAATAAATCTCCAAATCTAAAACTCTTGATTCTGTTATGGTCCAATTATCATCATTCACAAACTAGCTTCTCTACCTACTGCATATATAACCCATCAATGGAAACTTTCTGTTTAAACAGAACTTTCTATCTGTGAATATTAATATGCAATTCACAGGAGGGCATCTGGCTTATATCTGAGATAATAATTATCTTTTTGTGACACATTTATGAATTTTCCTTTCATTAATTTTTATCTTAGAAGTTTTCATTGTTCTGGTAGTCTAGTTTTGGAACAAACACCTGCTTTTTACAACTCTTAGCTGAATTCCTCAAGATTTTATGCTTAAAACACTAGACAATTCTATATAAGATTTTTGAGCCTTTGTTATTCCAGCTGAAACTGTCCTATCTTCCCTTTGTTTCCAACTCTTTCATAAAAATATAAATCTGTAAGTGATTTCAAATGAATGGTGAATCAAGAATTTGCTTTTTTCTGTATCAGCAATCTCCTCCTATTAGCTTTTGTCCCATAAAGTGCAAATGGTTTAGATTTCTTACGGAGGTATTTTTGAAATCTCTTTTAGTTCATCCCATTTTGTATTGAGACCTTCTATAGTGCTGCTGTTCATGCTATAAGCAAGTGACTCATAACACTGGGAACACATTATTATTGCTGTTATTGTTATTCCCATCATCATCATTTTAGTTTACCATCTACTTTGTATGTCAAGTAAAATCTAAAACATGAAACTAATTTTGTAGTCAGAAGAAATGATGTATTGGCCAGTATACTGAGAACCTATCTGGTCTCTAAGCTATTTTTATATGTCTAGAGAGACATCACCACCTTTCCAGAACTCACAGAACTTAAAAATTATTTCCATATTATATGATGCCAGATATATGGAAGCAAGAGTTTCTGTTATATGATTTCCTTTATTTGCTAAAAAAGATTTATGTGAACATCTTTTATGTATATACATGGATATTGATAGGTTTTGGGAAAGGTAGCATTAATTTTAGGCAACTTATAATTCTTTTATGTAGAAAAAAACATGGAAATAGAAAAAGTTAGTGTATGATAATTATAAGTAATATCACACGGTTACATAAAATTAATTTCCAGGTAAGAATTTTAGACGATCAGTATGACTGAGATTAGTATAACTGAAGAGGTTAGTTAGTATAGTATTATAGTATATACCATAAGAACTTCAGATTTTACTCTGAATGAATTGAGAAAACTACTGAAAATTTTAAGCAGCTATCCCATGACTTGACTTGCTTTCAAAAAAAAAAAAAAAAAGCACTGCCATTTCAATTAAGGCAACTGCATTTCAATTAAGGCAACTGCACCATTCCAGATGCTCTGTTCAAAAAAACTCGGGATCATCTTGGGCTTCTCTCTTTCTCTAAACCCTATGTCCAATCTTTCAGAAAATTGTGTTAGTTGGTTCTTAAAAAAGATATCAAGGATCAAAACATTGCTCATCCTCTCCCTTGTTACCACTCAGATTCCAACCACAAAAATCTATTAACTTGAACTATTTGAATAGTCATCTACCTGGTGTCCCTACTTTTGGAAGGTGTTCTCCTTGAAATTATATTTGATTGTTAGGTTCTGCTCTTCCAGTTCCTTTCAGAAGGATTGGGGAATATCCAAATACTCTATCACTACCATCGTCTTGGCCCAAGCAAAATGCATTCTTGCTTTCTTGATTCTATTCTACAGGCTTTCATCTCCACCATTCAAATAGATCATGGTCAAGGTAAACAGTGCCTTCTATTTTGCCAAGTAAAATGCTCAACCATTAGACCTCTTCTGACTTGGTCTATAGCACATTTGACATGGTTGATCACTTCCTCCCTCCTTAAATACCTTATTCAACTTGACTTGTAGGACACGACATTACCTTTCCTGGATTTTTTCCTTGTTTTATAGGCTACCTCTTCTAAGACTCCTTTACCTATTTTTCTCTATTTTTCTGAGTTCTGAATGTTTGGGTGCTCTGGAAATTAATCCTGAGAGTTGGCACTTTCTTAACCTAATACTTCCTAAAGTAAATGCATCCAATATCATGACTTTAAATAGCCTTATTATACTGATAATCATAAATTTTCAGCTTTAGCCTTTCCCCTTAATTCAATTCTTGTATATCCAGTTAACTACTTCCAAAAATATCCCCTGATCTCTGTCAACAAATCAGCTCCTGTGGTCTACTCTGTCTCAGTAAATATCAACTCCATTCTCTCTCTTGTTCATGCAGATTAACTTGTTATCCTTAACTTCTCTCTATTTTTATTTCCCATTCCATTAACATATTTTATTGGTTATATATCCAAATTATATCCAA
This sequence comes from Zalophus californianus, assembly GCF_009762305.2. Classification (NCBI taxonomy): domain Eukaryota; kingdom Metazoa; phylum Chordata; class Mammalia; order Carnivora; family Otariidae; genus Zalophus; species Zalophus californianus. The sequence goes on along the minus strand of NC_045606.1, from coordinate 42,021,866 downwards.
AATATGATCATTTCCCACCAGTTCTACCTCCAACCCCTGGGTAAAACTCAAGATACTCTTGTACTCCAGAGTATCCCATCAGCATAAAAATAATGTTTCCTTTACAACTTAAGATAGGAATAACTTTGCTTAAAATAGCTCAGTATTTTCCCACTTACTGCATGAAAAACCCAAAGACAACACGAGCTACCCATCCCCAGATAAATGGGATTTCTGCCTCTCTGACTTCATCTTCTACGATCTTCTATGTTCCCTTGCTCACTATGTTTCCATCACTTTGATTTCCTAGAGTCCTTAGATATATCAAGTATTCTTCCATTAATAGACTCTTGTATTTGCTCTACCACCTTCTAGGACATGCTTTCCCTTTCTCTGCTTATTCTCCTACTTCCTTTAATTTTTTTTCCAAAATATTAACATTAAAGAGGTATTCACTGGCCACCCTATAAAAATGAACACTCCCCCAACCTGGAACTCCTAATCTTCTTGATTCTGCCCTTTTAAAAAAAATATATACTTAGCCCCAAATACATGTGAGAGATTGGCATGTTTATTTTTTGACTCTTCAATTAGTGTGTATGATTCACTGAGAGTGGTACTTTTCTGTTTTGCCTAATACAATATTCCCAGTGCCTAGAACATTTCCTACCCAATGGTAGATGCTTAATAAATATATATTGATGAATATATCTTAACACTCACATTTAATAAATCTTATCTTTTTGAAAGATTTTACTCAGGTCTAGTTTTAATAAAATATTAAACCAGCACTGCCTTTTCTAACCCATGTAGAGGTGGTGCTGCTCTGCCTCCCTACCTGGGTGGAAGAGAAATTGTGAATGGAGCCATGTGGATGAAATTTTTGTCTGCATTAGGCATATAAATGCACACAAAAGCACTTCCTTTCCCCAACTATAGATTTAAGGGGAGGATAATAGGAAAGAAGAGGCTGGAGAAAGAAATCTATTTAATTTGTGTATGAACTCCTAGCCATATCCCTAAGAGGTCCATTCATGAAACTAATCAATAGGTGTATGTACATGTGTGTGTGTCTCTGTGTGTGTGTAATATATGTATAGGAACACACACACAGACACACACATATATAAAGAAGAAACAAGTGGAAATTTTTAGAATTAAACATAAAACAACCACAATAAAAGTTACATTTGATAGGCTCAATAGCAAAATTCAGATAACAGAGGAAACAAGGTTTGAGTTAACAGAGGTTAACTCAAAAACAAAGTAATAGCATTATCTAAGTTTGACAAAAAAGAGAAAATAAATTGATAGAAATTGAACTGAGCTCCAGGGACCTGTGGAACAATAATATAGATATAACATATATGTTATCAGAATTATAGCTGGAGAGGAGAAAGAATATGAAGCCAAAAAATTATTTGAGAAATAATGGCTGGAAACTTCTAATTGATAAAAAAAATAAATAAAAAAATAAACATAAACCCACAGACTCAGGAAGCTCAGCAAATCCCAAACAGGATAAATCAAGAAAAAATACATGCCCAGACACATCATCATATTTCTGAAAAGTAAAGATAAAGAAAAAAAAAGTAAAGCATTCAGAGAAGCGTTGGGCTAGCTACAGAAGAATGAAAAAATGCAATGACAGTGATTTCTTGTCAGGAATTATGGAGGTTAGAAGAATATTGCACATTTTTCAAGTGCTAAAAAAAATAACTGTCAACCTAGAATTTTATAACTAGTGAAAATATCCATCAGAAATGAAGGTTAGAAAAAGACATTCTGAGCAGAAAGAAAACTACAAGATTCTGTTGTCCCCAGACCTATTAAGTAAGGAAGGCAAGATAAATCTCTAATAATGAGGAAATAAGACCAGAGGAAAACTTAAAATATCAGGAATTTAAAAAGGGCAATGGAAAAGGAATTCACAATAAGAAAGAAAAATGGGAAACAACCTAAATGTCCATCAAATAGGGCTATTATAAAATACATAATAGAATATTATGCTGCTCTTAAAATAAGAATAATGATTAAAAAGGACTGCCCTACCAAATATTACAACTCATTACAGTGCTACAGTGATCTGATCAAACTTTATGGCATTGACACAGTAGTATAAAAACTATTCAGTAGAATAAAATAGAGAGTACAGAAATTCATCAAAGTTAATATGAGGAATTAATCTGAGTTAATATGCATATGACAGATAGACAATTTAAGCCAAAGGATGGTTTGTTTTAAATGATACTGGCATAATTGAATATAAATGAAGACAAAAACATATAATATCATGTAAAATGCCATATAAAAATAAGTTCCAGATGGAAGAAATTGAATATATATATATATATACATTAATAATATATATCGTTTAGATATTTATCAGATATCCAATAGAGATATAAGAATAGATACAGTAAATACTAGATATATGATAAAATAAGTAAAAAGAAAATTATAGGGAAATATTTTTGGAATCTCACAAGTATGTCATTGCCTAAAGCAAGTATGGAAACTCAGATGCCATAAAAGAAAATGCTGAAAAAATTCACCACCTTTTTAAAATATTCACCACCTTTTTAAAAAATTCACCACCAATTTTTAAATAAAACTTTTATATGGTAAAATTCACCATAGGTAAAAAATTGAAGAGTAGGAAAAATATTGTCAATACATATGATAGTGAAATTGTAGGTACAATAAGCATAAAAGTATAAATAAAAAGACACTTAAGTAGTGTTTGAAATGTAAAAAAATTTGTAAATACCTAAACATAAATCAATAGGGCAATAGCTGAATGATTTATGCTATACATGCTATCACATGCTATCAAAGATATTAAAGGTAATGAGTGCAAAACATAAGTATTTCCCCCAAAGAGAAAGTGACATGACAGAAAATGAAAAACAAGTTTTAGAATAATATAAAGTATATATTATTTTGTAAAAATAAATAGAATAAAAATAAAACATTACATATGATGTTGAGGTTCCCTTTGTTTGCATTTTTCCATTTTATTTTAATTTCAGTTTCTTATTTGATTATTACTATTATACCTGTACAAATTAAAATACAACATGGAAAGCATTATTCTTGATATCAAAAGTGGTTGTTAGAGTTTTTACATTATTTCTTCAGACCTAAAATATAATTACATGAGTGTAAAAACACCAGCGTTCTACAGAGTAAAAACCTGTCTCAAACTATTCATCTTCACTCCCTGGGTACCACACTTAACATGGCTCTAGTTAGTATACTTGCTTGCTAGTCAGGAGACCTGGATTCCATTTCTGTTCTTATCATTCTGCCCCAGTCATGACATTAACCATAAGAGTCATTCTCTCCATGGATATTCACCACCCCTGTCAGATAGACAAAATGAGTGAGGAAATGATATGGTTTCCAAAGAACTAAAGTTGGCCTTTTTCTGGAGGTGTCTCCATAAACACAGAGTTATCATCAGCTTTTCTCATTTTCACTCCATAAATTCAGTCTGTTAACTAGCCTTAAATTCTAAAGTTAATATATATAATGCTGCTCTTCTTCTAAAAAGCAAAAGGATCTTAAGATGCTTATAAGAAAAAGAAGACATCAGCTACAAGTATAGTTAAAGTTCATAAAATATAGTTTTAAAAACTACAACCGCATTTCCAATATAATCTAAATTTATAGGATCCTCTCTCCCCTAAAGAAAACAATAAAATAAAAAAGTAGATGAACACTACACTCTGGAAATCTCTTCCACAAGAAAAATAAGGACACATTTCTCAAGAAATATGTACCATTATAAAATAAAAATAAAATAAAATAAAATAAATAAATGAATGAAAGAAAAAGTGAGTAAAGAAAGTAAAAAAAGTAGGGTAAAAACATAAGTGAATGAGAGAAATATTTTAGAGCTATAAAAGGAACTTAATAATATATCTAGACTATTACAGAATAAATAAATACATTAAAAAGAACAAGTAAAGGAATTTAAATAGAAAAATATGCCAACTACATTCAATATTAGAAGGTAATGCCCAAAATATGATATCCAGCTAAACTGTTCTTCATGTATAAATGTATATATTTTTTAATGTTATACAATGTCCACAGACTCAACAATTTAACAACCAAAAGAGAACAGAAGCAAATACTGCTACTTGTGGCTAGAATCCAACCAAATAGGACATTTATCAAAATAAGAAGCTCAGGAATATAGAAGTTATACTATAAAAGAGATGCCACTGAGCACTGAATCCACAAAGATGTAGTAATGGGGCTAAATAGCTGTTGTAGTTCTGGGGACAAAACAATGTATTTTTTAAAAATGACATAAAGCCCATGATATGTAAAATATTAATATAAACATGGTTGACTGCATGGGGCGCCTGGGTGGCTCAGTCAGGAAGCATCTGCCTTCGGCTCAGGTCATGATCCCAGGGTCCTGGGATCGAGCCCCGTATGGGGCTCCCTGCTCCGCGGGAGGCCAGCTTCTCCCTCTCCCACTCCCCCTGCTTGTGTTCCCTCTCTCCCTATCTCTCTCTATCAAATAAATAAATAAAATCTTAAAAAAAAAATGGTTGACTGCAGTAAAAATAAAAAGGCCCAGAAACAAAATTCTGGACATGGAGAACAGGGCTACTGGGTCTGTTGCTAAGGTTATTTTATATATTATGCCCTGTCTGGCTATGAAGGTAGAGACAGGTGACATATAAAGGCATGTTAAGAGTATAATTCCCCCATAATTTTGGCGACAGTCAATAGTTACTATAGCTTTCCGAAAGCTAACAAATCATGAAATAGATTTAAGTGTGTTGTTTAAAGCACTAAAAGAAACCATCTGAAGAAGAGAAAACAATTTCTACATTCTCCAACTTCCCCTACAAAGAGGAGATAAAGAATTGAGGCAAATACAAAACAAATACAAGACAAATACAAAAAAAAAAAGACAAATGTACATAGGCATATGTATCTTCCATGTCACTTCCATATCATGGCAAAGGTTGCATAACATTATGCAACATGCATCTTCTTTCCACTCAAAGCATCTGACAGTGTTACATTTAAAAATTTACAAATGTACCTTTATTTTTCAACAGCATAGATAGAAAATTCTATTCCTCCAAAATTATATAACATCTTAAAAGTTTTGCTATGGGCCTTCTTTGGAACTGTTGTTTGATATTGTGTATCTTCAAGTGAGAGTTTAGTGTTCCACATAGAAACATAAAATCCAGCATAAACAGCCACCAATAGCCTTTTGTTTATTTTACTATACAGCTCTTACAACTAGAGCTTGCACAATTATCATCACAAGCTGTCAGCTTTCAAAACAGTTTATACTCTCATGGTTTTAGGGAAGCAATGGCTTTATGTTAAGTGGTTTTGTAAATATTACAAATATATATGTAAACACTTACAAAATATATGTATAATAGCAATAAATCATACTCTTGAAATTATAAAGGCAATTTTGAGGGTCTTTCTTATCTCCATGATAGTCTGAAAAGTGAGTTTGGGTTTTGAAATTCTCTCATTAAAAATCTAGTCATACTGTTTAATATAAAAGGTACTAAAGTTAGCATGAGTTTTTATCTATTCACATTATCTGTTAAGTAGGGAGAATCATTTGAATCAGTTAAATAACTAGTAACTATCTGATGGTTTAAGCAGAGACTAATTACACTGAATTGGAAATATCTAAGCCTCTATCAGGTTGTGTTACATGTTTGTTTAATTGGCGGAAAACCTTAAGAAAGTGTGATTAAATATAACAGGATTGCATGTATGGAGGAATTCTAACTTTGGGTCAGGAATATTTTGCATAGATTCCTATCTCAGTGGACAGTTAGGAGTAATAAGCAAACTTAGCATTTATTTAATATTTGTCCATAAATATAGAATTTAAGGGTTTCAATGTGGGATTCTGCTGGAATTAACACTTATCGAAAACTATGGTTTCTTAAGTAATTTGCATAAGATCTGAAGTGATTCTCTGAGAAACCTTGTAAGGCAGTTAAGTATTACTGGCTTATTTAAGATGATAAGACCCAGAGTTTAAGTAATACGTCCAAAATCAGTGAGTTTGTAAATGAGGAACAAGGGTTTGAAAAAAAAAAATCTCTCTCAAAGCCCATGGATCCTTGAACACTGGGAATCATTACAGCCTACCAGCTTGGATTTTGCAGAGTCAAGTGGTAGAAAGCCTTCTAGAAATACAATGTATGTCAAATACTGTAACCATTAAAGCAGGAAAAGAAACAACACTTAGCTTTTGCCTCCCATTTGTTATCCCATCTTCAATGTTCAACACTGCTGCAGGTGGACAAGTTGTTTACTGAAAAAATCCAGAGTGACCTACATGTACCCAGTGAACATCCTGCATATCCCATACATGATGAGCCTAGCAATCCTCAAGAAATTATTCAGATTTCTTTATATTCAATATTTTTTAGTGTCTTCCTTTCAGTGGTTGAGGTAGTCCCATTGCTGAAATGCCCACACAAACACATTGAAAACCTTAGGAAGATGTTTGAAATATTTTCCTATCAGTGTAGGGAAGTGTTGCATCACTGCTATGACTGTCAGCCTCATTTTTGATTGGTCACTGACTCACTCATTTGTTTTTCCAATATCTGGGTTAACTGGCTTATCATTTGGTGGGGAAAGATCTGCATTACTAAGTTTTATTTATACATGGAAAATGGGTTCCCTTCTTCCTGGAGGTTTTTACAAAGTTCAAATAAATGGTAATCCTGTATAATGTAATATAGAGTATTTGCATTTCTTTTTCTGTTGGCATTTCTAACTCAGCTCAAAATACCTGGAAGTGGGTATACATATGGTGCCTAAAGCCACGTTACTAAAAGAGACAGTCATATTTCATAGTCTAGAAGTTATGAGAAAAACTTTTCCCCTATTTTCTTTTCTGTCTTTTTCCTCTGGAAGCTATTGCATCAATAATAAAAACAAGAGAAAGGCCATTTTGACAGAGCTGCTAAGTCTATTCTTACCTTTCACATCCATGCCTTATTTTGTCTTTGTCATTAATTCAATTTGGATGACTTGGCTTCATTTGAAGGGAAACCATCTTCAATCTCCGAATTAAATAAAATAATAAAAGTCATATACTCCTTCACAGTGCTATTATTTTTCACCTTGCAGCTATTTCCTGAATATCTCTTTCTTTTAAAACAATTTAATTTAGAAGTTCTCATAGACATTGTGTGTCCTTCATCATGGATTCTGAGACACAGAAATGACTGCGCAGGGTTACTTGACTCCTTTTCATATGTTCATTTTGGGTAATAAAGTGGGGGAATTTTCTCTATACCTTAGCTTTGTACTACAATTGTGTGGTGGCTTTATCCTGAGTGCAATCATTTACTCTAATGATACACACCTGCATTTACTAAATATGTAAACTTATGCTATACAAAATGATTTCCTGTTTTGCACAAGTAAGCGAGAATTATTATCAAAGGAAACTGGATGTACTGAAAGAAGGAAAAATGGTCAAGATGTTCAAATGAGCCTGAACATACAATATTTTATGTATCTGATTTTTTCGTGTTATTCCTAGAAATTTTCCCCTCAAGTCACAAAAGAGTGGCCAAGAATACAAAAGTATTTGTTTCCTTTACCAAAAAATGGCACACATTCAGCAATGTATCATTTCTGTTATCATATGTACAAAATATTGGCTTCAGGAAACAAAACTTTGAAAACCTTTAAAATTGGCTATTTGTGATAACATGACAAGGGATTAAAAATTATAGTTACCAGATTGCCATTTGCTACTAAACAATTTTAGTTCAACAACTCAAGTCCTCTTTTTGTAATGTAAAAATTGTTTGATTAATACTAGATTAGACTATAAATTCATTTGGGGCAGGAGGTAGATTACAGGTTCTCAAAAAGCAGTTATCTAAATTGCCAAGAACAACTCTACCTGACTACTAAAGGACATTGTGTATAATCTTGTATCAGAGGTAATTCTTGATTTATTTTACTTGCATGCCCAATTTACTACTTATGTATTCTCATTTCCATTGATATAGTTGTATTCATCTTCAGAACTCTTGGGACTGTACTGGGTTTGTCTGGCAAAATCTTAGCAATTAATTGACTGAGTAGGTGTGTATGCGTGTGTGTGTGTGTGTGTGTGTGTAGTAATTAATTGAGTAGGTACGTCTGCGTGTGTGTGTGTGTGTGTGTGTGTGTACCTGTGTGTATGTCTAAAAGAGAAAGAAAGGAAGATGGAGAGAGCATGTATAAAATTTGTTTTTTATTTATCTGAATTTTTTAAAGATGTTGAGTTAAATCTTAAGGAATTTAGGAACATTAACATTAGAAGATTAACTTGGTTTACTATTGACATTTTCACTGGCTTGTTTTATTTCCTTTGCTATTATGGATGTGTTAAAAAATACTTCATATTTCTACCAATGTCTTCTGCAAGCATAATGTTATTGTTCATTTTGCATACCCGCTGTGCTACAGTAGCACCACATGGTGACCAACTCCTTCTCATGAACAACCCCAGGCCTTGCAGCTTTTGGAATATGAGCCAAGTTCTAGGCCAATGATCTCCTGTTGCTTTATTCTGATCTTGCTGGTACTGATTTCATTTCTGACTGAGCAAGTGTCATTCAAAAACAACAACAAAGTCCTCGCTTAAAGGATTTAACACAGATGAACCTTGCTGTATGTGTCTTTAAAAAAAGTGATCAGACCCATGACCTTTTGTTAGAGTCTGATTTTCACATCAATTTAGAGTAGTTTATATTACATATGCACCAGTGGATTCTCATATATGTTGAGAATGCATAATTTCAAAGCATGACAATATATGTTTCAGATAGATGACAGGGTGTAACTTTTTAATATACTCTCACATAAGGCAGAAAAGTGGAAATGAAAATTTAGAAGACCACTAGATAAAATATCAAAAATGAAATACTGTCTTGAAGCATTGACCAGACTGAGAACAACATATGCACCAGAGAAAAGTAGGTATGTTAAGTAAAATTAGGATTGTGCCTCCTGGCCATTATGTTGAGCTGATTATAAAGACTGGGTATATATTTCAACTGAATATACAGAAGTTGAGTATTTTTAAAAATTCCTACATAAGATTTTTCTTATTTTCTGTATGGAAACAGAGAAAATAGCAAGCATAATATAAATCCAGATTGGTAGATATATTTTCTTATTTCTCTGCTTGTAAGAAAGTAAAGTTGATGGGGGAAAAAAACATGGGTGACGAATGTAACTTATTTGTGCACCCAGCTTCCAGAATTGTTTATTTCCTATCAAGATATTATGTGACTCCATCATTGATATTGTATATATAAAATTAAACAAATACCTTTAGTTCAACCAAAAATAAATGCTAAAAAGTTTTAGATAAACTGCTTGTTCTTCTAAATTGCAAAGAATATAAATTATGAAAATGAAAATATATTTTATATAGAACAGGCTGATAACATTAATCAAAATTATTCCATGTAAAAACCACATGGTACGGATATTATTTCAAAAGCATTAACCTAAATAGAAATGGCTAAAATCTTACCCATTTATTGTAAAGTGTAGGCTGGAATCGAGACACAAGAGTCCTTTAGCAACAAAGATCAAAATTTGGGGAAGAATGGGTCACTGAGGATAGTAATTATGTTGACAGGTCATTATAAAGATCGAGGACATTTTTGCTTTTTCTGTTTTATTTTTTTCTGAAACAATATAAATAGTGGTGGTAACAATTGGTGGTTGCAAAGTGCTTTATTGTTTGGTAAGTGCATCACATTTGATAGCACATATGACTGTTACAAACAGTTTCTGATGTATCATCTTATCTTTCCCCTTTCCAAAAATGAGGAAAAGCAGGTCTACACTGCCAGTAGGTTATGGACAGCGAGTATTCCAATACCAGGCCCCATGCTCTTGGTAGATAACACTTTATATCCTGCATCATCTTCCCTTTCTGGTGATAGATAATACATGGTTTGACATAAACACCACCATAATTATTATTCCAATTTTAAAAGGTTTTCAAATGATAATACCAAGTAAAGTGAAAAAAAGACAGTGATGGCGATTATGTGGAATATATATTATCAAGCAAATTTTTAAAAAGATTTTAAAAAACAAGATAGCTTTTTATATAACAAATTTTGTGATAACCCAAAGAGGTAAAATTGAATTGCTACAAGACTTTGGCAGATAAGTGACTGATTATTTAAATTATTCCATCTTTTCAGAATAGATGCATACTTTATATTTGGGGTTATTATAGCAACAATTGTAAAATTGGGGCAAACAAAATCATTCAAAACATTTAATGTCTCTTTTTAATCCCTGTGCTTCTTATATACTGACTGCTACTAGTAATTTCTTTTCACTAAAATCCGAAAGAATAAATGGAACGCTGTCTTATATATTTTAATCAGGAATGGTTTGGGAGTTTACAAGGAGTAAGAAAAGTGCCAGGAATCAACTTTGGCAATCATTTCCCATGGCGAGATGACGAGTGAGGAATAGAATAGCTGAACTACATCAAGATTGAATTTGCAGTTGATAATACCCTTGCAGTTCTGCCCTATTTTAGAGGACTTTCTTGGCTGAAAGGCAAATTTGGAGATCTGCTCAAGGTTAGGAAATTTAAATCTAAAAGCTATTCAAACACAAAAATATATTTTACTAACTAAAAATTCGATGGTTCTTGCATGTGTGTATGGGCTGGCTCCAGCACATCGCTGCCTAAAATCCATTATTCAGTAATTCATACTGAACCTAGCAATATTTAATACATTAGAAAGTAAAATGATTTCTTTTGATTCAGATTTTAAATACATGGTATCTAAATTATCAAGAATGAGTTAACTTTTAGGGGCACCTGGGTGGCTCAGTCGTTAAGCGTCTGCCTTCAGCTCAGGTCATGATCCCAGGGTCCTGGGATCGAGCCCTGCATCAGGCTCCCAGCTCAGGGGGAAGCCTGCTTCTCCCTCTCCCACTCCCCCTGCTTGTGCTCCTGCTCTCGCTGTGTCTCTCTCTCTCTCTGTCAAATAAGGAAATAAAATCTTAAAAAAAAAAGAGCAATGAACAAGAGCACAAATGTCAATGGTTTTTAGTATATTCCCATAGTTGTGCAACTATCACAACTATCACTCCAAAAAGAAATCCTAAACCCATTATGAGTCATTATCCATTCCATCTTCTCCAGGTCCTGGCAACTACAAATTTACTGTCTCTCTGAACTTGCGTATTCTAGACATTTCATACAAATGAAATCATATGATGTATGACTACTGTCCATCACTTAACATCATGTTTCCATTGTATGGACATAGACATTTTGTTTATTTGTGCATCAGCTGATGGGTATTTGTGTTGTTTCCACCTATTTGCAATTGTGAATAGTGCTGCCGTGAAAATGCATGTGCAAGATTTTTTCTGAATACGTGTGTTTTCAATTCTTTTGGGTATATAGCTAGGAGTAGAATTGCTAGGATATATGGTAACTCTGTGTTTAATCTACTGTGAACTGCAGTGTTACAAGGTGGCTATACTATTCAATAATCCCACCACCAATGTATGAAGATTTGAATTACTCTACATTCTTGACAATACTGAATAGTCTGTCTTTTTTATGTGAGCTAACATAGAGGGTATGAACCCACAGTTAATATCATTTTAGTTTTGATTTGCATTTCTCCAATGAATAATGATACTGAGCACGTTTTAATGTGCTTATTGGTCATTTTTATCCCATCTATAGAAAAATATTTATTCAAATCCTTTGCTCATGTTTTAATTGGGTTATTTGACTTTTAAAATTGGAATTATTAATGTTATTTATACCTTCTGAATGTAAATCCCTTATCATATATATGATGTGCAAATATTTTCTCCCATTTTGTGGATTGACTTTTCAGTTTCTTAAAGGCATTCTTTGAAGTGTAAAAGTTTTTCTTTTTTGGGGTGGGGAGGGGGATGGAGAATCCCAATTAGGGCCCATGCCTACCATGGAACCCAACTAGGTGCTCAATCTCACGACCCTGAGATCATGACATGAGCCAAAATCAAGAGTTGGACACTTAACTGACTGAGCCACCCAGGCGCCCCTAAAAGCTTTCCATTTTAATAAAGTCCAGCTTATCTATTGCTTATTCCTTTGGTTGTGTATTTAATGCTATCTCTAAACAACCATTGTCAAACCAAATGCAACAAAGATTTATTCCTATGTTTTCTTCTAAGAATTTTATAATTATAACTCTTACATTTAGATCTATGATCCATTTTTTTGTTGTTGTTTTGTTTAGAGAGCGAGGGGGAAGAGAGGGAGAGTGGGGGAGAGGGAGAGTGAGGGAGGGGCAGAGGGAAAGGAGAGAAAGAATCCCAAGCAGCCTTCACGCCCAGTGCAGAGCTGGATGCAGGGCTCAATCTCACAACCCCAAGATCACGACCTGAGCCCATGAGCTGAAATCAAGTGTGAGATGCTTAAATGACTGAACCACCCAGGCACCCTGTTCTATGCTTCATTTTTAAACAACTTTTGTATGTGCTGTGAGATGAGAGCCCAACCTTCATTCTTTCTCAGAGATATCCAGTTTTCCTGACATCATTTGTTAAAAAAACTATTTTTTCCTTATTGTGAAGGAAAGTCTTGGCACCTTTGTTGAAAAACAATTTATGATAATTATGAGGTTAATTTGTGGACTCTCAATTCTATTCCATTGGTCTAAATTTTATCTTTATTTTGGTATCACATTGTCTTGATTACTATAGCTTTTAGTAAATTCTGAAGTTGGGTTATGTGAGTGCTCCAAGTTTGTTATTTTTCAATATTATTTTGACTATTTTGGTTTCCCTGCATTTCCATTTTAATTACGATCAGCTTATCAATTTTGCAAACAAAAAGGCAACTAGTATTTTGATAGGGATGAGACAGAATTAGTACATTAATTTGGAAAACATTTTGAACATGAGATATTTTTCCATTTATTTGTCTTCTTTAATTACACTCAATGATATTTTGTAGTTTTCAGAGTACAGTTCTTGAGGTTCTTTTGTTTAAATTTATTCCTAAAGATTTTATTCTTTTTGATGCTATCACATGGAATTTTCTTAATTTTTTTCACACTGCTAATTGCTAATGAATAGATATACATTTGATTTTTGTCTATAGAGCTTGTACTCTGCAAACTGACACTCACTTATTAGTCATAAGAGTTTGTTGGTGCATTCCGTAGGATTTTCTATATATAATATCATACCACCTGTGAGGAGAGATAGTTTTGCTTCTTCCTTTCCAACCTGTGTGGGTTTGTTTATGTTTGTTTGTTTTTTCCTTTTTTCTTTTATGCCTTTCTAATGGACTGACTCTTTTATCCTTCTAAATTATCTTTCTTTGCCTCTAATAATAATTTTTGCCTTAAAGTGTATTTCACCTGATATTAGTACTATAAATCCTTCTCTCTTTAGGTTGCTATTTGCATGGTATATGTTCTTTGCATCTTTCAAACTACTTGTGTCTTTGAATCTAACATTTGCCCATTTTAAAAATACTATATAGTTAGACCATGGCTTTTCATTCATTTTGCCAACATCTGCCTTTTAATTGAAGTGTTTAGATCATTTACACTTAATGTAATTAGTGATGAATTTGAATTTACATCTGCCATTTTTCTAGTTCTTTACACCTTAGGTACATTTGCTTTCTCAATACTTTCATTACTACCTTTATTTTTGTTAAATAGATTTTGTCCTAGTGTGACATTTAATTTCCTTGTTTCTTAGTGTTTCTCCTAAAGATTTCAATTAATTCCTTAACTTAAAACATTATTTCTGATTAGTATCAATTTATTTTCAATAGTATATAGAAACTTTGCATCCTGCATAACTCCATTCCTTCCCACTTCCTTTGTGCTATAAAGGTCATACAAATTTTGTCATTATATACTGTAAGCCCATCAGTGTAGTTTTTTAATTATTATTATTATTATTTTGTGTAATTTTTGTTTAAATTAGATTATAAAAGATCTTCAACCAAAATCAGATCTGTACTGTCTTTACATTTACCTATATAGTTATCTTTACAAGTCTCTTTGTTTTGTTCATTCAAGTTATTGTCTATCATTCTCATTCCAGGCTGATGGACATCCTTTAGTAGTCTCATGCGGAAGGTCTGCTAGATATTATTTCTCTTAGTTTTTGTTTATCTAGAAATGTATTTCTCCTTCTTTTTGAAAGATAGTTTTTCTAGTTATAGGAATCTTTGTTGACAATTTTTGTTTCAGCACTCTTTTTTTTTTTTTCCTTTTGGCTTCTAGTCCATGCCCACCTCTTGGTACCCAATTGAATAGCCAGAAGACAAGGATGGGGGTGGGAAGAGCAGAGTTACTGCTGCAACAGGCCATGAGGAGGCTCAGTGTCAGGGAGTTTGGAATAGGGAACAGGCCAAGCAGGCAGGGGCAGCAGTTCAGGCAGAACAGGTGTTAAGAGGAGATGAGGACAGCACAGCAAAAAGTTCATGGGGGGCCCAGAGTGTGAACTCAGCACTTTAAATGTGTCACCCCATTGACTTCTGGTTTCCATGGTTTTTTAATAAAATGTTAGCTGTTAATCTTATTGAAGATCCCTTGTATGCAGATAATCTCTTGCCGCTTGCACAGTTGCCTTTGTCTTTGACTTTTAACAGGTTAGCTGTGATGTGTCTGGATGTGAATCACTTTGAGTTTATCCTGCTTGGAATTCATGAAACTTCTTGGATGTGTACATTAATGTTTTTCATCAAATTTGGGAAGTTTTCAGACATTATTTCTTCAAATAGTCTTTCTGTCCCTTTGTTTCTATCTCTTCTTCTGGTAATCTCATTATGCAATTGCTTGAATGCTTAATGGTGTCCTATAGGTCTGTAGCTCTGTTCGTGTTTCTTTATTCTTTTTTCTTTCTGTTTTTCAGATTGTATAATATCAATGGACTTATCTGAAAGTTTGCTGATTCTTTCTTCTGCCAGTTTAAATCTGTTGTTCAGCTCCCAGAGTGATTTTTTTTTTATTTACTGTGATTTTCAAATCCAGAAATCTTTTTTTATAATTTCAATCTTTTTGTTGGTATTCACTATTTTTTGAGATATTATCCTCATACTTTCCTCTAATTATTTAAAGATGGTCTCCTTTAGTTCTTTGAATATATTTATAACAGTTGTTTTAAAGTCTTTGTTTAGGTCAGTTTAATGCCCGGACTTCCTCAGGGGTAGTACTATCAACTGCTTTTTTCTCCTATGTATGAATTAAACCAATTTTCCTGTTTCTTTGGGTGTCTCTCCTTTTTTGGTCATAAACTGAACATTTTAAATAATATAATGTGGCAACTCTAGAAATCAGATCTCACCTCCTAGGTTTATCGCTTTTACAGTTTGTTTAATGACTCTTCTGATCTAATTCTATAAAGCCTATATTCTTTCTGATATGTGGTAATTGAAATCTTGGCTTGATTAGCTTAGTGGTCAGTTAGTGATTTGTCACAAATTTTCTTAAATTCCTTAAACCAGTAAATCTCTCAGCTTTTGCACAGAACTTCAGTGTACCAGCTGTTTATAATTCTGCTTAGCATTCAATTTCCGCTTTTGTAGTGCCTCCAGGTCAGCCATTGCTGACTCATTAGGGCACCCTAAGGCCTTTCCTGGCCATATGCATAGCCCCACATATGGAAGTACCTCTTACATTCCCAGAAATATGTCATAGCTTTTTCAAAGTGTTTCCCATGTACATATCATTACACATATTTTCTTCTTAAATTCTTCGGTCAACCTCTTATTTGTCCTAACTTGGTATTGCTGGCTTAGGCAGTTGCACACATAAACAATTTTCACTTTTTTTTTTTTTTTTGGACAATCATCTATGGATCATCTGTTCTCACAAACTGAGCTCCAAATCATGTCAAATAAAGCTCCAAATAGGTAAAATAGTAAAAGATCTCTGGGTTTTATATTTCTGGGGAAGCTCTAATCACATTTTGCACCCTCCACTGGCTGTTAGGCTACTGTTTTCCACAACTACTATTATGTAGCTGCCAGCATTCAAGAATACATGTTGCTGGAAAGGGGTTTATGGGAATAGGGCAAGTTAAAACACCTTTACAAAGCTCACTGTTCTTTTCAAGATTCAACTATGTTCCTTGAATAAGCACTCTTTGGACATTTGTAGCCTTGGGTTAATTCCCAGAATTCTAAAAAAGTCGATTTTGACATATTTTACCAGTGATCTTATTTTTATGGAGTAGCAGATTTTTGGTAGTCTTTATCATTTGAAAAGTGCTTCTCCACATTAAAGTTTTTGATGCTATTTTAATTTTTTACCTTATTAAACAAATGAGATCTTATATTGAAAAACAGCAAAATGCGTTTCTTTGTAAAAATCAGCATAGGGCCCTAATCTAAAGATTAAACCCTTGGTACTGCTATGATTTTACCCATGAGAAGTCAATTGTAATATAATTTTTATATTTCTGAGTTAAGAAACTCTTCTACACATAATAAAACAATATGGCACATAACATTTATTGAGCATTTAATATATAAGAAGCATGTTCTAAGCACCATAATTCCAATTTATTTAACAGATAGTTCATTCCAGATATGCAGACATTGCACATACATAGTCTCTGCTCTCGTGTAGCTTACTTTACCTTAGAGAGAGTAACATAAATAAGTACATACATAAGATAAATTGGAATATAGTAAATAATATTTTTAAAAGGAACAAACATATCCTGAGACAGTGAGTGAGTGGTGGAACGGATACTAATTTAGGCTGTGTTGTCAGCAAAGATTTCTTTAAGTGAGTATCATTTGAGGTGAGATATGAAGGGCAAGATAGGCACAGACATGCATACATCAGAGACAGAGCATTTCACATCAACAAACCAGCAAATAAAGGTACTCTAAAGCCAAAAACAAATTTGCTGTATTTCCAAAATAGAGAGATGGCCTTTGTCACTGGTGCATTGTGAAAGAATATAAGAACAGAATATAACAGGGGCAGAAAGGTAGGCAATGACAAATCATGCAGGGTAATGAAAAGTAATTTTATTTAAAATACAATGGGAAAACACAGCAGAATTTTAAGCAGGAGAGTGATACTGTCAGATTTATACTTTGCATGGATGTTTCTGGCTGTTTTGTGGTGAATGGAGTATAGGAATTTAAGAGTGACAAAGGCAGTCAGGTTAAAAGGCTATTACAATATACAATACAACCCATTTCTCTCTGTTGGTTGTAGTGATGGAGAAACTGGATATAACATATAGAACAATAGTATAAAATGTGAATTCAGAACAGATAGAACTTTTTGACACACTGAATGTTGAGAAGAGGAAAGCATCCAATGTGACTTCTAGATTTTTCACTTGAGCAGCTGAAATCGATATTGTTGGCAGTTATAGAAATAAGATAAATAAAGCAAAAATTGGTTGGGTAAATGAAAATAAAATCTTCTGTTTGGGCCATATTAAATTTGTAGTATTTATTAGTAGGACTGGCTACTTATAGAGTCCAGTGTAAAATGAAAACGTGGAGTCCTTGTTCATAAATTATAATAATTTCAAAATGGTGATAGCAGAGCATTAAGTCAAGTATGGGATTTTCCTAAGCACAAGCCTCTGCATGAATGTGTACCTAGATGAAGGCACCCCTGCCACTGGACAGCCAAGAAGAGACTTATATCAGGTGTACATTGATGCATCAGGCTGTGACAGGACTTATCAGGGGCAAAGCCACCCAATTCAAGGTGAGTTACTCACAAAACATTAGCCAGATCTAGGGATAAAATTGAGGTTGTCAATCTACAACGCTATTGAAGTTTGAACATAAGAATGAAAAAAGACCTTGAAAAGGTGAGTGGTTTTTACAGGAATAGGAACATTTTATCCAACATAATTGAAGGGAAGGGAAAGAATGTGAATAAGGATATTGAGTGTTTGATAGATTTGAAAATGGAAAGGTGATGGAGTTTATGTAGTAATACCTTTGTTTTGGGGGAAAAATGAAAACCAATTCATTGGCTGAAAATGTGTGTGTGCTCAAGTGTATTTGTACGTGTGAGTGGAGTGTGTGAGTGAGGTGGATAGAGATTTAATGACCTAGGAGGTCTGAAATGATTGTTTTGGGGGGTGAAAGCGCAAACACAAAGAAATTTAATGGGCATGTTGGATGCCTATTTGAGATGATGGCAATTATTTTAAAATTAAACCAGTCATTTTAAAATTAGACCAGTCACCTCTCTTGTAAGTTTTTGTCTAGCTGTAGCTACACAGGTGCAGACATCAAACAGATGAATCCAGGGACTATTAGACTGGCAGGGCAAAGGAACTGAGGCTGGCTGCAAGGAAGTGTTTATTGTGATAGATCTTGGAAATATAAGGAGAGAAGGAAGGTCATGCGGTGTCAGTAGGGGTAATAATTAATGAAAATACAATCAATTCAGTGATGTGACGATTATGGGAGTAGGGGTTTCTGGAGAAGGAGGAAGGAGAATTTGGGGGAGAGGGTTTCTGGAGGAGGAGGAACAAGAAATAATTTGAAATCACATTATAGAGAAGGAGGACCACTATCATCACATCACAGTCTTAATGACAGATGGTGCATTTGACATGGCACATTGGGAATGTTGGCAAGGACATAAAGGACCTGAAAATTGGATCTAATTAGTACATGTTCAGAGCCCCACGGGGCTTAAAGATGATGAAGATAACTGATCTCAGAGGCTAGAAATTCTGGTGGTATCTCTCATAAACAGAAATATGACACAGGGAATAACTCTTTGGATCTATTAAAGGGATACTGGGTATGAGCTCAAGCCAAAAATCTTGGGGTGACTGGTGATAGACATCTCTTGAAGTATGCAAGTGAAGGTCAAGGCAATGATTAAATCACAACGTTCCTTTAGTGGGTTGATCTGCAATGCTTAAAATAGGTGAGAGAAACACAGAACACAGAAATCTAGGCAGTCTGTAGCTTTAAATCTATGCTATCATAAATATCCATACAGCTTTGTGAGGTAAATGTTTATTCATTTATACAGAAAAAGAAAATTGTGGCTTAAAGGAAATTAGAAAATCTTGCCCCAAAGTACACAACAATCGGTGGCAAATCCAGTATCAAATTGAAGTCTTTGGCTCCGGAAACTCTAACCATTATACAAACTGCTTCTTCTCTGATCTCACCTTTGACACGCAGTATGATACTGGTAAGTAGGTAAAGTTATATTTCACTCTTACGCCCTTTTTTTCAGACGTGAAAACCGAGTCAGTTTAGGGTAAGTCAATTTCTTAGTCATACAGCTTATAAGTGACCCATCCGGGACTTGAACACATTGCCCAAGATGTACAGAGTAAAGTGGGGCTTTTAAGATTCAAAATAAACAGTATCTCATAAGAAGACCTCTTGTTAAAATGTGCTTGTTTTTCCGGATTGAAAACAGTATATAAATTTAAACCTCTAATTCAAAGCAAAAAGTAGGAAACTGTCTACTTGTGAATCCTTTTGTCTTACACTAGAATGAGGAGAAATGGATTAAATGAAAAGCTCCCATAGATTTGAGAGGGTTCATCTGAGTGTAAAAGTGTGGCAGTGACTGAATGTATTTTATATATTGTAGCATTTTAAGATCTCGGGCGTATTATAAGTAAATGATTTAACTACTTTCAGCTGTCCTGTAAGTTGTTCATAATCACTGATTTTGCTTTTCAGATGAGCATAATAAAGTTCTCAATATAGCTCTTTCAACAGCAACAGCAATGCTGACTCTTCAAGATGAGATGGCTCAGGCACACAGGATATCTTCACATCTAAGCAAAGCAAAAATTAAAAAAAGGAATGAAAGTCCATGCAGTGGCAGTCTCGCATGTCTTTGGTTTCTTTTTTGTTAGATGAAAGCATTAAGTCTTTGAAAAGTTAGACACTTTTAATCAAATTTTTAGGGATATCCAATGGCTTTTGACCTCAGTAATTCTGGTAAAACGGCATTTTTCAATTTAGTAATTTCTTTTTATAAGTCTGATTTACAAGCCAATTCTGATATTGTCAGATTAAAATGTGTGCCAACTGAAAACAAAACAAAACACTACCAATAGACCTTTACCAATGAACTAAGGTACCCTTGTTTCTCAGAACATCTGTGTCCTTGTCTCATTTTGATCACTATCTTCTCTTAGGAAACTAGAGAAGACAAAAAAGGCAATGTGTAGTGACAGAAGGACTTGGGCCAAGAATTAGATCCTCTGATATGGTCCATGAATGTCCATTTGACCTTAGGGAAGTTGCCTCACCTTTCTGAGTTTAGCTTTGAATTTGGGTCAAATAACTCCACTTTATAGATAGAAATATGCTAAAGGTAGACACCATGAGAAGACTTTTTTTTTGGTAAGTTAGGTATGAAAAGATGCTTTGATTTAAGACTTTTATAAAATTTAGGTTTTAAAAATATCCTGCATTGTTGTTTTAGGTGGTTTTTTTCATATCTTACCTTTTCATTTTATCAATGTCTTCCCTTGCAGTGCAAAAGCTTTTTAGTTTGATGTAGTCCCACTTGTTTATTTTTGAAATCCAAAATATCATTGCCAAGACTGATGTCAAAGAACTTATGTTTTCTAGTTTTATGATTTCAGGCCTATGTTCAACTCTTTAATCCATTTTGAGTTGATTTTTTTGTATGGTGTGATATATGGGTCCAGTTTCATTGTTTTGCATGGATCTGTCATGCTCTCCCAGAACCATTTACTGAAGAGACTATCCTTTCCCCATTGTATATTCTTAGTTATTTTTTCATAAGTTAACTGACCATATATGCCAGAGTTTATTTCTGGGCTCTCTATTCTCTTCATTGATCTGTGTGTCCACTTTTATGCCACTACCATACTGTTTTGATTATTATAGCTTTAAAATACAGTTTGAAATCAGCAATTGTAAAACCTCCAGCTTTGTTCTTCTTTCTCAGGACTGCTGTGGCTATTCAAGGTCATACCAATTTTAGGACTGTTTCTTCTATTTCTGGGGAAAATGCCATTGTAATTTTGACAGGCATTACTTTGAATCTGTAGATCAATTTGGATAATATGGATCTTTTAACAATAGTAATTTTCCAATCCATGATAAGGAATAAACCTTCACTACAAGAAATATTGAAAGGGGTCCTCTAAGCAAAAAGAGAGCCTAAAAGTGACATAGACCAGAAAGAAATAGAGACAATATACAGTAACAGTCACCTTACAGGCAATACAATGGCACTAAATTCATATCTTTCAATAGTTATCCTGAATGTAAATGGGCTAAATGGCCCAATCAAAAGAAGCAGGGTACCAGATTGGATAAAAAAACAAGACCCATTGATATTCTGTCTGCAAGAGACTCATTCTAGACACAAAAATATCTCCAGATTGAAAGTGAGGGGGTGGAAAACCATTTACCATGCTAATGGACATCAAAAGAAAGCTGGGGTGGCAATCCTTATATCAGACAAATTAGATTTTAAACCAAAGACTATAATAAGAGATGAGGAAGGACACTATATCCTACTTAAAGGGTCTATCCAACAAGAAGATCTAATAATTGTAAATATCTATGTCCCTAACATGGGAGCAGCCAATTATATAAGCCAATTAATAACAAAATCAAAGAAACACATCAACAACAATACAATAATAGTGGGGGACTTTAACACCCCTCTCACTGAAATGGACAGATCATCTAAGCAAAAGATCCACAAGGAAATAAAGGCTTTAAAAGACACACTGGACCAGATGCACTTCACAGATAGATTCAGAATGTTCCAGCCCAAAGCAATAAAATACACATTCTTCCCTAGTCCCCATGGAACATTGTCCAGAATAGATCACATCCTAGGTCACAAATCAGGTCTCAACCGGTACCAAAAGATTGGGATCATTCCCTGCATATGTTCAGATGACAAAGCTTTGAAACTAGAACTCAATCACAAGAGGAAAGTTGGAAGGAACTCAAATACATGGAGGCTAAAGAGCATCCTACTAAAGAATAAATGGGTCAAGCAGAAAATTAAAGAAGAATTTAAAAAATTCAGGGAAACAAATGAAAATGAAAACAAAACTGTTCAAAATCTTTGGGATGCAGCAAAGGCGGTCCTAAGAGGAATGTATATAGCAATACAAGCCTTTCTCAAGAAACAAGAAAGGTCTCAAATACACAACCTAACCCAACACCTAAATTAGCTGGAGAAAAAACAGCAAATAAAGCCTAAACTCAGCAGGAGAAGAGAAATAATAAAGATCAGAGCAGAAATCAATGAAATAGAAACCAAAAGAACAGTAGAACAGATCAATGAAACTAGGAGCTTGTTCTTTGAAAGAATTAATAAAACTTATAAACCCCTGGCCAGACTTATCAAAAAGAAAAGAGAAATGGCCCAAATAAATAAAATCATGAATGAAAGAGGAGAGATCACAACCAACACCAAAGAAATACAAACAATTATAAGAACATATTATGAGCAACTCTATGCCAACAAATTAGATAGTCTGAAGAAATGGATACATTCCTAGAGATGTATAAACTACCAAAACTGAACCAGGAAGAAATAAAAAACCTGAAAAGACCCATAACCACCAAGGAAATTGAAGCAATAATAAAAAATATCCCAACAAACAAGAGCCCAGGGCCAGATGGCTTCCTAGGGGAATTCTACCAAATTTTTTTAAGAGATTTTATTTATTTATTTGAGAGAGGAATGAAATAGAGAGAGAGAGCATGAGAGGGGGGAGGGTCCGAGGGAGAAGCAGACTCACTGCTGAGCAGGGAGCCCGATGTGAGACTCGATCCCGTGACTCCAGGATCATGACCTGAGCTGAAGGCAGTCGCTTAACCAACTATTCTTCTGAAGCTGATTCAAAAACTAGAAATGGAAGGGGAACTTCCAAACTCATTTTATGAGGCCAGCATTACCTTGATCAAAACCAGACAAAGACCCCATCAAAAAGGAGAATTACAGACCAATATCCCTGATGAACATGGAAGCAAAAAATTTCATCAAAATACTAGCCGATAGGATCCAACAGTACATTAAAAGGATTATTCACCACAACCAAGTGGGATTTATTCCTGGGCTGCAAGGTTGGTTCAACATCTGCAAACCAATCAGTGTGATACAATACATTAATAAAAGAAAGAACAACCACCATATGATCCTCTCAATAGATGCAGAAAAAGCATTTGACAAAGTATAGTATCCTTTCTTGATTAAAACTCTTCCCAGTGTAGGGATAGGGGGAACATACCTCAAGATCATTAAAAGCCATCTATGAAAAACCCACAGCAAATATCATTCTCAATGGGGAAAAACTGAGAGCTTTTCCCCTAAGGTCAGGAATATGGCAGGGATGTCCACTATCACCACTGCTATTCAACATAGTACTAGAAGTCCTAGCCACAGCAGTAGGACAACAAAAAGAAATAAAAGGCATCCAAATCAGCAAAGAAGAAGTCAAACTCTCACTTTTTGCAGATGATATGATACTTTACATGGAAAACCCAAAAGCCTCCACCCCAAAACTGTTAGAGCTTATACAGGAATTCAATAAAGTGGCAGGATATAAAATTAATGCACAAAAATCAGTTTCATTTCTATACACCAACAACAAGACAGAAGAAAGAGAAATTAAGGAGTCAATCCCATTTATAATTGCACCCAAAACCATAAAATACCTAGGAATAAATCTAACTAAAGAGGCAAAGAATCTGTACTCAGAAAACTATAGAACACTCATGAAAGAAACTGAGGAAGATGCAAAGAAATGGAAAAACGTTCCATGCTTGTGGGTTGGAAGAACAAATACTGTGAAAATGTCAATGCTACCAAGAGCAATCTACACATTTAATGCAATCCCTATCAAAGTACCATCACTTTTTTTCACAAAAATGGAACACATAATCCTAAAATTTGTATGGAACAAGAAAAGACCCAGAATACCGAGAGGAATGTTGAGAAAGATAAGCAAAGCTGGTGGCATCACAATTCCAGACTTCAAGCTCTATTACAAAGCTGTCATCATCAAGACAGTATGGTGCTGGCACAAAAACAGACACATAGTTCAATGGAACAGACAGAAATGGACCCTCAACTCTATGGTCAACTAATCTTCAACAAAGCAGGAAAGAATGTCCAATGGAAAAAAGACAGTCTCTTCAACAAATGGTGTTGGGAAAACTGGACAGCCACATGCAGAAGAACTGGGCCATTTCCTTACACCACACACAAAAATAAATTCAAAATGGATGAAAGACCTAAATGTGAGACAGGAGTCTATCAAAATCCTAGAGGAGAATACAGACAGCAACCTCTTTGACCTCAGCCACAGCAACTTCTTCCTAGACACATCACCAAAGGCAAGGGAAGCAAGGGCAAAAATGAACTATTGGGACTTCATCAAGATAAAAAGCTTTTGCACAGCAAACGGAACAGTCGACAAAACCAAAAGACAACTGACAGAATGGGAGAAGATATTTGCAAATGACATATCACATAAAGGACTAGTATCCAAAGTCTATAAAGAACTTATCAAACTCAACACCCAAAGAACAAATGATCCAATCAAGAAATGGGCAGAAGACATGAACAGACATTTGTGCAAAGGAGACATCCAAATGGGCAACAGACACATGAAAAAGTGCTCAACATCGCTTGGCATCGGGGAAATACAAATCAAAACCTCAATGAGATACCACCTCACACCATTCAGAATGGCTAAAATTAACACGTCAGGAAATGACAGATGTTGGCGAGGATGCGGAGAAAGGGAAACCCTCCTACACTGTTGGTGGGACTGCAAGCTGCTGCAACCACTCTGGAAAACAGTATGGAGGTTCCTCAAAAAGTTGAAAATAGAGCTACCGTACAACCCTGCAAATGCACTACTGGGTATTTACCCCAAAGATACAAATGTAGTGATCTGAAGGGGTACATTCACCCCAATGTTTATAGCAGCAATGTCCACAATAGCCAAACTATGGAAAGAGCCAAGATGTCCATCGACAGATGAATGGATAAAGAAGATGCTATACACACAGACACACACACACACACACACACACACACACACACACACACACAAGGGACTATTATGCAGCCATCAAAAATACCTCGAAATCTTGTCATTTGCAACTGATGTGGATAGAACTAGAGGGTATTATCCTAAGTGAAATAAGTCAATCAGAGAAAGACAAGTATCGTATGATCTCACTGATATGAGGAATTCTTAATCTCAGGAAACAAACTGAGGGTTGCTGGAGTGGTGGGGGGTGGGAGCAATGGGGTGGCTGGGTGATAGACATTGGGAGGGTATCTGCAATGGTGAACGCTGTGAATTGTGCTAAGACTGTAGAATCATAGACCTGTACCTCTGAAACAAATAATACGTTATATGTTAAAATAAAAGAAGATAGTAGGAAGGGGAAAATGAAGAGGGGGAAATTGGAGGGGGAGACGAACCATGAGAGACTATGGACTCTGAGAAACATACTGAGGGTTTTAGAGGGGAGGGGGGGAGGAATGGGTTAGCCCAGTGACGGGTATTAAGGAGGGCTCGTACTGAACGGAGCTCTGGATGTTACATGCAAACAATGATTCATGGAACACCACATCAAAAACTAATTATGTGATGTATGATGATTAATATATCATAATAAAATAAAATTAAAAAATTTCTTTCCATTTATTTGCGTATTCTTCAATTTCTTTCATCAATGTCTTACAGTTTTCAGTGTATATGTCTCTTATCACCTTGATTGAATTTATTCCTACGCATTTTATTCTTTTTGATGCAATTGTAATTGGGTTGTTTTCTTAAGTTCTCTTTCTGATATTTTGCTGCTAGTGCATAGAAACACACTGATTTTTGTATATTGACTGTGTGTCCTGCAATGTTACTGAATTCACTTGCAAGTTCAACAGTGTTTTGTTGGAATCTTTATGGTTTTTCTCTGTATTTTATCATGTCACCTACAAAGAGAGACATTTTACTTCTTCCTTTCTGATTTAAATGATATTTATTTCTTTTTCTTTACTAATTGCTCTGGCTAGGACTTCCAGTAATATGTTGAATAAAAGTGGCAAGAGTATCCTTCTCGTCTTGTTCCTGATCTTGGTAGAAAACCTTTCAGCATTTTAACATTGAGTATGATATTAACTGCAGCTTTGTAATATGTGGCCTTTATTATGTTGAGGTATATTTCCTCTATACCCAGTTTATTGAGAACTTTTTATTATGAAGTTATGTTGAATTTTGTCAAATGCTTTGTCTGAATCTATCGAGATTATCATATAATTTTTATCTTTCATTTTGTTTATGTGGTGTATCACATAGACTCATTTGTGGATGCTGAATTGTTCTTGCATCCCTGGAATAAATCCTATTTGATCATGGTGTATGATCTTTTTAATGTGCTACTGAATCTGGTTTGATAATATTTTGTTGACGATTTTTGCAGCTATGTTCATCAGGGATACTGGCCTGCAATTTTCTTTTCTTGAAACATTCTTTCATGGCTTTGGTGTCAGGGTAATGTTGCCTTCATATGATGAGTTTGGAATTGTTCCCTCCTCCTCTATTTTTTGGAAGAGTTTGGGGAGGACTGATATTAATTCTTCTTTAATTGTTTGGTAGAATTCCCCAGTGACATTATCTGCTCCTGGACTTTTTTTCTGTAGGGAGTTTTTCAATTACTAATTCAATCTCTTTACTAATTACTGGTCTATTTTGATTTTCTATGTCTTCCTAATGTACTCTTGGTATAGGTTGTATGCTTCTAGGAATTTATTCATTTCTTCTAGGTTGTGCAATTTGTTGGTGTATGATCAGAGTAGTCTCTTATGATCCTTTCTATTTGTGTGGTACCAGTTGTAATGTTTGCTCTTCCACTTCCAGTTTTATTTATCTGAGTTCTCTTTTTTTCTTGGTAAGTCTAGCTAAAGCTCTATTATATGGTTTATCTTCTCAAAGAACCAGCACTTAGTTTCACTGATATCATCTATTGTGTTTTTAGTTTCTATTTCATGTATTTCTGCTCTGATATTTGTCATTTTCTTCCTTCTACTAACTTTGTAGTTAGCATATTTTATATAACTTATATATAATAAATATATAAATATGTAAATAATATTTATATATATTTTTATCTTTATATAGTTATACATTTATTTTATATATTTTTTATTATAAACAATTATATAAATCCCATCTTTAAATTCCTTCCAAATGATTCTTCCCCTTTAGCAGAAATCTGAAATCCTTAAGTTGGCCAAGAAGTTCCTACATGATATGTCATCTGTCACACTCATCAATCATATATCATATTCCTCTCTTCTCTTCTGTTTTGTCATGCTAGTCTTCTTTTAGTTTCTTAGCTATGTATAGATTTTTCCACCTTCATGTTATTCACATTTGTAATTCTCTTTGCATAGAATGCTCCTTCTGGTGAACATTCATAAGATAAATTCAATTATTTATTTTTTTCTGAGAGGGCCATGTCTGACACCTCAATACAAATTATGAAGAGTTAAACATTTACACCTCTTGGAGAAGATTCATCATATTTGTTTTGTTGACCCTTATACATGCATTATGTAGCATAGTATCTGGAGTATAGTAAGAAAATAAAACATGGATGTATAAACTCATATATTAAATTTCTTTATTGATTGATTAGTGGAACGAATGGAACTGTACTAGACATAGTACCCACTTTCAAAAATTTTAAAATGGTTTATATTGATAAAACATAATAACTCATATTGATACCTCAAATATTCAGAATGAGAATAAAATCTTAGTTTTTAATAAAACATGAGAGGTTTTGAAGATTCTAATATAATTAAATTTCTACTTTTAGACATCTCTAAACCTACCAGCTCAAGTGGGTAAATCTATTTCAAAAGTAAAAACAACAGAACAATAACAAAAAACTTACTACAACTAATTGATTCATGAATATACTGATCCTACTCACTACTCTTATTTAAATCATTATGGTTTCTAAAATTAAATAAAGTCCAGGAAAACTGGACCACTGAATGAAACATTTTCAATACGTAGAATGGTCTACATCAAAGCACTATACTAATTCATTCCGGATGTAAAATGGTTGCAACCTCAAATATTATTTGAGCCTGAAAATTTAAGAGTACGTTTATTGGCTTGAAGCCAGTGCTTCAAAGGTGACATTTACAAAATTATAAATATAAAAAAAACTCCGATTCAAGTACTCTCTTATTGTCAACAAATAGTATAATCTCCTTGAAGCAAAAATGGCATCTTTTTTATTGAAGACCTGCTATCCCTAGCACTCAGCACAACTTTAGAAACAAAAAGAAATTAATAATATTAATTAATTAATAATTAATAATACAGATAATACTTCATTAAAGAAGTTATTAAAAGAGCTAGTGAAGAAAAAAGACTTTCACATTATATGTATAAAAGTAATAAAAAGAAAAAATCAATTCCAAGACATAATAGACCATTTTCTAATTAACTGATACTGCATCACAGCATATGAAAATAAAATAGGATGTAAAGACCGTTAATTTTTTAAAAGATTTATTTATTTATTTTAAAGAGAGAGAGAGAGGGAGTGCATGCAAGAGGGGGAGCGGCAGAGGGAGAAGGAGAAAGAGAATCTCAAGCAGACTCCCCGCTGAGCACAGAGAACCCCAGTCAGGACTGATCTCAGGACCCTGTAATCATGACCTGCGCTGAAACCAAGTGTCCTATGCTTAAGTAACTGAGCCATGCAGGTGCCCTGAGTCTGCTTATCCTTGCTAATTAAATTAAGGAAAACAATGATCAAATTTGGTGTGTTTAGGAATAAGATGTATCATGTTGGGTGAAATAAAGTTTTATTTGTTAACATACTTAAGTTTTGAAAATACTGTTTTTTGGCTGTTTCAAAGAAAATGGGCACTTTTGTAAATACTGTCACATCAGCAGGAGTTTAAAAATATTTGCTTTAGAGACTATTTTGCTGACAAATTTAATGCATAATGTTTGACACGAGAAAATGTGATATTGTCATAATATTGTCAAACTGGAAAAAAAAATCTACAGGACCAGAAATCAAGTGAATTTCACTGAAACACCAGATTTCATGAAATTGCCCTTGCAGTAAATTTTTTAAACTAGCAATAAGGATTTGCAGAGTGCTACTACATAACCTGAAACTGTTTTAACATATCATTTGAGTTGTTGGCGTCCTTTCATATTTTTGTTTCTTTTTTTATATATATTCCACTAAAATCAAATTTAATGGATTATATACATCTTTTCTGTGTCCACAGCATCTATTTAGTAAGCTGTCTCATCTAAAGTTCTTTGGTGGATGTGTTTATGTGTGTATGGTATGTATTTTCTCTCTCTCTCTCTCTCTCCCTCCCTTCCCCTTCCTCCTTTCCTTCCTCTCTCTCTTCTTTCTTTCTTTTATTCTAGATGTCTCTAACTACAGAAAACTTTCCATTTTTATCTTCTTTGGGTTTCAGCCTCAGTACCTGGTGGTTAATCTAACAGAAAAAAAACTTCAAGATCACTTCTATTGACACCAATGAGGAATGTGGCAATTCTCTTCATTTAGTTGTTAACTGACAATATCATGTATATGTACCAAAAATTGACATTTAAAAATAACTCACAATTATAACTCTACATTTCAAGGTTTTTTCTAAGTTGGTATTCAAAAATTAGATATATAGATTTTTATCCAAAATGTCAGAATTGTGAGGTTCACCATTTATCAAATGGAAAAAGTAAGGGTGCAGCACTCTGGGCTTTCTTGGGTCTCTTTTTTATAGTTCTTCCATTGACTCACTTGTGACCTTCAGCTCAGTTGAGCTGACTGTAAAGAAGGACAGACACAGTGACCTGTCTTCCTGTGGTGTTATAAGACTCAATAAATCAGAGCCTACAAAGTCCTTTAAGGTTCTCAGATGAATTGTGATATATAAAGGTGAAATGTCAGAGCAGAAAAAACTGCTTGTACCTTTTATACGTCAGTTATTATCAAATGGGCACTACAAAATAGTATCACCTCACACCTTCATAAAATTATTCTCAATTTCTGAAAGAACACTTAATTCAGCCACTTTAAAATAGGATGTTTAATAGATTGTGTTAACCTCAGAAAATTATTTCTCATCTCAAGCATTCAATAAAACTATTTTTGCCCTGTTATCTCTGATCACTAACATAAATAAGTCCTTTTAAAACAAATTA
Source organism: Zalophus californianus (assembly GCF_009762305.2). Lineage (NCBI taxonomy): Eukaryota > Metazoa > Chordata > Mammalia > Carnivora > Otariidae > Zalophus > Zalophus californianus. The sequence continues at coordinate 41,991,608 of NC_045606.1, read as the reverse complement.
TGGATTAATAAATGCATTTTACGTATTTTCATATTGTACTGTCTTTGCTTGCTTTTTAGATATGCTATTTGCAGTTGATTAACAACTATGACGTCTTCGTCAACCCAATATATAAGAAGTTGATGGTTTATTTTTAATCACCTATATTCAGAGTTGAAAATTAATTTTACTTTGATTTTTTTTAAACATCCACTGATTAAACTTAAGCAGCTAAACATCTTAGGCATTTAACTTCAATGTTGTGTCCTCCCCTATCAGAGCAAAATTGGGCATTTTCCTATACACAATAGAGGAAAAAAGCAATTACTATCAATCAGTGACTAAGCAACAGATTGGAGTATTTAGAAAGACTCATTCATACACAGATTTGCAGCAGTGTTCAGCTCCTCTGATTAGATTCCATAGATTTTAAATTGTAGCTAATTAGGCTGTCATAGGTTCATTAATGGCTCTACTGATTCAGCACTCCCTCACCTGCATGCATATTAAAGCTCATTAGCTCCCTTGTCTAAAATACCACCTGCATTAATTGCTGCCGATGCACCAGGACTCTTCAGAAGGCTCTTCTGACAACGATTCTACCTGCTTATGGTGCCCCGTGCCCCTGAAAGCTCTTCAGGAGAGCTCACACATAAAGTTCATGGTGCTGCACACGTGGTGAGATTGCAGCTGTTGTAAGGGCAGTCAAGCCTGTTTTACGCTTAACAGCAGGATATAAATAATTAGTGATGCCTTTGCTATAGGGCTTAACACAAGGCCACTGTATTCCATTCTAAGCTTCTACTAAACCATTCCTCTCTACCAAATAAGCTCCCGAGCCATCTTTCCTTTGATTCTTGATTCTTTAAGCAGCTTCCACAAAATGTTAAGACTACGCCAGAGGAGAAAGAACACTGTAGCTTTCTTTTAGTTCACAGTCACTGATCCTTGTGAATGCAAGATGAGTTTCTCTGAGTAGGACGTTTAAAAAACTCTCAGTTCATAGCTGCCTGAATAAGTGACCAGCATCAATTAACCAATTATGACCTCATGTGTTTTAAAATAGCTTTCCCGGGGCGCCTGAGTGGCTCAGTTCGTTAAAGGTCTGCCTTCGGCTTAGGTCATGATCCCAGTGTCCTGGGATCCAGCCCTACATCAGCTCCCTGCTCAGTAGGAAGTCTGCTGCTCCCTCTGCCACTCCACCTGCTTGTGCTTGCTCTCTTATCCACTCTATGTCAAATAAATAGATAAAATCTTTTAAAAATAAAGTAAAATAGCTTTCCTCTCTAAAGTCAAAATATCTATCATCTATCTACCTATCTATTATTATTATTATTTTGTTTTCTTCTTTCATACTGCCTAATGCTTTTAATCCCAGGTTTGTCAGTGACCATTGATTGCATAGACCAAGAGATATTTACTATATTTTTGTGTCAAAAGATAAGCCATATTGAGAAAGAAATACCAGAAGCTTTTTCTGCAAATGCCCATTTATACTGAAAAGAATTTGTATGTTTGTAAGTTAAAATTTCTCTTAGGAATTTTAAAATTTTGTAGGTTTTCCCAATAGTTTTGTCTTAATCTGCAAGGAATGTTATTTTCCATTCGGCATATATGATGTTGACAAATACTTATCATGAAAAATAAATTAGTTACCCAGTTATGACCTAGTTATGACCTCCAAAGAGGAGGGAAACGTCACTAAAGAATATTTTTCTATAAACTGTTATAAAATATATCTTTGTGTTTTCTAGACTTTTCTATCAATCAGTTATCTCTCACAATCAAAAAACATTACCTGCATTGCCCAGGACATCTGCCCCAGATATAAAGCCCCAGCCAGCCAAAATATAAGTGGATATATGGAACCCAAGATATAAATGAACAATTTTTAAAACCCAGACTCTAGACTGGTATTTTGGATGAGAATTATAGCTGCTCATAACAATCCTTCAACAGGCAACAAATTACAATGCTCTTAGATCTAGAAAAGCAATTATTGATGCTTCATTTCATGCTTTGCTGTCCTACCTGGAATAATACAAGGAGATATTTAATACTAGTATCACCATCTCTTCCAGAATTGAAGTTCAAAACCCCTTTTAGTTTCCAAATTTGGGGAAAAGTCGTAAGTGCTTCAGCATTTCAGACTTATCTCACCACTTTTAATTTGACTACAAACATTTAATGAGTACTTACTATGTTGCAGAGACTGCATAAGGCTCTAGAGGTGATGATACTAACATTAGCATATATACATATAATTTATAAAGCTATATAAAATAAACTATGTATTATATAAAATGTGTGTACATCTTATAATAATGGGACTAATTATGTTCTTAATATTATACTGAGCCATATAAAATTGAGTTTTAAAAAAAATGTTAGTTTCATATATGTCAACCATATAAGAGGACCAATAAGCTCTAGGCCTGAGGAGAAAAACATGTCTGACCATGATTATCATAGAGTTTGATGAGTTAATACAGGATCATGATATGGTAAGGCTTAATTGGGTAAATATACAAATTTGGTACTATAGAAATATAAGTAGAAAATAAGACGCATGTAGGCAGGAGACAGATCTTTAGGATCTCTGAATTCTATTTTGTATTCATCAGTTTAGACCCTAACCCCAACTCCAAATATGTCCATGATGTTTAAAATACCTGAGACAGCTATTAGTCTCCAGACTATTGAATGCTCTAGTCAGGTAAGCCAAGCCACAGGTACAAATACCATTGATGGTAGCTTCCTTTTTCTCCTTCTTATTAATGTTGATATGTCTGCAATTTATGTGGGATTTCCATGTTGTGACATAATTTTATTTATCACTTACTGAAAGGTTGACTTTAGTATTCATAGCATTGGACTCAAAATTAATAAATCAGTAGTAAGAAACTAATTTATCTATAGAAACAATGTTATAAATAATGGCTAAAGCTTCTGAGTCATGTCATCAATGTAATTAGCCCATAATTATCCACTGATTCAACAAATTTCTGTTGAGCACTTAGTGCAGGCAGAATTCTAGATCTGTACCTATAACAGACTGTCAAATTATTTCCTGCCCAGGACAATAAGCTCTTGGAAAGCTCTAGTGTACTAGCTTCTCCAGCAATGCTGAAGGAAGGGCTTTCTGACAGGGAGTTTTCAGTGAAGCACAAAAACAATTGTACATCTATATTACACATTCACTTATCACATGGTCTGAAGAGCAAAGTCCATGTAAATAAATGTTAATACTATCTACACCTAAAGCTTACAATCTTTAGTAAAAAGAGAGTGTGACTTTGGAGGCCATCCACAACATTAAGAGAGTCCAATTTGGGGCATTCTGAATATGTATATTAATATTCGTGAAGGAAAATGTGCTCCTACCAAAGGAAATATAACTTAACTTTTGATCTTACTCTTGATGAAGCTATGTATTAGTTGGTGATGAACAGCATGTGGTATTGATATAAAGGCAAAGTTATACATGGTCAATTCAAGATGATATAAAGATTTTCCTGGATGCAAATGTATTATTATGATCATCATTAAGAATTTCTAACTGATACTATATACCAACTCATAGAAGAAAGCTTCTATTTAAGTATGCATAGACATATGAAAGAGATTTATTATCTGCTATGCATCATAATTAATATATTTCACAGGCATTTTATTCTACTTATGACAGTGACATGATTGTAACTAAATACATGATTCATTAAAATATAAAACTATATATAATCCACATATATTGTTATAAGTCAGAGAATCATTATTTCAAAATCTATTCAGTATAGAGTAACTGACATCACTCAGGTAAAAATAATGAGTGCTATAATACCTTATACATACTAGGTTTTTACTAAATATCCACAGAATACATTGATGAATGAATACATGATAGTACTTAACCAGCAATAACTTTGAATTTATAACAGCTATGGCAGTTGTATATTCACGACACAGAAAAAAAACAGTGAGTTTGAGCCTGTTAACATTGGCTTTACTACCCCACCCACTTATTCTGCTGTTTTTCTTCAGAGCATTTGTCATCATCTGACATATAAGTATTTGTTCATCTGCATATTTTGTTTCAACCTACCATAATGAATGTTCTAAGAAAGCGGAGACTGCCATTTTCTATACTGCTGTGATCTCAGCAGCCGGAACAGTGTCTCATATTGAGTAGCCGTTAAACAAATTTGTTGAAGGAATAAACACATGAATGAGTTTTTAAACTACCATATGAAAGAGTTTGTACAATTCAATCAATAATAAATCGTAAGACAGTGACTCAGTCATGACAACAAAAATTGAGAATAACAAAACTGGGCCTATATCCAAGACTTTCAATCTCCATTCTTTATTGCATTATAAAATATTATTTCATAGGGATTGGATCAACTATCTAATAACTATTTTAAAGCAAGAAACCTTTATCTTAAATGTCCACTACATTAGGTTACTACTCCACCACAATATTAAACCCATAACATCTGCTCAGGATATATTCATATATTTTGGTTTTCACCATTAGTGTCTATTGAGGAAATATTGCAGTAGTAGTGGTAGTAGTCTAAAGATGTGGCCTCTGTGCTAATGTGTATGTTTGCCAGGGAGAGGGATTTGGTTTTATGATTCTGATTAGTAGCAAGCTCCACTGAAATTTTGTAATTGTCATTTAAAATGAATACTCTGTTAAATTAGACCATCCACAATCCCAGATTTCATACAAGCAGATATTAGGATGGAACTTTGTCTTCCATTTATTAACTTGACTGCCATTTATTTTCCCCTTATTTAGGTATAGTGATTATATAATGTTTAAATTATAATTTTATCAAAGAAAAAGTATTTTAATTTACAACACTTTCACAGGTGTACTCTTCCAAAGATTTACTTCTTCTCCCTGTGCTATACCCAACAAGCAGAGCTAAGCTTTTGAAAACCTTTAAGAAATCAGACCTGAAGGAAAAGTCTTTGAATTTTACAAAAATATGTGGGCCTATAATTATTTAATCAAACAAGAGAACTAGGGGCACCTGGGTGGCTCAGATGGTTAAGCGTCTGCCTTCGGCTCAGGTCATGATCCCAGGGTCCTGGAATCGAGCCCGCGTCGGGCTCCCTGCTCAGCGGGAAACCTGCCTCTTCCTCTCCCTCTGCCTGCTGCTTCCCCTGCTTGTACACTCTCTCTGTCAAAAATAAATAAAAATCTTTTAAAAAAAAACCAACAGGAGAACTATACATACCATATACACATCTTATAGACTTTTAAACTTTTTTCTAAGGTGTATGGTAATGTATACATTACTAATTTTGGATACATTTTTTAGAACAATTTTTATCTTAAAAATTTAAATTCAGGGGTGCCTGGGTGGCTCAGTTGGTTAAATGTCTGCCTTCGGCTCAGGTCATGATCCCAGAGCCAAAATAATCCACTGTATCTTCCATGTCTTTGTAAAATTTTACTTTATAATTTATTTACTTATTTATTTAAGATTTTTTTAATTTATCCATTCGAGACACAGAGATACAGAGAGAGAGAGAGAGAGAGAATATGAGCAGGGGGAGAAGCAGAGGAAGGGGGAGAAGCAGGCCCCCTGATGAGCAGGGAGCCTGATGCAGGGCTCGATCCCAGGACCCTGGGATCATGACCTGAGCCGAAGGCAGACGCTTAACCATCTGAGTCACCCAGGCGCCCCTTAACTTTATAATTTTAAAGCTAATACCCTGTAGGTAAAGTTAAGCCATAGAATGAACGCCATAAGCTTCATGTGTACCATGACTCTCTCATGTGATTTTAATGATATCAAGGTACCTGTACCTTTAGTAAGATAGGAGTTGAGAGCTGATAAATGCTGACACATCTAATTTTTAGGAAAAACTAAAATGGAACATAAAGTTAATTGTTAATAAAGATGGCATAAATAAACAATGTTTGCAAATTTTATTTAAGTATATATCTGTATTTCTTTTCCCAACTCTATATCAATTAAGTTATTTCCCAACTATTCCAAAGTTTGGAAAAATCAATCTAATGTCAATCAGGGAAGTCATTCCTATGCAGCAGCATGGTGGCAAATGCTAGGTTGGCTTGTCACACTTCCACAGATTCAGATGGCAAGGAGACAATGAGTACAAATGGATTTAGACAGTTTCATTACTTAAACCAAGAGTAATCATTGGTATCATTTCTCTCATCCCTAATTTCCATAGAGTGATGTGGTAAGGCTCAGGTATTACCTGCATCTGCCATGGATGTGCATGAAAAAGGAACCCTGAGATTAGGAAACCCTGACATCCTATAGGAGATGCTGGCAAACCTGTCTTTTCTCCCTTTGGAGAGGGAATTATCTTTATTATCTTAAATGTAATCAAATATCTTCAGAAAAGTCGAAGAGACATATTCATCTTTATTAGCCTGAATATCTTTGGGGAATGGGAAGTCTCCCAGTTTACTATCACTGAATGTAAATAAATTTGATCCAAAGAGGGTATCTATGTCTACCTTTCCAGGGATGCCTTATTAAACAATTCTTGAAAAGATAATTCTGGAGCAGATGGGTTAGTAATGCCAAGATGTATAGAAAGGCGAGATTCATGAAGAATTGTCTCCCAGTACCTAAGGAGATATTAGAAACAATAAATGTTTTGTTTTCTTTTTTTTTAAGATTTTATTTACTTATTTGACAGAGAGAGACACAGCGATAGAGGGAACACAAGCAGGGGTAGTGGGAGAGGGAGAAGAAAACTCTCTGCTGAGCAGGGAGCCCAACTCGGAGCTCCCACCCAGATCCCAGGCTCCTTGGATCATGACCTGAGCCAAAGGCAGACGCCTAACAACTGAGCCACCCAAGCGTCCCACAATAAATGTTTTCTATACGGTTGTGACTGTATTATCCAAGACTCTGATGGGGCGCCCATATAGGGTTTTGTGTTTGTTTGCTTGTTTAATGAATGAATGAGGAAATAAGCTCAGAGATATGCAGTAGCTTGTTCAAGATCAAAGAGCTAGCAAATGGTGGAGGTTGATTTGGAACCAGGGTTTAATTCCAAACCTCTTGTTCCTTTGAGTCCAATGCACAGTGTATTAAAATAATAGTTTGTAAGAATCAGGAAAAAGGAGAATGTGATAAGCATCAAATACTCACTTTACTGATACAGTACTTGGTAAATGACTCCTTAGTTGCTCCCTTTCCTCTTTTAGGAAAAGACCTTTATACTGTAAGACTATATAGTTATATATATAGTAAGCACTAAGTAAAGATTTAGTTGTTGTTAAGATACTATGGTTTTAAAAGACCAGTTCAATTATTTGTAGACAAATGGTTTTAGGCATATACGTCAGTATGCATATACCCACTAAAATATACATCTGTTATTTCTATATCCTTCAGCAAAAAAGTAATCTATTTGAAGAAATCAGTGTTCAAAGGTAATTTAGTGTTCTTTAAAAATGATGAGGATAATAGTGCTCTTTACATAGATAATGCCCACATTTCCACTTGCAAATATCTGGGGAGAAAAATCTCAAGATATTTAACTAAGTAAGTTTTCCTATCAAAACATTCCCAGTGGTCATGCCTGATGAATATATGTTTCCACTAATGCAAATTTATGGATGACATCCATTGAAATTGATGAAGCATATTTTATTATTATTATTATTATTATTTAGATTTTATTTATTTGTCAGAGAGAGAGCACTAGCAGGGGGAGCAGCAGACAGAGGGAGAAGCAGGCTCCCCGCTGAGCAAGGAGCCCGATGCGGGACTCTATCCCAGGACCCTGAGATCATGACCTGAGCTGAAGGCAGAGGCTTAACGGACTGAGCCACTCAGGAGTCCCAAAGCATCTTTTATTAATTCTGTTTTTACTTTTCCTTTTAAGTTCAATAGAGTCATAATTACATAGAAACCAAATACAATAATTATATGAAAATAACAAAATTAATGGAACAAAAATCTAGTAACAACAAAATATTTACTCTAAAATCCACTACAATTACATCTTTTACTTAGAAAAAGTAATAAAACATAGATGTAGGACTATTAAGTTTACCCAATAGATGTCTGGTGAAATCACTGTATTTCATTTTCAAATTTTATTTGCGTTTTTTCCTAGTTACGAATTTGCAATGCCATTCAGCTACAGAAGTAAGCTTATCTCACTGCCTCCTGATATTTTCAACCACATAATGATAATATTGTACTTTATCTGCCCACTTCATACATCAAATGAAATAAATTGTGGTAGAGAAAAACATTATAGTATAGCAGGCAAAATTTTTATAATATACAACTCCCTGTGCTAACTACACAAATTTAAACCAAAATATTATACTGCCCTGTTTATCAGTTATAAAAAAGTAATTGCCTGGTTATAGATGGTATTAATTATAAATTGTTCTATAAAATCATAAGGGAATTTCTCAAGGACATCATCCTTCTAATGTCAGAAAATTTCTTTTAAAAGTCATCTTTATGTTATTTATTTTATTATTCCTAAGTCCAATATAGCTAAAACCTTATAATTTACTCCATAATAGTTCTGAGTTTCCCAATTTCACATTTCTGCAACTATGATTCTGGTGAAAGTCAAAATCATATCTTTATTCATTCACAAATATTTATTAAGTCTTCTCAATGTTTCAGGCAATAGATTACATATTGAAAATATAACAATGAACAAGACATACTTTCCTTGCAGAAATTTGATCTATAAATAACCAAGTAATTTCCAATGGAGTTATGGTTAACAATTCTAAAAAAAAATACATGTATACTAGATTAGATCAAGGAATGAATGGATGATGAGTGGTGGAAAGGTAAAGGTTTTTCATTGCTGGAATGTAAAGTTACAAACAGGTAAAGAGAGAAAGAATGATCTAATTGGTAATGGACTATATTTGGAGATGGTATGAACTCATGTTTAGCTTAAAATAAATATATAATATAATGCAAAACTATCTATCTATCTATCTATCTATCTATCTATCTATCTATCTATCTATCTATCCAGCTATCGATTTAGCTATCATCTACAATATAAGTATTTATAGGCATACATATACACACTAGTTAGAATACACAGATATATTTCCTTTCTCTGTCATTTCAGAGGGCCTGGAAACAATGACACTTCAATCGCAATGAAACACCTAATGCCTAGATCTTGATTTACAACACAAATCTCTAATAGAAACCAGATCTCCTTGAAGAAATGGCTGATTCTAGGACTGGGGCAGGAAATATATGAGTCTACAGTTTCATGTACTGTCAGAAAGTAAGGAGCTGCTCAAGAAAAACACAAAGATAAGGGTATGTCAAAGGGACAAGGGAGTCAATTGAAAGAGCTCGCAACAGTCAAAGGTGGAATAATGTGAACAAAAGATAAATAAGTTTCAGTTTATAACCCAAACTATAAGATAAATATCTGTGAGCCTACACTGATAAAAGCAAGTGATTAAAATAAACAATTTGGGGGAGACTAACATATCCTCATACAGAAAAAAAAAAATCCAAATAACGCATTTCGCTATTCCACTCTGTGAGAGGTGGAATGTAATTCCCCACCTCTTAAGTGTCTGCTGCACATAGCTCTTTTCTTTCCAAAGAGTACAGTATGAAAAGGGGAGAATCATTTACAAGTGGAGAAACCTGACAAAAACTACCTCAGCCAGGTGATAAACATCAGTAGAGATAAAAACATTGAGAGGATATACCCTTGATATGATGTGATGAGAATGGCACTTTGACTCTATGAGTTGTCTCTCAAAAAACAATAATCCCTGTTTATTCATGAGAAAAGCCATGACAAATCCCAGTTGAAGCATGTTCTACAAAATACCTGATCAGTCCTCCTCAAAACTGTCAAGGTTATCAAAACAAGGGAAGTCTAAGAAACCATCATGGCCTAGGGCAGCCTAAGGAGAGGTAATGACTAAATGTGATGTAGTATACTGAATGGGATCTGGGCACATAAAAAGGATGTTAGGCAAAAATTAAAGACATATGAATAAAGTATGGACTTCAGTTTATAACAATGGATCAAATTGATTCATTATTTGTGATAAATATGCTTATGTAAGATATTAATAATAAATGAAGCTGGATGAGAAGTATATTAGAATTCTCTATATTCACTTTTCTATAAATCTAAAGCTATTCTAAAATAAAATGCCTTATAAAAAAAGGCATCACAGAAACTTACAATTTAGTAAAAGCCCATGTAAAGTGAACAGATTTTATTTCATTGTGATTAATGACTCCTCAATTTTTGGAATTATTGTTAATTTAACCTGCCAAATGGACAGGTGACTTTGTTTATTAAAAAAAAAAATTCTTGCAATATAGTGTTTTCTATGCAGCCAATAAGACAAAAAGAAGAAAAGTTTGGGGAGCCATTATGAAACATATTTAGAAGGAAGTATCTATTTTATCCATGGCTTGGTAAAATAACTGGTATTACCTTCTCATTTAAAATTAAGATTTGCATTGGGGTTTTAGAGAAAAGTTTTATCTCTCAAAGTAACTGTTTTTAGTTTAGCACAATGATTAAAGAGATATGATTTTGTCCATCCTTTTGGTAACTAATTTCTTTTTGTTAAAGATTTTTTTATTTATTCATTAAGAGAGGGAGTGCATGTGCGTGGGGAGGAGGGGGTCAGAAGGAGAGGGAGAAGCAGACTCCCCTGAATCCCAGGACTCTGGGATCATGATCCGAGCAGAAGGCATATGCTTAAGCAACTGAACCACCCAGGTGCCCCTTGATAACTAATTTCTTTAACATATTCCATTGAAGCATCCCATTATGCAGGGTAAGTAAAGACTTATCAGCCAAAGAATTCCATCGGCCTAGCACCAGCCAAGTATGGTATAATGGAAAAGGAAGAAACTGAAGAGGGGATTATTGCAACATAAAAGCCTTAAGCAAATATAAACTGAAGACATAATTAGGAATACTCAGCTGAGAATATTAGCATTTTTGAATACTTATATATCTTAAACTTGCAAAAATTGTTTGAAACTCAGTTGTAAAATAACATTCGCAGAATGAATGAGAATGATTCAGCAGCCTGTTAACAGGAGACATTAATAGCTTCTCTTCTCAAACAAGTTAATCTCTGGGAAAATATAGTGCCTTTAGGTTACCTTAGAAGAAAAGAATCAAATACTTACATGATAGATCTTTGCGTGTGTGTGATTCTCCAGCTGCACTAATTTCCTATCAATGTTCTGTTTCAGAGAATAAAAATCTTTGTGCATAGAATATATTCTGTAGTGTTCTACCTAAATTATGTTAAGGTAGTAAAATTTGTTAACATTATGGGAATTAGAAAGAAAATAATTATACACTCAAAGACAAAGTCGAGGACCTAGCAGATTACCAAGCATGAAGAAAGTATCTAATATATTCTTGTTTAATCTTCATTAACAAGCATTCAATAATAAAGCTATCAGAACTAAATTTTCCATTAAAATCTGTATATAAAAGAATATGTCAGACAACAGATATAAAACCCTTTTTTTGTAGTTACTTTTGTTTTTATTTTTTTCTGGATAGAACAGCAATAGAAACAGAAGACGATTTCTCTGCCATTATGTCTGGATGAAGACATAATGTCCTTCTACTGAAGAAGATTTAATGAACGTTACCTAAGTCATTCAACCAAACATAAAGCAATCATTTCATATCTATTCTGAGGGGTTCAATCAAACTAATCAAAATAAGATAAGTAAGAAGTCAACAGGATGGCTTGATGGGAGCAACCTCTCATATAATAGTTAAAATTCATATATATATATATATATATATAAATATTCTGAGATAAAACATCCACTGTAGCACTTCCATTGATATACTACATGTTTGCTTAAGAACCCCATTCTGAAAAATAGAGCAAGTTGAATCACTGAATCAACCATAAAATGAGAAAATATCTACTACAAATATTTTTCTGGATCCTACAATAAATACATAGACACAAACACAATATGCATAAATGAATATGCATGTATGTGTATATATACACATATATGTGTGCATGCATGTTCATATGTATAAGATTATGTTTTCCTTTGTAATCTATAGGCTTTTCCATTGTTAACTCATATTAGAGAACAGTTCTAGCGAGGATTTAAAAGACATTTAGAAAAACATGAGAGTCCACCTCATCTTAGTCATTCATTTAGCCTCAAATGATTTTTCTTTTCTCTTTTTCACAAATTCTTAAAAAGAGGAAGTTGGAAAAGAGAAATATGTTTTAACTTATCACTGACCTACCTCTTAGCCAAAGTGCTAATGAACAAACAAATTATTGTAAAACACACTATTCAAGTAGTATATCCCAAAATTATAGTTCTTTTATTCTTCAAGTGGCAAAATCATTTCTAGAGACCTAGACATATTGTGAGTACTTTTTTCAGGATATGTATAAGGGATTTGACTTCAATTCAACAAGCATTCCTAAATCCTTCCTTCTTGCTAGGAATACTGTGCACAATATCAGGGAATAACATTTGACTGTGAAACATAAAGAGATAAAGATGGTTATAAAGATTTGGATAAAAGAAAGATAAGGCCTTGTGAATCTGATTCATCATACATAAAGATAAAGAATATCCTAAGGGCCAGAGCGAGACCCACAGGCCTCCGATTTCAATACCAATAGCTCATTCTTTTTTTTTTTTTCAATAATCACCAGAGAATTGTTGCTGATTCAGAAGAAGTGGATCACAGTGAGAAATGTGATGCATGCAGAAGGAGGAGATGCTGGGCACCAGTCACTATGTCTGCCTTCACCAAATATCTGGCTTTCATAATCCTATTCCCTTTCTCAGCAAGACCAAATGAGCATATAAGCAAAAATGACTGCATATGTAGCAAAGCCCAAGTATTGCGCTTTTAATCTTCATATACATTATGCTAATAAAATGTACCTGATATCTTTTTAACTTTTATCAAAATTACAAGGATGTTATTACTTTCATAGTTATTAAAGATGTTTATAGGGGTTAAAGATTCTATTTTGGCAGATTTAGAAATTAATGAACTGTATCTTCAAAAAAGAAATTTCCCTTCAAAAATCTCTTGGGCATATCTGTTCAGGACTAAACTGAGTAACATTATCAAAGGAGTGGCACGTATTTTAGTTTTGATAGATAACCCCCTTTTTTTTCCCTATAGTTTCCATTTTCCCATTAAAATGATTGGACCAAAAAAAAATAAAATGATTGGACAATATATGGGTCATTGTCTTACCTCCATCAACAAATTAAGACCATTACATTGTTCTTCAGCCCACTCTCTCCTTTCCCCGTGGAAGGAGTGCTTGGTGTGTGCCCTGGGCACTTGTTTAATGTCCTGATCTCATTCTTTCTCTTTTTTAGACTCTAATCTCAATAACAACCCCTCAGACTCTTAGAATCAATTGTCTTTTAATTCCCTCAGAAATTCTGAAATTTTCATCTCTAACTTAAATGTTATTTTATATTTATCAATGCTATTGTTCTACTTACTTCCACGGGAGACCAGTTATTCCTCTTCATGACTCCAATCTTAATTGTGCACAAACACATACGCACACACACATACGCACCACAATTATTTTTATCTTTATTAATATAATACTCCAGATTTTGTATTTGGTCCTTATTCCTCTATGTTCTGTAGGTTCTTTTTGAGTGATTTATTCTATTCCTAAAACATAAAAGCTTCCACTGGTATGTTAATATCCTGTAACTTCATTCACAAATGTCTAATGATTCTATCTAAATGTCCTACATTTTACATTATTAAAAGTAGACTCCTTCTCTGTACCCTTCCAAATCAGATTTTTTTTTTGGCATCCTTTATCTCAGTTAATGATAACACCAGCCTAGATACCTAGTCCTTTAATCCAGGCAGTAGCAACTGCCCCAGAGAGTGCCTCTCTCCACCTTATGTAATGGATAAGGCTCCCTAGGGCTGTTTCTTCTGTTTGTTCTTTTGGAGTATGGGTCTATGGAATGGGGAAATGAATCATTGATGATGACGGGACAGAGAAATTCAGAAGCTTTTCCTACTTGCTAACTTTACCCTTGCTTTGGCTTTGTATTTAAAGGTAATGATAAGCAACTATTGAGCCTGTATTATGTGTGAGGCATCCTTACTATGTTCCACTGAAATACTGATATTTAATCTTGACAGTGAATTTGCAAGTTTGGATACTCTCATTTCCTGGATGAGGAAACAAAACCAAGTATAGCTAAGTATTTTGCCCATAGTGCAAGTCTGTTTGCTTCCAAAGACTGTCCTCTTATCTCTACAATATCTATGCCACTTGTAGCCTCTGAGAGTAATAATATGAAGGCTTCAATGCCTGAAACTGGCAGCTTATTCTTATTTAGTTTGAAGAAATTAAACTGTAGGGGATAACAATTTAAAAATAGTCTTTTTTATACCTCAGTAACTTGAAGGTGAATCATTAACTCTATTCTATAGAAAATCACTTCATAAGGAGCCTCCATTCATCAACCTTTATGCTTAAGCACCTTTTCAGTGGCTATTATCCATAAAGAAAGAGTGTGTCTGCATCTTTGGAATCTGAAATCCAACCATTCGTTCTTGAAATGGTACCTCAATAGGTAATAATCACTTCCAAGTAGATTTGGTTTTGGTTTTGTTTTATATAGGTGGAGGTTTGGTTGGTTCAGTGGGTGAAAGCATCTTTTAAGAAGGTTACAGTTTTGAACACCAAGTAAAACAGCTTTGAACAATTTTCTTATAAATCATGCATGTATTTTTCCATGCCAAGACAATTTCATAAATAATGTTGTACCAGTCCTTGTACATTGAGCAGTGCAAAATATTTGTCAGACTGCTGTGCCATAAACAGCTAAAGTATTAAATATGAAAATAGTTCTTTCTCTCATCTGGGTCTCAAAACAATGCAAGGTTATTCTTCCCATTTTAGAGATAAGAGAACTCAAGTTCAGAGAGTTAAAATAATATCTTCAAGATAAAAATGTATAAAAGCTCTAAAATAGAAAAGTCGGGATATGAATATGAATGAAAATACACATCATAATATTGACTCAGTAATGTCAGCTTTGTATGCAAAGGACAGTATGATATTGCTGTCACTCTGAACTGTCATATCACAGGTTATAGCAATAAAATTAGTTTATAGCAGTATTTTATTATTGCTCATATATCAGGGTATAGAGTTTAAACTATACGGAGATACAAGAGGATGTTATGAAAAAAGAACTTCTGAACATAACGCAAACTATCTCCAGGTAGGCAACAACGAAAACTGGTTTTGAATTTTTCCTCAATGGCTCAATGGCCATTCAGCTTACAATATTGTAGACAGCTGTCCACATCAGAAAAAAATTCAAACCCACTAAATTTGGCCTTATTAATATTCTGAAGCAACACAAACTATTCTTTTGGTCAAGATAGGCCACTGCAGGTTAAACTTAACAGTTAACACAGTTCTCATTCAATGGAACTAAATTAAATATTATAGTCCCTTTCCTTTTGTATTTAATCATTTTTATTTTCAGTTAAGAATATAGATGAAATTGATTATGATAATTATATAATTCGATGTACAAGTGCATTTTTAAATTTTTGAGAATTTAGGGAGGGAGACTAAATATCCTTGCATACTGAGGTGTGTTTATATTTTTATGCCCTTCAAAAATATTTTCAATTTTAATACTTCAATGTGATCAGCAGTTAGTCCACAATTTACTCCAATCATGGATGATCAAGATAATGAAGTTTAAAAATCAGATACTGTGCATGTGGTAGCTTCTTCCAGCTGCAGCTTGCTATGCTTCTACAATAAACACACAATACTTTGGCGTGATTGTTGCAGACCTCCTCCAACTAAGAGTTGCTAACTTAACAGGAAGCTAGCAAATTCTTTAAAAAAGAAGGATCGGTGTTTGGATATCTCCTGCTGTGTTAAAAATTTTAACTGCAGTAATTAGCAGCAGGTTTTCCATCTTCATATGAGAGGTACAAGAAAGGAACCACCGGAAAGGAGAATAGAAAGAAAGCAAAACCCAGAGAACTGTCACAATTGAGCAGAGGACATGCTGCTTGATCAATGGCTACAATTGTTGTAAATATGTTTTATAGGAAGATATCAGAGAAACATTCAAAATTAACTCCGTAAGATATTCATAAATTAGAAAATAATTTACCAGCACTGGGATCTTTTTAAAAAAAGGTAAGTACCATTAGGCACACATTGATTTAGTGCTGAACATGAGAGAGAATGTATTGGCTTATTTGATGATTTTAAATATAGTTTCTGCCTTTTGTCAAAATCATGGGTTGGATCTATTGGCAGTTTTTAAATATAACATCAGAACATTTTCTTTTTAAAAGATACACCTCACAAATCAGCACTATAAGATCATAAAAGACTTTAGCCATTTTAAAAAGCAATTTTTTATATTAAATTTTAAGTATTTTGGTCTTAAATGTAAATTATTGTAAATGAGTAGAAGTGTTAATAATACTAAAGTATTAAATATATTTTTAATATACCTTAAATAGATTCTTAAAATAAGAAATTTAAGAAATTCCTCCAAATTGTTAAAACATGTACCTTGGGTTTCATGCAAGACTACCTTTGTAAACCTAAATAATCTTTGGTTTGGCAGGAAATTGAAATCATACAGAAAAAAAGTTATCTATTTGTCCATCCATCTCCATAAAATCTACTTAAAATGAAAATTTGGAGCACCTGGATGCCTTAGTCAGTTAAGAGACCAACTCTTGGTTTCCGCTCAGGTGGTGATCTCAGGGTTGTGAGATAGAGTTAGGAGGGCCTCCACACTCAGTGTGGAGTCTGCTTATGTTTCTCTCTCCCTCTACCTCTGCCCCTCCCAATCCCCCACGCATGTGCATTGTCCTCTCTCTCTCTCTCTCTCTCAAAAATAAATAAGTAAATCTTAAAAAAAATAAAATGAAAATTTAACATGAGAATCATTGCCAGTGTAACTACTAGTACTCATATTGTTATACCTGGAGCAAACATATGTGATAAAAGATAATGAGATTTGTTTTAAAGAATATATCCATGTATACCATGTTGAATTTTTATTTCAAGCACAGAAATAAAGGAATGGGCATAGTTCATTTTAGCCCCAAATGGTGAGTTTGCTTCTAAACAAAAACGAAGAATTTTAGAATTTTTTTTAAGAAGTAAAATAACTTCTGGAAACCTTGTCAGCATTAAAACTGTTAATGCATAAATCCTTTTCCATTTTTGAGCAGGAGATTTCATTCTTTTCTAATTCTGCTTAGGATCCACTTTAGTAATACTTTCTGCTTAGATTAATTACCCTGATCTAATTCATTTAGTGGAGGACAGCTGTGGTACGTGGGTTGCCCACTGATGTATTGTGTTAAATGACGCCCATCTGTCATTGCAGCATATCAGCATGGATTCAGTGTCATCCACTTCATTGGTTCTGCTGAGATGTGAAGTACAGCTACAATGTTTACTACTGTTGTTAATTTAATATCTACACCTTTAATAACCTGACTGCTGTCACTGGCTGAACAATGATACATGATGGCCAGCAAAGAACCAGATAGAAAGCATTAAGTAGACAGCACAGCAGACCCTCTAGTACAGTTAATTAGAACACTTCTGGGCAAAGTTACTACCGGGGGCCCTGTAGCACATTCTCTTGGGAAATTCTTTATTGAGAAATAAAGTTAAAAGGATCTGTGTTAATAGCGATTTTGACAAATGTAATCATTAATCTGGTCGCTTAAAACAGAATTATTCTTAATAGTTCTTTTATCTTTTAAATAGTTCAGATGGATCCTTTTTTTTCACATTCTTTTGTTCTTACTTTACCTCCACTCCCCAAATTTGAAATATATGCATTTCCTTGGATTTGGCTGATACAAATGCATTACACCAAATCTAACTGAATTTAAAATTTTCCTTCTTGTTATAAGTCAATCAGGGGAAGAATGAAGTGGGGGAAATCGGAGGGGGAGATGAACCACAAGAGACTATGGACTCTGAGAAACAAACTGAGGGTTCTAGAGGGGAGGGGGGTGGGGGGATGGGTTAACCTGGTGATGGGTATTAAAGAGGGCAAGGAGGGGCGGAGCAAGATGGCGGAGGAGTAGGAGACCTAGATTTCGTCTGGTCTCAGGAATTCAGCTGAATAAGGATCAAACCATTCTGAACTCCTACGAACTCAACAGGAGATCAAAGAGGAGAGTAGCAACAACTCTCTGAACAGAGAAGCGACCACTTACTGGAAGGTAGGACGTGCAGAGAAGTGAATCCGAGGCGATATTCAGGAGGATAGACGGCGGGGGAGGGGCCTCTGTTGGCCGCTTCTGGCAAGTGCTAGAGCCACGGAGCACAAAATCGGACCTTTTAGAAGTCAGCTCCGCTGAGGGACGTCGCTCCAGTGGCTAAGCGGGGGTGGAACCCTCGCGGGACAGTGGGGTCTCAGGACCCTTGGGGTCACAGAAAGACCAGGGGAGCCTGAGTGCGCCAGAACTCCCAGGTATCGGAGCGGGGAAGCCGGCTGCAGAGACGGAGCCGAGGCGCGGGCTCTCAGCTTGGGGTTGCCATAAACTGTGATCTGCGGCCCAGTCGGGCCACTGCTCCTGCAGCAGGGACCCAACAGGCGGCAGATCCAGGGAGACTCCCCTTCCTTCCCGGGGAGGAGTGGCGCGGGAACGCACCGCAGGGATCTGCTGGGTTTGGAGACTCCACACGGGGTCGGGTGCCAGAGATACAAACGCTCGGTCACAGGCCGGGTGAGCACAGAGTGCGGCCGGAGACCAGGGACAAGGGAGTGACTGCTTTTCTCTGGGAGCGCACTGAGGAGCGGGGCCCTGAGTTCTCAGCTCCTCCGGGTGGAGATTGGGAGGCCACCATTTTTGCCCTGGTCCTCCAAGGCTGTACGGAGAGCTTGCAGGGAACAAAAGCTCCTGAGATCAAACCCGAGCAGCTTGCTTAGCCCGGACCGACAAGGGCGGGGCAATTCAGCCTCTGGCAAAGATATTTGGAAACCACAGCAACAGGCCCCTCCCCCAGAAGATCAGCACGAACAGCCAGCAAGCCAAGACCAAGTTTACTGATCAAGGAGAACGGGAGAACTCCAGCGCTAGGGGAATACTGCACATAGAATTCATGGCTTTTTTTTTTTTACCATGATTCATTAGTTCATCAAAGTTAATTTTTGTTAACTGTTTTTTTTTCTTTTTCTTTTTCCCTTTTTCAACCAACATCTTATCAAACTCTTTATAAAAAAACATTTTTTATTTTTCATTTTTAGAGTCATATTTTATCCCTTCATAGTAGTTACCCTTATTTTTGGCATATATATATATAAGCTGTTCTCTCTTTAAAATTTTGAGAAACAGTTTCTTCTAACAGATAAAAATATACCCTAAATCACCAGTGTATGGTTCTGTTCTAGTCTCCTGCCTGATCACATTCTCTCCCTTTTTTCTTTTTTTTTTTTAAATCTTCTTTCTTTTTTCAAACAACTTCTTATCTTATCAAGTCCTTTTATAAAATCTTTTATAATTTTCATCTTTACAGTCATCTTCTATCCCTTCATTGTATCAACCATTATTTTGTACATATATGTCTTTCTTCCTTTAAAATTTTAGGAGGCACTTTTTTCTAACAGACCAAAATACGCCCCAAATCTAGTGTGTGGCACTGATCTATGCACTAGCCTGATCATATTTGATCACATTCTGCTTTTTTTGTATTGTTCTGTTTTTGTTTTTATCTTTTTTTTCTTTTTTTTTCTCTTTCTTTTTTCTTTCTTTTTTCTTTCTTTCCCTTTCTTTTCCCCTAGTTTCAGGTCTTTTCTGATTTGTATACAGTATATTTGCTGGGGACATTGTAAATCTGTTAGCATTTTGTTCTCTCATTCATCTATTCTCTGGACAAAATGACAAGACGAAAAAAATCACCTCAGCAAAAAGAACAAGAGGTAGTACCGTCAGCCAGGGACCTACTCAATACGGACATTAGTAAGATGTCGGACCTAGAGTTCAGAATCATGACTTTAAAGATACTAGCTGGGCTTGAAAAAAGCGTGGAAGTTATTAGAGAAACCCTTTCTGGAGAAATAAAAGAACTAAAATCTAACTAAGTCGAAATCAAAAAGGCTATTGATGAGGTGCAATCAAAAATGGGGGCACTAACTGCTAGGATAAATGAGGCAGAAGAGGGAATCAGTGATATAGAAGACCAAATGATGGAAAGTAAAGAGGCTGAGAAAAAGAGGGAGAAACAACTACAGGATCACGAGGGCAGAATTCGAGAGATAAGTGATTCGATAAGACGAAACTACATTAGAATAATTGGGATCCCAGAAGAAGAAGAAAGAGAGAGAGGGGCAGAAGGTATATTGGAGCAAATAATAGCAGAGAACTTCCCTAATGTGAGGAAGGAAACAGGCATCAAAATCCAGGAGGCACAGAGAACCCCTCTCAAAATCCATAATAATAGGTCAACACCCCGACATCTAATAGTAAAACTTACGAGTCTCAGAGACAAAGAGAAAATCCTGAAAGCAGCTCGGGAGAAGAGATATGTAACCTACAATGGTAAAAACATTAGATTGGCAACAGACCTATCCACAGAGACCTGGCAGGCCAGAAAGGACTGGCAAGATATCTTCAGAGCACTAAACGAGAAAAATATGCAGCCAAGAATACTATATCCAGCTAGGCTGTCATTGAAAATAGAAGGAGAGATAAAAAGCTTCCAGAACAAACAAAAACTAAAGGAATTTGCAAACATGAAACCAGCCCTCCAAGAAATATTGAAAGGGGTCCTCTAAGCAAACAGAGAGCCTAAAAGCAGCAAAGATCAGAAAGGAACACAGACAACATACAGTAACAGTCACCTTACAGGCAATACAATGGCACTAAATTCATACCTTGCAATAGTTACCCTGAATGTAAATGGGCTCAATGCCCCAATCAAAAGACACAGGCTATCAGATTGGATTAAAAAACAAGACCCATCCATATGCTGTCTGCAAGAGACTCATTTTAGACCCAAAGACACCCCCAGATTGAAAGTGAGGGGGTGGAAAACAATTTACCATGCTAATGGACACCAAAAGAAAGCTGGGGTGGCAATCCTTATATCAGACAAATTAGATTTTAAAACAAAGACTGTAATAAGAGATGAGGAAGGACACTATATCCTACTTAAAGGGTCTATCCAACAAGAAGATCTAACAATTGTAAATATCTATGCCCCGAACATGGGAGCAGCCAGTTATATAAGGCAATTAATAACAAAAGCAAAGAAACACATTGACAACAATACAATAATAGTGGGGGACTTTAACACTCCCCTGACTGAAATGGACAGATCATCTAAGCAAAAGATCAACAAGGAAATAAAGACTTTAAATGACACACTGGATCAAATGGACTTCACAGACATATTCAGAACATTCCATCCCAAAGCAACGGAATACACATTCTTTTCTAGTGCCCATGGAACATTCTCCAGAATTGATCACATCCTAGGTCACAAATCAGGTCTCAACCGGTACCAAAAGATTGGGATCATTCCCTGCATATTTTCAGACCACAATGCTTTGAAACTAGAACTCAATCACAAGAGGAAAGTTGGAAAGAACTCAAATACATGGAGGCTAAAGAGCATCCTACTAAAGAATGAATGGGTCAACCAGGAAATTAAAGAAGAATTAAAAAAATTCATGGACACCTATGAAAATGAAAACACAACTGTCCAAAATCTTTGGGATACAGCAAAGGCAGTCCTGAGAGGAAAGTATATAGCAATACAAGCCTTTCTCAAGAAACAAGAAAGGTCTCAAAAACACAATCTAACCCTACACCTAAAGGAGCTGGAGAAAGAACAGCAAATAAAGCCTAAACCCAGCAGGAGAAGAGAAATCATAAAGATCAGAGCAGAAATCAATGAAATAGAAACCAAAAGAACAGTAGAACAGATCAACGAAACTAGAAGCTGGTTCTTTGAAAGAATTAACAAGATTGATAAACCCCTGGCCAGACTGATCAAAAAGAAAAGGGAAATGACCCAAATCAACAAAATCATGAATGAAAGAGGAGAGATCACAACCAACACCAAAGAAATACAAACAATTATAAGAACATATTATGAGCAACTCTATGCCAGCAAATTAGATAACCTGGAAGAAATGGGTGCATTCCTAGAGATGTATCAACTACCAAAACTGAACCAGGAAGAAATAGAAAACCTGAACAGACCTATAACCACTGAGGAAATTGAAGGAGTCATCAAAAATCTCCCAACAAACAAAAGCCCAGGGCCAGATGGCTTCCCAGGGGAATTCTACCAAACATTTAAAGAAGAATTAATACCTATTCTCCTGAAACTATTCCAAAAATAGAAATGGAAGGAAAACTTCCAAATTCATTTTATGAGGCCACCATTACCTTGATCCCAAAACCAGACAAAGACCCCATCAAAAAGGAGAATTACAGACCAATATCCTTGATGAACATGGATGCAAAAATTCTCACCAAAATACTAGCCAATAGGATCCAACAGTAGATTAAAAGGATTATTTACCACGACCAAGTGGGATTTATCCCTGGGCTGCAAGGCTGGTTCAACATCCGCAAATCAATCAATGTGATACAATCCATTAACAAAAGAAAGAACAAGAATCATATGATCCTCTCAATAGATGCAGAAAAAGCATTTGACAAAGTACAGCATCCTTTCTTGATCAAAACTCTTCAGAGTATAAGGAGAGAGGGTACATACCTAAATATCATAAAAGCCATCTACGAAAAACCTACAGCAAATATCATTCTCAATGGGGAAAAGCTGAGAGCTTTTCCCCTAAGGTCAGGAACGCGACAGGGATGTCCACTCTCACCACTGCTATTCAACATAGTATTAGAAGTCCTAGCCACAGCAATCAGACAACAAAAAGAAATCAAAGGCATCCAAATCGGCAAAGAGGAAGTCAAACTCTCACTCTTTGCAGATGATAGGATACTGTATGTGGAAAACCCAAAAGACTCCCCCCCAAAACTGCTAGAACTCATACAGGAATTCAGTCAAGTAGCAGGCTATAAAATCAATGCACAGAAATCAGTGGCATTCCTATACACCAAGAACAAGACAGAAGAGAGAAATCAAAGAGTCGATCCCATTCACAATTGCACCCAAAACCATAAGATACCTAGGAATAAATTTAACCAAAGAGGCAAAGGATCTGTACTCAGAAAACTATAAAATACTCAGGAAAGAAATTGAAGAAGACACAAAGAAATGGAAAAACCTTCCATGCTCATGGATTGGGAGAACCAACATTGTGAAGATGTCAATGCTACCTAGAGCAATCTACACATTCAATGCAATCCTCATCAAAATACCATCCACTTTTTTCAAAGAAATGGAACAAATAATCCTAAAATTTGTATGGAACCCGAAGAGACCCCGAATAGCCAGAGGAATATTGAAAAAGAAAAGCAAAGCTGGCGGCATCACAATTCCGGACTTCCAGCTCTATTACAAAGCTGTCATCATCAAGACAGTATGGTACTGGCACAAAAACAGACACATAGATCAATGGAACAGAATCGAGAGCCCAGAAATGGACCCTCAACTCTATGGTCAACTTATCTTTGACAAAGCAGAAAAGAATGTCCAGTGGAAAAAAGACAGTCTCTTCAACAAATGGTGTTGGGAAAATTGGACAGCCACATGCAGAAGAATGAAACTGGACCATTTCCTTACACCACACACAAAAATAGACTCCAAATGGTTGAAAGACCTAAACGTGAGACAGGAGTTCATCCAAATCCTAAAGGAGAACACAGGTAGCAACCTCTTCGACCTCAGCCACAGCAACTTCTTCCTAGAAACATCACCAAAGGCACAGGAAGCCAGGGCAAAAATGAACTATTGGGATTTCATCAAGATAAAAAGCTTTTGCACAGCAAAAGAAACAGTCCACAAAACCAAAAGACAACCGACAGAATGGGAGAAAATATTTGCAAATGACATATCAGATAAAGGGCTAGTATCCAAAATCTATAAAGAACTTATCAAACTCAACACCCAAAGAACAAATAATCCAATCGAGAAAGGGGCAGAAGACACGAACAGACATTTTTCCAAAGAAGACATCCAAATGGCCAACAAACACATGAAAAAGTGCTCAACATCGCTCGGCATCAGGGAAATCCAAATCAAAACCTCAATGAGATACCACCTCACACCCGTCAGAATGGCTAAAATTAACAAGTCAGGGAACGACAGATGTTGGCGGGGATGTGGAGAAAGGGGAACCCTCCTACACTGTTGGTGGGAATGCAAGCTGGTGCAACCCCTCTGGAAAACAGTATGGAGGTTCCTCAAACAGTTGAAATTAGAGCTACCATTCGATCCAGCAATTGCACTACTGGGTATTTACCCCAAAGATACAAATGTAGGGACCCGAAGGGGTACGTGCACCCCGATGTTTATAGCAGCAATGTCCACAATAGCCAAACTGTGGAAAGAGCTAAGATGTCCATTGACAGATGAATGGATAAAGAAGAAGTGGTATATATACACAATGGAATATTATGCAGCCATCAAAAGGAATGAGATCTTGCCATTTGCAACGATGTGGATAGAACTGGAGGGTGTTATGCTGAGTGAAATAAGTTAATCAGAGAAAGACATGTATCATATGACCTCACTGATATGAGGAATTCTTAATCTCAGGAACAAACTGAGGGTGCTGAAGTGGTCGGGGGTGGGAGGGATGGGGTGGCTGGGTGATGGACATTGGGGAAGATACGTGCTACGGTGAGCGCTGTGAGTTGTGTAAGACTGTTGAATCACAGATCTGTACTTCTGAAACAAATAATGCCACATATTTTAAGAAAAAAAAAAAGAAAAAGAAGAAGATCGCAGGAGAGGAAGAATGAAGGGGAGTAAGTCAGAGGGGGAGACGAACCAGGAGAGATGATGGACTCTGAAAAACAAACTGAGGTTTCTGGAGGGGAGGAGGGTGGGGAGATGGGTTAGCCTGGTGATGGGTATTAAAGAGGGCACATTCTGCATGGAGCACTGGGTGTTATGCACAAACAATGAATCATAGAACAGTACACCAAAACAAATTATGTAATATATGGTGATTAACATAACAATAAAAAATTAAAAAAAGAGAAGGTGATATTTAATATGAAAAATTAAAATTGAGTATTAGAACTAAATGCATGTTTCATTAACATTTTAAATATTTAAAAGTCATTTGGAAACAGTTCAAGCCTACAAATGATGATATAATGAACACATATGTACCCATGGCCAAATTATAAAAATGAATAAATCATTACAAACACACACAAAAAAAATAAAAAAATAAAGAGGGCAAGTTCTGCGTGGAGCACTGGGTGTCATATGCAAACAATGAATCATGGAACACTACATTAGAAACTAATGATGTAATGTATGGTGATTAATATAACATAATAAAAAAAAAGTTTCCTTCTTGGTTAAAGCACCTTAACCCAAAATTTATTGGGAAAATCCAAGAATTCAAGAGTATACATATTATGTATAATACTTGACTTTGTTTTCAAAAAGAATAAATATTAGTATATTTTTACGACATGTATATCATTGCTTGTATAACATACGGTAAAAAGAAAATTAAAAAATATACAACATGCATGTTTAAGTTTTAAATATATTAAAAGATGATTCTATAAAATACATGAAATTGTATAAAAATATCAATAGAACAGTAATATAAAGATAGGCAAATTTTTATTTTAATACTTCTAAAATACTGGAAAAAATTAGCTAAAGAGAAGGTAATTTGGTTTTTCTATTTCCTTTTAGTTCTAGTTATTCATATTTTTTATGTTAATGTATCTGATTTATATTATATTCATACTTGAACCTTTCAAAAATGTCAATCTCTTGTTCAAATTTTTCCTCTACTCCCTGCTTTGAATAAAATTTGGCCACCCCCAATGCTTATATTATATTATTTCCCGATAGAGTCTACTCCACTCCCCCAGAGTCTCTGCACTCAGGTTTGAGAGATGGAATCAATTTCTCAATAATACTCAAGTACCACCGATACAATTATTCTTCTACCTTTGTTTGCGTATAGATTTCTCTTTTAAGGCTTATGCCATCTGGATAAACTATCTTCTACCCCTCTTTATTTCAATTCCTTTGTCTATTCCAAGTACTAAGATCAAACTATTTCAAAGTAACTTAACTGTGCCCCGGAAAAGAGCTTGAGAATATTAACCAAAACAAAAAGCAAGATTACCCATCACACACAAACAAGTAAAATTTGTAATGCTTGACATTTACAGACAGTTATTATTTTTTGCTGATGCTTTTGCAAAAGTATTCCTGCAAGTGTTTCATCATCAAGGAGATTCATGGAAAGGACTTTAACAAGTACAGGTTTCTGATAGCTTTCAGGTCATACTACTGAACTGGGTAAGAATGTACAGGACCCTAAGGGTACAACTGGATTCATAAAACTAACAAAAGATCAAGATCTTTTGGGAGTAAATAATGAATAGAGAGGAATATAATTTCCATGACTTTTGTTTGAGACACTGTTGGTTCTTTAATGTTTTATTTTTTCCGGATTTAATGAAATTAAATTTTTTTCTCTTTTCTCTTAAGCTATCAGCAATTTGATAAAGTATACCTTTGTGAACAAAGATGAAGCAATTATTTTTTTCTCTATCTTATCCCTCCACAATTTAGAAATTGCCGGTTAGTATTCTTATTTTTATGGCAATATATTATTTACATAAGTTCAATAGCAAAACTATTACAAAGCTGTAGTAACTAGAACACTATGGTGTTGGCATAAAAGCAGACACACAGACCAATAAAACAGAAAGCAAGCCTAGAAATAAATCCACACATATATGGCCAACTAATTTTCAACAGAGGTGCCAAGAATACACAATGACAAAAGGATAGTCTCTTCAGTAAATGGTGTTAGGAAAGCTGGATGTTCACATACAAAAGAATAACATTGGACTCTTGTTTTATACCAAACACAAAAATCAATTCAAAATGGATTAAAGACTTAACCACAAAACTTGAAACCTAAAAAGGCCAAGAAGAAAATGTTAAGAGAAAATGTTCTCGACATCAGTCTTGGCAATGATTTTTGGGATATGACACCAAAAGCACAGGCAACAAAAGCAAACAAAACAAAGACAAACAAATAAAAAAATAAGTGGGACTCCATCAAACTCAGAAGTGTCTGCACAACAAAGAAAACAATCAACAAAATGAAAAGGCAATCTACAGAATGGGAGAAAATATTTGCAAGCCATATATACAAGATGGGGTTAATATCCAAAATATATAAGAAACTCTTAAAACTCAGCAACTAAATCAAAACAAAACAACACAAAACAAAACCTCAATTTAAAGACCACCAAAGGACCTGAAGAGACTTTTTCCAAAGAAGACATAAAAGTGGCCAACAGGTTATATGAAAAGGTGCTCAATGTCACTAATCATCAGGGAAATGCAAATTTAAACAATGAGATGTCATCTCACACCTGTTAGGATGTCTATTATCAAAAAGACAAGAGATAACAAATGCTGGTGAGGATGTGGAAAAAAAAGAGAACATTTGTTCACTGTTGGTTGGAATGCAAATTGGTACAGTCATTATGGAAAACACAGAAGGCTCCTCAAAGAACTTAAAAATACCTACCAAGGGGCACCTGGGTGGCTCAG
Source organism: Zalophus californianus (assembly GCF_009762305.2). Taxonomy (NCBI): domain Eukaryota; kingdom Metazoa; phylum Chordata; class Mammalia; order Carnivora; family Otariidae; genus Zalophus; species Zalophus californianus. Next base: position 41,963,857 of record NC_045606.1, on the reverse strand, counting down.
TTGTTAAGCGTCTGCCTTTGGCTCAGGTCATGATCCCAGAGTCCTGAGATGGAGCCCCGTGTTGGGCTACCTGCTCATCGGGAAGCCTGCTTCTCCCTCTCCCACTCCCCCAACTTGTGTTTCCTCTCTTACTGTCTCTCTCTCTCTCTCTCTCTCTGTCAGATACATAGATAAAATCTTTTAAAAAAATAGTACTATATGATTCTACAATCCCACTTCTGTGTATACATCAAAGGAAATGAAGTTAATATCTTGAAGAGTTAGATATCGGCACTCCGATGTTCACTGTAGCATTATATGCAATAGTCAAGATATTAAAACAACATAAATGTGCTTCAACAGATAAATGGATTAAAAAATGTTGTATACTCATACAATGGACTTTTACTCAGCCTTAAAAAAGAAAGAAATTCTGTCATTTTTAACAACATGTATGAATCTGGAAGACATTAAAGAAAGATAAAAACTGAAAGATCTCACTTATTTGTGGAATCTTAAAAAAGTCAAACTTGTAGAAACAAAGAGTAGAAGGGTGGTTAGCAGAGGCTGGAGGGTCTCAGAAACAGGGAGATGTTGGACAAGGGTGTAAACTTTCAGTTAGAAGATAAATACAGGTGCCTGGGTGGCTCAGTCGTTAAGCGTCTGCCTTTGGCTCAGGTCATGATCCCAGGGTCTTGGGATTGAGCCCCGCATTGGGCTTCCCGCTCCGCGGGAGGCCTGCTTCTCCCTCTCCCACTCCCCCTGCTTGTGTTCCTTCTCTTGCTGTGTGTCTCTCTCTGTCAAATAAATAAAATCTTAAAAAAAAGATAAATACATTCTGGAGATCTAATGTACAGCATGGCAATTCTCATTAATAATGATGTAATGTATATCTGGAATTTGCTAAGAGAGTAAATCTTTTTTTTTTAAGACTTTGTTCTTTGAGTACTATGTTATGTTAATCACCATACTTTACATCATTAGTTTTTGATGTAGTGCTCCATGATTCATTGCATATAACATCCAATGCTCCATTCAATATATGCCTTTTTAATACCCATCACCAGGCTAACCCATTCCCACCCCCTCCCCTCTAGAACCCTCAGTTTGTTTCTCAGAGTCCATAATCTAAGAGAGTAAATCTTAAGTGTTCTAACTACACACACACACACACACACACACACACAGACACACACACACACACACAAGAATAACTATGTTTAATAATGGATATGTTGGTAAGTTTAGTTGTGGTAATCATTTCACAATGTATACATATATCATCAAGTTGCACAACTTAAAATATATACAATTTTTATCTGTCAATCTTACATACCTCAAGAAAGTTGAGGAAAAATTAAATTCAATTAAAAAAATGTAAAAACTCCCCAAACTAACTAATTAAATAAATAGATAGGGTCTGTAAATTTTTGAATCCTTCAAGAAGTATGAAAGATTTTGGTCATTACTGTATATACATAAGCATCAGTCCTTCAAAATATGCTGAAAATGATAAATATTAAAATTTAAAAATTTTCATACTATTTGGTAATAGCAATCACTTAGATAATTGAGTTTAGAAAGGTCTTTATGTATAAAATAATTTTATTGTATTGTAAAATAATTTTAAATTTGAGGAAGTCAAATTTATCCACTTTTTATTCTACAAATGGTGCTTTTGGTGTTCTACCTACAAAATCTTTAATTCAAGTTCACAAAGATTTTTTTTCCTATGTTTTATTCTAGAAATTTAATAGTTTTAAGTTTTTAAATTTATGTCTGATTTTGAGTTAATTTTTGCATATAATTTAAGACAGATCAATATTCACTTTTTTGCATAATGATGCTCAAATGTTCCAGCACCATTTGTTGATGGGACTACCTTTCTCCACTGAATTGCTTTTCTACCTCCAAGTCTTCCTGCTATCTTGGCCAGGCTGGCTTCTCAGCTTTGACACTTTAACTGCCCCATTCAGGAATTTTCAGGACCCTGTTTAGCTAAGGTCTGCCTCTTTCAAGTACGTTCTAACTGCATGTCTCAGATGCTTGAAAAGGTGAAGTACTATTGTGGTGGTTTACAACATTCCTTTCACTAAATGATGTCTGGGACTTACATGATTCCATCTTCTTACGTCTTATTATTGGTAAGTATACAGCTTCGGAAATTATATGTAGATTGTAATCCAAAATACATTGCCCTATTTAAAACATGCATGTTGCTCATGTTGTGTGTGTGTGTGTGTGTGTGTGTGTGTGTGTAATGTTTATAGATAGTTCCAGCTTAGTTAACAATGCTGACTTGACTTAGGCAATACAGTATATTGTATTGGTTCATTACATAAAATGCATATACTGTTCATGTGTTGGCTCTAGTAAACTTGTAATTCCAGAGTTTGGAGCTTGGTTCTATCAGTTGTTGACAGCATGGCCGCTGTTAATCTCCTAAATTTCTTTGTGCACCATTTCATCATCCAAAAAATAAAGATTATTTTACTGATCTCTGAAAATAAATTCATTATAGAAATTCCATAAAATAGTTCCTACATAGCTCATGGCATGGTATTTAGCATCCAGTGAAGCAGTCAGTATATTTAGTATGTAAAATTATTATCATCACTAACATTACTTTTATATCATGAGATATATATATATATATATATATATATATATATACATATTTGAATTCTACCAAGCCGTAACAAAGTCCATTGCTTCTCACTGTAAAATTTAACTTGAGGCACCAATAAAGCAGACTGAGTTTATTGATGCCAGAGACATTAGGATTGGGATTTAATTAGCTCTGACTCTGACTAATTGTGATGTTGCATGCTTTACTTAGCTGTTTGGATATAGGAGATGTGCACCCTCAACCACCACCAACACATTCCAATTTTGCATTCATCTCTCATATATTTATAAAATATATAGATAATATTGTGCTTTCTTTCAAAACATTCAAGCTGTAAACTTACCAAATAATAAGACATAAGAAGATGCAGAAAAGGCATAAAAGGTAAATTTCATGGTACCAGTTGTGTCAAATATTTGATGTACAGCCTGTACTGGGGGTCCTGCCACAAGAAGAAAAGTCTGGCGGGCAAGGGATAGGAAGCACTCTTTATAGGTGGGGGATGTCAGTATATATTATCCTCATATGCAGGGCTGGACATGGAATCATGTAAGTCCCAGACACCATTTAGTGAAAGGAATATTGTAAACCACCACAATAGTACTTTACCTTTTCAAGCATCTGAGACATGCAGTTAGAATGTACTTGACTTTTTTTCCTTCCTACTTCAGGACTTTTTAAAGCAACAGTGATAACAGCTCAAGAGTCCTAAGTATTCCTTATATTCTGAATCTAATTTTCTTCACTTAATAATGATAACAGCAATAGCTAACAGTTATTAAATGCTTATTATATGCCAAAAACTATGCAAGGATTTTTATAAACATCATTTTATTTATTTCTCGGGACACTTTATAGATTAGATAGTATTGACAATATCCAAAGACTGAAACATAGAGAGGTTCAGTGACTTTCCTAACATTACAGACTGAAAAGCAGCAGTCATACTCCAGAGGCTGAGGGCTAAACTACTACCTTATACTGCCCCAGTAATTCTTCACTTTTAAAATAAAAGCCTTTTTTAGTAGCAAATACCACCAACGCAATTAAGTTACCAGCAACTGAAGTGGGAAAGGAATGACTAAGAAAGAAAAAAACAAAAAACAAACAAACAAACAAAAAAACCGGGGGTGGGAAAGGAAAACAATAGAAACAGGCTCATATGGTGTATTTTTAGTGGGTGTCATCAACAATTGCCTTGGAAAGCATTTAATCCTACTCATACCCCAAAATGGCTACCATGAAAGATAAAGGATTTAGATTGGGCATTAGAGAATGAGGCATGGAAATAACCCTTCCCATTAAATTAATCAACTAGAAAATCTGCCCATTCTTCACCCCTCGGGCTTATAAATTCTTAAAAAGAGTTGAAAGGTTGGGAACTTTTTATTATAAAATACATTGTTTTTCCCCCAGCTTTACTGAAGTATAATTGTATATGAAATTTTATATATGTAAGGTGTATAACTTGATATTTTGATATACATGTACATTGTGAAATAACACAATCAAGGTAATTAACATATCTACCACTTCATTAACATATCCATCACCTCACATAGTTAATGTGCCTTTTCTTTTTCTTTGTGTGTATGTGCTGTGAAACATTTAAGACCTACCCTCTTAACAAATTTCTGGTATATAATACAATATTGATAACTATAGTCTACTTATTCTTTGTAAAGAACGTTACATTTTATTGCCATTATTTTCTTGACTTGTCTCCCCACTGGTTTTTTTTTCCTTTTCATCTTTGCAGATACAGAATCCACCACAGAGAGTATACAGTAGATGTTCAATAAATTTTCAATAAATATATTAATAGCTGGGAGAACAAATATTTGTTAAGGCCAAGTTCAATGCTGAGTTCTAATTTTATTTTAGGTTATAGTGAATTCCTAAATCACAATGTTCTCATTCTCTTGTAAGATAAAATACAGAGCTGGCACACTAACATGCCAAAAACCCAGTGCTCTCTTTTACTGGTCCTTTCACTCCTTGAAGATGTTATCAGGTCTGCTGTTCATATTCATGCTCTGTCCCTGCTACTTTATCACATCAGGAGGCACAAGATGCTTGGGTGTCCTACCTTGGAGATACTAATGTTAATCAGCTCAAACAGTTCATGACAGCCTGATCTCTCTGTTAGGTTTCCCCATAAGCTTTTCATCTTTTTTTTTGTGTGTGGGGTATATTAAACTTATTACTAGTGCCTGAATCTATTATTTTACTGTTAATGACAATTGATCTAATTCTGTCATTTTTTTACAGATTAGCAGAAATTCTTCTCTTTTACTTTGATCTTTTATTTATTTACTTTTTAATCAAGTAGCAGAGCTGGCTTTATGGACATGCAGCCTAAAGTCACAAAGAACCCCATGTTCTGAAGGATCCCATGCTTGGTTCAATTCTCTGAAGTTGCCAGCTTGAAATCTTAGTTTTTGAACAAGGAATCCTAAATTTTCATTTTTGGACTCAATTCCTCAAATTATGTACCTATTCCTGTCGACTGACACTATTTTGGCTACACTGAAATGGAGTTCATAGAGAAACAGAAAGATGAACGCCCCCCTCCTTTTTTTTAAGGCGGGGGGTGGGAGGGGTGCAGAGGGAGAGGGAGAGAGAGAATCTTAAGCAGGCTCCATGCCCAGGGCAGAGTCCCATGCAGGGCTGTATCTCATACCCTGAGATTCTGACCTGAGCCAGAATCAAGAGTTGGTTGCTTAATCAACCAAGCCACCCAGGCACCCCAGTTAAATTTTCCTTTTAATTGACTATTTCCAGAGAGAGGACTTGGAGACCTAGTTACTTACAATGGTAATCAAACAAAGGTTTTCTGCTTTTCCATTTTTTAATATTTAGAATAATCAAATGTGTTGATTTTATATATAAATGGTTTGAAAATCCATTGTATTGATTATTCTTTTTTGATCAAATTGTCCCATCGTTGGTCCATAAGAGTCTCTTCTTCACATTGGCTTTTGTGTTCTTTTGGTACAGTGCTATTCTTCTTAAGTAGCTTTCTTTCTTTCTGGTGACAACTAAATGTTCCAGATTCATTGTGCACATTTTTCATCTCAGAATTTATTTTACTATTATTTCACTGCAATATGGTACTTTTCTTCCAAGGAGCCCTGAAACATTTTAATTGAGAATTGTATTTAGAGATGATAACTCAGGAATTTGGTGTGCTCATTACTATTTGATTGTCAATGTTTCAATTTGGTTTTAGTAGGACTAAAAAAATACGTATTATTTATATGTGTCTATACATGTATGTATATGTATACCTAAAATCCATGCTTATTCTGAATATTTAAAATATTATACACTTTGAAATGTCTCCAAAACATAAGCAAATGACAATTGAACCCATTCTTCCTTAGAAATTCAGAATTGAATGATCCCATTAAATATTCTGTAAGTAGCAGAAATCAGCTGTTTATCCCTTGTTTCATGCATTTGGTCTGGAATTGTAATCTGCAACAGTAGCAAATTCATATGGTTATATTCTTGCCCTCCTTGCTTATTTAAAGAATACAACAACATCTGAATAGATGATTGTGACCTGCTTATAAACCACAGTTTATGGAGATGAATTTGTTCTTTTAAGCTGCTTTGTTTGGTTTTGAATGCATTCCGAGGGAAGAAAAGTTGAGTTTCTGCTGTAAATAAAGCAGGCTACAGTAAATGAGAACAGCTTACTCTGTTGTATAACTGTGCATTTTTTTTTCCTCTTGAGATTTATCACTGGGGACTGAGAACATATCACTGCAAAACATATAAATAATTCCTATAAGTTATCAAATTATTTTGAAGCTAAGTTTAAAGCCAACATTGTCCCTTCAAAAAATAAAATTAAACAAATATAGAATGAAGCAAAATATAAATTTCCACAACTTATAAGCAAAAATTTAAATAAATATTAATTTAATTATTTTTAATGGTAAGCTATAGTCACCCGTAAATATACAACTTATTCTCTTTTATTTTTCCCCCCAAAATCTTAATAAAAAATCAGAAGTTGGTAGAGGCCAATATCCTTAGGGAGTTAGCATTACACATTATGGTAAAAATAAAAATGAAGATATCTAATTGGTTATTTTTAAAATAAGTTTTATGTCTGTTTCCCCAAAGAGCCACAACATAGTTTCTTCAACAATCGTTATGACATTTGGTATTGTTTTATACAAATAAACTTTTCTCGCCTTGCTGCCCAATCATTTGATTCACTTTTGCCTAATCTCATCCATTTAATCATGATGTGCTTTAAATTCTGAAATTTACATTTCCTTGAGCAGAAGAAAAAAACAAACCTGAGGAAGCAGAGGCTTAGATGAACCAATTCACCATGTCTATTAATGTAGGGTTATTCTTTCGAACTTACATACATATTCCTAGCTTCTACCACCATGCTGTATATACATGTAACCTATATGTAAATTCTCCTGGTCTGAGAGTAAACTACACGTAGATCTGTTCTCTGGGTAATATAAAATATTGAACTATCTTGATCACTGTAAGAGAAATACTGTATGATAAATGTAGGAATACTTTGACTTGTAAATTAGAATATATGACTCCCATTCCCAGTTGTATTCCCAATGTTCTATGTCATTTATGGATGGGTTATAACTAAATATGGATGAGTTACAAAAGTTCTCTGGGCCACAGTGTCCTCAAAAGTAAAATGAAAAACCACGGTTTAAAACAGTATAAATTACAAAATAATTAAATTCCATATATCAAACTTCCATAGAAAATATATGACCTCGATGGGGCGCTTGGGTAGCTCGGTTGGTTGTATGTCCAACTCTTGATTTCAGTTCAGGTCATGAACTCGGCTTCATGGGATCAAGACCCACCCTTAACTCCCCAATCAGTGGGAGTCTTCTGAAGATTTTCTCTCTCCTTCTACCTCTGCCTCTCCCCCCCAGCTCTCTCTCTCTAAAATTAGTAAAATAAATCTTAAAAAAGAAAAAGAAAATATATGACCTAGAGATAATCTCACTGGAGTTATGAAGTATTTTTTTAAGCAAGATCACTCTTTGCCACGCTTTAATGCCTAACAGAATACAAGTCTCTGTAAGACTAAAATAAACCTATTATTATTGCCTAATAATTCTTTTTTTAAATAGTACAAAGGGATTATTCTTAGGGAAAACGACTGTCATCCTTAGACCTTTCTATACGTAATATGTTAAGGACTGTGTAAGTAACATGGTTTTGCTAATTTGGGTATTTTGGGAGGATGGTATTTTTTTCCCATTTTTACTATGTAATATTTAATACCTGATTTGATATTGGTTTTGAACTTTCTCTTATTTTGGGTTCCTTAGAAGCCAACCATGATATAAGCACCAGTGAGGTAGTAGAAAAAGTAAAACAAGGAAGATTGAAAGGCCAATAAAATGTGCACTAGGAGGGTTGAGCAACTGGGCTCCATTCTGTGAAGGAAGCTAAATAACTATATAGAATGTGCTTCAGTAATGTCTCAGTGAGAACGGGGAAGCGGTGGTATTTATTCCACCCACACTTCCTCTCATTAGTTAAGGGAACTTCTAGCCAGAATTTTAGCCAGTAAAAAGTAAAACTGAGAGAGAAAATAAATATTATCAACATCAGAAATGAGAAAGGAAACATCATTATATAATTCTACATGTAGTAAAAAGATAATAAGAACATATCATGCATACTTTTTTGCCAATAAATTTGACAACTTAGACGGAATGTACAAATTCCTTGAGAGACACAAACTTAAGTAGAGATAGAAGTAAAAAGAAAATAACACCTTTAGTGTTGAACAGTTGGAATAGAAGTACAGGGAGGAAAAGGAAGAATATTAGTAAGAGAAGAGGGAAAGAGTATGTCAGAAAAACGGGAAAGATCTTCGAAGATGCGACATCACAAAAATCAAAAGAAAAAAATTTCCACAATATGATAAAATATTTAAACGTGTTTAATGATAATAGTGTTTGACAAGTTATGGCTGACCTACAGGAGAATGGTTTCAGTAGAAGAGTCCCTTACTACTACTACCACTATTACCACTAGACACCAAATCAGAACATCTCAAAGAATAAATAAACAGTGGGGCAGTTGAAGCAAAAATGTCTAATGTACAATTTCAAGAAATGTATTTATTAATTAAAGCTTAGAGAAGGGTCACTTAAGGGAAATCAGGGTCAAGGAAGTACTTTGATAGCCGATTTTCCATTCATTCAGTATCACTTAGAAATGTCTCTGTTGTGTATACTATGTGCATGACAATTATATTTACTCAACCAAAACTGAGGTATGTTTTCTGAAAATTAATATTATGAGTCAATACATATATCAGAGTCAATTTGGTAGATGTATTACTGGATAAGCAAATGTTTGCATTTCTGCAATAGTCTGAAGATTTATGGGAATAATGAGATCATTCTGGGAATATAAATTGGCCTACAAAACCAAAATACAAAATTGCTATAACTGTATCCTTGGCATTTTTCTATGTGGTGTTGAATCAGCAAAGAATTAAATGCTTTCTTTGCCTTTCAGATATTACAGAGGCAGAAACCTAGACAAGCATATACAACATACTGTTTCAAGTATTGGCATGACTCTCAGAAGCCTACCTCTGTGGTTCATCAGAAAGAAAAATTAATTTTTCAAGAAGGAGTATATGTTTAGCCATATGCATGAATGCTTTAGTAGTTCACTGAGAATGGGAAATTGAAAAGTCAAGAGTGAATCCAGGAAGATAAGGCGGGCAAAGATCTCAGAAAGTCTAAAACTTACGTGTGAGGATTTACTCTTCCCAATAACCAAGTGACACTTGTGTTAAAGCAGCAGAAAATATAACAGCAAACATCTTAGGAGCAACCATGGAGATACTTGGAAAGGTGTTTCAGAGAAGAAAGCAAAAGATAAACTTGCTGAGGTTCCCAGGAACCGTATCTACTTCTTGTAATTAAGCACCTGTTTCCTTTTCTGACTCTAAGAGTAAGATCTAATACCTAACTAGTTCTCTGACCCAAAGCAATTATGACTCATTTTGCCCCCACCCTCCAAAATACCTTGTACTCTTTAATTCAAACATACTAGATTTACTTTCATTTTCTTGATATAGTCATGACACTCCAAACGTTCTCAAATGCACTATAATATATAAATATATATACATTTATAATATATTTTTTTAACTTCCAAGGCTTCACAATTGCCATCTTCTCTTCATACATTTCTTCACACAGCATTTCTTTCACTCAACTCACTCTCCCTTTACCTAGAACATTTGATGGGATATAGATCAGTAAGTACAGATCAAAACACAGATCGAGTTAAACCAGATTGAAAATTATCTTACCAGTTCAGAGTTGGTATGTAAACCCTTGTCTCTGACGTAATCTGTAGATGCAGATTCCTAACTTGTAGACCTCTCAATTTACAGCATTGCCACAGAATGGAAAATGGAAGAAGTATTACTTTACCTCTTTTTACTTGGCTATCACAAGCACAATTTTCTTTACATTCCATTCACAAGAACTTAAGTTATTAGTTACCGCCAGATGCAGAGGACACTGGAAAAGTCATCTTTATTCTTTACAACCATGTGTCTAGCTAAAAATCAAGGGTTCTCTTGAATTATGAACAAGAATAGGAGAAAATATTGGGGCATGATTAGTTGTCTCTGCTATATTCTATTCTTAGATTATCTAAATATTCAAATGTGTACTTTTATGCCAAACAGAACACATTTCCTCTCCACCTTGCCAAGGAGACTACCACCCGAGCCCATTTAGTGACCACATCTATTTCAAAGTCCAGGGTGATGCACTATTTTCTCCATCAGCTGTGGATGTGGCTTTCATGATCTAGCAAATTATAAAATAAGAGCACTTTGTCCTCCTCATACCGAGATACAACCATGGGGTAGAAATAAAATAAGCACAATAAAAATTCCTATTCAAAAAAAGGAAAAATGGCCAACACAGGAATGGACAGTAATGATGAAATCCTTTTGCATGGGGATTTCATTAAGTGGAACTGGAGGGTGTTATGCTGAGCGAAATAAGTCAATCAGAGAAAGACATGTATCATATGACCTCACTGATATGAGGAATTCTTAATCTCAGGAAACAAACTGAGGGTTGCTGGAGTGGTGGGGGGATGGGAGGGATGGGGTGGCTGGGTGATAGACATTGGGGAGGGTATGTGCTATGGTGAGCGCTGTGAATTGTGTAAGACTGTTGAATCACAGATCTGTACCTCTGAAACAAATAATACAATACATGTTAAAAAAAAAAGAAGAAGAAGAACATAGCAGGAGGGGAAGAATGAAGGGGGATGGAAATCGGAGGGGGAGACAAACCATGAGAGATGATGGACTCTGAAAAACAAACTGAGGGTTCTAGAGGGGAGGAGGGTGGGGGGATGGGTTAGCCCGGTGATGGGTATTAAAGAGGGCACGTTCTGCGTGGAGCACTGGGTGTTATATGCAAACAATGAATCATGGAACACTACATCAAAAACTAATGATGTAATGTATGGTGATTAACATAACAATAAAAAATTTTAAAAAAATTCACATTCAAAAAAAGGAAAAATGGCCAATACAGGAATGGACAGTAATGATGAAATCCTATTGCATGGTGATTTCGTTAAGAAATATTTTTAAACATGAACACTATATTCCTTTATTTTCTGGCCTATGTGCTCTACTCATTTCCTTCTCAAGTTAATGATGGCACCATGAGGCCATTTGAAATAATAGCCTTGATTGGGAAGTAAAACTTTAATTTGATTTTTGTCAGTGGTCTGGTTCTCATGGATTGACAGATAATCTTAACAGGAGATGGTCAAAAAGTTTGGGAAACAGGTTTATCTTCTTTTATGCTACCATTTTGTTAACACAGACATTGGCTTCAGAATTGCAAGTAGTTGGTTTTACCAATGTGGTATCTTCAAGTTACCAGGTTCTAAGGTAATTTAAACATATAAAGTTCATGACAGTGGATGAATTTACATTAATTGATTACTATCCACTTACTACAGAATTAAACACTAGCAGTACTAGCCAGAAAGGGATAAATTAGGAATTTTGGAATAAAAGTATTTATATTCTACGTAATATAATAGGAATTAGAGATTATGAAGTGTCAATATCAAATATGTAGTTTGACTCATACATCTTGCACATGCACAAACTGCCTAGCCTAAGTCTAGTTTCAAACTAAAATCTCCTTCCATATCTAGTGCGGTTTCTACTATAATGCATCATTGCACAATTACTTGTGTAAAAAACATTGTCCTGACCTTGATATGTTTTAAAAGTTTCATTGTATAATGTACAGTTTAAAAATTAGTTGGCGGTGAATTTCTGTGCTCCAGTCTGTTTCTCTGGTATATAGTACCTTTGATTTCTTAGGATTAAATATATTGAAATAAGAAAAATTATTAAAGGTTAAGAACTGTGTTATTCATTATAAATTTTCATTGTACTATAATGAAAAATGAAAAAGCAGATTAAAAGCTGATTTAAAAATTAATCCTTAAATCTCTTCTTCAAGTGATTTTGGTTTTCAATTAATAAGATGAGATTTTAAGATTTCATATTAAGTACAATGAGATTTGTGTTATTGTCATGGTTGTTGTTGCAAATAACCTGGGTTTAGTTTACTTTAAAAATGAAAATAATCCTTGAATCCCATTTCACAAAGAGATTTCGCTAGTAGGAAAGAGAAGTCATTAATCTGCATATTACTCGCACTGTTTTGCCCTTGGAAACATATAGGTCTAAGCTAGAAAAAAATTGAACAGTCAAAAATAAAAGAATATTTGCAAAGTCAGGAATGAAGTTCTAGGGAACACCAATATTTTGGCAAAATGATTACCCTGTATGCACAGTTCACAACCTCACTTAATTACTTCCAAAATAACCTTGTACCAGATGCCAAATTTGACCTTTTTAGAAACCCTTTGAGAAAAATATTGAGTTTCAAGTTCAAAATATGTAGCAAATTAAAAAGTCTGCATAGCATTTTAGAAGATATGCATAAGGACCTTCTTTTCAGGGAGTAAAAACACCATTAACCTTTAAAATAAATAATAGTCATAAATAAATATTTTGCAACTTTATTTGCTGAGGATTTATTTATCATCTCCTATAAGATTAGCACTGTACTGAGCTAGGGAGTGCATACTTGGAGAAGCGTTTGTAAAGTAATCCTACCTTCATTGAGTTTACAATATGTTCATGCAGACATGATCCAAGACTTATGAGATCTACTAGTTACCAATATTTTTTTTTAAAGATTTTATTTATTTATTTGAGAGAGAGAGAATGAGAGATAGAGAGCACGAGAGGGAAGAGGGTCAGAGGGAGAAGCAGACTCCCTGCCGAGCAGGGAGCCCGATGCGGGACTCGATCCCGGGACTCCAGGACCATGACCTGAGCCGAAGGCAGTCGCTTAACCAACTGAGCCACCCAGGCGCCCAGTTACCAATAATTTTTAAGTAAATATAAAGGTGAAAGTAAGGAAAGATCAAAAGTGGTACTAGGTAGATCTGGATCTTAATATTGAGTCCTTTGTTTATTAGTTGTGCAATTTTCTACAACTAAGTTAACCACTGTGTCTCGGTTTTCCTATTTATAAATTGAGGACAATGATAACTATCTTTTTTATTTTATTTTATTTTATTTATTTGAGGGAGAAGAGAGCAGAGTGAGAGCACAAGCAGGGGGAGTGGCAGGCAGAAGGAGAAGCAGGCTCCCCGTTGAGCAGGGAGCCCCAGGCAGGACTCAATCCCAGGACCCTGGGATCACAACCTGAGCCAAAGGCAGATGCCCAACCGAGCTACCCAGGTGCCCTGACAATGATACCTATCTTTCAGTATTATTGTGAAAGCAAACATAATATTTTTAGTATGTAGTGGTTAGTGAGTACTCAGTTAACAAAGAATATAGTGAAAATATTATCTCATAGATGATATGTACAAAAGATAAATTGTTTGAGAAAGCAGTTAAAAATCGTCTTGTGCTATAATATAATATATCCACACATGAAATCCAGGTGCAGTTTTGAGTGCTTAAAACAAATACTTAACAGGTATTTGGTACTATTGTTATCTGATTTTGCAAAGGAGAGAACTGAGTCACAGAATTTAATGATTTACCTTAAGTTCAGTAGCTAAAAAGTAAATAGATGGGATTTGAACCCCAAAACAGAGTTTGAACCTTCAATTAACATGTCACACTGCTTCTTCTTCACATTTAATAAGTTAAGAAACAGAGATTTATGCATTGTATTTAAAATTGTGTACAGCACAGTAAGTAGAACTATACTGTATTCTTTAAACTAGTGAGGCATTTAAGGAAGGAAAAAAGAAAAGCACAAGAATGTCACATGTCACATAGAAAAATGAAACAAAATATAGCAAGAGTCTTTTAAAAATGAAAACTTAAGAGGAATAAATTAGTGCAAAATATAGTTTATTTTAAATAAATGCAAATAGGGTGAGCTCATCTATGAACAAAAACAAGGAACCTTTTAGAATTCATTAAAAGATTTAAAAAACTTTACAACTTTACATTTTGTTGTTAAATGACTCAAATATTTTAAAAGTAAACTATTAGCAATTTCATGAATTACAGGCAACCTAAAGGACAGGCTAATGAGATAAAACCAAGCAACTCTTTCATTTCCTGAGACCTGAAACTAGAAACCCTGATGGTTTCCATTGACTCTGAAGTTTGCTTACTTCAATTAAACTAGTTTGTATCTCCCTGCTCCGCGCGGGAAGCCTGCTTCTCCCTTTCCCACTCCCCCTGCTTGTGTTCTCTCTCTCACTCACTCTCTCTCTCTGTCAAATAAATAAATAAAATCTCTTTTTTTTTTGACAGAGAGAGAGATAGCAACAGCAGGAACACAAGCAGGGGGAATGGGAGAGGGAGAAGCAGGCCTCCCACTGAGCAGGGAGCCCGATGCGGGGCTCGATCCCAGGACCCCGGGATCATGACCTGAGCCGAAGGCAGACGCTTAACGACTGAGCCACCCAGGCGTCCCAATAAATAAAATCTTCAAAAAAAAAAAAAAAAAAAAGAACTAGTTTGTATCTCTGTAGCAGGGTCAACCAGTTTTTCTCTTCCACTTTTCTCCTTTTTATCACAGCCAACCAGCCTGTTCCTCAGACAAATATCTGAAAGCCAGCTTCTCCTTGACTCCAACTTTCTCACCACAAGTTAGAAATCAATCACTAGCTCCTGTACCCAAATATCTCCTAAATGCATCATCTTTACTACATACATGTTCACTATCATTGTATTTCATTCCATAAGAATAACACAAGATTGTTTTTAATTATCCTTTTCTAATCCTGTCTTGCTCCCCAGCTTATATTTTTATTTCTTCATTCAACAGGATAAATCTAAACTAAATGCATACGGTATGCCAAGTATTTTGCTGGGTATTGGGTCCACAATGATGAATAAGTTATATATACTATCTGCCCTTGAAGAGTTTTCTGCCTGATAGGCCATATCTGTGTGCACAAAGATACACAGCCCTATCACATTATTTAAGTACATAAAAAGAGTTGACCAAGATGGCCTGAATGTTTCCCTCAGCTTGATCAAATTTAGACAGGCTTCTCCCTGCCTCTAGGCCCCTAACCCTTTCACTCAGACCTGACAGATCCAAGGGGCCTACAGACCTAGGCCCCTGACCTCCCTTTCCTCAGAGCATTTACTTTAGAGAATTCTGACCTTTAAAGATGTAAATCTTTTAAAAATCTTCTTGTGAGTTTTACCACCTAGGAATGTCTTTCTCAAGGTCCTGGAAACCATTCCTTGCCTGTTTAAATTCTCAGGTGCAACTTTTGCTCTGACAGAGTTAAGAAAGAAACCACCTGGACCTGCGTTCAATGGAGCCTTCATGTGGGTGGCAGCTTCCTTTCATCCTTTCGGGTTCAGTTCACATTATCACTTCCTCAGAGTGGCCATACCTAACATCATGTTCTTTTTTCTAGACTACTTATCCTGAGTAGTTAATACACAGTAATTTGTGTTTACTCATTTAATGCCCCAATCTTTACTACTGGACCATAACCCAAAGTTCTAGATGGTGTCTGGCTCACATCATTACTTCATTTGAATGAACACATAAACCTGGACAATCTCAGATTTTGGACCATTTAATATGAGTGATGAGTAGGACTTACTCAGGTAAAGGTGTTAGGGGTGAGGTGAGGTGAGGTGAGAGTGTCACAAGAAGGGGAAACAATATGGGATTAACCTTGAAGCAATAATGAGCCTGATGCAATCCAGGAGCTTCATAATGAACAGAATGAGCTAGAGATTGGGGTAATAAAATACCACAAGAAGAGGGTGCTGAGAGAGCTAGACTGAACCAGGCAATATAGGTTGGAATGCAACTGAATTGTGTTCCTGAAACATAAATCTAATTTTGTTTTTCTCTGCTTTAAATCAATCAAGTTTCTCATTTTCTTTAGAAACTCAGAACATGACATGCAAAAGCCTTCATGTCCTATTTCCTATGTGTCTAAGTTCTTTTTGCCTTGCCCCTCAGGGTTCCAAACCTTCAGTTATGCTAAACTGCTTATAGTTTGCCTAATATGCCAGGCTTTTTTCTAAAAATACTCTTGATGTATTGTTACTTCCTTAACTTTATTCTCAGCTAATGTCTATCATTTCGGAACAAGTGCCAGATATTCCTGTAAGAATTCCTAAATATTCCCCACTGCATTTAGGTTAAATGGACTTCCCCTGTGCTTCTCAGCACTCATGTGACTTTCTCTGCATGTACATCTCGCACCATTTTATACTTGTGGTTTCGCCTCTCTGACAACTACCACCTCTTCCCACACTACACAAGGACTCCTTGATCTTGCATTGTCTTTGTTTTCCCAATACTTCCCAGCATACCTGATATATAGTAGACATTCTAATTAATTAATTAATTCATGTTTGGATGAAGGGTTAAGAAAGGATTGGTACTTCAAAAAGATAAAGGCTCCCCTATGTTTATTGCAGCATTATCTACAATAGCCAAGATATGGAAGCAGCTCAAGTGTCCATCGATGGATGAGTGGCCAAAGAAAACGGCGTATGTAGACTCAACAAAATATTACTGTCATAAGAGAGAATGAAATCTTGCCACTTGTGACAACATGGATGGCCTAGAGGGTATTACACTAAATGAAATAAGTTAGACACAGAAACACTAATACCATATGATTTCATGTATATAGGTAAAAAATGAAATAATGCGCAAATGAATGAACAGATTTTTGTTTGTTTTGGGTTTTTTTTTAAGATTTTATTTACTTAATTATTTGAGAGAGAGAGAGAGAGAGAGCATGAGCTGGGTGGGGAGGCAAGGGAAAGAGAGGAGCAGATGCTTCACTGAGCAGGAAGCCTGACCCGCGGCTTGATCCCAGAACCCTGAGATCATGACCTGAGCCAAAGACAGACAACCAGATGAGTTCCCCAGGTGCTCCACAAACAGATTCTTAAATAGTAAGAACAAACTGGTGGTTGCCAGGAGGGGAGGAGGGGAGGAGATGGGCAAAATACGTGAATGGGATTAAGAGCTACAAGCTTCCAGTTATAAAATAAATAAGTCAAAGAGATGAAAAGTACAGCATAAGGAATATAGTCAATAATATTGTAATACCATGATATGGTGACTACACTTACTGTGGTGAGCACTGAGTGATATATAGAATCGTTAAATCACTACACAGTCACTGTACACCTAAAACTAATATAACACTGTATGTTAACTATAGTTCAATAATTTAAAAAATAATAAAAAATAAAATAAAATGGAGTCATATTTACTTTAAAAATGAATTAGTTTCACAAAGGGACAGGGAGAGAAAGATTGCTCTGTCTGATTTTCACATTTGATCCTTTGTCTGATATTACCCTGAGAGAAAACCTATGCTTCTAGCATCTCTTCTACCTGTGTGTAAAGTTCAGAGTTGAAATTATAATTTCATACTCAATGCAACATGCACAAATTGTTAATTGCTTAACTTAATAATTCTTGAATAACGGTAGTTGAATGAGTCTCAAGTGGTGATAGAAGGGATGGAGCCAAGAAAGCAGAATCTAGAAGTTGGTTTTCATTTCCTTTTGTTGCTATTACAAATTACCACAAACTTAGTGGCTCAAACCAATACAAATGTATTATTTTTCTTTCCCTCTTTCCCACATTCTAAGGTTCCAGGTGCACATGAATTTGGGGGAATACTATTCAACCCAGTATACCATGTAAAATACCATAGTCACAGGTTCTGGGGATTAAGATGTGAATCTCTTTAGTGTCGATTATTCTGCCTACTACAAAAGCTAATGTCAAACTGAAAACAAAAGAAACATGTCAAGTGTGAGAATGAATATGTAGAAAGCAAAAACATTGAGAGTGGGGTATAGATGCCAGTCAAACGACACTGAAACGGGAGCATCAAGAGTTCTGTAGGACCAGAAAACTTTCTGGCAGCTGGTCAGAAGAATTCTTGTTTGTGGCAAGAATATTCACGGAAACAATTTGCCTGAGAGAGAAGGTTTTCAACTGGCATAGACACCTGGCCTAGGAAGTTGTGCCCAAAAGTCTTCTACCTAAATAATGCTACAGATATAAGAATAAGAGAGGAGGGGAGGAGGAAGACAAAGGAGGAGGAGGAGAAAGGGGAGGAGGGGGAGGAGAATGAGGGGGAGGGGATAGCGTAGAGAAAGGGGAGGAGAATGACAGGAACAAAGCACGGGAAGAGAGCAGGAGAGACCTTAACACCAACATCATTATCAGGAAGATCATATGGGAAGACTAAGAACTGCATCTATTCTAGCAAGACCACTCCATCATTTCCGCTCAACATTCACAGCATCAGCACCACAATCAGCTGAGAAATGATTGGGATTCACCCCGTCACGCCTTACCACCCTGCCTCAGGCAACACAAGAAGCTAAAGTCTCCCAAATCACCCTTCTTCTACCTAATTTTCACACTCTAATCTTACTCAGTCTTACACCTGTGGCACTCCCACACTTCTGGTGTGCATTTGTGAACTGATGACCTCGTGACAGCAAAAACGTCCTCACTCCTTGTTTTGAATGTTCATTTTGACGACCTGCTCTGAGACTTGGTACTTCACTGAGGGCACTACTCCCCCTGTTTAAAGTAATGAGTGTTTTATCTCAAGCATCCCTGAGGCTGAAAGAGAAGCAAATGCCCACTTCTTGCTTGTCTTACCATTTCTTTTTTTTTTTTTTAGATTTTTATTTCTTTATTTGACAGAGACAGACACAGCGAGAGAGAACACAAGCAGGGGGAGTGGTAGAGGGAGAAGCAGGCTTCCCGCTGAGCAAGGAGCCCAATGCGGGGCTCGATCCCAGGACCCCGGGATCATGACCTGAACCAAAGGCAGACGCTTAACAACTGAGCCACCCAGGCGCCCCTTGTATTACAATTCCAATTTGAATCCTTTGCTTCATGTTTGGATCATGGCTTTCTTTTATTGGAGTGAGGGGCAGTGAGGAAATGGTGGTGGTAATTTCTAGTATCCTTTCTTTTCTTGTTTGATATATATGCCTATTATCCTAGGATTTCTTTTCAGTGATTTTCTGGATCAGAGCCATTATCAACCTGGATCTTACATTCTTTCTTCTTATTTACCATCATTTTGCTCAAGTACATTATATATTTCAGTATATATTACACATATTGTTTATATAATATATACTTTTGGTATTATACATATGAATACATACAACTGTCATATCTATACCCTTATACATATCAATGTTATAAATTTGCTTTTGACTGATAAAGGGGTTTGTGACAGTCCCCCCCCCGCCCACCAAAATATGGCACTTTGTCATGTGGATTGTTTCGAGTTGAAGGCAATGGAGACCCTGTGGGCTCAAGAGAAACTTTTCACCTTCTGCTAACTATATAGAAGAATACAATTATATTGGGCATCTTTCCCAAAATAAGGGTTATTAGCAGAGATAAATTTTATCTGAGTGACCCATCAGGATAACAGGGCAAGCATCTAATTACCAAATAACAGTTCTCCTTACCACCCTGTGAAGTGCATTCCTTTCCTCTGAAATCCCAGACCCCTACCCCCTACTCCTTAGTTCAGAATGACATATGTATCTTATTTTGCCTGTCTTTGGAATTTCCATGTCTGTGTGGATTCCCTGTATATACATTATTAGATTTGATTTTCTCCTGTTAATCTGTCTCATGTCAATTTGATTCTTAGCCCAGCCAGAAGGACCTTTGAGGGGACAGGAATTCTTGCTCCCCACACTGACTCCTTTAGACCATGTCATTTATAACATACGTATTTTTAAGTTTTTATTTAAATTCTAGTTAGTTAACATATAGTGTAATATTGGTTTTAGGTGTAGAATTTAGTGATTCTTCACCTACGTATAACACCCAGTGCTCATCACAACACGTGCCTTCCTTAACACACATCACCCATTTAGCTCCTCCTCTGCCCATCTCCCCCTCCAGCAACCCTCAGATTGTTCTCTATAATTAAGAGTGTCTTACGGTTTGCCTCCCTCCTTTTTTTCCCTTCTCCTATGTTCATCTCTTTTGTTTCTTAAATTCCAAATATGAGTGAAATCATATGGTGTTTGTCTTTCTCTGACTGACTTATTTTACTTAGCATGATACACTCTAGTTCCATCCATGTCCTTGCAAATAGAAAGAGTTCATTCTTTTTGATGGCTGAGTAATATTCCACCATATATATATATATATATATGGGATATATATATATCCCACCATACACACACACACACACACACACACACACACACACACCACACATCTTCCCTATCCATTCATCAGTTGATGGACATTTGGGCTCTTTCCATAATTTGGCTATTGTTGATAATGCTGCTATAAATATCAGACTGCATGTGCCCCTTCGAATCAGTATTATTGTATCCCTTGGGTAAATACTTAGTAGTGCAATTGCTGGGTCATAGGGTAGTTCTATTTTTAACTTTCTGAGGAGCCTCCATACTGTTTTCCAGAGTGGCTGCCCCAGTTTGCATTCCCAACAACAATGTAGGAGGGTTCCCCTTTCTCTGCATCCTCGCCAACATCTGTTGTTTCCTGTGTTGTTAATTTTAGCCATTCTGATGGGTGTGAGGTGGTGTCTCATTGTGGTTTTGATTTGTATTTCCCTGATGATGAGTGATGTTGAGCATTTTTTTCATGCATCTGTTAGCCATCTGGATGTCTTCTTTGGAAAAATGTCTATTCATGTCTTCTGCCCATTTCTTAACTGGATTATTTGTTCATTTGTAATATTTTAAATTTTATTTCAGTATATTACCACTTTTAAGGTTCATTTTCTGATGTTTATTTTTAAATGTAGTAATTCTATAGAATAAATTATTATTCAAGCAAGTCACCCATACATTTGAGCATCTCCTTACCTCCCTGCCCCAGAGATAAGCCCATAATGCCTCTATAAGAATTATTAGTACATGGGGCGCCTGGGTGGCTCAGTCATTAAGTGTCTGCCTTCGGCTCAGGTCATGATTCCAGGGTCCTGGGTTCAAGCCCCGCATCGGGCTCCCTGCTCGGCGGGAAGCCTGCTTCTCCCTCTCCCACTCCCCCTGCCTGTGTCCCCTCTCTCATTGTGTCTCTCTCTGTCAAATAAATAAAATCTTTTAAAAAAATTATTAGTACAGAAACTATAAAATATAAATATATATAAATATATAATATATAATATAAATATATAATAAGCTCATTTAACCTGGAAATGAAAGGATGAGAAAGAGTGGGAAATAACTAGAGTAAAAAAATAAAATAAAATCATAATTATATTCTTATAATATATGTTGCTGAGGTAATCAAGATACATACTCATTTCTACTCAATTTGTTTATGCTTAAGGCTTTTAATATAGGTCAGGGGATAGTAAATTAGTTATTAATTTTATCAAAATATTCAAAGTTTATAACAAGTGACATACTCTTCTCCCCTGCTCTGCTTATTTTATCTGCAGATGATATATTTACTGTTCTAGAAATGCCAAAGATAAATTTGAGAATTTTCAAAAAAGTTTTATCCTGAATGAGGAAATTACTTATAGCTATTTGAAATAGAATCAGAAAAATATAAACCATTTTTAAATATATTTAATTAATAGAAAGCCTTTAAATAATTTCTTGGGATTCAGGTTTTAGGTGAAATTATTTTTTTCCTACAGAATTAGAATGTTTATAAACCTAGTATTTTTAGAGTATTTAAACATTTTTTTGTATTTGTGGGATATAAAGAATTTAACAATTTGAGGAGAGGAGGAGCTGGTTCCTATGAGATATTAAGGCGCTGTACTGAAAATACAGCCAAGGGAAAGAGGAGACATGAGTGTCTTGCCGCCCCATCACCCTACTACTACCTATTGCTACCATAGGGTAGTTTGACCTGCTTCTAAGACTGAAGGCTATGTTGGGGGCAAATACTATACTTTTTCTATATCCATATACTACCATTCTTATTGTATCAGCAAAGACTTAAAACGCGATATATACTCTATTGAATATACATCCTAAGTTCTAATTTTCAGCACATGACTATATTGGAGTAGGGATAGAGATAAATAATTAGATATAGAGTTGGCTGTGTAGGTCAATAAAAGAGTAAGAAATGACTGTGGCTGAGAAACTGGTTCCGTCAATTTTGTGGGTTCTCTTAGGAAAGGACTGCATAGAAAGATATTATTTGTTAGCTTTGACTAAAAAAAGAGAAACACAGACAAACGAAGTATCTGATTTTGAGGATGAGAACACATGCATAGATATGGACCCGACTATGTGTCTATGAGGGTGTGTGTCAAAATAACCATGGAAGTGTATCAGATTTATCATACTTCACTTCAACAATTTACTTATTTATTTATTATTTAAGATTTATTTATTTATTTATTTATTTATTAGACAGAGAGAGACTCAGCAAGAGAGGGAACACAAGCAGGGGGAGTGGGAGAGGGAGAAGCAGGCTTCCCGTGGAGCAGGGAGCCCGATGTGGGGTTCGATCCCAGGACCCTGGGATCATGACCTGAGCCGAAGGCAGATGCTTAACGACTGAGCCACCCAGGTGCCCCAAAAATGCAATGATTTAAACAGCAACTCTCTAAGTTCCTGACTCTACTTAAACCAGTTCTCTCTCCAACAATTAGCAAATGTAGGCTTGAAGCACAAAATTAAAAATTTAATTAGCAGATCTAGGAATTTTTAAAATATACTTCCAAGTCTTCTTAAAAAGACAAAAACCAAAAAGGAAACTGGTACTCACACCTAATAATAAACAAGAGCAGAATCCAAGGAGTAAAGTAACTTCCCCCTAAATATTGGGTTCTCCTCCCGGAAAAGACAAGTAGAGAATGGAATGTAATTTCTAAAATGGATCCTTTACAAAGTCACATTGTGCTGCTTAATGACACATAGTTCCTGATGAGCATTCCAAATTACAAGGTAGCTTTTCAAATAGAATTTAAACCAAGGGCTTCATTGATATGCTTCCTAAAACAAGGGGCTCTTTTAATTAGAAAAATCTATGGTGCTTTCTTTCTTGGCAGTATTTGTGGGGGTTCCCACCAGAGAGGTCCCACAGGCAGCCAAGTGCAGGAAACACGCAGAGATTCTTTGCTTTGCAAAGCTGTCTCACCCTCCACACTCCACAGACCCATAAACCTTCCAGAGGCCAGAGATCAAAGATTGTTTTCCCATCAGATTTTAAATAGTCAAAGGAATGTCTTCCTGCTATTTAGAGTGCACAAAATACAATACACACGACTTTATTTTTCCCTTTCTATTAGCCTATAGCCATATGACACAAGATACTGGCTCACTTGGTGTCTGTTCTCTGTACTCAAGGGAGGAAAAAGCTTATTAGCTAACTTATGTTCATTATCAAGTATACCATCCACCCTTAATCAGATTTGATCATTTTTCTCTGCTCTTCACAAAAATCCTGATTAGTTATGTGCATATATAGGCATATGTTGGAATCATCTACATAATCTGCTTTTGGCTACCCAGAGATCCTTTCTCACCTGAGCTTTTTCAATGTCTGTAGATTGAAAGTTCGGTCATTATCTGACCCCTGTGTTTTCACATGACATTGGTGTTATTGACGTAGAAGTACTGTTTCTGAAATAGCCTGTAATTTCAATGTCAATAACACAGAAATCCTGTGCATCTTTTCCTTAGTTTCCCCCAATGGTAACATCTTGAAAAATTATAATACAATCTCATAACCAGGATTCTGACATTGATTCAATCCACCTATCCTACTGAGATATTTTCCCTGTTTTACTTGTACTCATGTGTACATGTGTATTTAGTTTTAAGCAATGGTATCACATGTGTAGGTTTGTGTGTCTACCACCACTGTCAGGAAACAGAACGGTTCTTTCAAAACAAGTGTCCATTTTGCCCTTTGATAACTACCTTCACCTCCCTTTCTTACCCCTACCGCCACGACCACAAGCCCTGGCTATCATATGTATTTTTACAACCAACTTTTATTAATAGTCACAACTACTGATTTTAATATTACTGAGGTAGTTTCAGTTTTAAATAAACTTAATATAAATTTGCACAAAATATGCATAGATCTTTAAAAAAAGGAAAATGATAATGCAGGTGTTCTGGAGATACGAAAAATCAATAAAATTTAGGAAATGTTACAATTGGTGACAACATGGAAATGACAGATTCATGAGGATGAGGAAATTACTTTAGTCAGAGCACATGACACACATTCAGGTGTTAGAACAGCAGTGGTTCTCATACTTTAGTGTACTGAAGTGCATACCAGCATCACCCGAATGACTTGTTAAACCCTGATTATGAGACCCCATCGCCAGAGCTTCTGACTCAGTAGGTCTGGAATGAGTTCTCAGAATTTCCATGCCTTAAAAGTTCTCAGGTGATGTTTTGAGGACCACTGAAATAGAGAGTAGAGCTTATGATGAAGGTTAGGCCTGGGAGGTAGGGGTTCAAATGAAGGAAAATGGCTGGCTGAGGAGACTTTATTTCATAGGCAACGTGGAGCCATTGCAGCTTTTGCAACAGAAAACCACACAGGACTAAAGCAGACTTTAGGAAGAACAATCTAGGGATAAATGAGGTAAATAATTTCACAGCAAAAAATATAGAAACAATGTAGGATGAGTTAGGAAATTAAATGTTATGGCAAAGAAGTTATTCAAGTGAGAAATAGAATCCCAGAATTGAGAATTAAAGAGGAGATACTCCAATACCTAATTAGAAGGTAGTTGTGTGGAATGTAGATTTATACTGACAAACACCTTCTGTCTTCTTTCTTAGCCTTTCTATGTCTTCTTAAATTCTGTAACTCTATTTCCCAGAAAAGAATCTTTGCAGCAGGAAACACATCCAAACATATCTTAAAACTTGTTAATTTACAATCTTAGCCTATTCCTTTTATCTTGCTGGGAATGACTGCTTATGTAAGTGGAGAGTAGGAAAACTTTGGCTTGCAACTGTGGTTTGAATTATAAATATTATCTGGCTTAATTGGTACTTGGGGGTCTTGAGCTAATTCTTCAAAACCTAAATTCTACATTAGTCACTTTGTTTTTCCTGCTTCTCTTTCTTTGTCATCCTCATTTCTGTTTTCTAGTTTCTTTCTTTTTCTTTTTTTTTTTTTTAACCTAGCTTGTCAAGTAGACAGGTTGTTTTGTCAAAAGAACAATTGTAATTTTAAGGGCAAACTGAACTTCAAAGAAAAAAATGTTAGAGATGACACTGTTTTAGATTACACTGTAGAAAGATTTTCAAGGAATTTCAAAACACATGTTTCAAAGAAGTGACAACCCATTTTGCTTTCCCTTGTAAATTCAAAGTGCAACACAGCATTCGCTCTTCTGACCAAGCACTTATACACTTTATCTTGTTCAGGATTCTGAGATATCTAGAACACTTGTTGGGATCCTTGGATGTGTATGTGAATCAGTTATTGAGTTTATATTCTGACAGAGAAAACCCTTAATTTCCCCCTTATGATATTTTTCTGAGCAAAAAAATGACCAGAGAAATTAAGATTTATAAGAGTCACTTATGTCAGAGACAACTGAAAATAAATATAAATTAGACATCACCCAGCAAGAACTATAGCACAAGTACAGAAAACACAGGGTACCTCATTATAGAAATAAACTGCACTGTCTGACTAAGGTAGTAATGGCTCTTTCTATGCTTTCAATAAAATTCAAACACAGATATCAAACTATAATGTCTTTCAGGAAAAGCAGTGTGTTATTTGGAATTTATTTATTTACATTTGAGAAACATCCCTCAGGGGAAGAAAGACTCAAGTTTTCATTGTTGTTTCAATAAAACATAGGCTATCCAAAGCCAGGACGGTTACACACAGAAAAAGTAATGGCCACTCAAGGAAAACTACTGGATTTGGAAGTGGGCAAATCTCATAATGTTGATGGTGACCGTGGATTGTCTAAATCTGATAGTTTCAAATTTTATATCATACTCACAGTAAGAGTAGGTTTTGAAATAAGTCATAAGACTTTCTTTAGACACTTTTTGAGAAAGGGCCACTTTAGAAGAGAAATAGCAGGATAAGATGATTATTAGTGTTCACTTAGATCCTGTTCAAATTCTACTGTGTTCAAATACATAGATATTGGTTCCTACGTAATGGTCAAAAGACGGTTTACATGCTGTCCTCATAAATCAACTAAAATGTTTTCAAAGAGGACAGAAACAAAAAAATATTTGTTTCAGTTTCTCCCTTTTTGGTAAACTAACACAAATTGATTTAGTCAGCCAGTTTCCAGGGAGTTTAGTAAATTGTGCAAATAAGGCATGAAGTCTTGGGATATAAAGGTAGGCGAAAGACAGGGAGAGGCCAGGCACACATTCCCATAGTTTCCAATCCTTGATCAACAAAACAAAACAAAAGCCTGTCATATTCATCAAAACTTATAATTAGTTTAGACTACAAGTAGAAAGTGATCACCTCTCTTAATGTTAATTCTTTCATTCCTTTAGCACCTATTTTGGTTGTCTTTCATCCTACACTGTGAACTCCACCATTTTCTTGGTATTACTTTACAACTCTGTTCCTTGCCTTTAGGATCTGATGTGTGCTGGGTTTCTGACTCTAGAGATGGCCACTATGGTTATTGAAAAAAAAAAAATCCTCCATTCCTAATTGTGGTTCCCATCTTAATAATTATCATAAAACAGCAAAATACTCTTTATATTTTTCACCCAATAAAGTATTAGAACTTAAAAAACATCTGGTGTTGACCACATAGACAGGCCTGATTTTTTATGCAGTGTTTTATTACATTATCATATTTAAACTGATACATAAAACCAGAATTTCAATGTGTTAATCTCCGATGAGAAATAATATAATAAGAAGTTCAGTTACTTGAAATTATTTGCTAAATTTGCTTGATAATCTTAGAATTCAAACAAGGAAGTTAGTTATGCAATTTGAATTTTTAAATAAGTTGCCATCCATAAAACAAGTGAAAGAGACTAGTTAACTCTAAGACTGCTAGGAACATTTCTTGTCCATGGATGGATCTTCCTTCCTGATAACTTGAATGTGCCCACTTGGATTCATCTGAAGGGCCACTACCTTAGTTTAGTCTTTGCTGGTTTTTATCTGTCTTACGGTTCTGCTTATCTATTGCTATATATCAAATCACCCCAAAATAGTGTCTAAAAATGATAACATCATGTATTTTGCTCACAAATCTGAGGTTACAGGGCTCAGCCAAGGCAACTGGGTTTTCTTTTGGGGGGATCACATTACGTTTTAATCAGATGGTGGCTGGGGTAGAGTCATCTTTGAAGGCTTCTTCACTAGCACTTTTGGTGACCGAGATGGGAAGAACCAAAGACCTATGTATGGCTCCATAGCCTTCTCTTTCTTTATGTGGTCTCATCACTGCTCTCTTTACATGTTGATTTCAGGCCTGCCAGAATTCTTCCATGTATACCATTTTTTAAGAGAACAGTATACACATGAGACAGCAGTTCTACATTGGCTTTATCCAGAGGAGTAGCACCAATTTTTTTCTGGAGAGCAGTGACTTCTTTCAACAACTACATTTCATGTCCTTGGAAATGGGCAAGCATGAGTAAGACTTAATGTTTGCCATCTCAAGCATTCTTTCATGTGACCCCAACATGCAAGGAAGCCAGGAGATCAGGCTTTGCGCTGACTTTGTATCTGGCTTCTTAAGTAGTTTTACACCTATGTCTTCTTTCAATTCACATCTCAAATGGAATTACAATACATGAGTACAGCCAGACCAAGGAAAACAGCCAGTCCACCAGCATCAAAGTCAGACACATTTGTGAACGCAATTTTTCTGTCAGGCATCCTAGTCTGGATTATAACATTAATAAAAGCAACAGACAAAAAAACAATAAAACAGGTTATGTAGAGCTTACTGAAAGATTTGCACTAATGGGGAGACTGTCTCTGTCCTTATCATCAATGTACTGCATCAAAAAGCTGCCAATCTTCTCTAGTGCCAGGCCACCTCAAACAAGAGTTAACTTATAAAGATTACAAGTCCAGAGGGCCAAGGTGTTTCCCTAAGGGAGGTGTGTGTCACTGTAAAAGATAATGCAGGTTTTCCAATGATAATGAAATGGACAAAAGAACCAAGGTTTTCCTTTAACATAACCATTTTAATTTGTGCATCAGTGTTCCAAATGAGCAACAGTGTACAGATCTTTCACCCCTTGGTAAATTTATTCCTATGTATTTTATTCTTATGATGTTATTGTAAATGGCATTACCTTCTTAATTTATCTCTCTGATAGTTTGCTGTTAACAAAGAGAAACAGATTTTCCTAGGCCAGATTGATGGTTTGTGTGATGGTTAATTTTATGTGTCAATTTGGCTAGGCAATAGTACCCACATATTCAATCAAACATTATTATAGGTGTTCCTGTTGTTAAAAACAAAAAACAAAACAAAAAAACCCCCACAGGCTCAAAATGGTGTCACTTAGACTGAGTTCCCAAACCAGGGCTTAATACCCAATCTAATTGCAGTTTCTTTCCTTTTTTTTTTTTTTTAAATTTTATTATGTTATGTTAGTCACCATACAATACATCATTAGTTTTTGATGTAGTGTTCCACGATCCATTGTTTTCGCATAACACCCAGTGCTCCACGCAGTACGTGCCCTCCTCAATACCCATCACCGGGCTAACCAATTCCCCCCTCCCTCCTCCCCTCTAAAACCCTGTTTGTTTCTCTAATTGCAGTTTCTTTTTTTTTTCTCTCTCTCTCTTTAATCTCTAATTGCAGTTTCTTTTTTTTTTTCTCTCTCTCTTTAATCTCTAATTGCAGTTTCAACCACTCCTTAGAAATGTGGCTTTAACTGGTCAGTCAGGAAATTTTTCTTTCCATCAGTGGTAATGAGTGTTACATGGGTCCTCTCCATCCCCAAAAGAAAGGTGAGGTGATCTCTATAACAAAACCCCTTGCATTTTCCCCTAGCAAACAGCCTCCTCTGGAACGATCCTTTTCTTTTGCTACCTTCCATTCTGTAGAACTCTTCTAAGTGCCTTTCTACTTGCAGATGAGCTTCAGCCCAATTCATGAATCACTTAATAAATACAATTAAATCTTCAAATAACATGGTTGAATTTTGTTACTTAACACTGTGAAGGTACTTTGTAGATGTGGTTAATTAACATCTACAATTAGTTGACTTCAAATAAAGGAAATTGTCCTTGATAATGCTGGTAGGTCTCATCTAATCAGTGTAGAGCAAAACTGAGGTTTCCCTGAGAAAGAAGAAATTGTTCCTTAAGAGTGCAGCTTCAGCTCCTACCCCACACTTTCCAGGCTATTTATCTATAGATTTCAAACTTGCCAGCTCCCATAATAGCTTGAGCCATTTCTTTGAAATAAATCTCGATTTCTATCCCTATCTATCTATATATTCCACTGGCTTTGTTTCTCTGGCGAACCCTGAACTGAGAGAACTGGTAATAGAGTGATCATATAATCTATCATCCAAACTGGTATGCTTTTGAGTGTGAAAGGGGCATTATTAATAATCATGCCAGGAAACTGGCATAAACCAGACCTTTGCCAGGTAAACCATGATTAAGGGTTCCCGTAGATAAAATAAATCTTATCCATCCAGAGCTATGAAAATAATCCAATTGAGAAAAGAGGTGTTTCCGTTTTTGTTTTATTTTTAAGAAAATCTAGTTAGTTATCAAAAGTGGTTGGAACTACAGTAAAGAAACAAATCACTACGTAATTTGTAGAGAAACCACCTATTGGCATTTTAGAAAGCATTTTCTTCTCTTTTGACATTTTGTAAAGGTCAAAAGTTTGGAATCCTACAATCATTTTGCATTTGAAAAGTGATGAATCAAAAGATAATTCAGAATCCCCCCAAAATAATGACAAGCATTCAGACCTGATGCTCTTAATGCACTTAATGCAGTTATCTAAGTTTAACCCTCCTCATCACACCATATTCAAATCTGTTACTTTTGAACAAAGTACGTTTTACATGACTACTAACTGGCTGAGGATCAAGAAAAAGTTACTTTGTGAAACTGAATGTTGTTAGCGCTTCTATTTAATCTGCATTTGTGTCAGTCTGTCAACTGTAAATAACTTGGTAACTTGGAAATATAGTCTATCATTGCCAATCGAAGTGTATATCTACATGCATTTTTTTTTTTTCTTTTTTGAAAACTAGCAATGTGACTGCAGAATCCTATTTTGCCTCTCAGATGAATTTGACAAAGAACGAGTCACATTCATGGCTGGGCCCTCTCAATATCTAATACCTTTGCCATAGTGATGAAAACTGTGACTTGGTAAATTATTGCTAAAATCTCTGATAGTAATACTGAAAACTATATGAACACTAGACAACTCTAACTTCATATGCAGCTTAAATAGAACCGATTCCAACACTCCGGAAAATATCAATACAGTTGACCATTTAATGATGTCACAAAGGGATACCGTAGACCTTGTCTTCACACTTGCTCCTCCTTTTATGTTCTACATACACTATGGAGCTTCAGCGGTTAATCCAAAAAGAATCTCTTCTTCTCGTGAGAATTTCTGGAAGGAAGCTTAAATAACAAAAAGGTAAAGAGAGAGGGAGAGACAGAAACTATGAGAGCAAAAAAGAGTTGTAGAACTTACCCAGGAAATTAAGATTATATTTTATAAGTAAATTTCAATTCAAAAGACTTTAATTAAATGCCCAGTAACAGAAAATGTTATCA
This sequence comes from Zalophus californianus, assembly GCF_009762305.2. NCBI lineage: Eukaryota > Metazoa > Chordata > Mammalia > Carnivora > Otariidae > Zalophus > Zalophus californianus. The sequence goes on along the minus strand of NC_045606.1, from coordinate 41,932,912 downwards.
AATATATTTTATAATGGCTCTTCTGGATAAAGGAATGATGGCGTACTTAACTGATAGGTTAGTCAATCTTAAAAAGACACACAGAAACAGCTAGTGACATTTAAAAATTCTGTTATGTTTTATACACAGATGCACATACACACGTATTTTCTTTTTCTCTTTCTTTCTTTCTTTCTTTCTTTCTTTCTTTCTTTCTTTCTTTCTTTCTTTCTTTCTTTCTTTCAGAGAGAGAGAGAGTGTGTGTGAGCCGGAGGGGCAGAGGGAAAGAGAATCCTTAAGCAGACTTCCTGCTGAGCGTGGAGCTCAATTTCACGACCCATAGACCACGACCCAAGCTGAAATCAAGAGTCAGTCGCCTAACTGACTGGGCCAACCAGGCTCATATATTTTCTAACATATTTTCCTACGGTCTCACTTGGAACTTTTATACCTAAGGAAACCAAGTTCACATGTACTAATTGAGTCTAAATAACACTGATAGAGGCTGAGTACATGCTACAAAGCTGTGATATTTTCAGATTATTGATGACATATCAAAATTTTAAGAGGGTGCTGTGGTTGGTCAGTAAAACTATCAACTGAATAAAAATTACATTTCAAGGTATCAAACACAGAAAACAAAAGGCAATGAAATTACAAGACAATAGCAGACAAAGAGAATCTGAGGATAATTTGATTTAAATCAAATTTGACAAGGACTATAATAATCACATCACACAAACATAAAAAGGTGACTGTTCTACTTAAAAATTCATAAATTAGAAGAAAAGAAAATAAACATAAGACTGCATAGCATTAAAAATGCAAAGGAATGTGTACTAGAAATATAGATGTAGTAAGAAAATATTATACACAAATCAGTGTTTTGAAAATATGTATGAAATGGGTAATTTTAAGATACAGTTCATTAAAAATGATTAATAAAACAGAATATTTGAATATCATGAAAATCAAAATTTGAAAAATGATTATAGCACAAAGACCCATCCTGTTGGCTTACTAGAGAATTCTTTCAAACTTTCAAGAAGAGGGGTGCCTGGGTGGCTCAGTCCATTAAGTGTCTGCCCTGGGCTCAGGTCATGATCCTGGGGTCCCAGGATTGAGTCCCACATCAGGCTCCCTGCTCATCAGGGAGTTTGCTTCTCCCTCTGACCCTCCCTCCAGCTCCGTGTTCTCTCTTTCTCTCAAGTATCTTTTTTTTTTTAATGTCAGATCCTTATATCATTTCTTTTTTAAGATTTTATTTATTTATTGGTCAGAGAGAGAGAGAGAGAGAGAGCACAAGCAGGAGGAATAGCAGGTAGAAGGAGAAGCAGGCTCCCCACTGAGCAAAGAGGCTGAGGTTGGCCCTTATCCCAGGACCCTGGGATCATGATCTGAGCTGAAGGGAGATGCTTAATCACCTGAGCCACCCAGGTGTCCCTAAAAAAAAAAAAAAAAAAAAAAAAAAAACTCTTAAAAAAAATAACTTTCAGGAAGAAAAAAAAACAAAAACACAAACAAAATTTATGTTCTTTAAAACATTCTAGGGCGCCTGGGTGGCTTAGTCGTTAAGCGTCTGCCCTCGGCTCAGGTCATGATCCCAGGGTCCTGGGATCCAGCCCCGCATCGGGCTCCCTGCTCAGCGGGAAGCCTGCTTCTCCTTCTCCCACTCCCCCTGCTTGTGTTCCCTCTCTCGCTGTGACTCTCTCTGTCAAATAACAAATAAAATACAAAAAAAAAAAAACTCTAGCAAACATATATTTGGAAAGCATATCAGTTCATTTTATAAAGCTAGCATATTGCTAATATCAAATGTAATTATAATTAGCATTCATTCCTTCACCCTGTCTCCTTCTCTCAGTTCTCACACACAGCTACAGACTGATACTACATGGGAAACACCACAGGAGGACATAGGTTCATAGCCACATAATTCTGGAGGAGGAGAAAGGGATTTTTTAAAATGTCCATGAAGATAGAAACTATTTAAATTTTTTTTTAAGATTTATTTATTTTAGAGAGAGAGAAAGAGAGCACAAGTGGGAGGGGCAGAAAGGGAGGGAAAGAGAATCTCATGCAGACTCCGTGCTGAGTGAAGAATCCTAGATGGGGCTTGATTTCACGACCCTGAGATCACCACCTGAGCGGAAACCAAGAGGTGGATGCTTAACCAACTGTGCCACCCAGGTGCCCCTAAAAATTCTTAAAAAGCATGTGTACAGTGTAATGAACTAAAGCACAAACAAAAATTCACTCAAATATTAGTTGCAATATTTGTTAGAGTGCGTGATTACCAAAAATGGGCCAACTTCTTCCACTGTCATTTCAATCCAGCACAGTCACTTCGTGTCACCTCATCACCTCTGTGGGCAATTCTCCCCGACTTGAAAGCTAGCAGAGTATTCAGCAGTGCTTCCAGATGCTCATTAAAATCACCTTGTGGAGCTTTCAGAAAATAGCTGCTTGCGCCTTATGCCAACTACTCCACTGGAATCTTTAGAGGTAAGATGTAGGTATTTTTTATAGAAGTAAAATAGAAGTAAAAAATCTAAAATAGAAGTATTTTCATGAGAGTTGACCGAAGTTTTCTTTAAAATTTTTAGAGAAGTTAAAAAGGACATTTCTTCATTACAAGTAACAAAAGCTACAGACATTTACTTAAATTATATGAGGAAATGCTTTCCCATTTTTTTGCATTCAAATAACGCCAATATTTTGTCCTACCTTGAAATTGTGCAAATTTTCATCTGAAATGTATTAAAAATAACTTAAATATGTATTTATTTGTTGATGCCTTTGAAGAAGTGCTGTGATAGGGGTAAAAGAGAAGGAACAGGATCAATATACTGCCTACATTCCACACATATCCCCAAATTCCTCTCAACCCATTTATCTCCTCAAAGTGCTGTACAAGAGCTGACTCAGCTACCTCCTTTCTCTATTTGTAATATTCTTATTTAGTAAATTCTCAAAATCTTACCAACCCAAGCTTTTTGCCTTGCCCTTTTCCTACTGGTTCAGTTCTTTGTTAGATGGATTAATTCAGATGTTCATTCAGATTCCCTAATTGCTTCTTATGTATCAGAGGAGAACAGGAAAACCTCAGAACCTTAGGTTCTGGAAGTCTGAGGAGTGAAAAGATATAATTACTTTATCTCTATCACAATTATAAATGCCATGCTTAGAAAACTGACAATATTTTCCAATAGAGAATAAGAAATTTATTGTAATATAACACATTATTTTAAGGTGGATTAATGATAATGGAATTGACATGGTAATAACATTATCTTAAAGAATGTTGAATCTCAGTATTATATTTTAAAGAAATCAGGAAAAATTGTCAAAAAGTAGGGAAATTATGGAAGATAAGTTTATAGTAGACTTTTTTTTTTATTTGAGAGAGAGAATGAGAGATAGAGAGCACAAGAGGGAAGAGGGTCAGAGGGAGAAGCAGACTCCCTGCCGAGCAGGGAGCCCGATGTGGGACTCAATCCCAGGACTCCAGGATCATGACCTGAGCTGAAGGCAGTCACCTAACCAACTGAGCCACCCAGACTCCCCTATAGTAAACTTTTAGAGATGTTATATATATTTCTATTTAGATGACAATACATACTAATTTCATTCCTTATAGGAACGTTAAAGTGCTTTTAACAGTCATGTTGTTGGATTTACAACATTATTAGTTGCTGGAAGTGTTGGAAGACGAATTTCTTTAAAATAGAAACTATATTTTTCCTTCTGTACTTATATTTACTCCCCATAACACCAGTCAGTGTGGACTAGAAGTAAGCAGTCAATAAATGTTTGAGTGAATAGTACTAAGATAGCATGTACTGAGAAAAGAGATAAAAGAGTATCAAACAATGGCAGAAAGGATTGTCAGGAGAAAGACAGCAATTGATTAGTAGTTGCCAAAAACCATTCAGTATTGCTCCCACATCAACAAAAGAGGACAAACATAGACAAAGATCAATTTTCTTTTTACCATGCATTTCTAAAGCAAACTCAACATCACTTTCCTCCTCTGATGTGGTAAATAAAGAAGGGCACTTTTGCCCTGTTCCCGCATGAGGCAAATTACCATCATTACCTATTCAGGTCCCCTCTATGCCTCCACTACCAAGGAGTGACATTATCATACACAAAAGGAATTTGTGGAAAGACAAGTCAAGTGATACAATTGAATTCAATCTACATTAAAACACATTTTACCATCTAGGCCTCAGAGAGCAATATATTGAACTTCCTCTTCCAATTTTCTCTTATTTACAAAGTGCTATCTCTAAAACTACATTTAAAAAAAAGAGAGACTCTCTATATTCAAGAAGCCCAGTTAGCTTGCTGATTTCACAAACATCATCTGACATAAGAAATGGCATTTGAACAATGTACATGTTTCTAGGAACAGGGATTAGATTGAAGAAGAAAAGGAGAAAAGGAAAGAAAAAAAGGAAGTGGAGAGTTCACCTACATTTATATATATATCTCCACTGGCTTTTTGTTTTGCTTTATATATATATATTATATTTTTATATATGAAAAAAATATATATATGAAAAACAAAACAAAAAAAACGTGGATAACATTACCTTTCAAAAAAACTTATCTTTTTTTGGTCCTTGAGAGAAAAGTAGAATCTAGCACTGTGTCAGACATGCTCATAATTTTTCTCCAGTTAGACAACAGAGAGTTACCTCAAACAGTAATAACTTAAAGCAGGTATTTATCTACACACCATTAAGCAAAACAGTTGAGTATTACATGATGAATTATATTCTGCTTAAGAGTGAGCAACAGAACTCTCACTCACTTATTCAACAAACATTTTAACTCTCATGCAAAAACACATCTATAGCAAAAGGCAAAACAAATGCCATGTGAAACATCAAAGCAAAAGCCCTACTGATAGAAAAAGAGGATGTGATTAAAACCACATAAATCAGTGCAGGCTAAGAGAGACAATAACAGAGAACAGAATATGCCACCCCAAAACATGCCTCTTTGGCATAAGGATTATTTTGAGCTTATTTTTTTAAAAAGCCAGCAGGCACAAGAGAAGGTCTGAAAACCAAATAAATGTTACCCTTTTATAAGAGACACTTATATTATTTATAAGAGAAATCTCTATTTATAAGGGTGTCTCCCTCTCTGTACCAGGAAGAGGAGGATGACTAAAACTCCAGAAACGCTTTTCAAAGGAGAGGGCAAAGATTTAAATTAAAAACAAGATTATATTTAAAACATAGCAAACTCCCTTGCTTACTGTGCCTTGTCTGGTAACCTTCCAACTGGCTTCCGCCACCATTACCCAATCAACACTCAACATCTTTTTTTGTCGTTAGCTGAGGATATTATATAAGGTAATGTTTGGGCCAATTCAGGGAGTTACACAGTTTTCCTGGGTCTCTCCCGTGTATACAGGAGGTACACATGTTATTAAACTTCTTGTTTTTTTTTCTCTGTTAATCTTTTATTACAGCGAGGTCTCAGTCAAGAACCTAGAAGGGTAGAAGGATGATTATTTTTCCTCCCCACCAAGACCATGTCTGCACCGACCTTCCAGAAGGCAGAGGGATTTGACAGGTGGTCCTATGAAGCTAAGAGGGGAAGAAGGACAGAAGTGAGCAGAGGCTCCTAGACTAAGAAAGCTAAGCAGAGAAAGTAGTCACTTGCAACTGGAGTGCAGATTGGACTGAGTAGTTTGGTGCTTGTCACTGGAGGTAGTTAATAAAAGCATGAAGACCACAAATGCTGATATATTAAAGGTTAGATGATCTTAGTCTTTCTTTTTCTTTTTTTTTTAAGATTTTATTTATTTATTTGACAGAGAGAGAGACAGCAAGAGAGGGAATACAACAGGGGGAGTGGGAGAGGGAGAAGCAGGCTTCCCGCGGAGCAGGGAGCCCGATGTGGGGCTCGATCCCAGGACCCTGGGATCATGACCTGAGCCGAAGGCAGATGCTTAACAAATGAGCCACCCAGGCACGCCAATAATCTTAGTCTTTCAATAGCCATTGGATAATTCTCTCTGAGCAGAGCAAATCCAACCCAAAGAAGCTCAATTAGAGAGTTGTAAATTAAGATACATTAAGGAAACTATTTGGACAACAGTATAAATCTACATGGGATGGATTTTATTAATTCATCCAAAACATATATGTTAAATGATTGTCTCATGCCAGGGGTTATGCTCCTCAAATCAAAGGTATAGAAGTGCAAAAGACTACCCTGTCAAGCAGTAAAAACGGGATGAAGCATCATAGTGAATATAGAGAAGTGTCCCAAGATAAATCTCATGTCTCTGAGAAATGGGTCAGTTTCCTTTACAGGTACAGTCTAACAATGCAGGTCCCAAAAGCCTAATGACTAAGATAAGGTCTAGTTGAGGAGAGGGGAGGAGAGAGGAGATAAGGAAGAAATGAAGGGGAGAGTTAACAACATGTAATTTCTTGTTCTTTCCAGCCTAGTGACAGAAAAGCTTTAAAACAAAGGCTCTGGAGGAGGATTACTGATTTAAGGTACACTGATATTTCTGACATTACATGCCTTTTTTATTCCTTGGCATTCCTTCATAAGTACAAGTTAGCACTTGTCATTGTAGGCTTTCAACAGTACATAGGTAACTCAAGACCTTTGCTCTTTTGGTCCCAGTCACCTCTGGAACCCTACCTAACATGGATGAATTAACATACAGCCCCCAAGAAGAAAGGGATATTTTATTTTTTTAATTTTTTATTGTTATGTTAATCACCCTACATTACATTGTTAGTTTTTGACGTAGTGTTCCATGATTCATTGTTTGCGTATAACACCCAGTCCTCCACACAGAACGTGCCCTCCTTAATACCCATCACCGGGCTAACTCATCCCCCCACCCCCACCCCTCTGAAACCCTCAGTTTGTTTCTCAGAGTCCATAGTCTCATGGTTCATAATAAAGGAATATTTTAAAGAAAAAAGTCCTTAGTCCAAAGTCTTTGTGTTTAAACTTGATAATATGCTTGACCACAGGGTTATCTTAAGAGAAATATAGATTTACATCTTAAAGCTGCAAACTTTAAAAAATTTCAAATTGCAAGTAAAAGGCAACAGGGACAGGTTAAGGAAGGTACAGGATGACAGGAGCCTGCTGTCATTACTCTGTCCTCTCCCTTCTCTTCCCTTTTATTGATGTTATCTGTCCTTTCCTCTCTAATATTTAGTTTTACATTGTTTTGCCCCCTCTTCTAATTGTCACTTGCAATTGGGCATAACCCTAGCCAAATAATATCTGGGAATTATAAATGTATGTGTGTGTTTGCACACACACACACACACACACACACACACACACACACACACACACACACACCTGGGTTCCATGCCTCCAAAGTACTGGGATTTTACAATTGTTCTTCTCATCCAGTTTTACAACACTTGTATCTATACCAGGAATTCTTTATTTTCTCACTGCTCTACCTTTTGATCTGCCTGCTTGCACTGCGACCATAGACTCTATCAATACTATTCTTCATGATTAAGGTAGATACCTATTGGGAAGAATTTATAGATTCTATATTCAACCAAAACACCTTCTTTACCCAGCCGTGCCATTTACTATCTGGGAAAGAAGCTAAAGCTCTAAGCCTCCATTTTTCATACCTAAAAGCTAGCAATAATAAGACTTACATCTTATATTTGTTAATAAAAATTAATTGGGATAATGTATAAAATGTAGTGATTAGCCCATAGTTCCCATCAAATATCAGTTATTTTTATCATTATCCCTTTCATCATTAACACTGAAAAACTGAGAAAATCCAAATTTAATGAGCAAAGCTAGCTTCCATCAAATTCTTTTTGCTCTTTATCCCTTTGCTGTGAGATTCTTTTTTTTTTTTTCATTCTTTTGCCCATTCATATAAAATCTGTCCTATGAGTCTGTGGTTTCCAAACTGTGTGCCAAGGTGCCACAGAGGCTCTCTGAGATACTTAAAGTTTTCAAAGAGATATAGAACCTACCAGCTCATGATCATATGATAAACTTTCAATGGCATCATCTCTTTTCAAAGCTCAGATTTTACCAGTCACTACCTTAAAAGGCAAGTACAATGAGAAAATTCATGTGGATGGAAGTCTTCAATCCGAATCCAAGTTCTGAAGAGTTGTGCATTGCCCACAGATGCACACATTCCATCAGTAAATAATTTTGGTTATTTAAGAAAGTAATAGCAATATATTCTTCTTTCAATTTATGTATATTAATTTTTCAAACCATTGCCTAAGTGGTTAAGACATATAAATGTATTAAGATACTTGGAACTAACACTCAGAGAGAACTCATGTATTTTGTTTTGTATTGTTTATTGACTTAGAGGTTCTAGGAAAAAGTTACTGTGGGTGTCATGAACCAAGAAAACTTGGGATCCCCTCTGGAAGTGATTCTCAATCCTGGTTGCTTATTAGTATCACATGGAGTAATTACGTACAGATTTAACCTCACCAGGGGATCCTACTATACCTGATGACTGAGAACTACCACCATAAACAGTCTGTTTACTAGGTGACAAAACTAGAGAAAAGAAAAACTTCCAGAATTAAGTCCTAATTTCAAGTCAAGTCCATCAAGATTATATTTTCATGTGCTCTTAAAATGAACTTCTCATCATTGCAGAGTATTATGTAAAAGACTTTAAGGAAAAGGCAGATCCTTTAGAACAGAAATTCTCAAAGTTTATCTTTCTCCAGAGGAATGTATTAAAATGCCAATTTCAAGGGTCTTTTCTCGGAGATTCTGAGTCAGCTGATATTAGGAAAACATATTAGAAAGTCTGGAATAGAAAACACAAGGAAACAATGAAGAAGAACCCCCCAAGAGCTTGAAAATAAGAAGGATTTCTGGAAAATAAATCATAAAATCAGGATATGATAGATAAGAATGAAAATATAAAAATTCATTCCAAGTCTCAAAAGATTAAGATATGATTATAATCTGATATATTTAAAGAAAATATCCCTCAGAAGAAGAATAGTTTTTCAGGAATGAATGCTTATAAAGTAGTATCTGGAAGGTCTGCAGTGCATTAGTGTGACAGAGCCAACCGGTGTTTGCTTGTGAGACGTGGGTTGTGTGCATCTCTTCCCACCTGTGCACTTAGTGATACTGGTAGCTTCAACCTGGCCATGGTGATAATATATACACCACAGACATTAGCAAACGCTACAAATTTAATGTTTTTTCCTTTAGAGCTGATTTGTTAAACATTTATCAGCACACTAGATACTAAGAAAACCTACCAAATATGAGAGAGGAAAGAAATATCCCCAACAGGCAGGATAGAAAATTTATATCTCCTAACACATCTATTCTTATTGTGGAGACAGATAAAAATTTATATCTAAAAGTGTGAAAATATTCAATATTCATATCCTAAAAGAATTCCCCTTCCTCTGTTTTCAAATTCTGATAATTCAGCTTCACTAAAAGAGAGTTACATTGGGCCACCTGATATCTGTTCTATCTGACAGCAATATTCCTCAGTGTAAATAAGTAAGCTACTATTCTAATTTATACTACAATGAGAATTTGATAATAATTTTTTTAAAAGATTGTTTTAATTTATTTGACAGCGAGAGACACAGCGAGCAAGGGAACACAAGCAGGCGGAGTGGGAGAGGGAGAAGCAGGCTCCCCGCTGAGCAGGGAGCCCAATGCGGGACTCAATCCCAGGACCCCGGGATCATGACCTGAGCAGAAGGCAGATGCTTAACCGACTGAGCCACCCAGGCATCCCTAATAATTACTATTATTAATTTATTTTTTAAAAAGATTTTATTTATTTATTTGTCAGAGAGACAGAGAGAGAGAGAGAGAGCACAAGCAGGGGGAGCGGCAGGCAGAGGGAGAATCAGGCCCGCTATTGAGCAAGGAGCCCGATGCAGGACCCAAGCCTCTGGGATCATGACCTGAGCTGAAGGCAGACGCTTAACCGACTGAGCCATCCAGGTGTCTCCATTATTATTAATTTAAATCCAAGAAATCCTGGGTACTGACAATATTAAGTTTCTACAGAGTGACTTCAGTGGTCGAGACTGTCATATAATGGTACCACATCACCAGCAGGCCTTCTCTGAAGACGCATAGCCTCAACACGTAACTTCCTTCAGAAGCAATCTACCTAGGATGATGAGAGCAGTATTTCCTCAGACTAGACCAATTGTACCAGACCAACTTTATAAAAAGTTGCTAGAACTTAATAACGCCACAATTTTTTCTTTTATCATGTAATACTCACATCAATTACATTCATATTTAAAATCATTTCCTCTCTTTTTTTTTAAATATTTTATTTTTTTATTTGAGAGAGAGCAAGAGAGAGAGAGCATAAGAGGGAGGGGAGGGGCAGAGGAAGAGGGAAAAGCAGGACTCCACACTGAGCAGGGAGCCCGAAGCAGGGCTCAATGCGGGGTTCAATCCCAGGACCCCAAGATCATGACCTGAGCTGAAGGCAGACCCTTAACTGACTGAGCCACACAGGTGCCCCAGTCATCTTCTCTCTTTATGACTATTCTTGAGGTACTTGCAGGCAAAAAGAACAAAGGTATAGCACTTCAACCACTCTACTCCCTGCCAGTAAACACACAGCAGAAATCAAATTCCATACAAGCTCAAATCTTCAAAGTGCCAGAACCTTACTAATTGATTCCTTATAAATCTAGATCAGCCCTAGAAATATCTTAGGGACAAAATACTTATCCCAAAGGGGCAGAACAACATCATTTGTCTACTTATTATTTCATCCTAGGGGTTTTACTGATTTCTTAAAGAAATTTGAAGCTAAAACTCCCTTGATGACTATGAGATTTATCATGTTCATTAGAAAAGATTACTACTAAAGATTTTTTTAAGAAGAAAACCCATTATAAATTGGAGCCTCATAATAACATATGATTATGTTTCCAAAGATGACCTCTGGCATGTATCTACAGATTCATAGGGATGGTTTCTCAGGACTAATGATTTATCGTCATTGAGACAAATGAAAAAATAATCTTGTAAAATTATGATTACTTACTACTTCTTAATCTAGATAGGTTTTTAATGATAATGCCTTATGAAGCGATATTCTGATTCTAATACACTATTTTCAAGACAACCTACTTCAATAGCAAATGAACAAAAATGATTAGTGAGAATAGGAACAATATATAGAGTGTCTAAATAAATGGAGCATTTTCATGAAAACCATTAAATTGTTGAATTAGGTTAAAATGTCACTACCATTAAACTCTGTTTAATAAATGTCAAATAAATACTTTAGCAATGTTCTACAGTCTTCATGACTGTTACTGTATCTGTCAGGGAAGGCATTACCAATTGTTTTTACATTTTATATGTTCTACCTAATACAAAGATTTACTTTCCTTATGTGATTGTAATTTTCATCTCTGCTGATGAAACAAAATTCTGAACACTATTGGGCTTGCGTGGGAAAAGGTTGAGACCAGGTTAAAATTTTTCCCTAATTTTGTTTCAAAATCTACAGTATTAGTGGCCTTTTATAGATCCTATCAAGACATATGCACAAACACATCCTAGAGTATTTTTTCAGTACTCTAGAAAAAGGATATAAATGTTCAATATCTCAAATCTCCACAATAATCAGTCCATGTAGAAGCATTTGATTCTCAGAGCATCAAGCAAATAGAGACGATTCTGTTCACTGGGCCAGAGCTAAAGCCACAGTGAGGCTTTTCGGTTGTGAAAGAGTAGATATAGGAAGAGAGCCATCTGCTTTGAAGGCTAATGGAAAGTCTGTTTCAGTAGAAATTGCTGACAGGTTGTTGTCTGAACAGCAGAATGTTAAGATGAAGTAGATCTATGTTACTTAGAGAACGGGGTACCAACTTGCATCCAGAGTTACATCTGAGAGATGGGTGTGAAAATCTCCCATTATAATTATGGGTTTGTCTAATCTTCCCTTAGTTCTGCCAGTTTTTCCTTCATGTATTTTGTTCCACTTTGAGTTGTCTGCACATGTATGATTTTTATTTCTTTCTCATGAATTGACTCTCTTGTCATTATGAAATTTTCCACCTTATCTCTGTAATATTTCTTGTCCTGAGACCCGCTATTTCTTACATTTTCATAGCTCTATTATATTTCTTATTTATATATTTTTATCAGAATACCTTCTTCCAACTTTTACATTCAATCTGCCTCTGTATTTCTATCCAAAGTACATCTCTAATTGATAGCATATTCATGACCCTCCCTACCAATTGTAATAATTCTCCCTTTTAACTGGAAATTTTTATTATCTTGCTGTTTGATTTCCATGTCTATTTTTATAACTTCCTTCTGTACTTCTGTTTTCTTCTTTTTTCTTTTTTCTTTGGCTGCTTTTAAGATTTGTTTTGTTTTGTTTTGCTTTGTTTTTGCCTTTCAGCATCGTGGTGTTTTTGTTTTTGTTTTTGTTTTTGTTTTACTCTTATCTCATTGAGACTTCAGGTTGTATCTATACATTTGAAACTAACTGCCTTACCTCCTCTGGCCAACCTTTTAGTCTTTAAGCTTGAGCAAGCACCCTTAGCCCATGTGATTGATTAACTAACCTTTCTTTGTGTAACTATAGATCATGCATTCTTTCCTAGAAAGAACAGAGCACTTCTGGAAGTCCTGTAACTGAAACCAGACCCTCTTACACAACCTCCAGGGCCCTAAGGAACCAGACCCTCTTGTACAACCTCTGAGCACTTGAGATAATGTCTGTAGTTGGCACCATCAAGTTTGCACATAATCAAGAAATGTTAGGACCACTGTATGTCCTTTACTGACTAACTGCCCTAAACTCCTTTGAAAACCCCTAGGCTAGGCAGAAACCCTGGAGTTGGCCTTTGGATAACAGTTTGTGTTCTCCCCAGCTGGCTGGCTTCCTGAATGATTCCTTTCCAGTCAAAATTCATCTCTTGAGTATTGATTTTTCCAGCAACAGGTAGCAGAAGTTGGATTTTGGTAACACACTGATCTTTTTCACAAAATGTGGGAAATATTTACCCATTATTTATTCAAACAACTTTTTTTTCTGTCCCATTCTCTTTCTTCTTTTCATGACTCCATTTGTAGGTGTATTAGACCACTTAATATTACCCCACAGGTAATTGAAACTGATCAATTTTAATCCAATCTTAATTTTTTCTGGTTTTTAGATTGAATAATTTTATTGAATTTTATGTACCTTTATTTCTGTAATGTCCAATCTGCCATAAGTATACTCAATGATCTTTTCATTTTGAATACAGAACTTTTTTAATTCTAAGATTCCTATTTCTATCTTTTTTAATAGACTTTATCTTTGCTGATGAGATATCCACTTACTTGTTCATCATAACCAACTTTATGTTGAATCATTGAACATGTTTGTATAGCTATTTTAAGATTTTGTTTATTAACTCCAACATCTGGGACATCTTGCCATCTGTGTTTATTAACTGCCAGTCTTTAAAATGTATGATCTCGCTTCTAATCTTGACTATAAAGTTTTTATTATATACTGGACTTCACAATGATATATTATTTTGGGTCTGGATTATTTGGACTTCATTTTATGAATTTTGACTTTTGTTCTTACGAGCAGCTAAAGTATTAGAGAATCCTCTTGATCCTGTCTGGCTTTATTTATTTTCCCATAGGGTTAGCCTATGTTGGTATAAATCTCAGTCTTACATATATATGATTTAGGAATTGTGCTTTATCTCTATGACATGGTCTTTCTGGGGTCTCTGCTAAATGTCTAAGTTTGTTGCAAAGCCTATGTACTATGATTAGGCCAAAACTCCAAGATCTCTTAGTCACACAAACCACCACTGCCCTTCAATGCTCAGTCTTCAATCACCTGCTCTTTATTTTACCTCACAGAGTCTTGCCCTGTACTTGTATAGCCCAGTCCTCAGTTAAGAACCTACAAGTATGCTAACATCAACTACTGAACCCTCTCTACAGAGCTCCATCTTCTCCAATATCCTGTGCCACAAATTCTAGTCATTTTGGCAGCCTCCAGCTCTGAACCTTGCCTCCTCATTGTCATGAAGCTTCATCTGTGCTCCATGTCTCTACACCATGGACTGCAAATTGCTGTGAATGGGAGGCTCACCTCCTGTATTTCCTTCACTCAAGAATCACGGTTTTTATTGCTTATTGTCCAGTGCTTGAAAGTAATTGTCTCATATATTTTGTCCAGTCACATTATTGTTTAAGTGGGAAGAAAACTCCATTGTCTACTTGTTACTTCATCATAGTTGCAATTTAAACTTCAAGACAAGTAATACTGAATTCAAAATAAACCTATTACTAGACTCTTGAAAAATGAAGTAGAGAAACAGAATATTCTTTAAAGCCCATCATCAAATTGTAAAAATAAATAAAAATTAAAAACACTATGAAAATAAAAAAAAATACATCAACCAGATAGATGGTATAGATGTTGATTTAGAGGAAGTCATTCAAATTTAAAAATCTATCAAGAAATTGTACCTAATGGACGTTCTGACATTATTGTGCCTTGCATGTTGTTTCTGATCTTGGTTAAGTAAAATTTAAAGTCTATTTTAGTGACACTGTAAAATGGAAAGTAAATTACCACCCAAATGAATTAAAGACACAGAGTAGAAGACATGTGCTCGAAAGAAATCAGATGAGCACCGTTACCAAGCACTAAAAATGAAATTTTTTCCCAAGTCATTGTTGTAGAATTTGAAAAGAACCTGTGTGATATGGTAAACAAGGCACACTCCTGTCCATGAACTGGTCAGGAAACATTAAAACCAAAGGGAAAGACTAGACAACAGAGAAAGAATTTGGGTAGAATAGTATGTTTGAATGAAAACAAAAGTTTTGATTTATTAGAAAATGATTTATCACAGATATGTATTTTTTCGTATTACCAAAATATGTGAAGAGACTGTACCCAATGTGATTAGCTCTCCCCAGTGTTCAATGAGGACTATTTATATATTTATTTTTAAAAAAATTATATTCAAAGATAGGCTAATAAAATACTGCACATTATATTGCATGACACAAGGTAAATGATGTAAATGGTCAAGAGGAATCAAGTTACAGCTTTCCGAAATAGCGTCAATCTGACAGGAGTTAAAATGTATACAGTACACCTCAAACAGGCACAAATAAAAACTCAATAAAGTCCATATCCACAAGAATGAGAACAAAAGGAAACACCATGGTTTGAAAACACACAAGTGGATATTAAGCTTTTAATAATTTTTTTTTGTTGTTTTACATTTTAATGGAAGAGAAAAGTTCAAACATAAATTTGTTACAGGATTTTATCCTTTGGCCCCGCAGTTCTTGGTCACCCCACTTCGAAGAATGAAGAGGTAGACCAGAGTGGTGGGCAGCAAAGCAAGGTTTATTGGGTAATAGCAAGGTGATAGTACAAAGCTCCCCAGGAGGATGGGGACCTGAGAGGGTTGCCCCTGAGTTTCCAATTCTATGGGTTTTTATCCGCTTGTTAGCGGGCTGCTTTAATCTGATTAACCCTCCCTGTGCCTGTCATCCAGTTAGGTTTTTGTCACCTACCAATCACATGAGAAAGGGTGGAGGACTCCTTCCAGGGTGGTGTAAAATCCTTTTAAGGGTGGTTTCCTCTTAGGCTGGGGGCCCCTTGTCCCTGCCTGCCTGCCTTCCAACTACCCTTCATCAAACTGAATAGTCAGATAAATAAAATGGGAGGAGGAAGTAAGTAAAACTATCCATTTCTTCTGCCAGCTTCTTATACTTTCTTCATACTGTTAAGATTTATGGTTCTGTTGAGACATTATTCTCCACCCTAGAAATTACAGGAATTTTTTTATGAGAATTTAAGTATCTGACCCACAAAAAGGAAGGTAAACTAGACCAACAGTAAATAATTATCTTCTTGATTTTTTAATATGTATTTCAACTGAAATCAATCAAAAATAACCATTGTCAGAAGGAAATGAATGCATGTTCACAGACTTGCATAAAAGTATTTGTTGAAGATAACACTTGGTTTTGTTTTCATATGAAAATGGTTTCTACCATAAAGACATTGGGGGGAGGGGGTAAATGTTAAATCCCAAAAGCAAAAAATGAGAATCAGGAAAATATTGCATGTGTAAGCACACTGTTGGAGGCCACTTTAGCATGAAGATTATTTTGAGCTAAAAGCAATCAAAACCCAGCAGATTTATGAAAAGTTCTTGGCCTCTCCCACAACTGCCTAAAAAAAATTTAGATAGAGGATAGCTCCAGGAAGAGAGCTATCACCATAGATAACTACATTAAGATATGAACTAGATATGGTAGCCAGGGAGGAATCCAGCAAGGTCATTTTGATCAAAGTCCTCTCTGTCCCATTGTTTCTAAATGGCCCAGCAAACATTCGTTTACCAAAGATTTATTCTTTCTCATCTTTCTGTAAATTTCATTCCTTTTCTCTGAAGTCCCATTCCCTCATCCCGTTTTTTAGTTCAGGATGATATATATACCTCATTTTGCTTGACTGTCTTTGGAATTTTCATGTCTGCGTGGATTCCCCATATGTATGCTATTAAATTTGATCTTCTATTAATCAGCCTCAGGTCAATTTGATTCTTAGTCTGGCTAGAAGGACCTTGAAAGAGATAGGAATTCTTGCTCCCTGACAATACAAATAAATACACAAAAGGAGTTCAAAACATATAAAAAGGAATATGGTGTATTTAAGATGGTAATGTTAAACAGATCTGTAAAGACTTCAGGAAATAAAATATTAAAAAAAAGATTATGCACCATTTTTTAAATTAACTGTTGTTAAAGCCAATATAAAATTCAACGTCATGAGCAAGAGCAACTTGAGAAAGAAAAAATGACAGAAGGAAAACAGAAAACTTTAATCGGTAAATATAACAGTACAAAAGATAAATAAATCCAGTTATTAGGGAAGTTAAGTAGAGAGTAAGATATTTACCAAAGGTAGGGAGAGAAAAAGAATTTCCATCCCGAATGTTTGGAGTACAGCAATAATATAGAAGCCTACAGATTAGCAATCAAGAGAATACATCCTTTAAAAAAACAAAATTCAACCAACTAAATTTGAAGATCTAATTGGCTCTATTAAATGAATCCTGCAA
The DNA here is from genome assembly GCF_009762305.2 of Zalophus californianus. Classification (NCBI taxonomy): domain Eukaryota; kingdom Metazoa; phylum Chordata; class Mammalia; order Carnivora; family Otariidae; genus Zalophus; species Zalophus californianus. Next base: position 41,915,792 of record NC_045606.1, on the reverse strand, counting down.
CATCCCATCTGGTAAGTAGAGGGGAGCTCCAAGGAGTTGTACAAAGTAGAGGGTTTTTATAGAAAGGAGGATAGGGCATGAAAATTATTAGCAAGAGAAAAGGGTTGTTTCAGGCAAGGTTGCTTTCCCTTAGAGGGAAAAAGCAGGGCAGGCATCTTATGTAGATTATCTCATCTTCCTGTGGGGGATAGAAAGGGCTCCACAGAGCCGACTCACCGGTGCTAATCAGAAAATTCTTGACTGATGGGTTAAGACTACTTTTCTGGGAGAGGTTAAAATTGTATTTACATTAGGTATCAAGCCATAATTTGGGGATTTGTCCTAAGTGATACCATTTGGGGCTTATGGTTTTCTTTTTAACCATCCAGATGGGTAAATAGAGGATTCAAAATAAGTTCAATGGGAGAAAAGTAAGTGGGATGCAAACTTGAGTACTGCATATTTAATTTGTATAAAATTATTATTGTAACTTTAGTAGCAGTATAACTGTCAGTACATGAATGCATGCACTTGCCTTCAGATAGCCAACTTAAGAAAACTGCCCAAAATTTTCTAGTTTTTAGAGTTCCATTCTACAGCAATTGAGTTTTCATAGACTAATGACTTAATGGCTACTTTAGGCCTCAAACTGTCAAGAGATTTTTTTTTTCTTTGTGCTATCTCTAGAATAATTATTATTGCCATAGATCAAATTTCATAACATACAGCACTTTAGAAGACTGAAGACTTCATTTAATTCAAGGTCATTCTGCTCACTGGTAAAACTTGAGACCAATTCCCTCTTAGATGATATTTAAGTATATATAATTATAAATCCAAGCCTCAAAAATATTAAATTATTTATATATTATTAATGGTGTTAATAATTAACTCTAACAGAAAGGATTTAGTTTATCCCATTGTCCTTTTTTAGTAATGTGGTATATTAATGATGATATAGTACCGAGTAGATAATTTTAATGAGAATGTAAAAATATTCACTTTTAAATAAAGAAGAGATTTCTAGCCAGCCTTCTAGATGACTCAATGTATAACAATGTTAATTTTTACTAAATCAATAAAAATTTCAATAAAATTTCCATCCAAATTTAAACATGAAAGAAGTTCTTCAAATAACTTGTCAAACTTAAGTATGTCATATGAAAAACTCACAAATAGCCAGGACAATTTTGAGGAAGAAGAATCAGTGGATGGTTATACTTTACCATTTCTCAAAATTTATTTCATGAGTGTAAAACAAAAAAATTCAGATAGCCGAACACTGAGGATTGTTTTTCTCCAACAGACCTGCCACTGCAAGATATACTAATAGAAGTTTTAGGCTGAAGTAAAACGGTTTGAGATAAAAGCCTCTGAAGAAAGGAATAGAGAGCATAAGAAAGGGGACATACAGAAGAATGTTTCATAGCAGTAAGTGTGTATTTATGTCTATTAATATTATTTTAATGTTAAGTATTTAAAATTCTTTTAAAGACAACTGATTCCTGATAGAAACAATGATGATGTAATACTGTGTGATGGCTGCTCATCAGCCTTCCATGGGTGATTGTAATGAGCACTATCCACATCCAGCATAAGTGAAAAATAGACCATTTTCTTTAAGATAGTGAGAAAGACATATTACAAAATGTGTTCAATTAAGAAAATATGGTATCTGTTTATATTCGATTAATATGCTAATGGAAAATTGCTAAATGTCCAGAAATGCAACCTATCTATGAGAAACTGAAAATCAAAACAAAACACAGTGGTATAACAAACCACTGGGACAAATTTTGACTGCAATATATGGTTTGGATATAACTGTTCATCCATATAGGAAAAAAAGTATTAGAGCATACACCATACAAAATACCCCAAATGATGTAAAAGTTTAAATATGAAAATCAAAACATTAAAGTATTTAGAAGAAAATACAGTAAAGTTTATGCTCTCAACTTCTTAGCAAGACACAAAAGGCACATCTTATCAAGTAAAAGCTCAATTTGGCTTCGGTAAAATTTTAAATTTCTGATTTAAAAATAGTGCTATTAACCAAAAATACATGCCACAGATCAGAAGACTATATTTGTAAGGTATATAACTACAGAGTAATATCCATAATATATTAAGGATTATTACTAATCAATAAAAGAAAAGCAATAAAATAGAATAATGGGCAAAGTTAAAATAAATCACAGAACTTAAATGGAAAGTACACATTTAAAACTTAACTAGTTATCAGGGAAATGTAAATTAAACAATCATGAGATACCATTTAATAGCTATCAGATAGGCAAAAGTTAAAAGTCCAATAGTACCAAGTTTTGGCGTGCTGTAGAGCAACAGTAAATCCCATATATGCTCATGAAAGGATTACTCTTTAAGTGCAAGGAGTTTAAAGAGCAATTTGGAAAGACTTCATTAAGATGAATTTGTATACTCCTGACACCCCATGAATCCTACTCCTCAGTAAATATCCTATACTCTTGTACACTGCTACTAGTAGTTCATAATGGTACAACCACTTTAGAAAGTATCTTGGCACTGATCAAGTAAAGTCAATGAATTTCTTATGATTTATTAATTGCACTCCTAACTCAATTTATGCACATTTGTTCTTTTTTCTTTTTTGGTTTTATTTTTTTTTAATAATTTTTTATTGTTATGTTAATCACCATACATTACATCATTAGTTTTTGATGTAGTGTTCCATGATTCATTGTTTGTGCAGAACACCCAGTGCTCCACGCAGAATGTGCCCTCTTTAATACCCATCACCAGGCTAACCCATCCCCCCACCCCCTCCCCGCTAGAACCCTCAGTTTGTTTTTCAGAGTCCATCGTCTCTCATGGTTCGTCTCCCCCTCTGACTTACTCCCCTTCATTCTTCCCCTCCTGCTATCTTCTTCTTCTTTTTTTTTTCTTAACATATATTGCATTATTTGTTTCAGAAGTACAGATCCGTGATTCATCAGTCTTGTACAATTCACAGTGCTCACCATAGCACATACCCTCCCCAATGTCTATCACCCAGCCACCCAATCCCTCCCACGCCCCACCACTCCAGCAACCCTCAGTTTGTTTCCTGAGATTAAGAATTCCTCATATCAGTGAGGTCATATGATACATGTCTTTCTCTGATTGACTTATTTCACTCAGCATAACACCCTCCAGTTCTATCCACGTCGTTGCAAATGGCAAGATCTCATTCCTTTTGATGGCTGCATAATATTCCATTGTGTATATATACCACATCTTCTTTATCCATTCATCTGTCGATGGACATCTTGGCTCTTTCCACAGTTTGGCTATTGTGGACATTGCTGCTATAAACATTGGGGTGCACATACCCCTTCGGATCCCTACATTTTGTATCTTTGGGGTAAATACCCAGTAGTATGCACATTTGTTCTTGTGTTAAGAATGCCACTGTAGCATTATTCATAGTTTCCAACCCAATGACATTAATAATGAACTATGGCATATTCATACAATGGAATATTATATAACAACCAAATGAATCAATAATACATATCTATATAAATAAACCTGTTTAAATCTCAAAAACATAATATCGAATGAATAAAACTAGAAAAAAAAGAACAAAAATGGCATGGTTTTCTTTACACAAAATTTTTAAAAAATAGTGCTGCAAGTTATATGTAAAATTATAACAAATTATATGTGAAACTGTAAAAAAATATAAGACAAGGAATCAATTACCATATAATAAGAACAGTGCTTATTTTGCAAGGGAGAAACTCTCTAGTTATTGAGAAAAGGTAATATCCTATTTCTTTACCAACTGAAAGTTATACTGGTGTATGTTTTAAGATAAATTATGTTACATATCTCTTTTATTTGTGCTTTACTTTGTTCTCTTACATATCGTAATTAGAAAATTAAAATAAGATGATGTGGGAAAAAAATGCTCAAAACCTTTCAGCTTTATTCTATATACCTTTCATGAAATGACTTACCTAAAAACAACTTAAATGATTTCAAAATCTCTCTAAATCTCTTCCAGCACAACCATTCTTTGTTTTTCAACACTTGACTTCCATAAAAAGCAAATCCAAGATGAATTCCACCCAGAACAAAGGACTAGACAAAACAAGGCTGTATCTGTTTCCACCCATTATTACAGGATCACAGACTGTAGAGTGCTGTTTCCACCCATTATTATAGGATTATTATAGGCACTGTAGAGTGCCTAGAAATGTGATTGCAAAAGTAAACAAGGGTTACATTATAAAAGTTTTTTTTTTTTTTTTTTTTTTTTTGCTAGGTGCATAAGGACATATGCTATGTTCACCTTGCTCACATGTCATCCCTGGGATATATCAAATAATGCCGAAGAAAAGAATGAAGAAATGTATTTGAACTTTTAAGAATAATGGAATTCATCAACTTACCTCAATGAGAGTCTTGCAGAGGCTAAAATAAGAAAATACATATAAAAGCACCAGCATGATGCATGATATATAATATATCCAGTGCACATTATTTTTAATTTTTTAATTAACTTACAGTCTTTGAGCAAGTTATTTTTATTTAGGTCATAATTCTAACTTTTGTAAAATATAAGGAAACTGTCTTAATTTGCTAGAGCTACCCTAACAAAATACCACAGACTGAGTGACTTAAGTAAAGAAATTTATTTTCTCACAGTTCTGAAGGCTGGAGTCAAGGATCAAGTTGCCAGAAGCGTTGGTTCTCTCCTTGGCTTGCAGATGCCTGTCTTCTCTCTGTGTTCTCATACTATCTTTTCTCTGTGCACACACACCCGTGGTATCTTTTTATTTTTTTCCTGTAAGGACCAGTCGCACTGGATTAGTACACTGCCATTGTGAACTCACTTAAACTTAATTACCTCTTTAAATACCTCTTCTCCACATACAGTCACCTTAGTGGTTAAAGTTTCAGTATATGAATTTTGGGGGGACATGATTCACTCCATCATAGGGACTAAATTAACTTGAAACTTTCTTCCAGCTACAATTTCCAAAGAATCTTCAAAATAGAAAACCACAGATTCACTCAGCCTTGCAAAGATATTGTGAAAAGAAATATATCTTTCTCCTGTATGAAACACTCTCCAAGTCAAACTTCAGTTTATAGATTCACATGTTAGTCTCTCCAATCTCTGGCTTTTGTTGTCATTGTTATCAGAGAATTTTTAATAAATAACTGCATACATTTCGTTCTATAGTAGATTGAAGAAGGGTTTTTTGTTTGTTTTTTAATGTGGACAATGTATATGATCCTTACGGAAAGAGGAAGAGAAAAAAAAATTGTGAAGGATAGGAAAACTAAGAAATGAATGGATCAGTCTGCAGATACTTCCTAGCAAGGGAACAGTCTTCAAAACATATATATATACAACTTAACCATGTATAGACCTATGGCAAATCACCCTCTTTTTCTTCCTGTCCCAATCCACTAAACCAGATACGAGGTTCTGCCTTTTATGAGCTCTGTGATATAAAGCAATTTTAACTGAGGCTTTCTGAAACCCTAGTTTCTTCTACAAAATGTGAATAATTGCATTTAACCTGCCGAAGAGTTGTGAAGATTGAATGCAACAATGTGTATCAAAGACCTAGAATATTATAGTATGAGCAGTTGTTAATGATCTTACCCTGTTGAAATTTTAGTAAAACCCACATATAATTTTCATACACTAATTGGGTGTTCATTGGAAACCAACTGTTGTATCATTCTGACATGTTTGCAATGTTACCCTGCCCTAGAAATAGTCATTAATTGTCACAGATGACTTCATATCTGATGATAGCTCTCACTCATCAGCTACTGGAGAACATCTTTTCATCCAGTGAGAAAGCATCACAGGGGTAAGATACATAAAACTTTTATTGTTGCTATGTTTAATGGTACTTTGTTTTTAAATACATGCATTATTATTATTTTAGGTATTTTTAAGTCATTCTTTTATTTTCATACTCGAAGGGAAAGGAGCAAGATGTTTTTTAAGTTATTAATTTATTTCACAATGTTACATAGGTTAACCACTTGTCCTTCCGCATTAAGGAAACCAACTAAACCATAAATTGATTAAAATATGCCAGCTATGCCATGAAGTCTCTCAATAATGATGAAAGGGAAAACATAAATGTTTGGAATTCAAAATAGAGATTGAGCCTTGAAGGAGAGAGCAAACTTTATTTATGAAGAGAGAATCCATGACTGCAGGAAGTGATTTTTCTTTTGGGGTTTGATGGCTCAATTCAATCTAATTTGGGAGGTACAATAGTTCGCCTTTCCAAGACCCTCAGTGGACGCCTTGAAACCACAGGTAGTACCACATCATATATATAAACTATGTTTTTTCCTATACATGCGTACCTATGGTAAAGTTTCATTTATAAATTAGGCACAGTAAGAAATTAATAATAATAACTAATAATAGAACAATGTTAACAATATACTATTAATAAAAGTTATGTAAATGTGGTCTTTCTTCTCAAAAAATCTTATTGCACTGTACTCACCCTTCTAGTGATAATGTGAGAGAGAAAATGGTTACATGATGAGGTGAAATGAGTTTAATGAGGTAGGCACTTTATTGTAGCATTACGGTACCATCAACTTTCTGATACATCAGAAGGAAGATCATTTGCTTCTGGACCACAGCTGTCTCAGGTAATTGAAACCATGAAAAGTACAACCATGGATAGGTGGGTGAGGGGGACTGCTGTATTGTGAAAGATATTCTTCAATGGGACATAAGCCATTGCTTAACAGATGCCTTTGTGACATACCAAGAATCATTTCACAATGAGTGTATGGATATGCCTCATTTTAGTTTACATGTAATGATACGTTTGTTGTTATCCTACTGTGATGATTAGATTTTAAAAAGATGTTAAATGAAAAGCTAACTAACTAGAAGTTTAGCTCACATTCCTGTTATTGAGGAGGGAATGCCTTTGTCATGCAGTTGCTTTCAGTACAGATTTTTGGGAAAATTCCACAGTGACTTTAGTTAAACCTTAAGTACTCTCACTTTCATTAAAAATAGGAAAAGAAAAGCTAGTATTGATTGTTGCATTTATGTGTAAGAGTTAAACTAGGGAGGTAATTTATATAGTGTAGTTCTTAAGAGCTCCACTCAGTAATTAGAGCCTAGGTTCCAAGCCTGTTTCTGTCACTTGCTGACTGCATGTCCTTGTGAAAGATGCTTAACCAATCTCTGCCTCAGGGGCATTCTCAATAAAATGGGGCTAATAAAAGTACTAATCTCAAAGAGTTCTTATGAATGTTAAGTCAATTGATTTATAAAGCACATAGGCTAGTCATTGGCCCCCAATAAATCTTAATATGCTTTTTCCCCCAATTATAAACATCAAGTAATCAATATAGGCATGTTCTTAAAGAAATCAAAACATGTTTTATTAATAAAATGTAGTTTACTTTTTAAAAATACAAACCCATTATTTTAAATACTTTATACAGTATTTGCATTAAGAAATGCCTTTCATATTTTTGATATGCTTATTATTCTAAATTCCACAAGAGCTGTGGTTTGGAATTTGCAAAGACAATCTACAGCTGGGTATGAAATGACTGAACAATCTTATTTGTTTGGTCATTTTAATCACTAAAACCAGTTTAATGCAGCCACAATAAATAGTGAAAGTTGTTACTATAGTAGAAATGATTAATTTAACCATCAGTTTTCTTTATTATTGATTTACATATACTATCAGTAAAATCTCTCTTCTTAATCTACTCAATTGTTTGTGTGTGTGTGTGTGTATATATGGAGTTAATAAACAATAAATATTTATAGTTAGAATTTAAATAAAGTCATAAGCTTTGTGCCTTGAGCTTCTAGTATTTTTGTCTCGTTTTGTTTTTGCCTCTTGTTTCTGAGAATAATAAAGGTTTTCACATTGCCAAGGCTCAAATTCTTAAATTAAACCATGTGCCTGCCTTTTTTTCTTATCCACAATGCTGTAAATTGCACCAAAATTTATAAATGAATTGAATGCAGTTGTATCATTGGGCTTCTACTTTGTGGAAATGACTTTTAGCCCTTAAATCTCACAAGTGCTCTATGGAGACCCACACTTTCAATTTCATAAGGTGTTTTTTTTTTTTTTCTCCAGCCTTTAAAGTTCTTTTGTTTGGAAAATAAATTTTATAATAAAAAAGAAAAGCCCACAGTTGCCTGAGAGTATGTTTCTAGTTTCTTTTCTTACACAGTGGGATTTCCCAAATAAAGGGAAAATAAGAAGGGAAACAATAATAGCTTTATTTACTGAATAACCTGAGTTAAAAAAAATTAGGAAATAACAAAATTTACCTAATATGGGTCATAGTGTATGACCTAGTCAGTTCACTTGTAGGCATTTACCCATGAAAAGTAAAGTAGATGTTCACACAAACACTTGCACATGAATGTTCACAGCAGTTTTGTTTATAAGAGCCAAAACATACAAAAAAACCCACATGTTCCTAAATAGATAAATAAACAATTTGTGGAATATAAAATAAAATACAACTCAGCAGTCAAAATAAATGACCTACTGCTACACCCACCACCATGGATTAATCTCAAGATAGCTATTCTTTGTGAAAAGAGCCAGTCAAAAACAGTACATACAAGTGTGAGTCCATTTATATAAAATTCTAGAAAATGCAAATTAACCTATAGTGATATAAACTAGATCAGTGGTTCACTGTGGATGGGATGAGAAAGACAGGAAGGAGCAAGAGGGAGGGATTTCAGAGTGGCACAAGGAAAATTTGGAGATAATGGATATGTTCATTATTTTAATTGTGGTGGTAGTTTCATGGGTGTATAAATTTGTTAAAATTATTATGTATTTTAAATATGTGTAGTTTATCATATGTCACTTGTGCCTCAGTAAAGATGTAAAAGAATATATTGGGAAAAAACAAAATTTACTGAAATTTATCACTTTGTTTCAATCTACCTTTTTCTAGACTGATTATCTAAGATGGATATTGGAGTGGCCTGAGTGCTCTCAGTAGACTCTACTTATCATCCTGGAATTGCTAGCATATCATTTGACTTGTGGCAGATTATGATTATATAGCAAAAAAAGGGGGGGGGATTTTGAGAAGGGAATTCATATCTAACCAGCCCTCACCAAATTTTAAAGGATGTTGGGAGAGAAAGAATAAAAGAAAAGTGAGCATGACCAACTTCTTAAGACACCAACTGGATAGATTTACCTAGAAAAAAGTCTTTGGGGGACTTCTCTTAAGAAATGAAAAAAACAAGGGAAAATACTGGGTTTCTTTCAGGATCTTATTTTTTTCTAAAGACTTTTTTTTTATTTTTTAAAGACTTTATTTATTTATTTGAGAGAGTGAGAACGGAGAGAGAGCACATGAGAGGGGGGAGGGTCAGGGGGAGAAGCAGACTCCCTGCTGAGCAGGGAGCCCGACGCGGGACTCGATCCCGGGACTCCAGGATCATGACCCGAGCGGAAGGCAGTCGCTCAACAAACCGAGCCACCCAGGCGCCCAGGATCTTATTTTTTTTCCACCAAAAATACCTCTATGCTAAATATTACAGGTATTTTATTGTGAACTGTATAAACTAGACCACATATTAATATAAAGCTCTTTAGTAATTGTGTTTCCCTATTAAGCTCTGTCTTCTTAAAATAGATATGTGCCTCATTACAGGGTTCTTCAGGCACAGAGTTCAGACTTCTAAGTGATACTCTTCAATAAGCTCTACTATAATCATTTGGTTTCTCTTGACTTCTTATTATCATATTCTAATTATTTGACAAATAATTTCATTAACGTTGGCTCACTATCATTTTAAAAGCAGTGCCCAATTACTCAACCCTGTTACAATATGGATATGTGAATTATAAGGCGATCTACTTAAGAGTTTTGTTTTTTTTTTATTATGTGTTTAATACATGTAACAAAAATATATGCTTTTAACCATTTAAAAATTGATAAACTGCTTTGAGAGGTGCCTGGGTGGCTCAGTTGGTTAAGCATCTGCCTTCAGCTCAGGTCATGATCCTGGAGTTCTGGGATGGAGCCCCACCTCAGACTCCCTGCTCAGTGGGGAGCCTGCTTCTCCCTCTCCCTCTGCTATTGCCCTGCCTGTGCGCTCTCTCTCTCTCTGTGTCAAATAAATAAAATCTTTGAAAAAAATGATAAATTGCTTTGAAATTGTCTAGATCAGGAGTTGGCCGACTATAGCTCAATAACCAAATCCAGCCAGGCATCTGGTTTTGAAAATATATCTCCATTGGAATATAGTCATGCTTATTTTTACACATAGTTTGTGTAGCTACAGAGTCAAGAATTTGCAACAGAGGCCATATAGGCTGGAAAGCCAAAAATGTTTACTATCTGGCTCTTTATTAAAAAAAAACAAAACTTGCCCACCCTTAGTCTAAGTTATTGCTGTCACTCAAGAAAATCCAAAGATTGCTACACTGATAGTCAAAAGACAGACTCTTGAGTCAGGTCTATCATTAACTGTGACAATTGGAAAGCCTTACCACATTTTGGTCTTCAGTCTCCTCATATTGCATATGTTGATTAAATAATTTCTACAGTCCCTTCTAACCTGAAAATATACTCACTAAAACATTTAATTCTCTGGTAGAGATTGCTAGTACTCTTTTTTTTTTTTTTAAGATTTTATTTATTTCTCTGACACAGAGAGAGCAGAGGGAGAGGGAGAAGCAGGCTTCCCGCCGAGCAGGGAGCCCGATGTGGGGCTCGATCCTAGGACCCTGGGATCATGACCTGAGCCGAAGGCAGACACCCAACGACTGAGCCACCCAGACGCCCCTAGTACTCTTGACTCCGCTGATAGTGTCTTAATTCTTTGCTCCTCGAGTCTATTGGATATTGAAGAATGTATTCATAAATGAAAATTTCATGATGCAAACTATTGACATTTAAATCATTCATTGAAGTTTACAATACCAATGAGCTAAATAACGTTAAAATTCTAATATTCTATAATTAGCTTAATCTTAAAAACAGACTAATCACAGCTGTATTCCTATGCTTTCAGCAGCTCTGCTGAGCTTTATTCAAATATTCAAAACAAAGATTTGGCATGTCTAATGTTTAGAATTACTTCACATTATCACCCTAGCTCTGATCAGTTCAAACCAAATGGTATTTGGTAAATTAATAGGCAAAATAAGTGAGTCTTTTGAAACATGAAAACAAAAGGCCCTCTCAGTCATACTTAGAATAGAGGGCAAGAATAAGAAAAGAACATTGATACCATCTGAAAAACATCATTGTTAAAAACGTTAAAAGAAACAGAAAACTAGAAACTCTGTAGGTATGATTTTATTTTCATGTTTTCCGCAAAGAATGATATTTAAACCAAAACTGGAATGTTTATAGGGAAAATGAAACCACAACAAATGGAACAATGGAGAGAAAGTACCTAGCACTTAATTTAACACCAGAGTCCAGTTATTGACATTTAAGATACTGAGGTAAGTTCCAGGAGGAACCATAGGAACACTCTTGGCAATGGTGCTTTCTCACATAGCACAGAAATAGAAAGAAGACAGAAGATGGGAGAAGTTTAAATGCTTTGATTTGCAAGAAGAAAATAAGAAAATTCTAGAAGTTGTCAGAGTTAGTTGTTTCTCCCTGTCAAAATGTAAAATGAATGAATGAATTACAGAGAAAACTCTGTGTTTGTATTCTCTATTTCTTTTTTTTTAAGATTTTATTTATTTATTGAGAGAAAGAGCCCATGCTCAAGTGGGGGGAGGGGCAGAGGGAGAGAATCTCAAGCAGACTGCATGTTGAGCCCAGAGCCCAACAGGGGGCTTGATCCCACAACCCTGAGATCTTGACCTGAGCCGAAATCAAGAGTTGGACGCTTAACTGACTGAGCCATCGAGGTGTCCCTGTATTCTGTATTTCTATGTGCACTTAGGAAGGGTAAAGAAAACCATAATACCTAAATTTGCAAAGAATATGTCATGGTCAAATAACCTCATATTCTACTTCAGTGGAGTTATCAGAACAGGAGAGCAAAGGATATTATGTTGCTTATATTCAGAACAATATAGAGAGATATCTTAACAGCAAAAGAATGCTTAATTAAAAGGCCTATAGAAATATACACAAACATATCCAACACCTACAACTGCAGCCTGCATATTCAACAACAAACATGAAAACAAGAAACATTGTAAAGGTCTTTGAAGAGCTGAGTAACCTGTTATTAACCAGAAAAATTTTTAAACCCTGCTCTTCCATTATATCTGTGAATACATGTGCATTTCTTTGATAATACAGAAACTATTATGCTATTGGTGATATATTATATTAAAATTCCTTTAAAAATAAGCTGCTATTAACATACATTGATTCTATTGACTTAAAACATAAAAGTCATCCATAACAAATATAAGACTTTTGAAGGCATGAAAAGACTTATAAAACATTTAATAAAGCCACGTTATTGTAACACTGAAGACAGTAAGGCTTTATAGGGTAAAGAAAATTCTCCAAGTTCCTATGGATAGCCAGGCCAACTGGAACACCATCTCTATGTCTATTCCACTTAATCCTTTATATTGAATTTGCTAGTTCGTTATCACATTTAAACTATAGAACATGCTTAGGTAAAATAAAGTCTACATTCATTTGCTCTCTTTTCTATACCTCTACACATTGAAGAGATTACATCAGCAGAAACAGATAATCTTCTCTCGTATTCTACTCATCTTATAGTGTGCATGTTCTAATTAGTCAATACTTTTCATCCCTAATGGTAACTAAAGCTGTATACATATATGTCAGCAGAAAAAAAATACCTAAAAATTATGAGAAAGAGACATGACATAAAATAATTTAATTTTAAATTTAAATTGTGGTCAATCACTAGACAGAGGCTTCAGAGGATTGTTCACTACTTATCAAAGTCTTTAAGGTTTTACTCTCAGGTCATTTTTTTTTCTTAAGACCACTAAACACTGGAGTAAAACTAAAAACTAAAGTTAGAAAGTAATCAACACTGTGTTTTCTCTTTTAATTGAAAAAGAAAATGCAGTTCTGGTTCAGCAACTGTGGCTTAGAATTTCTTTTAATTCCTCTCCTACCCCTTTCTTTTCAATAAGGTTCTTCATTTAGCTAGTGGAGATAACTAGTAATGCAAGCTTGAGTTAACAAACAAAAAAGGCATTAATAAAAAAGCACTGCATCCTCATTTCTGATATCAGAATTATATTTTTCTTTATTCAAATAAGAACAAAGGTCTTTACCCTTTCCAGAAATAGAGTCATTATAATCTGTCTTTGTATATTCTTTAGGATTACCTAGATATTTTCTTCGCAGTTCATTAGCTTCATAGTAAGTTTCCCTATTGCTTTATAATTATTCATTTCACTACATAAAAATGTTTTATCTGGATAGATAACTTTAAAAACTAGGCATTTTAAATATCTCTGCGTTTTACTCAGTGTTTTTAGAGATAGTTTTCCTTTCTATCAATCAGCCTCCTACCCTTCTTTCCCCACCAAAGGGAAAAAATATGGAGAAGAGATGCATGAAGGTCATCACTGAAGAGTCATAAACCATTGTGAATAATGTCAGAACTATAATTTAATTAGTGCCCCATCTGTCACTTTCTGTTTGACGAGCACTAAATGTCCAATTATCATTTAATATCTGCTCTAATCAGTTCTGGCAAATTTTGCAGGCACACAAGAGATGACATTAATAGATGAAAGTGAGGCTACTTTTGCCACATTATCAGAAAGAAATCTTCAACAGCACTGACTTACAATTGGGAAGGTAAGAATTCATTCCAATTAGTGGTAACGACATTTTATATCAATGATGTTGTGGGGTGTCTACAAAAGAATTCTCTTTGTTCTCACAAGAAGTTAATGAAATAGCTCTACCTATGATTTTTCAAGAATTATTTTATGGATTCTAAAATAAAAAATTAAAATGTCATCTATGTACCCAACCATCCTTGATGCAATATCTTTGAAAACCATCTTACTTCTGGGTTAGTCATCTACCTCTTTTAAACTAGTTTTTCCACCAACAAAGGCATTATTAAGGTGCATTGGATCCACAGGGTGTTTTGTAAGCAAACCATATGCTTAATGCATTTGGGATATTGTCTTTTGTAAAATAGAAATGTGAGTCAGTAAGGGAGTCTCCACTTAAAAATAATACTGCAAATTTTAGCTTATTTATATAATAGTGAAATGAAATGTTACAAATTTGTTTCCCATTGCCAAAAAAAATTACATCAGCATTCCATTTGAGGCTACTACTGATCACTTTGGTTTAATTTTTCAAAAAATTGGAATTATAGCCTGAAGACTTTTAATTGTTGTCAATTATTAAAGGCATGTAATAATTCATGTACCATTCTTATCATCATTACTAACATTTTTCCTAGTGATTCTTACCCATCTTTTGCTTACTTTTAAGATGAGGGGGAAAAAGGCTTGATTTTGGCAAAAATTTGTTACGCTATTGTGTTTCTGTTTGAGTCCTAATTATCCTGACCACCCAAAGCACAATTTGACTCAAAGTATTTAGAGAATAATAGAATCTTGCTTTCTGCAACTTTGGCAAAGAAAGGAGAAAGGGATTGTACCACTACCATATATGAGGGTGAGTTCTCATTATGTGTGTCTCTGTGTATATCCATTGACCTATAACTTGTAAAAACCTGCTGAGCTTATGAGCCAGAACTTTGTCAGTTTTTTTTTTAAAGATTTTATTTATTTGACAGAGAAAGACACAGCGAGAGAGGGAACACAAGCAGGGGGTTTGGGGGAGGGCGAAGCAGGCTTCTCATGGAGCAGGGAGCCGGATGCAGGGCTCCATCCAGGGTGAGCCAAAGGCAGATGCTTAATGACTGAGCCATCCAGGCGCCCCATAATTGTCAGATTTTTAAAACACTAGCAGGGAAATCCTGAGTCACAACTTAAGGAAGTTCTGTTAAGGGAAAAAAGGAAAATCAAGCAACAAATTTAAACCCCCAAGTAATCTTTCCCCATAGGAACATATCATATGAGCCCTTTTCTATGAGATAGTATATTATTGATTCCAAATGCCAGTGTTATGGTGCATATTTCAAAGAACAGCCTTAATTTCAAGAATAGTATAAGACTCTATAAAAAATGCTTCTAGATTCTTAGCCCTATATAAATGAAATATATAGGGTTTTATTTTAGTGTTTGGAGCCAAGGGGCTCATTGAGCTACCCCATCAGTATTTGTTTGTTCACACTCCTTAACTAAGTAGTTCTAGTGACACATGGTTTATTTTATCCCAAATACCTTGAGGAACCAGTAACACTTTCCTAAAATAGAAAAAAAAAAAAAAGCATGGGTTTCATCTTGGTTTGGAATATGTGATGCCAGAAGAAGCATCACTTTTGTAAGCAAAGAAGGGCTGTCAGAGACTTGACCTATGATAGAAACCTGATAGCTTTTACACTCAGCTCCTTAGTGACAACTTCATGTTCATCCCTGCTTTAGGAAATTCACTTAGAACTAGATGTGTTACTTACAGAAAACTAGACAAAATATTTATGGTATATTGGAGAGCTGCTAACTCCTAGGAAAGGAATATGTGATTTCTGCTTTCTCTGATCTCAGTGGTTCCAGGGAATGGTGAAGTCCTGTGGAGTATCATGAGGGATGATGAGAAGCTTTAAAAAAGGCCAGAGCCCTTTAGTCAATAATCTTTTATTTCCCTTGCTCTAAAACTGCAAAACTGCCTCACAACCAGAGGGCATTCACTACAATTCTATCTAGGCTATTTCATACTAATACTAATTAATTAAACACATATTTAAATCAGATAATCAAATAACACAGGAGATGAAGTGTCAAGAGAGGGCATTTCTCAATTTTCTAAAGTTCTGTGAGGTTTAATTAAGACTTCTGAAAATCTATATCATTCTGTAAATTTACTCTTTTCACTTAATGACTTGAACTTTGTGTGATTATGAAAGGAAGTCTCTAAGGGCAACAGAGAACTTGGTGGCCACCCATCTAAAACACTCATCTTATGATACGCTCCAGTCAATTTCTAACCTTTCTGCCTCTCAAAACAAACATTTAACCAAAAACAGTGTCATTATTCTTACAGGTTAGAAAATATCCTATCAACTCCTATATATTTCAGGGAAAAATATTAATCTTAAATATCCAGATTACAATTTTCTCCTAATGTGACCTGTTCTAACCAAAGAGGACAGATGTAAAAGAGCTGAGTTCAGCTAATGGGTACCAAGTAAACACATTTCACAGTACCATTGCTATTGTCAAATATAATTGTTACTCTCTCATTATGAATTTGGACTAACTCTTTAAAGCCCATAAATGTGCTATTTAATTTATTTCTTCTTCTTTAAATATAACAATCTCCAGGAGCCTGAAAGAAGTAATAGAATGCCAGAGGAAGCTCATCAAAACTATATCCTAAAGATTTTCTGGTGGACAAAATAGATTGTTTAAAATCTAGAGTGTGTCACTTTGGATTTGTAAACATTATGCTTTCACAACCCTGAGCCTCACTGATTGAGTGCTAATACTTATTTCCAAGTTTTTCAGACAGGCCAAGGTAATTTGACCCATTCACAGACAGAATCACCAAGACAGAGCAAACACTGGGACATTTGCAGGAATAAGTACAGTAAATAATAGTGTCTCATTAAAATTCAAGCTGTAACTTCTAAACCAGATGGGTTAGCAGAAATTTCTTTCATAGCTCATGAAAGAAAATCGCTTATTTGCCTTAAAAAAAAAAAAAACACTGGAGTTTGGACAACATTCTGAAAAACAAAAATATAGGTATAATCATGAAGCACAAGCTGCATTTCTTTCAATAAAAATTTATACTTTTGAATTTAATATAATTTTATCAGAATGAAAAAAGTTTTCTTTGCAAAAAAATAGGATATGAATAAAAATGTAAAAAGGCTTTTCAATAGTAATTTCAATGATTAATGAATTTCAATGTTAAATGAATTTAACATATGCAGGTAAAAAATAAACCAAATGGGTAAAGGATATTGTGCTTTATTAAAGTGCAAAAATCTTAATGTACCTAAAGAAACATAAAGAGAGATGCTTTTTATTTGGCATGCTCATCAACAACTACTTTACATTCAATAATGACATGCACATTTAGTGGAAAAATTTAGAAAGAAGAGATTGACAGTTTTTGGAAACAAACATAAGAACAACTGGAAAATAAGATTTTCACCTCATACTTATAGTAAAAAAACTACATTGGTTATTTTTATATTGTTAATATGAAAAAGAATGTATGGGAATTTTAACAAACTCTTACTGTTATTTTTAAGTTTAAACAAAGGTTTTATGGCTTTCAGAAACAAGATCCACTCTAAGCTTCATTTTATAAGATACTTTATACACATAAACAGAATTTTGAAACATATTTTAATAAGGTGATTTTAAGCAAATCACTTCAGTGAAAGACATGGGAGGACATATAAAATCAACATTTTATGCTGCACTTAGAATACTTCCAAATCACTTATTTGGGTGTTAAATCACAACTGAACCAATGGTGTGATAATGTGGATACGATTTTAACAGCTAAATGGAATAACAAATTTGTCTCTTCAAGTATATATTTTATCTCTTTGTGGAAATATCTCTTATTTTTCCCACAGAATAAACAATATGATACAGAACTGATACAAAATAATTTTAAGTGATAACAACTTATTGATTTATTAATAACTGTCAACCACTCCAAACTAGACACTATTCTAGACAACTAGGAATTCAGCAGTGATTGAGAACAATTTCCCTCCTTCATAAAGCTTATAGTCAAGTCTCCACTATTAATTTCTACTTGCCAACATTTTCATTATTTTCCCCCGACACACAGTGTTTTGCTTAGTTGTTATAAGTATTCAACTTAAAAGCAAATTGTAATAAAAATTTTGTTCAGGTGAAAAAAAATGAAGGCATTTTTAGTCATTTCATTTCATTTCATTATTTTATTTTTAAGTAGGCTCCATGCCTAGTGTGGAGCCCCATGAAGGGCCCAAACTCATGACCTTGAGATCAAGGCCTGAGTTGAGATCAAGAGTTAGTCGTTCAAATGACTGAGCCACCCAGGCACCCCTAGTCATTTTTATTTTTAAACCGAACCCACCAGAAAATATTTATGACATAGGCAAAAATATTTATTTTAAGGCTAACATGATTGCTCTTTGTAAACTGACTTATTCAATGTAAATTAACATAATCATTTTTCCTATTCACAGTTAAGAAAATTATTTATTTTGGGAGGAGACTAGAATTACTTGCATACATAGTTTTTTCATTTCATTTTGCCATAAGGGCAAATTATTTTACATTCAAGAAGCAATGAGACAGGGAGACAACTCAAAAATAACATGAATAGGTTAAAGAAAATGTATCCAAAGCTCAAGTGTGAATTATAAAGGCTATGGATTCCCAATATGGAGAATTATCTCACTCTTTCAAAAGCAGCAGGAGATCTTTCAATGGAATGAAAAAAGATATCCACATCAACCTACCTATTAATAACAGCTGTCAGTCTTAACATTTTAGAGAAAAATGGCAATGAAGATATAACACATACATATTAAGGGAACTATTTTTGGTTTGGGAACCTATAATTTTTGTGTAACAGTTAAAGTGTGCATCTGTTCTCTTATTTCCAATGAGGGAAAAATATGATCATCATCTGCAACCATTTTTGTGTATTTTTTTAAGCAAATGTGCTTTTTACCCAACAATAATTCACTAGACTAGGCACATAATGAAAATGAAAAGAGACACAGGAGAATTTACAAAGTAAACATTATGGCAAATTTTCTACTTTCCTACACTTACAAAAGAGTTACCCATTTGTGTGAATCTAGGCCTACTATTGGTCTGTAAATGCCTGAACCATATTCAGGAGCCAGTGTTAACCATTAAGAAAAAAAGCCCTCAAAGCTGGCCTCCTGAAAAAAAGAAAAAAAAATAAGAGTATCTTTATCTCCTTTTATTTATCTCCTTTTTCATCTTTTGTTTCCCTCCCCTTATACTGCTGTGACAGCACCGAGTAGCGCTCATGCTTCCAACCCCTTCTATACATTCTCACCCTCTGACTCCTTTAATGCTGTACACCAAAAAAATACCTGGCCAATCTTTCATTCTCTCTGAGTCTTTAAAATGACTGATGTGCTAATATTGTTTACATTATAGAGGGAATGTACTACAGAGTTTTGGAACAGGCTCTGAATTATGTTCACTGTCTGGTATTCGCATGAAGTATCTCATCTTCCCTCAAATTACTGCATCATTAGTAGAGAGAGGTACAAGTAATGCTTTAATTTTTAAACGATCTGCAAATCCTTAGAAATGAAATCCAAGCTATCTGAGGTTACCTTGGGAATTCCATATAAATAGTGTGTCCTGCATTCTTGGTTGTGGATATGCAGAAAGTAGTAAAAAGGGAAGGAATAAAAAAAAATAGAATGGATTCTAATTTGTCCCTTGAACAACTGCAGTAAGGAGTTTTGGCTTTCCAGTTTCCTGTTTACCTTGAGTTTTGTTTTTGTTTTTTAATTAATATAATGAGAGTGTATTTGCTTAGGTAGAAGGCCCTATCTTCTGAAAATGGTTTCAGAAAAAGATAGTATAATCGTCCTGATGTCCCTTCCTCCTCCTACCTAAAATTTTCATTAAACCTGTATTCAAGTACACAAAATTTTTTAAATGTATGAAATTTGCATTTCAATAAAATACTTTAAATTGGTCCTACTATAGGGTCAATGAAAAATTTTAAATAATCCAGTATATTATTACAATAGGAAGCTTCCCATGAAGGCAGACAGGCAGATGATCGGAACAAAATACAAAAGAGTAGCAATATAAATACGCCCTCCTGAAACGAGGCTTTGCCATTCAGGAACACAAGGTCCAGCTCAAAGCATGCAAACATTAATTTTTTTTAACAGGAAAAAAGACATCGTTTTGGTAGATCAAATGAGTTGTGAAGAGCGTCACCAAGATAATCTAAATATCTTTGAATATTACCTTAATTTCATTTGTACGGTACCTCAGAGTAAGAACACAACACCAAAAGATGATGATATCCAGGCAATCCCAAGACTATTTCCTCGGGTTATTGATACTCGCTGTATTCATACCATATCACTGCAGAAGTTTCCATGGGATAAAATGTTGCCGTGGGTTGGCAATTTTTAAAAGCCCATTTAATGTCATAAGTTGGAGAGATAAGAAATAAAATATTATGCATTTATATAGTAAAGGAGTAAGATTCTGGTAAATGTAAAAAGAAAAAAAAATCTGTCCTTACACTTCACAAAGGAATTTCCCTTATTTTACTACTAATATAAACACTCTGCTCAAACTATGAGGACCAATATCCAAGTGCTAAGAAATGTGTGCACTAGGACTGCCATGAGCAACAGGCTCCAATAGTTTTCTGGACACTTTCTTGTACATCTTGTTGTGTATTGCAATACAATCAGAACTGGTCATCAGGAAAGTTTGCTTATAAAGCTCTTCTTATGGTAAGAAAAAGAAAACTTAGACAAATTAAAGAAAATGATGACTCCTGAGCCATTTACATTCACAGCCCTGTGCACTCCTTGTTTATTTGCCCAAGTCTTGATATTCTTATTGTACAGAATAAGGACAAACCGATACACGATAGAAATAAATGATAGCTAACAATAGTTAGCATTTGTTATTTTAGACATTTTAGATTTCATAGAATGTTCTTGTGTTTTCGTCTGAAAGGGAAAATTTACATCATCGAAAACAAGAATTCATAGCTAATAGAATAAAAATGATTTTTCTAATAGAAATCTGGATAAAATATGGATAAAACAGCTGTGAAAATAAATTAGCAAGAAGTCAGAATCAAAGGAAAAAGAATGAGTGCATGATAAAAGAAAGAGGAATTATTAGTAGCAAATATCTATGCAGCACTTAACCGTATGTCAGGCCATGCTACAGGCTTGTTTGTGTGTGCGTGCGTGTGTGTGTGTGTGTGTGTGTGTGTGTACGTGTCCTTGATAGCTATCTTATTATTCCCACTTTACAGTAATGAAATTAAAGTATAGAGATATTCACTAACTACCATCATTGATTCAGAGCTGAGTACAAACCCAGGAAGCTGATTCCTTCGATGTGATCTTATGTGCTATAAAGCATTGCCCTTTGAGTAATGCTATTAAAGAAGATGTGTACAAGAGAATATAGGAAACCAAGGAAACAGAAACATACAAAATGATCAAATATGACTTTGGGATTACTTATTGGGACAAGAAAAATAGTTAACATCCCTACCCATAAGGCAATCCTAAAGTTGCATTAGTGTCAAAGAAAGGAGAGGCAATTTTGTCCTTTCCATTCGAAATCCAATTTATGATGTCCGATGCAGTAAATATTCAGCAATAGCTGTGATCTATAAATATTTAATACAAATGAAGTCATAAGTATAATTCAGACTAAATGCTAATTAAAAAATATAGAAAAGATTGGTAGTTACTACCCCCGCCCCAAACTTCCAGATGGTGTTTAATCACTATATGTGACTATATTTAAAAATAGCATAATTCAAATAATAATTGAAAAGCAATTTGTCAGATATAGCAAAGCAGCACTGGTAAAGATTCTGTGACTTTATCACAGTCCTTTTACTACATAGTTCTTCTAAAATCATCCACTTTACTACCAACTTCCTTGCCTCTGGTTTAATAATTCTAACTTATTTTGTCTTTAAGACCTTGAGAAAACAAGTAATATATAAACCACTCAGAGCTTTAAAGAAGCTAGACATATTTAACTACAAGCAATGTAAGAGGACTCCAATCATTTTAATATTCTACTTATGTTAAATAATAAACCCAGAGACAGCAAATCATCTCAAAAAGATCTCAAATGGAAGACATAGGAAAACCTTTAATCATTTAAATTAAACATCCAAGAACTATTATTAACTGATATCAATAACTTACCCACACATGTTCAACATAATCGAGCAGAGATTAAGCAAGTAATTGATTTTTGATTATCCCTGTTCAATTAAGTGTTATGTATGTATGCATACACCTATATATGAGAATATGCATGTATCTATGTATATATGTATTAAGCATGTGTTTCATAGATTCCTAAAGTTTTAATACTAACTTTATCACTAGCTAAGCTTGAAACATAAGCATAAAAAATTAATGACAACTTGTGTATATATTCCAACTGTTTACCCATTTGGGTCAGTGCAAATTAATTTTCAATGTGTTAAGGCTTTATGCATATTGCAATGCTGTCTTGGGGGAAGGGACTAGATAGATTCACTCATTCATTCATTCACTCATTCATTTGAGATAAAAGGTTGAGCTTAGTCTTCTGAGTTTTCTATTTCAACCATAACTAAAATCGTAAAAATTCTCATTTGAAAAAATAAGGGGTTGTAAATGTATAAATGCTCCAGTAGAGTACTTTGTGTTGTAGCTAAGAAAATGGTGTCTGGGGTGCATTCCTAGAGATGTATCAACTACCAAAATTGAACAAGGAAGAAATAAAAAACCTGAACAGACCTATAACCACTAAGGAAATTGAAGCAGTCATCAAAAATCTCCCAACAAACAAAAGCCCAGGGCCAGATGGCTTCCCAGGGGAATTCTACCAAACATTTAAAGAAGAATTAACACCTATTCTCCTGAAACTGTTCCAAAAAATAGAAATGGAAGGAAAACTTCCAAACTCATTTTATGAGGCCACCATTACCTTGATCCCAAAACCAGACAAAGACCCCATCAAAAAGGAGAATTACAGACCAATATCCTTGATGAACATGGATGCAAAAATTCTCACCAAAATACTAGCCAATAGGATCCAACAGTACATTAAAAGGATTATTCACCACGACCAAGTGGGATTTATCCCTGGGCTGCAAGGCTGGTTCAACATCCGCAAATCAATCAACGTGATACAATACATTAACAAAAGAAAGAACAAAATCATATGATCCTCTCAATAGATGCAGAAAAAGCATTTGACAAAGTACAGCATCCTTTCTTTATCAAAACTCTTCAGCATATAGGGATAGAGGGTACATACCTCAATATCATAAAAGCCATCTATGAAAAACCTACAGCGAATATCATTCTCAATGGGGAAAAGCTGAGAGCTTTTCCCCTAAGGTCAGGAACGCGACAGGGATGTCCACTCTCACCACTGCTATTCAACATAGTATTAGAAGTCCTAGGCACAGCAATCAGACAACAAAAAGAAATCAAAGGCATCCAAATCGGCAAAGAGGAAGTCAAACTCTCACTCTGTGCAGATGATATGATACTGTATGTGGAAAACCCAAAAGACTCCACCCCAAAACTGCTTGAACTCATACAGGAATTCAGTCAAGTAGCAGGCTATAAAATCAATGCACAGAAATCAGTGGCATTCCTATACACCAACAAGACAGAAGAGAGACAAATCAAGGAGTCGATCCCATTCACAATTGCACCCAAAACCATAAGATACCTAGGAATAAATTTAACCAAAGAGGCAAAGGATCTGTACTCAGAAAACTATAAAATACTCATGAAAGAAATTGAAGAAGACACAAAGAAATGGAAAAACGTTCCATGCTCATGGACTGGAAGAACAAACATTGTGAAGATGTCAATGCTACCTAGAGCAATCTACACATTCAATGCAATCCCCATCAAAATACCATCCACTTTTTCAAAGAAATGGAACAAAAAAATCCTAAAATTTGTATGGAACCAGAAGAGACCCCAAATAGCCAGAGGAATATTGAAAAACATAAACAAAGCTGGCGGCATCACAATTCCGGACTTCCAGCTCTATTACAAAGCTGTCATCATCAAGACAGTATGGTACTGGCACAAAAACAGACACATAGATCAATGGAACAGAATCGAGAGCCCAGAAATGAACCCTCAACTCTATGGTCAACCAATCTTTGACAAGGCAGGAAAGAATGTCCAATGGCAAAAAGACAGTCTCTTCCACAAATGGTGTTGGAAAAATTGGACAGCCACATGCAGAAGAATGAAACTGGACCATTTCCTTACACCACACACAAAAATAGACTCCAAATGGTTGAAAGACCTAAACGTGAGACAGGATTCCATCAAAATCCTAAAGGAGAACACAGGTAGCAACCTCTTCGACCTCAGCCACAGCAACTTCTTCCTAGAAACATCGCCAAAGGCAAGGGAAGCAAGGGCAAAAATGAACTATTGGGATTTCATCAAGATAAAAAGCTTTTGCACAGCAAAAGAAACAGTCCACAAAACCAAAAGACAACCGACAGAATGGGAGAAAATATTTGCAAATGACATATCAGATAAAGGGCTAGTATCCAAAATCTATAAAGAACTTATCAAACTCAACACCCAAAGAACAAATAATCCAATCGAGAAAGGGGCAGAAGACATGAACAGACATTTTTCCAAAGAAGACATCCAAATGGCCAACAGGCACATGAAAAAGTGCTCAACATCGCTCGGCATCAGGGAAATCCAAATCAAAACCTCAATGAGATACCACCTCACACCAGTCAGAATGGCTAAAATTAACAAGTCAGGAAATGACAGATGTTGGCAGGGATGCGGAGAAAGGGGAACCCTCCTACACTGTTGGTGGGAATGCAAGCTGGTGCAACCCCTCTGGAAAACAGTATGGAGTTTCCTCAAACAGTTGAAAATAGAGCTACCATACGATCCAGCAATTGCACTACTGGGTATTTACCCCAAAGATACAAATGTAGGGATCCGAAGGGGTACGTGCACCCCAATGTTTATAGCAGCAATGTCCACAATAGCCAAACTGTGGAAAGAGCCAAGATGTCCATTGACAGACGAATGGATAAAGAAGAAGTGGTATATATACACAATGGAATATTATGCAGCCATCAAAAGGAATGAGATCTTGCCATTTGCAATGACGTGGATAGAACTGGAGGGTGTTATGCTGAGTGAAATAAGTCAATCAGAGAAAGACATGTATCATATGACCTCACTGATATGAGGAATTCTTAATCTCAGGAAACAAACTGAGGGTTGCTGGAGTGGTGGGGCGTGGGAGGGATGGGGTGGCTGGGTGATAGACATCGGGGAGGGTATGGGCTATGTTGAGAACTGTGAATTGTGCAAGACTGTTGAATCACAGATCTGTACTTCTGAAACAAATAATGCAATATATGTTAAAAAAAAAAAAGAAGAAGAAGATAGCAGGAGGGGAAGAATGAAGGGGAGTAAGTTGGAGGGGGAGACGAACCATGAGAGACGATGGACTCTGAAAAACAAACTGAGGGTTCTAGCGGGGAGGGGGGTGGGGGGATGGGTTAGCCTGGTGATGGGTATTAAAGAGGGCACATTCTGCGTGGAGCACTGGGTGTTCTGCACAAACAATGAATCATGGAACACTACACCAAAACAAATTATGTAATATATGGTGATTAACATAACAATAAAAAATTAAAAAAAAACTAATGATGTAATGTATGGTGATTAATTTAACAATAAAAAATTTAAAAAAATAAATAAAATAAAAAATGGGCACAACAACAAAAAAACCAATAATACATTATATGTTAATAGAAAAAAAGATGGAAAAAAAAGAAAATGGTGTCTGAGTGTTTTAGAGTTTAAAAGAAGTGTAATGATTTTATTACACAAATGAAGAAACTAAAGTTTAGAGAGATTAAGTAATGCACCAAAGTTTTTCAAATGAGTTTTTGTTAGAATTAGAACTAAATTCCATGTGCTCTGAACCACAACGTATGGCCCTTTAAAGCACTCAAGATTTCCTAAGTTATATTCTCTAGAAGAGTAGGGTTCTGATAGACATTAATAGCTAGTCTGAAGTAGAAAAAATAAATTATATTTCTATATATCCACTAATGCATAATCAATAATCGAAATTTAAAAACATCCTTTACAAAGCAATAAAATATAGAATACAAAAAGATGTACAATATTTGCTAATCAAAAACTATAAAACAATGAAGACCTACCCAGTAAAGGAAGAGAAATACTCTGTTAATGGGTTGTTAACTTAAGATACCAATTTTCCCTAAATTGATGTATGTTTTCAATACAAATTCAATCCACATTCCTGAAAGTTTTTTTTAAAGCAATTCACAAAGATATTCTAAAATACACATGAGAATGCATAGGTCCTAGAATAGCCAAAATAATTTTTCAAAAGAGGAGCAGTGTTGGAGTACATATTGAGCTCTATATATAGAATGAAATCAGGATTACTACCCAATTTCAAGGGTTTATGTAAAACTGTAGCAATTATTATAGATGGTATTGGCTCAAAGATAGAAAATAGATCAACAGAGCTGAGTAAGGGTCTGGTAAGAGACATACATATATGTGGAGAACTGATTTTTGACAAAGATGCAGACAATTCAGTAGAGGAAGGACAGTCTTGTCAAAAAATGGTGTTAAAATAATTAAATGTCTATAGGTTAAAAAGAAAAACTTACTTAATCTTTGCACCACATATATCAATGATCTTAGATTATAGACATAAATATAAAATTCAAAACTATAAGATGTGTAGAAGACAACTATAACAAAGACTCTTCAACCTTGGGTTGCACAAAGATTTCTGAGATATAACATCAAAACCATGATCCATAAAAGAACACATTTAATTAGATTTTATCAAAACTAAAACTTTTGTGTTTTCAAAGGTACAGTTAAAAGTATAAAAATATGAGTCACAGATCAGGAGAATATATTTTTAAAGCATATATCTGATAAAGGTATTATTTTCACAATATATAAAGAGCTCTCAAAACTCAATATTTAACAAAAAAACCCTACACAATTAGAAAATGAGCAAAATATTTAAATAATAAATTCACCAAAGAGATATGAGTGACAAACACAGGAAAGATGGTCAACTTATTAATCATTAGGGAAATGCAAATTAAAACCATACTGAGATGCTGTGAGTAAAATGATTTACAGTTAGTAAAATGATTAAAATGAAGAAAGAACAACTATACCAAGTGTTAGTGAGCATATGGAGCAACTAGAACTTTCATATAATGTTGATGGATGGTCAAAATAGCAACACCACCTTGAAAAAGAGTTTGGCAGTTTCTTAAAAAGTTAATATACACTTTCAATATGATATAGTTATTCTACACCTAGGTATTTACATTAGAGAAAAAAGAAGCATATTCCCATACAAAGACTGACACATGAAAGTTTCCACCGGTTTTATTTATAATAGCTAAAAATTGGAAACAATACAAATGTCCATCAACAAGTAAACAAACAAACTGATATATCCTTGTAATGGAATACTACTCAACAGCAAGATGAATGCACTATTGATATATGCTATAACATGGATGAATTTCAAAATATGTGCTGAAAGAAGTCAGACCAAAAAGAGTATGTACTGTGTTAATCCATTTATATAAAATTCTAGGAAATTAAAATCAATGTATGGTGACAGAAATGCTGGGAAAGGGGAGATGTAGGAACCAAGGATCACCGAGAGGCATGAGGAAACTTTGGGGGTGATGTATATGTTTTTTATCTTGACTGTGGAGAAGGTTTCATGGATATTCACATAAATCAAAACGTATCAAGATATATACTTACCTATGTGAATTTTATCAATAAAGCCACTTAAAAATGGAAAAGAAATTAAGACATTCAAATCAACAAAAACTGAGAGAGAATTCTTGGCTAGCAGATCTGCCCTACAAGACATAGTTAGGGAGTCTTTCATCCTTAAATCAAAGGACACTAGACAATAACTCAAATACATACAAAAATTATAAAGAATGCTGGTAAAGGTAATTTCAAACTTAAATATGCCAGACAGCATAAATGTATGTTGTTTGTAAGTCATTTATTCTTCTGTATAACTAACTACAGAACCTCAAAATACACGAAAAAAATTGACAGAATTAAAGGGATCTATATTCAACAATAATAATTGCAGATTACAATGTCCCATGTCCCAAGTGAAAGAACAACTATGGAGAAAATCAACAAGGAAATATAAGATTGAATAACACAATAAGCTGACTAGGCCTAAAGGGTATCTATAGAATAATTCACCCAATAACCACAGAATACACATTCTTCTCGAGTACACACAAAACATTCTCCAGGGCATACCATATGAAATCTCAATATTTTTAAAAGTGTTCAACTCATAAAAGGTATGAAATTAGAAATCAGTAACAGAAGGAAATTTAGGAAATTCACATATTTAGAATTTAGAAAATAACTCCTAAATAATCAATGGTCAGAGAGGAAATCACAAAGCAAATAAGAAAATACATCGAGATAAGTGAAAAGGAAAGTATAATATAACAAAATTTATGAGATTCAGCTCTAGCATTGCTTAGAAGGAAAATTATGGCTATAAAAGCCTGTGTTAAAAGACGATCTTAAGGCACCTGGGTGGCTCAGTCAGTTAAGCATGTAACTCTTTATTTCAGCTCAGGTCATGATCTCAGGGTCATGAGATTGAGCCGCGTGTCAGGCTCTGTGCCTGCTTAAGATTCTCTCTCTCTCCTTTTCCCTCTGCTCCCCCTCTCTCCGTTCTCTTTCTCTCTCTCAAAAAGAATAAATAAATAAATTTTAAAAATAAAAAAAGATTATTGATCTCAAATCAATTCCTAATCTTTCACCTTAACAAACTAGAATAAAAGGGCAAATTAACCCAAAGCAAGCAGAAGTAAAGAAATAATAAAGACTAGAGCAAAATTAAAATAATATAGGTAGAAAACATATATAAGATACAATTTGAACAAATCAAAAGTTGGTTCTTTGAAAAGACCATCAAAATTGACAACCTTTAGCTAGACTGACCAAGATAAAGACAGAATAATTGATTTACTAAAATCAGGAATAAAAGAGAAGACATTGATACTGCTGTCACAAGAAATTAAAGGGATTATAAGGAATACTTTGAGCAACTGTATGTCACCAAATCAGACAGCTTAGATGAAAGGGACAAATTTCTAGAAAAATGTAAAGTACCAAAATTGACTCAAGAAGAATTAAAACTATAGCCACCAATTATACATTAGATCCTCAGACCTTACTCATCTTATTAAATGTTTTCACATATGCAAATATGTGAGGTGATGGATGTGTTAATTACTTGAGAGGGGAATCCTTTTGTTGTGTATATGTACATCACATCATCACATTGCCCTTTAAATATCTTACTACTTTAGTGTGTGTGTGTGTGTGTATAATTTGTCAATTATACCTCAACTAGGCTGAAAAAAGGAACAAGCAGAAAATCAGAATAGATATGTAAGAAATAAAGAGACTGAAATAGACATCAATTTTTTTCCACAAGCATAAGCCCAGGAGTAGATTGCTTCACTGGTAAATTAATCAAACATTTAAGGAAGAATTAACACCAATCCTTCAAAACTCTTACAAAAAATAGAAGAGAAGGGAATAGTTTCCAAATTATTCAATGAGGTCAGTGTTATCTTGATATTAAATCAAACTAGGATATTACTAGAAAACTGCAAACCAATGTCCATTACATATATTGATGTAATAATTCTCAACCAAAACCACCAAACTGAATTCAGCAAAACATGAAAAGGATTATATACCATGACCAAGTCCTTAATGATGAGAAATTGCATGCTTTTTCTCTACAATCCAGAACAAGGAAAGGATTTCCCCAGTCATCACTCTTATTTAATATTTTATTGGAAGCCACAGCTTTATAATAATACAAGGAAAGTAAATAAAAGGGACGCATATTATGTAGAAAGAAATCACACTGTCCTAGTTCACCGATAACATAACTGCCAATGTAGAAAATTCCAAAGAATAAACAACAACAATAACAAAGTTCCTGGAACTAAAAAGTAATTATCTCAACAGAATACAAGGTTAATACACAAAAGTCAAATACTCTCCTTTATATCAGCAATGAACAATTGGAATTTGAAATTAAAAATATAATACCATTTATATCAACATCAAAATAAAATATTTAAGTATAAATCTAACAAAATATGCACAGGATCTATATGTGGAAAACTATAAACTCTGATGCAAGAAAGCAAAGAATATCTAAATAAATGGAGAAATATTTCATGTTCATGGTTTTGGAGACTCAATATTGTTAAGATATAAGTTCTTCCCAAATTGGCCTTTAGATTCAAAGTGATTTTAATCAAAATCCCAGAAAAATATTTCATGGATATCAACAAACTGATTCTAAAGTTTTATAGAAAGGCAAAAACCAAGAATGACCAATGCAATGCTGAAGAACAAAGTTAGAGAACTGACATTACTCAGCTTCAATACTTACTATAAAGCTACAGTGATCAAAACAGCATTAGTATTGGGGAAAGAATAGACACATAGGTCAATGCAAAAGAATGAAATGCCCATAAATAAATCCACACCAAAGTATTTAGCTGATCTTTGCCAAAGGAGCAAAGGCAATTCAGTTGAGAAAGGATAGTCTTTTACAACTGGATGTCCACATGCAAAGAAAAAAATAAATCTAGATACAGAATTTATACATTTCATAAAATTAATTCAAATGGATCATAGACCTAAATATAAAATGAAAATGATAAAACTTTCAGAAGAAATGATAGGAGAAAAATCTAGGTAACTTTGGGTTTTATAATGAGTTTTTAGAAACAACACCAATACAGGAAAGAAAAATTGATAAGTTGGACTATATTAAATTAAAAACTTCTACCCTGCAAAAGACACTGAAAGAATGAAAAGGCAAGTCACAGACTGAGAGAAAATACTTGCAAAGGACATATCTGCTAAGAGACTTGTATTCAATATACACACAGAGCTCTTAAATCTCAGCAGTAACAAAACAGACAATTTAAAAACTGGGCAAAAGATATGAATAGATCTCCCATCATCAAGACATACAGATAACAAATAAGCATATAAAGAGGTACTCAACATCATCTGTCATTAAGAAATTGTGAAACCCAACAAGATACTACTGCGTTCCTATTACAATGTCTAAAATAAAAAAATGAACAAAATGAAATGTATGTGAGGTTGCAGAGCAACAGGAACTTTCATTTATTGTTGGTGGGAATGTAAAATGGGAGAGCCACACTGGAAGACAGTTTGGTAGTTTCTTACAAAGCCACGCAAAATATTACTAGACAGTGCAGCCATCATGTTTCGATTGGTAATGGGTTTCAAACCAGTTGAGTAAAAAATATATCTATACAAAATTTTGCACATGAATTCTTTTTTTAAGAGAGAGAACGCATGAGTGGTGGCAGAGGGAGAGAAGGAATCTTAGGTTGGCTCCATGCTTAGCACAGAGACTGACGTAAGTCTCGAGCTCACAATCCTGAGATTATGACTTTAGCATAAATCAAGAGTCCGACACTTAACTGACTGAGCCACCCAGACACCCCTTGCACCAGAATTCTTATGGTCATTTTATTCATAATCATAAAACCTGGAAGCAACCAAGATGTCCTTCAATAGGTAAATGGATACACAGGTATATACATCCCTATAATGGCACATTATTCCATGATAAAAAGAAATGAGATATTAAACTCAAAAAGATGTGGAGGAACTTCAAATGTATATCACTAAGTAAAGGAAGCCAGACTGGAAAGGTTATATATTATATGATTCCAATTCCATGACTTTCTGGATTAGGCAAAACTGAGATACAAAAAAGATCAGTGGTTGCCAGGGATTTAGGGAATAAGAGAGCAATGAACAGGTGAAGCATGGGGGAACTTTTAGAGTAGTGAAACTATTCTGTTTGATATTGTAATAGTGGATACATGCTACTGTGCATTTGTCAAACTGATAGAACCTGTAGTGCTTATACTATAAAATATATGCTCTTACACATGTACATTGCATAATTGCAATTGAACAATTATGTAAATGCATGGTGAAAGGTGGGAGGCAGGTTTCTTACTCTTGGACTGGGCATTTATATATGAGCAAAGAGAAAAAGAATGATCCATGTGGTAATGGGTGATAGTTGAAGAAATCAGTAAGACTACACATTTAAGATACAGAAGGTTGCATATAGAAATATTAATAGATATATGCACATACACATATTAGTATACACACATATTGCCATGCTTTGTCAGTTGAGAGAATCTAAAAGCAATGATACTCCAATAGCAACAAGCACAATTGGTCCCAAATCTTTGGTCTCTAGCGTCATTCCTTAATAAAAGGAACCAGGGCTCCTTGAAGAAAAGGCTGATTTCAGCTGACTAAATAAATTCCCAATGGCAAAGCTGGAAAAAATTGAGCAACCAAGTAAGTAACTTAGTATTGGTTTGTAACCTAAATTTAAAATAAATATCCAAAAGTCCATACTTATACAAATGAATGGTTGAGTAAATTAATAAATAGGGAAGAGAGACAGGTTTCCCATGCAGAAGAATTCCAATTAAATTATGTATATATTCCACTCTAAAGAAAAGGGAGCATTACTCCCCTCCCCACTCCTTAAGTGTGGATTGTGCACAGTGACTTCATTCTCAAGAGTAGAGGTTGGAAAAGGGAAAAAAAAGAAAGAGTAACTTTATAGGGAGAAACCTAACATACTACTTCAGCCAAGTCAACATCAAGTCATAAATCATGTTGATAAAATGTACCCTTGATAGAATGTGATGAAGGTAGCACTTTACCTCTGTTTTCTTCTTCAGTCTAAATAATGAGAAAAACATCTGAAAAAAATTCAATATAGAGGCATTCTACAAGATACCCGACAAGTACTCCTCAAAGTTGCCAAGGTCATCAAAAACAAAGTAAAATCTGAGAAAATGTCACAACTAAGAGGAGCCTAAGAAGGTATAACAACTAAATGCAATGTGGTATCCTCAGTGGGATCCCAGGACAGAAAACATTAGATTAAAACTAAGGAAATCTGAATAATATGTGGACTTTAATAACAATGCCTCACTATTGATTCACTAATTATAGCAAACGTACTTTATTAATGTAAGGTGTTAATAATAGGGGAAACTGTTGAAGGGTGGTATATATTGGAGCTGTCTGTATTACCTGCTTAATTCTTCAGTAATTTTAGAATATTTCTAAAAATAAAGGCTATTAATTTAAAAACTGTATGAAACCGTTTACATAATATTCTTGAAAAGACAAAATTAGGGGCGCCTGGATGGCTCAGTCGTTAAGCGTCTGCCTTCGGCTCAGGCCATGATCTCAGGGTCCTGGGATCGAGGCCGGGGCATCAGGCTCCCTGCTCAGCGGGTAGTCTGCTTCTCCCTTCCCACTCCCCCTGCTTGTGTTTCCTCTCTCACTGTCTCTCTCTGTCTGTGTCAAATGAACAAATAAAGTCTTAACAAAAAAAAAAAAAAGAA
This sequence comes from Zalophus californianus, assembly GCF_009762305.2. NCBI lineage: Eukaryota > Metazoa > Chordata > Mammalia > Carnivora > Otariidae > Zalophus > Zalophus californianus. The sequence goes on along the minus strand of NC_045606.1, from coordinate 41,882,393 downwards.
AAGACAAAATTATAGAAATGGAGATCAGATTAGTGGCTGCTGTGGTTAAGGAGGGGGTAGGGTGGGGAGCAAAGTAGGTGTGGTTATAAAATGGCAATATGAGGGCTGTTGATGGTGATAGAGATATTCTATATCTTGCCAGGATCGATGACAATATCCTGGTAAGGATACAGTACTATGTTTTTACAAGAAGTTACCACTGGAGAAACTTGAGTAAAGGATATACGGGATCTCTCTTGATTACCTTTTGCAACTCTATGGGAATCAGCAATTATCTCAAAATTAAAAGATTATAATTAAAAAATACTCTAGTTAGTATTTTTGTGTAGATATTTATTTTTGCAGTTATGGATTATGGACATTAAATGGAAAATACTTATATTTATTTAAATACTCATTCTTATCTTGTCCAGTGTCTACTTTGTAAGCCCTGTCCTTCCATTTTATTCAAAACTTAGAGATACAGTTAATTCAAAGGAGGGGTCCTAATTCCATAACCTACTGAGGAGAGTATATAAATAATTAGTCCAAATCCCATCCTTTATCCTGACATAAAATATTTGTCTCTTCTTTGTTGCTGACTCATGGGTCCAATTCCCCACCGCTGTGCAGAAGTTGGGCAGAGTCCCAAGACTGACTCTTTTGTTCCCACAACCAACTCTTTTCAAAGGCCTCAGGAGGTTGGATCAAGATTCTTGCAGATATTGGCCAACCCACAAAAGCACAATCCTCTTTTCTTCTTTCAGAATATAGGAGCCCAGAGATCTTTTGCCTTCATTTGAAACAGAGACTGGTCTGATCATATATTCTTTCAGGGGCCAAGAGTACTGCAACTTCCACTCTGCTCTGCTGGAGGTAGATGTGTTTTAATAACTAAATTTATAAAATGTAATAGGCTTTAACAAGCACCAAGTTTAGTTAGCTTTAAGAAAGGATAAAGGACAGGCTACATCACAGTATGCACAGCAACAGCATGGTAGGGGTGTGTGATACCTAGGCTCAGCTTCTCATGTCCAAGTGATTTCATACTCAGAATTTGCTTTGGTCACAAGAAATGAAGCTGTATATATGCAGACAACCTCAGCTTAAGGAAGCCAGTAAACTGTAGAGTCCCATTAGCCTTTACTACTAGTCACATAGCCTCTTCAAATGTATATGACTAGTTCTCATCCCCAAATGTAGTTGCGTATCATCAATACTGGATGTTCCTTATTCAATAAACAATGTTGACAGTAAATTTCAGTAGATCTCATTGGCCAGATTCTTACCTATCTTTTTATGGTATAGTAAGTTTTTAACAGTTCTGTAGTTTACACTGTAAGAAGAATCCTCAAACATCCCCAAAGCTAGAGGAAAAGGCACAGAGCAGAGATTTATCCTTTTTTTTTTTTCCAGGTATTAGAGCAGGCTTTAAGGGGAGGTTACCTTCAGTGTCTGCAGGAGACCCTTTATTTTCTAGTATATGATGTCGGGGCCCCTGTGGAGAGGTGGCTCTGGCATGGGATCTAAAAGCCAGATTAGGGTGAGGACAGGGGTGGCCCAACATGGTATGTCAAAGGCCAGGGGAGTTGTGGAGAGGGTACACGTGAAGGGGTATTCCAGTGTGGTGTATAAGAGCCCAAGTAGAGTAAGGAGGAAATGCATGGAGGAAGGCATCCCAGCTCAGGTTGTCAGAGCCTGAGGGGAAGACAAAGAAGGAAACAGCATAGAGTAAGAGGTGTCAGAGATTGAGCAAGGTGAGGACAGCATCAGTGTGGCAGACAACCTGACAACTGGTTATGTGTGTGCTCTGTCCACTGAGAGGGCCAGACAGTAACAAAACCCTAAGAGCAGTGAGCACCCCTACTGCATAGTGTGGTTTCTACATATCATTCTCCACTAAAAGAAACCAGGAATCCTCAGAGAAATGCTGGTTTAAGGGCTGGGGCAAGAAAACCACAAGAAGAGCCTGGCCATCTTGTGCCAGAAAGCAAAGGAGTCTCAAATAATGCACATACATTAAAAAGACACTATGACCAGTTAAAGACCTTCCCTATGACCAAAACATTTTCTTTTAAAGATTTTATTTACTTATTTATTTGAGAGAGACAGAGAGCAGGGGGAGGAGTAGAGGGAGAGGGACAAGGAGACTCTGCACTGAGCATGGAGCCTGATGTGGGGCTTGATCCCACGACCCTGAGATAATGACCTGAGCTGAAACCAAGAGTTGGACTCTTTAAACAACTGAGCCACCTAGGCACCCCTGCAACATTTTAAGGATCAAAATTAATAATGACAGTAACAGATCTTAATCCATTGACAAAATAGGAAACCATGAATCCATTCAAATATAAAGAGATAAAAAATGAAAAGTTCAATGAAAAGTAAGATACTCAGATATTTTCAGTCTACTTCCCAACAGAGTAATTATTAATTATAAGAGGAATAAGAGTAACTTTACCCTGGAGAAGTCTTACAGGTACCACCTTTATCAAACAATCAAAGTGAACATCATCAGTAACGGGACAAAGTGAAACAATACTACCTGACAGGTTGCATTTAAAAAGATATGAGGTCACCTCTTAGTATTTGTCCCAAATATGTACAAACTGAATCCGATCATGAGGACATATTAGATACACCTAAATTAAAGAACCCACTGCAAAATAACTGATCTGTATTTTTAAAATCATGAAAGTTATGGAAAAATTGAGAAACTGTTTGAGTAAGGGAAACTAAAGAATTATGGTAGGGGTGCCTGGGTGGTTAAGTGTCTGACTCTTGGTTTTGGCTCAGGTTATGATCTCAGGGTCCTGATATTCAGCCCTGAGTGGGGCTCTGTACTCAGCGCAGAGTCTCCATGTCCCTCTCCCTCCCTCACCGCTCCTCCGTGCTCTCTCTCCCTCTCTCAAATAAATAAATAAAAATCTTAAAAAAAACACAACAGTATGGTAACTAAGGTCATCATCTCTGATTGAAGAAACGATGGATGATTTTAAAGTCCTTTTTAATATATTTACTATAACTTCTAATTTCTCTACAAAGAGCAAATGATAAGGCATATTTCCTGGGAATCAACAGAACAAAATACATAGTAATAAACAGATTGTTTATAAATAATTTAAATAGCAGATTAAACTTAAGTAAACAAGTAAAAATAAAAGCTGTACCTTTTAGGCTATTTACTTATATGTGAATTGTAGTAGTAGGTTCAGAAACCTCAGTGACATTGACATTTGAACTCCTCAAAGCTCCTTTTTCTAGCATATCCTGGGTGAAAGGTAAATATTTTTAAAAATTAAGTTCTTTCTAGTTTCCTATGACTTGTACAGTGGTGGAATGAGAGGAGTATTTAAACTTGATATTTTACAGGTCACTATAATAGAGAACAACAAGTAGCGTAATGTCTTAAAGAGCTGAAGGCCATGATGATGACACTGACCTTGCCACTCAGCAGTTTAGTCCTTGTGTGCATCACGGTTATTTATCATTTAAAATTAGTGGACGGAACCATGGCTGCTAATGGAATTCCTACATAGAAAACTGTTATTCAACTTTTAATATATGCCCATGCTGTTTAAAAATATTTATATTGCTATATTTTAAAATATAAGTGTATAAATAAGATTAGGGAAATTTTTGTTTATTATTTCATAATCAAGTTAATATTTCAGCCTAAAAAAATTGTGTCTTGATTAAAAGAAGACATTTTCTCAAACAGGGTTAATATTTTATTGACCATTACTGGATTTTCTCTTTTATCCTGAAGCCTCATTGTTGCTATTATAACCTTAATGTAGTGTGAGTAGTTGAAATGTGTTGTGTCATTGCAAATGATCCAATCACTGGATTAGGATTTCTTAACCATATATGAAAATCTTCCCAGTGAAAAGTTCAATTTTCTTGCTGTAAAATGTCTCCAATAATTCAGGCATTTTGTATTATTAATAGGTATGTATAAAAGAGAAGAAAAGAAAAAGGGTATAACTGAAAGATGTATACAATTTTCTATCACCAGTCTTTTTAAATGAGTTTATTTCTCCTATAAAATATGTACCAGGAATATAAAAATATTAGCATCTACCTCTGGAATACTGATGATATCCAAATTTCCTAGCCCAATTGTCCTTCCTATTTAGATTTCCTAGCTATTTGGAATTCTTTATTTTACAATATACTCTGATCAACGTCCTTGGGCCTTTTTCTACTGCATTTGAAATTGTTTTGCTTACTTTTATTTTCAAAGCCCTTTCAGGATATTATTTTAGGTTAATGTGCATTCACTTTACATTCTTAAATGTGGTTAAAGATATATGCTCCAAAAATCTCTTCTTGAGGCCCCCCCCTCCCCATTCCAAATACCGGCCAAATCAACAAAATCTACCATTTGGCATGTTTAGCAATTTTCCATTGAAGTATCTTTATCCTCCATTTTCATCCTTCCTGTCCAATCAGTTTTACTTATCTCCTTCTTATTCTTTGAATGTTTAACCATCCCTATAAAACCCAGAATAAATAACACTTGGTTGTAGGGTATGATTCTTTTGATATATCTGTTGGTTTTGATGTGATAATCTTTTTTTTAGGACTTTTACATCTATGTTCATGAGAGCTATCAGTCTGTAATATTGATTTCTTTTTTTTTAAGATTTTATTTATTTATTTGACAAAGAGAGAGATAGTGAGAGCAGGAGCACAAGCAGGGGGAGTGGGAGAGGGAGAAGCAGGCTTCCCGCTGAGCAGGGAGCCTGATGTGGGGCTCGATCCTAGGACCCTGGGATCATGACCTGAGCTGAAGGCAGACGCTTAATGACTGAGCCACCCAGGTGCCCCTGTAATATTAATTTCTTGTAATTTGTTTTGGTATTAGGGCAACTCTGGCCTCAAAGAATACGTTAGGAAATGTTCCCTCTGCTTTTATTTTTCTGAAAGTGATTGTAGAGAGTTGGTTTCTATCTTCCTTAATGTTTTGTAAATTCACCAGTGAAACTGTCGGGCCCTAGTTCTTTCTGTTTTAGAAGGATATTATTAAGTGATTAAATTTCTTTAACAGGGGTGCCTGGGTGGCTCAGTAGTTAAGCGTCTACCTTCGGCTCAGGTCATGATCCCAGGATTCTGGGATCGAGCCCTGCATCGGGCTCCCTCCTCCGCAGGAAGTCTGCTTCTCCCTCTCATACTCCCCCTACTTCTGTTCCCTCTCTCACTGTCTCTCTCTCTCTGTCAAATAAATAAATAAAATCTTTAAAAAAAATAAATTTCTTTAACAGATATAAGCCTATTCCAATTATCTATTTCTCCTCCTATAAGTTTTGGTAATTCGTGTCTTTCAAGGAATTGGTCCATTTCATTTAAGTTATCAAATTTGAAGTCATAGAGTTATTCCTACATTCTTTTATAACCCTCTTATTATCATGGGAACAGTTGTGATAACCCCTATTTCATTTCTGATATACTAATTTGTAACTTCTCTTTTTTCTTGGTAGCCTGTGATGTGGACTGAATTGTGTTGCTTTTAGTTTTGGCAGTTTCTCCTGACATGACTTTAAGCTCACTAATTCTTTCCTCAGCCATGTCCAGTCTACTTATGAGTCTCTCAAAGTCATTCTTTTATTTATTTTTTCCTGTTACATCTAATTTGATTTCTCAAAATTTTTCTTGATTCTTTCTTGGAATTTCTATCTCTGCTTACATTACCCATCTGTTCTTCCATGCTGTTTCCCCCCTTTTTGTAATTAGAGCTTAGTGTATTAATCATAGTTGTTATAAATTTCTAGTCTGATAATTCTAATATCTCTGCCATATTTGTCTGACTCTAAAGACTGCTGTTTCTCTTCCAACTATTTTTCTGCCTTTTAGTATGCCTTTTTTTTTTTTTTGTAACTGAATGTTGGACATGAAGTATTGAGTAAAAGAAACAGATAATTGAATCTTTAGTGTGAGGTTTTATGTTTATCTGGATAGAAATGGGGCTATGTTTACTCTTTGCTGAAACTGTAAGTATCAGAATATAAAATTTTCTCTAGTGTCCTTATTTTTATTATTATCTTTGTACTTCTATAGAGACTCTTTCTTAAATAAAGCATGAGCCTTGAAGTTCTTTTCAGATGTATTCCCCTATTGTTATACAAGGATCTCGATGATATCGAGGTGAGATATGGGGGGAAGGGAAACATTCTATATTTCTATAAATAGGTCTCAGTCTTTCTGTGGGCCTATGGGCCTAGCATGTGACATCCACAACTCTTGCCAGATGTTTTTCTTCCCTTAGATGAGACAGGAAGCCTAGAGAGGCTTAATCGAGGTATTTTTATTCTTCCACATTGGGTAGGTTTTGAAAAAATCCTATATTGGCTAGGATCTGGTAACATAAATTCACTTGAGGAAGTATTTTGTTAATGAGAATATAACACTTTGGATGCCAAAATTATTATTTCCCCCTCCCTCTGTCAGATGCACAAAGGGAATGAGATATAAAACTTTGGATGTCAAAATTATTATTTCCCCCTCCCTCTGTCAGATTCACAAAGGGAGTTTCTTCTAATCCTTACCGGGATAGCCTGGTGGGCCTCCTGAAGGTAAAACCTTACACAAGTGTGGGGTTCTCTTAAAACTAGACCTCCAGGAGGTTTTTTTTTCTCTCAAGTTGGTCCATACTTAGTCTCTAGGAATTAGTCAGTTTCCTTTTGATTGTTCCTACCAGGTTCCAGCTGCAACTTCTGTTTCTGATAACCTCTGATTCTCTGTATACACCAGTTTTGGGGGCAACAAATTGTCTTGTGACCTCATTCTCTGATGGATCTAAGAAGAATGGTTGATTATCAGGTATTATGATTATGGTTTCTAAAATTAGGGTTCTGGTTTAGAGATGAGTACTGAAATCTTTACAGATGAATAATGTTAAATCCAATTTTCAAAATATCCAGTAGAGTGGGCAAGAGGGCAGAATGTGAAAGCATACAGGTGAAACATGAATTGATAGTAGTTGCATATGGATGTCCAATACTCTCTACTTTTGTATGTGTTTGATATTTTCCATAATAAAACTAAATTAAATTTTTTTTTCAAATTTCCAGGTACCTGGGTAGCTCAGTTGGTTAGGCATCTAACTCTTCATTTCAGCTCTGGTCATGATCTCAGCATCATGGGATCAAGCCCCGCACCTGGCTCTGTGCTAGGCACGGAGCCTGCTTAAGATTCTCTCTCCCTCTCCCTCTGCTCCTCCCCCACCCTTATCTCTCTTTCTGTCTCTCTCTCTCTCTAAAAAAATTGTTTCAAATTTCAAGATAACAAAAAGATATAAACAACAGAGTGAAAGAATATATTTGTAAAAGACATATATGATAAAGGACTATTACAAAAATATACAAAGAATACTTAAAGTTCAACAACAAGAAAACAATCTGACTAAAAAGTGGTCCAAAGACCTTAACAGATAACCTCAACAAAGAGGATGTACAGATGGCAATTAAGCATAGGAAAAGATGTTCCACATTATATGTCACCAGGGAAATGCAAATTATAACAATAATGAGATACCACCACACACCTATTAGAATGGCCAAAATTTGGAACAACAGCACCACCACCAAATGCTGGCAAAGATTTCTGTTGCTGAGCAACAGAAACTCATTTGCTGCTTTGGGAATGCAAAATTGTACAGCCATTTGAAAAAAAAAGTTCATCAGCTTCTTATAAAACTAAACAAACCCTTCCCATAGGATCCAGCAATCACACTCCTTAATATTTACCTAAAGGACTTGAAAATTTATGCTCACATAAAACTGCACATGGATGTTTATAGTAGTTTTATTTATACTTGCCAAAACTTGGAAGCAACCAAATGTTCTTTAGGAGGTGAATGGTTAAAGAAACTATGGTACATCCAGACAATGGAATATTAATCAGTATCGAAAAGAAATGAACTATCAAGCCATGACAAAGAATGGAGAAACCTCAAATGCATATTACTAAGTGAAAGAAGTCAGTGTATGATTCCAACTATATGACATTCTGGAAAAGACAAAACTATAGAAACAGTGAAAAGATCAGTAGTTCCTAGGGATTAGGTGGGAAGGAATGATAAATAGAGCACAGAGGACTTTTAAGACTGTGAAATTAATTATTCTGCATAATGTTATAATGGTAGATACATGCCATTATCAACCCATAAAATACACAACACCAAAAGTAAATCCTAATGGAGGGTATTATGCTAAGCGAAATAAGTCAATCAGAGAAAGACATGTGTCATATGACCTCACTGATATGAGGAATTCTTAATCTCAGGAAACAAACTGAGGGTTGCTGGAGTGGTGGGGGGTGGGAGGGATGGGGTGGCTGGGTGACAGACATTGGGGAGGGTATGTACTATGGTAAGCACTGTGAATTGTGTAAGACTGATGAATCACAGACCTGTACCCCTGAAACAAATAATATATGTTAAAAAAAAAAGAAGATAGTAGGAAGGGAAAAATGAAGGGGGGAAATCGGAGGGGGAGACGAACCATCTGAGAAACAAACTGAGGGTTCTAGAGAGGAGAGGGGTGGGGGATGGGTAGCCTGGTGATGGGTATTAAAGAGGGCACGTTATATGCAAACAATGAATCATGGAACACTACATTAAATACTAATGATGTAATGTATGGTGATTAACATAACGTAATAAAATTAAATTAAAAAAATAGTTATAAAAAAAAGTAAATCCTAATGTAAACTATGGACTTTGGGTGGTAATGGTGTGTCAGTGTATGTTCATCTATTGTAAGAAATGTCCTTTCCACTCAATTTTGCTGTGCACCTAAACTGTTGTAAAAAATAAGGTCTATTAAATTTTTTCTTCAAATTTCTTGTACTTTTACTCTATATTGCAATGTCAATATGAGTTTGGACCTAAATAATGAGAAAGGAAAAAAATAAAGAAAGCAACTTATGTGTTGGTGGTTTCTTCACTAGTGTTCAAGAATCCCAGCTCATTCCACTATTGGATATTTACCCCCAAAAAAGAAAAAACTAATTCTAGAAGGTACATGCACTCCTATGTTTACTGCAGCATTGTTTACAATAATGAAGCAACCAAAGTGTCCATTGAGATGAATGCATGAAGATGTGGTATTGATATTATAGAATATTACACAGCCATAAAAAGAATGAAATCTGGGTGAAATAGGTGATGTGGATTAAGTAGTGCACTTGTTGCAGTGAGCACTGAGGGATTAAAACTTAAAAAAAAAAAAAAAGAATGAAATCTTGCCATTTGCAACAACATGGATGGTCCTAAAGGGTATTATGCTAAGTGAAATAAGTCAGAGAAAGACAAATGCCAAATGATTTCACTTATATGTGGAATCTAAAAAAATAAATAAATAAATAAGAAGAAACAGACCTATAAATACGAAGAAAAAGCCGATGATTGCCAGAGGAAAGGTGAGTGTAGGGAATGGGAAAAAAATGGGTGCAGGGCAATGGAGGCACAGGCTTCCAGCTATGGAATGAATAAGTCATGGGGAAGAAAGATACAGCACAGGGAAGAGTCAATGATACTGTAATAACGTTGCATGGTGACAGGTGGTCGCTGCACCTGCGGTGAGCATAGCATAAGGTATAGACTTGTTGAATTACTATGTTGTACACCTGAAATTAATGTAACCTTGTGTGTCAAATATACTTAAATTAAAAAAAAAAAAGAATCCTAGTTCAAGTACACAGGTGCTCCTTGGGAGCTGTTTGAACTAAATGCACCAACCAGGGAAAAATCAATAAAGCTGTTTAAATGGTTTCCCAGGGACCATTGTGATGAAGGACTACTACTCTCTATCAAAACCAATAGCTGTACATATTCTGCATTTTTATTTTTTGGTCCGTGAACAGTAACTAAAGCTATTCAAACAGAGGCAAATTTAGGACCTAGAGAAACTATAAAGCAAAGCTGGGTATATTTTTTATTGTCATATCTGGCTGAAAAATAGCTTTAATTTCTATTTTACTTATACATAATATAAGCACCTTTCAAATGTAGGGGTTTGTTTTGTTTTGTTTTTTAATGCAGGAGAACCTACAGACACCAATGTTCTTAGAAAACTAAGTGAGACAGTACTCCATATGATGTGGGATGTTACAGTAGATTAGACTACTGAATTTGAAGTAATCATATTAGTTACTAGTCTACAAATTATTTGAAAGTCTGGATGATATGAGAGTGAATTTTCTCTTCACAATGAAGGTTAGAGCTCTAAGTCATATGTTTTTAAATACTGCCTTCCGGCACAAATTTAAACTATGGGGTGCCTGGATGGCTCAGTTGGTTAAGCACCTGCCTTCGGTTCAGGTCATGATCCCAGGTTCTGGGATCAAGTTTGCAGTGGGCTCCCTGCTCAGCAGGGAGTCTACTTCTCCCTCTCCCTCTGCCCCTCCTCCTGCTCACTCACTCTTAAATAAATAAATAAAATCTTTAAACTAAAAAAAAAGAAAATTTAAATTATGAATAATTTAACTGGTTTTATAAAAGCAATAAATTTAAACATATCTACAGAATTCTTACTCATGGAACTTTGTTTTCTTTACTTAAGTGAGTAACCAAGAAATGTTCCCTGATTCACAAATCCATTTCAAGTTATTTCAAATGGTTAAAAACAAATGAAATAAATCAACTAATGTCATTTGGATATGATTACATAATTTGCAGACCGATCAGACACTATCAAGAAAGATATTATCAACGTTTTTATCATTTTGTACTCTTAACAGTTCTAGATTTTACCTGTATGATGTCATTCGAAATCAAGGGGCAGGACAAAATCTATTAGCTAAAGGTGAGATGAGTTAAGTATATTATCCACAGTAATCCATTTATCTTTTCATTTAACAAGCATATATGAGAGAGTTATAGTACTCAACACTGTAGCCAGTTTGGCCGTAGATACAAAAGAAGTCAAATGCATTGAGATCTGGGAAGCAAGCAAGAGAAATAAGGTTTGCAGAGCACTGATTCTACGCCAGCTCTTGCAGTGAAATTTAAACGTCCAAATTTACTTAATTTTAAACAATAACTAGTTTTTATCTAAGTAGAAAAAGCATTTTAGGTCACTCAAATAAAAACAAATAGGCATACATACAAAAGAGAAAAATCTCAGCCTAAATAAAATAGAAAAACATTGGTACTATATAACGCAGGTGGGAAAACTAGGCTGGGGAAATGGGTAGGATTTAGAGAAACTAAAGTAGATTTCTTACGGGTGTCAAATTACAGAGTCTATTTGAGATCACTGGCACTAGACACTGGATGTTGCCACAAATAGCAAAATTATTTCTGCTTCTCTACCTCGGACTGTCTCCAGATTCAAAGTGTCAAGGAGCGAATAAATTGACTTAAACCTCTGTCATGTGTCCTAAGCCCTGCTGTCAGAGTTCAAGGAGCATAAGAACTTGGCCTTTTGCTTTTACAGTCAAAGTATGGCCCTTCCTCCTCTGTAAAATTCAAAGGTTACCTTCTTATTTTAAATTATATTAAAATTAAGTTCCATTAGATCTCTGCTTTGATCAGTATGTAGAAGGGCATGAAATCCCTTCACTCCTAAAAATACTAGATACAATGAAAACCATATATTCTATGAGACAACCAAAAACAAAGAAAAAAGAGGATGCACAGTTAATTCCATTGAGAAATTAGTGCTTTAAAAGTGAGCTGAGTGCTTATGGCAGTTTTCAAACCTAGGTCCATTTCACAGTCTGGGTACAGATGGATGAAGGGACAATCCTGCCATAGAGAGAGACAGAGAGAGAGAGAGAGAGACAGAGAGAATTCCCAGGGATAAGAAGAAATCAGTTGACCTTCTGGTAACAGTATGAGCTGATGAAATATGTTGGAAAGAGAAAGAACCCCAAATACTACTACAATATATTTCTCAGACCAACAAGTCTTCCTCTACCATTATCCTAATTATGCTGGGGAATAAAATGGCAATGGGGAAAGGACTAGAAAGCAGAGAGAAATTACATACCCTTGAATATCATTGTAATACTTGAGTTTGGGAGCCCTGACAGAATTGAATCCATAGGTGAACCAAAATAATCTGAAACAGTGTGTCCAACTTATTTCCAGATCAAAAAGACAAAGTCAAATGGTAGGGATGTGGGGATTCTAGGTTGGACAAATCACAGGTAATTTCAATCTAATGTAAGCTTTGGTCAACTTCACTCAAGGACAAATCTGAATGATAAACTCCTTACCCTAATTACTCCCTGGAAAATAAAACAAAATGAAATTTTACTTAGATCTCTACTGTTATTTTATGTACAATTTCAGAAACATGATAAAAATATATATAAACTATGAAATTAGCAGGTATCTGTGACCCATAAACAATAAGAAAAACAGTCAATAGAAAGACACCTCCAGATGATTCAGTTTTTGGAATTAGCACATAAGAATTTGAAAAAAATATAAATATGTTAAATAATTTATGGGGAAAGATAGATATAGAAGTAAAGAGATGAGATGTACCAGGTGTGAAATGGAAACTAAAAGAATCAGGAATTATAGAACTGAAAAATACAATATCCAATTTTTTTTAAAAGTTATTAAGATATACTTAAAAGAAGACTGGACACTAAGTAAAAAATGATACACAACCTCAAGACAGGTTAATCAAAATTAAACAGAGAAAAAGAAATTACTATTTAAACCATAGGTAATAGCAATGCATAAACAATGAATCATCACAATATATCATATAAGAACAGGTGAAATGCTGGCATAAAGAATGAGGTAGTGGAGCTAAACACAAGTAGAATACTGTAAAGTTCTAACATTATATGTGAAGTGGTATAATATTTCAAAGTAGATTGTGGTCAATAAATCAAACATGGAGTAATCCTGGAGTAACCTCTATTTTGAGTTAATCAGAATTAAACTAAAAAATGTACCAAATATGCATTTCAGGTTGTTACTAAGCTGCATTTTTATTCCAAGTTGTATTTGGTACATGCTCTCAAAATGTGTCATCTCAATTCTAAACACATCTAGAAGTTGCACTGGGCATTCCTTATGCATATATTTATTAGGATACACATTACCACAGCAATTTTCAGCTATAATAGCATTTCAAAAGTTTCAAAAATCATCCATTGAAAAGTTAGATAATTGGAAGAAATTTAGATGAATTAAATACTTAGTGGGTACTTATAAAAATTTATAATTTATCAACATAGATAAAACATTCCCTATTGCCATTACATTAGGGACATAACTAAAATATTGTTCAAGGAAATGTGTAACTACAACTAAAATTATTGGAACTGTCATCATGTTACACAATTGGAAATAGAAAGAAATTACTAAAAAAAAAAAAATTCCTGAGAAGATTTGTGTATGCGTCTGGGGAGGGTAGTTGGTGAATGTGTCTTTGGAAAACCTAAAATTTAATAAAACAATGGGAAATGGGAACAAGTCTTTTCAGATCTAGGGAAAACAACAATAACAGCAATTATAATGACAATGATGACTAGGATCATGAAGATGATGATGATGATGATGATAGCTACTTCTTAGTAAAATTTAATTATTTAGCACTCAGAAGTTACCTAATATTACCTTAATGGTTTTCCTATAACTCAGAGAAACTAATTAAGTAAATTATCTACATACAAACGGCTGGTAAGTGACAGCATCTTTAAAATATAGATCACTTTTTTTTTTTTTTAACTTTAGTTATGCTTTTTTGAATCCTTACTCTCTGGTGGAAAAATTGGTGCTGGCTTCAAAGACGAAAGCTGATGCCTATAAAGGGCCACTTAGAGAAGTGGCCCAGGAAATAAAAATATTCCTGAGACTGGACACAAGCAGGACTTGATAAGGTTATTCCTCCAGCAAAGAACCAATGTTTGATTTAAAGCAGAGAGAGGGGCCCTTGGGTGTCTGAGTTGGTTAAGCACCTGACTCTTGATTTCAGCTCAGGTCATGATCTCAGGGTTGTAGGATCAGCCCCAGTTCAGGCTCCATGCTCAGTGTGGAGTCTGCTTGTCCCTCTCTCTCTCTGTTCCTCCCTCCGTTCACAATCTCTTTCTCTCTCTCTCAAATAAATAAATAAAATCTTTAAGAAAGTAAGAGAAAATAAAGTAGAGAGAAAAAATTTCAAAGTTGTTTGTATATGTTTCAGAATTTCTGCTTCTATCCTCCATGGTATCAACTCAATGATTCATTCATTCAACAATCACTGCACCGAGTGCCTCCTATTTGCAACCGCGCCACCAGGTACTAGAAATACAGACATGATCAAGACTGGGAAAGTCCCTGTCTTCATGAAAATGGTGGTTTTGTTCATGTATACATTATATTACTTAAGATTTGTTTTAATTTAGAATTTATTAAATAGTTTTCCCCTATGGCTATACTAATTATTGTAAACTCTAACTGATCCAGAATCTGAAAAAAACCTCTCTTATAACAAATTGTTTTCATATTTTTCTACAGTAATAGCACATATTCTGCAGATTGAAGTCACTTCTGAATCCTCAAACATGCACTTAACATCATCATCACTTTTGTGCAAATGGGTTATATTGAAATACGGTCTTTTATATAAGTTTTAGCTATATGCCTTCAAATTTTCACAATAGTTTATTCCAGGTAAATGAGAATTAATTTATTAACAAACTATCCATGGATAAACTTCTAATTTAGTCAAATGAAACTGTTTTAACATGTGCTTTCATACAGTAGGCATTGAATAAATATCAGTTATTGTTAATGGTGCAATTCTACATATATACTGGAATTTTTAAAAATGAAAGTAGTTTTGAAAGTGCTTCCGATTTTTGTCTGTCATGGCCTACTTATCAGCTTATAGAGAGTATTATTAAGATATATTACTTTTTGAAAGTGAAATTCTGATGTCAGTATAAATTTATCACTTTAATCAAAGGATCTGGCACAGAAAAATATTATGGGATTATTTTGTTTATAACAGGCATGTTTATCTTATTATAAGCCTTACTATCTTGAAATTGTTCTCTTTCCCCATGTTAGAGTCAGCCCAACTTTGTTTCTGTTGGACACTATGAAACTGAGATTTGGTAACTGAGTTAGGTTATCAATGAATTACACAGCCAACCCAAATGCTTTGTTACCAAAAATTCATGTGAAAGGCTGCATTATTCAAATCAGTTCCAGTTTAGCCATCAACACTGATCAAATTAATTGGGTAATTGCTAAATCACTACTTTGTTTTGAGCTACAAAGACACACATTTAGAGCCCCTCTGCTGCATATTTCAAAGCACTGAGAGCATTTCTAATCTATGCGGTACCCTAGAGCCAGAAAGGCTTACTGCTACCCTAGAGGATCACCTACATGCCGGGAATAACACAACTAATAAAAATTTCCTTAGTTTGACTTGAAAATATAAAATATTTTTCTATTTCTCTGGAATCCTTAGATACTTTCTTTCTGAAATCTTATCTCTACAAAATATTCAGTTAAACAAATAAACAGTTCAAAATGGAAAGTCATTTTAATTAAAACAAGTGCAGTTCTTTTGTTTGTTTTCCCTTTTGAAAAATTCCAAGACAATAAACCTTAATATCCCGATTGTCTTATATATGACATTTGCTTTCATAAACCATGCAGTTATCAAGAGCTAATCCTGTAGAGAAAGTAATCAAGGAAGGTGTTACACAAATGCAAAACATATGATTAAAGAGAGGGAAGGCAAATCTCATGCAAAGAACTGAATATTATAATGAAATTGCCACTGAATGGAGATGTGAAGACTTCAAGCTCAGTTTAATTAGGCCACTGAGTGGAATCCCCTAAGACCAACAAGAATTGAACAGCTAATAATCAGTTTGTTCTTTGCTGATTACCAGTAAATCATGTCCCAAACACAACCCTGGTCCCTTCTCTAATTATGAATACATTTTCAGACCTCTCCTTTAATCTCTACACTTTTTATGGGTGCACAAATCTTAATCAGCTATCTGTAAGAGTGCCTGCAACTGCTAGTGTCTTGAAAGGCCTTCCTCCTGTTTAGGAAGTAAATATTTGCATCCTTTTGTACCACAGTGGTAAACAGCTGATCTTATGAGGGAAACTAGGAGCATAGGAGGCAAGTGCACATCAATGTAGGGGAGATTCTTTCTACATAAAGATCATTTTTTTTATAAAGTGCTTGCTCTTTATGGAAATTTGGAACTTCACACACACACACACACACACACACACACACAAGCAGAAAGAAAAAATTGTCCATGGTTCTACTATGAGAAGAGAATCACTGATAATATTTTCATTTATTTCCTTCCACATATATTTGGGGGGAGAAATACATGTGTCTCCTCTATGTCTTTATATATACTTATAAATAATATCACATCCTACTATTAAAAGTTAATAATATATGCATTCTACAGATATACTTCTTAAATATTTAATAACTACATACTTTTTTCTAAAGTGCTATAACATCATTTATTTTAACAGTTATTAATCATTTAGTTTGTTTTCTGTTTGATATTATGAATAACTGATGCCTGAGGATTTAAAAATCACTTTATATTTATGATTATATCCTACAGATACATTCAAAGGAAACTTCATACTTGTTTAAATTGCTTTCCAAACACCAAATTGAAAGAAGCACTCTACTTTTTGGGCTCAGGTTCTTTGTTTGGTTATAACGATTTCCACTGGTAGAATTCTATTATTCTTTTGCCATTAAAATTTTTTTAATCTTTTTGGAGTTTTTTAATAGCTCAGCTGTGTAGATTCTGAACTCCATAGCTGTCACCTCTTTCAAGTATTCTAATGCCAATATTCTGCTCATCTTCATTCTGGAAATTACTTCCATGTGAGTACATTTCCTCACTACTTTAGTCTTTGGTGATGACAATGCTGCTACAAAATATATGCAAAATAACTATCAATATCTTTATTGATAGCAACACCTATCATTTATTTATTGAGTGCCCATTAGGTACTAGAAAGTTTACAGCCACTTCCTATAAGGTAGAGTTTACTGTCACCATTTTTTCCCCCAGAGGAAGATACTGAAGCTCAGAAAAGTGAAATAACTTGCTTACTTCCACCGGCTACAATATTGCAGAGCTAGGTTTCAAACATAGATTTGTGATTCCAAACCTTCAGCTAACTTTATTGCATGCTATATCCTCCAAGCCAGAGAATTAACAATACAGTGGTGTAGGAAGAGGGTAAGGCATGGGGAATGTTGAAGTACGGCGTGGTGAGTGGGTTAGGAGGTGAAGTGGTAATTCACAAGTTGCCTGAGAGAGCAGATTCCGCAGATGTGAGCCAACCCATCTTCATTCAAGTTCTGCTCTGCTACTTACCAGCTTTATAGTATTAATTTAATCTTTCTTGGTCTCACCTTATCTACAAAATGGGGATTATGATAAGTACTTTATATGATTGTCATGAGATAAGGCATGTAAACTGCTTAGTCCAATATTTGGCACAACCTCCACATCTATCACCATCAGCCTCATCCTCATCACTGATGTTGTTGCCATTTTAGAGTCATTACTGCAACACTGATTAAAAGTTCCAAATGCAAATAAGCATGTGCAAGAAAGCAATTAAGAATGAACACAGTTTGCTAGGAAAAAAAATTCTAAATCTTAAGCCCACTAATGCTAAATGCCAAAGGACACAAACCCAAAATAGGATGGAATAGGGGTAACATGTAGTCCAAAATTCCTGAACTAACATTTGATGATGAAGTTAAAGAAAAGTGTGAACTTAAAAAAAAAAAATCCTCCTTTGTTAACAAATGAGATTTGAATAGGTTAATTACGTTGTACCCTTTTTTTACCCCTTATTTCCTACTGTATTTTGAAAATCACTTTAATTTTTTAGAGTTTATTTTCTCTTGATTCTTCCAAAATGAAATTTCTGGTGCTTATTAGATAGATGAATAAGTAAGTGAATTACTATGTGTTAAAAGATGTATAAGGCAATAGAGTGGACCCTGTGATACACCGTCCAGTTCCCCATGCGGGACAGAGACCCTCATTCCCTCTGTATCTCAGAGCTGAGTCCCACTCCAAAATTGCCCTCAGCCTAAGGAAGCTGCCTTGCCCAAGGGTATGTCCTCTCCCTGGACACAACCTGCCTCAACTGATTGATCCATGGGGGTGGGGAGAGGGTATATGCAAAAGCCCAACCCCTTTGCCTCATTCGGAATACCTTTGAAGGCCACCCCAGTTCCAGAGTTCCCTATGGGATTGGTCACAACCTGTGTGGCAACTGCACAGCTATGTACTTTTTCCCTCTGTTCAATTCCGCTTCCCTCACTTTTCACAGATGTTGTTCCCAAGAGCATTCTCCAATAAAATCCTTGCATGCAAATCTCAGAGTCTGTTTCCTGAAAATCTAACCTGTAGCAGGTAGTTTTCAAAATGTAATTTTACTTTTTATAACCTCATACTTCTATTAAAGATAAAGTTACTTGTGTATCTAAGCATATTTAAGATACATCATCATTGTGAGATTGTAACGGTAAAAACAAAAATACTGGAGGCTTAATTCTCGCTCAATCTTTCTCAAGGAAAGATTTCACCTCCTCTCGTTTCCTATAGCATTTACTTTAGAAAATGTGTAATTTTAACTCCTTTTTGTGTCTCTTTGAAATGTATGGAAAACATTCAAAGGGTAACTAACCCTCTCTTGTCTGATTTAAACCAGGAATGGCTTTCTCCAAGACCTGGGAGCCACCTGTTTGAAGTATAAGAATCAGGGGAGATAACACCCCTCTCTCCCAGTTACTGAGGGAAGGTAGGGAGTTAATTTCAATGGGCCCCTTGCTCCAAGTCGCAAAACTATTTCCTGTCATAAAGATTTGAGACGTTTATTCTTCCTTTGGATAAAGCCAATTTTCATATAGCACAGATGTTCACTCCATTGCTAAGTGAATTTAGGATAAACTGTGTCCCGTCAAATCCTCTTCCTTGAGGACTAGTTATTGTTTATCTTGAGAACATATTTGTAATGGGCTGTCTTGGCTTGGCTATACAAAAAAATGAGTTTCCTTCTGTCTTGCAATGTCTTTAACAAATGGCATGTGATGAGCATCATGTTGCGGTTTAATGCTTATTCAACTATAATACATATTTTTTTGTGTGGAGAGGTTTTCTGGGTTGTTCGAAAACTTTGTTTTTAATTATATTTCACCAACAATATTACAGGACCTTTAATGGGAAAAGGCAGCAACAAAGATGAAAGAACAGTTAGGCAGCTTGACTGGAATCATAGAATATTAGAACTAAAAGCAGGGTGCAGGGGCCTGTATGAAGCAAAATCTGGTTGTGTACCTCTCTTTCCAGCTTCACAGTCACAGTCAATGATGTCAACTACTTACCCCAAGGAAATAGCACACCCTATCAATCAAACGTTGTTATATTTTGTTGTTGTTGCTTGCTTGTTTGTTTTCCAGAGAGTCAGTTTTCAAACTTTTACAAGCATATCATTGGCTGAAAGCTACCTGGCTAAGAAAATCTGAACTAGTGATTGCTAAGACACAGAAGACAGTTTCAGAAGATAGTTGGCTAGATTCTACCCATTTGTTAGAGTGTAGTCAGGATAAAAGCAGGTTTTCTTTTTATCCTATATCATTTTTCCATATCAGTCTTAAAAAAAAATATATATATATATATGATACTTCTGGTAATATTTTAATCATCACGAATGAAAATTGGAGCAATTGTTCAAGATACAATAGTTAAAATAGTTATTAATATTTTTTTTATTTTTTAGATTTTTATTTATTTGACAGAGAGAGAGAGAACACAAGCAAGGCAAGAGGCAGGCAGGGGAAAGGGAGAAGCAGGCTCCCCGCTGATCAGGGAGCCCAATGCCAGACTCGATCCCAGAACCCTGGGATCATGACCTGAGCCGAAGACAGACGCTTAACCAACTGAGTCACCCAGACGCCCTTTATTATTAATATTTTAATAAGAAGTTCTAACAAGTGTTGGTTTCATTTTGTTCGATGAACTGGTACTTCCACATTAACCATCTCAAATGCTTTCATAAACGGTTCTTAAGAAGGTCTTCTAAACCCCATTAACAATGGAGAAAAAAGGGGTTCCTGGGTGGCTCAGTTGTTAGGCATCTGCCTTCAGCTCAGGTCATGATCCCAGGGTCCTGGGATCGAGCCCCACATCGGGCTCCCTGCTCCGCGGGAAGCCTGCTTCTCCCTGTCCCACTCCCCCTGCTTGTGTTACCTCTCTAGCTGTGTCTCTCTCTGTCAAATAAATAAATAAATAAAATCTTAAAAAAATAAACTCTCAGGTAAGAGAGGGAGGGACCTGTCAGAGGTCAAAGAGCTAAATAAGTTGGTAGAGACTATGGTTCCAACCTACTTTTGGTTCCACATAAGTGATTTTTTTTCTTCTACCCCAGGCTGATCTCACCTTCAATATCATTAGATTACAAAAACAGAGAAAGGCATAGCATTACTGGGGGAACTCTTGAAAGAGTGCATAAAGTACTTGAAAAAAAAAAGGAAGGAAAAAAGAAAATACCGTACAAAGAATACATCTAGCTACATTTAGTCTATGTGTCTTTGATTTTAATATTGCATCTTTTGAATGAAATTTTTCATATATTTAACAAAATAAGATATAATGTCTAAAGAAAAAAGAGGAATTAATAGGAAATATAAAGTAAGACAAATAATATCTAATAATATTGTACTCTTATTATGTGTTTGGATACTGTGCTAAGGTTTTTTTGTTTTTTGCTTTGTCTTGCTTTGTTTTGATAGAGACACAGAAAGAAAGAGAGAATGCACAAGCAGGGGAAGCAGCAGGGGGAGAGGGAGAAGCAGACTCCCATTGAGCAGGGAGCCCCACTACAACATGGGGCCTGATCCCAGGACACTGGGATCACAACCTGAGCCAAAGGCAGACGCTCAACCAAATGAGCCACCAAGGCACCCCTGGATACTGTGCTAAGTTTTTAACATACATTTAAAAATCAACCTTCAACCTGCATTTCTTTTTTTTTTTTTAAGATTTTTATTTATTTATTTGAGAGAGAGAGAATGAGAGATAGAGAGCATGATAGGGTCAGAGGTAGAAGCAGACTTCCTGCTGAGCAGGGAGCCCGATGTGGGACTCTATCCCGGGACTCCAGGATCATGACCTGAGCCAAAGGCAGTCTCTTAACCAAATGAGCCACCCAGGCGCCCCAATCTGTATTTCTTGAGCTTACATTTTGACTCAGCCATTTTTCTAGGTGCTTGGTTAAAGAGTGATCAAAAAAAAAACTTAAGCCCCTGTTAAAAAGCAAAGATTTTGTGTTTTTATTATACTAACATAAAAACATTGAGACTAAAGCTTAGAGAAGTTAAGTAAGTTGCCCAGATTCACACTTTTATTTGCAGATCCAGAGCTGATGGCAAAGTTTCTTCATTGTTTACAATGCTCCACTCTTGGCAGGAAAAAAGGAAGAGAAACTACTCAACATTGTTAAACTACATAGCCTCCGGAAAATACATATTTCAGTTAAGGCCATATTTAAGAACATAATGATAGAAATGTTATTCTAAAATAGAAGGGCGGGGGTAGAAAGAGAGAGAAGGTAGTCTCAAAACAGTATAAAAAAGTGGTTGTAAATGCCAAAATTGTACATTTTTTTAGAGAAGTTTTATGTTCACAGAAAAATTGAGAGGAAGGTACAGAGATTTCCCATATATCTTATGCCTCTACAGATGCATATCCTCTCCCATTATCAACATTCCCTATGAGAATGGTATATTTATTATAACTGATGAATTTACATTGATACAACATAATCCCCCGAAGTCCATAGTTTACCTTAAGAGTCACTCTTGATTTTATACATTCTGTGGCTTTGGATAATGTGTAATGACATGCTTCCAAAATTATAGTATTGTATAGAATAGTTTTCTTCACCACCCCCCCACAACCCTCATAGCCACCAATCTTTTAATGTCCCCATAGTTTTGCCTTTACAGAATGTCATATAGTTGAAACATACAGTATGTGGCCTTTTTAGATGGTATTATTTCACTTGGTAATAAGCATTTAAGGTTCTTCCATGTTTTTTTTTGTTTTGTTTTGTTTTGTTTTGAGAGGGGTGGAGGGGCAGAGGGAGAAAGAGAGAGAATCTTAAGCAGGCTCCATTCTCAGCATGGAGCCCAATGAAGGGCTCAATCTCATGACCTTGAGATCATGACCTGAGCCAAAATTAAGAGTCAGACGCTCAACTGAATGACCCACCAAGGTACCACTTTTCCATGTCTTTTCATGGCTTGATATCTCATTTCTTTTTGGTGCTTAGTAATATTCCATTGTCCAGATATACCACAGTTTATCCATTCACCTACTAAAAAACATTTTGGTTGCTTCCAAGCTTTGGCAATTTTGAATAAAACTGCAATAAAATTCATGTACAAGTTTTTATGCAGACATAAGTTTTCAACTTCTTTACATAAAGACCAAAGAGCTTCACTGCTAATTAATATGGTAAGAGTATGTTTAGTTTTATAAAAAAAATGTCAAAATGACTTCCAATGCATCTGTATCATTTTTCATCACATCAGCAAAGAATGAGAGTTCCAGCTGACCCACCTTTTTGCCAGCATTTGGTGTCAGTGTTCTGGATTTTAGCCATTTTAATAGGTATGTAGTGGTATACCCTTGTTGTTTTAATCTGCATTTCTTTGATGACATATGATATGGAGCATCTTTTCATTTGACATCTGTATATCTTCTCTGGTGAGATGTCTGTTAAGGTCTTTGGCCCACTTTTTAATCAGGTGTTGCTGTGTTCCACTAATTTTTTTTTTTTTTTATAAAACAAGTGGCATGCCAGATTTGGCCCATAGGCTATAGTTTGTTGACCCCTGTCCTAGAGGATACACAATAGAAATTTGAGAATTACATGACCACATACAATCATAATGTAGCAATATTTTTTGAAACAAGTTAATTCAATACTGCATCTTAATAGACAATGAAATTACATTAGGAATTAAAATTGTCCCCCTCCATAGGCTTTGATTTAGAGAACTGGTTTAATGTAAATTCATATATTTTGGAAATAAAATTCCTCTGTAGGATATACACTTTGTTAAAATAATAAATAGGATGGAAGTGACAATGCAAGCTTTTTCAGAGATTATATCTCCCAAAGGAAGTTGTGAGCTTTCAGGCATTTATTGAAAGCACATAATTACCTCCTATGTGCCTCCATCATTTGTCAGGCTACTTTCACTTTAAAGGCTACTTATGTATTGGGTTAATTATAGAGGAAATACCAGTACAATTCCACTTGTGACTTTTACACTGTCTTGTTCATTCTCCTTAAAATGCAGTAGGGCACAAACAGAGTAACTTCCCCCATTCACCTTTCTCTGAACAGAGATGAGTAGCCAGCCTGTTTTACCAACTGGACCAACTAGATTAAAAACAGGCTGTTTTAACTTTATAAAATAATGTTCAAGATATATTTTTTCCTGATTTTGCCTTTTTTAATATGGCAGAAAAGAGAAAGAAAACCTCATCATTTTTTCCCCCTCTCATTCCTTCTTCATGTTTCACTAGTTTCACGGGTCATTTCTGGTGGAGGGAGAATAAATTGCCCGCTCCTTGGATGGAGGCTCTTGTCTGAAGGGCAATATATCCTCTTCCAGGGACATGTTATGTCAGTAAAAAGTCCTATAAATGAGTTCAAGGTAATAGAAAACAGTCCACAGATGACATGTTACAGAAAGTGCCTTCTGGTTCCACTTCCTCCCCATATGGTTCTGGAGGTCAAAAGTGGTCTGAGACAAAGTTGTATAATAAATAAAGATAAGAAACTTAATCCTTCATTCTATGCCTTTCCACTACTTAAACTCATTCATAGAAGAGGCTTTGGAAAGATTCTTCTATCTTCCCAAAGATTCTTCTATTCTGTAGCTATGTGACCTTGGACAAGCTATTGCTACTCTGAGCCATAGGAATCCTCATCTATAAAACATAGCCAATAATACATTCTGCATAGTTCCTTTAGTTATCTTCTCTCAGGTTTACACTCGTCTTAAATATCCTCTGCTCTATTTATGGGGCTGGGAGTCAGTACACATTCCTATAAGGCCTGTGGTGTCCCAGGCTCCTCAGCCAGGTTCCATTAAGGTCTATCAGTATTGGCAAGAGATAAGAAGACAGAAATAAAAGAAAAGTTTCCTGCTTCTGACTTCTGCTAAGATAGCAGCAAGATTGGGGTGATCCCAGAATGTAGCTACCCTGACAAAGGCAGTAGCTTTTCTGAGGTTACAGTCTTTTTCAAGAAGAGATGTCTTTTAGAGAATCCAGGGTCATGTGAAACAGTAGCTCCAACAGCAAATTAGCAGTTAGGCACTTGTGAGATTCTTTGTACTAGTAACTACTGCTAAGTAACAAAGTACTCAAAACTGTTTTTCACAGCTAAAAACAAGCAAAAAAAATTATTATCTCATAGTATCTGATGATCAGGAATCTGGAAGTAGTTTAGCTATTTAATGGTTCTGCCTCAGTGTTTCTTACGAGTTTGTACTCAAGCTGAAGATGAGGCTATATAACCTGAAGGCTTCACTTTGGTTGGAGAACCTACTTCCACGGTGACTCCCTCCCTCACATGACTATGATCAGGGATCTCAGTTCCTTTCAGGCTGTTGAGAGAACACTTCAGTTCCTCATTATAAGAGCCCTTCCATAAGCCTGCTTGAGTGTCAGCACAACATGGCAGCTGGCTTCCCCCTGGAGTGAGTGATAGGAGAGAGAGAGAGAGGCAGAAGCCACGATATCTTTTCTACTCTAGTCCAGAAAGTGATACATCATCGTTTTGCAATAACTTCTTGGTCACACAGACCAGAAAAGATCACCCAAGAGCATAAATACTCAGAGGCAGGAATGCTGCCTTAGATGCTGGTCATTAATCTTCTCCCTTCTGTTCCTAAAGTCTTTCTAACACCTTTTAACTTTCTCCTCCTCTCCATCTCCCTTTCCCTCTCCTTCCACCCCCCCCCCCATTCCCTCTCCCTCTCTCACACCTGGAGTGGTTTCTGTTTTCCTAACTTGATCCTGTCTACTAATCCTTCCTAGCACTTGCCGAGAAAGTATAATGTGAGAATGGACAGTAATAAGGTGTCAAAAACCTGGCTTACTGGATGACACTTAGTAGGCATTATATTACTCCTACTTTAATAAAGTGAAAAGCATACATCTTGGCCTCCTATGATTCCCCCAGAAGAGTTAGACCCTTTATCTTTTAAGGCATTCAAACAATTTAGCAGTACCTCCAATATAACTCTTAAGGTGTAGTGTTAAAATTAATCCACTTTATACATCTGCATCCCCTTTTAAATTTGAGCTCCTTCGTGGCAGGAATCTTATTTTATGTTTCTTCATGTCTACAGCACCTAGCACAGTGTGTGGCTCATAATACGCATTCAGCAAATGAGGGGTGAGGAATGTGTGGGCTGAGGGTGGGGGGAGGAGGAGAGGGGTGGTGCTTCTAATCCCCTCCTAAATGGAAACGGAGTAGATGAATTGAACTGAAAATGTGGAGATCACTTAATGAACCACTTCTGAGAGAGTAATATTTAGACACTTTTTAATTTTTGTACCATAAAGGAAGGTGGAAATATTTTGTTCTGCTTTCTATTCTAAAACTTAAATGTGCCTTTTCAAAATTACTTTGGTATGCAATTATGCTTATAGAAAGATAATTTTTATTTCAGATAGTCAAATAATAAAATGTTGGAGTGAGAGGAAGGCAAAAACAGGACCCAATTTTTAAAAATCTTATCATAAAGCAACCTAGAGATTGGAGCTCCCTTTGAAACCATTCATCGGTTCTGAAATACCTGGAGCAAGATGGGGAATAGCAACTGTGCGATTAAGGACTGGCTGGTTATCTTTTTTGCTTAAATGCCTTTCTTCATAGACAACTTAACTCATTCTTTCATCTAGGACTAAAGAGGCCATATCAAGAGCCTCCTAAGATGTCAGTGTGTCTACGTGTATGTATGCATGTCTGTGAGTGTGTGTGTGTGTGTGTGTGTGTGTGTGTGTGTGTGTGTGTGTGTGAACCCACATATGCTGGAGGTAAAGAATAGAGAGAGGATTTGACATGCACTGTGGAAGAAGTGAAGGAGGCATTTTCATTATCTGACACATTCCAGGAAAGTATTTCTCCCTCACTCCTTCCCTGCAACTCACTGCAACCACACTTAACTCTGAGGAATTAAACTGGTACCCAGAACTTTAGCTACAAAGCAGTTTGATAAATCTAGTCCTATTTTTAAGCATTCTAATCTCTGTAGCACAGGAATGCACATAGAAGAAAGTGGGATTTTGGGGGGCACCTGGGTGGCTCAGTCGTTAAGTGTCTGCCTTCGGCTCAGGTCATGATCCCAGGGTCCTGGGATCGAGCCCCGCATCAGTGGGAAGCCTGCTTCTCCCTCTCCCACTCCCCCTGCTTGTGTCCCCTCTCTCGCTGTGCCTCTCTCTGTCAAATAAATAAATAAAATCTTAAAAAAAAAGAAGAAGAAAGTGGGATTTGGATTCCAAGTACCATATCTAGCATACTTTAAATTCAAAGTTAAACTGTATCTGTAACTACAAAATTTTACATTCTAAATTCAGATGTTTTGTTTCTATCTGGTTATACAACTATAATTAACAAATTTAATTCACATCTTGACATAGCATTGCATCTTTTCTAAGAGTAATTAATTATTCAGGAAAAAGAGTATTTATTTCTTTGTGCTAACTTTTTAAAATTTATACATAATTAGAAGGTTAAGTTGTCCACACTTGAGTAAGAATCATGACAAAGAATATTCTCTCCAAATTTGTATTCAATTGCATCAGAGAACCTTAGCTCAAACACATTGTTGCTTACAACAGACCACATCAGCCTCCCTTGCAGCTGGGTATGGTCATATCTGGTAAGTGAAATGCCAAGGTGTGGCTTTAGAAAGGAGAGTGTGTCCTTCTCTGCCCTCTCTCCATCTACCTGCCTGGAACTTGAATGTGACCATCAGAGGTGTCTTAGCAACCATATTGGATTGTGAACATCAAGATCACTCCATGAGTCTCTGATGATGGGAGTAAGGGAGGCTATCTGTTTTTCATTCTGATTTTCTCAAAGAAAGAGACAGCCATAATCTTTGAAACTATGTGACCATAGGACACTATCCAAATGAACTACCACAAGCCTATATATTAACATCACCTCATTCATTCATTCATTCACTTGTTCTTTCATTCAGCAACTGTATGTCAAGTGCATCAGTATGTCAGGCATTGCACTGGGTTGTACTAGTCCATATACATTTCAAGTGTGCACATGGAAACCTATGACGTCACAAGGTTACAACACTTTTATGAGCTATCAAGTCAAATATGTAGCACAAGGCTGTCTAACTTATTAGGACCACAGGCGGCCATTTCTGTTTTATAATGTGAAGGGCATTAAAGGGCTTAGGATTTTAATTTTTTGAAATAAGGATGGGGGAATCATAAAGAGAAAAAATGATTCTTAAGGTTTATTTCTTAATTACTTAATTGGTATTCTATTATCAGTTATTCTATTAATAATTATTGCTAATAGATACTAGTATTACTTAATTAGCACTTTAAGATTCAAATTTAAGATTCAAATTAATGTCAGAAATATCTTTCCCACCTGATACCTAGAACCTCAAAATCCCCTTCCACAAATTCTGTTTCCTGGGACAAATATATTCATTGTTACATGAGCTCAAAAATTAATAAGGAGTGGGATTCTAAACAAATGTGGTAGGGCGCCTGGGTGGATCAGTTGGTTAAGCGACTGCCTTCGGCTCAGGTCATGATCCTGGAGTCCCAGGATCGAGTCCCACATCGGGCTCCCTGCTCGGCAGGGAGTCTGCTTCTCCCTCTGACCCTCTTCCCTCTCGTGCTCTCTATCTCTCATTCTCTCTCTCTCAAATAAATAAATAAAATCTTTAAAAAAAAAAACAAAAACAAATGTGGTAAACCTGTGTGTCAGTTCCCGGAGACACTGGGAAATAGTGGAAGCAAAAGGCTGATCTGGTGGTAAAGGTGGTGGCAGAAATGCAGAAAGGGCAGACTGACTCCAAATAATGCAAGAGAGAGGAAGAGGCAGCCAAAAACTTTTTGAACTCTGCAATTGTGTCAATGGCTGATTGCTGCATTTTTATATATAGTTAATTTCTGCAAAGTGAAATTTGAGGACAGGGGTTTTATCCTGGAGAAAACCCATGTGCTTGAGGGTAGGGAGCATTAGTTCTTTTTTTTTTTTTTTTTTTTTTCATTAAAAGCTGTTATGTGTCTAAATGCTCATGTGCCTCTTGGGGTCTGTGACTCCCCAAATTATGAAACCTCCTTTTATACAGATATTTTGTGTACTCAACACAAGAAGGATACAGCCTTCTCTCTTTTCATTTTCAATGGCCTCATGTCAAGATCTTCAGAACTATACTTAAATTATTTTTGAGGTAAATAACGTTAGAAGCTGAAGGAGATTCTAGAATATAAATTATCCCCAAGGAGAGTTACAAGAGGCATTATTCTATCGTAGACTTGACATGATGCCTCTGCTAACTGGGAATGACATGCAGAAGGAGAGGTTTATAACACACAGTGAGCCACAGACTGTAAGGTCACTGATGCAGGGACAACTTAAGCCTGATGAGACAGAGCCTTTCTGTAAGTTCAAAGCTAGATCCTCCCAGGATTGCTTTTTATATTGACTGACACCTGACATACAGGGATCAATGTTGGAACTTTGCAGAGATGAGAAAGAAAGGCAGAGGGGAAGCAAAATGACAAACTGAATTAGTGGGATGTGCCATATATTCAGCTTCTTGGAAACACAAAACCCTTGTAATATAGGATTATAAATCTTTAGCCCTGAAGAGAGATTTATACAGTTGTTATGGGGGGAAAATAAATGATTTAATGCAAACAAACACCAGAACACTTATTATACAAGCACTTTTCTCAGTACATCGAAGTTAGTCTTGCACTTACACTCTATGGGCCTCAACAAGTCACATAGTCATATCTGAATTCAATAGACAAGTAAATAGCAAACCTACCACATACCTGGAAGGAGCCATAGAACAAAATATTTGTGAAGAAGGGACATAATAGCTACTGCAAATTGTATCTAAATTTCAATTTAGGGGCACCTCGGTGGCTCAGTCGGTTAAGCATCTGCCTTCAGCTCACGTCATGATCCCAGGGTCCTGGGATCGAGCCCCACATCGGGCTCCCTGCTCCACGGGAAGCCTGCTTCTCCCTCTCTCACTGCCCCTGCTTCTTTGTGTTCCCTCTCTCGCTGTCTCTCTCTCTGTCAAATAAATAAATAAAATCTTAAAAAAATAAAAAATAAATTTTAATTTAGAATGAAAAGCCAGCACCAAAAAATCAAAACATAAAAACTAAATGATTTTTTCAAGTTATGTCTTTTTAAAGGGAATTGTATAGAATGTATGTATACATATATACAGAGAGAGAGAGGAAGAAGGAAAAATTACCTATAATACCACTCTATCTAGAGACAAACACTGATTATCCTTGTAGTCTTCCTATCATGTAAAATGTACCAAAGTTTATGTCACCAACGTCTTTGAGTGTTATGTTTTCCTGAATAAACATAAAACTTACACATTATACGAATATGTGAAATATCAATATATCCCTACAATGAAAATGTACAAAATTTTCAAATTATTATAAAAGCAAAAATACCCTTTAGACATACTAATTTTTATTTCAAATATCATGTAAGTTATTTAGGATATATTATTTATAGAGTAGAAGTCATATTAATCTTTATATATGTATGCATATGTGGTATACATTAGTGTGTATACACATGTATGCATTTATAATATATACATATGGTTTTGTATATGCTTATAATATTTTACACTGATTTATTCCATCTTGATAAGTGTTCAAAATGATGTTTAATAACATAGTTCATATTAAGGATGCATTACAATATTTAATCAGGTTTTTAATTTTGTATGCATTTTCCAACATTCAGAAGTAACATATATATATGTTATATATAAATATATATATATATTTTTTTTTTTTTTTACTTTTTACTTTAAGTAGGCCCTGCTTTAAGTATGAATTCATACATGGGGTTTGAACGCATGACCCCAAGATCAAGAGTCACATGCTCTATCAACTGAGCCATCCAGACACTCTATAAGTAACACTTTTATAATCACTATGGAATGTGAACATAAAGAAAACTGGAGTGTAAACCCAGGTGCCTAGAGGAGTGCTGGTAATGTTAAGCATTACTAGATGCTTAATTAATATGTATTAAATAAATGAATAAGGAATGAATGAATGCTTTGGTTCACATCACTGAACACAAATTCTTTGTTGAATTCTCTAAAAATTTCCTATGGTACACTGTTAATGCTGAGTTGTTATAATCAAACAGTAACAACACCATACAGTCTTTTTTTAAAAGTATTAACCATTTATATGAATGTAATCAGTGTGAATGCCAATTTCATGACATTTACTCCAATAATAGGTATAATATTTAAGATGTTTTTCCAAAATATTTTCAGTTATATAGTTTTAAAGTATTGTTTTAATTTTAAAAAATTAATTAACTTTTATTTCAGAACAACTGAAATGAGACTTGTTTCACATTATTTGCTAATGTTTGTATTTTCCCTGATATAAATGTTTGCTTGCTTTCGGCCAATATCTTTGCATTATCTTTGGTCTTATATTATTTATATTATTTACTAAAAACTTGATGAGTCTTCAGTATCTTCTCAAACTAAGAAAAAAAATCATTACACAATTCTTAAAACAAAAGAAACATGTCTTCTTTTATTTTTGCTTTGTGTGGGCTTTAGGATATCTCTTCATTATACACTGAAGTAAAAAGAAAACTGTACAAAAAGTGACCATTTTCAGATGCATTTCACTTCCTTTCCTACCTTTTAATATACTTGACTAAAATAATGTCAGTAGTAATGCCGTGCATAAAATTTCAGGAAAATAGTAACATCAGAGAAAGTATATTATATATATATTATATATATATATATATATTATATATATATATAAAGTATGTTTTCAGGATTTCAGTCTATGGTAATCTTTTTCAGGATAATTTTGTCCATACCATAATTATTTTAATGAGTGTTAATGTTATTTATTTAAAAGTACATTACCTCTGTCATTGTCATGGGGATATAGATTAATGAAAGAATATAATAATTCATTAGCTTGAAATGAGTGACAGGCTTTATTATACAAAGAATCCAACTTCTATCATTCCAGAACTTAAGAAATCCTGAATACATTTTACTTTTCTTTTTTATTTTTTTATGTAAATTCAATTTTAAAGAAAACTTTGAACACTGACTAAAACATAATTTAGCTACAGCTCAGTTGTTCCTTTCCTCTATTTAATTTGCCTCAATTATGTCACTTGCATTGAGGTAAATAGTGTAATTTATTAAAAATGTCAAACTTCACATTTCACGTTCTTGATTGATTTCAGCTATTTTATAAATTATGGCATTGTACTTCTTGCCACATTTTAGCAAACACCACAGTTTGAAAGATCTCCATTTTTCAGTCTTTATTGTATTTTTTTTAATGAAAGCACAGACACTTAAGGATATGTTACTTTTGTTTCTATAAATATTTATAATTTTTAAGAGGCCAGCAAATTGACTGAGTTACTTTTAATGATTTTTTATTTCCTTCATTTCTGCTCACTGTCTAGTATTTCTTCACTACTGAGGAGCTATTCAGATTAGCCAAAGTCAGCTTTTTTTTTTTTTTTCGCCATTCAGAATTTGGGGGATTGACTAATAAAATTTGTCTGGGGAAAAATAAACCAGTGTCTATGTCCACATACTTTATGAATGCAAGACACAGAAATTATCCTTTCATTGTGCAGGACTCAATGTCTGCAAAAGAAATAAAACACACAGGAAGTAGCTGTCTTAGAAACAGAAACTCAAATATTTTTCATTACATGTCAATAGCCAAGTTCAGCCAATAGTTTTACAAATCAGAGTTTTAACATTAATACAGGATCTTTTTCCACCCACCTAAAAAATATCATACTTAAATATAAAATTACAAACATAACTCTATAAATTTGTAAATTATCTCAAATTCAAAATAGCAACATCTCTTTGAGCTGACTGTCGTAACCAGTATAAAATAAGCATTTTGTTAACTTAAAAAGACTACACCATTCACAGATGAAGTTTAACTAATAGTAATGATGATGATGATGAGGATAAGAATAATAATAACGTGCTATATGGTATGTCTAAATAGATCTGAGTAAGTATGATAATAATGAAGGAAGAGTTGCAATTTATTCTTTATTTTATTTGTATGTGCCCAATAATTATAAAAACATTTGGGAGTGGTTAGGTTTATCAGTTTGCTGAGATACTGTTATCTTTGTAGAAATACCTTTTAAATATTATTTAGCCTAGCCAATCCTGAGACTTCTACTGGCAACATACAACGACCCTTTACTTTGAATTCGTCCTGTAGATGATGAAATATCTACAATGAGTGTACATTTGTCTGCTAGGGAACTTTCTCTGATTATAACAAGATTAGATTAAAAGATAAAAACTTTTCTAAACTGCCTCACAAATAAAAATGTCCTACTATTAATGCTGTCTTTTCCAAAATACCAACCTTGGCAGGTACTGTGGGCTAGTTCACTCACAATACCCTTTTGATCCCTTTCCCCCTTGCCTTCTTTACCGGAGAGATAGAAAATGAAATACGTGAATTCCCTGTGTCCCTACAGCCTACAGGGGTGTAAAGGTCCATAAAACAAAATCTGGCCAATGAGATGGAGACTTAAATCTCAATCTCTTGAGCAGACATCTGGCCTCATTTTTCTCCAGCCTCCTCCTTCCTTCCTGAAAGACAGATTTGATGTACAGAAGTGTAGGAAGCACTTTTCACTATTAAAACAAAGGTAACAAGTAAAGAAAGAGCCAAAAAATCAGCCTGCAACTTCGCTGAATATGTTAAGCAGCTACATAAATTCTGATCTACCTACTACTGATCTTTTCATTACAGCAGGAAATACACGCCTTACTTTGTTAAGCCACTTTTTTTTTTTCAGGTATTCTGTTATACCAACTGGATCCCAGCCAGTGAGCGAGGCCTTCTAAAGGGGTGACAAGATAATAAAGGAGAGGAAATGGACAGCACTTCTGACGTGAACAGAGCTTAGAGAACTGGAAGAGTACTTAGAAATTTTATAAAATCCTCTCATTTCATAAAAGAGGAAACTAATACCTGCAGTGGTGAGAAATTGCTCATGTTTATATAGCTTAGTGGCAAAGTAAAACCTAGGTCTCTTGACCATCAATCTTTCCCATTCCCTCTTTTACCGTGTTCAAGTGCTCCAAGAGCTAGTGAAGATATCCTCAATTACTCTCTCCTTATTAGTGTGGTCTCCACCTCTCCATTTCACACACAGCAGTGGTGTGGTATTTCTAGACACACATAGAGGTGTACCACAAGGGGTTTGGGGAGGCTGACTGTGGTACTAGGAAATTTTATTACTTGGAAAATATTTATCTTACCCTCCCAATCCTGCCTCCCACTCCCATGCCCAATAAATCTCTTTGGCTTTAATACTGCATAATTTTTGCTAAAAAGTGTAAGAAGAATAAAATGGAAATTAACTTGCTCTATTTTCCCACATTATGGAAAAAGAAGCCAATCTCATTTAAATAATAGTGATCACCTTAACTACATGCATGTATATAGTTGTATCTAGATATATCTAAAGACAGATGAAAGAGAGAAAGAGACTATCTCCTGACTATCACATTTAAAAGCCAAGGCTATTGAAACGTTGTAGGTCTCTCTCTTTCTACTTTGTTTAAGGTTGGTTTTTGCATAGGAGCCAACAAAGGGTAAAACTTCTAAGTGAGCACATTACCAGCAGGGCATTAAGTTCTGGGCTTAGGTTCAATGTTGTAGTTCCTGGAAGACTAGAGAAACAGGACAAAACCTAGCTATAGTCCTCAAGGAAGTTGGAGACTTGGCAGGTCATTGAGACTAGGCATCCAGGCATAAGGTGATGAGATGGGCACCCCAATGTAGAATGGGGCTATTTTGTTCTCATAATCAAGGCATCTACTAAAAGCAGGTATAAAACTGCCATAAATCCCAACTTGATTGTGCTACAAAATGTTTTATGTGTTTCCAAGTATTTGCTGTTTCTTTTTTTGATTTTTTTTCTCTTTTGGGTAGTCTAGTGCTTTGTCTATTTTGCAATAAATGACAAATTATTTAATTGAAGTATTATATGGGGTAGCCAATGCTGTGTGTCCAATCTACATCTTCTCAACCCACCCTGGAAGCTACTTGTAGTTGTGGTGAGCAATGCTGTATAAGCTGATGGCTTCCTAGTTCAAGCACCCAGGTCTTTCTGCCTGAGGGCCTTCTCTTGTTACAGGATAGATGGAAAATATAGGTGGGGACCAAATTGTTTCATCTGTGATAGGAAATTTCTGGATGCAGTAGTTCAGGCAGGACACAGGTGAGACAAAGGAGCTTAGAGTATAGTTACTTTTCTAAAAGGTAGTAACAGAGTAGGAAACATATGCACTTTTTACTGTTGCTGAGTTCAGGTCAGGTTAATTAATACAAAGTATCTGCTAGAGCAGCTTCGGGGGTGGGAAAGAGAGAGGATGTAGAAGCGGATTAATTTTTGTTGTAAAGAGCAAAAGGCAATTAATAATTAGCTTCTGACCCTTGGTAGAACCAAGCTCAACACAACAGCCCTGCAAACCAGGCTATTAAATAATGAGAGGTTTCTAAATATATTCCTTTAAAGATATCAAAAACTAGGCCTGGAAGACTCACAACCTAATTTTCTCTTTGGAAAATAGAAACAAAACAAAACAAAACAAAAACAAAAACAAAAAACCTTTGTGTACCACAGAAGCCCTACCATTAGCTTCAAACAGGAAGAGAGGGGTAATGATAAGAGTAGAAGAACAATAAAAGTTTTCTGGCTTGGTAGTTTGTTGAGAGGAGAAGAGAGGATAAAAGAGAGAATAAAGAAGTAAACTATGGGGCGCCTGGGTGGCTCAGTTGGTTAAGCGACTGCCTTCAGCTCAGGTCATGATCCCGGAGTTCTGGGATTGAGTCGAGTCCTGCATTGGGCTCCTGGCTCAGCGGGGAGCCTGCTTCTCCCTCTGACCCTCTCCCCTCTCATGCTGTTTCTCTCTCTCTCTCTCTTTCAAATAAATAAATAAATAAAATCTTTACCAAAAAAAAAAAAAGGAAGTAAAATATGTAGCCACTTTTCCCCCCTCAAAGTTTTAACCCAGAAAGATGGAGAAGAATATGATAAGTGAGGGTGGCATAGAAGTGGAGGAGAGGGATTGGCTTTTCATGGAATTTCAAGCTTTTTCTGACTTATTTCAAACTGTGGCTTTTGTTTCTCATTTGACTCCTTAATATGATCTCTTTCTGCAAAGAGCACCCTTCCCAAATATGCAACAGGCCTCAACAGTAATGGCCATGGCTGTCTCTTTTAGAATTGGACTTCCCTCTCAAAAGAGGTTCAGATGAGGCAAATCTGTGGAAAGCTGGTCTACAGAAAATAGAATGGAGGTTATCTAAGGCTGAGGAGAATGGGGAAGTGACTGCCAGTGGGGGTACAAGGGTTATTTTGGGGTGATGAAAATGATCTAAAACTAGATTGTGGTGTGGGTTCACAACTCCGTAAATAAAAATAATACATTGAATTATAAACTTTAAATGGGTCAGTTTTATAGTATATAAATTATATCTCAATGAAGCTATTAAAAATGCAAGGCCTACAACAGTAGTGTTCAACTATGGGCATTTTTGCCCTCCAGGGGACATTGATCAATGTATAGACATATTTTTGGTTCTCACAATAAATAATTAGACTGCAATGTCACTTGTAAAGGTTGAGAAAACCTGGTCTAAAGAAGGAGGCTTAATGAAATTTTATTTTGCCTCTTCTGATACTTTGTATTTACTTCTGCATTTTCCACAAGTTTGTGGCTCTATAGTCTCCACAATAAAAAGGTTCTCTACTTTTTTTTTTTATAATCCAAATTTTAAAAAATCTATTTTCATGTGTCAACATCCTTTATTTTTGTAGCTTGTTTTCTTTTTAAAAAAAATTTTAATAGACTTTATCATATGATCCATTAATTCCACTACTGGGTATTTACTTAAAGAAAAATTAAAACACTAATTTGTAAAAAAGTATATATATATGTATATATATATATATACATATATATATATATGTATATATATATATATATATATATACCCCTATGTTTATTGCAGTATTATTTACAATGGCCAAGATATGGAAGGAACCCAAGTTTCCATCACTAGATGAATAGATAAAGAGATAAAAAATATATATACAATGGAATATTACTCAGCCATAAAAAAGGAATGAATATTACCATTTGCAATAACATGAATGGAGCTAGAAGTTATAATGCTAACAGAAATAAGGTGATTAGAGAAAGACAAATACTGTATGATTTCACTCGTGTGTAATTTAAGAAAGAAAACGAACAAAGAAAAAAGAGATAAACAAAAAACAAACAAAAAACAGACTTAAATGTAGAAAACAAACCGGTGGTTTCCAGAGGGGAGGTGGGTGGGGGGATGAGTGAAATAAGTGAAGGGGATTAACAGTACAATTACTGTGATGAGCATCGAGTAATGTATAGAACTCTCAAATCATTATATTGTACACCTGAAACTACTATAATACTGTATGTTAATTATACTTGAATTTTAAAAAAAGTTTTAATAGATTTTAATTTTTAGAGCACTTGTCTCCACACATTCAGTCTCCCCACTATCAACATCCCCCCCCAGAAAGGAATATTTGATATAACTGATGGACCTACATTGACATATCATTGCCACTCAAAGTCCATTATTCACATTAGGGTCCACTCTTGGTTATGTACATTCTATGGGTTTAGATAAATGTATAATAACATTTATGTCATTTATGCCATTTATTCCATTTATAATTGCATCCCCCATTACAGTATCATAGATAGTGGCTATAGTTTCACTGGCCTAAAAGTTCTCTATGTTGTGCCTATCTATTCATCTGACCCTCCCCTCTTCCCTCTGGCAAGCACTAACCTTTTTACTAACTGAATAGTTTTGCCTTTTCCAGAATGTCCTATAGTTGGAGTCATACAATATGTAGCCTTTCAGACTGGTTTCTCCTACAAAATAATACACATCTCAATCAACATTCTACTCTCTACTTCTGTGAGTTTGACTATTTTAGACACTTCATATAAGTGCAATCATGCAGTATTTGTCCTGTGACTGGCTTATTTCACTAAGCATAATGCCCTCATTTTCCTCATATAGTCATAATGCTATCACATATGGAAGGATTTCCTTCTTCTTTTATTTTAAGGATTTTATTTATTTATTTGACAGAGAGAGAGAGACAGTGATAGAGGGAACACAAGCAGGGGGAGTGTGAGAGGGAGAAGCAGGCTTCCCACTGAGCAAGGAGCCCAATGCGGGACTCGATCCCAGGACCCTGGGATCATGACCTGAGCCAAAGGCAGATGCTTAATGACTGAGCCACTCAGGCACCCCTCTTTCTTTTTTTATGGCAGAATAATGTTCCATTGTATGTATGTATGCTTGTGTGTGTATGTGTGCATGTGTGTGTCTGTGTGTGAGCGTGTCTGTGTGTGAGTGTGTGACATTTTCTTTATCTGTTATCTGTTAATGAGTATTTAAATTGTTTCCATGTCCTGGCTATGGTGAATAATGCTGCAATGAATAGGAGAGTGAAAATATATCTTTGAGACTTGTACAATGAACTAGAAAACACTGATGAAACAAATTAAAGACACAAAGAAATGGAAAGGTATCCCATGTTCATGAATTAGAAGACTCAATATTGCTAAAATATCCAGAGTACCCAAACTGACCTACAGATTCAATGCAATCTATCAAAATCCCAATGATGTTTTTTATAGAAATAGAAAAAAAGTCCTAAAATTTGTGTGGAATGAGAAAAGATCCCAAACTGCCAAAATAATCTTCAGAAAGAAAGACAAAGCTGGAGACATCACATTTCCTGATTTTCCCTGTTTTTAGTAATCAAAATAATATAGTATTGACATAAAAACAGACACATAAGCCAATGGAATAGAGGAGAGAGGCCAGAAATAAACCCACAGTCAACTGATCTTCAACAAGAATGCAAACAATGCACAATGGAGACAGGATAGTCTCTTCAACAAAGTGTTGGGACAACTGGATATCTACCTGCAAGAAAATAAAATTGAACTCTTATCTTACACCATACACAAAATCAACTCAAAATGGATTTAAAATTTAAACATAAGACCTGAAATTATAAAATTTCTAGGAAAAAAAACACAGGAGAAAACAAACCTCCTTAACACCGGTCCTGGCAAAAATGTCTTGACTATGACAACAAAAGGAAAAGTAGAAGGTTTTGCATAACAAAGGAAGCAACTAAGAATGAAAAGGCAAACTGGGACTCTTGTAAATTGATAGCAAAAAAATAAAATAATTTGATTAAAAAATAAGCAAAGGACTTGAAGAGACATTTTTCCAAAGAAGACATACAAATGGCTGATAGGTACATGAAAAAAATGCTAAGCATTAATCATCAAGAAAATGCAAATAAGAAATACAATGAGCTATCACCTCACATTCGTAGGATGACTATTATCAAAAAACAACAGAAAACAAGTACTGGCCAGGATGTGGAGAAATTGAACTCTTACACACCATTGGTGAAAATGGAAAATGGTGCAGCCTCTATCAAAAACATGGCAGTTACTTCTGACTTGCCTGGCACATCAGAGTAGAGGTCTAACATGGCTGCCAAAGCAGGCATCTGCACATTTTTTCTGTAAGTACCAGGCACTGAATATTTGGGGTATTATGGGCCCTCAGGTCTCTACTGCTGTTACTCTACTCTGTCCTTATAGCTGACTGAGAAAGCTGGCAGTACTCTGCATATCACCATAGTTAACACAAAAAGAACGAGTGGAGTTGTGTCCCAATAAAACCTTGTTTACACAAACAGTGTGCCAGATTTGTCCTGTGGACCATAGTTTGCTGAACCTTGATCTGAAGCATCCAGCTCTATAGATGCCATCTACCTGAAAGCAATGCTTGCTTTATTCCCATGTTACTATAACTTGTGGACATTGATGCTGCCTCTTTACCTGGTTTGCTGCTCTGGGGCACGTGGCCATCACATGAGCTACAGGGAAGCAATCACAGGAGTGTGTGTCTATTTTTCATCCCACTTCCTGTTAGCCTTTCCCATTCTGTTTGATTATCCCCTGACTGAAATCCTAAGCAAATATTTAAACTTCTTTAGAGTTCAGTCTCTATGACAGACCACTTCTTGGATTATACTGCTTTTGTTTTTGTCCTATTTTTTTTTTACTCTAAAAATTAAAAAATAAAGCCCCCTCCTCTTTCCCTTCTTCCTATTAGTGGTAGATCAGAGACTACCACCAATCTTGTCCATTAACTTTCCTATTGCTCTTGCAGCTAGCTCAGCATCTCCACCCAGAGTTCATTCAGCAGATTTTGTGTCAAAGCTTTTGCTATATAGGATCACTTTTTTAGTTTCTTTTGAATTGTGCAAGAAACCACATGAGAGGAAATCTAGCCTGAGAGATCTAGCTTGAAATTCCTGCTCCCATGCTCACAGAAGCTAGGGCAGACCATCAAAGTGAGTGAGGAATACAGAACAATTTCCAAAGGTTTACTTATGTTTCTTCTTTTTTATTTAGCTGCAATCAATGGCATTTTGAATCTCTGAAAAGGCAAAATATATGTTTCCTTGAGTTGAGCTATTGATTGATTTATATTAATCAGCCCATGAGGAAGAATATAAGGCCCAGAGCAGCTGATAGAGGATGAAGGCTTACACCCATTACAAAAATGTCTGAAAAAGGTTAGAATTTTCTAGCTTTCAGTATTGTCTTGGATCTCTAATTTAAGCATTCCAACACCAGGGTACCTTGACATCTAGAGAGAGAAAGATAAAATTATCAGGCACACTTGATAACATATGATGCATTCTCAAATGCACCCTGGAAAACTCATTAAATATCCTCCAGTCTTCTCTAATTATCCCAGTGGCCTACCAGGAGTTTCTTGTAACATCATAATAAAAAAGATATTTTTAACTGGCAAATGTAGAAGCTTTCATCAAATTATTTGGGGGCAAGAATTCCATTTCTTGTTAAATAAAAAGATTTCATGTACAGGAGATTCAACATAAGGTAGCAAAGAGCTTTGATTATTATATTTCAGAGCCTGGGAGTCAAATGTAAAAGCTAAAAGAAAATTCTGTTCCTCTGTGGGAGAACGTTCCGCAGAACAAAGACCTTTTACTACCCAGGACTTTTCTGAGTTTTAGATGTTGATTTTCCTCACTTTTCTTTTCAAGATCAGAATGTCTCTATTAGTGCCTTTTAGACAGAAATCTCATGCAGAGAATTGAAAGGGCACCACAGACTGAATAACATGACTTATTGTATAGATTACATGCATCGCAACTTATTTAATTATAAAGGTATTCCAATTCATGTATATTTTGCATTGGCTAAGAGTATCTGTTAAAAGCCTCAAAACTGAATAACAAAAGTGAAAACTAAGTTGATCACTTGCTTAAAGACTGCATTACTGAGCTTTCATTCCTAAATAAGGAGAGAAAAAGACAAAGAGAAGGAACATAATTTTATATGGTACCAAATGTATATGTGTTTACGTATCTGTATATATGTGTGTGTATACACATATACACACACAAAGGACATACATGTATGGGTCTGTGTTTATAAAACTATATACTATATATATATATATATAGTTCTATATGTATATAGAAAGATATAGAAAGAATTTTCCTGGTTTTGTTGAGCTTATGGCTTAAGCAGTTAAAATTTTCTAGTCTAAGTACACCTGAGACATTATAAGCAAATCATATGTAAAGTAAAATAGCAGTCTTTAATGGAAGCTCCAAAATCTTGAACATAAGTGAAAATTTCAGTTAGGTGCATAGATATATTTTAATATATCTGTATTATTGACTTGCTGAGTATAAATTTAAATAGAATATGATAAAATGCTAAATTCACTCTTTCCCCTAGGAAGGGGAAACTATTGTCAAGCCTCTGATTTGTATTGAATTATGAGGGTCAATAATAAGGATGGTGGCAAGATAGTACTGTGGTGTTTTAGTAGATTTAGTTGTGCCAAACTCATCTCTCATAAGAAACAT
This sequence comes from Zalophus californianus, assembly GCF_009762305.2. Taxonomy (NCBI): domain Eukaryota; kingdom Metazoa; phylum Chordata; class Mammalia; order Carnivora; family Otariidae; genus Zalophus; species Zalophus californianus. The sequence goes on along the minus strand of NC_045606.1, from coordinate 41,841,025 downwards.
CACATGTGGGGCGCCTGGGTGGCTCAGTCGTTAAGCGTCTGCCTCTGGCTTGGGTCATGATCTCAGGGTCCTGGGATTGAGCGCAGCATGGGGCTCCCTGCTTGCTGGGAAGCCTGCTTGTCCCTCTCTCACTGCTTGTATTCCCTCTCTCACTGTTTCTCTCTGTCAAATAAATAAATAAAATCTTAAAAAAAAAAGAAACATCACATGTTTCCATAAATCATAAACCACTGCAAGCCTCCACTGTCCAAATCAGCCTCCCTAGTAGTTAGTGTTGAATGAAAATATGACAGAGAATCCCTAATGATCACTGAGTAAATTTAAGCAACTGACACACTGTCAGGATATGTGAGATGGGTGTTGCTTTGGCTGCCAAGAAAAATGTAGTCACGGAAAGAATGACTTGTTCTGTTTGTGATAATGGTTTGTGTGCCATACATAGCTAGGAAAGAGACACAGTGCCAGGACACACCAAAATGTGCCAGAACATTTGCTCCCAGACAAAAGCAAAATCCACGGGATCTACCTGCAATGGCTCTGAGAGCCATTGAAAAAGTGAAGGCACAGGGCAGTGGGCTAATTAATTAGTCTTATGGAGGAAATATTACCATAGTTTCACAGAGAAGAATAAGGATTTCTTCCCATGTGCCATGCTTGGGGACACTGAGCGAGTAAAGCTCCCTATTTCATTTCCTTGATTGTAAAAACAGATGCCTTTTGGAGTAAAGACTATCTTGAAGCCCACAACAGCTGCTGTTGTTTGAAAAAGCAAGAGGAAAGCCAGCTGAAATGTGAATCCTTCCTATAAAATCAAGAGTCGGACTTGGTTCCCAACCATAATCCAACTGTAGTGAGGGAAAGTTCAAACAACAGAATTCTTTTTTTTTTCTTTTTCTTTTTTTTTTTTTTTTTTTTGAAGGGGAGGGAGGGAGAGCGAGAGAGAGAGGAGGGGCAGAGAGAAAGAAGGGAGAGAGAATCTTTAGCAGGCCCCACACCCAGTGTGAAGCTGGAGGCAGGGCTCGATCTCACGATGCGTAGATCATGACTTGAGCTTGAAATCAAGAGTCAGACTCTTAACTGACTGAGCCACTGAGGCGCCCCGCAACAGAACAATTTTTTTTAATTAATTAATTTATTTGAGAGAGAGAGAGCACGTGGGGTGGGGGTAGCGAGAAGCAGAGGGAGAGGGAAAGAGAAACTCAAGCAGACTGTGGACTGCGCTGAGCATGGAGCCCTTCATGGGGCTCGATCTCACAAAACTGAGATCAAAATCAAGAGTCAGACCCTTAACCGACTGAGCCACCCAGGCACCCCCACAACAGAAGAATTCTTAAGTGTCCATTATATTCAGGAGAAAAAATTATTATGGTGATTAGAAACATAAGCTCTGAAGTCTCACACCTGGGTTGCTATGAAGCCTCAGACAAATAACTGTATTTCTAAGCATCACATTCTTTATCTGTAAGCTGGGTATAACAATAATATCTAAATCATGGGGATGTTGAGAGAATAAAATGAGCAAACGCATGTAAAGTTTCAAAAACATATTTACCATAGAGTAAACAGGTAATTTTAAACTTAGTAATTTTATGACTACTGCTGTTTGCACAAAACAGTAAATGAGTAGGCATTTAAAATCACCAATACTTCATGGGAATGCAAACTGGTGCAGCTGCCACTCTGGAAAACAGTATGGAGGTTCCTCAAAAAGTTAAAAATAGAACTACCCTACAATCCAGAATTGCACTACTAGGTATTTACCCCCAAAATACAAAAATACTAATTCAAAAATCACCAACACTTCAATGAAAATAGGAATTCAGGTAACAATGGTGAAGGGCTTCATGTTTGATGTCTTAATTTAGAATTCAAGAAAATAAAATCACTATTTCAAATGCTTTCTCACCTTAAACAATTTACTTACTAATAACAGAATAGACCCAATAGGATGGTGGCGTCAGCTTTTACAAAAGAGCAGTGATGGGGAAATAATAAAAACAAGTAATGCTGTTACCATATTGATCGCTCCTCATCTCCTCATATTTTGATAGGTAGACTGTAATTTCTGACATGCACACACACACACACACACACACACACACACACACACACACACTTCAACACCTTTTGTGTACCTGTTTTCTTAATCTAATTTCCTTTACCTAAAACTACAATTCTGGGGGGGTAGGAGGATGGACTAACCTGGTTATGGGTATTAAAGAGGGCACATTCTGCATGGAGCACTGGGTGTTATACGCAAACAATGAATCATGGAACACTATATCAAAAACTAATGATGTAATGTACGATGATTAACATAACATAATAATAAAAAAATTACAATTTTAGATTCCATTGACCAACTATCCTATTGTTATGATTTATGTTCATTTTTAAAAGATACCTTTAAACATCTCCAAATCAATCTTTCTCAATAACAATGACTTTATGTTTTCTTGAATAATTTCAATTACTTCATAACAAACTGTGATATTTTATATTTTTCCATAACCAATCCATATATTCTGTCATCTCACTTTGTGAGAATTTGTGAGATATTTTTACATGAGACACACCTATGGGGTCACTTGTAATAAATGTCTCCTACAAAGTATCATTCTGTATCAGAGTAACTCTGACAACTGAAGCAAATCAGGTGTGGCTCTCTTTAGATGGATTTTTGTTTACTTTCTTCCCCTATAGCCTGCCTCTTTAAAACATGTGACCTATCTGTGGCTCTTGAAGACATGATCACAAATAATGTGTAAAAGAGAGGTTATTTTTATTCTATAAAGGGGTAAAATGTGTCCTCTATTCTCTCATTTCCAATAATTTCCAAATATATCTGTATCATATCATCTAAGAAATGGGAGTCTCACATTTACAGCATATGCCCTAGTCTCTAGCATAAAATCTTTGAAAAGAGGGTGTCAAAAAATCAACTTCAGAAAGTGCTCATTGACTGCTTTCAAAGGCAAAAAAAAAGAAAAAGAAAGAAAAAAAAGATTAACTTCATTATTTTAGAACTTTAGATCTCTGTATGTAGAATAAGCAAAATGACTGATACTTCCCAGGACAGTTCTATTTTCTAATTTTCTTAGCCTTTTCCCTTAAGTACACAGTTGTCAGGCTCTGTACCCTAAGCTTTAGTTTTAAATATTGTATCAATTAGTATAACTGTGACTTTGGTAACATGGTATTTTCATTTTCAACACCTTGATATGTAATTTTTGGTGCTTAGACCACTAAATGAATATATAATCAACTCTTTCTTGGTCAGATTTTCACCACAAGTAGGATTTTTTTTTGCCACCTTTGCTTCTCTCTTTTAGGTTGAGTCTATCGTAGAAAATGAAGCAGGCAACTTTTTCTCATCCTAGTTTCTCTAAAACCTGACAGGAAGAAAAAGACAGCAAAAGAACTCAGGGATTAGGTAGGGTTGTTTTTGTTTTTGTTTTTTTCCTTCTATGAGATAGTTAGAGAAAACACATATTAGAAAGGCAAAAAGCCTATTTGTGGGAGGAGCAGAAAATGTTGTCTTGGTTCTGATCTTCCGTGGCTCAGCACATTAAGAAGGTTCCCCTGGAGCAGCCATGGCCAGCACTGTTTCTGAGGACCATCTGACCCCTCTATCCCTTCTAATTCACCTTCTCTTCATCGGTGGGCAGAAGAGGGTGGGTAGAAGCAGGGGAGAAGAAGTTGCTTCACTCTGGGGTACCACCTTCCCTATTAAGGTTCCAATTCTCAGCCACTGAGTAAGTGTTAAACCATTTTCTGAGGATTGCAGAAATTTTGTTATATTTTTCCACTTCCTAGAACACAGAGAGCTTTGACTTTATGACATCCAGACTGTCGAGTATAACAAAGGCGGGACGTATTTAACATGTTAGAAGAAACTAAGCTGCTCTATCACAGGCCTACACCAAAGTAGATGAAACAGTAATAAAATAACAAGTGTCATACAAGATTAAACAGGACATGCATACCTCTCTTAACATGACCTCAGCTCACTGCTACCTGAGGGCTCATAAAAGCTGCATCAGAAATATGAAGAAGATCCCCTGGTTCAAGCACAATTGTATAGCTTCCAAAGAAACCTTAATTAAATTTCAAGCAACAGGATCCGTATCAGCAGAAAATAATTGCTCCATCTGACATTATTTATTTTTATCCAGTGAAACCTAGTTACCATGTTCTTCTACGCTAGCCCACAGTCACTTTAACAGAGTCATGTGAGGTGTGTTCCCTTTCTCCTCAAAAGCAGTCAGCTCTCATCCATGTCAAAGTGTACATTGTCCTCGTCAGTGATATGAAAGCCTATTCAGGCGTAGTGACACACCGTGGTCATACTCCATCATACTCCATTATGCCAGCACTTTACTTAATCATTGTCAGCCAGGCCCACCCATTTTTGCTCTTGTCCTGCTACCTTCACACCCACAATGTAGCAGATGCAAGCATGTCATTAATGACGGTCAGTTTTTTTCTTACTTTGCACAGATGGCCGAGTTATTTTTATTCATGAGGAAGCCTCCAATTTCAGATTTTTTAATGGGGTAAGAATCTTCCATCATAAAAGGATCATCAAATTACCTCTTATTTATTCATCAGTTTAACCTGTGGTTCTTTCCAATAAACTTTTAAAATAGATTTGAGTGGAAAGTGTTAATGTTCCCTTTCTCCAGACTTAACTATTGTTTTAAGACCATCTTCCTACTTACCAGAAATAAGGAATCTAAGTATACAATACAGTATATTTTTAACTATAGTCACATTGCTATATATTAGAACTCCAGAACATATTCATCCTCATAAGTGAGACTTTGTACCTTTTGACCAACATCTCCCCCTCCCCCCACCCCTGCCCCTGGCAACCACCACTGCACTCTCTGCTTTTAGGAGTTTTAAGTTAGAGTAATTTTGATTTCACATATAAATTAAAACGTGCAGTATTTGTCTTTCTGTATCTGGCTTATTTCACTTAGCATAATATCTTCGAGGTTCATCAAGGCTGCAAATAACAGAATAGATCTTAAATGTCTTAACCACACACACACACACACACACACACACACACACACACACACAAAGGAAACAAAAGGTAACATGTGAGGTGATGGCTATGTTAATTAGCTTGACTGTCATCATTTCACAGTGTATGTATCAAAACATCACACTGTACACTTTAAATATATACACTTTTATTTTTTTATTATGTTATGTTAATCACCATACATTACATCATTAGTTTTTGATGTAGTGTTCCATGATTCATTGTTTGCATACTACACCCTTTTAATTTTTTTAAAAAGAATCTCCTCTGAAGCATGTATTGTATTTTATACTTGCAAAATTAGAGTCTCAGCCTGTGCCTACACACTCAAGTACAAATAGAAAAATGTATAGAAGTAGTTTATATTTTTGCTAGCACGTATTCAGTATTTAGTGTGCTTCTCAGAGTTCTAAGAAATTTATATGATTAGCTTACCTTCTGAGGTAGGTGTTAGCATCATTCCAATTTTAAAGATAAGGAAACTGAGGATTACAGGGGTTAAGGTGATTTAAGATTGAATTCTGTTCAATACACCTAATTTTGAACTGTAACAGTAACATTTATTTGCTGAGTGACTTTGGGGAAACTATCTGAACTCTGAACTTTAGTTTTCCTTCTCTCTAAATACTGCTATGGATATAAAAGAACATCTGCAATATGTCTGGTGTACAACAAGCACTCAACACATGATAAATATAATGGTCAGAATACTTACTGAGGGGTAGAGTGGGAGAGACACTTACATGAGTAGCTCTGCATTTATCTACCCCACATCTATTACCACCTAAAATCAACCATCCTCTTTTAGAGCTAGCACTGAATAAATCTGCCTTTCAAGTTTCAAATGTACCCATTCATCTCATATACTTCATGATCAGGAGGTGAAGTCAGTGCCTTGTTTACTCCCAGATACGGTTTCCAGAAAATTATATTCTATTTAAAAATAAAATGAGCCTACAAAATTCTCCACTACTCCTTCAAGGCATGTGCTATCCAGTTACACCAACTTCCCCTCTTTTTAATACAGTTCCATATTGTTCTTCTGGTTATGAATTTTCTTTTCTAGAGTATATGGCTTAACATCTTCCTTATCATCTTCTTCCATTATCATAGGGGCCTGGGATTTTCTAAAGCCTTCACTACCAACAATTTTGCCTATTCATCTTTTTTTTTTAAGATTTTATTTGTTTATTTGAGAGACAGAGCAAGAGAGTACAAGCAGGGGGAGTGGCAGAGGGAGAGGGAGAAAAAGACTCCCCCCTACCCCCTGAGCAGGGAGTCTGATGCTGGGCTGGGTTCCAGGACCCTGGGATCATGACCTGGGCCAAAGGCAGACGCTTACCCGACTGAGCCACCCAGGCGCCCCTTGCCTATTCATCTTTAATGACATTCTCTCATCTACCCTACTTCATTAAAAAATTGTCACATTCTGACTCCACTTTGAAATCAACAACTCTCACATCCCTCTGATTGGTCATAGCATCCAATTCTTTATGTGAAAAATCAGTGAAATTCATTGAGGCCTTGAATTTATTTTGGCCCCAATTACACCGAATCATGTAGCCTGTTCCCAGCTGTATGTCCTTCCTTATTCCTCATACATTTATGATCCATCACCACTGTCACTCTCTTGGAAACACCCCTAACTCTCTGAAACTTATGTCCCACCCCCACAGCCCCATCTCACAGTCCCAAATTGAGTGTTGGTTGAGAAATTACAGTGGACAGATTGTTTTAACTATAAATTCATGATTGCTAACCCACAAGGGAATCCTCAGAACTGTTAGGCCCCCTTGCTAGGTTTTTCTAGACATCCGGATCTTTCATAGTCCTTACCAACTATCTGGTAACTTTGCTACCCTCCTCAGACCTCCACACTCTTCCCTCTTCTCTCAGCCTCAATACATCGTCCTCATTTCATAACTCACAGAGAAAACAAAGCCCTCGGATTGGCTTCTTCCTCACCTCCCTGCCACTGATCTCCAAGTCAGCCGCCATTTGTACCAATCTTCTCCTTCGTCTGTATTTTTAAGAGGGAAGAGGTTCCCCTCCACTTCTCAGTAACTACCTCTTTAGTGTGTGATCACTATTTCTTCTCTATTTCCTCACGGATCTTTTACCTTTGATTATACACTTATGATCTTGTCTTCTCCATAATCACTTCCAAATGTGATCTCATCTTCTCTATGATCACTTCCAAAACAAAAGAAAACTCTGTGCTAGCTTTCCAGTCATATTTCTTTTGGATTTTCCAGCCAAGTGTCCTAGAAAAAATTGTTACTTAACAGAGTCCCTTTACTTCCTGAACCATCTTTCAAGCTTTACTCCGAATTCCAAATAAGTGTCCGATGCCCAGCAACACAAAAATCACTCTGAATTTCTTATATTTTAAAATTATACATATATTTAAATATTTTATATTATATATTTAAATATTTAAATAAAATAATTGAATATGTATATTTCAATTCTGGTCTACTATAACTTTCCATGAACATTTGACAGACTTGCTTACTTTAACCTCATTGAAAACCTCTTCCCGTTGCCTCTATCTTCTTTAGCCATTTCATTTTTATCTTTTCCTTCACCAAACATCTAAATGTTGGTGATTCTTTGTCCTGAGCCCTCCTCTTTTCTCGATCTATATTATCTCCTTATGTAGTCATATCCTTTCCTAACTAGTGACTAGAAACTAGGTGCCACAAATAGCCAGTGGCTATAAACTCTAGCTTCTATGGTTGAAGGGTAAGAATCAAAGCCCAAAAGCTAAAAGCTGCTCCTGCAGAGGGATTCGAGCACAGAAGAGCAGTGCATTTTTAGAATGGCCCACTACTGTGAGATATTTGCATTTATTAAATCTTTTCCTGAACGTTAAATGTGACTTCATATTTCAGGACCAGGTGAAAGTTCTACATCTACTTTTTGGGTAATAGTCAAACAATTCCCAAACAGTTGATAATGCTTCAAAGCCATTTAACATGAGACCTCGTCCTGGGGATAAAGATATCTTATTACACTCAGTAACAAAAGTAGGTAGAGATCATCAAATACTTAAGGATTATCATAACCATCCAGTTTTCTGACTTCCAAAGTTTGAAAAACTGAATAAAACCTTAACAATAAATTTAACAGCCGTGTGTGTATATATACAGTTGGAGGAGAACAGGAACAAAACAAGCACTTTTCAAGCTTTCTCATTTAAAAATATTTTCCTGTCCCAAATTCTTAATTTAATACATCTATTTTTTTTCAAGCTAATGAATGGCTCAGATAATAAGATAAACCAATAAGCTTTGGAAATAATTACATAACATCAAATGACTCCCATTTTTCAAGAAAGGAAATATGCATTTTAAAAATACTATACAACTGGGGACATTTTTCCACATTTAATTCCAGAAACATGCCCGTGTCCAGAAAAAAGGAAAGGGGCAGTTTGAGTTCAACAAAAATGTCCTTTCTAGTAAGTTGACTTTACTTTTGCTTATAATTATGAAACAGGGAAGCTGAAGGGACTCCATTTTAAAAAGGCTCCGTCTCTGCTGATTTTCCTCTAGGCCCCATTTCTGAATAAGCCAAAGAACCTGTGTTCCCACTTCAAGAGGAAATCTAGAAAGTGAATCATTCTCTAAGGTTTGTCCTAGACTCTGAACACCTGATAACATGTAAGAGTCAGATCCCAAACATGTTCTAGGACATTAGCTTCAAACAAACCTCAGCTGATGTTGGCATCAATACTCCTGACCTGCAGTGATTTATGGAATAACATCTACTATTCACCTGACACTCACCTTTGATCGGACCCTACCCTGAACTCTTAAAGGAACAAGTATCTTACTTAGATCCCTTTCCAATACAAACCCCAAAGCTCGAATGATTATGAGACTCATTCCCCTTTCTTTCCTGAGTCTCCCAGACACTCTGTCTGCTATACTCTGTCATTCATGCTATTCAATAAACACTGCTTTCACTTTCTTCAGCTCACATTCAACTTCTATGTTGCATGAAGGCTGGTCCTGCAGGACATCCCTCTATGTCCTCGGACCCAGACTGCCTGCATCAATTAAGCTACTGTATTTTTGTTGAAAGAAGCTGCATATGCTGTGAATAATATCTTTTCATACAGTATAGATAAGACTTGAAAAGAACATGCATTCTATTGTTCTCAGTTCTAATCTTAACTCCTACTATTTTTTTGCCAGTGTGAGAACCTTAGGGATGCTAGACACTTGATCAAACGGTATTAAGATATTAAAGTTTGAGGCACACATTTAAGTCATCCATCTTCACCTCTTCTCCAACATCTATAACAACTCATCTCAGCTTGGGCATTTTCAGTGAGGATCTCTCTACAAAGTAAAAAATTGCCTACATTTATCAACTGTCCATTATGTGCCAGTAAGTTTTCTGAGAGATTTTACATGGGTTATAATAACTGATTTTCTAAACGTTTTTAATTTCACAAAAGACAAATCACAAAAAAAGGCCCAGAAATGTTGTATTATCCACCTAACATTATAGTGCATTTACTAAGATGTTGTGTCATGATGACCTCATCCTGGGCCCATCTCATTCCCTTCTTAAAACAACATTATTTCTGCAATGCCATGTAGTGTTTTTGAATAGTTTGAATCGTTCAAGTTTATACTAGAATAGCGTCAAGTATGCTTTTAGATAACTACTACCTATTGACCTAATTCTCTATTATGAAGCAACATAAAATATTTTTTGTGTGTTAAATCATCATAGCCAAGAATAACAAACATTTTAACCATTTTTGAGGGCTTATTTTGTGTTTGGCACATTGCTATGTTCTATACAATTAAGACTGCCTGGGTTGTGTTTCATTAACCCATTTATCAAAATTGTTATTTATCTTTCCATTTAGTCAAACTTTCTGAAATAATCATGCTTTTATGATTTCTATACTTTTTTTTAAAGATTTTATTTATTTATTTGAGAGAGAGAGAATGAGAGATAGAGAGCATGAGAGGGAAGAGGGTCAGAGGGAGAAGCAGACTCCCTGCCGAGCAGGGAGCCCGACGTGGGACTCGATCCCGGGACTCCAGGATCATGACCTGAGCCGAAGGCAGTCGCTTAACCAACTGAGCCACCCAGGCGCCCCGATTTCTATACTCTTTTTAAATTCACTTCCTTCTTAACCAATTGCAGTTGTTAAAAATAAGACAAGATACCCAAAATGGAGCTGTATTACCAAACCAAGACTTCAGGTCTAAAATGGAATCTTAAACCAGTCACTCAGGAATCCCCTGATCAACACTAGCTAGGTAATCTACCTGATAGGCCCGTATCATCCTCCAGAGAAAAGTACCTGTGCAACAACCAGCCCTCTTTTTTTGCCAACATAACTTCCTTGTTCCCTCTCTCTTCTGCCTATATAAGTCTTGCATTTTGTATAGCTCTTTGGAGCTCCTTTCTATCTGCTAGATTGGGTGCTGCCTGATTCAAATAGATTTTTGCTCAAATAAACTCTTAAAATTTTAATATGCCTCAGTTTATGTTCTAATATAATCTATCATCTACTTTCATGAATTTACTGAAATTACTTTATCAAATTTATCACTGATGTCCGAAATCAATCAATTCAATAATTTATTTTTTATTCTGTACTTTTGTTGATATTTTAAATATCATATTTATTTGTTTATTTTAAAGTAGACAATGAACAACTGGAAAGGTAGTGTATCTCATGTGGAGTATTCAGGGAGGAAGGATAAAATAATGACCAATGTATTGTGCAAATGACCATTATATCAATGGAGTGTCCTCAAATCAAGGACTGCCTTGGAGTGGCACTGATTCATATGCAATATTGGTCTCTAAATTTCCCAAAGATCAGAATCATGCCACATTCCTTCATCTTGTACATGACAGGTGTTTGCTAAATATTTGTTGTTTAGTTAATTTTTCTCCTGTCTTTTTAGCATCATGTTGGTTTAATTTTTACTACATTAAAGTCAGATACATTAAACCAAAATTTACTCAATACCCAAACTAGATATTCTTCTAGATATCAGCATAAGATAAAAGATAATGCTGATTTGCTAATAGCGATATAAGAAGAAAAGTCCCTTTTTTATAGGCTCTCTTCATCCTCTGCTTTAACCATTATATTATACTTTTCCCAAAGCAAGTAAATTTCTAAAGATATGAGGCATTGCTTCAGTTTCTTCATTCCTAGAAGTACCTTGAAGTTCATGAGTGGAATATTTGATAATTATGCAGACAGACATGAATATAAAGCACTCAACTGGTGCCCTAATCTGTTTCCAATTTCTTAATGCAGTCACTGCCCAGTACATTAGATTATACAGAATTACTACAGCATCTAGTGCTTATAGATTCATAGCTTTAGGGCATTTTTCTGTACCATTTATTAAGGGTGAAAGTAATTAGGAGACAACTGATAAAATGGTTATTGTCTCTCTGGTTAAATACTGAGAGTTTTTCTGAGATGAATGTGAAAGAAACCAGTGAGAAACAATCCAGGTGTTATATTTGGTACATAAATGCTACAAGTGATGAAATTGGCTTTTCTGGCACCAAGCCTAAATCCTGATGGGGCACAGGATGTCCTCAACTCTTGATGTGTGCTCTTCTGTTTCTTCCTTTTACAAATACATATGTGCATTTTCCTTTCATGCTATTAACTTTGGCATAGAAATATAGCTGTTTTATTTTCACAGTGCCATCTTTAAAAGGCAGTGTTTTCCATTTTGGGGCACTTAAAAATATTATTTGTCATTCTAAGAGAAAATGTAGATTGTTGTTATGTTATAGCAACCTTCCTTGTTGGAGAATTGAAACAGTCAAACTAATGAAGCAATGTTGATATCCCTGAGTTTCAGCATGGAATGCAGGAAATACCACAGATTTATGTCTTGGCTGTCTGACTTTACTACAACAAATGTCATTATGGTACATGAGTATGGAATAAATTGCCCTAAAAGTGAAACAACATATATATTTCAGGAATCATACAGAAAACACAGCATTGGTATCTAACACTGAGCTGAAGGATATAATAATTGCAGGATTTTGTTAAAGTATAAAAAATATTTGAGAAACATTTTCAGAATGATGGAATAAGTACCTCGAAAAAAATCTGACTCTCCATAAAAGCATCAAGAACACTGTCAAGTATTGTCTGCATCAACTTTTCAAACTCTGGAAATTAACCAGACTTATAATAATTCAAGGACTGTTTGTGCAAGGAAAATAGCTTTACCTCAGAAATAACAAAGCTTGGTGGTATTTTAACTTGTGCTATGCCTGTTACTCTCTCCCAGCTCCACAGTAGCCTTGAAGATTAATAGCCCTTTATCCATGAATACTAGCAGCCTAGCAACTAGTATTTCCCTCAGCCTAGAGGGAACACAATATGTTTGGAAGTCTCCAAAAAGTGCCAACCCAGAAAAATGTTCATTATTTGACATATATGGCAGCTCCCTAGAAAAGCCTTATACTTAAGAGTTTGTCTTTACTTGACCTGATTCAGAGTTTACTCAGTTAAAACACACACACACACACACACACATAGAAATAAACAAACAAACAGATAAAAAACCCCTTATATTCAGAGTAATTGTTGAAATAAAATTAGAGACAATTGTTTAACAAGGCAGATGCCTGAGTTGGTGAAACAGTTGGAATACAAGAGGTTAACAAAAAATTTTAAAGGTCTGGAGAATGAAATGTCCACAGGGGACTTTGAAAGTCTCTGACATATCCCCAAGATCTAGAAGGCTGCACAAAAGTACAGAATGATGCGTATGTCCAAAAGGGACTTCAGAATATCTTAATCTCTCATCTACTATTAACCTTCACAAGGAAAAAATGAAGATTAAGGCAGGATTGTAAGCTGTCAAAGTACTGAAAATATGCCCCAAAACATACACAAACCTCTGCTGCAAGGGCTGGTAGATTTACTGGTTCAAAGAATTAAAAGAAATCTGTATCTAATCATTAAATGAATACTAAGCTGAGTCAGCAGAGATATCAGTTGGCCACATATAAACACAAACTTTACAGAATTATTCCAAGAAAGTCACTGAGCAAACAAATAGCAATAACACAAACAAAAAAATCTGGAAGTGGAGAATCTAATTTACAGAGTTGTTACATTATATTCTTTTAAGAGTGCAGTTTTTAACAAAAATGATTGTGAAACACACAAGGAAACAGAAAAGCATGTCTCATACCCAGGGGAAAAAAAATAGTTGGAACTGTCACTGAGAAAGTCCAGAGATCAGAATTGCTAGACAAAGAATTTAAATCAGTTCTTATTTCTTTATTATGTTCAAAGAAATCAAGAAAACTATGTCTAAAGAAATAAAAAAGTGGGAAAGTTCTTTCCAAATAGATAATATTATTAAAAAGAGAGAAGTTACAAAAACCAAATAGAAGTTCTTGAGTTGAAAAGTGTAACTTATGAAAAATTTTCTATCTTGGCTCAAGATCATATTTGAGCTGGTAGTAAAAAAAATAAGCAAATTTGAATATAGAAATATAGAATAATAGAGATTATCTAGCCTAAGGAATAGAACGAAAAAAAATGAAGAAAAATGAACAGAGCTTCAGCTCCTCAAGTGCACCAACATGAGTAATGGGAGTACCAGAAGAAGCACAGAGATGAAAGGAGAAAAAAATAATAATAATAATTCAAAGGAATAATGGCTAAAACTTCCTAACATTGATGAAAAACATGAATTCCGTACATGCAAGAAGCTCAACAAAATCCAAATAGATTAAATCAAAAGAGGTCAACATTGATATGCATCATAGTCAAAATGCTGAAAGTCTAAGACAAAGAGAAACTTGAAAGAAACAAGGCAGAAGTGATTCATCATGTGAAGTTATTCCCCAATAAGATTAACATCTGAGGTCAGATCAGAAATCATGGTGGCTGGAGCACTTGGGTGGCTAAGTCAGTTAAGCGGCTGCCTTCAGCTCGTGTCATGATCTCTCAGGGTCCTGGGATCAAGACCCACATCAGGCTCCCTGCTCAGCAGGGAAGTCCGCTTCTCCTTCTGCCTCTGTCCTCCTCCCTCCTGGCTCTCACTCTCTCTCTCTTTCTCAAATGAATGAATAAATAAATAAATAAATAAATAAATAAATAAATAAATAAATAAATAAAATCTTAAAAAAAAAAAGAAAGAAAGAAATCATGGTGGCCAAAAGGCAGTTGGATGACATATGCAAAGGGATCACAGAAAATAATGTAAACCAAGAATTCTATTGTAAGCAAAGACGTACTTCAAAAATGGAGAAATTAAGACATTCTCAGAAAAGCAAAAACTGACAGAATTCTTTGCTAGCAGACCTGCCATTTGAGAAATATGAATGAGAATCCTTCAAGCTGAAATGAAAAGAGAGTAGAAAGTATTTCAAATCCATGTGAAGAAATGAAGAGCATTAGTAACGTTAACTATCAAGATAAATATAAAACAGTATAAATGTATTTTCTTTTAATATATTTTCTTCTATATAGTTTAAAAGGCAATTGAATAAAAGGTTGATTTTTCATTGTGTTGATGGGGTTACGATGTATGGAAGATGCATTTTGTTTGAAGTTAATAGCACAAGGGATAGAGGAAAAAATGATCTATATTGAAGCAAATGCTTTGTATACTATTGAAATTAAATTGCATTACAATAAACTAAACTGGTTTAAATTAAGATGTTAATTGCAATCCTCATGGGGTTGCACTTGGAAAATAGCTTAAAATTTTACTAAAAGAAAAAACAAAATTAGTGATACAGTAAAAATATTATTATTTAATCTTATTTAACATAAGAGAAGGAGATAATGGAGAAGATAGAGAATCTATCATGATAGAAAACAAACAGCAAAATTGTAGGCATAACTCTGAATTCTATAAATAATTACATTAAACGTAACTGGATTAAAGACCTTAATCAAAAGACAGAGATTAGCAGAATGAATTAAGAATAGGATTCAACTATATAATTTCTTCAAGAGACACACTTTAGACTCAAACACAAAATAGATTAAATGTAAAAGGATGGAAAAAGATGTACCAAAGCCACAGAAATAAAAAGAGTGGAAGTAGCTATAGTAATATCACATAAAACAGGCTTTAAGGCAAAAAGTGCTGTTAGGCAGAAAGGATGGCATTTGTGAATGATAAGAGTCAAATAATCAGGAAAAAGTCACAAGTATAAATGTCTATGCACCCAGAAAAAGGACAAAAAAAAAAATGCATGAGGAAAAAGGGACAAAACTGAAGGGAGAAATAAATAATTCAATAATGATTAGAAACTTCAATGCTCTGTTCTAAGTTTCACAGTGTTTATAGTTATGTAGAATAAATGACCTACAAATAACATGAATTTATGCTGTCTGGCATACTTAAGTTTGAAATTACCTTTACTAGTGTTCTTTACATTATTGTGTGTTATTTGAATTACTGATTAGTGTCCTTTCATTTTCACCTGAAGGACTCCTTTAAGTATTTCTTAGAGGGCAGGTCTCCCAGCAAAGCATTCTCTTAGTTTTAGTTGATTTGAAGTCTTAAGTTCTCCTTCATTTTTTAACAGCTTAATTGACATATGACAAGCATACAATAAGCTGTACATATTTAAGGTGTACATTTTGTTAAGAATACACACACACATACACACACACTCAGGACTGTGGGGAGGTCCCCACAGTCAAGATAATGAACAGATATTTTATATCCTATTACTAGGATAGCCATAAAACACAGATAGTAACAAGTGTTGGTAGGATGTGCAGAAATTGAAATCCTCATATATGACTGGTGATTGTAAAATGGTGCAGCACCTTTGAAAATAGTTTAGCAATTCCTCAAAATAACACAGAGTTACCATATGACCCCGAAATTCCATTCCTAGGTGTACGCCCAAGGGAAGTGTAAAAATATATATAGCAATATTATTTATAATAGGTCAAAATTTTAACAACCTGCCTATCAACTGATAAATGGGTAAGCAAAATGTGATTTATCCATACCACGGAATATTATTGAACAATAAAAGCAATGAGTCACTGATACATGAATGGATATTACAACATGATGAACCTTGAAAAAACAGTAATTGAAAGAAACCAGGCATAAAATACCACATATTGTACGATGCCATTTACTTAAAAAAAACAAAATAGGGAAGCCTTTAGGGACAAAAAGTAAAGGAGTGGCTACTAGGAGCTAGAGGTAGGAGAGAATTGAAAGTGATGCTAATGTTTTAAAATTAGAGAGTGGTAATGATTGCACATCTCTGTGAATATACTAAAAACCACAGAATTGTACACCTTAAAAAGGTGAATTATATGGTATGTAAATTATGTGAATTATATATCACAAATGCTATCATGAAACAATAATTTTTACTCAGCTTCTGAGATCAAAGGACAAAAGAAGAAATCTTTCAAAATCTAAAAATTAAATTCACAGCACACCAAACAATTTCAAATATGTATCAAAAATAAAGTCCTCGATTAGGGAATTAAACTTCCTGAGTAATAAATTTAGGCCTATCTAAGGTATTCCTGAGAACAATAACATGTGAAGAAATAATAATAGCCAAAGTATTAAGCAACGATAAAATGATGTTGGTTGGAAATAGATCTCTGTATTTGCATAGTTCAAATCTATCATAAGGATACGTAAGTATTTTCAGAACAGTTTTTATTAAGGTATTTGATGAAGTTAGCCACCTTTTTGGAGACTGGAAGATCTCTACCTTGGGTGGTTCGTAAGTGTTTATCAATTTCATTAAATTGATATATTTCATGATAATCAAAACCTTGGGGAACAGGATTTCAAAGAGTTGAATAAAAAGGTCCCGAACAAGCAAGATTTCTTTTCAAAGCTCTAGAACCTTAAATGGAAAAACAGGATCAAGGCACAGGATATCCTTCTACTCTTTCCAAGTTGAATTATTTGTTTCTGCAACTAAAATAGATGTAAGAAATAAATACTTTTAAAAATAAAATAATGATTTGTTATAAAATAAAATTCCGCATGAGATAATTCTTATAAATGTTTCGAATGTTAAAAAATTTAAATAACTAAAACATATGATCCACAAGGCAGATGGAACTAGAATTACTAAAAAGATTTTTTTTTACCTACTTTCAATTAGTACTGATTGTAATCAAAATAATCCTATAACATGTAATTTAAATCTCTGCACTGTTCACTATTGAGCTTCTCATTTATTTCTCAGCAATATTCATGAAAAATCAGAATACAGGTAGTCAGTGTTTATATCTAGTATTTTTTGCTCCAAAAATAGTAGATTTGATAAATAATATTTGTTTATCCTTAGAAACTGATCACCTTGCTTTATTCTGTTTTCTATATGGTAATAAAACTGTATCATTTACCAAATAAGATTTCCACAAATTAGCATGAAATAAAGGCCTTTGATGATCTGCCAATCTTTATAATCATATCTCTTAAAGGTCAATCCCCACCTCCACCCTACATACCCTGAGTTCCCAACATTTGAAACTACCTCTGATGTTACTGCCTGTCAGAGCCCATTCACAGCTTTGAATATTCTTTCTGGAATGCTATTGCTTCCTATATAAATTAGGTTCCCTTCTTACTCATGATTCAGGGCCAATTCAAATGCTACCTGCCAAAAGAATCCTCCTTTGATCTTGTCAGTCAAGAAAAATTAAACATTTCCCCTCTCTGTGTCAATAGCATTTGAATGTACCTTTAAACTACTTACCACATCACTGGGCTTGTTTATCTTTCTGATTAAACTGAGAAAAGAATGGTAACTTTCTATTTTATTTTCCTGAAACCTACCCCAATGTCTAGCTCTTATTAGATATTAATGCATATTTGTTGAATGAATTAAGGATGAACAAATTCAAACCAACAAATGTATGTATATACATGTATGTACATACATATAAATGTCCTATGTATTGTCCAAATTGAGAAATATATAAGCTGGGCTGCTTCTGAGAATAAATGAGGAAAGGAAACAGTCTTTTAGAATGTCCTTTATGCCCACAAAACATCAACAAAAATGGGAAAATAATATCTGCAGAAATACAAATTACAAAAAATTTTATGAAATCACCCATATGCTTGTTGCATTTTATTTTTCCTTACCTGTGATTAACAGTAACTGGAGTTTGTGTGTACATGTGTGTGTTATATATATGTTTGTGTTTATAAATATATATATATATTTTTACATGTGCGTGTAAATTTAGGCTGAGAGGTAGAGAAAGAATCATATTTTTTTAATTTTTTTAAAGATTTTATTTATTTATTTGACAGAGAGAGAGAGAGACAGCGAGAGAGGGAACACAAGCAGGGGGAGTGGGAGAGGGAGAAGCAGGCTTCCTGCGGAGCAGGGAGCCCGATGCAGGGCTCGATCCCAGGACCCTGGGATCATGACCTGAGCTGAAGGCAGTCGCTTAACCGAGAGCCACCCAGGAGCCCTGAGAAAGAATCATATTTTTAAAACATGTGAAAACTTCAGGGCACCTGGGTGGCTCAGTCAGTTAAGCGTCCATTCTTGATTTTGGCCGAGGTCATGATCTCAGTGTTGTGAGATCGAGCCCTCCATTGGGCTACGTGCTAAGCATGGCCTGCTTAGGATTCTCTCTCCTTCTCCCTCTGCCCCTCCCTGCTCATGCTCTCTCTCTCTCTCTCACTCTCTTGCTCTCTCTCCCTCATAAAATAAAATAAATAAAATAAAATAAAATAAAATAAAATAAAATAAAATAAAATAAAATACTTTAAAAAATGTGAAAACTTCAGTTCTCATGCCAAACTATTTCTGCAATGCAGGAGACATTTTCTTTCTTTCTTTTTTTTTTTAAAGATTTTATTTATTTATTTGAGAGAGAGAGAGAGACAGCATGAGAGGGGAGAGAGGGTCAGAGGGAGAAGCAGGCTCCCCACTGAGCCAGGAGCCCCATGTGGGGCTCGATCTCATGACTCTGGGGCCATGACCTGAGCCGAAGGAAGTTGCTTAACCAATTGAGCCACCCAGGTCCCTCAGGAGGCATTTTCTTCCACAAATACGCAAATGCCACACTTGCTCATAAATATGACATTTTTGAGTTGTTTCACCATAGGAATTTGGAGGGTATAGAACCATGTGTTTCTCCACCCTTCAATTTGAGAGAAATTTTTCTAGAAGTCGCCCAAATATAAAATGTTTGTCAGTACTAGGAGAATTATAAATTATCTGAAACACATTTTAGCATATAACATGTTACACAAAGGTGGGGGGAATTATCCAAATAGTTAAGGAACCGATAACATAAACAATTATTCTCTCCCAAAGTTTGTTTCAGGATTAAAAGGTTAATTATTTTTAGGATTTAATTTGCTTACAGGGACTTGGAATTTAAATGCACTCTAAGAACATTTTTTTCTCCTTAAAAACTAACTTTGCAGGATGCCTGGGTGGCTCAGTCATTAAGCATCTGCCCTAGGCTCAGGTCATGATCCCAAGGTCCCGGGATCGAGCCCCGCATCGGGCTCCCTGCTCAGCGGGAAGCCTGCTTCTCCCTCTCCCATTCTCCCTGCTTGTGTTCCCTCTCTCGCTGTGTCTCTCTCTGTCAAATAAATAAATAAAATCTTAAAAAAAAAACAAAAAACTAAACTAAACTAACTTTGCAGTAAGTCATAGAACAAACTGCTACCAACTTCAAGTTTTCAGTTAAAAGACTTTCCAGAGATTTCTCAGGAAAATGCCTTTTTAATGAATCAAGTTCAACTCAAACTTTCACACCTAGACTGACAAAATCAGAAGGCTCAATTTTTAATTAAATGGGTTCACAATCTCTATACCCTTATTCTCACTGTCATATTTGGTAGTCTCTTACTAGTGGGCCAGCAAATATGAAAATGAAGAGAATCTTAAAAGTCAGAAGGCAATTTTTCTAAAATTAGAAATGCCATTTATTTTTCTATTTAAAGAAACAAAAAGATGTTATAAGCATAAAATATATGATATATACAGAATAGAACTCTCTTGGCACAGTGACATTTAATAGACATGTGCTAAACTCCTACGATATTCTGGGCATTGGGGACAGAATAGTAAACTCAATAAAAGAAACTTTGTCCTCCTGGAACCTATATTCCAGGTAGGAGAAACAAGCAACAAACAAATAAATTTGAAAAATGTATGGCATATTGTGTCACATTAATTTTATGGGCAAAAATAAAGCTATGGACAGAGATACTAAGTGCTGGGGGAAGAGATGGACTTTTCAATAGAAAAAGCATAGAAGACTGCATGAGATGATAATATGTGAGTGTCCACTACAGGAGATTTTGTGGGAGAAGAGCATTGTAAGTAAAGTATCAGCAAATGCAAAGTCCCTGAGGTGAGAGTATACCAAGTATACTGGAAGAACTTATAAGAATAAAAATACAATAAATTATATCACAAATATAATTTCAGAAAAGATGAAGTATATGTGTGTTTAATAATTTGAGAGATATATTTCCTTTGCCCTAAAATACAGGGCATCTTAATCTATAGATTGACAAATTATTTAATCAACAATATTTGTTATACATCCATAATGTATATGAAGTATGTAGTTGGTAGATATAAATTTAAAAGTGAGATTGGAATTTTATTAGCAATTATGCTACTTAATAACTCAATGACTTTGAATGGGTCAAATAAGCTCAGTTTCTTCAGTTATAACATGAGGTTGGATGTACTCTAAAATTTCTTCCACCTCATAACATTACATCAACTGGAAATTCTGAAGATCTACTGACCATCTATCCTGAATAGCTAGAGCAGCTGATGCAGTGGGTAATATATTGTTGTATAAAGTGTGCAGAATTCCTCATGTTTAGCAGCCTACCTTGGAGAGGAGAGGAGGGATGGAGGAAAGAGAGAGACTGACACTGTGCACACAGTAAAGTGATGTCCTGAAAGTAGTGCTGGCAATGAGGGCTTTAGGAGTTCAGAGCAAGGAAAGATCACTGAAAGTCAAGTGTATCCTAATAAGTCTTCACAGAAAAGATATTGTATCTTGAGGAACGGTGGACTTGGGCATACATTTTCAGAAATTCAAGAGTATGCTGAATGTGGTGAATCAATAAATAAATGGTAGGATCAGAAAATTAGTGGTTTAATCAAGGAAGTGGGCCTATCTATAATAAAAAGAAAGAACACTGGGCAGCAATTAAGGGGCAGGAAGTCATTTAGTACATTTAGGATCAGCTGGATGAAGGCTTGCAGATGGTAGAAGGAGTATTATTGTGAGCAGAATTACAGAGCCCACACTCTTTCAAAAAAAAGTTATCTGGCCAAAAGTCGGGAAAATCCTGCCCAGACATTGATCTGTCCTGAAAGGTGATAAATTCCTTTGGATTAGAGAATTCAAGGCCTTGGTAATGATCATAAAAACATAATTTTAAGGAAGATTTTAATAAATGACTACATTATTTCAAACTTAAATTTGATAAACCATTTAAATAATAGTTCTTTAAAAATTATAAAAATTTTATAATCATTTTTCTTCAATTTTCACTAATCTTCAATTTTTATTAGTGTACCATTCTCATAAGGTTTTAATTTCTAAAAGAGAAATTTCTTTTTTTTTTAAGATTTTATATACTTATTTTTGAGAGAGACAGAAAGAGAGAGAAAGAGTATGATCAGGAGGGGAGGGGCAGAGGGAGAAGCAGACTCCCTACTGAGCAGGGAGCCTATTGCATGACTTGATCCCAGGACTCTAGGATCATGACCTGAGCCAAAGGCAGACACTTAATCAACTGAGCCACCCAGGCACCCTAAAAGAGAAATATCTAAAAGAGAAATAACTGTTGTTTTGTCAGTTTACATAAGTTTATTTATACATGTTTATTGAAAAAATAAATAATGGAGTAAAGAAAGCACTTGAGAAAATAAGTAAAAATATTCCAAAATCATTGGAAGATAAATTATTCTTAATATTTCAAGGCATTAAGTGTTGAGATTGTTTTTAATTCCTGCATATAAAGAATTTAAATTACAATGAATATAGGAAAGGTAAGCTCCACAAAGGTATAAACAATTTTCCAAGGGTATATATCAATTAATGTTTTCATATGTTTTATTTAAATCCCTTTTTGCTAGTGTTTGGCTGTATACTCAAACTGCTGATTTAAATAAGTGCTTCATTTCTGTGCAAGAAACAGTTTTATATTTTAGAACTTATTATGTATTATATAGACCCTTTCTTTTTTTGACATGGATGTCTTGACTTAAATAAGATGGTCAAAACATAAATAGAAAAAACATGAATATATTGTTATGGGATATAAATGATTCCAATGACCTTTGAAAATGAGAACACCAATAGAGGGACAATTTACCACTCAATCATAATGAGTGAATTTGTTGTAGAAGAAAGACATATGGCAGGTGAAAACTCATTTCTAGAAAACAATACTTACTATGTTTCTTATTCTTTATTCTAATAAAGTAAGCCATATGGAAGATGCACTATGTTAAAAGATAAAGTGAGGCATATTAAAAATTTTAAGAGTTTATTTGATTGAAAGCTTATTTGAATCAGGCAGCATCCAATCTAGCAAAGAGAAAGAAGCTCTGAGGAGCTATACAAAATGAAGATAGGCAGGAGACAGCAGGAACAAGATAGACTATGCAAAAAAGTGGGTTGGTTGTTACAAAGTTACTTTTCAGAATGAGAGGGGTCTATCGGGCAAGTTACTTAACTAGTGCTGGTCAGGTGATTCTTTTTTTTTAATGTTATGTTAATCACCATACATTACATCATTAGTTTTTGATGTAGTGTTCCATGATTCATTGTTTGCATATAACACCCAGTGCTCCATTCAGTACATGCCCTCTTCAATACCCATCACCAGGCTAACCCATCCCGCCACCCCCCCACCCTTCTAGAACCCTTAATTTGTTTCTCAGAGTCCATAGTCTCTCATGGTTCGTCTCCCCCTCCGATTTCCACCCCTTCATTTTTCCCTTCCTGCTATCTCCTCCTTTTATTTTTTTTAACATATAATATGTTATTTGTTTCAGAGGTACAGGTCTGTGATTCAACAGTCTTACACAATTCACAGCACTCACCATAGCACATACCCTCCCCAATGTCTATCACCCAGCCACCCCATCCCTCCCACCCCCCACCACTCCAGCAACCCTCAGTTTGTTTCCTGGGATTAAGAATTCCTCATGTCAGTGAGATGATATGATACATGTCTTTCTCTGATTGACTTATTTCGCTGATCAGGTGATTCTTGATTGACTGGGTGAATATTCCATTTCTGGGAGAACCTAAACTGTAATGAAATTAAGTCTTAGTTCTGTGGACCTGGGCTTAGCATTTGTGACTCCATTTGGGGTCTGTTGTCCTGCTTTTAATATCTGGTAAGCCAATTTGAAGTCATGTATGGCTTAAATCCGGGTGAAAATTAGCCCACTGATTCAGGTAATCAATATTATAAAATGGAAATCTAGAATACCATAGTTGTGAAGTAAATATTTATTAAATGTTGAATGAATGGAGGGGGATTTATGAATTCATTCATTGGTCAACATTTATGGAGCTCACGCTACAGACCATGTGCTGTACTATTATTGGGAAACAGTGATGAACAAAACAATCTTTCCCTTCTAGAAGTTCGCTATATAGTGGGGGAGAAAAAAAGCAAAGAAACAGTTATAAACCAGTGTGTCAGTACTGTTATAAAAGCACGCATGGATGCTTACATTTGCCTGGGTGGTAGGAGGATTTACAGTGCTTTGAGTGATGACAGCACAGAACTGATTTGTGAAGCACAAATCTACTGTATTTGTTATTACTGTAATTTCAATTTTATAAGTGAAGAAAACAAATTTCAGAGGAGTAATTGCCACAGATCTTGCAACTAACAAATAGGAGTTAGAAATAAAAACTTCTGTTTTCTACATTATAGACATTTCTACATTATAGTTATCCTATTATATCACACCAACTGATGTAGAAGCAGAGGCCTGGAAGTTTGCTTGAGATCACATAGTTAGGGCAGGGCTACAAAAGAGACTTTAGATCTAAAGGTCTCCATTATTACTATTTTTTTCTAGACACATACTTAGACACACGGATTTGTATAATTGAATTAACAGCACCTGTAACAATAATATCTGGCTAATATCAAAAGTGGGAGAATTGTAAGCCTATCCCCAGTGTGAGTTCTTACCTCAGCTGTGTCCCAAACTTTGACTAACTTTTGGGAGTATCCACCAAATATAACCAGTTGTAGTGGACAGATCTAGCCTGGAGACCACAGGCCCAGAATGGCCAAGGATATTGTACTGCTGTGGTTTTCTATATGACCTTAGGCAGAGCAGTCACTTATTGCTGGAAATACAGCCAAAATATATTAAGCACCTACTCAGGGAATGAGACCACACAAGTTTGAGATACCACAATACACCTAACAAAGCTTTTATGATATAAGGGCCTGCTTCCAAACACTCAGGAACTTTGTAAAAAAAAAAAAAAAATTAGGCAATTTCTGAGGGTATTTCCAGTCCTAATATTTTATAATTATATATATGAACCTTGCCTTTTTAAACCTCTCTATAATTGAAATGCCATTTTTTGGCCAGTAATAAATCAAAGATGACTAAAAATAATTCTGAATATATTGTCTTTTCTTCTGGTATTTTATCTGTAAAAGTTATTTTGATAATTTGGAGTATATTTTTTCAATCCCATGTGTAGTTCCTCAAATGACTTCATATACCAGAAACTACATGATATATAACCTTTCATAACACTTGAATGTTGCATTTTTCTTAGAAATGAATTTCATCTATTCTGACAGTCTTTTTCTGAATCTGTAAGCATAAAATTAAAACATCAAACACCAATGAAAATGGTTCTCTGAATTAGAGAAATTTATGCTATACATTTGATGGGACACTAATGAGAATATTTCTTACTATGTCTGAAATATATATATTTTCTGTCCTTGATTTTTTAGTTAAAATGATATTGAGAAAACAGGAAAATAATCCTGGAATGAGAACTGAGAAGAAATAGTTAAGTTTATGCCAAACAAACAAACAAAAAGCAAAAACCTAAAAACAAAAATAAAGAACAAAAGAAAGAATAATTCCGAACATAAGAGAATTAGAAATTTACAGGAACACTAGAAATCAACTACTTTTTATATCCTCATGACCATCTATATTTCTTTTGATTCCCAAAAGCCAACCAACTATTCTTAGAACTATATTTAAATCTTTTTCTAGAGTAGCATAATAAATCATTTAGATGTAAATTAATTATCTGTTTCTGAAAATATTATTTGTATCTGAAATTATCTGTATCTGAAAATATTAATAATATTTAAAATATTGTTCAAAATATTGAATCCTGCAGTTCACTTTTGGTCGATTAGAAGTTAAACAGTCACATCTCAGTCTTCTTACCTCTATGGAACCTTACAAAAGAGTCATTAAATACTTGAGATTTTTTTTTTACATCTGTTTATCTCTGTGTAGATAGTCTAAATTAAGAATAAATTAATAAAAACTAAAAACTATTATTTTTTACATAGGGCCTAAGAACTATAGATACTGTCACATAGGTAGTAATGTGTAAATTATTCGATTAAACATAATATGTATGTCACAGGCTTTTATACTTTCAGGGTATGTATCTGTATTTTCTAAAGTGAACATGAAGTGTTTTTATAAATAAGTAATATAAAGGGAAATTGATGTATGCATGTGAAAAAGTTGTAGGTAAACCTAAATTCATGGCCCATTTCAAAATCCTTTTCCCTTATGAGAATCAGAGCCCTTTGTCCCCCAATTCAGAATCCTAAATTGAGATTGAGGTGAAGTAGTGCCTTATTCTACACAGGTATAGAAATATAATAATATCCACCACAGACTGGCAATTACTCTTTAGAAAACATATTTGTTATTCTACCCAAGAAAGCTGAGGTTGAAAAGGTTACCTAATTTGTCCATGATCAAAAATCAATAAGTGTGGGAGGCAGATTTGACTTTCCATCTTTCTGGTATGAAAGCCCCTACTTTTTTGCCTCTTTTTCACATGGAGATTCGGCAGAGAATGCAAAACCTCTTACAACTGTAAAAAGGTATCTTTTAATATTGACAAGCCCAACTCTGTCTAGAAAGGTTTTTTTCTACCACAAATTCCCAGAAATTTACCATCTTCAGGCAACCTGTTTAACTGGGGCTACCTCAGCGGGAGATCCTTTCTGCCAGGGTAATTTAGGGATGCATCTACAGATGCTTAAGATGTGGCCAAGAACATCTGCTGTGCTTATATATGAGGGAGGTGAAGAGAGTATCAACAAGAAAGGAGAGCAATGGAACTGTGCTAACTTAGCAATTTGCTTTTCTATTTGGCAGGAAAAACAAATAAATGAACATATTCTATTTCCTTTGTCACATTTATCAAAGAGCTAAATTAGAATTTGCTGAATAATAGGACAAGTGGCCTAGAGAAGTGGTCAGCAGCCTGTCCCTATTAACACTGTGATATATGTTCATGAAAGCAGAGGCTGGGTGTCCACCTGTCAGAGGCACTTTAGAAAAGAGTCTTGTATTGGCTGGACCTCTAGGTCCTTCCATCTCTGAGATTAAGTAATTCAAATTTTAAAATATGTTTTCATAAATCTTTTTATTTAGGGCAAAGAGGTGGTCGTGGGTAAGAAAAACAACATTTGAATGTAAACGCATTTTAATGCATGATATCCATCAATTCCCTGCCAAAACATTCATTATAATTAGCATTCTTGTCGTCTAAATATAGTACGTTTGAATTGGGGGGAAACAATAAATTTTATTTTTAACATGCAACTTAAATGTTAAATTTCCTTTGGTTGATATGAAATACTTTTTATTGCAATAAAATGACACTGGAAGTTCTAACTAAAAATAAAATATGTGACTATAAAATGCATTCATCAGTTATTTTTTCCCTCTTTCATCGTTTAATTGCCTGATTTTCCATAAACATGCTAAAAAGGAACAGAATGGATTAGTTGAGCTCAATTTACTTCTCTGGACAAGATCTGAGCAATTAAAGAGATCAATCCTATTTATAATATTTTCTGATTCAAACATTTCCCAGGTTAGAATGTCTTTCTCTTTTTATTCAGAATATAAAAGTCCCACATATCACTTTACTAATTAGAAAAGTTTCTTTTTAATTCCACTAGTTATGAATATATCTCTCATTGCCATATCATTGAACAAAGTAGGATACTTAAAAAGCAGCTTTGAAGTTAAAGAAATTAACAATATGCCCCCATATTAACTGTAATCTGCTGAAATATCTTGGTCGGCATTGTGCTATGACAGAGATAAACTAAATCAAAACAGATCTGTTCTGAACTATTTTCAACTTCAGCACATCAAGTATAATGGCTACTTGTCCCATATGTTGCTTATTCTGAAAGTGAAGGATATTTTATATTAAACATCTGCCTGCATATTGCTTTCATGACCACATTCATCTGAGAAAAAAAAATCACAAACTTCATTGACAGCATTTTATGCCCTTTAAATATACAATATAATAACATTTCCTTTAGATTGGCAATAAACTAGACATTCAGCTTTGATACAATTTTCAGAGGGCTTATGTTGCCAGGATCCATGGTATAGCTCATATTAGTGAAGGGAAGTTTGAGTGAATGCAAACAAGGGGATCAATGAGAGTTTTTTCTTATTTCCTTTATGTATTTAAAATTTTAAAAAGCCTTCCAGTCCCAACCCCCCTTAATTAGAGGTAATTTTCAACCTCTACCTGATGTCTAAAGCCTTTTACAGATTGACTCCTATATATACTTCAAGCAAATCCCAAGTAACGTTTTTAAATCCTTTTTTTTTGTTTCCATAATTTTATTTTTTAATGTTTTATTGTTATGTTAATCACCATACATTACATCATTAGTTTTTGATGTAGTGTTCCATGATTCATTGTTTGTGTATAACACCCAGTGCTCCATGCAGAGCGTGCCCTCTTTAATACCCATCACCAGGCTAACCCATCCCCCTACCCTCCTCCCCTCTAGAACCCTCAGTTTGTTTTTCAGAGTCCATCATCTCTCCTGGTTCGTCTCCCCCTCTGATTTACCCCCCTCCCTTCTTCCCCTCCAGCTATCTTCTTTTTCTTTTTTTCTTAACATATATTACCTTATTTGTTTCAGAGGTACAGAGTAACGTTTTTAAATCCTTTTTTTTTTTTAATGAGCCATTCATTTTTTCCTTAAGTGTACCTGGCACTATCTAGCTTTTGCACTTGTTTTCACACTGCTTCTCTTTCAGCTGCTATGTCTTGCCCTCTGCCTTCTTCTGCCAATGAAGAACATTCAAAACCTAATCATAGGGCATAATCTTCCTTGTTTTATAAATCCTATCTATTAAACACTCACAAACTATTATAGTCTATAATGATGTTTCCATTCTGTGTATTCCTACAACATGCCTCATTTCTTCTCTTCTTCTGGAGGCTAATACTGTGGATTTCTTAAAATAATTTTTAATAGTACATATTATAGTATACATAAATTTTATATACTAGTAAATATTATTTACTGTTACACTATCTTACACCTATGCATGGAATTCTTAAACAGTTACTCCTTGAGGGCAGGAACCACCCAGTATTTTTTTTATATCTTTCTTACCGTTTCTAGCTTCTTTTATTGGTTAACTTGACATCATAACCTAAGAATGCACTTTTCATATTTAGACAATCAAATTAATTGAGAAAAAAGAAAATTGATAAAAAAGAAAAAAGTCATCGGGGCCCTCAAACCAGATTTTAGTTATATCTTACATGTTACTAAGAAAGGAAAGACTAAGTGTTAGGGGAAGGTCTGTATCTGTGTCTAACAACCTATTCTCAAAAGGTACAATTATCTCATCCATATAAGTATATATATTTGGATCAATTTATTATAATAATTGAAATGAGATATGTTCAATGATTCCTTTATTGCCAAAAAAAGTATTTCCCCAACAATACAAAAGTTCTTTATTCAATGGTTCTCAATATTGGCTGCATGTGAAAATCAGCTATGAAACTTTTTAAAAGATAGAGTGGCTCAGGTGCCTATTGGAACAATTAAATTAGAATCAACGGAGATGAATCTCAGGCACCTATATTCCTTTTTAAGTTCTCCAAGTGATTTTAATATGCAGCCAGGGTTAAATGCCAGTGGTTTAAAGGGAGGTATAATGAAAGTAAGAAAGAGAGGAAGAGAGGAAGGAAGGGAAGAAGGAAGAAAAGTAGCTGGGAGGGTGCTAACAAGTGAATGAGCTCTGCCTTAAAGACTAATTCAGAGAAATATGGGTACACCCTCTCTTCCCATTCTGGAACACAGATTAGAATTTGCTTGTATCAGATGTATATTCAACTGCCTATTGGCCCAACCCCATGCAGCATATAAATTCCTATAAATTTCAGTTGCCTCTTCAGCCCAGTGACACAACTCAGAAGTATGAACTATTTCTGGACTGTGAGGTAAATAATGATAGTCCAGTTAAACTCAGTTCACTAAAATAAAAAATATAGTCTATTCCTACTGCCTCTATATTTTGTTTGATTAGTGCTCTCTTGGGTATGCCTTTATGCTTAAACTGTTTTTCTACCAGGAAGTGCCCATGGTCTCTAACTCCACTGATTTTCAATAATATAGGATATAGTCAAAAGAAGTGGACATTATATAGGTTGATCTCTGTAGGTCTAGAGATAATACAAACAAGGCAGAAAATAGACTGCTATGTAAGGCAACAGAAGCAAAGCCTTATTACTATTATCAGCCGACTAAAGGTAAATTTAACTAAGTCTACATACAACAGTGACTTGCAAGCTTTAGTGGGGATGGAAATAATACGGGGGTCCATTCTTTTTAATCTGGCAAATTTGGAGAGGTGCCTTGGATAAATATGATGGAAGTGTTCCCTGACCTACTCCTTGCAAAACATTCTCACTTCTGGTTACACATTTAATTATTATGGGATACTTTTAAATAATATTATGTTATAGATCCCATACAGAAATAAGTAAATCAGAGTCACTGGGAATAGGGCCTTGCTATTTTTTTAAAAGCTCCATAGGAGATTTTGAGGCACAACAGAGCCAATGACTAGGGTCTGGATATGAAGAATTCTCAGATCTCACATTATCAGTAGGTTCAATTTTATTCAGAAAGTGTTGATTAGAAAAGAAATACACCTTTCCAGTAAATTATAAAACAATAATTATAAATAACAAGAAGCATGTCTCTAAATTACATTTTGAATTCCGAGCAGTTGAAAACAAAACAAGAGAATATTAGTTAATTTGAAGGCAGAGCAAAAAAAAAAAAAGAGGTTTCATATTTCTAAGTCTAGGTCTCTCCCTGCTCTAGGGTTGACCCTGCCAAGCTCCACACATCCTGAAACTACCTGCACAACCAGTTGTTGTCACTAACATATGACAGAGTCAAGTCAAACAGTCGGGCTGACAAAGTAGACCAAACAACAGCCTCAGTTGATCATGCTGTAGAAAAGAAAATGGTTATTTAAGTTGAGTGACTTCACAATTCAATCACAATGACAGAATTAAATGTTTGTTGGGTTTAATGGGAAGGGAAAAGGACAGAGCTGTAAGCAATTAGGCATCCTTTTCAAATTCCTCATGATCTTATAGAATCCTCCTATAAACTTTACTCCATTTATTAAACTCTTCATAAAAGTAGATAGGTATGGGTGTGTGTGTGTGTGTGTGTGTGTGTGTGTGTGTGTGTGCATGTTTGACAGATACTCATTAGAAGTTTGAGATTAATATCAAAGATATTTTACCTTTCTATGAGAATATGGGATTGCTAACAAAGATAATATGTGAACCAGAACATGCAGATATGATCCAGTAACATTTTGATAATAGCAACATACAGGACATACTGCCCAGGATACAATTTCCTTTTCTATTCTCTTACATACATTCTCTTAAACATATGTGAACAGATAAAGCCCTAGACAATGCTCAGAAGTATGTAAATTTCCTTTATATGTCTTATGCATTGTTTTCTGAATTCATTCCTCTTTTTCAATGAGCACGAGAAATTATTATTATAAAGAAAATAAAAGAAATAGCAGGAGTAGGCCAGTAGGGAACTTGGCTTAAATTAGGGTGGCCATTGATCTTTGCCTCAGATCACATTTACTTATTAGTTAACTCACTCATTTAGAAAACATTAGTTGTCCCATGGCACGTGCTGGATTCTGGAAAAATAGCTGTGATTTCAGCCATCAAGGAATCTTGTGAGTAAGGCAGGTTTATAATCCTTAAAATGAATTGCAAAAAAAATGATAAATCCTATGAAGAAGAAAATTTTAAAATTCTGAGAGAAATAAGGTGAAATATAAATCAGAATGGCAGCCTTTAAACATTGGAAGAAATTAAGGAACTAACAATGAAGAATAAAGAGAATAAAAAGAAATAAAGAAGAATAAAGAAAGGTAGGAGAAAAACCAGAAGAGGGAGATTTGAAAAAGAGAAGAAAAGAAAAGGTGCTAAGATAAAAGAAATGGGCAACCGTGTTGACAATGTTGGAAAATCAAGTAAGCTAAAAGTAAAGAAGCACCAACACGGTTTTACAACCTGAAATCCATCAGTGAAGCCAGTTTCAGTGAAATCATTGCTATTGGGGCAATTTACAAAGACTGAAGAGTAAATACATGGAAAGTAGATACATATGTGCTTTCACGAAGAAGAAAGAGGAGGAGGAGAACGAGAATGAGAAAAAGAAAAGACGAAGACAAAGATGAAGAAGGAGAAGAAGGGGAAGAGGGAAAAAAGAAGGGGAAGGGGAGGAAGAGGAAAGTATGCATGATATGTTGAGAAGTTCTACAGTAAAGTAAAACATAAATTTGGAGTAAATTCTGCAGGAAAATGTAAAATCACATTTATTTTGGTTTCCTTTTATTTAGTTTGTTTTTTTTTAATAGCAGATAATAGAACAGGTTTTAATGCTGCTGGGAACAATTTACTAGAAAAGGAAATATGAAAGATGCAGAAGAGAAAAGACAAGAGGGAGCATGAAGAATGTAAAGGCAGATGTAATCCAGAATCTAGTTGGAAGGACTATCTTCTGAGTCAACACATTTGTTATAACAGAAAACAGAATATGGGGGAAAAACACAGTGGAATGTCCTTGCCTGTTTGTTGCAACTTTTTAAATTAAGAATGAGAAAAAAATAGATTCACTAAGCGTGGGGGAGAAGGAAAAAGAAATGAGAGATTTTTTTTTTAAAAGATTTTATTTATTTATTTGACAGAGAGAGAGCATGGAGCAGGGGGAGCTGCAGAGGGAGAAGAAGAAGCAGGCTCCCCGCTGAGCAGGGATCCGGATGTGGGGCTGGATCCCAGGACCCTGGGATCATGACCTGAGCCAAAGGCAGACGCTTAACCGACTGAGCCACCGAGGCGCCCCGAAATGAGAGATCTGAGGAAAGAAGAGAAGGTAGGAAAGAATCATATTGAAATAGGAAAGGAAACTCACTAGGAAAATTTAACTGATGTATAAGGATAAAAACATCAGCTGAAAGCAAGGGATGAGACCAGAGAAACAAGGCTGGATGTTACAGTAGAGGAAAGACGATCAGAAATAGTCATTGCTGAAGATGAAAAAGAGGACTCACAAAACCTTAGACATTGACTTTCCCATTCTAACATAGGATAGGCCAATCAATGATCTACACTGGTAGTTCTCAACCGGGGTAACTTTCCCCTACCTCCCATAGGTGACATTCGGTAATGTCTAGGGACATTTTCATTGTCACAACTGGGAAAGTCATAGTAGTATCTAGTGGATAGAGGCCAAAAATGGTGCTAAATATCCTGCAATGTGCATGATGCCCTCTGACTTATCTGACCAAGAATTAATTGTCCCTGTCAATAGTGTCAAACTTGGGAAACCCTGGTCTAGGGGAAGAGGATTTTTAAACTTTAGAATTTCCTGCTACTGTATACTAAGATGTTGAAGAAATTTATCATCTTTAGTAGAGATTTTGGTGTCTTTACAACCCTGTAAGTCAAAAAATTTTTCTTAGTTCCTAACTAAACATTTTCTAAAGCAATTTAGGTTCATTTTATTTTATTCTTTCCTCAGAGAATTTGGAAAAGTACTCCCCGACATTTTTTTAAACAATGTTAATAAGTACAACTTGTTAATCACTTTCTGCTTCCTTATTTATATATATTCCAAAACACAGTTCACTTTTTAATCATAGAGGTTTATGTTTTGGATGCAAAAGCATCCCCATGGCAATGACTATGAGCATAGTTTGGCAGTGTCCCAAAGGCATTCAGGAAAAGTGTAAAAATCTGTGAGAAAGAAAGTAGTTTTGTAATGTCAACAGCAAGAAAGAGGGTGTTGTAAATAATGTAAATGTTTTTCTTAGAAGTCTAAATACATATCCCTATAATACAATGTTAGTATTATGGTAAACATTACTTAAAGTAAGTGTATACTCTATTATACTTGCCAAAGAACCTATAATTCATCTTGGCTTTGAATAGAAGCTATGGTTATGAATCAGCCAAGACCTAAGCACAAAAGGAATGAAATCATACATCACTACTACGCGGAGAAAATAGTAAAGGGACAGTCTCAGGGGAACACCTAGTCTGAGCTCTGTATGTAGGTAGGTCAAACTAACCAATATTTAAATGGGACGTGCATTTAAATGGGACAACTGTTCCATAAATAAGTTTGAGGTTAAAAGGAGATAAAATAAAAATACATACGCATTTGCATAAAAAATTATATGCTAAAGCTATCTTACTAATAGCAGTAATTAAATTTATTCCATGAATCATTGGTTTCAAAGAATTTAAAATCATAGTAACCATGCTCAAGGGAGTTAAAGATTTACAGATTTCTACAAATATGTAGAAATTTGGGTCCTTGGGATTAAGCAAAAAAAACCAGGGTTATTTTAGGTTTTGAAAATTTAGATGATTTTATTGTAAAAACTTATGAACAGCTCATCTCCCCACCAGTCACCACGTGCAACTAAATGGAATAGAAGTAGATTTAAAAAAAAAATCAAACTTCAACAGAAACTGAGTTTTTACTCATAAAGTGTTTCTATCAATATTTAAATTAAATGCTTTTAAAAATTTGAGATAATTGTAGCCTCACATGCAGTTTAAGAAATAATTACAGAAAGAACTTATGTACCTTTGACTCAGTTGCCCCCAATGTAAAGTCTTCCAAAATTATAGTGCAATACAGCCAGGATACTGGCAATAATACAGTCAAGATACAGAACATTTCTATAATCACAAGTATTACTCATGTTACTCTTCCAAAACTACACCCATTGCCCTCCTGCTTCCATAACTACACCCAATTCCTCCTTAACTGGTGACAATCACTCATCTTTATTTCTCGGATTTTGTAATTTCAAGAATATTATATTAATGGAATCATACAGTATGAAACCTTTGGGAATTGAATTTTTGCACTCAGCCTAATTCTCTGGAGATTCATTCCAGGTGAAACATGTATCAACACTTCGTTCATTTTTAATTACTGAGTAATATTCTGTAGTAAGATTATACCAGTTTGTTTAACCATATCCATGTTGAAGGAAATACAGGTTGTTTGCACTTTGGGCTATAATAAATAAACCTGTTATAACATTCAGGTACAGGTATTTGTGTGGACATAAGTTTTATAGTTTCATGTGTATTCTTTGACAAAACTGCCAAACTGGAGGGGCGGAGCAAGATGGCGGAGGAGTAGGAGACCTAGATTTTGTCTGGTCTCAGGAATTCAGCTGAATAGGGATCAAACCATTCTGAACACCTACGAACTCAACAGGAGATCGAACAGGAGAGTAGCAACAACTCTCTGAACAGAGAAGCGACCACTTACTGGAAGGTAGGACGTGCGGAGAAGTGAATCCGAGGCGATATTCGGGAGGATAGACGGCGGGGGAGGGGCCTCCGCCGGCCGCTTCTGGCAAGTGCTAGAGCCGCGGAGCACAAAATCGGACCTTTTAAAAGTTGGCTCGGCGGAGGGACGTCGCTGCAGTGGCTAAGCGGGGGGTGGAATCCTCCCGGGACAGTGTGGTCTCAGGACCCTTGGGATCACAGAGAGACCGGGGGTGCCTGAGTGCGCCAGAGCTCCCAGGTGTCGGGGCGGGGAAGCCGGCTGCAGATACGGAGCAGAGTCGCGGGCTCTCAGCTCGGGGTTGCCATAAACTGTGATCTGCGGCCCAGTCGGGGCACGGCTCCCCCAGCAAGGACCCAACAAGCAGCAGATCCGGGGAGACTCCCCTTCCTTCCCGGGGAGGAGCCGTGCGGGAACGCACTGCAGGGATCTGCTGGGTTTGGAGACTCCGAGCGGGGTCGGGTGCCAGAGATAGCAACGCTCGGTCACAGGCCGGGTGAGCACGGAGTGCGGCCAGAGACCGGGGACACGGGAGTGACTGCTTTTCTCTGGGGGCGCACTGAGGAGTGGGGCCCCGAGTTCTCGGCTCCTCCGGGCGGAGACTGGGAGGCCGCCATTTTCGCCCTGGTCCTCCAAAGCTGTACCGAGAGCTTGCAGGGAACAAAAACTCCTGAGAGCAAACTGGAGCAGCTTCCTTAGCCCGGACCGACAAAGGCGGGGCAATTCCGCCTCCGGCAAAGACATTTGGAAACCACAGCAACAGGCCCCTCCCCCAGAAGATCAACACAAACAGCCAGCAAGCCAAGACCAAGTTGATCGATCAAGGAGAATAGGAGAACTCCAGCGCTAGGGGAATACTGCACATAGATTCATGGCTTCTTTTTTTTTTTTTTTTTTTTTTTACCATGATTCATTATTTCATCAAAGTTAATTTTTGTTGACTTTTTTTTATTTTTCTTTTTCCCTTTTTCAACCAACATCTTATAAATCCCTTTTTTTTTAAAAAAAAAAACATTTTTTATTTTTTTTTCATTTTTAGAGTCATATTTTATCCCTTCATAGTAGTTATCCTTGTTTTTGGCATATATATATAAGTTGTTCTCTCTTTAAAATTTTGAGGTACAGTTTCTTCTAACAGATCAAAATATACCCTAAACCACTAGTGTATGGCTTTGTTCTAGTCTCCTGCCTGATCACATTCTCTCCCTTTTTCCTTTTTTTTTTTTTCCTTAAATCTCCTTTCTTTTTTCAAACAACTTATCTTACCAAGTCCTTTTATAAAATCTTTTATAATTTTCATCTTTACAGTCATCTTCCACCCCTTCATTGTATCAACCCTTATTTTGTACATATATGTCTTTCTGCCTTTAAAATTTTAGGAGGCACTTTTTTCTAACAGACCAAAATACGCCCAAAATCTAGTGTGTGGCACTGATCTATGCACTAGCCTGATCATATTTGATCATATTCTGCCTTTTTTGAATTGTTTTGTTTTTGTTTTTATCTTTTTTTCTTTTTTTTTCTTTTTCTCTTTCTTTTTTCTTTCTTTCCCTTTCTTTTCCCCTGGTTTCAGGTCTTTTCTGATTTGTATACAGTATATTTGCTGGGGACGTTGTAAACCTGTTAGCCTTTTGTTCTCTCATTCATCTATTCTCCTCTGGACAAAATGACAAGACGAAAGAAATCACCTCAGCAAAAAGAACAAGAGGTAGTACCGTCAGCCAGGGACCTACTCAATACGGACATTAGTACGATGTCGGACCTAGAGTTCAGAATCATGACTTTAAAGATACTAGCTGGGCTTGAAAAAAGCGTGGAAGTTATTAGAGAAACCCTTTCTGGAGAAATAAAAGAACTAAAATCTAACCAAATCGAAATCAAAAAGGCTATTGATGAAGTGCAATCAAAAATGGGGGCACTAAATGCTAGGATAAATGAGGCAGAAGAGAGAATCAGCGATATAGAAGACCAAATGATAGAAAATAAAGAGGCTGAGAAAAAGAGAGAGAAACAACTACAGGATCACGAGGGCAGAATTCGAGAGATAAGTGATACGATAAGACGAAACAACATTAGAATAATTGGGATCCCAGAAGAAGAAGAGAGAGAGAGAGGGGCAGAAGGTATATTGGAGCAAATTATAGCAGAGAACTTCCCTAATGTGAGGAAGGAAACAGGCATTAAAATCCAGGAGGCACAGAGAACCCCTCTCAAAATCAATAAAAATAGGTCAACACCCCGACATCTAATAGTAAAACTTACGAGTCTCAGAGACAAAGAGAAAATCCTGAAAGCAGCTCGGGAGAAGAGATATGTAAACTACAATGGTAGAAACATTAGATTGGCAACAGACCTATCCACAGAGACCTGGCAGGCCAGAAAGGACTGGCAAGATATCTTCAGAGCACTAAACGAGAAAAATATGCAGCCAAGAATACTATATCCAGCTAGGCTGTCATTGAAAATAGAAGGAGAGATCAAAAGCTTCCAGAACAAACAAAAACTAAAGGAATTTGCAAACACGAAACCAGCCCTCCAAGAAATATTGAGAGGGGTCCTCTAAGCAAAGAGAGAACCTAAAAGCAGCAAAGAGCAGAAACGAACACAGACAACAGACAGTTAACAGTCACCTTACAGGTAATACAATGGCACTAAATTCATACCTTTCAATAGTTACCCTGAATGTAAATGGGCTAAATGCCCCAATCAAAAGACACAGGCTATCAGATTGGATTAAAAAACAAGACCCATCAATATGCTGTCTGCAAGAGACTCATTTTACACCCAAAGACACCCCCAGATTGAAAGTGAGGGGGTGGAAAACCATTTACCATGCTAATGGACACCAAAAGAAAGCTGGGGTGGCAATCCTTATATCAGACAAACTAGATTTTAAAACAAAGACTGTAATAAGAGATGAGGAAGGACACTATATCCTACTTAAAGGGTCTATCCAACAAGAAGATCTAACAATTGTAAATATCTATGCCCCGAACATGGGAGCAGCCAATTATATAAGGCAATTAATAACAAAAGCAAAGAAACACATTGACAACAATACAATAATAGTGGGGGACTTTAACACCCCCCTGACTGAAATGGACAGATCATCTAAGCAAAAGATCAACAAGGAAATAAAGACTTTAAATGACACACTGGACCAAATGGACTTCACAGACATATTCAGAACATTCCATCCCAAAGCAACGGAATACACATTCTTCTCTAGTGCCCATGGAACATTCTCCAGAATTGATCACATCCTAGATCACAAATCAGGTCTCAATCGGTACCAAAAGATTGGGATCATTCCCTGCATATTTTCAGACCACAATGCTTTGAAACTAGAACTCAACCACAAGAGGAAAGTCGGAAAGAACTCAAATACATGGAGGCTAAAGAGCATCCTACTAAAGAATGAATGGGTCAACCAGGAAATTAAAGAAGAATTAAAAAAATTCATGGAAACCAATGAAAATGAAAACACAACTGTTCAAAATCTTTGGGATACAGCAAAGGCAGTCCTGAGAGGAAAGTATATAGCAATACAAGCCTTTCTCAAGAAACAAGAAAGTTCTCAAATACACAACCTAAGCCTACACCTAAAGGAGCTGGAGAAAGAACAGCAAAGAAAGCCTAACCCAGCAGGAGAAGAGAAATCATAAAGACCAGAGCAGAAATCAATGAACTAGAAACCAAAAGAACAGTAGAACAGATCAACGAAACTAGGAGCTGGTTCTTTGAAAGAATTAACAAGATTGATAAACCCCTGGCCAGACTGATCCAAAAGAAAAGAGAAATGACCCAAATCAACAAAATCATGAATGAAAGAGGAGAGATCACAAGCAACACCAAAGAAATACAAACAATTATAAGAACATATTATGAGCAACTCTATGCCAGCAAATTAGATAACCTGGAAGAAATGGGTGCATTCCTAGAGATGTATCAACTACCAAAATTGAACCAGGAAGAAATAGAAAACCTGAACAGACCTATAACCACTAAGGAAATTGAAACAGTCATCAAAAATCTCCCAAGAAACAAAAGCCCAGGGCCAGATGGCTTCCCAGGGGAATTCTATCAGACATTTCAGGAAGAATTAATACCTATTCTCCTGAAACTGTTCCAAAAAATAGAAATGGAAGGGAAACTTCCAAACTCATTTTATGAGGCCACCATTACCTTGATCCCAAAACCAGACAAAGACCCCATCAAAAAAGAGAATTACAGACCAATATCCTTGATGAACATGGATGCAAAAATTCTCACCAAAATACTAGCCAATAGGATCCAACAGTACATTAAAAGGATTATTCACCACGACCAAGTGGGATTTATTCCTGGGCTGCAAGGCTGGTTCAACATCCGCAAATCAATCAACGTGATACAATACATTAACAAAAGAAAGAACAAGAATCATATGATCCTCTCAATAGATGCAGAAAAAGCATTTGACAAAGTACAACATCCTTTCTTGATCAAAACTCTTCAGAGTATAGGGATAGAGGGTACATACCTCAATATCATAAAAGCCATCTACGAAAAACCTACAGCGAATATCATTCTCAATGGGGAAAGGCTGAGAGCTTTTCCCCTAAGGTCGGGAACGCGGCAGGGATGTCCACTCTCACCACTGCTATTCAACATAGTATTAGAAGTCCTAGCCACAGCAATCAGACAACAAAAAGAAATCAAAGGCATCCAAATCGGCAAAGAGGAAGTCAAACTCTCACTCTGTGCAGATGATATGATACTGTATGTGGAAAACCCAAAAGACTCCACCCCAAAACTGCTAGAACTCATACAGGAATTCAGTAAAGTAGCAGGATATAAAATCAATGCACAGAAATCAGTGGCATTCCTATACACCACCAACAAGACAGAAGAGAGACAAATCAAGGAGTCTATCCCATTTACAATTGCACCCAAAACCATTAGATACCTAGGAATAAATCTAACCAAAGAGGCAAAGGATCTGTACTCAGAAAACTATAAAATACTCAGGAAAGAAATTGAAGAAGACACAAAGAAATGGAAAAACGTTCCATGCTCATGGATTGGGAGAATCAACATTGTGAAGATGTCAATGCTACCTAGAGCAATCTACACATTCAATGCAATCCCCATCAAAATACCATCCACTTTTTTCAAAGAAATGGAACAAATAATCCTAAAATTTGTATGGAACCAGAAGAGACCCAGAATAGCCAGAGGAATACTGAAAAAGAAAAGCAAAGCTGGCGGCATCACAATTCCGGACTTCCAGCTCTATTACAAATCTGTCATCATCAAGACAGTATGGTACTGGCACAAAAACAGACACATAGATCAATGCAACAGAATCGAGAGCCCAGAAATGGACCCTCAACTCTATGGTCAACTTATTTTTGACAAAGCAGGAAAGAATGTCCAATGGCAAAAAGACAGTCTCTTCAACAAATGGTGTTGGGAAAATTGGACAGCCACATGCAGAAGAATGAAACTGGACCATTTCCTTACACCACACACAAAAATAGACTCCAAATGGTTGAAAGACCTAAACGTGAGACAGGAGTCCATCCAAATCCTAAAGGAGAACACAGGTAGCAACCTTTTCGACCTTAGCCGCAGCAACTTCTTCCTAGAAACATCGCCAAAGGCACGGGAAGCCAGGGCAAAAATGAACTATTGGGATTTCATCAAGATAAAAAGCTTCTGCACAGCAAAAGAAACAGTCCACAAAACCAAAAGACAACCGACAGAATGGGAGAAAATATTTGCAAATGACATATCAGATAAAGGGCTAGTATCCAAAATCTATAAAGAACTTATCAAACTCAACACCCAAAGCACAAATAATCCAATCAAGAAATGGGCAGAAGACATGAACAGACATTTCTCCAAAGAAGACATCCAAATGGCCAACAGGCACATGAAAAAGTGCTCAACATCGCTTGGCATCAGGGAAATCCAAATCAAAACCTCAATGAGATACCACCTCACACCCGTCAGAATGGCTAAAATTAACAAGTCAGGGAACGACAGATGTTGGCGGGGATGTGGAGAAAGGGGAACCCTCCTACACTGTTGGTGGGAATGCAAGCTGGTGCAACCCCTCTGGAAAACAGTATGGAGGTTCCTCAAACAGTTGAAATTAGAGCTACCGTTCGATCCAGCAATTGTACTACTGGGTATTTACCACAAAGATACAAATGTAGGGACCCGAAGGGGTACGTGTACCCCAATGTTTATAGCAGCAATGTCCACCATAGCCAAACTGTGGAAAGAGCCAAGATGCCCATCGACAGATGAATGGATAAAGAAGAAGTGGTATATATACACAATGGAATATTATGCAGCCATCAAAAGGAATGAGATCTTGCCATTTGCAACGACGTGGATGGAACTGGAGGGTGTTATGCTGAGTGAAATAAGTCAATCAGAGAAAGACATGTATCACATGACCTCACTGATATGAGGAATTCTTAATCTCAGGAAAGAAACTGAGTGTTACTGGAGTGGTTGGGGGTGGGAGGGATGGGGTGGCTGGGTGATAGACATTGGGGAGGGTATGTGCTACGGTGAGCGCTGTGAATTGTGCAAGACTGTTGAATCACAGATCTGTACTTCTGAAACAAATAATGCAACATATTTTAAGAAAAAAGAAAAAGAAGAAGATAACAGGAGAGGAAGAAAAGGGGAGTATGTCAGAGGGGGAGACGAACCATGAGAGATGATGGACTCTGAAAAACAAACTGAGGGTTCTAGAGGGGAGGGGGGTAGGGGGATGGGTTAGCCTGGTGATGGGCATTGAGGAGGGCACGTTCTGCATGGAGCACTGGGTGTTATGAACAAACAATGAATCATGGAACACTGCACCAAAAACAACTAATGATGTAATATATGGTGATTAACATAACAATAAAAAATTAAAAAAAAAAAAAACTGCCAAACTGTTTTCCAGAGTGACCATCCCACAATATAATGAGGAATGTATGGATAATTCGGTTTCTCTGATTCTGACACATTTGATGTTGTCACCATTTTGGTTTTGATTTTGGTTTTGTTTTTTTGTTTTTATTTTAGTCATTCTGATAGGCATGTAATGATACTTTATTGTGGCTTTAATTTCCATTTCCCTGATGGCTAATGATGTTGAACATGTTTTCATGTGCTTACATGCCACCTGTGTTTTCACTGTAATGTCTCTTCATGTTTTTTCTCAGTTCCTAACAGATTTTTTTTTTACTATTGAGTCTTAAGAGTTATTTATTCTATACATAACCATTTGTCAGAAATACATAGTTTGCAAATATTTTCTTAGTCTGTAACTTGCACTGCCATCCAGCTGTGTTTACAGAGCAAAAGTTAATTTAAATGAAGTCCAACTTGTCCATTTTCCCTTTTGTGGCTCCTGCTTTGGTGTCAAGTCTAGGACTTCTTTGCCTAGATCTAGATTCCAAGGAATCCGATGTTTGTTTGTTTTTTACCTAAGAGTTTCATACTTTTACATTTTACAATTAAGTCTGTGAAATTTTTTTGTTAATTTTTATGTAAGATGTTAGGTTTTGGATGAGATTTCCTTTTTCCCCCCTGCTTATGAAAAGCTATCTTTCCTCCACTGAATTGGTTTTGCAACTTTGTTAAAAATTAGTTGAGCATATTTGTATGGGTCTATTTCTGAGTTCCCCCTTTGTTTCATTGATTTATATAACTAATCCTCCATCAATACCACATGTCTTGGTCAGTATAGCTACATGATAAGCCTTAAAATCAAGTCAACTGAATTCTACTTAATTCTTAAATTTCAGGGGTGCCTGGGGTGCTCAGGGGGTTAAGCTTCTGCCTTCGGCTCACGTCATGATCTCAGGGTAGGATTGAGTCCCGCATCGGGGCCCCTGCTCAGCAGGGAGTCTGCTTCTCCCTCTGCTCCTCTCCCCGCTTGTTCTCTCTCTCTTTCTCAAATAAATAAATAAATAATCTAAAAATTCTTAATTTTCAAAACAGTTTTAGCTATTTTGGTTCCTTTGCTTTTCTATATAAATTTTAGAATAATTGTGTCTATGCCTACAAAACCTTTCAAAGGGTTTTCCTAGGAACTGTGCTAAAACCTGCATATCAATTTAGGGAGAATTAAAAACATGACTATACTGAGTTTTCCAACCATGAAGAAGTGGCTCTACATTCATTTAGATCTTCTTTTATTTATCAACATTTTGTAGTTTCAACATAGTCCTATACATGTTTTGTTAGACTTATATCCGTTTTTTTTTCATTTTTTTGAGCAATTGTAAATGTTATTATGTTGTAATTGTAATTATAATGTTTCTGTGTCCACCTGTTCATTGCTAGTGTATAGAGGTACAGTTGCTATTTCTATCTTGATCTTATATCATGTGATCTTGATGAATTCACTTATTAGTGCTAGGATTTTCTTTTTTTTTTGGTAGATTTTTTGAGATTCTCTAGATAGATGATAATGTCATCTGCAAATAGGAAACATTTTATTTCTATTTTTCCAACAAAAATGACATTTCTCTCCTTTTTTAAATTTTTTGCCTTATTTTGCCATATATTTGCCTTTTTTTTCTTTGCCTTATTTCACTGGGTAGAATTTGCTACACTATGTTAAATAAGGGTGGTGAGAATGAACATCCTTACCTTGTTTCTGATCTTAGCAAAAAAGTGTTGTCTTTGGCCTGTTAATATGGTGGGTCACAAGATTGAATTTAAAATAATGAGGTTTAGGGCGCCTGGGTGGCTCAGTAGTTAAGCGTCTGACTTCAGCTCAGGTCATGATCCCGGGGTCCTGGGATCGAGCCCCACATCAAGCTCCCTGCTCCGCCGGAAGCCTGCTTCTCCCTCTCCCACTCCCCCTGCTTATGTTCCCTCTCTCACTGTGTCTCTCTCTGTCAAATAAATAAATAAAATAATGAGGCTTCCATTCCTAAAATAAACCCTTCTAGGTTTTGAGGTATAATTCTTTTTATACATTACTGAATTCTATTTGTTAATGTTTGTTAAGGATTTTTGCATTTATATTCATGGGGGCTTTCTGTCTATAGTTCTTTTTTCTGCTATCTGGTTTTGTATCAGAGCAATACTCTCAACCTAAAATGAATTAGGAGGTGCTCTTCTCTTTTCTGAAAGAGACTGTGTAGACTCAATGATAAATTTTTAATCATTTGGTAGAATATTTCATTTCCAATGAAATTGCCTGAACTTGAATATTTATTTTGGGAATGTTTCCATTGCAGATTTAGTTAAGAGCTTAAGAGATTTCAAATTATTAATTTCATGTTGGCTAAGTTATGGGACATCAAGTTTTTAAGGATTTCTCCATTTTATGTAAGTTATTACACTTATGTGTGTAGGATTATTTATATTACCTCATTATCTTTTTGATATCTGTAGAGATATCCTTTGTTCCATT
Source organism: Zalophus californianus (assembly GCF_009762305.2). Classification (NCBI taxonomy): domain Eukaryota; kingdom Metazoa; phylum Chordata; class Mammalia; order Carnivora; family Otariidae; genus Zalophus; species Zalophus californianus. The sequence continues at coordinate 41,796,597 of NC_045606.1, read as the reverse complement.
TCTAATACTGGGTATTTGTGTCTTCATTTTTTCTTTGTCCATCTTTCTAGAAACGTCAATTTTATTAATCTTTTCAAAGAACTAGCTTTTGTTTCATTAAGTTATTTATTTTGTTTTTAATTTAACTGATTTCTTCTTCTCTTTATCACTTCCTTCTTCCGCTTGCTTTAAGTGTGTTTTATTTTTGTTTTGTTTTTTGTTGTTTTTTTTTGCAAATTCTTATGGTAGTAACATGTTTTTGCTTGAAGCTTTTCCTCTTTTCTAACATATACATTTAGTGCTATAAACTTCATTCTTAGCAATGCTTCAGCTATGGCCTACACTTGTTGACATGTTGTATTTTCATTTTCATTCAGTTCAATATAGATTTTTTTTAACATTCCCAGAAAGTTCTTATTTGACTCATGGATTATTTAGAAGTGTATTTTTAGTGCCAAGTATGTGGATATTTTCCTATAGTCTTTTTTTTTTTAATGAATAAGTGGCTCTACATTTATTAAGCTGATGGACATATAAAAAGCTGAATATTTAACATACACAACTTGTGACTTTGGAAATAATTATAAACCCATGAAAATACCACAATGGTACTCTTTGACTAACCCCATCCTGTTTTCCCCTTCCACCAGCCCTTGGCAGCCCCTATCCACTCTCTGCTTCTATGAGTTTGACTCTCTTAGATTCTTCATATAAGTAGGATCATGTACTATTTTTTTTTCATGTCTGGATTATTTCACTTAGCTTAATGCCCTCCAGGTTCATCCATGTTATCACAAATGGCAAGATTTTATTCTTTTTAAAGGCTGAATAATATTCCATTGTATTTAAATACTACATTTTCTTTATCCATCATCCATCAGTGGACATTTGGATTGCCTCCATGTTTTGGCTATTTGAATGGTGCTATCATGAACATGGAAAGCATATATCTCTTCAAGATCCTGATTTCAATTCTTTTGGATATATACTGAGAAGTGGGATTGCTGAATCATATGGTAGCTCTATCTTTAATTTTTTGAAGAACCTCCATACTGTTTTCCATAGTGGTTGTACCAATTTACATCCCCATGAATACTATATAAGGGTTCCCTTTTCTCCACATTCTTATCACTGCTTATCAGCTTTTGTTTTGATAGTCATCCTAAAAGGTGTTAGGTGGTACCTCACTGGTGTTTTCATTTGCATTTCCCTGATGATTAGTGATGTTGAACATATTTTTATATGCCTGACGGCTATTCGTATATGTTCTTTTTGCATTTCCCTGATGATTGGTGATGTTGAGCATATTTTTATATGCCTGATGGCTATTTGTATATGTTCTTTAGAAAAATGTCTACTCAGGGTCTTTGCCTATTTTTTAATAAGTTGTTTATTTATTTATTTCTTGGTTTTGAGTTGTAGGAGTTCCTTATATATACAGGCATCATACTTCCTAATTTCAAAATATAGTTCACCCTTGAACAACACTGGTTTGAATTATGCAGGTCCATTTACAAGCAGATATTTTTCTATAAATACAGTATAGTACTTAGATGTATTCTCTCTTCCTTACGATTTTCTTAACATTTTCTTTCCTCTAGTTTATTTTATTGTAAGAATATAGTATATAATACCTGTAACATACAAAATATGTGTTAACAGACTGTACGTTATCAGTAAGGCTTCCAATCAATAGTAGGCTATTAGTAGTTAAGTTTTTGGAGAGTCATAAGTTTTATGTGGATTTTCAATTGTGTAGGGGGTCAGTATTCCTAGTTCTTTTTTTTTTTAACAGAGAGAGAGAGACAGCGAGAGAGGGAACACAAGCCAAAGGCAGACGCTCAACGACTGAGCCACCCAGGCACCCCTCAGCATTCCTAATTCTTGCGTTGTTCAAGGATCAACTATAAATTACAAAGCTATAGCAATCAAAAAAGTATGGTACTTGCACAAAACAGACATATAGGCCAATAGAAGAAAAATAGAGGCCAGAAATAGACCCATGCATATATAGTCAACTGATTTTCCACAAAGGTGTCAAGGATATACAATGGAGAAAGGATAAATGGTGTTAAAAATCTTAATATTCACATGCAAAAGAATGAAACTGAACCCTTATCTTACACCATACACAAAAATCACCTCAAAATGGAGTAAAGATTTAAATGTAAGACCTAAAATTGTAAAAACACATAGGAGAATACATAAGGAAACATTTTCTTGACAATGGCCTTGACAACGATTTCTTGAATATGATACCAAAAGCACAGACAACAAAAGCAAAACAAACACAAAAAAACCCAAATACCATTACATCAAACTAAACAGGTTCTGTGTGGCAAGGGAAAAAAAATCAACAAAGTGAAAAGGCAGCCTACAGAATAGTAGAAAATATTTGCTATCCATATATCTCATAAAAAATTAATATCCTATTGCTTTTTGTTGATTTCTGGTTTATTTGATTGAAAAATGTATATCCTACTGCTGTTGCATAGAACAGTCTATAAATGTTGATTAGATTCTGTTGGCTATCAATAATATTGAATTCTCATATAGCTCGCTGATTTGCTGTCTAGAGGTTCTATCAATTATTAAGAATGAAATGTTGAAAATTACAATTATAATGGAAGGCTTATGTATTTCTTATTTTAGTTTTATCAGTTTTTACTTCACAAATTTTGCAGCTCTGATGTTTCATGCATATGCATTAAGATTATTGTCTTCTTTGTGGATTAACCCCCTATTATTATATCATTTTACTCCATACTTCAGTAATTTATTTTGCACTGAGGTCTACTTTAGTGGATATTAATATAGCTACTCATTCTTTCTTTAAGTTTTCATGTTATATATATTTTTTCAATTATTTACTTTCAACCTTCTTATTCTGTTATATTTCAATTGTATTTTTAGGAAACAACATTTAATTTGATCATGCTTTTAAGTTCATTCTGACAATTGTTGCCTTTTGATTGGTGTATTAGATTACTCACTTTTAATGTAATTACTGATAAGTTAGGGCTTAAGTCTACCATTTTATTTTATTTTATTTTTAATATTTTATTTATTTATTTATTTGACAGAGAGAGAGAGAGAGAGAGCACAAGCAGGGGCGGTGGGAGAGGGAGAAGCAGGCTCCCCGCTGAGCAGGGAGCCCGATGCGGGACTATATCCCAAGACCCTGGGATCATGACCCCAGCTGAAGGCTGATACTTAACCATCTGAGCCACCCAGGTGCCCCAACCATTTTATTTTTTTTGTTTTTTGTTTGTAATCTCCTTTTTTTTTCCTATTTCCCTTCCTTTCTGTGTATTACCTGAACATTTTTTAGAATTCCATTTTGATTTCTCTATAGTGTTTGTGTTTGAGTATACATTTGTATATCTATTGTATAGCATATTGGTGCTTTCTAGATATTATGTAATATATACATAATGACATAGTCTACTGGTATCATCATTTTGCCAACTTGAATAAGATACAGAAATTTTATCTCTCTTTATGTCCTTTACCCACCCCCATCTATAGTATAATTATCATAATTAGGTCCTTTACATACATTTATATTAAATCATGCTATAATTATGCTTCAACTGTCAAATTTAATTTAGAAAATTCAAGAGAGGGAAAGCCTATTGAATTTACTTATATATTTTATGCTCTGCTTTTTTCCCCTTCCTGATATTTCAAGGTTTTTTTTTTTTATACTTTCTGTTTATAGAAATTCTTTTAGTCATTCTGTTGGGATAGTTGTGCTGGTGACAAATCCTATTAGCTTCCCTTCATCTAAGAATGTGTTGATTTCCCTTTCATTCCTGAAGGATGTTTTTCCCAGATACAGATTTCTAACCTGACAGTTCTTTTCTTTCAGCACTTGAAAAGTTTTGTGCATCTTCTTGCCTCATCTTTTTAATGAAAAATCTGCTTCATTTGAGATAACCTTCCTCCCCCCACCCCAGGTAAGGTGATGACCTTTTTCTACTGATGCTTTATTTTTTTAATTTGTCTTTAGTTTGCAGAAGTTTGACGATGATGTGTTCTTGGAGTGGATTTCCTTTTTTTTTCCTAAAGATTTTATTTATTTATTTGACAGAGAGTGAGAGCAGGAATACAAGCAGGGGGAGTGGGAGAGGGAGAAGCAGGCCTCCCGCGGAGCATGGAGCCTGATGCGGGGCTCGATCCCAGGACCCCGGGATCATGACCTGAGCTGAAGGCAGATTTACTTGTGTTTGTCCTATATGACATTCACTCAGCTTCTTGACCTTGCACTTTCCTGTCTTTTATCACATTTGGGATGTTTTTGGCTAGCATCTCTTCAAATACCTTTTAAACCCCACTCTCTTTCCTCTCCTTCTGGGATTCCAATGGCATGAATTTTAAGACTTTTTCTTATAGTTCCTAAAAAGTTCCTGAGGCCCTATCTCCCTCCACCCCCAATCTATTTCCTGTATTTCATATTGAGTCATTTCCATTGTTCTGACTTTAATATTTCTTGACTAGTGGGAAAGATGGTGGAGTAGGAAAACTCTAAGCTTACTTTGTCCCATGGATACAAATAGATAACACCTATATCATTGTAAATAACTCAGAAAATGACCCAAAGACTGGCAGAATAGACACTCTACACATTTAGCTGTAGGATTGAAGAGGGTAGGAAAGGTGGAGATGCAGTGAAAGCTAAATGCATCAGCATGACTGTTCAGGGGAGAGAAGGTCTCCATGGGTGCAGAGAAGAAACAAACAAACCTCATACCAGGCACTCCAGGCACAGGGAACAAGCACAAGGAAGATAAATCCCTATAACATTTGGCAGAAAGAATGGTAGGGGAGAACACAGAAAGTACCCTGCAGTTTGGTGCTACTGCATCTCTGGCAAATGCCTTGTCTGACACAACTCAAACCAAAGATGGCCCCAGACTGGCCCATGAACACCACAGGGACCAAACCCTGCCCACAACAGGGAAAGAGAGCCATTGAATATGACTGTACTGAAGGCACAGTGGTTTATCCACAACAGTAAAACACAGGCAACACACACAGGAGATATCACTGAAGTGTCAGGTCCTGGTAAAGAGGGCACATTTTTTTAGCAGAATCTTTGCTGGCCAGAGGGACTGGCATGATATATACAAAACACTGAAAGAAAAAACCAAAAACAAAAAAAACCTGTCGCCAAGAAAACTCTACTCAGCAAGGCTATGATTCAGAATAGAAAGAGAGATAAAGAGTTTCCCAGACAAACAGAAGTTAAGGGAATTCATGACCACTAAACCAGCCCTACAAGAAATGTTAAAAATAATTCGAGTAGAAAGGCAAGACGACAAGTAGGAATAAAAAAAGTAGGAAGCGCAGTAAAATTAATTATATCTATAAAAATCAGTCAAGGGATGCACAAAATAAAAAGATGTAAAGTATAACACCATATACCTAAAATGGGGGGGGAGAGGAAAGAATGGGTTCAAACATAAGGAACAATCAACTGAGGGTGCCTGGGTGGCTCAGTTGGTTAAGCGACTGCCTTCGGCTCAGGTCATGATCCCAGAGTCCTGGGATCGAGTCCCACATCGGGCTCCTGGCTCAGCGGGGAGCCTGCTTCTCCCTCTGACCCTCTCCCTTCTCATGCTGTTCTCTCTCTCTCTCTCTCTCTCTCTCATAAATAAATAAATAAAATCTTTAAAAAAAAACAATCAACTGAATATAGACTGCTTAATGCATAAGATGTTATATACAAAGCTAAAGGTAACCACGATCAAAAACCAGTAATAGATGTGCAAAAAATAAAGAGAAAGGAATCCAATTATATCAACTAAAAAAGCCAGCAAACCATAAGAGAAGAGAGCAAGAGAAGAAAGGATCAGAGAACTACAAAAACAAACATAAAACAAATAAAAAATGGTAATAAGTACATACCTATCAGTCATTACATTGAATGTAAATGGACAAAATAGTCAAAAGACATAGAGTGATGGAATGCATTTATTATGCAAATGGATGTGAAAAGAAAGCTAGGGTAGCAATACTTATACAGGACAAAACAGACTTTAAAACAAAGAGTGCAACAAGAGACAAAGAAGGACACTATATAATCACAAAGGGACCAACTCAACAGGAAGATAGAACAATTGTAAAAAATTTATGCACCCAAATACATAAAGAAGCGACTAACAAACATAAAGGAAGTAATCGGTAGTAATACAATAATAGTACATCAGTGGAGAGATCATCCAAACAGAAAATCAACAAGGAAACAGTGACTTTGAATGACACATTGGACCAATGGATCCAACAGATATATTCATAACATTCCATCTTAAAGGAACAGAATATACATTCTTTTCAAGTGCCCATGAATAGATCACATATTAGGCCACAAAATAAAGCAACAAATTAAAAAAGACTGAAGTCATACCATGAATCTTTTCTGACTACAACTCTGTGAAACTAGAAGTCAGCCACAAGAAAAAATCTGGAAAGAAGACAAATCCATGGAAGTTAAATAACATGCCACTAAACAATGAATGAATCAACCAAGAAATCAAAGAGGAAATTATAAACACTATATGGAGACAAATGAAAATGAAAACACAATAGTATAAATTCTTTGTGATGCAACAAAAGTTGTTCTAAGAGGGAATTTTACAGCAATACAGGCCTACCTCAAAAAGCAATAAAAATCTCACATAAACAACCTAACCTTACATTTAACGGGTCTAGAAAAAGAACAAAACCCAAAGCCACCAGTAGGAAGAAAATAACAAAGATTGGAGCAGAAATGAACAAAAAAGAAACCAAAATACAATATAACAGATCAATAAAGCCAGGACCTGGTTCTTTGAAAAGATCAACAAAATTGATAAACCTTTAGCTAGCTTCATTAAAAAGAAGAAGAAGAAGAAGAAGAAGAAGAAGAAGAAGAAGAAGAAGAAGAAGAAGAAGAAGAAGAAGAAGAAAAGAAGAAGAAGAAGCAGAAGAAGAAGGAGAGATAGAGGACAGCAAAGGAAACAATCAACAAAACTAAAAGGCAAACTACTAAATGAATGGGAGAAGATATTTGTAAATTACATACTGGGTTAGGGTTAGTATCTAAAATACATATAGAACTTATACAACTCCACACCAAAAAAAAAAAAAGAAAACAAATAATCCAATTAAAAAATGGCAGAAGATGTTAACAGACATTTCTCCAAAGAAGACATACATATGGCCAACAGACACATGAAAAGATGCTCAACATCGCTCATCATGTGGGATATGCAAATCAAAACCACAATGAGATATCACCCCATACATATCAGAATGGCAAAAAAAAAACCCCAAAAAACAAAAAACAAAAAAAACAAGAAAGAACAAGTGTTGGTGAGGATGTAGAGAAAAAGGAACTCACCATGCACTGTTAGTAGGAATGCAAACTGGTGCAGCCACTGTGAAAAATAGTATGGCGTTTCCTCAAAAAAGTAAAAATAGAATTACTATATGATCCAGTAATTCTACTACTAGATATTTACCCAAAATATACAAAAACACTAATTTGAAAAGACATATGCACCCCTATGTTTATAGTAGCATTATTTACAATAGGCAAATTATGGAAGCAGCCCAAGTGTCCATTGTTAGATAAATGGATAAAGAAGCGGTATATACATATATAATGGAATATTACTCAGTCATGAAAAAGAATGAAATCTTGCTATTTGCAACAACATGGATGGGTCTAGCGGGTATAATGTTAAGTGAAAGAAGTTAGAGAAAGACAAATACACATTATTTCACTTATATGTTGAATTTAAGAAACAAAACAAAGAAAGAAAGAAAAAAAAAGACAAACCAAAAAACAGACTCTTAACTATAGAGAACAAAGTGAGAGTTGCCAGAGGGGAGGTAGGGGTGGGGGATGAAATAGGTGAGGTAACTAAGAGTACTCATCATGATGAGCACTGACTAATGTATAGAATTGATGAATCACTATACTGTACACCTGAAACTAATATAACACTATGTTAACTACACTGGAATTAAAAAAAAAAAAAAGATTTCTGATTCTTTCTTCTATTCCCCCCACTCTGCGGGAATAAGACCACCTACTGGTTTTTGTTGTTGTTGTAACTACATATTTTACATCTAAATTTCCATTTGGTTTTCCTTGTATCTTCTATTTCTTACTGAGACTTCCTATTTACTTGCTAAGATATTTTATTTTTTCATTTGTTTCAAACATATTTGTAATTGTTGAAACATTTATTATGCCTGTTTTAATGTTTTTGTCAGGCAATACCAACATTTCTGTTATATAACTGTTGGCATCAATTGATTGTCCTTTGTCAATGACTTGGTGATATTGGTTCTTGGTATGATAAATGAACATTTAGTGGCAATAGTTAATATATTTAAAACTGGTAAATATAACAACAGGAATGGCTCTTAAAAATATACTGCTGACTGATAAAATGTGGGAAACAGATTGCAATACAGTATAATCCTATTTACATAAAATAAGAACACATGGAAACAAAAATGTGCATGCTATAAGAATTTATAAAAATATAATGCTAAACATTAAGCCCATTAGAAATAGTCATGTTGTAATTGAAGAGGATGGGATTTTAAAAATATGACATCAAAAGGAATAGGTGGAAACTGAAATATAACTAACTTTGAAAAATGGTTAGGAGTGGCAGTGTAAGGACCTACAATATTCTCATGTACTGCAATTGGATCAGTATTATTTACAATGATAGCTCAAGAAAGCTTGACCTAAACTTATTATTTAGAGATATGAAAGTCTGTGTACTGAAACAAGAACAATTTTTTAAAAATAAAACAAGGTAAGTGGTGGAGAAGCCTAAGGTTCATCACTGCTGTTTTTCCTTACAGAGCTTTTTTTTTTTTCATTTTTACTATTTGAATCTATTAATTTTATAGATTTTATTTCAGCAAATTTGATTTAATTTAGTAAATTAATTGATGCTTTCATAACCATATATCTATTACCTGGAGAGCTGTCTAGTATTTAGTAAAGGGCAGGACATTACTAAAAACAAAACCGGAATATTAATTTTATAGGAGGAATTAATTTACTTTAGCAGTTCCAAGGTGCTGTGCTGATATTTAATAAATAATTTAATAATGATTTACTGGGGATCTACTATTCATTGTGCCCCTTTTAGGTGCTGGGGTCACAGCAATGTATCCAAGAGGCAGGGTTCCTGCCTTATTATCAAAACAATAGCCAAGGCTTGAATTATTCAGATAATCAAAATAATTCATTTTATATTTCTAGTGTTGACCTTCTTTCTGTGGTGTACTAAAGATAACATATCTTACTTAAAAATCCCTATTTATTTTGAATGGATACAATGGATTACCCAGTAAAGACTCGTCATGTGGAACATTTCATTAGGAAAGAACTGTCAATTCTTAGACACTAAATGACATTTCATGTTTCACAATCACCTCAATGATTCTGTTTTCCTGCAGTGTTTTATTAGCCAGATGTCATCTTTTAAGGTGTCAGAAAAAAAGGAAACATAAGGACATAACAAAATGTACTGCAGACTTTTAAAACAAGTGCGGGTCTTTGTGTAGGTTAACATTAGTATCTGATTTCAGCTCCCAGATTTTGTTGTATGGTTTTTTAATAATTATTTTTCTTTCTTATGTTATCTTCACTGATGTTTTAACAAGGTATATTTACTAAAGGCAAGTCCTCCTATGTAAAACCTACCACAATTAATTTTACTTTAAAACCTTGTTTTCTATGGTGTTATAAAATGACCAATCAAAAGGTTAATAATATAAACTTGAAAAGAAAATCTCTTCTTTTAGATAATGCTTAATGCACCCCCAAATTTCCCCCAGATAAATATTATTAGATCATTCAAACAATTATATATTATATAATATTTGCAACATTTAAATCAGAAATACACAGGTTATTATATGGGGATATCAACCTAATCTTGCGCAAGTTCCCACTCACAAATCTAGGAATATACCCAAAGGCAGTGTAAGCAACAACTCTGATGACAGCTATTTAGGATTAGTAAAAAGTATTTAATTATTATTACTATTAAACAATAATAAGTTATTGTTATTTAAATTATTTAAATTAGTAAAAATTATTTGAAAATATTTTTTTGTTTTTACCAACATGGTGGATTATTTACTAGACCTATATTATTGTGGGAAACAAAAAAATGAATAAAATATTTTTTAAGCATGTAAGCATAGATGAGCAAGCAAGAAATCACAGAAATCTAAGACAAAAAGAAAAGGGAGGACCTCAGAGGAATGTACAGTTGAAGTCTGAGGTTGAGATATTGCTAAAGCAAAGGATCATTTTTCAGTAATTACAGTGACTTAGAGTAAGGAAAACTGGATGCAAAGCAGAGAGCTTTCCCCAGGTAAGGAGTCTGACAGATTTTCTAGAGCCACCCTCCTCTGTCTACCATAAGCTAGGGGCCCAAGAGGGCTAAAACTACTACTAAAAAACTAGTAGTAGTGTAGGAAGTTACTTCCTTTTTTTAGTGTATGTACTGCCGAAGTGAGCACGAGGAAGTTACTTCCTTAAACTGAAAATGAATATCTACAAACAAACATTGGACCTACTGATAAAATATTGAAAGCATCTCTTGTAGCATCAGAAAAAAAAAAGACTAACTAACATCAAAAAAAATCTTAACCAATATAACCATATAGATAAATGTAATTAGATTTATAAACTTTGGAAAAAATTGGTAAATTTGCCATTATTATTTGAATATCTTATCTCATAAAACCGTCAAGAGCATTTATAGAAAACATTATAGAAATAATAAGAGGTTTGGCAAAATTTCAACTTAGGAGATTGGCATGAAAAAATTTCTACACTCCAGCAATAACAAATGAGAAAAAGCAATAACATCTCTATGAATAAATCTAACAAAATATGTTCAAGACATTTACGGAAAAAATGATGAAACATTATTAAAGCACAAAATAAGTAAACCCTGAAAAAGAAAGAGTTTATCATATTTGGATTGGAATATTATTAGAAAAGATGTCAATTTTCTTTAAATTAATATGTAATGCAATTTCATTCAAAATCATAATATGATTTTTATAAGCTCAACAAACTAACCCTAAAATCAATATTCAATGTGATATAATTAATATCCAATAACGATGAAGAAAATTGTGAAAAAAGAAAAAAAGGGAAGAATTTTTCTGACTAAAACATAAAGTAATTGAAGACACCATTGTATTTTTTTAAAGAGATAGACAAATAGCTCAAAGAAATAAAATAGCCAAAAAGCAGACTGAAGCATATATGAGACTTTGATATGCAAATGGGTAAACCTTAAAATCAGAGGAGATGACAGTCTCTGAAAAACCACGTTGGGCAATTGCCTTTGGGCAATTTATATTGCCCAAAATAAAATGCTTTATTGTCATAAGAAAATAAAGTAAAATAATATCTTTATCTCTCCCCTCTCCATCTGTCTCTACCACTGTCTCTCCATGCTTAATTGTAGAAACCAATCTTAAATATTATTAAAACTTTTGGAAACAAATATAATGAAGGATCTTATTTCTTCTGTGTGGAAAAGGATTTCTAAAACAAGATATAAAAAGTAGAGTAAAATGAGAGATAAGGATATTAATATTCATATTCAGGTATTATTTTAGAAAAAAAGGCTTAATATTCCCTTGCTCTAAAGTATGGCTGCCATGAAAACATGTCTCAAATCACAGATGGCAGGAAGCATAACTGACCCACACCCCCAGATACTGTCCTGGGGTCACCCAGTTCATGATGAGGCTGTACTTCTCGCAGGCTTCTGCAGCCGATGACTAAGCAGAGCACCATACTAGGGTGATGCATTCTTGAAGACAGTGGACTCTGAGGAGAACTCATGTGGCTTGAGCACTCTTGACCGTTTTTGCCAAAACGTTCTTAGAGTTTCTCCACAGTCCTAATCCTTTTCCTACTCAACCTTCTTTCTGTCTTAGCTTCTCTGAATTAGACCCCCCTGGTGGTTTGACAGGTCTCCCAGCCTCTTTTGATTCTGTGCCAAGTTTTTCTTCATACTTATTTTCTCCTCTTGTATAGCTAATCTCACTTTTGTGTCTGATTCTCCAAGCACACGAATTAGTACAGTGTGGCAAATACCAAGAAAGAAAAGCAGAGGTACAAGAAGAATGGCAGAAATATTTAACATCCAGACAACTTTTGTCTTCAAGATATCATAGGAAATACATGTGCACAAGTGGATCACAGAAGCATGATATGCCTTGCATATTCATGGAAAAAAAACCAACTATCATAAATATAATCACCTGTATCAGCAGATGGCCAACTTAAAAAATGAGTAGGTAGGAAATATTTTCATTTTCTTCCACCAAGTTGCAAAATTGAGAGTGTTATATAATAGGTTCTCAGAAAGCCATTTAAAATGTAACCATTTAAAAATGTAAAATTATTTTAGTTCCAGGCTCAAAGAAGAGGAAGAGGAAGAAGGAGGGGGTGGGGAGTAAAGAAGATGGAGGAAGAGAAAGTAGAAGAGGAAGAAGGAGAAGAGAAAAAGACAATGATTTTGTTATGACAACAATTACCTAGATTGTTGACTCTGGCTAACCCATGACAAGGGTAAGACTAGTCCAGTCTCTGAATTCAGGACTTTGCTTGTGTGCCCCTAAAATATTTTGAAAAACTGCATCCATTTGTACATGTTTAGGATGACTCTTAAAGTTTTCATCTTAAGTTTAACAAAGGATATAATTACAGCCAAAATTATACTGTACCTGTGTTTTAAGTATGCTTTTATTAAAAATTTGGAGCTGTAGCCTTAGTTTATACAATTTATGGAAAATGTATGTCTAAAAACCCAAATAACAAAGCTAATCTTATCTTTCACAAATTCAGACTCACTTCATATCAGCAAAAAAGACTTTCTTTTTTGTTGTAAATATCATGATAAGAATCAGTACCATTAAATCTATCTCAGTTCTGGGGTGTCTGGCTGGCTCCGTTGGAAAAGCATGCTACTCCTGATGTCAGAGTCGTGAGTTCAAGCCCCACGTTGGGTGTAAAGGTTATTTAAATAAATAAAACTTAAAAAAAAACACCCATCTCAGTTTTGATTTTCAATTCTAAGACATAAGTATAAAGATGGGTGAACGGATACAGAAATGACAAGTGGGTACATGGACAGATAACTGCTAGATAGAGAGGCAGGCAGGCACACAGGAAGGAAAGACATTTGCCCCAGAGTTTTTTACACTCTGGAACTGTGCCACAATAGGATGTGGAATGGGTGGGTGAGAGTTACCCCTTTCCTCTGAGAAGCTGTGGCAGGAGGGTTCTGATGAGAGACTGGTGAGAAAAAGCCACACAGATCTGCTAGGTCATATTAGTTTTGGAAAGGGTACATACAGAATTTCATGATCTGGAAGATAATATCTTCCAGCTCTGCCGAGGTACCCAAAAGTAGGTGATTACCTCCGTGGTTAAAAATACCCTAATTTGAAGACCACTAGTCTAAGACCCCAAATGCTCCATTTACAACTATAATAGTTCAACACAAAAAGTGTTTGGTAGTGATGGTAGTATTGGTTTGAATAAATATGTAACTCCAAGCTTACAAATTTAGGAAATTCTGTGACACTGCACACCTGTTTTACTCTCCCTCATCTGGTTTCAGATTGGACATTTTCATGACTTGAATTTCTCTGCTATCAGCCTTCTGCAAGGATTAGTCCTTCCACTGGGACATGGCAGAGTTCTCTCCACTGGCAATGCCTGTGATTTATAGTGACGGCTTACTAATTGCTTAACTTCTTCTCCCTACTTGAAAGCTCCAAGGAGACATGAGACCAGTCTGAGAAAACCATGGGAGGTCAAAAGAAAAGTATGAATTCCCACCTCTCATATGGATTTAAACATTCAAATGCAAAGTTAAATTAGGATTTTTTGAAATGAATTTTTCTGCAAAAGTCATCACTGAAAGCATAGTAATATGCTTTCATTATATGTAATACAAGTTATCATATGTGGTTTAAAAAGTAATAAAAATAAATTAGTTCTTACCTGAGTAATATAGCACACAATAAGATGCAAGATGTTTTTCTTCAGTTCTATTAAAGTTGATATAGCAACTTTATATACTTTTATATAGTATATATAAACTTTTATAACTGTCCTCTGAACATTTACTAAGGACCCCTTCTAATGAAATAAACAGACTTTAAAACCCTAAAGACCTGGGGGCGCCTGGGTGGCTCAGTCAGTTAAGCATCCAACTCTTAATTTTGGCTCAGGTCATGATCTCAGGGTTGTGAGATTGAGCCCCACATCAGGCTCTGTGCTGGGCGTGGAGCCTGATTAAGATTCTCCCTCTCCCAGGGTGTCTGGGTGGCTCAGTCAGTTAAACGTCTGCCTCAGGCTCAGGTCACAATCCTAGGGTCCTGGGATCCAACCCCGCATGGGGGGGGGGTCCCTGCTGAGCAGGGAACCTGCTTCTCCTTCTCCCTCTGCTGCTCCCCCTACTTGTGTGCTCTCTCTCTCTCAAATAAATAAATAAAATCTTTAGAGAAAAATTCTCTCTCCCTCTCTCTCTGCTCCTCCCCCCTCAAAAAAAATAAAGTTTACAAAACCCTAAAGACCTGAATATGAATGAAAAATACAAGAAAAAAACATCGTTGGAGTTACAATGTACAAAGTAACAAAATGTTTTGATAAAACCTACCAGGAAATGTGATAGAACATAAGTAGAGGACTTCCCAGTCTCATGAGCTGAAACATCATTTTACAATGGATTGATGCTTCTGTAACATGCAGTTTGCAGGAAGTACCCCAAACAAACACACCAGATACCACTACTGGTTCAAGGACAGTCAAATAGGTATTAATACCCAGCATCTCACAGAACCCTGGGTAAGCGTAAGGCTATTAATGGTCTAATTTCTTTTGTTTAAAAATAAATTGTTGGGGGCGCCTGCGTGGCTCGTCGTTGAGCGTCTGCCTTCGGCTCGGGTCATGATCCCATGGTCCTGGGGTCGAGCCCCATATCGGGCTCCCTGCTCGGCGGGAAGCCCGCTTCTCCCTCTCCCACTCCACTGCTTGTGTTTCTGCTCTCTCTGTCTCTCTCTCTGTCAAATAAATAAATAAATTTAAAAAATAAATAAATAAATAAATAAATTGTTGGAACACACACACACGTGTAATTCATCTCTTGTATACAATCTAATCTTCAGTACTTACTAAGCATTATATACATGCCGTATCATATTTAAGTACCCACTGTGTGTGTACATTTTTATGTATTCTTAGAAAACATGCTCTTCCTGTTTTACTCATGTAAATTCAGGTTAACATATATTCTAATAAAAGGACAGCTTATAAAAAAAATTCCTAACAGAAAAATAGCTATTTTCGCCTTTGTATATTTTAAAAGGCATACCTGAATGGTTTACTGAGAAATAAAAGTACATAAAAGCTTTATTAGTGTTTTATTAAGGAACTAGATGCATAAAAAATAAGTGACTTCCCTGGTGTTAGTCTATAAATAAAAGTGATCTCCCCGGTAATAAATGATCTCTCTGCTCCTTTTGTGGCCTTGCTTCTCAGTCTTTGATTACAACCAAACACTTGGCATTGCATTGCAATCAGCACAACACAGATTCTGGTCCAATCTGTTTCTAAAAGACTGCCTTTTTAGAGAAGAACTTACACAGGAGATCTTGTCGTTTTGTTCCCTTTAAAGTTCTCCACTCCTGGTTGAATTTGTGTCTCTGGAAATTGGGCATTTTGGAATGCTTCCTTGGACCAGGCAATGCCTGGGGAAAGATTATTTGGAATGGGACTTCTCCAGAGACTTGATACATCAATCTGCATGTGACACATTAAGCAATGCTGTTCAGAATGTCCACACACACACACACACACACACACACACACACACAACTAGAAATTATTAATGCATGAAAAATGGAAAATAGGTTCAATAGAAAGAGTCCCTTATCGAACAAATGATGTGCTTTCAAAGCACATTAAAATCCTACAAATCTTAACAGGACTGGTTTATTAGAGAACAGTTGCTTTGCTTCTGGAATCACTGTTTCAGAGGCAAAGTGTGTCTCATTTCGCTTGCGATTTTATAATGAGATTCAAACCAACATTAAAGAGTGGCATATTTGTTTTCTGAAGGATATTCCCCAGGCATGCCCAAAGCCAGGCTGGCTTCCTGTCTGTGCCATTGTTTGCACATTTTGTAAATATCACTTGAGTTCTTCTGTATCCTATCATAAACTCCCAAATTCCAAATGACCTCCCAAATCTACCATACCACAAATGCTGCCTTAGTATCTTGGAAGACACACTTTGGGGATTAAAAAACAATTCTCTTCAACAAAGGTCACCTAAACATCATCTTCAAAAAGGGAAGACATTTCTACTGTCTATTCTATCTCCATTTTGATTGTAGGCTGCCTGCTGCCTACTTTGCATTCTGTTCTCTAAAAGGCTTATTAATGGGGTCTAGAGGGAGGCTGTCAGAAATGGCAGACTGAATCAAGGGATTTTCCTTCAACATCCAAATGACACACTGAAGCTGGAGAATTAAACAGATGACTAACCAGTGCCCTTTTGTCTGAAGATGAAGGTAGGATTGCCAACTTACAAACCAATGACTGACATTTGGGTGGATTAAACCATCCTGCTATTGTACTGCTAGTTTATAATCACTACTGCTTTCTTGATCTCAAGTGCCTCAACAAAAGCCTTCTCAGTTCTTAGAGTCATGTTTGTAGAAACCCTCAGCTGAGCTTGCTATAAACATTTATCTACCAAGAAGCAGTGTTCTGACACTAACTGAGAAGAAGCGTTGGCTTCTAGGTATTTAATTAAAACATTAAGGGAAAAAGCTTTCGTGTCAACATTCACAAGTACTTTCCTATAGCTGAGGGTTGCTGTAATTGAGTTTCCCTGCAAATGTGTTCCTCCCCTCCGCAGCCTTCTCTGAGAGCAGCAATAGCTTGAGGTTCACTTTGCTTCATGCTGTTAGTTGTGGCTTTGAGACTTTGCCCCATGCTGTCACTTTCCTGATTCTCTCAATCTGGTTGTTAGCTTTAATTTCTAAAATCAAGATTGGATGGCAACAAGGGACTTTAATGAAGAGTGAAAAAGTCATTTGTTAAACAGCATTAAGAATTCTTATTTGCACTGCTGTATAATGTGGTCAAGCCAAATGCTTTCTGCTTTTATGAATCATCCAACTTCCTTTGCCACATAATTAATGTTAATAAGGAGAAGGCATTGTATAGGAACTAAATTCATCATAACGGATGCTGGCTCTAGGTGTAGGTTCCTGGGGTACCACCATTTTCATTTTGAGGTACTCTGAGAACCACTTATTGTAAGGAAGGACACAGAGAACAAATCATGCATGGTCATTTGATTGTTGACGAAGTTCATATAATAGAAGTACTTAGTTTTCCTTAAAAGTTGCATTTTTCAGTGAAAAGATAGTAAAAAGATATCTAGTAATGCCATATTAGTGCACCTTTCTGAAAAGTATCATTTCTAAAAGCACATTTTTAAGCTACTCTGTGCCTTGGACCATTGAATGTAATAAAGGGAGATTGCCCATGCAATTCTCTTCAATGCATCATGTCAATTGAGGAAGAAGCTTTATTCTCCTTTCATAAAATGGAAAGGTTAGATTTCACAAAACACCTTGAACCAATCAAGATGGTAGCAGCCAAGTGTTGCAGGAAAGATGCAAAAGTAGTTATGGCATCTCTATTAAACTCATGTTCTACATTCAAATGTAAATCATTTATGGGGTTCAGCATATTTGAAAGAGTTCACTCTTTTAAAGATCACATAGCTACATTTTTACTTCAACCTCATAATTTAGAATAGTCAGCTTTACCTAATTGATATGAACAAGTTGATGTGTCAATTAAACAAGTACCTGTGGAGGACTTCTTCAATTGGTAGCACTATACTACTAAGAAGTGGAAATACACACAAAAAATGTAAATATACCAAAAAATCACATAGAGCCCAACTTATGGGAACTATTTTTTCTTAAAAGAGAACCATATTTTTTGAAAACTTAAATAAAAATGCAGGCTATGTGTACGTACTAAAGTAAGCACTGTGGTCAATAAAGTAACAGCATTATAGCAGGCGAAATGCAGATACAGTGGTATGCGAGGCTGCATTCCTCTTAGTTTCTGCAGTCCTTCGAGTTCATGCAATAAGTAGAGTCCTTGGCCAGTTCAAAACTTGAACAAGTAAGAATCAAGTCTGCCTTGACTATAGTAACACTCTGACTGGTTCCCTGGCATTTCCTTTGGTATCTGAGTCCCCGCCTCATTGAACTGCCATTTACTTGATTTCTAAAATTGCTTTCCTACCAGACTCTCCTTGGTCTTGCCCTGAATCCTGTTCTTAAGGCAGACACTTTTCTATGTTTTGTACAGCCATGATAATGGCAAATACCTGCCTACCTGCTTCAGCATTCTTCTCACTTGTCAGGATTCCTGCCTACTTTTTTGCCTTATTTTCCTGTGTCCTCCTACCCACTTGGATGTCTGTTTATTGCTTACTGATACATTTCTTAGTGAGTGTCAAACCTACCTGACTTACTGCCAATAAAATCTATAATGAGTATGACCTATTCCCCACAATACATGTTTATTTTGGCCCATCACACTGTCAATTTATCTGAAAAGGGCAATCTATAGTATATGCCTTCCAATATATTATCCTTCAGTGCTTTTCCCCAGGACAGGACATGAGAAAGAACCACTTGGGATAAAAGAAGTTTCAAGGAGAGCATTTTGCTTGACATTATTCTATCTGTTCTCAAGGAAAGTAAATTTCCCCGTGGCTTACCCACTTCAACACCCGTCTCTGTCTATTAACTACCATTCTTGACATCTATCCCATTATCTAACCACTTATCTGTACTTACTTATTTTTGGCTATTAAACTATCCCTTTAGAATTCAGTGTAATTCAACAAACACTGATTAAACACCTACCATGTGCAGGCACCGTGCTAAGTGCTGGAAATACAAAGATGAAAATAAATTGTCCTTGATTCTGCAGAAGTTCTCCTTTAATGAATACAGCCCTATCAAATCTGGAATTTAACTCACTACTCTTTTGATCTTGGCAACCACATTAGCTCTCCCACCAGTGGCAAATTGACACCTTCACTAGTAAATAACCAACATGTGATTCAACTTTCCCAAAAAGGAAATTCCAGACTCCTTTCTTGAGTACTTCCATGATGAATTCCCTGTGCAAGAGCTTGGAATATTAAGATTTATTTTAATCAGCTAGTGGGCATGATATTTAGAGATTATGAAACTGATACAAAAGCTAAGTACAACATAATACTCACTTATCTTAAGCAAATTTTTATTGTCCTATACAACATAAGACTGTACTACTCAAAGACACCCTAACTGAATAAAGACACAGGAGATGAAATCTAGTGTGTATTCTGCTCTCCACTATATGCACCCTGGCTGTAACTGCATCTGACCAGAAAGGGCATTTTTTTTCTAATTTATCTACCAATAACTTGTTTCCTAATTTGTCCAAAGAGGTGTAAAAGTAAACAGTACACGAAGCCTAATGACTACTGCCTAGTTCTTTAGTATTCTTAACAGTCAAAAATTCTCAAAAAGATGATTTACATTTGCTCTCTCCATGTCCTCAATTCCTATTCACTCATAACCCACTCCATTCTGGGTTCTATGCCCATCACTTGACCAAAATTACAAGGCCCATGATTGGTCTTTATGTTTCAAGATTTAATGGACACTCTTCTATGTGGACCTAACTTAAAATATTACCACTGGGGATGGTTAGCCATTCTTTCAAAAAAAAAAAAAAAGTTCTCACTTTAATCTGGGAGGCCATATTCTCCTGGTTTTTCCTTCTATCTCCCTGACTGCCCTTTCTCAGTCTCCTTGTTGGCTAATTTCCCTCCACTTATACTCAAAATGTTTTACACATTTAGTAATCCATACTGAGTGCTCTTTTTTCCCCCATTTTCTCCATGTACATTATTCTCCATAGGTATATCAGTTCTGTGGGGTTTTTAAGTAGCAACAACATGTTCCCAATTTATATTCCAAATTTATAATTGTAGTTATAGAGTTCCAAAGTTATATATCTAAGCAAGGCCTCTCCTCTGAGCTCTATTCTCCCATCTCCAACTAATTAGGCATATAGCAAGTGAAGATTGTTCCCATTTTCTAGGGTCATCGGTGCTGTCCTCCCGTCCTCCAGGGTAGGAGAATCTCCACTCCCTCTGTGCTGATACAATGTAAGGTTTCAAAGAGATCAGCAAGGCACTTATGCAGAAACTGTTGGAGACTTTGCTAAATTAAAATACCCCACCTAGATCTGTATTTTGTCTTTACCGCTCATATGATCTTCTTCACAAAATGGTTTTCAGTGTAGTTAAGTTTCTGCATTTCACTACCTTTCTTGAAGGTCCAAGATATCAGGAAATACTTGTCATCCACATTTGTCTTTTCTATATGCTCTGCAATACTTAGAACAGTGGATCTCAACCGTTATTGAACATCAGAAATCCTATGAAGCTTTTAAAAAAATCAGAGACTTATCTCACCCCCCAAAACTCTGATGTACTAAGTCTAAAGTGGCGGTCATGCATCCCTATTATTAAGGTTTTCATCTTAAAGGTTCATCAATGGATGAATGGAGTAAGAAAATCATAGAATATTATACAGCCTTAAAAAAGAAGGGACTCGTGCCACTTGTGACAATATGGATAAATCTGGAGGACATTATGGTAGGTGAAATAAGCCAGACACAGAAAGACAAATAACGCATGATTCCACTTATATGAGATAACTAAAATAGTCATACTTACAGAAGCAGAGGATAGAATGGTGGTTACCAGCTGCCAGGGGGTGGAAGAAATGGGAAGATGTTGGTCAATAAATATAAAGTTTGAATTATGCAAGATGAATGAGTTTTAGCAATCTAATGTGTGGCAATGTGACTATAGTTAACAATACTGTATTGTATATTTAAGTTTGCTAAGAGGTAGATCTTAAATATTCTTACCACACACACACACACACACAAAATAAAGGAAATGGTAATGGTGTGAGGTGATGGATATGTTTATTTGTGTGAGATATATATGTGTATTATATATATACATATAGTCTGAGATATTTAGACTCACACTATATATATATTTTACATATATAATGAACCAATCACCACAATAATCATCACATCTAGTTTCCTAGATGATTCAGGATACAGCCAGAGTTGCCAAGCTCTGGAGTAGAAGAGTTAGAAGAGTAGATGCTCAAAAACATTTATTGAATAAACCAATTAATATTTTTCAGCAGTCACAGTAAAATAATCACATTAGTATTATTTAAAGAGTTGCCTTATTTCCAAAGCACAAAATAAATGAGTGTTGATGTACTTGGCAAAAGACTATAGACCTCAGTACTATTTTGAAAAAAAAAAAAAAAAACAGAAAAGCCTTTGTGGTTTTTTTTCAAACATAACATAAACAGGCAGTGATTACAGTATCCAAAATTAATAACAGGTACAAAACCCACTTAATGGGAGACAAACTGATTTGGGGTCCTTTTCATTTAGAAGTAGGCATAAATTAACTTACATGATACTGTGCCAACAAATAAGATTGTAATTTTGATCTAAAATGTGATTACTTTTAGCCTAGGAAAGCTTACCCTAAAAAAGGAGATCAAAATTGTTTGTATGAAAGAAAAGGAAAAGTATATTTTAATTCATTTACTCAATGTATTCATTCTAAAATATTTAACATGAATTTTGTAAACATCTTAGGTAGAGGAAATCTCAGAAGACATGGGAATAATTTGATGAAAATAGATTTTTTTTTCTCAGCTACCTCTGAATTATATCATTGTTAACTCTTACTTTCAACCCTAATTGAAGAGATCTATGTGAATTCCCTGTATAAAGTGATTTTTTTCACTTAATAGTGACATAGATCACCTCCCTTGAAGAATTAATTAACCCAAAAAGGTAGATTGAAAAGAATCTACCATAATTTACATGTGTAATGTAATTCCCTAGGATGCAATTTTGTACCAGAAAAGAGGTAATTTCCTTATTATTGTGAATTACTATGAATTTTATAGCCAAAGAAATCATGAGTTGTTTCGAATCTTATTTGGAAGAAAGCTCCCTAGGAGTTACTACTGCCCTGCCATATCCCAAATATCACCCCATTTCCCGATGTACACAGGGAGTGCTTTACTGTTTGTTAATAGTATTGTTCTTAATTGTTGATATTGATCCCAGTACAGCAAATAGAAATTAGAGACAAGAACTTCTGAGCAACCCTTGAAGACTACTGGGGCAACAGCAGGAAGGTATTAGTGTCCATTTCTTACCTGCTCCCACCTTATAGGTTTCCTTTCCAGACGACTAGAACCCTGATGTTACCAAAAGGTTGAGACATCTACTCCAGAAAAAAACATATATAAAGCCCTTTTTTTTATTATCTTGCCCTTCAAAATGTCTGAAATGTATCTGTTGTAGGAGTCATAAATCTCAATTTACTATTTAAGAAGTTCACTTCCTTTCTGTTTTTTCCCTTTTTTGTTTACTGTTTGTCATTATTTCCTCAACCGAAATTATATTAGAATTTTTTAAATTTTAATGGTTAATAGATTAAATCAGTCAATAAAAATAGAAAAGTACCAACATATAACAACAGGTGTTTTAAAATACAGGCCATTCAGTCTGTGAAGTTGTACATGCATAAATGTACACACACACACACACACACACTCACTCGCTCACTCACTACCATGCAAGAGTCCCCAAATATTCAAAGTTTTGGCATTTTTCAGAACTATATTACCCATATTAGAATCCAAGAGTCTAATAACCTTGATGTCAGTAGTTTGAAATTCTAGTCACATACGAGATTTGTTAAAATAGCTATTCTTTTTAAATATTTTCCTCAAAAAGAGGTTTTACTTTTAGGGTTTAGAAATAGATTCCTGCGCCGACAATGACTATAAAGGGCACGCTGAAAAGCATATCCCAGTGGAAACCCCTTTGCCTGATAGGGACTGCCTAAATGTTTAATGACATTAGCTCCTTGCAAACGACATTCATTTCCTGCATATGCAAATTTTCTTAATGTGAACCCCCCCATAACAGGTAGAATGTATAAAGTTAATGAAGCCATGTAATTACAATCACTATGGTGACTGCATTCCCCTGGGAACAATAATGCGATAACATACATGAGTTTTGACTTTCTTTGGAAACAACAGCTTATAATTTGAAAATAGTAAAATATTTTCATTATCGTCCTCTAACTCCTAAGGCAAAAGCAGGTACAAATAGATTATGTTCTTTATTAACTGAAAATAAAATGATAAGAGAAAGCAAAAATACAGTGTTAGTAATTGTTTATTTTCAATTTTCAATGCCTTCATCTGGCTTCATTTTAAAGCCTTTTTTTTTTTTCCATTTAATCAGGAAAACGCCAAGGCCTCTGGAGTCAGATTATTTTTCTTAAATTCTGATCTTGTGAATCCCAAGGAGGCTACGTAACTAGTGTTTATTGCTATTGTGCTAAGATGACATGACTAGTAATTTCCGATGGGATAACGAAGTCCTCAAATATTTCTCAGTGGTTTGAGAAGCCTGGGAGGGGGAGTGAAAGGATGATTCTTAGGAATCCTTGCTGTGTTGATTTGTTTTTTATTATAACTATTTCATGTTTTCTGAAAGAACAGGAAGCAAATACATAACACAGTAGAAAGTCTACAACTTTGTCCCTGTAGGCTTGTTCCGAGCAACTGCCAAGTCCACATTCAACCAAAGTGAGGATGATCATTTACGGTAAAGTTTATTAATAGCTCAGGAGGTTTTTGGAGAGTATCAGATACACCGATACCTAAATTTGTTTTGGTTCTCTCACATCTCTGTCCCCTTATTTCCCCAAATACCAAAGAAAGTGTAATCTCTGTTCTTTATTATCACTCAGGACAAAATGTTACATGAGGTATCTGCTATGAAGACACTGAATTAAACCATCCACCTAGACCATCATATAATGTTTATAATATGGCCCACAACTGAACTCCCTTTACACACCTCCCAGTCAATCACACTTACTATGACTCTCATTCAGTCACTTAAAATAGAGGGCCTTTCTTAACCAAGCAGCTGGCTGTGGGTAAGAGCTGGTGGCACACAAACATACACTGAGAATTTTGTGTCTCAAATAGATGAGAAATATAGTCCCCTGCAAAATGAAAACTAACAAAGTACGATTCAGCTTTATGCAATTACACATTTTAAAAATTAACCATTTGAAACTGGAGAACATTAATTGATTTTCTTAATCTTCCAAATGAAATTCAATACAACCCATTAGAGATGGAACTAGGCATAGTCAAGCACTGAAAATTTTATGTATATATATTATGTAAATATATATGTTGTTGCTTATTTTTTTAAATTAATAAACTTCATTTCTCAGGGCAGTTTTAGGTTCACAGTAAAATTTACCAGAAAGTACAGAATTCCCATATACTCCCTTGCCACCCCCATACACATATACACAACCCCTCCGACTACGAACATTTCACCCCACAGTGGTACATTGATTAGAATCAATGAACCTACATTGACACACTATTACCATCCACAGTCCATAATTCACATTAGGGCTCACTCTTGGTATTATACACTCTTTCAGTTTTTGATAAATGTCTAATGACATCTATGCACCATTGTAGTACCATGCAGAATAGTTTCACTGCTCTAAAAACCCTCTGTGCTCCACCTATTCATCCCTCTCTCCCTTGAACCCCTGGCAACTCCTGTTTTTTTGCTGTCTCCATAGTTTCGCCTTTTCCAGAATGCCTTATAGTTGGAATCATAAGTGTGTAGCCTTTCTAGATTGGCTTCTTTCACATAACAATACACATTTGAGTTTCTTCCACAACTTTTCATGGCTTGATGGATCCTTTCTTCTTTAGCACTGAATAATATTCCATTATTTGGATGTACCACAGTGATGTAGCTATTCACCTACTGAAGGACTTTTTGATTGCTTCCATTTTGGCAATTACAAATAATACTGCTTTCAAATTTTGTGTGCAGGTTTTTGTGTGGACATGTCTTCAATTCATTTGGGTAAACACCAAGGAGTGAATAATATATATTTTGATTTGTCTAGTACATTTCCATGATGGTAAATTTTCATGAATTGGCCTCTGGGTCAGAACAGTAGACTCAGGAGATGGAATTTGTGGATTTAGACCAATATTCAAAGGCAAAAAAAAAATATTTTTAATTGCTTTTGCCTAATGTACTAATTATCCAAAGAAAATGTGTGAAAACATTTAGAAAATGAGAGGTAGCTATAGAGATGTCATCTGGACATGTAATTAATACATTTATTTGAATAGTCCCTACCATATTCTTATGGAGAGAAGATAAGTACAGAGACTCTGAATTTCTATGAAATCTGAAATTAAGGTTAAAAATGAAATAGCTAAAGTACACTAGATATTTTATATTAAACTGGTCAATTCAATATGATATTTTTTCTGAACAGTGATGCTAAAGGAAATATATATATATTTGTTGTATATATATATATATCTGTATATATATATATATATATACAACATCTGTATATATATATATATATATACAACATAATATATGTTGTATATATATATACAATATCTGTATATATATATATATATATATATATATATATATATATATATATATCTTATATCTCCTGGTGTTTATGAAAGAATTTAAACTTTGAAAATTAGAGAAATTTTTTAAGTATTCTGCCTTGACCGTGACATTAGATGCTGTTTTGTTTATACCGGTGGCAGGTAAGCAATGAAATGGTTAAACATCATCAGGCATATATTTGGGGTCTCTACTACCACCTCCATCCCCTATGTTTAAAACATGCTCTAATCAGTTTTTGCCTCCAAAATTCCATCAAACTTGTTTCTGTCAATGTCACCAGTGACCTTCACATTACTAAATTTAATGTTGATTTCTTAGTTCTCATTCTATTTCATCTGCTACATTGGACACAGTTATTCACTTCTGTCATCTTGCTTTGCTTTCTTATAAGGCACTATGCTCTCTTCGTTCTTCTTCTACCTCACTGCTGCTTCTCCTCAGTGTGCTTGGCAGGATCCTTCTCATCTATGGTATAGCACGGGGATCAGTCTTTGGTCTTCTTTTCTATCTGCACTCGCTTCCTTGGTGATATTTCCCATCCTAGGCCCTCACTTATCCCACATATGTCATTCCCAGTTTTATAGCTCCAGCCAAGGCCTCTCTCCTGAACTCTAAATATTTGTTGAATTAACAAAAGTATGTAATTAAAGTAATGGGTATTTGTGAAATAGTCATGCAAAGCTTTAAAGAGCAAATGACAATGACCAAGAAAAAACAAGTGTTGGCAAGGATGTGGGGGAAAAAGGAACCCTCATGCACTGAGTTTTTGGAAATGTAAATTGATGCAACCACTGTGGAAAACAGTATGGAGTTTTCTCAAAAAATTAAAAAATAGAAATGCCACATGCCATATGATTCAATAATTCCACCAGTGGGTATTTACCTCTCAAAATGAAAACACTAATTTAAAAAGATATGCATCCCTTTGTTTATTGCAGCATTATTTACAATAGCCAAGATATGAAAGCAACCTAAGTGTCTAGTGATAGATGAATGGATGAAGAAGATGTGTATCCACAACGCAATGTCACACAGTCAAAAAAAAAAAAAAGAGAGAGAGAGAGAGAGAGATCTTGCCATTTGGGACAACATGGATGGACGTAGAATGTATTATATTAAGTGAAATAAGTCAGACAGAGAAAGGCATATACTATATGATTTCACTTCTATGTGGGATCTAAAACAAAAAAAACAAACAAACTCATGAATTTGGAGAACAAAATGGTGGTTGTGGAGGGGGTGGTGAGGGGAAGGGCAAAATAGGTAAAGGGCATGAAGAGGTACAAACTTATAAATAAGTCATGGAGATGAAAAAAAAGAGAGAGAGAGAAGATAACACATGACCTGGATTTCTGTTCATTATACACTTATGGACATGAATCACCTTAATACCCATCACTGGGTTAGCCCAGTGATGGGTATTAAGGAGGGCACCAATTTAAACTTGGTTGCATGGAACCAAAAAACAGCCTCAAATTCACCGTAGAAATGTCTCCATTACCACAGGTGAGGTATCTGCAACAGCCTAAAGTTTATTATTCCTTACTTATATCCAATAGAGAGAAAAGTTTATCTCTTTTTCAACTTTCTGACCAAAAGAACCAGGATTCTTTCTAAGTAGATCATTTTGTATCATGTGCTCATCTCTGAACCAACTGCCATGGCAACTGTGATGGAATTAATAGTGGACCAGTTAGAGTCCACTTCTAACACCAACGTTGAGAGTTTCATAAACAGAGAAGGAAGCATGCAAAGAGTAAAGGAACAGCATGAAGCTTGAAAATGTCTACATTTTGAGGGATTGGTTAACTATCAGTGTGGCTGGTACATAACTTGCATGAAAGTTTGCAGGGAAGCTGAAAACAGTTTAGCACAGGCACGGAAAGAAACAAAAGCATATTATTTTAGAAGGACAAGTTACCATGCTCAAAGTGTCTTTCCTTTCTTTGTCTGGGAACTCAAAATCATTAGCCCTAAAAATGTGATGAAGATCAAATATTCCATGATGCACCTTGAGTGGATATGCGTGCTAACAATTTGATTTATTAAGACTAATTATTTTGTAATGATCACTTAAAGTTTTACAAGATTTTAAGCTCATTAGGTATATATGATTAATTTTTTTAGTCCACAAGATGTTGACTGAATAAAATCAAAATAAAATATTGTTATTGGGAGGTCCAAAGGTGGTTGGACCCTTGGTAGTCTTCTCAAAAAATATGTTTGAGGGTGGCTGGATGATAGACATTGGGGAGGGTGTGTGCTATGGTGAGCGCTGTGAATTGTGTTAGAATTATGAATCACAGACCTGTACCTCTGAAACAAATAATACATTATATGTTAAAAAAAATATATAGTAGGAAGGGGAAAAATGAAGGGGGGAAATCGGAGGGGGAGACAAACCATGAGAGACTATGGACTCTGAGAAACAAATTAAGGGTTTTAAAAGGGAAGGGAGGTGGGAGGATGGGTTAGCCCAGTGAAGGGTATTAAGGAGGGCATGTATTAAATGGAGCACTGGGTGTTATACACAAACAATGAACTAAACTAAACCTCAAAAACTAATGATGCATAGTGACTAACATAACGTAATAAAATAAAATTTAAAAAAAAGTCTGAAACTCCATTTATTAGGATTTTAAGAACCAATATCCCCATGAGGTAATAATGCCAATGTCTCACTAATAGAACTTCCATATTTGAAGCTTTACATTTTGGTTGAAACTTTCAATAAAAGTTTCAAAATAAGTACTGTATTTTCACTTTTAGCAAAACTGGAAATTATCCTAATAACTGTCATGACTATGACCTGGATTTCTGTTCATTATACACTTATGGATGAAATAAATGGTCAACAAGCTTGTATTTTTACTACTCCTGATTTGCAACAGCAAAATCTATAACATCCTGTTCAAAAAGATGTTACAGATTTGAACCTACTTCTTGTTTCAGAGACATACCATTCTCCACTAAAAGGAAATCCACAAGTATGTCTATGGTTCATTTTATACTTTAGCCATTTCTTTATTTCTGTTTCCTCACTATATTTGTAATTGAAAATAGTGGCAACTGCAACCCCCATCCCAAACATGAAATAAATGTGTGCATTATTTTTGCACACTTATTCACTGGATCAGAATTACTTTCTTCTTTCTCTGAAAGCCCACAACTCATTTTATGATCCTCCTTTCATTTCAATTCATATAATAATCATGTAAATTTCTATCTGCTACTCTAGAATGCAGACTAAGACCATGTCTTACTAGTCACTGATGGCCCACAATACATAACATATAAATAAATACTGATTTTTTAAAAATTCAGTGGCTTTATATATTCCTTAACATATTTACCATCATGTCTCCAAAATTACAGGGAGCCTCCCTTAAAAACAACAGAATGGGAAGCTGGAAAAGAAAAACCCTTTTCCAAGAAAGTAGATATCAGTAGGAACAAGGTAATTAGACTAGGTAAACAAGAAAAAGAAAATGTGTTGATGCTGGGGCGCCTCGGTGGCTCAGTTGATTAAGCATCAGACTCTTGATTTCAGCTCAGGTCATGATCCCGGCTGAGACTGTGGGACTGATCCTGGAATGGACTCTACGCTCAGTGGGGAGTATGCTTGGGATTCTCTCTCTCCCTCTGCCCCTCACGTGCTCGCTCTCTCTCTTTCTCTTTCTCTAAAGTAAATGATAAATCTTTTTCTTTAAAACAAAAATGCGATAATGCCAAATATAAGCATTGGAAACAACAGACTTGCTATCATGCAAAATCTCCATCTAGCTTTCAGTTTTCATATCACAGAGTACCTCATTAAAAATGAACAATTTTAATCTGCTCCCAAAATGGAAAATATAGGCAAAAGAAAGCCTTGGAAATGAAAATCAACCCCAGAAGCTTGCATTTAAAACTGGAAAGCAGTCTTGGGAGGGAAAAAAAAAGATTAATGCCTTATGGTGGTGAAACCTTATATGGTTATAACGTATGTTGTAGATCCAATTAACTGTCAGCATCATCAAGTAAGAACTCCACAGATAAGTTAGTGACTGGTATTACTACTTGAAGATTTTGCCATATCCCATAAACAAATAATAGCCATTGTTCCCATGGGAAAAAACTAAAAGAATGAGAAGAGAAAATTGTTCATATCATCGTGGCTTGAATACTTGAAAACTCATTGTCAGGAGCCAGCAGAATGGAGCTGGCTTGATTTGTATCAAGGTCCTTTGGGCTCCAAAGCAAGGGTTTTGGAGCCCAAAGGACCTTGATACAAATCCAGGTCCTGTCCATGTAACTTTGGGCAACTTACTTAACCTAAATGTTTTCATCTGTAAAATCAAAATACCAATACATATGTATCAGGAGGGTATGTAAGCTACTTACCAAAGGGCTCACATACATAAACATTAAACGGTCACTATTATTAGGAAAAGTCTGACTTTAACTTGACAGTCTCAGATAAAAAGTTTCATGTCATTACCCAAAAGATGATCCTATTTAATATAAGGAAGAATTTTTCTGATCACATGGTTAATGAAACACATCAAGACATTAAAAAGAGAGATATAACTTCATACTGATCTCCCACCTCCATTTCTGTAACTGGCAGTCATCCCAGATTCCCTTGGGTGCACTGAGTTTGAAAAAAAAAAAAAGTTCCCATCAATTCTTAGTGCTGTCATCTAGAAAACAAAACAAAACAAAACAAAACAAAAATAACAAAAAAAGTGCGCTGGTGTCAAACTAAGTTGAAGATCAAAATGCAAAGGCTGCCTTAAAAAAAATTCTTTCTACAACATGAATGATTAATTTTGTAAAAAAATGAAAACCTTCTGCCCTGAGCACAAAGAATGTAACCATTACTGTGCTATAAATACCCCAGGCGGCATCGAGGGATCGAGAAGGGAAAGGACTGTGAAACTCATGACATCTTTAGAAAACCCTTTCTTACAGGGTTCTAAATCAAAAACAGATTATTCACCAAAAGCTTTTTGATACCTTGAAGGGTTTCTTGGCTGTTTCTTAGGAAGCTATCATTCACTAGTTCACACTGATGCAACATTAGCTGTCACTCAGAGATGAACTTAAAATTGCTGCCATATAGATGGAAAATCAGTATCAGGAAGAAAGTGTCTTTGTAAACTCAGAAAACATATTTTCTTTAAAATGGAAAGGCTGACCATGTGATAAATGCTTTTCATATAATGGATAAAACCTCTCTCTACTGCAGGAACCATGCACCA
This sequence comes from Zalophus californianus, assembly GCF_009762305.2. NCBI lineage: Eukaryota > Metazoa > Chordata > Mammalia > Carnivora > Otariidae > Zalophus > Zalophus californianus. Next base: position 41,765,593 of record NC_045606.1, on the reverse strand, counting down.
GCCTTCTGAGACCTGGCAGGTCTCAGATTTTTTTTTTTTTCTTCAGATCACATGTAAGATTTAACTTTAACGGGTGCCTCCCTAGCACCTACATCTTGCATTTCTCTCCTTCATCTCCCCACTTCCTTTATTCTTCTGCTTCAAGAAAGAGCAATTAAAATAGCTTATAAGTCAGAAAATAAGGCTTTGAATAGAGAATAAAGGAGATAGGGGTTATTTGGCAGACATTAGATGGACAATTAAAGTTTTTAAAAATGTGAAGTATTTTACAGTTGATTGAATTTCATTCAACAAATGTTTGTTGAACACATGTGCATGGCTTTGTGCTAGGCATCATAAAAGAATATGGAGATGAAACAAACAAGAAATTGACCTTAAAGGGGCTTTAATGTAGAAGGCAAATATTTTAAAGTACAGAAATGATTTGCAGTTTGTTGTTAATGCTTCAGTAGATCTAAAGGAGGTTCGGACAGATCATTGCTGGGGGAGAGGCAGGTGTTGTGAGAAACAAACGATTACTTTCCAATAGTTTTATCAGAGAAAGCTGAGTAGAACCTCAGCTATAGTGGTAGACCTCAAGGGTCAATAAGGCAGTCTAAATTGGGAGAATGATCACAGCTAATGGATTCTGAGGATGCTGAGATTTCAAGACTGGTGGTAACATAAGATAAATGAGGATAAGTGATGGGAAAGAGCTAAAAAGGTAGGCTGGCATTAGATCTTAGATTTACATGCCAGGCTAGGGAATCTGGATTACAAAGAGAAGGAGCCTTTACAATTTTAGAGCAGTGAAGTTACATGATCAGAGTTATGGTTTAAGAAGATAAATAGAGGGATTGATTGATGGTAGACAATATTGGCAAGGCCAATTTGAAGATTATTTGCAATAGGGAACATGGAAGCACAGGGCCAAAGTATGTAGTAGGGATGGAGAGGAGGGAACATAGTTGGAAATAGCTTTTTGAGGGTATAATTGACAGAACTTGGTCCTATACAGAGGTTGATTTGGAGATTATTCTAAAATTTTAAGACTAAGTTTCTGCAAGAGAAGTAATTTATAATAAATAATTAGGGAAGGGGATGCCTGGGTAGCTAAGTTGGTTAAGTGTCTGCCTTCGGCTCAGGTCATGATCAAAGAGTCCAGGGATCAAGCCCTGCAATGGGATCCTTGCTCAGCGGTGAGCCAACTTTTCTGCCTGCCCCTCCCCCTGTTGTGTGCTCTCTCTGTCTCTCTCCGAGACAAATAAATAAATAAAATCTTTAAAAAAATAATAATTAGGGAAGAAAGTGTAAATAACAGGACCAGCTTGTGAACAGATTGATGGTAACAAAAAGTAAACTATTAGTAGGATGTTCAGCAAAATTTTGGGAGAGCCTTATAGGTGTCCTGCCAGTATCAGGCATCAGGTATATGAAAAGGAACATATATAAAGAAAAATATTTTGGGTTACTTTATCAAATGATATCACACAACAATCCCATTTACTAACTGCTGTTATTTTTCTAACATACAGTTTGAAATTAGTTGCATATTGAAAAGCTTCTGTTTTTACTCAGTCTGTAATTTCAGTAATTCTACAAAAATGTTTGCTTTGGCCTAAAGTTCAAATATTCACAGCAATGTAAACACTGAGGATAAAAATTTGAAGTGATTGTTTTAACCTATCACAATAAAAAAATGCACAATAAACTCTGGGTGTTAAAGAGAAGTTGATAATTCTTCTTAAAAATTCTGTAAATTAGGAATATATTACGAGTATGCTAGATCCTAGACTGCTCTAAACTTAAAATTTTGATGAACTGAAATTAGGAAGAACAACAAATAGAAAAATATATAGGGTTGATATCTGGTAAGTGGATTACATTTATATATTTGACTAAACACGGAACTTTATTTCAGGGCGCCTTCATTGTGAACTTTCCCAGCATGATTTAATAAAACTGTAGTATGTGAATGAATATACAAACTAGTGTTAAGAGTCATTACTTTCATTAAGAATATTACAGTGAATAAATTAACCCAAAACAATAAAACCTGAGCAGTTGATATATGCAAGTCATTTACATCTTGTAGACTCATTTGGGGTAGGAAAAAATAAATGTGTTATGGTGGAGGTTTCATTAGCCCTTGCATTTCAATTGACTTCAAAAGCACACAATAAGAATACAAAGGCAATAAATATCATCCATAAACAAGAATATCATACAGGGTTGTGGCTTTTTTTTTTTTAACAAGATGTTCTGTGCCATTACACTTTAATAGTCCTGCTGAATTTTCAATATGAAAAAAGCTAAAGAGGCCTGCTGTAGCGCCATCACTGTATTCTGCAGCCATATTTTATCCTGCTTTATTACATCACTCAGCATTCAGAGCTACATACATGATGATGTCTCATGGGACATGCCAAAGATGCTGCAGGAAACCTTAAATGTAATATATTGACATCTTTTGGCATCCTGTAGCTGCTACTAAAGGGCTTGGCTTACGTGGTACAAAATAAATACTCAGTGTAAGTCACATAATAACAGCATGTCATATCCACCAGATTTATAAGCCTGAGGATTTATTGACAGACACAGATATTTTAAAGGTGTTTTCACTTAGTATCTTACTAGTATCCTGGTACCTATATGCTGAAAAGACCTGCTCACTGTACTCCTGGGAGGAGAATAAAGCCAAAAAAGTTTTGTATTTTGTGGGTTGTTTTTTTTTTTTTTTTGGACAGCTGGCCATGTGCTCCTGTATTTTCACTACATCCTTTGGGGGATAAGATTTCTTTTTAGTCCTGTCTAGATCAGTATTATTTTTCAAAAGATTTGTATTTGTTATACCAGACCAGAAAGGAAACTCTATGAATCTCATTGGTGATACAACAAAGAACTCTAGAGATCAAAGCAGCAAAAAAATACAACTAATTTCCTTGTAACAAACCTTCAGAAAAATTTTAAATGCTCCTTGAATATATAGTAGTTACATGAAAAGGACTTTGGAGACACTTTTGGGGGCAAATTAGTACATGATAAGCCCCGCTTGTAATAGCTGATGGCACCTCCAGAATAGACATTCTGTGGTAGCCCTTCTAGAACCATCCAATAACGTAACCACAGACATTCAGGGTAAGGCTGATAAGCACGACCCTGAGAGAAAAAAAAAGAGAGAGAAAAAAAATCTCTCAGCTCCCTGGAAGGTTTGCACTCCAGATTCAATTCAAGCACTTCATCAGGAAAGATACCAGGGCCTGAGAGAACTTACACCTGCCTGCCTCTGACACCCCTACACACCGCACCAGGCTTTTACTTGACAGACTCCCCTCTTCCTTCCGCTCTCAGAGCTGCCACTTCCGCAGAGAAGTGTATCTTGATCATTCTGCCTAAAGGAGCCCCACTCCCAGCTCATTTCCTTATCACTTTGCCTCATTTGCTTCTTTATATTATCAAAATCTGTAGTCACTGGGTTTACAGATTTGTGTCCTTGCTTACAGGTTTAGGCTCTGACACTAGAATGTTATCTACAAAGAGGGAGGGATCATGACTGTGTTTCATGAGCTCGTATCAGCATCTTGCTCAGTGCAAGGCACGGAGGGTGAGGTTTAATCCGTATTTTGGAAGGGAGTAAGAGATGGAGGGAGGGAAGGGAAAGAAGAGAAGTGGGGATAAGAGAGAAGAGAAGGGACAGGGAAGGGGAGGGAAGTGATGCAGAAAAGGAGGGGCATGTGGAAACAAGGAGAAAAAGCAGCATCCTACGTAGCTTATCACTCTTCTTGTCTGTTTTATTAGACTTACACTAACTGGTACTAGAGTTTGACTAGGGTTGGATGACTTAACTGCTTCTGGCCTCACTTTTTTTTTAAATGAAAATAATAACCAGAGGTGCTTGATTGTTGCCAAGTCTAAATGACACAGCAATTGTGAGGCTCTCTGCAAATTGCCAAGAGTAATACATAAAATTCTGTAATCTATAAAGCCCTAAAGAAATGTTAGGTATTACTATTAGCTGAAATTACTGATATCCCCACTAAGCATAACTGCACAACCAATGGTTTCATTCTGGTTACTCCTCCATCCATAAACATATTGATATAAGGATATTAAAGATCACTCTTAAATGCACACAGTGTCTTTATTCAATTAACTGGTTGTTAATATAGTACTTGAGTATACCCTTACCACGGCGTAACATCATAACAATAATAAGTTAGATTGCTGAACAGTTATTATAAGCCTGAAACCATTCTACTATTATAAGCTTTTTTTAAAATATCTTTTATGTCATTTACACTTTAGAAAATCCTGTGAGGGAACGTCTAATTATTCCTGTCTTCTAAGTGGGTAAACTGAGGCACAGAGAAATTAAGTAATTTGTTCAAGAGTCAAATCAAGTAGGAGATAAAAGCTAGCTATGAAGGGCGCCTGGGTGGCTCAGTTGGTTAAGCGACTGCCTTCGGCTCAGGTCATGATCCTGGAGTCCCGGGATCGAGTCCCGCATCGGGCTCCCTGCTCGGCGGGGAGTCTGCTTCTCCCTCTGACCCTCTCCCCTCTCATGCTCTCTCTCTCTCTCGCATTCTCTCTCTCAAATAAATAAATAAAATCTTTAAAAATAAAAATAAAATAAATAAATAAATGTTTAAAAAAAAAAAAAAAAAAAAAAAAAAAAAAAAAAAAAGCTAGCTATGAAGAGAGTATCTAGCTCCAAGGCTAGCCCTCTTAACCTGTGCTCCACAGGATTCTTAACAAGCAATCTATCTATATGATTCCACAATTATAAGGCCTGTGGAATTGTTCCCGGAAGTGGATCTTGAATCTAGAACTGTGTTCAGTTAATAGACAGGATGGTTCTCTTTTGCACACCCAATAAGAATACAAAACAGTGACGGAGATGCCAGAAATGAAAAAATATCCAACAATTTTTAAAAGAATTTCCAAAATACTTTGAAAAGTGGGCCTTGGGTTTAGTCCTGAGATAATTTCTTTACTTTCTCAAAGTCCTCATTTTGTATTTCCTGGTTTGCAAACTCCTCTCTGTACATGGAGGGCAAGAAGAGACTGAAGAAAGAGGCAGGCCACTCCAGATTGACAGGTGGCAGTTTTAAGAAACAAAGGGAATTACTTACAAGGCTTGTCTTGGGTAGCCCCAAGATGAGTAGAGCTCTGTACCCTCCCACTAGAATCTTAAAAGTTCATATAGAGGTCTTAATGAGGTTCAGCCATGTTTTCAGTCCAGATGGTCTCCACAAGATCTTACTGTCTCAAAGCTACATCCTTGAAACAGTTCCAGCTATGGGAACAGTGGCTGGAATGTACATTCCAAGGGCAAGGGGAGAGGGCGAGGAGCCTCTGATTGCCCAGATCTAGCCCGTGGGTCAACTGGTGGTCACGTCCTCTCGACAACCTCCTCCAAGAGTATAGTGCTTAAAGATTTTCAAAGAAAAATGAAGAAGCATCAGAAACTCTAAGAGGTTTCTATACACTTCTCAGGTTTCTGTAACTCACCCTGCCTCTGCCTACCTACCTTTGAGAAGCTCTCTCCTTAGTACTACTTGGTGAGTCGTGTTACTGAAAAGTGTTCTCTATTCCATTAGCTGTTAATCTTGGAATAAAATTAAGAATCACTGGTTTAATTGGTTAGAGATTGTGTGCAGAGGATGGTGGGGGGTGGGGCAAGTGGAGAGTGGATTTTATTCTATGCTGCTCAAATATAAACTGAGGATTGTTTTCAAGGCTATTACTAGAACTGTGCTAATAAGATATAATAATAATAAAGTTTTTACTCTGTGCTTACTAGATACTTGGTTAATCATTTTAACATAAACACAAGGCTTTCTAACAACTAACACATATAATATGTTCTCTTGTTACCTCCATCTTACCGAAGAAACTATTTCAGTTATTTGCCCAAGGTCTCTCAACTATGTGACTGGTGGATCTGAGATTTAAAGCCAAATCAACCTGACCCAAAACACCCTGCAATGCTACCTCAAAACACGTTTCTCACCACATGAATGTGTGCAATACACACACACACACACACACACTCTCTCTCTCTCTCTCTCTCTCTCTCTTTCTCTCTCTTCCTCAGATTTCTGCTTGGCTAAATAGGGAGGAAGTCAGAGAGGAACTATGCATGGGCACTATCGATGCTTAGGTTAAATACAGAGTTCTTTTTTTTTTTAGCATAATTTATGTGCAAAAGAATCTCATGGTATGTAACATTGAAAAACAAAATGTATTCCATATTCAAAATGTCTCAGTCTGAAACTAAACCTTTCAAATGCTACAGCTTCCACACACGTTTTATTCTCAAATACTATTGATGGATATGCCACTAAAGCATTTCACTAATGTCCCCACTTCCTTAGGCCATTGAACATGGCAGCACAACCATAACCCAGTGTACTGAAATCTGTAATATTTCTGTCTTCACCCTCTCTTATAGCATCAAACCATGTTTCTCTTGTTTCCACTGTGCTGGCTCCAAGAGCTTCTGTATGGACCAGGAAAACAAATAATTAAACTTGCTAACAATTTTGTATTAAGTGAAAACTAATAAGGTGTCCAAAGGAGAATAGTGTTGGAAATAGGGTTAGAAGTGAGGAAAAGGATGGCTAGTTCTTTCAGACACTCAAAGTTCTTTTGATAAGATAAAGGGGATGCTAATGCACATAGATTCATGGATTCTTCATTTCTCATTTGCAATAACTTTTATAAAGAAACGCCTCTGCTATGTGATCATTAAGGATCAATGGAAACTTGATTTTAACCTCTCTTCAATCCTCCAATTAAAAGAGCTATTATTCTTATAAAAAATTCTATAATAAAGATACTGCATATTTTAATTATCTACTGAAATTGAGCAATAACATTCCATTAGTTTAAGTACTTTCCCTGGAAAATCTCTACATTTTGTGACTAATTTAACAAGCAAAGCAACACTTAGCCCTTATGGCATTTTGTATCTTTAAAGACTGTTATATAAATATCTAATTGATCCCCATCAGGCTTTGGTAATCAGGTATTAATTATTTCCTATATATAGCTGAAGAGCATGGGCTACAGAAAACACCCATGACTTTCCCCAGACACCACATCCCTAAGACTATCTGGACTATAACTGAGAAGCTTGGAGAATGGTCTGCACCTACTAATATTCATGCCAGATTTTGAAAGGGAGAAAGTTTTCAGGATTCTATTTGTTTTGTTTTAGGCACCACCCTGAATTAAGTGGTTGCCATTATTTCATTGCCATGAGAAAACAATGATATTATAATTCGGCTGAGTGTAATTCAAAAGTTGTAGTAACCTACAAATTTAAATTCTGATGAAAACTCTAGTTAAAAAGTGGGATATTAATATTTTGCTTGACTCTTAAATAAATTTAATAAAGTAAGTAAGTAAATAAATTTACTACTATATATAATGCTCTGAACAATGAAAGAGATTTTTGATGAATTTTAGGGACAAGTAAAAGCAAGGCACCTGCTCTTACAATTTTTCATTTTTTAAGAGAACTAGAATAGTGTTGAACTTTAGAGAAATAAAGGTTGCATCTTTAAGCTAATATTTATTGATATACATGGGTCAAGGCAAAGTGTTCAGCATTTTCACAAAAGGATTCTAATCTCATCTAATTCTCACAGTGAGGTTAATTCTTCCCTTTATTAGTTGAGACAGTGGGATAGGTTAAGTAAACCCCACAATCATACAATCAGCTAGTGGTAAAAATCAGATTTCAAACTCAAGTCTGCTAATTTCGTAAAGGCCAGGCTCCAAAATTGCCACTCGCAATATAATATCTCTCTGTTTACTTAGGTATTAGATTGCAAGACTACAGCACTTAAACTCTGCAGATTAAGTAAAAATTAACAAAATCAAAAGGAAAGAATATCTGCAGGATGCCTCAACACTAAAAACTAACAGGATGTAATGAATGAATTGATCTTTGCTTCTGCGCTCTCTTGATTCATAATCTGAATTGGGGACTGAGTAGCTGAACTCCAGAGCTAGAGCAAGGCTGCCCAGATTTCCCTTTCTGTGTTTTCAGTTCTTTTTTGCTCTTCTTTGACACTAAGTTTCACACATTTTCAATTCAGTTTCTAGCTTCCCTCCCCATTTTCTAACTTCCAGATGATACCAGGCAACATGGAGCCACTTGAGGCTGGCTTTATTAAAGAAGCTTCTGTTTTGTATCTGCTTACGAGATAGGACCAAAATAGGCACCCACTCTTCCATGCAGTGGCCAGGGTTGTTTGAACCCCAGACTTCTACACCATATGCCCAGATTCCTAGGCCCAATTTTACCCAACACAGCACTTCAGAACATCTGGAACAGAGTGGCATATTTTAAACCTAGGGCTTAATTTGGTTAAGATTGACTCTGCCAATGCGTGGGAGACATTTTAAAAGACAGAAATCAAAGAAACAACTCATAATTAAGCAAGATAAAAGTTTCCACTCCAAATTGCTAAAACCTACTGAGATGCTGGGATAGGCACTTAGAGATATATAGAAATACATAAGACAATGTACCTAGGCTTAATATTTAGTGGAGAATTGAAATATAGTCACAAGAGGCATGCCTAAGAGTAGCAGAAAGTGTCGAATAAAGACTGAAGGAATCAGTACATGTACAATGAGTGGAGGGTAGAGAGTAGAGGAGAAAGTTTCCTGAAAGAGATAGAGTCTTCCTGGTTCTATAGGAAGATGAGTTTCGCTTGGATGGGGTGAAACCATAACACAGGCAAAGGCACCACAGTGACCCTGGGGAAAACATCTCATTTTTCTACATATGTTTTTACATCGGCCTTTTCAGTTTCATAAATTTATCCTACAAGTATTTATATTGGGATCAAATTCAATGTATAAATTAGCTCATGGTGAACTGACATCTTTATGGTTTCCTATCTTTCTTGGCAAGAACATGATATGATTTCCATATGTCAAAATATCCTTTCATGCATCTCTGTAGTGTTTTAAACTTTTCTGCATTTAGGTCTTGACTATTCTTTTTTTTAAGTCATTCTGTTGCTATTATAAAAAATGTTATTTCTTTAAAGTGATGGTTATCAGAGGGAGGGAAGTAGGGAGTGGGTAAAATGGGTGAAAATGGGAGTGGGAGATACAGACTTCCAGTAATGGGATTAACAAGTGACAGACATGAAAGCTACAGCATAGGGAATATAGTCGAAGATATTGTAAAAACATTGCATGGTGAGCAATGGTGGCTACATGTGTGGTGAGCGCACTATGTTCCCCCCCTAAACTAACGTAACATTGTATGTCAACTATACTCAAAAAAATAATACAAATTTAAAAACTTAAGTTCTAAAAATGTTTCTTTTGCTATATTTTATAAATTCTTGTTTCAAAACAAACAAAGAACTCACAGAAAATAGATTGGTGGTGGCTAGAGGCAGGGGTTTGGGAGTCGGGGAAATGGGTAAAGGGGGTCAAAAGGTACAAACTACCAATTATAAAATAAATAAGTCATGGGAATGTAATGTACAGCATAATGATTATAATAATACTGTATTGCAGGGGTGCCTGGGTGACTTAGTCAGTTGGGCATCCGACTCTTGATTTCAGCTCAGGTCATGATCTCAGGGTCATGAGATTGAGCGCTCTGTGGAGCCTGCTTAAGATTTTCTCTCTCCCTCTGCCCCTACCCACCACTCATGCTCTCTCTCTCAAAAACAGAATAAAAAATAATGTGTATTGCATATTAGAAAGTTGCTGAGAGTAGAACTTAAAATTTGTCATCACTTGAAAAAAAATCTGTGACTATGGATGAAGATGGATGTTAATTAAATTCATTGTGATCATTTTGCACTATATACAAATAACAGATTTTTATGTTGTATACCTGAATTATGTCAACTTTTCTCTTGATAAAAAATAAACAAAACAAAAAGACAATTTATATGAAGGCAATTATATTACTCTGTGCCTACATCACTGAATTCTCTTTGTTTTTCATAAAAATTCAGTTGATTATTTCAGGATTTCCAAATGAACAATCATATTATTTGCAGATGGTAATCATTTTACATTTGACTTTCTAATTTCTATGTCTCCTTTTTCTTCTTCTTTATTAATTACATTAACTGGTAACTTCTTTAATAATTACACTAGCTGGCAACTCAGAACAGTGTTAAATAATAATAGTGTAAAGAACATTCTTGTCCTATTCTTTGGTGTAAAAATAATTATATGTGAAGATGAAAAGCCCAACTAGGCCAGAAGAGTAAGAGGTGGAGAAGGAGACCTGCATAAGAGTAGTTATAAGACAGAAAGGTTGTTTAAGATAAGTAGAAATCTTGTAAACACAAGAATCCATTGAAAGGTTGTCAATGAAAAAATGAAGTGAGATGGTAGGGTCATTTAAAAAGAGTTAAAGGTGTTGTGGACTATATTGGAGATGTAGACTATAAAGGGAGGACCATAAAATTAATCAGTAATTTTTTTTTGAAAAGGCTAAATTTCTAAATGGACTTTAATAGTATGCAAGCATTATAAATTGTAAATTAAAAAACAATAAGACTATCTTTCATTTATAATTAGTGGAATCAAGCTATTCAGAGGCATTCAAGAGCAATTAATTCTTTGATCCACATCTTTTCTAGACGGCTTTACTTTAAGTGCTGGAGGAATTCAGAGATGTTAAAATCTTGATGCCCTTTTTCCTAGAATTAAAAATATAATTGAGTAAATATATAAACCAAAATATACTAGGTCATATAGGGTAAGTACCAGAAATGGTACAAAACAAGTGCTCAGAAGAATGAACTGGCAGAGATGATTAGGATAGCTTTATGTTTGAGGTTGTATTTGAACATATACTTGAAGAGAGTGGTCTGTGATTGAAGATATATAATGAGGAGTGTTTATATTGGACATAAGTGTGTATTAAGACATTGCATTTCTAGCTTAAGTAAAGCTAATGCAAAGGGGAAATATCGGGCACTAACAAATAGAACTATTTGATAGTAGAAGGGTTTTTGTGTGGTTGGTTTTTCTTTTGTGTGTGTTTTGTTTTGTTTTTGTTGTTTTGGTTTGTTTTGGAGAAGAGTAAGTCAAAATTATGAAAAAGGTAAATCAAGTGTACATGATCCAGCTTTGGAATTTATTTATGCATTACAGGGAGATGCAGAAAATTTTATTAGCAAGAAGATACATGATTAGAGTATTTTTATTTATTTGTTTGTTTGATAACAGGAAGCAAGAAGAATGGATGTGAGTGGAAGATGCCACTGGCCCTGGCACAACTTTAAAATGTTATGGAGTCGTTTAGTCTCTTGTCTGTAGCCAGTATCATAGATCTGCAACATTCCATCTTTAGTTTTATGAATGCAAGTTTTGATTTATTTAAATATTGAAAACTAGGACCCCTGAAACTTTTACTTTTACATTGCCATGTATTTGTGTGAAGTACTGTCATCATTCAACTCAAATTTAAAATTATTAGGTCTAAAATTTAGCCCCAAGTGTCCTATTTATAAGGTTTATTCCCATGTAACTTGTAATTTCTTTTTAAAAAAATATAAATAAATAGCCCATCATATTTTAATTTCTAAAATCAAGACTTGGTTAATACATTCTGCTGGCACATAAGAGGCCCAAGTAGAACTGCCATGGAACTCACACTCTTAGATATAACTTGAATAATACATTTTTTAAAAAGAGGAAAAACAGAAAGCTATTCCCAGAAAGTACAGGGTAGCTATAGCGTGAGTCTTGTACTCTATGAAAATAGCTTTTACATTTTCAGTTTCTCTTATAAAAATGAAGAACGAAAAAGCAGACCCATGCTTTTGATAATCACCACAGTGAAAGAGTAAAATCATTCTCCTTGTTTGCCTGGTCAGATATGTTTAGAAGGGCATAGAAGAGGTAAAGTAGAATTTGGCTTCTCATGTCCCCCATTTTCTTCCCCCATAGTATTTCTTTCATGAACCTATAACTCATGAAAATAAAGAGCAAATGGCACCAACTTTATGCATACTGATTGTCCCCATACCCCACCCCGAATTCTGCTTGAATTGGGACTCTGCTGTATCCCTGTTGTGTTCAGAGAAGCGAGGGTGACAGCTGACTGGGACATGAGCTCCCATGGAGAATAGGAGTGACGACTAATAGGTTTGTTTCCCTCTGTCTCCATTGAGCATAGGCTATTCCCAGTGAAAATCTAAAGTATTAAATAGAAATTTCAGTTATGTGTAACCGAAGCTTTAGATGTATTAAAAAAGAAAAAAAAAAACTGTTCTTCAAAGCCTTCCTTTTTTTGAAATAGACAAAAAGGAAAGGTGAAATTCATTTGAGAACTGTTCAAAAGCATTATAATCTCAGTAAAAGGGGGAAAATGAAAACATGTTCAAAGCCATCTTTGTTTCTTCAGAAATATTTTAAAAATGACATCAAGGAGTATTTGCTTAGAGCAATAAAGTCAAACTCACCAGAGAATGAAAATGATACACATGGATGTTTATAGAAAAATATTCTTCATTTGAAGTAAATTTACTTTACAGAACATTGAACTTACAGGATTAAGGTGAATAACTATTAAGTTTCAGGAAATGGGCAGCCAGGAATGCAAGAACTTTCTACCTGAAATGCACTGTAAATGTGACTCTATTGAGTACAATGATGTAATAATTTATGAATAATCTAGGGAAACACACTCACTTCTAAAATACTAAGAATATCATGGGCCAGAAGAAGCTACTGTGTCATCATAATTTTCATTTGTGAACATTTGACATAACTGGTGCCAGTTTTATGTCACAATACAATAACATAATAGAATTTCATGAATATTGTTAAAACATACCTAAACTGAGATGAAGGGATTCTTGCATTCTCAAGGAGTTATTGTCTTTACTCAATTCATGAGAGAGGAAACTTACTGAAACTTAATAATGCTTGAATGGGGAGAAGAGTATTTCAAAGACATTTGATCGCTAGGTTTAATGTGGAGGAAGTCATACATGTTCTCAGAGTGCAGAATGAAAGCGCCATACCCTGCTCAGGGTTCCAAGGTGGGAAAAGTTTCCTGTCTCATCCAATCAAAATAGTTGATGAAGGGATTCCTCTCAGGCTTGGGAGTGGGAAAGAGGAATAGATAGGGGAGGCTAATCTAAATTACAACCCCATTATCTTTGGCTAAGTAGTGTCTGGCAAGCAGATGAAGTGGTGTAAGAAGCACTTACTTATGAGAGAAGAACTTGTATTTGGAATCCTGTTCTGCACTATTTAGCTGAGTAATTCCAAGGAAGTTATAAACTCTTGAAGCCACAGTTTCTTCATCTGTGAAATGAGGATAGTAACATCTACCTCTCAGAGTTCTTTTGAATGGTAATCTCTCAGAACTGCTTATTAAAAAGTAGGAAATTAAACAAAAAGTATGTATACATGTGCGTGTGTATATATATATACACACATATCTATATCTATGAGCACATGAATATATTAATATATTAACTCTCTGGCACTCCCTGCCCTCAATGGATAAACACTATGTACATAGGCAGAAAACTGCTTTAGTGTTAAATATTATGGGGAAAATACAAATATACACAAAATACCATATGGCTCCTTCCTTCAAAAAATTTATATACATTGTTTTTTACTTATTATCTAAATCCAAATAAAAAAACTTGAGGTACTATTATTTCCATCCCTGTTTTATAGATGAAAAAGTAAGACAGAGTAGTAACAAGTAGTAGTAGTAGGAGTAGTAGGGGCTGTAGTCCAGTAAACAAGATGTGACGTCACCTAAAGTTAGTGATCAGGAAAATGGAGCTATTATAAGGAATTGGCCTACCTATGGATAATTTGAGTGAGAAAAAAAAGTTATCTTTGCATAGGAAATGAGCATTAGGCCTCAACCTAGTGGATCACAAGCTTTAGAAAGGGCTATTTTGAGACACATGCATTAAAATGTAGTGGAATTGGTGTGACTATCTTGAAATTGACAGCCAAGCATGGGTAGCTTTGTAATGAATTATTGGTGACACTATCATTTAGGGATTTTTAAAAGTGGCATGAGACAGTTGACACAAAATCTGATAATAACAACAAAAATCAATAGATAAAAGGAGAGAGAACCTGGACTTATGGAGGTCATGAGAAGGAGTTTTCAACTGTTTATATTCTTATAAAAGGGGAAGCAATTTTTACAAATGTGGAGAGAAAAGAAAGTGATTTCGTGGTGGTCTATAAACAGGAATGCGGAGTTTTAAATGATGTTTAAAGATAATATCTTAAAACATTTTATCTTTTGAAGTGCTTTCACAAACATTATCAATAAATCCTCAAATAACATAAAAGGTGGAGCAGCTCCATTCAATCAAAGATGAATTTCTTTCACTGCTAGGTATGAAAACTAAAGAACATAGGGACCACAGAATTTGCCCAATCACAAATATAGCAAGTGACCCACATCAAAATGCAACCCATGTCTGCTATCCCTTCATTACTTTTACTCTACTATATCACACAATCTCTCAAATGCATGTGTCATCATTTCCTTGTCCACATCAGGTTATTTTGTAACTTGCAATGTACTTTCTTTGAGAAGGCCCTTGTGAAATTATAAAAATAATCGTCCTAGAATATTTAAGCTTCATGAAAAGCAGAAATGTGCTTTATAAATATTGAATTGTAGATGACTAGAAGTATAAAATAGTCATTGTCTATGTTACTAGCAATAATAATACATACTTTTTTTTTAAAAGAGCTGCTATTTGAGGATTCCATTTATTTTTAAATCCAGTATTTGGCAATGCCCTCTCCTAATATGGCCTTTTGTATCAGCTGCTTCCTCCTACGCATGAAATCTGTTACATTCTATTAGCATAAATAAAGGTAGGAGGCACCGGTCTAAACAAACAAAACAAAGAGAAAAGCAAAGATGGTGTTAATTGGGAACCACAGAAAGAGAAAAGGTGAGAATGAATGTTGTGAGGATATTTTAAATCCAAGAGAAGAACTGGCTTGATTGATTGTTGGGAATACTCTGTCCATAAAGAAGAGTGGTTCCTAACGAGGATGGATGTATCATCTAAGTGCATATGAAACGGCAGCAGCAAGGAAGAAATTGTGATGCATGTAGAGAGCCTTTTCTTTGAACGGTGCCCATTATGAGACCATGTCTGAAGCCAGTAGAAAGCATTCTCTTATGTACTGGGCAATAAGTAAAATGGCATGACGGAAACAAATATCATCAAGCTATAAGAGGCTACAAGTTGTGAGTTCTTTGTTTTCCAAACAAAAGAATCTTCCACTGTCCAAATGTCTGAGGAGCAGACACTGTATCTTTTACTCAGTTGAGAATTTGTTTCAGTTTCCTAATCAAGGTGAATTGCTGCAGGATAAGAATATTATTTTGTAGGAGGATAAAAGACATTTATAGGGTTGGGTATATTAATAACTAATGATTTTAGTTCAGATTTTTTTTTAAAACAATTGAGGCAGATAAGACAATGAATGTAAGAAAAGAATGATTTCTAGCTACCTGCTGGAAGCATGCAAATAATTGTGTATTTTTATTGATTTTACTTACCAGTAATTTCAAAGAAAATGTGCATATAAATATGTAGGAAATATTTATTCCCAAAACGAATACTGGACTTAACATTTTTCACAGAGAAAAAAATTACAAGAGATACAAATACTTTTGTCTATCATGCTATTACAACAGGATAAAAAATTCTATTTCATTTCCAAATAACAATAATACCACCTTATGGTTATATAGTACATTTTGTCTGAGAGCTCAAAAGGTCAACTCCATGCAAGGTATAACACGATTTTTCATTAAAATTAATAACATTTCTGGTGGTGAAAATTCAAAAGTGATAAATAGCATCTGATTTTTGCTGTGTTGGCACAATACCGGCACTGAGAAAAATTTAGAAATTTGTGGCATCATATTTTCAGATCCATAAATAGATAAAGAGAACCATCTGGAGACTTCTATACATTTTGCATGAATTTCTCAGGAGTTAAGTTTGAATCCTAAAGGTGAAAAATATGTCAAATATAAAAGGTTCATCTTCAATTTAAACTACTCATTTAAGATCATTTAAAGTCTTTGCTTAGATTTGAAAATCTGTGAGATGGTACTCAGTAATTTTCTAGAAATACAAAAGGCAAAAATATTTATTGCAATATAATCTGACATTCTGATATATTTTGTCTGTCATGACATAGTTCATTTACATTTCATATATTCTCATTATACTAATGAAAATAGTTAACTAAAAATTATACTTTGGTCCCAATCAATAGTTATCTGAGATCACTGGTCTTCTGAATATTGTATCTATTTTTATCTTCCGGAAAGAGATTTAGTGATACATTGTTAACAAAAAAGATAAAAGACAAGTTCTATGTGCTTCCTGTAGATATCACTTACCAGTAATACTTAGCATTGACTACACTATAATTTCAGGTGACATTTTAAAATATATAAACACAGATTCAAAAGGTATTTTATATAACCACCTCTCAGAATTTCAAAGGAAGAATAAAACTTAGGAATCATCTAATCCTCCCTAGTTTTACAGCTAAGGAAAATGGAACACAGAGAAATTAAAGCAATTCTGCTTTAGGTTATGCAATATAAGTTACTAGTAGAGCTAGTTCAGAAATCTAGGTCTACTGATTCACTTGGCTTACATTATCTTCAAATCTTGATTTAAGAGTAAATTAAGACTTGTAATTAGCCTATTTGTGTATATTAAAAAGATGTAAGTATCAGGAGCACAAAAATTTTCAGCATAGAACTGTTAGTTTCAATAATTTCTTAGATGATTGAATTTAATTAGTTTAATTAGTATTATGCTATAATTAAAATCACTCTGACCTGAATAAAATGTGACTGAACTCCAGTGCGTAATCTGTACCCATTCATTCATTCAATCACTATGTAGTAAGTTCTTACTAATTGTAAGTCTCTGTTCTAGGCATTCAGAGTACAGGGGCAAACAAAAATAAACCAATTTTTATGCATTTTTAAGGGAAAAATGACATAAAATAAATGTTAATTGGCGGTAAATTCTTTGGAGAAAAAAATAACACCCTGTGTGTGGAAGCTTAAAGCAGGATGGCGTTTCATTTAAATCGGGTGTTCAGGAAAGCCCAAATTTAGACGCTAAAATTTGATTGGTGAGCGAAGGAGCCATGAGGAAGAACGGCATTACTGGCAGTAGAAATAGCAAGTGCTGAAATCCTCCATGGGGAGAATGCCTGGTGTCCTTAAGAAACAGTGAAAGGCCTAGAGCAGGGGAATATATGACAGAGTTGCTAGGAAGGGAGATTACAGCAGGGGCAAGACAGCCGTGGACTGGGGAAGATTGCTACGGTTCTAAAGCCAAGGAGATGTTTTCAACTTTTAGATCTGAAGCCCTGCAAGAGCTTTGAGCAGAGATATGATCTAATCTTTCTTACATTTTAGCAAGATCATTCTGGTTCCTCTGTTGAAGATAGACTTTACTGGAACAAGGGTAGAAGCAGGGAGACCAACAGGAGCTATTGCAAGAAAAGAAGATGTGGCATTGAAGATTTTACCCCAAAACTCAGTACTCTGGGGAATCCATTTCTTACACACACACACACACACACAAACAGATCAGTCAGAAAACAGATGGATCATTTAAATGGGGGTAATCTGAGGTTTTACTAAAGGGATTATTTCCAAGAGTGTGTCAAGGTATAAAGACATTATCAATAAATAGTGTAATACACTGAGGCGAGTAATAACAGAAAAAAAGTACTACCGTATAGGTCTAAAGACGCAATGGGAAAAAGATATTCCTGGAACCTAAAGAGAACACCTGTAAGGAGAGGGCCTCCTGATGGAAGTCAGCCTTTCCTATAGGGGCACAGTCAACTGATCACCCACTAACAGAGAGACACTTTGGGAAATAAATACCCCTATACCACTCTCCTCCCTCAGGGTGGAATGTAAACTAGAAGCGAAAACGGAAGGTAACAACATACTGCCCTTACTCACTCCAAGTATACTCATGTACACAGTAAACTGTTAAGAGCACACTATATTTTGTTTGGAGAGAATGCATATGTGCAGAAACTTAAAATACATTGATTTCTGAAAATAAGTCACGAATATGACTAATTCATTCATGTTGTTAATGTGTTCTTATTCTTGGGCAATGATGTATAAAATTTATATACTATGGAATTTATTTTTAATGAAATTATTCTATTCAGTATTTCAGTGAAAAAAAACGATGTATGTTTAACTCATCTATATACTACCAAATCAGACATTTAGGAATTATTATTGGGAGTTATTGAACATGTGTTGGGTATTTTAGAGATTTTCCAGAAGATAAAAGCATACTTCATACATTTGAATTTCTGCTTATTGTCTTAACCAGTTTCTTCTTTCTTTCTTCTCCTGACCTTCATAGTACCCTCAGTCGAAACAGTTCAGAAGCAGGAAAACCATCCCATTTCTCAAGGCTTGGTAATTTCTCAAGCTGATTGCTACTTTCAGAGTAATTCAGAGTAAACTCAGTACCTCTTATCCCACTAGAGTTCTTAAATGTAGAAAAGAACAACAGTGCGATAAAAGTAAATATTACATTTTGTAGTGCTTTTTATTTTTCAAAGCATTTTCGCATATAGGAACTCAACTGGTAAGGACAACAGGAATCATAAAAGACAGTTACAAACTTGGCTGAAGCAGTGGAATCTCTGGGTTTTATGGAAAATAGGTGTTGTCAACAGTCCAAACAAAACAAAACAAACCAGCAAAAAACCCCACCAAAATGATAGTCTAATGCAAGTTCAAATGACCGTAGTTACTCGGAAACCACTGAACATACAATTCAGTGATGACTAGAGGGTAAAATTTCATGGAGCAGTAGTTAGCCCTTCCATCCCTGCTCTTTCACTTAACATTCAGATAATCTTCTGTTGTGGTTCCTAAGTGTACTTCCAGCTATTAAATAATTGAACTGAACCAGGTGAATAGGAATGGAGAACCTATCTCGCTAAGAACTAACTGGAAGGTATTATCTTTTTTTTTCCATTTCCTATACGTAATCAACAAGCAATCTCCAACCCATTCCACAAGAAAGATTTCTTTGATACTTGTTTTTGTTTCTATAAGAAAATATATTCCAGGTCCTACTATGATGCGTGGTCATTAGTGTTTTAGTCCACAAAATTGTATTTAATCTATGATCTATTTGAATTATACTATTATAAGAATTATAATTGCTTATTTCCCTCTGGAAAAATACATTACCAATTCCAACAAGAGAGTCGGGAAATTGATATGTAGTTCTGGGCTGATAGAATGGAAGGAATATGTGCTTTAAATCAGATATTTATTTTATTTTACAAACACTTAGGTATTGCTCATTTTGATATTCTAAACTCTTAGAAATGTCAACTTATTTGCTCCTAATAATAACCCCATGAAAAAGGGTTTATCATCACCATTCAAATTTCATGGATAAGGACTCTGAAGCACAAGAGGTTAAATAACTGACCAAAAGTTACATAACTTCTAAGTGGTAGAGTGAGGATCTTAAATCAGTTAGTCTCCACTCCTATGAAGGAAACATTTGTACCTAAGAAAATTGTAAGGATCCAGTGAAATACTTGAGTGCTATCACCCTAATGTGGTGGCACACGGCCAGGACTTAATAAATGTTAGCTCTTATTAGTTTATATTAAAAATTGGTGCCAATAATGTCAATCCCATTCTCCTTCCAATTCCCTTACATTTAGAAAAGACCACTGCAGTTTCCTTCAAACTCGTGAAAAGGGTAAAGAATTTTGCTCTTTGGTTGACCCAACACCAAGAACTGGAAAAGTCATTCATCCCCTTTTACCCATTGTCCAAGACTACAGGTGTTTTATCTTCCCTCATTTGAGCGTCCTCTTTTGCTTTCCCTCAGGATTACAAAAGACAAAACTGCAGCCCTCCATGCTTAGAAAAAAACAGCACCAAGAAATTCAAAACAGCAACAACAGTTACAACTATGACTCCCTCATATTCAAAGATCAGGAAAACTTCAGGTGTTACTTTGGAATCCTCAGTAGTATGAATTCAAGGTAAGTGGAATGGAGTATTAGAGGCCATTTAAGCAGTCCCAGCATCCACCAGTGTGCATATGAACATATTCAATATAATGCATAAGAAGATATTCAATATAATAAAAGAAGAGAAAAAGACTAAGTAAAAATGCCTTGCTTCTTGCCCAGATGGATCACCCAGCTCTGTGTCCTTCAACAAGCCAGTTAGTGTAAAGCATCAGGTTTTTTATTTGCAAAATAAAGGCTATGATTCATTTCCAGCTCAACTCAGAGTCTATGGGGAATACTACCTACTCTCTCAATGTTCTGATTTCTTCCCTCCAAACAATGTAATATGCTCAGGATTCTGCCTTAAAACAAACTAACAAAAAACAATCTTGTCTTACTCTACTTTCTTCTCCAAGAATTACCTGATTTCTCTCACATTCACTGTCAAATTTATTGAAAGGACTATAGCTGCTACCTCTACTTCCTTATTCATCCTTCACTTTCTCAGTTACTCAACAGCTCCTGCACTGTCTTTGATTAATCCCTTCATAAAATCTGTTTTTATTATGGGCACTAATAACTTCCAAATTCCAAGTCCAATGCAGATTTTTCATCATTAGTCAGCAGCAGTCAATACAGTTGGACACTCCTTACTCAGAATACTTTTTCTTTCTTTCTTTCTTTCTTTCTTTCTTTCTTTCTTTCTTTCTTTCTTTCTTTCTTTCTTTCTTTCTTTCTTTCTTTCTTTCTTTCTTTCTTTCTTTCATTCTTTGGTACCCTTGATTCAAATTCAGAGCTCTCTTCTATACCACCCTTTTCTCATAGTACATACTCCGCAGAGATGATATTGGCCATTACTCTGACTTTAATTTCCCTGTGTATAGGTTCTTGTGAAATATCCTGGGCTCCAGTGCAGTATCTCTTGCTCCAATGCCCAACTGACAACAGCTGCTGATGTTTATAGTGGGTGAAACCTATAACCTGTTTCCTGATTTGTCAGGCTAATGACGCTCTTCCCTAGTCTGGCTAGACAGGCTACTTCTCTGCCAAGTGGTACATTTAGTGGTCTTCAGACCCCAACCAGGCACCCTCTCTGCAGCCTCAGGCATTGTGGATACTGCAGAGGCATCACTGCTCCCCATCCTTCCCCTTCTCTAGGCTCTTTTACCCAACTGGATATTCTTTGGCATGACTTTGGCGAGTCAGACCATATCCCAGCTATCTGCCACCTCCTTTTCTAAGGCCTAAAAGAAAACTAGGAAGTCCTAGGGAAAATGGGAAGTCTGTTCTTGCCCTTTTTCAAGTGCTTATGCTACTACCTTAGATACCACTTGGGTGGCCACATGTTGTAAATGGCACTCCCTCTAAGGGAACCTTGAAATTTTTCTAATATGTAACTAGGAAAGTGAGAAACAAACATTCTTGTTTTAGAGCTCCTGAAAATTTATCTGGTGTTTCTATTGCTAGAATTACGATGTTGTAGATGGAGCAGGAGAGAAGGGAGGGACAAGGAGAATGGTTTCTCCTTCTCTTTCTGTCCTTCCCTAACCAGCTTCCCTCTGGCAGAGGGAATGGCTCTTTTCATTTGCATTCTCCTTGGTTTACAAATTGCTCTTCCCTTTTCTGGGGCCAAGATCTCCATATATACACAATATAGTCAACATTATATTATTTGATATATATTCAATAATAATATTCAATGCTATATTCAATTACATAAGTCACTGTATACTATATTCAATTATACACACACACATATTCACACATAGTTGGTTCTAGTTCCCTGAAGAACCCTGACTAATACAAGGTCTTTATGTCCTTGAGTGCCTGTTGATAGATCAAAGGTTAAATGAGATTGTGAAAGTAAGCATGTTTTCTAACTCCAGGGAAGTATAACATGGGGTAATATGGGCCAGTATATTGATCAACAGTGGGCTCTGACTGCCCACTTGGCCCATCAGACTGGTGCAGAATCCAAAAGGAAACATTGCTTATATTCTCTGCGATACAGAAGGATAGTCAAGTTGATATGCTATGCATCAATTCAGTAAATCTCCAAAGACAATTTAATTTTGATGACATGTATTGCAGAAGTCTGTGATATAACATGATATAACTTCTGATCATGTCTTTCTGTGGGATTCTGGAATTTGTGTTAAAGATCACTGAAAGTTTGGAAATGGCATCTCTAAAATTAAAATTGTGTGGCTATGGTCATGTTTATTTGCCAAAGGCATGGTTGGTGATATAAAAATATGATCTATTTTAGCTGGCTATGCAGCATCTTAATAAATGCACTGACTCATGCTGTGATTTTAGTCATTTGAGATGAGCTTTCTGGATTAAACACTTTTCCCCCTGACTCAAACTCATTTTTTGTCGTATCTTTACTACCTTCTACAAATATATGTAGACAGGCTGTGCAAATGGTGGAAGTAGGATAAAGAAACCTCTTTGGCTTTAAAAATTTGCATTTTGATTTGCGCAGCGTTAAAATTGCTCAGAGGTGGTTAAAACAGGAAAAGCATCTACCTAGAGGTAAGAACCTGAGTGAAAATGAGAAACAGTTGGGGGTATCCAGCTAAGTGTTTTCCCTATAAATATCCATTGGAATTATTCAGGGAGAAGGAAGACAAAAAAATGTAGAAGTCTGATATACCAAAGGGCTCTAGAAATTGCTTAAAACAGAATTCTTTCATGCTAAAAGTAGGGAATGTGAACGTGTTAAGAAGGCAATTATCACCTGTAATCTAAATAGCAATTGACTCTACATGAAAACTAATGGATTTATAAACTCTGTAAGTGAATTATTGTTTCCTCAAGGAAGGGAAATAGTATATTCATCTACTCATTCAAAAATTATTTATTATTAATCTAATGTGACAGGCAGTTGGGTTTCAGTGACAAAATATGAGAAATTGGTGAGACACAAAATAAGCAATGAAACAGATGGATAAACAAGATACCCAAAGGCTATGGGAGTTACTGTAGGAGAAATAAGCAGATTTCTAGAGAGGGAAAACAGAAGTTCAAAGTGGGAAATCTTCCAGACAAGATGGTCAGGAAACACCTGTCTTGGTTTGTGACACTTCATCTGAGATCTAAAAAATAAGAATCATGGGAAAGTGCTCCAGGCAGAGCTGGGAGTGGATACAAAGACTCTCAGGGTAGAAAACTTCCATGTTTTCAAAGCAGACAAAGAAGAACAACTCAACTGAAGAAAAAGTGAGGGGAAGCCTGATGGGTAGAAATCCAGACAAGAGTCAAAGAGTTTTTCAGATTTATTCCAGCACAACAGAAAGCTACTGAGAAGTTTTAAATAGAGAAGTATAGTGTGATCATGAATGATCTTTCAAAAAATATTTGTTTTGTGGGGAAATAAAATAAAGGAATAGAAAAACACTCCGACTAATTAATATTTTTTAATTTTTTTTAAAGATTTATTTATTTGACAGAAGAGAGAGAGCATGAGAGAGCACAAGCACGGGGAGCGGCAGAGGGAGAGGGAGAAGTAGGCTCCCCCTGCTGAGCAGGGAGCCCAATGCAGAGCTAGATCCCAGGACCCTGAGATCATGACCTGGGCTGAAGGCAGACGCTTAACCAACTGAGCCACCCAGGCGCCCCAATGCTCAAACTAATTAGAAAGCTGTTCTAGGAATAGAGATGGGTGGGGGTTGGGTGGGGGAGTGGCAGGGAAGACAGAAGAATACATTGAATAGACATGTATTTTGGAAGAAAAACTAGAATTGTTTATTGAGCAATTATAATTTAGAAAGAAAGTAATTAAGAATGATTTCTGTCTTGAGCAAATGATGGTGCCAGTATAAAAATGGAGAATATTTTACAGGTGGACAAGGAAATCAGTTGATCTGGTTGGTTTGTTTTTTTGTGTGTTTTGTTTTGTTTTGCTGTTTTTTTTTTAATAGAGGTCTTTCACTGTATCTTATTTAAGATTTCATTTATTTATTTGACAGAGAGAGACACAGCGAGAGAGGGAACACAAGCAGAGGGAGTGCGAGAGGGAGAAGCAGGCTTCCTGCTGAGCAAGGAGCCGGACATAGCAACTCCATCCCAGGACCCTGGGATCATGACCTGAGCAGAAGGCAGACACTTAACGACTGAGCCACCCAGGCACCCCTCACTGTATCTTTAAAATATCACAAGTAGGTCCTAGGAATCATCCAGCATTTTGTTTTTTCTATATTGGACAACTCTTAAACCTTATTCATCAGTCTGTTGAACTTTTCCTTTTTGGGAGGTATAGATAGGATCCAAATTTCTTCTAATAGCCTTGTTTGTAACTGTTGTGTCTTGCTGAACCAAAGCAGCTGAATTTGATTCAAGTTCAATGTCATTTTCTTCAAGAATCAATTCATCTTTCTGGACTTGAAAGACTGAATAAGTGATGCCCCACTTCATCTGAACCCTGTGAGTGTGTATTTTTCAACCAAGGAATTTCTAATTTTTAACAAAAGGTCCATTCTAAATAACAGGGTTGATGGGAAGTGGCATAAATCTTGTCCCATAACAGAAACCCACAGTGATGCCCTTAATCATGTTCCATACATGACTAGAGATAGTGTGAACGGTAGCCAGGTCCTTTCTCTTTCCCCGCCATTTGTCAAAATGTAGCCTCTTTTCATTCCAAGGAGACTGACTTCTACATTGATACAATGGAAGTCCTTCAGCAGAGTTCCTCCTTGGTCCTTGAAAATAACCCTGTGTCCTTTCAGACTGATGTTGACATTTCCTGGAATGTTGACAGTCTGCTGAGAATGTTCTTCATCTCACAGTAGATGTGGAAAAAATCTCAAATCATCTGTTTTTAATGTATTATGTTCAAATTACTCTAGGGAGATATCCAAAACACAGCTGAATATGTGTGACTGAAGCTCAGAGAAGAGATCTGGACTGAAGATACGAATTCAGTAGTCATCAGCATGTAGGCAAATATTATTTATGGTCATGGAACCAGTTAAGTTCATTTAAGTGCTAGCTGCTAGAGGCCAAGGCTAAGTAACATGTGTGGAGAAAACCTAAAAAGGTCTTTTGAGGCTAAACCTGAAACTTGAAACCATTTTTGCTAAAGAAATCATCAGAGAGGAGTGATCCACAATAAATTTGGGTTTTGTTTCCTGATTCACCTACACCTAAAATTCATTCTATTTAGTTATTCTACTCTATTCATTCTATCTAGTTATATAAGGTCTCCTGCATCATTCAAAGAAGTTCACATAATTCTATCAATTTATATACTATTTTCAAAGAATGAATTACCATGTTGCAGATATTGGTGATTTACACGAAGACTTCATTGGAACACTTAAATTTACAAATGACAAAGAGCTGGCTAATGAATGTGTTGACAAAGGTATATAGCTCAGGTGTTGAATGACAGAAAGAAACTTTCATAAAAACTCAGTAGGTCAAAGTGATGACCTGGAACATTAGAAAGAAATGAAATTAGTCTATATAAGAAGTTACATATAGCAGTTGAAATAATTACTCAAGTAGAAGATAGAGGAAACTTATCTCTGTAATCGCTTTTATTTAAAAAAAATAAAGGCTAAATTTCAATTAACTCTGTGATGCAGGTACTTAAAATGCAAATTTAAGCTGTGTGGTAATCAGCTTAAAATCAGATAGACCTGAGGTATAATCCAGGCCATCACTTCCTAGTACTGTGACTTTGGAATCTTAATATCTATACAACTTGTAAAACTGTGATGATGATAGTCTAGAACATAAAGAGTCGCAGTCTTCTTTTCCCACAAATATTGTTTGATGGGATTTTTTTCATGTTATTAAACATATTAGAAAATTATTTTAATGGTTGTACCACAGTCCATTTACTGAAATTTCAAACGATTATTTATCTCACTATTATCCTCTAGTTGGCTATTTAGAATATTTTCATTTTACAATATTGTTATAATTTATGTTTGTTGTGAATCTTAGCCCTTTAGCTTGTTGACCTTGCTTCCTGTGCAAAAGAAAGAAAGAAAGAAAGAAAGAAAGAAAGAAAGAGAGAGAGAGGAAGGAAGGAAGAAAAAAGAAAGAAAAGAAAGAAAGAAAGAAAAGAAGCAATCAGAAGAGAAAGTCCCAAACTGCTATAATCTTATCTCTTCACCTATTTTTATCTGTGCTTACACACTCTGCCTTCCCTTCTGTTACTCTGAATGAACAACCTGTGCTTTCATTGAAGGACATCCCTTCACTGTACACCTGCTCAAACACATCACTCCAGAAATTTTTCTTTCTCTCGGATATTATTATTTTCCCTCTTGACTAAATTATCCCAAGAAAATATAAACATTCTGCTATTTCTCCCATCTTAAAAAAATGGGGGAAAAAAGCAATCCTCAATACGACATCCTTCTGCTACCTCATCTGCTCTCGCATAGAGGAAAGCTTCTAAACATCTCCTTTATAAGCTGTTCTTAGTTCCTTTCTTCCCAGTCTCTCTTGAATGCAGTCCAATCAGTATTTCACTGCATACGCCACCAAAACTTCCCTCAAGGTTATCACTATCTCCACATTGTTCAAAGCCAATAATAAATTCTCTATCCTCAGCTTATCTGAACGACCAGCAGTATTAATATGGCTGATGATGGTCTCCTTGATATACACTTCACTGATCATCAGGATTTATGTGTTCTCCTTTCTCTCCCCATTTTACTAGCTGCTCCTTCTCATTCCACTTTTAGTTTAAAATACCACCATGACCTCCCCAAAAACCTAGAAAGGCCCAAGCCTCAGTTCTAAGCTTAAAACTTCTTTCTTCTATACCACTACTGTCCTATGATCTCATCCATGAATTTTGTAAGCTGAAAACTTGTAAATTTATAACACCAGCTCAGACTTCTCTGCTGAACTCTAGATGTTTTACTGGCTACCAAACAGGGACAACTATTGTGATGTGTTAGCCATCCCAAAGACTAAACTCATGACCTGTACTGCCTAACCTCCAAACCTGTCCTTCCCACAATCTTTCAAAAAACAGTCTGTCCTTCCCATTGCCTAAACCAAAAAATAAGAAGTCATTCACGAGTACTTTTCTTCTCTTATACCTCTTCTCTTTCAGCACATTCTTTTGTTTCTATCTTCAAAATATTTGCAGTGTCTGAATATTTCTCATTATCTCTGCTACTTCTACCACCATTGATACAAGCCACCATTACCACTCACTTGGATTCTCACAATTACTTCTAATTCAGAAGTGTGCACTTTTCTCTGCAGAGCATTGAATAGTAAGGGTGCCTGGGTGGCTCAGTCGTTAAGCGTCTGCCTTCGGCTCAGGTCATGATCCCAGGGTCCTGCGATCGAGCCCCACATCGGGCTCCCTGCTCCGCGGGAAACCTGCTTCTCCCACTCCCACTCCCCCTGCTTGTGTTCCCTCTCTCCCTGTGTCTGTCAAATAAATAATTAAAATCTTAAAAAAAAAAACAGTAAGTGTTTTAGATACTGCAGGCCATCAGGTCCCCATTACAACTATGTAACTCTGCCACATTGTGAAAGCAGCCATCAACAATATGCAATTGAATGAATGTGGCTTTGTTTCAATAAAATGTTATTTACTAAAACAGGAAGTTGGCCAGATTTGATCTATGGGCTGTAGTTTGCTAACAACTATTCTGGTTCATCTCCCTGACCTCTCTTTCTTTCCTAGTATCTGTTTTCAACACAAGGGACACAGCAATGCTTTTGAAATGAAAACCATAGTACATGATGTGTCTACTTAAAACTGCTCCCACTCCCTATTTCACTCAAAATAAATCCAAAATTCTTAGTATTGCACACAGAGTTTTTAAGCAATATGTTCCTTCAATTTTGCTCCCTGTGATCCAGGCACATTGATTTTTCTGCTGGTCTTTGAAATTGCCATATTTATGAGGGCATCTTTCTTTTCTATTCCCTCTGTCCAGAGAACTTGATAGAACTCATATAACTGGAGAGCTCACTTTTCACCTTCCTCTGGTCCCTGGTCAAATGTCACATTTTCAGTGAAAATTTTCCCCCCTAAGAAATTATAATCACCATCATCCCAACATGCCCCATTCTCTTTTCCTGCTTAATTTTTGTTTTTCCATAGAAAATTTCACCACCACCAGTGGTGTGCAAAAAAGTTTAATTTTCTTATTTGCTTGCCCCTCATAATATTCCCTTAGAACACTGGGATATAACTGAGGATAGTTTTAGTATAACTGTTCCTTACTTTATCCCCAGAATCTACAACAGTTTCTGCTACAGGATTGAAGATTAGTAAGTAAATATTTGTTGAATGAGCACTGTAGATGAACACGGGAAGGGCAAAAGAAGGTTCTTGGCCTAGTTCCACAGAACAGAAATTATCTTATCACATGATAGAAGTTATTTAAGTCTTTTAATGTAATTTGCCAATTTTTGCCTCTATATTTTTTACGTGGAGTTTTGATGCCCTTTATCCCCACTCTGTCTCTATGGTGGTTAATTTTTTTTATGTCAATTTTATTAGATTAAGGGGTACACAGCTGGTAAAACATTACTTTTGGGTGTTTCTGTAAGGGAGCTTCCAGAAGAATGAAAGCATTTTGAATGGGTAAACTGAGTAAAGCAGATGGCCTCCCCACATGTGGGCAGACATCATGCAATCTGTGGAGGGCCTGCACAGGACAAAAAGTGGAGGAAGGGTGAATTTGTTCTCTCTTTGGTTGATCTGGAACATCAGTCTTCTCTTGCCCTTAAACATCAGAGCTCCTGGTTCTCAGGCTTTCAGACTCAATCACGGAATCCCATCAGTGGTTTTTCTGGTTCTCCAGCTTGAAGACAGCACACTCTGGGACTTTTGGCCTCCTTAACTGCATAAGCCAATTTCTATAATAATTCTCTTATCTCTCTCACTCTATCTCTATCTTCCTATCTATATCTACTATTAATTCTGCTTCTTTTGAGAACCTTGACTAGTACAGTCTCCAAAATGAAAATGACTATTTCTTTTTTTTTTCAAAGATTTATTTACTTATGCCAGAGAGAGAGAGAGAGAAAGAGAAAGAGACAGAGAGAGGAGGGGAAGAGGGAAAGGGACAGGAGAATCCTCAAGCAGACTCCCCACTGAGTGCGGGGCCGGACCCCAGGACCCCGAGATCATGACCTGAGCCGAAACTGAGTCAGATGCTCAACCAACTGAGCCACCCAGGTGCCCCGAAAGTGACTATTTCTTTAACAAACCTTCAGTATTACCCAACAGAGCCACATGCCCAGTCATATGCATACCATGTTCAATTCACATATTAATCCCCTATTTTCTATTATGCTCAAAATGAAATAGATAGGTCAAGTATTTTACTTAGGATCAAACTACTAGTGACTTCTTTGAAGCCTTCTATGAATTTATCTCTCTAAACTCTAATCATTATTGCTAAGCTGAGCATACTAATTCAGCTAGTAATTTAGTAACTAATTTAACTGGTAATGCCCAAGATCTCCCAGTTTCAGGTATAAAAAAACACACTGAATGAATGAATGTTTAGCAGTACAAGAACCAGGGCTTGGTTCTCTGTCTTGTGTCTTAGTTCACTCATGGTCTTCTCTCCACTACAGCATGCTTCCTTTATGGTGACTTCACAAACACTTGTCAAAGAGGCAGAAGGATCCCTAGACTTCAAGTTCAAAAGACAAACAAAAGCCCTACATACACTATTCACATTCTAACTGGACAACAGATAATTCATGAAATGAAAAGACTAATAAAAGCAAACCACAAAATTGCCTTTGCAAGGTTATTTTGAAAACGAATGCAGTAGTAAGTTAGTCACTGGCTGAAGTCTGAAAAACACTTGGACGGAAGAGAGAAGAGCTAAAGTAGATAAATCCCTTCCATGACTCCATGACCGTGTTAGGTTTTGATTCTTGAACCACTGGCATCAAGTATCACACAAGATGTTTGTTAAGAATTCAGAATTTGTGATCAGACCTCATCCCAACTTCTGAGTCACTGGATTTAACACCAAAATCTGAATTTTTAACTATTTCCCAGATTCTTATATACATTTTTGTTTTACAGTCAGAGCTTTGCTACTCAAAACGTGCTGCAGAACCAACAGCAAGGATATCACTTGGGAATGTGCTAGTGATGATGCATATTCTCAGGTCTCTCCTCAAATCTACTGCATCAGAGTCTGCATTTTAACAAGATTCCTGGGTGATTGGAATGCAAATTAAAGTTTAAGAAGCACTACTCTCAGGAGAGTATCTTCCTATAAGCAATGAAACATAAAGGAACTATGATTTCCCCTACTAGACAGTCTTTCTTTACACTTTCCCTTAATCGCCCTCCAATGTTCCGTTAGAGCACTACATGGAAAATGAGCCATTAATTTACATAGATGGAATTATGTAATACATAAAAACAGAATGGTAGAAGGGGAAAGGACCTTGGAGAGCATCTTGTTGAACTTCATTTTACAGATGCAGAAAATTAGACCCAGAGAGGTCATCTGGGTTCACAGAAATAACTGATGGCTAAGCCAGGAATACACACTTCAGGCCCCCTGCTTGTGCTATTCTGTCTACTTTAATTATATACCACTTCCTTCCAAAAGAATTTTACCCACAATTGGGATTTTACTAAAAATTTGGCATTTAACATATAGGTTTTTTTTTTCAAAGCAAAGTCAAATAGCATGTAAGAAATCCATTGTGTTAATCAAATGTGATCTCATCATTTTTTCTAAAAAGGGACTAATTACAAAAATGGACTAGACTCCTCTATAATCAAGAAGATTATTTTTTAATCTAATTCATTTTTAGGATAATTACTCAAAATCAATCACTGTCAGTTTATAACAATAATCAGAGAGGAATTAGAAAATATTGGTGATATTGCAGGGTTCAATTTCTTCCCAAGATAAGAAGATCAAATCAATCCAGCAACTGGGAATTGCATTACAACTATTTCTAAATGGAGTTTAGCTGCATCATATTACATTCTAGGCCCTTTGGTCTCCAGTGTTCAATTTTTTGTGTGTGGAAAAATATATGCACAGTGGATATAAGATGGTATTTTAGAACTAATTACAGCCCCTTTCAGTTTCCTAAAGGAGGCTTTCTTAGCACAAGCAAATGCCTTCCTTCCTTTCTTTCTTTGCTTTTTGTCTAGTCAAAAAGGAATGACAAGTAATTGAGTCTTGAATAATCCTCTTTTGAGCTGTGAAAGGGACAAATAAGAAAGGAATGTGCCAGTAAAGCAATAATACAGTGAATATACATATTAATGATGATATACTCCTACAGGATTTGTTTCTCAAATAAACAACTTAAGCTGTTCTGCCTCTCCACCCTAACATGAGTAAAATAATTTAGCATAGAGACATATGCATGAGTTCTAAATAAATATTATTGTTTTTATAACCCCCAAACCATAATATGAGCATTACCCCCATGTATTAAGAGCCAGATTTTTTTTTAAAAAATCTACTTAACTCCTTCAGAAGAGAAAGCATTGCATAATTCAAAATTTAAGTGTTTTTACTTAGAAATTGTGGAATCATGTCAGTCAGGACACAATTTTAAGAGAAGAACCCAAGTGAGCGGATTCAGGTTGTATATATGGAGAAACAAACTGTGCTGACATGGTCCATCTAACACTGTTTTTCTGGCGAAATGCTTCATTATATAAATATTTCTTCTTTGGGATGGCTACTTGCTGCTAAAACTGTTGTATCTCAGTGCTCACAGTGACCTTAAATGTCACAAGCAACAATGCAAGTACTGTGAGTTACTATGTATTTACAAGAGACAGATGATTCAGTTGGTCTAAAATGGTTTTAGATGAACTGATCTTGAGCAAGCATTAGACATCCATTTGGTAAATATTTTGGCCTTATCTAAGCTTCAGTTTCTTCTCTAAATTGGGGATATAAATATATATATTTTAAAGGTTCCTACAAGGGATTAATGTCATGTCAAAGGAAAGCAGGTACCTGACTGAAGTTTGACACTCAGTATTACTGATTTCCTTTATCCTTTGCACATACTGGTCTGGTGATTTCCTGTGTATCTCCTTAAAACCAGTACATACTATAGAATTTGGCAACATCCATTCAGTTGAAATCAAGTTACGTAACCAAGAGCAGACCAGCCCTGCAGTGGTAGTTGGGTAGTTGGCAATCAGGAGGATAGTACTTTTTGAATATTTGATTCCATTATAGTATCTCTATGTGTGCAAATACATTTGGAATTCAGGCTAAAGGATACCACAAGAAATTTGATTTTAGGAGTATCAATTGCAAGGAGTAAATGATTATCTTGACCAGGGATTTTTTATATGAAAGCAATGATCAGTTGCTTTCTCAGTGGTCATCAACAGTCTCAAATCAAAACCTGGTAAAAGTACATAAATAAAGGGAAATCCTCCAAGACTGAATTCAGCCATTTTTCTATTTCATCCACCTATATTTCACTTTTGAGCTAGGAGGATACAATATTCAATTGATGTTGTAGGGAAAAATAGGCTTTAGAATAATGATTCAGTCCAAGGTTCATGCTGGGAAATTTTGTAGCCTACAAAAATAGTGAAATATATTATTGAGATCTTTGGGAGTATGTTCTTAGGCTGTATAAGCACCATGAATTTAATTCAGTAAAACATTTTTCTTTTGCTAGACTTTTCTCTAGCAGAGAGAGTTTCAATAAGATGTACTTGAATTTTTAGTATACCACAAAAACAAAAGCATATGCTGTAGAATTAGAAATGGGGTTCTTAAAAAAACATAGCAATAGTCAAGTGAGTTTAGTATGCATGCCTGTGCTGCATTAGACACTTAGAAGCTTGAAAAATTAGCTATACTATAAATAGTGGTTTGATTGTACACATGGTTTGATTGTTCCACATGAACAGAAAATGATCTAATTCATACTAAGAGGTTAAAAAACAAAAACAAAAACAAACAAAAACATCCACTATCATGAAAGAGAGAACTTTTGGAAGATGGGAATTATATTAGTTTGTTAGGGCTGACATAACAAAATATTACATACTGGGGGGCTTAAACAACAGAAATTTATTTCTCACAACTTTGGAGTCTGGAAGTCCAAGATCCAAGTGTCAGCAGATTTAGTTTCTCCTGAGACCTCTCTTCCTGGCTTGCAGATGGGGAGTCTTCTTGGTGTGTCTTCACATGGTCTTTTCTATATGCATGCTCCTAGGATACCAGACATATTGGAATAAGGCCCTACCTTACTGCACTCATTTTTTTTCATTTTTATTGTTATGTTAATCACCATACATTACATCATTAGTTCTTGATGTAGTGTTCCATGATTCATTGTTTGTGCATAACACCCAGTGCTCCACGCAGAACGTGCCCTCTTTAATACCCATCACCAGGCTAACCCATCCCCCCACCCTCCTCCCCTCTAGAACCCTCAGTTTGTTTTTCAGAGTCCATCGTCTCTCATGGTTCGTCTCCCCCTCTCTGACTTACTCCCCTTCATTCTTCCCCTCCTGCTATCTTCTTTTTCTTTTTTCTTAACATATGTTGCATTATTTGTTTCAGAAGTACAGATCTGTGATTCAACAGTCTTGCACAATTCACAACGCTCGCCATAGCACATACCCTACCCAATGTCTATCACCCAGCCACCCCATCCCTCCCACCCCCACCTCTCCAGCAACACTCAGTTTGTTTCCTGAGATTAAGAATTCCTCATATCAGTGAGGTCATATGATACATGTCTTTCTCTGATTGACTTATTTCACTCAGTACTGCACTCATTTTAACTTAACAACCCTTTTGAAGATTCTGTCTCCAAATACAATTACATGGGTCAGGGCTACTAATATAACCTCATTTAACCTTAATTTTTTCCTAAAGTTTCTATCTCTAAATATGATTACAATCCGTGGTACTGAGGGTTGAAATTTCAACATACAAATTTAGGGGAATGCATAATTCAGCCCACAATAGGAATATCTTCATGTGGCCAGGAACTGGGTCCTGCTTTAATTTTACTGCTATAATACTGATTCCCTTTTATGAACACTGTCACTTATACAATACTTGGGTATTTTGTTACATATCTATCATTCTATCACTCTTGCACGTCTTTAGGTTGGCTATTGACAGGACATAAGATATTATATTTTTGTTGGACCTTCTAATTGGGACTAAAATTTCTGTAAAAATCTTTTATTTGTAACAGAATTAATAGCTGAGCATAAGACTAAACAATACATTTGGTATCCAAGTCTCCTTTAAAATTTTCATTGGAACATCTGCTAGGTTCAAACAATGTAGTAACTCTCTCTGTCTCTCTCTCTCTCTCTCTCTCTCTCTTTGAAATCAGAGGGTAAAATTAGAACTGCTTTTATAAAAAAGTAGTTGTTGTTATGTAAATATAGGATTTGAAAGTTTCTCAAAAAGAATCTTTAGTGGGTATTTCTGTATAGATTTAACTTCAAATAAATTGTAAGCCATATTTAGAATATAAAACTAATATAGAGAACAGTAAATTCATTCAATTCTCCATAATTCTGGAGCCCTAAAAGGTGAATTTCTCTAATTGTTTTTGCTACTAAGTATAGGCTTTAAAGAACCTTTCCAGTATTTGCTGCCTCCAGAGGAAGAGTAATTTGGATGTTAGATATAGGGAAAACTCCTTAAAATATTTGCATTATCTTAGCTGAGCAGAGCCATAAAGGTAGTGTCATATGGATTCATGGTATTTCTCGCACCATCACTGTGGTACGCTAGTTATAGCCTGACACTGTCTATGACCTTCTCTTATAGCATAATAGGGTGTGACAAGACACCATTTGTCTCTCTGGGTTTCCCTTCATGTAGATCAGTTTTCCATTCTCTCAAAGACAAGAAGGGAGTTCCTTTGAATTTTTCAAGGCTCACTGCAAAAATTCTGTTTCAATTCTGCTATGTTACCTACTACACTTCATTTTTAAATCTCTGTGTCACTCTTATCCTGTTAACAATATTTACTACTAAAAATTTTTAATAGGAGAAAAAGTCGCACTCCAAGAACAGATCGAACAACAGTAAAGTTCAAGTTTACATTTTATATGGAAAGATTTATAAAATTATCACAAATATTTTAAGAAAAATATTTCGTGCCACATATGACTTTGTAAATGTCTAATTTATTTTTTTGCCAGGGATCAGAGATATTTTCAAGGGTAAGAAAAATCATTTTATTCTCTTACTTGCAAGTAGTTATTTGGTTGCAAGCAATAGAAACCAAACGGAAAAAAAAATTTTGTAGGGTATTTTACAGTTTACAGAATTGAAGAAAGAGTTTAGTATTCAGTTCTAAGAAAGAACAGATAACAGGGAAGCTCCAGCGAGCTTAATCTCTTAGAAATTGAGTGCACAGAGGGTAGAAATGCTACGAAAATTGGAATTTGTTAGAGATTACCAGGTAATATTAAGATATTGCAAAGATTTATGGCAGAAGGATGAGAAAATAAATATCCTTTAACTGAAATGCTATAAAATAATCTATCGTTTAGATCATTGGAAGTACAAGATGGAAGATAAAGAGAAAATATTTTTCCTAGAGAAACTGTGCTAAAATAAGCACAGATCACCAAGATGGCTCAATGTTCTAAGATTTTCTTCCAAATTTCAAATCATACCGAATAGAAATAAAGCTTTGAAAAAGTTAGTGGCTAAAATGACTAACCCAGAGCTCTATCAGCATTTTTAAGAACTATGTTTTTATAAAAAAAAAGAAACCATTCAACAATGAGACAAAATACAAGAAACAACATTATTCTTGGCTTGGCTTATGCCATTAAGAACGTACCTTATTCTTTATAAAGCAAAAGATGTTGACTCAACCAACACTAATCTATTAATGTAGGAACATTGAAGTTAGCCAATTATTCAAGTCCATCTACATTCTCCCATTTTATTATATTTAACATTTATGTGATATTATCCAACTCCATATATAAAAGCATTTATGAAAGATATTACAAATAACATATTTTATTTGGAAGAAAAAGTACACAATGGGTGACTCTCAGGAGAAAAATAGAAAGATAGAATAAATGGGCCAAAATAATATAATTGAAAAAAAATTTGAAACAAAAGAGTTGAACTTAAAGAGCTTAAAAGTAAAAATTAAAACAAATCATATAAAATATGTTTTAAAAATATTTTCTTTAGCCTCTTCCATAATAACACTCAACTTCAGAATACAGTATAACAATACCTAAAAAATTCTGAAAGAAAGGATGGTAGCAAAAGAAATTTATATGTAGACAATTTGTCTTTCAAAAATACAACAACAAATAGGCATTTTCTAGCAAGCTTGGATACTGGGAATATAGCATATATGAAAATTATATTAGATGGTAAACTACATTAGACTAACAGATTAACCAAATTGAAAAATCCTAAAATAGAGATACTACGGTGAATATATTTTGGATATATGTAACTATAAAGCTAGTACTCAATAAAGGATGGAATTAAGGCTTTATAACTGCAAATAAGCAGCATGTACCTTGACAATTTAAAAAGTACAATTAAATAATATAATACAGAGATGAAGAAATAGAATTGAGATCATTTCCTCATCATTTTTGTCAAGAATTCATACACCTTAAAATTGAAATATAATATTACAAGAAACATACATAATGAACTCATAACCTTAAGGCTCTTCATATTTCTTTTATAAGTGGAGAAATTTTAATGTCATTTATTGTAAAGAAATATATATCAGAAATTTAACGATTGCTTCAGTTTGAACTTATTTTCCTTTTGTAAAGTATATCTTATTTAATGGTTTATATTAAAATCATGTATAACATAATGCCAGTTTTTAAAATTAGTTCTATCTATATGCCTTTATATTTTTATAGAGATAAGTCTGGATCAAAATTACTCAATTGTTAACAAAGGACAATATCTCAGATGCTTTCTGGGTGTCTTCTTTTCTTTTCCTTTTCTCCATTGCATTTTTTGGACTACTTTGACTTTTTTATAGTAGCTGTATATAATTTTAACAGAAGAGAAAATCTATCACTTTTTGAAAAAAGTGTACTCTGTATGATAATATATAGAAAGATGGAATATTTAAAATTTTAACTCATAACAATACAAACTGGAGGGAATAATTTTACCTATCTTGGAGTTGACATGAAAATTAACTGTAAAAACCTAGAACAGTTCCAAGCACATAGTAAGCATGTAGTATACATTAGCTACTCCTTCAACTAATCACATTTATACTAGTAGAGTTGTGATTTTTACTTAAATGAGAATTTTATAAACTATAATTTGCAAATACTGCTATTATATGTTTTTTCCTCCTAGAAAATGGAAATAACAATAACAACTGAAAGCATTATTATGAGGGTTAAAAGAACTCACTAGTTAGATGGAACTGCTGGATAGTTGTCTAGGCTACCTCTCCAATTGAGTCAGTCTCTTCACCACTTCATTGTACCCATCTATAATTAAATACCTGCTAGGGCTAAAGTATTGCACTAGGCACCCCAGACACAGTGGTGAACAAGACAGATCGCTCATAGACATTCAAGGTTTCTCATGAATAATTCCTCATAAATGGTAAATCCTATAAAATATAATTTCTAATATCCTGATTAACATATTCAATATTTTCAATGCTGATTGTAAAAGCATTTAAACATTTTAGCTATTTTTTCAAATTTTATTTTATGTTATGTTAATCACCATACATACTAATCATCATTAGTTTTTGATGTAGTGTTCCATGATTCACTGTTTGCATATAACACCCAGTGCTCCATTCAATACGTGCCCTCCTTAATACCCATCACCAGGCTAACGCATCCCCCCACCTCCCTCCCCTCTAGAACCCTCAGTTTGTTTCTCAGAGTCCATAGTCTCTCATGGTTCATCTGCCCCTCCGATTTCCACCCCTTCATTTTTCCCTTCCTACTATCTTTTTTTTTTTTTTTAACATGTAACGTATTGTTTCAGAGGTACAAGTCTGTGATTCAACAGTCTTACACAATTCACAACAGTAAGCTATTTTTTAATAAGCTCATTTGCATCCTTGTATAAATTAATTCTGACATAATTTTCAGTCATAATTTATTGAAAATTTCAGTAAGTTTTTAATATGTAATACTGATTCAAATGGGGTTTTGACCTAAATCCTCATATATCCCCTATCAATTCTTTCAGAAGACTATGAGGCCATGCTAAGGAAAAAGGAGTGGTAAGGTTAAGAGATCCTCATTGCCCAAAAACCAATGACTTTGCAAGAGAAACCACTGTTTGTTCTTACTAAAATTTAATTACTTTTTGACAAATTCTCTTAGTGTTCTGTAAATTAATAAATTATTTTAATTAAAGCAATGCATTTCTTTAGTAAAAAGACATTATAATATACTGGCTTTGAAAATAATAAATTACCAAATTTATAACATCAAGCACAAAAAATTCCAATAATGAACACATTCCCTAAAAATTATCTGTTTAATAAGGAGTACAAATCATTACCCAATATAGTCCTTTAAGGGCCAAATTTTAAATTATCTTTAAAATAGGTTATTCTTTAGATAAAAAGTTGAATACTTAAGCTAAATATTTGCAAACCTTCAAAACTGTATTTGTTATATTATATATATAATATAATATAAATATAACATATATATTATATATTATATAATAAATATAATATAAAATAATATAATAAAACATAATAAGAATATTATGTTTTAATGTTTAAGTGTTAAATACTTAATAATAATTTGCCAGCTTTATACTATACATGATTCACATAAATATTATATTACTAGCAATTTAGGGAAATGATGTTACTTTTTGTAATTACAATTCTCTACTATATATTTGAGTATTGAATATTATTGAGTATGCTTGTAAATATAAAATTTATAGATTAATTCTGAAATGTTATCCCAATAAAATAAGTTCACCCTTGAGAGGAACTGTATCAGAATGACAGCCTGGTTTTAGTCAAAATGTGACTCAAAGTCATTATGGAAAAGTGATATTCCCCTTGGTTAGCCAAGAAGGTGTTGAAATTGGGTAACCAATGAAAACTAAACTGCTATTAAATGAACAGAGAAGCAGGGACATGCAAAGTGAAAAGTGAAATGTTTTGTCACAAGAAGTACATAGTATTATAAGGAGTAAACCAGTAATAACAGTGCTAAGGGGAAGTCTTTATCAAAATGTTCCAGCTGAAAAAAGATGCAGCAACTAGAAAGGAAAGCAGGCCATACAAATTGCCTCTGAAGCAACTTTACTGCCTCCAGAAGGAAATGTTTTCACAGGTGTGGAATTTTTACCAAAAGTATAAAGTCCAGACTAGAAAAGTTTCAGCACTCTCAAATGCCTCCAGTGGGAACACACAAAAAAAGGTAAAGATTTTCTAAACATCAAATTCACAGCATACAACAACATCTTCAATAAACATACTAATATCTTATGATTACCACACATGTAATCTTTAGAATTTAACATGAATATTCAAAAAAGATTTTCCTCCAATAATGTTCAATAATCAAATTTATGTTAATTTTTTGTTACAAAATTACATAAAATACTAAGTGGTTAACATAAATTTGATTATGAGCAAATCAATCAATATTTTAAAAATTGTGTTAATTTGAAATCTATATCTATCAAAGTTTCCAGAAATACAAATATTAGTAAGTATTTAAAATCATTCCAATGACAATGTAGGTTTCTGTATACAATATTACCAAATTCCTTGCAGGTTGATAAGGCTGATGTTTGCCCTAGAGATTATAAACAGAACTAACAGGGAAATTTAAATATAAATTCTGAAGGTCAGAGGTAGTATGAGATACTAAGTGGTTTCACTAGTTGAACTCTATGAGAGAGTAAATATCTTCAGATAATGATTTAAATCATGCTTCAGAGCAGGCAGCTCAATGATTTAAATATCTAAAGTCAGCAGTTTTCCTGTCTATTTGTATTATCCAAAAAGACTTCTTCCTGCTCATAAAAGATCCTTGGAAAGTAGGTCTTATTGACCTTGAATGTCTTCTAAAACTGTACTATGATACTGGGCCCCATTACCATCATGAAAGGAAAAGTAACCTATCACATGTATTTTCTCCACAAGCATTTATTAAAAATGTACTACCTTACTATACCCCATGTATTAAGGAAGACAAAAAGGAAATTATAGTGAAAATGATAGATCTTCCTGCCCAATAGATATTTCAATCCAGTACATAATGGAGACTAATATATTTGAAAAACTCAAAGGAAGTCAGTGTAACTGGACTGTAATATTTAGAGAAGAGTAATGATAAATGAGGCTGGAGAAATATATCACATCCAAATCATTCATAGCTAAAAGAGCCATATTGAAGAGTTTGGTCTTTATCTTGAGAGAAAAAGGATGATATTAAAAGATACTCAACTGCACAGTGCCAAGATCAGATATGGGTATTTTAAAGGATCACTTTAGCTGCTATGCACAGAATATATTGAGTGATATTATTACAGTGATTAAGTAGAGACACAGTGGTAGATCTGGCTTGGAAAAAGTG
The DNA here is from genome assembly GCF_009762305.2 of Zalophus californianus. Lineage (NCBI taxonomy): Eukaryota > Metazoa > Chordata > Mammalia > Carnivora > Otariidae > Zalophus > Zalophus californianus. Next base: position 41,724,999 of record NC_045606.1, on the reverse strand, counting down.
TGGTGGGAATGAGAAAAGAGAGGGGTGGGCAGATTTGAGAGATATTTAGTGAATAAAATCAGTAGAAAGTGTTTATGAATTAGATGTGGGAAGTGGTGAAACGGCGGGTCAGGGAGGCGGCACTAAGAATAATGTCAAGGATTAAGGCTGGTAAGAGCGAACCAACACTGATGCCAAACAGTTGAGCGAAACACCTCATATCCTTTCATGTGTGGCTTCCATCCTCATTGCAACACAAAAAGGGATTTCTCAAAGGTCCTTAATGATATTCTGTCTACAGGGCGCCTCGGTGGCTCAATTGTTAAACGTCTGCTTTTTGCTCAGGTCCTGATCCCGGGATTCTGGGATCGAGTCCCGCATCAGGCTCCCCGCTCAGCGGTCCCACTCCCCCTGCTTGTGTTCCCTCTCTCGCTGTGTCTCTCTCTGTCAAGTAAATAAATAAAATCTTTACAAAAATAAAATAAAATGATATTCTGTCTCCAAAACCAGCAGTTATTTCTTGGCTTTCCTTCCTGGTGTTTTTGGTGGCTCTTAATAAGTTCCCTTGGTTTCTCATACTTCTTTGATTATTCCCGATATTGAGTTTTCTTGGAGGATTTATTGTTAGCCGAATTTTGGGCCCTGATTCCTGTTTTCATTGATAGTACCACTCACCCCCCTAAGGTTATATAGTCAAAACCTCAAACTCATTTTAACTCCTTTCTTTCACTCTCTTCCATCAAATTGGTTGAAAGTCCTATTGATTTTTACATCTAAAACACCCCCTCATTCATCTTACATTCTTCAATCTTACACCCCCATTCTACTTCACATACTTCCATTTCTATAGCACTTACTTCCTTACAGGTCCCACCAACTTCAAATCTGTCCTTCCCCATTTCAGTTTACATATTGCTGACAGATTAACTGAAGATAGCCCCTTAATTTCCCACTGTTGCTAAAAATAATTTGAATTGGGTTTCTATGATTTACAACCAAGAACCTAATATAGTAAGTTCTTTCCATTACGTTTCTTACAGTTAATTATTTCATTATTTGTTATTTATCTAATAAAATTATTATTTATAATTAATTTGTTCAACATTTGTCACTCCTGCTCAGTTAGAAACTCCATGCAGGCGAGGATCATATCTGCCTTGTTTACTGCTCCCCCCAGGTCCCAGCAGAAGGTCAAAATATATCAAAGATTAAATCAGTTTCCAATAAACATTAAAATACTTGAAAAATTACATTTAAAATTCTGTTATACTGAATACTTCAAATAATGGTGATGGCAAATTTTCTCTTACCTTTTTTTTTTTTGGTTATAGATTAGCCCAATATCCAATATAGAGACCAGAACCTAAAATAGAATGTCAAGCCTTGTTTAGATTTTCTGCCCAAACCAACTGCTTTGAGTCCCATTTTTAGTAAGGACAAGCAATCTCAAAATTATAGTCACAATTAAGCATTTAAAATTCCTCCAGAGCCTCACTGTTTACAGACAGAGCCTTATTTTAAAAAGAAATATATGTTTTAATACTTGTTTTGAAATGTCAGCAAAAAAATGTACAATCTCTGGTTCTGTTTTCCTTAAATATTTAGATACTTTGTTCTTCCAAATAGATCTATAACCAATTTTATCTTTTAGTGGTTGTCTAAATTCCATTTACATCAATAACGTTTTGTTTTGTTTTCAACTATCAAGGTGTTCTTCAATTATGTACATATTGGACTTGATTTTGTGTGTGTGTGTGTGTATTCTAGCAATGGAAATAAGTGTCATGCTGCATGTGATAGCATTTTCAGAGTTTATTTCACATAAACTAGGCCTGTACTTATGTCTATTGGGGGAAAAGAGAGCAGATGATTATTAAATATAGTCAACATAGATAATTCAGCAAAATCGCTGTGAAATTTGTCTGCTTACTTTTTTCATTTTCAATATAAAATCACAAATTCTTCATTTTTCTTCAAATGTATTTTCATAATACAACTTTTAAAATACGATTATTCTTTATGCTCTCTACCACCTGCTAGGACAAAACTATAGAACAAAAGCTTATTATCATCAAAATATAATGCCAGCATTAGTACCACTAGAATTTTACAACTTTTATAACACATAGCTGTTTATTTAAAATTGCAAGCAGGTTTTCTTTCCCTAAAAATAGATACAAATATCCTACAATGAAACATCAGTCAAGAAGATTCTGAACCTCAATGAAACACATCTGCAAAATTAAAAAAAAAATAGTTGTACACTACCTATATTTCTTTCCTTGGACTGTGCCGGAACAAAGTATCATGATCTTCAATGACTTAAAACAAGAGAAATTTATTTTCTCACAACTCTGGAAGCTTGAAGTCTCAAATCAAGATGTCACAGAGCCATGATCTCTCTGAAGATTCTGGGAGAGGGTTCTTCCTTGCCTCTTCCTAGTGATGCTCGAAATTCTTGGCACTCCTTGGTTTGCAGCTGCATCATTCCAATCCCTGCCTTGGTTGTCACATGGCCTTCTCTCCAAAATTCCCTTTCCTTAGAGAACACAAGTCTTCATGGAATTTAGGGCCCAACCTAATCCAGTACGGCTGTATGTTTAACTTGATTACATCTGTAAAACCCTATTCACAAATAAGGTCACATTCACAGGTTTGAAAGGACATGAATTTTTGGTTACACTATTTAATCCCAAATGCTATCTAAAGATACACAACTTAAGGTGTATGTTTTAATGTAAAATAATTGAAATAATACACTAAGTATATTCTGAAAAGTAATGGCTAGAGAATATGGTGGTTGAGTACAGGCAGCTCAGTGTGGTAGGTAAGTGTGGCTTCTGGAACCAAACTGGGTTTAAATCCTGTACCTGCCACTAGTTGTGTGACCTTGGGAAAATCATCTTTAGGTCTAACTTTCCTTATCTGTCAAATGGATATAGCGAAAGTACTTTCCTCATAAGGTTACTTTAAGTGTACAACGAACTGGTTGTAAAATCCGTAGAGCTGGAACACAGCTCTAGATAAAAGCTATCAATTGCTAGATCTAGCTATAGATCTGAAAACCCACAAGAACTTATTTTTGAAAAGCTTGTGTTGTGATAAAATTATATAACATAAAATTTGCCACTTTAACTGCCTTTAAGTCATTAGCTACATTCACAATTAATTACATTCACAATGTTGTGCAACTCCACTAATTCCAAAATGTTTACATCATCCCAAAAAGAAACTATGTAACCATTAAGCAGTAAATTCCCATTGCCTCCTTTTCCAAGTCTCAGCAACCTCTATTCTACTTTCTGTTTCTACGAATTTACCTATTCTAGATATTTCATAAAAGTAGAATCATATACACTTGTATGTGTCTGGCTTATTTCACTTAGCCTACTGTCTTCAAGGTTCATCTATGTTGTAGTATATATCAGAACTTCATTACTTTTTATGGCAATAATATTCCTTTGTATGTATATTCTACGTATCATTTATTCATTGATCTGTTGATGGACCCTTGGGTTGTTTACACTTTCTGTCTATTGTAAACAATGTTGTGCAAGTATCTCTTTGAGTCTGTTTTGCAATTCTCTCGGGTGTATCCTTAGGAGTGGAATTGCGAAGTTATATGGGTTTATTTCTAGACCCTCAGTTCTGTCTATACGTCTCTATATACGCAAGTAGGCATATATAGATATATGCCTGTACAACATTGTTTTGGTTACTGTAGCTTTGTAGTAAATTTTGAAATTGGGAAGTGTGATATTCCAACTTTGTTCTTTTAAATATTGCTTTTGTTCTTTGGAGCTCATTGCAATTCCATATGAATCTGAAAATCAGCTTCTCCATTTAGACAAAAAAAGTTTGTTCTTTATCTTAGATGAAAATTTTCAGTCTTTCATAATTGAGTGTGATGTTAGCTGTAGGTTTTCTATAAATGTTCTTTATCGTGTTGAGGAAATTTCCTTCTATTCCTAGTTTATTTAATGTTTTTATCATGAAGGGATATTGGACTACCTTATTAAGTGCCTTTTCTGCATCAGTTGAGATGATTTTTTTTCCCCCTTCATACTAGTAATGTGTTGTATTACACTGGCTGATTTTCTTATGTTGACCCACTCTTGCATTCCTGGGATAAATCCCACTTGGTCATGTATATAATCTTTAATATGCTACTGGATTTGGTTTGCTAGCAATCTGTTGAGGATTTTTGTATCTATATTTATAAAGCATATTGGTCTGTAATTTTCTTCTTATGATGTCTTTAACCGACTTGATAGCAAGGTAATGCTGGCCTCATAGAATGAATTAGGAAGTATTCCCTTCTTTTCTATTAAATATAGAAGTTCTGCAGAACTCATCAGTGAAACTCTCTGGTCCCTGGACTTTTATTTTGGGGGAAGCTTTTGATTACTAATTCAATCTCCTTACTTGTAGCTCTTAATGTTTAGATTTTCTTTTTCTTCTTGAGTCAGTTTATAGATTCAATTCATCAATTTAATTTGTTTCTAAGAATTTGTCCATTTCATCTAGGTTATCTAAGTGGTGACATATAAAACTCACAGAATTCTCTTACAGTCCTTTTATTTTTGGAAGGTCAGTAGAAATGTGCCTACTTTCATTCATGATTTTAGTTACTGGTATCTCACAAAAACTTTTGAAAAAAACTTAATGAACTAATGAAAAACATTTAGATTTCATATTGTCTGGTCCAGCAAATATTTATACAACTAAAAATGTATTCTATTATTCAGTAACATAAAAATATTTGAGGGCGCCTGGGTGGCTCAGTCATTAAGCTCAGGTCATGATCCCAGGGTCCTGGGATCGAGTCCCACATAGGGCTCCCTGCTCGGCAGGAAGCCTGCTTCTCCCTCTCCCACTCCCCCTGCTTGTGTTCCTGCTCTCGCTGTCTCTCTCTCTCTGTGTCAAATAAATAAATAAAATCTTTAAAAAAAATATTTGAGATTTTTACCCTACTATTTCTAAGAAAATCATTAGAAATTCATATATTTAGTGAAAAAGATATTTTTTTCAGAATTATTTAAAATACTAACTCTTACAAACCATCTAAATTTCCAGCTGTATATCTTAGGAGCAGAATAATACCCACCACCTTGCATGAAATATACAGACAACAAAAAAATGTAATATCATATTTAATATATTTATTAAAATAAAAATCCTCAAAATATAAATAGTTTAAAAGGACATAAAATGATGAATAAAGTATAAAGGTATCCCTAAGTTTTGAAAGATGCCACAGGACATGGATTTTTATTTCTGATTTTCCTTGGTCTAACTGTCTCAGAGAATTCTATACCATAGATGAGCTAAAGATCTGACTTCAAATTCTCTAGCTTATGGGAAAGAACTGAGTCAAATAAAAAATACTGAATTTTCAGAAGCCTGCATGTTATTCACAGTACTATGAATTAGCTAACCTATTCCAGCTTGTGCTTGCCTAATATGTATATCAGGCTATCAGGAGCACAATACATTCTCATGTTTTCAAAACTGTGTTTTTCTGTAAACTTGACAGGCCTTACATACTCTATTAAGAATTGTTTAAATTGAAAAAACAAAGAATTGTCTAAATTGAAATTGTTGATAGTGACTTAGTGGAAAGAGTATGACTTTGATTTTTGCTGATTTTTAAGTGACTTGAGATACTTAATTGTTGGCATTTTCAAATTTTACTATGCCCTGAGGCCTAATGGAATGTAGTGCAAATATAATAAATAGAAACATAAAATTATCTAATTATGTTACATATTTAGAAAAATGCAAAAATATGTTCTGCTGTCTAGATTGCATCAACGCCAGTGAAGCTTGCAATGATCCATCAGTGCTACTCCGCCTCAGGCCACAAAGCTCTGGGGTTTTATTCTCCATCTTGAAGAGAGATTAGGAATGCTTATTATCAGGCCACCCCTGCTCTGCTAAAGCAGTTCCATCCCTTACTTCTCAGGCACCCTCCCTACATAAGCAGATACCAAGTGCTTGCTATTTCCAAATTTAAAAGACCCAGAGAACTTGCTTGCAAGAATAATTTAGGCTTATTCTATTAACAAATTTGTTCTTAAAAATTTTTTTAAACCTATGAGGCCCAAGAATATACTATTAAAAATATTACTATTACTACTGCTGCTCTTAATACAATAAAAAAAGCAATCATCCCAAATAATAAAAAACAAAATAATTCTTCGTTTGTATGATAGATACTGCCACTACCAAGAAACCACCTGGTCTACTAGTTTTAAATTCCGGACCAAGACAAGACAAAGAATGAGCCAATAATAGCACCTTCCTTTAGGAAACACCAGCACTCATTATCTATCATTTGACAAAGCTCAGCAGCGGTTCCTATAAGCTCTTTAAACTGGAGGAAGTCTTGCCTTTCAGTTGAAGATATGCTGCCTTAACACAAGATCATGATTTCTTAATATGCTCATCAAAGCCCAAGGAGGAATGGCTTTAACTTTAACTTTTTTAAAAAAATGCAGTCCTAGAATTTTATGGTGAGCAGATGAGTCCAGGGATAGGGAGGGATTCCTAATGGAAGGGCACTGAGATGGTAGTGAAAACTGGTGCTATTATAGCATTCTAAATTCTTCCATTTCCCCTTGATGGAACTGCATTTAACATCAAAGAATGAGCTTTCCAAGCCAAGGCGATAGAGATCAAGTATAATCTAAGGCACTGGCATAAGTAAGGCCATTTCCTTACTTCAGTATTTTTTCCTCATTTGTTTGTTCTACTCACCCTCACAGAAATTTTACAAGGCTCACATGCAAAACCCTATTGTAAAGAACCAGTTGTATAAAGACCAAAATATTATCATAATGGTATTACTGGCCAGTCAGGTCTCCACTTGGGTGACTCGCTGGCAACTGTATCCTTTCTAACTGATATCCAACAGGTAAACAGTTGTTTAACCAACTGCTTAATGAATGGTTTCAAGTTACCCAAACTAAATAGTATCCATTCCATAGAATCATATGGATATGGACATATAATCAAGCTAAACAAGCCCCAAGGTTTAAAGGAAAAGGGAGTACTAATTTTTGAGACAGGTTTGCCATTGTGCTGAGCAAATTATTTTGTAATTTATATCTCACTCAAACCCTGAAAGGGACTTATTTTTATCCCTATTTTACACTTGAGAAATTCACACACAAAAGTTAAGAAACAAGCCCAAGCTCACATGCTTTATATGTGGGAGAACCCAGATTCAAACTGATCTGCTAACTCCAAACTGAGGGCTCCTTATTTCATGCAGCACCATGCTGTTTCTCACTAGCACTGATGTTCACCGCCAACCCAAACTGGCATCATTATAATGAAGATGAGCGATATGAAGCCTAGTTGAGGAAGTACATATCACTGTGATTCCCATTATAAACAGAAAGAACAAAAGGCTTTTTTTTTAAGATTTTATTATTTATTTATTTATTTTGAGAGAAAGAGAGCGTGCGTGCACAAGTAGGGGGAGGGGCAGGGGCAGAGAGAGAATCTCCAGCAGACTCCGAGCTGAGCACAGAGCTGGCCATGGGGGTTCGATCCCACGACGCCGAGATCATGACCTGAACTGAAATCAAGAGTCAGTGGCTTAAATGACTGAGCCACCCAGGCACCCCAAAAGAGCTGACTTTTTAAAAGATGATAGCTAAGTGTTGTACATGCATCATCTCATGTACTCATAATAATTCTATGTGCAGTCTCTTCTATTAAGTCCATTTTGTAAGTGAGGAACTGATATGTGCAGAAAGATTAAGAAACTCACCGGTTTCTTCTTAGCACATGGTAACAACCTAAAGCCAGAGCTGCCAACCATGTTGATGGGGCTTTGTGTCTATTTGTCTCATTTTTACAATTCTTTCATCATAGTAAGTCTTTCATTAAATACTGTTTCCTTTCATTGCCTCTTGTCATACTGTGTTATTGTAATTTCTTGACAAAGAGAACAGGAGATGCCTTTTTAAAATGTCCAACTGATCACCCACAAGTAAGAAATTGGATATTGACCTGTACCTCTCTCAATAAAGACTATGCTGGTATGATAATTGGGAAATATAACTTTGTCTAACATTTCATTGTATTTATCCTACATCCATATCTATAAGCATTTTTTCTTGATATAATGACAAGTAGAATTTTTTTTAAAAAAAGCATTTTAGTAAATATTGGAAACATTACATTTATTGGCTCTGCGGTTAAACACCCAAAGCATGCTTTAAATGTCTGGTCACAGGTTGAACCTATATATACTTAGTAAAGAGAATAACAATTAAATAAATCATCCTATTACTTAAAATTAAGATATATTATTTGATATAAGTCATCTGCTTATGTTATACTTTATTTTGTGTATGTTCTTTAAAGTTTATGTTTTAGGGGTGCCTGGGTGGTACAGTCAGTTGAGCGCAGTTCTTGGTTTTGGAAGGTCATGAGATCGAGACTTGCATCAGGCTCCGCGCTCAGTGGGGCGTCTGCTTGAGGATTCTCTCTCTCCCCCCTCCCTCTGCCCCTCTGTAAGATAAATACTTCTGGGAGGATCTGAGAAGAAACCTTTGTTTAACTTACAAACAGCATTTCTGGGCTACATAGTCTTTAAAAAAAATGATATGAAAGCCCATTATAAGTTTCAGTAATGTTTCTTTTATATACATTTACCAATACAATTTGATACTTTATAGTTGGAAGAAAGGATATCACAGTCAAGGAAGACCATTTGTAAAGATAAGGATATATATGTTTTGGAAAAAGCAACTGCTACAGATAGCGTGTCTGCTGCATAAGGTTCAAAGTAAGGTGCCATAGCTGATTTGAAGGCAAAGATAGCTTGATTAACCTTTCTGGCATCTCCATTACAGTGTGAGCAACGTGAGGGGAAAGACTGTCTTATTCATAGCTGCAAACATGGAATAGCCTGGTGTATCATAGGAGCCCAGTTAACATGTAGAGAAAGAAAAAAAAATAAGCAAGCTCCTATCTCTTGCTAAAAAGCATAGACTTATTCTGTAACAATTTAAAACAATGTTTTTTGACTAATGAATATATTGATCAGAGTCTGGAGAGGGTACTATAGAAGGGAGAAAGGAAAAAGAGTTTGATTTAAAAAAAAATAGTTGAAAGGCAATTTGAGTGGGGTATAAATTAAAAAAAATAAATCAGGAAAACATTAGAAACATTACAAAGGTTAATTTGGGGACTATGTGGCTTTTAAGAGAATGAGGGGAGCCACAAAAATGAGAATGAGTCCAGAGCAGTGCCCTCTAGAAAATCTGTTTCCTAAACTCTAAATTTACATAGGCAACTACCCACTCCCTGAGACTCCCAGACAGTTCTGCTTCAGAATTACAAACTAATTTATTTTTAGATTCTCCATGTTCCCATCTACATAAATAGACAACTTGTTTTGTTTCACATTCTTGCCTTGTAACCAATACCACTGCCTCCACAGTCTTGCTTCTATGCCTCTCAATGGATCTCATATAAAAGACTCCACTAGGCAGAATGCAAAGGTCTTTTTCCATTCATTAAGTAGGGAAGGAATAGCTTATAAAAGAGTTAAGTTTTTGAGTGATAGCCTTAGTTTAGCAAGTTGTTAGAAAGTTTGTGAGTACTTACGTATGCAGTAAGTATGAAGGAAGGAAGCAGGATGTAAGAGCAAAGAAGAAAATACAATAAGATGAACAAAGACAGTACATTAGATTCCTAGGTAACAATAATGATCACAGACAGACAAGAGATTTGCCATTCTCCATTCCTTTTATTTATCTGGCTTAAGAGAGAAAAAAAAAATGAGTATCAGGATCTAGCAGGGGAGTACCTGAAAGCCATGTACGAAAGAAAGAAACAGTTATCTTCTGCTCTTAACACAGTCATAAAGACAGATAATACGAAGGAGGGATCTTCAGAAAAGATCTTTAAAAATTTCAGAATTGGTATTCTTCTAAGACCCTAAGGGCCAAACCATTTGAGACCACCTATCTTCATGTCTGTTAATGACTCTGTGATATATTTGAATCCCAAAATGGATAGCATAGGACAAAGACAAAGGACAAAAAAGAATGATTCTAAGAAAAAGAAAATAAGGAGAGATAATGAGACTACAATAGATGCTTCTTCTTCATCATCATCAGCAGTGGCTTTATTAATACTGCCAAAAATCTAGTAGGAAATAAATATGAAGAAAATTTTATTCTTAATAACATCAAAAATATAAAACATCTGGGAGCATACAAAACATAAAATATGTAAGAGTGTGGGAAGAACCAGACTGAGGGACAAAAAATAAGACAATAGAGAGCCATACGCATTACCCTATATCTAAAGACGAAGTATTGCAAAGATGTTGATTCTCCTCAACAGTGAATTTAATCCAATCTACCTCTAGCTAAATACTGAATTGTCTTGGAATATGAAAAACAATTTTACAGTTCTGTTGGCACAGAAAGGATATAAAAAGAACAACAACCAAAAAAAGTGGGAGGACTTGTCTTTCTTTATACTGTAATTTAATTCAAAACAAGGATAATTAAAGGCATATGATTATAGCATATGAATGAAAATGGAACAAGAATTTCACGTGTGTGTATGCATATATGTGTGTGTATATACACCCTATAGATCAACATACACACTTCACACACGTGGTATGGATTTAAAATATGATTTAAGTGGCTCCTCCAATCAGTGCATAATGTGTTATTAAATAAGTAGTATTGAGATAATAAACTCATTTGCAAAACAAACAAAAAGACTAGATCTCTATCTCATTGTATTAATTTGCTAGGGCTTTCATAGCAGAGTATTACAAACTGGGTGGATTAACAACATAAATAAATTTTGCCATATTTCTGAAGGCTAGAAATACAAAATCAGGGCCTTTACGGGTTAGTTTTATTCTGAGGCCTCATTCCTTTGCCTGAAGATGGCGGCCTTCTTCCTACGTCTTCACATAGTCTTCCCTCTGTGTGCATCATCTTAATCTCCTCTTTTTTTAGAAAGACTTCAGGCACACTGGATTAGAGCCCACCCCTATGACCTCATTTTACCTTTATTAACTCTTTAAAAAGGTCCTCTCTCCAAAGGCCACCACATTCTGAGGTGCTGGGAATGTCAACATATGAGTTGGGGGAGGGGCACAATTTGTCCTAAAGCACTTATACAAAACTGGGTTTCAAAATAATTGAGGAATGTTTAAAACCAAAAACAGGGGCTCCTGGGTGGCTCAGTCGGTTAAGCATCTGCCTTCAGCTCAGTCCTGGGGTCAAGCCCCACATCAGGCTTCCTGCTCAGCAGGGAACCTGCTTCTCCCTCTCCCTCTGCTGCTCCCCCTGCTCCTGAACGCTCTCTCTCTCTTGCTTGCTCGCTCACTCACTCTTGCTCTATCTCAAATAATAAGATCTTTAAAAAAAATAAAATAAAACAAAAACAAAACATGACCCTTTTGCCCTTGATGCACAGGTTTCAGAGAGTCTATGAACTCCTGAAGTTGCAGGTAAAATATTTGGGTATGGACATTTGTGCATATTTCTGAATGAGATACTTTATATTTCATAAACTTCGTGAAAAGATCTGTAATTACAATTTTTTTAAAGTTTAAAACATTAAAGTAGGGAACATATAAATGATATTTATAGAATATTGAAGCGGGTAAAGACTGCCTAAGTTAACAGCAAAAGCACACACCCTAAAGTAAAATGTGGATAGACTGGACTACATAAATATTAAACAATTTTTATGGGGAAAGAAACTGTTCACAAAGTTAAAAGTAAAAGCCTGGGGGAAATAATTACAGCATAGATAGGGAGGTAGCATAAAAGAGAGTTAAGCACATGGGCTTGAAATTATATATATACATACCTTTAATACTAGTCTATCTATTACAGCTATGTGACTTTCTATAGACTAAGTTTCTCTTGTTCTTTCTTCAATTCTAAAGTGAAGATTACAATAATGCTTAATAGGGCATCAAGAAAATTATATTAGGATAACATTTGTTAAAAGTTAGTACAATGACTAAAAACCAGTGTGAATAAATATTGGTTAAGAAGGCAAATATTTAATCTATGTATTAATATACATATTTTTAGAGTTCTTTTTAAATTAATATAAAAAATAAACACCTTAAGGAAAAATTGGCATCAGTCACAAGCAAAAAATCTAGTAGAGTGGTGCACACAGTGAAAACCATCAGAAACAATATTCAACCCCACACTCAGAATAACAAACAGGCCAGTACAAGTGGCTTAGAGATGGTTCTAAATTGAACTTAGTTCATACATTATTAATGGGTAATGCCTAGCATATGATAAGTATCTAATAAATAAATGTGAAATAAATTGTTCTCACTTTAATAATATTGGGTAATAAATTTAAGCCATATTAATGTTTTAGAAGTCAAAAAATAGAATAAACCATAAAATAAATAAGATTAAAAGAGAAATAATTTTAAAGGAAATAAATGCATGAAGCAAATGACAAGATAGGATTTAAAAGGAACTCTAAAAAAAAAGCACAAATCAAGGCTGTAGAATGACATAACAACTCCAAGTTACCATAAGCTAAATATTTATAACAGAAACTCAAAATGGTAATTTAGTAAAACATACCACAAAGAGGACAAAGGGTGATGGGGAAAGGAAGAATCAGTTGGAGTCAATTACCCATTTAATTAGAATGAGGTAGTTGCCTTTTTAAAAGTCCCATGTTTTGGAAAGCCCCAATTCCAGGAAAAGTGGAGAATCTCACCTTCTTTCTCCATCCTCATTCACCTTTCCCCATGACTCATTCTCCTTTCAGCTCATACTGTCATCACAGGTGCTATGGCTCTATAATTAAAATAGGGTCAACTGTGTCACTTCCAGTCTCTCCCCCGGCTTGCCTTCCACTAAGACAACCTCCTCCTTCATATGTTCAAACCTGTCCTGTCTTGGTTTATTGTGAACAGAAAATTAGATGTTGTACATGAATACCCTTTAAAAGTATAAAACAATAGAATATTTTAACGTTATAAATATTTATTTTGAAGAGCTGATTCAAAAACATCTGACCACTGAGGTTTGAAAGGGTTCTGTTTAAGGACTCAAACTTCTATCACTTGTTCCATAGCAATGTATTATCACCACTCTACTTGCTCATACCTGGAGAACTGATATGCCAGCCTTCCATAAAGAGAGGAGCACTTCAAGGACCTCTGAAATCCCAGCCAATAAAAAGAATAATGAGACCCAAAACTGCTAATACCTTCTCCTGGAAGATTGAGCATAAATTGATTAAACATCAATGTCTCCTATGTTTCTTGTCCAATCAATTAGAAGAAAAAAACTTTTCCCTGGAGTAGGAATAGGGAAGAGAAGGAAAGGAAAGGGAGGCATAACATATGGATCCAAATCACAATAGTAGGAAGGTTAAAATCCAAGCCTCTGAGAGTTGTCACTCAGGTGATCAGAGGAAGAAGGCACCTTACTTGCTTTGCTAAGCCAGCCTCCTAACTCCCAGACTAGGTTGCACTCCCCTAAGTCATGCCACTTCCCATTAGTGTCTATGTTTGTTAGTCTGAGTGTTTTACAAAGTGGATCATCTCAACCAGGAATTTATGAAACAGATTTTTGTCGTAAGATTCGATCACAGTAGGCAGACAGGGTAATATGCATCTCCGAGTAACAGAGAGCTCATTCTAAATTATTCATAGGAAGTATGCCTCCAGACTGAAGAAACATCCCACGTGAGATGAACCCGCATCAGCACACACCTGCCCTATTTTTATTTCCCACTTTGGCTTGACACTTTACATACACAAAGTCTCTCTGAGATTACTGTGGTTTGGTTGATTGCCAATTGCTGATATTACATCATTGAAATGAAAACTACATTAACCATGCCTTTGATGTGCACTGCATAAAGTGGAGATGGCAGAATATGTCCCTGAATATATGTAGACTACATCTGGCTGTGACAAGGTACAAATTTCTTCTATACTCTGAGTTGCATTACTTGAAGTGTTAATTTCCATGAGCTGAGATTTTTTTTAACCCACCAAATTAATTTCCTCAAACATTAAAGTACAGCTGATAATCTTAATAATATAAAATTCTCCTCATTATTTTTTCCTAGTTTAATTTTGCCCTATTTACAGCCCATTTAGATAACACAAATTAAAGAGGATATATATATATATATTTTTTTTTTTTGGTGCTAGACTGTACACTAGCATGTAAATGAGGAATATCTTAGCTAGATAAGCAATTAAGCATACTGAATATGTGTTCGTGTCTCTACATATATAAATGCATATATTACCTTGTTGCCGCTTTGCAAAAATACAATTGAATGTATTCTTAGGTGGGCCTAAGAAGACATTTTGCTTTTAATTTCTGAAGTAACAAATTGTCTAGCTCCAGAATGTTGCTTACCATTACTGGTTGTGGCTTTAGGGACAGTTACTTTATTACCTTACTGAACCGTACTTCAAAGGAATTAATTAATTGATGTTCTTAGCAGCCTCATCCTGACAAAAACATATGATACTCAAATGTTAAACATGGAACCTCAGATGAAACTGTCAGGAAAAAGCTGAAAGTGGTTATTAATATGGCTTTTGATAAATATCTGTTCAGCCTCACACTGTGCCTCGTCTGTTTTCATCTTGGAAAGTAGTTAATCTGATTGATGAAGATCCCAGTTCAGATTGTCTCCCATGCTGAGTTTAATAACGGCACTTTTTTTTCCAGAAAATATTCTTATTTTTGAGTGCAGATATTTGTGCATTTTCATTTGCCTGTTTTTCCAGAGCACAAGCTTTAAGTGGGGTCCCTGGAATTTCCTAATTCCTACTGTCACACATCACAGAAGCACAAGAGGAGGACCTAGTTTCCAGGACCTAGCTCTTTGCAAAATGAAGTTCATAAGGATGCTGTCAAATACTAATGCTGACCCTCCAGGCGTAGAAGAGCAAACCCATCAGAACAAATTAGGCAGCCAGCACGGATAGGCTACAAACCTTGGCTCATTATCATTATCTACCATCTTCAATGAGCCGTGACATTTTTTCATCATAATTCAAATAGTTCCACTTCTAGATTAAGCACAGACACAGAGATGGCTGATGCAATAGAGAATAGGCTGTGCCTCATGGAATTCATGCTTTAAACATGGTAGAGCCACTTAAGTTCCTTCTACTCACCTTAACCACTTAGTGTTGGCACACATCACTCTTCCCATTTTAATGAAAGAGAAATTTAATGCAAGAAGATAGTTCAAAAATTAATCTAATTAGAAACAGTCAAAGATCAGTTTTGAAATAATTTCTTAATGTCAGAGTAATTGGCCATTATGGAAGTTCAAAAAAAGAATGGAAAATTTGTGTGTGTGGCGGGGGGGGGGGGTCAATCATACTTGAATAACATGAATATGATTAAATTATGAATCAGTGTTACAGTGAGAGAGAAAACTCACTGCTAAGGTTCCTATTCTTTTGGTAAAAGGCCTATAATCATACAGGGAACTATGCTTCTACACCCATTTCACTATCACAAATCAAGCAGAGCAACTGATGTTTGTCATTTTATTTGTAGATGCAGATTTCAACATCCTTGTGCACAATCTAGATATATAACATGGACCTTCAAACTTTGAAAGCTATGTACTCTCACTTTTCAACAGTACTCTTTCTGTACTTGTACCCAAGTAATAAAGGGTTATTGGATAAGAGGCTTACTGCCTTATCTTCAATTATTTTTCAAATGCCCTTCTAAATGCTATGGGTGTCTGTCCGTGTTCTTAAAATTCATATACATACACGCACACTTGAAGTCTCTAAAACAATGTGCATCTTAAAGAAATCATTAATATTTTACATTAACCAATATTGAGTAGATAAGGTCAACATACTCTGAATTGAAATCGGCCTCTTTCTTTAATGCATCAACTTATTCATAAGGATTGTTGTTTCATATTCCATTTGGTTAGTTTTATAAATTTAGTGCATTTTCTACAATGAATAATCTAAAAATAGTCAATTTCCCCTTTATAAAATTATTTCTACCCTAGGAAAATATTCCAGGCCATCTCTGGGAAAAAGACACCTTTATACATCTTCCTCCATGGAAAAATAACATATAACCTAAAGTTGAAATACTAACAGTTATCCATGTATGGCTACCATTGAAGAAAAAATGAAGCCATTACTATGAATTAAAACAGTCACTGGATAGGTTTATTAATCAGAAATAGAGTATCACTTAGCTTTAGAGAAGAAGTAAGATTGGCAGAAAGATATCAGGACCAAGAAACTAAGTTTCTTGTCTGGATCATTATATGACACTGGAAAAATAAATTTTCCTATTCAACATCTGTAAGAAGAAACAAGATGTTATCTTTAATCTCTTTAAGTTTCAGCATTATATGGTGATAATTTTTTAAAATCTATTTTACCTTTTATTTGATGACAAAATTTTAGACAAAAATTAAGGATAGGACTCTGAACTGTATCTTGAAGTTGAGGAAATATACTGACAAGGGAGTGAAGAGGCAGCTGTAGAAGAATATTTCAGGCAGAGAGAAATGCATGCAAAGGCACAGAGGCAAAGAGTATGTGGTACAGAAAGGGAAAGTGAGAGTGTGAGGTTCCCTGCTGGATTGTTGTGATGGGCGGAATTCAAAGATGGCACTCAATTATCCCCAATTCATGGTACTTATGCTTTTTTGTAATCCCCTCTTCTTGAATGTGGGCAGGGCTTATTGACTCATGTTGAACAACAAGTAGACTACAGAAAAGTGATGGCTGTCACTTCCACAATTAGGTGGCAAAAGACCCTGACTTTGATCTTGTTAGTGGTCTCTCTCTCCCTCTCTCTCTCTCTCTCTCTCTCTGACCAACCACCAAAAAGGAAATCAGGATCTCAGGAAATCAACCCATCAGGAACTGCATTCTGCCAGCAACTACATGAAGATGACACTGCAGACCTGGCTGACAAGCTAGTTACATACTTGTGAGGCTCTGATGCAGAGTACTCAGTGAAATTATGCCCAGATTCCTAGCACACAGAATTTGCTAGATAATAAAGGCTTATAAGTATTGAGAAAGTTATTGCACAGCAATAGATAACCAATACAAATGTAAATTTCATTAAAACAAGGAATTTGCTGTGCTCAGAACACAATTAAGTACCTCATATGTAGAAATGCTAAATAGGGATGCCTGGGTGGCTCAGTCTGTTAAGCATCAGCTTTTGGCTCATGATTCCAGAGTCCTGGGATTGAGCCCCGCATGGAGCTCCTTGCTCAGCAGGGAGCCTGCTTCTCCCTCTGCCTGCCGCTCCCCTGCTTGTGCTGTCTCTCTGACAAATAAATAAAAAAATAAAATCTTAAAAAAAAACGAAAATGCTAAATATGTACTTTTAATGGAGGGAGGAAAGAGGAAGGAAGGAAGGAAGGAAGGAAGGAAGGAAGGAAGGGAGGGAGGGAGGGAGGGAGGGAGGGAGGGAGGAAGGGCCTCTAAGTTTAGCATGACTGGAAAACACATCAATATTAACATTTGATTTTTTTAATTTATCATCTATTCAAAATAGTCAATTCTTAATTTTAGGAAAAAATGTAAATGACTTCACTTCTGATGTTTGGGGACACATGACATATAGACATACAAAGTGACTATTTAAGAAGTCTACAGGGAAAGGGGTATCCGGGGAACATCCCAAATTCAACTAAGAAAGATTGGAAAAATTGTCCATATTTAGTTAAAGAAGCCAGTAAATTGTTCCCAGTTGGAAGAGAGGTTCTGCAGGGCACAGGTGAAAGAAGGGTTTAGGGAGCAAGAAAGATGGGTATAGTTCTTTAACTGGGAAAAGAAGAATAGCTGAACAGAAGAGATTAAAATTTTGGTGGAGGACAAAAATTACAACTGTGAGGCATGAGGAAAAATTGGCTTGGGTCTTTACAGTCCTGACTTCTCTGACTAGTCATCCTAATGCTGAGAGCAAGTCTGAGCAAATCCCCGTCCCCATGTGCATGTAATAAGCAGAGGCAATGAACATATACTTGCTTTATGCCAAGATGAGGATTTGGTTTAAATGCTTTTAGAGACAGATATGGTTAAAAGTGTGCTCTCATGCAATGGCACCGTATCAAGAGATTCTAAGTTACCAATATTGTGTGATTTACTATTTTTATGGAGCTTTTTATTGTCCCTTTCAAGTAATGAAAAAGCTTACCTGAATTCCCAAAATACAATTGATTCAGAAGGGAGTACAAATACTTATGTGTCTTTAATTAAAGATTAGCCCTTCCTCTACGACACAAGTGACACAGTGGGGTATACATGTAGATTAGTGAAAAAGAAAGATCATAAGTCCAAGTCAGCTAGACCAGCCCCAATGGGTAGTTTGTGCTGAAGGCAAATTGTTCTCACATGTAAGTTATAGCACTGAAAAATCAACATATTGAAAAGAGTTACTCATTTGAGTGTGAATATTTGTACTAGGGTATGTTAATGTCTATATTCAAATGGATTCACCAAAGCCTCTCTCTAATCTACTACAGCACATAATTTATGTCCCAATTTTATCACTCATGGGCAAAAACCAAGAGAACTCAATCTTTCAGGATTTCCTGGTAGAACCCCTAACATGACTAAACAAACAACTAGTTTTTTTTTTAACAAACTTACTATTTCAGAATAGTTGTAGATATACAAAATTATTTCAAAGATAGTACAGAGAGTTTCTGAACTCCCAACACCCAGTTTATCCCTTTTATTAACAGCTTACATTAGTATGACACATCTGTTATAACTAGTGAACTAACATTGATACATTATAGTTAACTAATGTCCATATTACACTCAGATTTTCTCAGTTTTTACCTAATGTTACTTTCCTATTCTAGGATACCATCTAAGACACATTACATTTAATTGCCATGTCCCCTTACGTATCTCGTAGTTGTGATAATTTTTGACAAATTTTGTTGTTGTTCTCTTTTGATGACCTTGATAGTTTTGAGAAGTACTGGTCAGGTATTTATAGAATGTTACCCAAGTTTGCTTAGCCGGGACTGACAAGGGTGGGGCAATTCCGCATCCGGCAAAGACATGTGGGAACCATGGCAACAGGCCCCTCCCCCAGAAGATAAGCACGAACAGCCAGCAAGCCAAGACCAAGTTCACCCATCAAGGAGAACGGGAGAACTCCTGCGCTAGGGGAATACTGCACATAGAATTCATGGCTTCTTTTTACCATGATTCATTAGTTTTTCAAAGTTATTTTTTAACTGTTTTTTTAATTTTTCTGTTTCCCTTTTTCAACCAACATCTTATCAATCCCTTTTATAAAAAAAAACATTTTTTATTTTTCATTTTTAGAGTCATATTTTATCCCTTCATAGTATTACCCTTATTTTTGGCATATATATAAGTTGTTCTCGCTTTAGAATTTTGAGATACAGTTTGTTCTAACAGATCAAAATATACCCTAAATCACTAGTATATGGCTTTGTTCTAGTCTCCTGCCTGATCACATTCTCTCCATTTTTTTTCGTTTTTCTTTTTTTAAATCTTCTTTCTTTTATCAAACAACTTATCTTATCAATTCCTTCTTTAAAATCTTTTATAATTTTCATCTTTACAGTCATCTTCCATCCCTTCATTTTATTAACCCTTATTTTGTACATATATAAGTCTTTCTTCCTTTAAAATTTTAGGAGGCACTTTTTTCTAACAGACCAAATACGCCCAAAATCTAGTGTGTGACACTGATCTATGCACTAGCCTGATCATATTTGATCATATTCTGGTTTTTTTGTATTGTTTTGTTTTTGTTTTTATCTTTTTCTTTTTGTTTCTTGTATTTTTTTCTTTCTTTTCTCTTTCTTTTTTCTTTCTTTCCCTTTCTTTTCCCCTGGTTTCAGGTCTTTTCTGATTTGTATAGAGTATATTTGCTGGGGATGTTGTTAACCTGTTAGCATTTTGTTCTCTCATTCAACTATTCTCCTCTGGACAAAATGACAAGACCAAAAATATCACCTCAGCAAAAAGAACAAGAGATAGTACCGTCAGCCAGGGACCTACTCAATACAGACATTAGTATGATGTCGGACCTAGAGTTCAGAATCATGACTTTAAAGACACTAGCTGGGCTTGAAAAAAGCGTGGAAGTTATTAGAGAAACCTTTCTGGAGAAATAAAAGAACTAAAATCTAACCAAGTCGAAATCAAAAAGGCTATTAATGAGGTGCAATCAAAAATAGGGGCACTGCTAGGATAAATGAGGCAGAAGAGAGAATCAGCGATATAGAAGACCAAATGATGGAAAATAAAGAGGCTGAGAAAAAGAGAGAGAAACAACTACAGGATCACGAGGGCAGAATTCGAGAGATAAGTGATACGATAAGACAAAACAACATTAGAATAATTGGGATCCCAGAAGAAGAAGAAAGAGAGAGAGGGGCAGAAGGTATATTGGAGCAAATTATACCAGAGAACTTCCCTAATGTAAGGAAGGAAACAGGCATCAAAATCCAGGAGGCACAGAGAACCCCTCTCAAAATCAATAAAAATAGGTCAACACCCCGACATCTAATAGTAAAACTTACGAGTCTCAGAGACAAAGAGAAAATCCTGAAAGCACCTCGGGAAAAGAGATATGTAAACTACAATGGTAGAAATATTAGATTGGCAACAGACCTATCCACAGAGACCTGGCAGGCCAGAAAGGACTGGCATGATATCTTCAGAGCATTAAATGAGAAAAATATGCAGCCAAGAATACTATATCCAGCTAGGCTGTCATTGAAAATAGAAGGAGAGATAAAAAGCTTCCAGGACAAACAAAAACTAAAGGAATTTGCAAACATGAAACCAGCCCTCCAAGAAATATTGAAAGGGGTCCTCTAAGCAAACAGAGAGCCTAAAAGCAGCATAAATCAGAAAGGAACATAGACAATATACAGTAACAGTCACCTTACAGGCAATAGAATGGCACTAAATTCATACCTTTCAATAGTTACCCTGAATGTAAATGGGCTAAATGCCCCAATCAAAACAAACAGGCTATCAGATTGGATTAAAAAACAAGACCGATCAATATGCTGTCTGCAAGAGACTCATTTTAGACCCAAAGACACCTCCACATGGAAAGTGAGGGGGTGGAAAACCATTTACCATGCTAATGGACACCAAAAGAAAGCT
Source organism: Zalophus californianus (assembly GCF_009762305.2). Classification (NCBI taxonomy): domain Eukaryota; kingdom Metazoa; phylum Chordata; class Mammalia; order Carnivora; family Otariidae; genus Zalophus; species Zalophus californianus. The sequence continues at coordinate 41,703,830 of NC_045606.1, read as the reverse complement.
GGGGTGGCAATCCTTATATCAGACAAACTAGATTTTAAAACAAAGACTGTAATAAGAGATGAGGAAGGACACTATATCCTACTTAAAGGGTCTATCCAACAAGAAGATCTAATAATTGTAAATATCTATGCCCCGAACATGGGAGCAGCCAATTATATAAGCCAATTAATAACAAAAGCAAAAAAACACATTGACAATAATACAATAATAGTGGGGGACTTTAACACCCCCCTGACTGAAATGGACAGATCATCTAAGCAAAAGATCAACAAGGAAATAAAGACTTTAAATGACACACTGGGGCAAATGGACTACACAGACATATTCAGAACATTCCATCCCAAAGCAACGGAATACACATTCTCCTCTAGTGCCCATGGAACATTCTCCAGATTGATCACATCCTAGCTCACAAATCAGGTCTCAACCGGTACCAACAGATTAGGATCATTCCCTGCATATTTTCAGACCACAATGCTTTGAAACTAGAACTCAATCACAAAAGGAAAGTCGGAAAGAACTCAAATACATGGAGGCTAAAGAGCATCCTACTAAAGAATGAATGGGTCAACCAGGAAGTTAAAGAAGAATTAAAAAAATTCATGGAAACGAATGAAAATGAAAACACAACTGTCAAAATCTTTGGGATACAGCAAAGGCAGTCCTGAGAGGAAAGTATATAGCAATACAAGCCTTTCTCAAGAAACAAGAAAGGTCTCAAATACACAACCTAACCCTACACCTAAAGGAGCTGGAGAAAGAACAGTAAATAAAGCCTAAACCAAGCAGGAGAAGAGAAATAATAAAGATCAGAGCAGAAATCAATGAAATAGAAACCAGAAGAACAGTAGAACAGATCAACGAAACTAGGAGCTGGTTCTTTGAAAGAATTAACAAAATTGATAAACCCCTGACCAGACTTATCAAAAAGAAAAGAGAAATGACCCAAATCAACAAAATCATGAATGAAAGAGGAGAGATCACAACCAACACCAAAGAAATACAAACAATTATAAGAACATATTATGAGCAACTATATGCCAGCAAATTAGATAAGCTGGAAGAAATGGGTGCATTCCTATAGATGTATCAACTACCAAAAGTGAACCAGGAAGAAATAGAAAACCTGAACAGACCTATAACCACTAAGGAAATTGAAGCAGTCATCAAAAATCTCCCAACAAACAAAAGTCCAGGGCCAGATGGCTTCCCAGGGGAATTCTATCAGACATTTAAAGAAGAATTAATACCTATTCTCCTGAAACTGTTCCAAAAAATAGAAATGGATGGAAAACTTCCAAACTCATTTTACGAGGCCACCATTACCTTGATCCCAAAACCAGACAAAGACCCCATCAAAAAGCAGAATTACAGACCAATATCCTTGATGAACATGGATGCAAAAATTCTCACCAAAATACTAGCCAATTGGATCCAACAGTACATTAAAAGGATTATTCACCACGACCAAGTGGGATTTATCCCTGGGCTACAAGTCTGGTTCAACATCCGCAAATCAATCAACGTGATACAATACATTAACAAAAGAAAGAACAAAATCATATGATCCTCTCAATTGATGCAGAAAAAGCATTTGACAAAGTACAGCATCCTTTCTTGATCAAAACTCTTCAGAGTATAGGGATAGAGGGTCCATACCTCAATATCATAAAAGCCATCTATGAAAAACCTACAGCAAATATCATTCTCAATGGGGAAAAGCTGAGAGTTTTTCCCCTAAGGTCAGGAACGCGGCAGGGATGTCCACTATCAGCACTGCTATTCAACATAGTATTAGAAGTCCTAGGCACAGCAATCAGACAACAAAAAGAAATCAAAGGCATCCAAATCGGCAAAGAGGAAGTCAAACTCTCACTCTGTGCAGATGATATGATACTGTATGTGGAAAACCCAAAAGACTCCACCCCAAAACTGCTAGAACTCGTACAGGAATTCAGTAATTAGCAGGATATAAAATCAACGCACAGAAATCAGTGGCATTCCTATACACCAACAACAAGACAGAAGAGACACAAATCAAGGAGTCGATCCCATTTACAATTGCACCCAAAACCACAAGGTACCTAGGAATAAATCTAACCAAAGAGGCAAAGGATCTGTACTCAGAAAACCATAAAATACTCATGAAAGAAATTGAAGAAGACACAAAGAAATGGAAAAACGTTCCATGTTCATGGATTGGAAGAACAAACATTGTGAAGATGTCAATGCTACCTAGAGCAATCTACACATTCAATGCAATCCCCATCAAAATACCATCCACTTTTTTCAAAGAAATGGAACAAATAATCCTAAAATTTGTATGGAACCAGAAGAGACCCCGAATAGCCAGAGGAATCTTGAAAAAGAAAAGCAAAGCTGGTGGCATCACAATTCCGGACTTCCAGCTCTATTACAAAGCTGTCATCATCAAGACAGTCTGGTACTGGCACAAAAACAGACACATAGATCAATGGAACAGAATCGAGAGCCCAGAAATGGCCCCCAACTCTATGGTCAACTCATCTTTGACAAAGCAGGAAAGAATGCCCAATGGAAAAAAGACAGTCTCTTCAACAACTGGTGCTGGGAAAACTGGACAGCCACATGCAGAAGAATGAAACTGGACCATTTCCTTACACCACACACAAAAATAGACTCCAAATGGTTGAAAGACCTAAACGTGAGACAGGAGTCCATCAAAATCCTAAAGGAGAACACAGGTAGCAACCTCTTTGACCTCAGCCACAGCAACTTCTTCCTAGAAACAATGCCAAAGGCAAGGGAAGCAAGGGCAAAAATGAACTATTGGGATTTCATCAAGATAAAAAGCTTTTGCACAGCAAAAGAAACAGTCCACAAAACCAAGACAACCGATAGAATGGGAGAAAATATTTGCAAATGACATATCAGATAAAGGGCTAGTATCCAAAATCTATAAAGAACTTATCAAACTCAACACCCAAAGAACAAATAATCCAATCGAGAAATGGGCAGAAGACATGAACAGACATTTTTCCAAAGAAGACATCCAAATGGCCAACAGGCACATGAAAAAGTGCTCAACATCGCTCGGCATCAGGGAAATCCAAATCAAAACCTCAATGAGATACCACCTCACACCAGTCAGAATGGCTAAAATTAACAAGTCAGGAAATGACAGATGTTGGCGGGGATGCGGAGAAAGGGGAACCCTCCTACACTGTTGGTGGGAATGCAAGCTGGTGCAACCCCTCTGGAAAACAGTATGGAGGTTCCTCAAACAGTTGAAAATAGAGCTACCATACGATCCAGCAATTGCACTACTGGGTATTTACCACAAAGATACAAATGTAGGGACCCGAAGGGGTACGTGCACCCCAATGTTTATAGCAGCAATGTCCACAATAGCCAAACTGTGGAAAGAGCCAAGATGTCCATCGACAGATGAATGGCTAAAGAAGAAGTGGTATATATACACAATGGAATATTATGCAGCCATCAAAAGGAATGAGATCTTGCCATTTGCAAGGACGTGGATGGAACTGGAGGGTGTTATGCTGAGTGAAATAAGTCAATCAGAGAAAGACATGTATCATATGACCTCACTGATATGAGAAATTCTTAATCTCAGGAAACAAACTGAGGGTTGCTGGAGTGGTGGGGGTGGGAGGGATGAGGTGGCTGGGTGATAGACATTGGGGAGGGTACATGCTATGGTGAGCGCTGTGAAATGTGCAAGACTGTTGAATCACAGATCTGTACTTCTGAAACAAATAATGCAACATATGTTAAGAAAAAAGAAAAAGAAGAAGATAGCAGGAGGGGAAGAATGAAGGGGAGTAAGGTGGTGGGGAGACGAACCATGACAGATGATGGATTCTGAAAAACAAACTGAGGGTTCTAGAGGGGAGGAGGGTGGGGGGATGGGTTAGCCTGGTGATGGGTATTCAAGAGGGCACATTCTGCGTGGAGCACTGGGTGTTATGCACAAACAATGAATCATGGAACACTATATCAAGAACTAATGATGTAATGTATGGTGATTAACATAACAATAAAAAATTAAAAAAAAAAGAATGTTACCTAAGTTGTCTGATATTTTTTTTCTCTTGATTAGACTGGAGTAATTTATTTTGGGGAGGAAGACTCCAGAGGTAAAGTGTCATTGTCATCACATCATACAAGGGTTCAGATTACCAGTAGAACTTTTCACTGTTGATACTACTTTGATAACCTGTATTGAGATAGTGTTAGGTTTCTCCAGTATAAAGTTACTCTTTTATTCCCCTTCCCAAACTGTACTCTTTGGAAGGAAGTCATAATGTACATTTCACGTTAAAGAAGTGGGGACTTACACTTCAGTTATGTTTGCCAGAAGGCTAAGTATCTACAAAGATCATTTGGAATTTTTCCTGCATCAAGGATTTATCTATTCTCCTCATTCATTCATTCATTTACTTATGTCAATTCAGACTTGTATTTATTTTATAATTTGGGTTATGTTAGTTCTATTTTATTTATTTTGTTGCTCAAATTGTTTGAGTTTTGACCACCAGGAGCTATTTTAATTTATTCCTGTGTTTTTTTGACAGACCTCTGTCATTGTGGATTTTGTTATTTCAGGGGAATGTGGGCACTTCCTTCCTTACTGTAGTACCTTGGACAGGTGCTACTAAATGCTCCAGGCTCATCGTGTATGTTTCCTACCTCATTCCTAGAGTCAGCCATTTTTCCAAGGAGACCTAGTACCATTTTGAAGACTAGTAGAAACAAAGATTTGGGTACTAGGACTACTGGAACTTTTGGTTTCATTGAAAATCTCTATCCTAAGCAAAAAATGTCTATTTTGTGTGCCTTAAATGATATCATCTTAAATTGGGAGTGGGGAGAATTCTAAACCTTAGGGAAAATTTAAATTTTGTATTTCAATGATGTAACAACCCACAAACCCTGTATAAATGTTTCTCCCTGTGACAGAGCACTTAAACACTGAAATATTATATCTGCACAAAAAAAAACACTTTTTTTGAGGTATTGCTTCATTTTAGTTGACTATTCCCTTAACTGAAATGTTTAAATGTTATCCTATACTTTAAATTCAGGTTAGTTGAAGAAGAGGAAAATAGCTAAGGCAGGACAAACATTAATGACTATCAGAGAAATTATAAATTAAAGAAACAATAATGGGTTTTTAAAATTAAAATCAGTAAATTTAGTTGCATTATGATCTTAAGTTTCTCCAAGAAAAAAAAAAGATAATCATTTGGAAAGCTTTGCTTTAGCATGAATTTTTCATGGATAAACACACAAAAATTCCATTATTCCATCAAATTACTTTAAATCTTAAAAATATAAAGTGAACATCAGTGGCATGGAATTGCTTAGTTTCACTCAAAAAAGGATGCCTTTTCTGAAACACCAGTCTATTAAACCAAATGCTGTTAATTTAAGAATAGGGAATTTAACAAATGAGAAAAAGACCAGGATATTTCACTCTTAGCAGTTATAGGAGGTTATTATTTAATGTGACTTCATTCATTTTTCACAAAAGTATAGAGAAACACAAATAGAACTGGTTGCACTACTGGGTATTTACTATAAAGATACAAATGTAGTGATCCAAAGGGGCACATGCACCCCAATGTTTATAGCAGCAGTGTCCACAATAGCCAAACTATGGAAAGAGCCAAGATGTCCATCAAAAGATGAATGGATAAAGAAGATGTGTGTGTGTGTGTGTGTGTAGGCGCAATGGAATATTACACAGCCATCAAAAAATGAACTCTTGGGGCGCCTGGGTGGCTCAGTCGTTAAGCGTCTGCCTTCAGCTCAGGTCATGATCCCAGAGCCCTGGGATCGAGCCCTGCATTGGGCTCCCTGCTCCGCAGGAAGCTTGCTTCTCCCTCTCACACTCCCCTCACTTGTGTTCCCTCTCTCGCTGTCTCTCTCTCTGTCAAATAAATAAATAAAATCTAAAAAAAAAAAAATGAAATCTTGCCATTTGCAATGATGTGGATAGAACTAGAGGGTATTAAGCTAAGCAAAATAAGTCAATCAGAGAAAGACAATTACCATATGATCTCACTGATATGTGGAATTTGAGAAACAAGGCAGAGGATCATAGGGGAAGGGAGGAAAAAATGAAACAAGATGAAACCAGAGAGGAAGACAAACCATAACAGACTCTTACTCTCAGGAAGGAAACTGAGGGTTGCTGATGGGGTGGTTGTGTGATGGACATTGGGGAGGGTATGTGTTGGGGTGAGTGCAGTGTACTGTGTAAGACTGATGAATCACAGACCTGTATCCCTGAAACAAATAATACATTATATGTTAATAATAAAAAAGCCAAAATAAAATAAAATGGAATAAAATAAAATGAAATTTAAAAGAAAGATTAAGAATGAAAAAAAATTAAAAATTAAAAATTTTTAAAAGAACGGTTAAAAATGATTTACGTATATTTTACTAAGTCCCAGCTAAATAAGTTGATAAAGCAGAATAAGAACCTATGAGGGCATTACTCTGAGGAAGATAAAATTTCTCATTTAATTTGAACTAAAAGTGTTTCTTAAAAATAGTAGTATAAATTTCAGTTCAAAGTGTTCTTGCTCTGTGAAGCTTCTCTGACTACTCTGAGTGTTGTAGTATATATGCAGTATAAAATGTACAGTACACCTTAATTTTATATAATTTAAAATATTGAATTGTATCATAATTGCATTTTACCTGTCTATTCCCTCAATTATATTTGTTTAATCTGCTTTCAACAATATTTATGGAGCAGCATTTACTCTATGATAGGCAGTTTAAAATAATGGTTATTGAAGTAACTATAATTAAAGTACTACAATTGGATCCTGAATCCACTTCTTACTGTGTTGTGACTTTACGTAAGTTCATTTAACTTGCTGAGTCTTAATTTCCTCTTCTGCAAAAAGGGAATAATAAATAACAGCACACTCCTCACAGTACTGGAAGGATTGATACGGGAGGTGATAGACACACATACATATATATCATATTGTATCATGAGAATATGCCATATATAACATATGTATCATATCATTATCATTATAGTCCTAGATAAAAAAAAAAAGTGCCCTGTAAATCCTGGAGATTCAATGCTAACATCATAGCTACTGCCTTCAGTGAGTTTTCATTCAAGTTGACAGCAGACTAGTAAAAAGCAATTTTAATATGTCATTACAATAACAGATACAAAAAATGCTATGAATATATATAAATGGGCATGTCATAAGAATTTGGGAAGTTAGGGAAAGCTGACACATTTCTTTACTGTTAATAGGCAATTGGATTAAATGGATATTCAAGGTCCCTTTCAGCTCTCTTTGTATACAGACCAAAAACCAAGGACAAAAATCCAGTACAAACAAACACTATACTACGTATAGTAAAATATACGTAAATCATTTTTAACCATTCTTTTAAGTGCTTGAGGTTTTGGTTCTCTCCCTTGTGAATAAGAAATGTTAGTATACACTTTGAAGGCATGCAAAATTGCCAAAGTTTCCCTGATTTTATTTTTATAAATATACATTTATTTTTATAAATATGAATCTAAGTTGAAAAGAGAAGTTCTATTTGTTCACTTTATAAAATCTATCTGGTGATGAATTAATGCTTGGGACAGTTGATCTCCTACACTGTTTATCTCCTCAACATTGTGTGCTCTCAGAGCATCAGTTTCATGATCCCACGTAATTATTTTAAACCAAATGTAATTAGACAGGAATTTACAGTTTGCTGAAATAAACCTTTGATATGATATGCTAAAGAAACCTTTGCAACTTAGTGAGTTTATAGACTTATTTAGATATATCTATTCAAATTGTCTCTTTTTGTGTGACTTTTGGCAGACTGTGTCTTCCAAGGAGTTGGTCCATTTCATCTACATTATCAAATTTGTGACCAAAGAGTTATTCATAATGTTCTGTTATTATCAGTCTAAAGTATATGGATCTGTGGTAATGCTCCCTCTTTCATTTCTGATATTAGTAATTTGTGGGTTTTTTTTCTCTTTTTTCTTAGTTAGCCTGGATAGAGGCTTATCAAGTCTATTGATCTTTTCAAAGAATTGGCTTTTTGGTTTTGTTTATTTTCTCTGTTGATTTTCTGTTTTCAATTTCATTGATGTCTGCTCCAATTTTTATTATTTCTTTTCTTCTGCTTACGTTAGATTTAATTTGCTATTCTTTTTCTAGTTTCTTAAGGTGGGAGCTTAGACTATTGATTTTAGGTCTTTTTTTTTCTTTTTTAAAGATGCATGCAATGCTACAAATTTCCCTCTAAGCAGTTCTTTTGCTGCATCCCACAATTGTGCTAAGCTGTGCTTTTATTTTCATTCTGTGTCAGTATTTTTAAATTTCTCTTGAGATTTCTTCTTTGACCTATGTTATTCACATAGGTTATTGTTTTTTTCTCTCCACATATTTTGTGGTATTCTAACCACCTTTCTGTTAATTCGTTTCTAGTTTAATTCTATGGTGCTTTAAGAGCAGACATTGTATAATTTCTATTCTCTTAAATTTGTTAAGGTGTGTTTATGGCCCAGAATGTCATTTATCTTGGTGAATGTGTCACGTGACCTTGAGAAGAATGTCTATTCTGCTGCTTTGGATGAAGTAGTCGATAGATGTCAATTATATATAGTTGATTGATAGTGCTGCTAAGTTCAACTATGTCCTTACTGATTTTCTGCCTGTTGGAGCTGTCCATTTCTGATAGAGAGGTGCTAAAGTCTGCAACTGTAATAGTGGATTCGTCTGTTTCTCCTCACAATTCTATCATTTTTTGTCTCACGTATTTTCATCCTCTGTTGTTGGAAGCATACACATTAATGATTGCTACATCTTCTCAGAGAATTAAACCCTTTCTCATTATGTCATTCCCCCTTTTTATCCTGATAACTTTCCCTGCTTTGAATCTGCTTTGTCTAAAATTAACATAACTTTCTTTAGTGTTAACATGGCATACACTTCTCTATCCCTTTCACTTTAATCTATATATGTAATTACATTTAAATTCTATTTCTTGCGGGTCTTGTTTTAATGTATTCCAAAATCCACTGTCTTTTAATTGCTATAGTTAGACCATTGACATTGAAGGTAATGATTGATCTAGTTGGATTAGTACATACCTTAGTTGTTTACTGCCTTTGTTGCCCTTGTTCTTCACTCCCATTTTTGTCTTCTCTTTTTCTGCCTTTTGTTGTTTTAATTGAACATTTAATATAATTCTATTTTCTCTCCTTTCTTAGCATATCAATTATACTTCTTTTTTTACCTATTTTATTGGCTGTCCTAGAGTTCGTGATATGCATTTACACTTAATCCAAGTCTGCTTTCAAATAACAGTATACTGCTTCAAGGGTAGTGCAAGTATCTTATGATAACAATATAATCCTAATTCCTCTCTCCTGTCCTTTATATCATTGCTGTAATTTGTTTCATATATATGTATATACATATATACATATATATGAAACCATATATAACCATATATAAGCTATTATTATATTATCGATAAGTATAGATAATTGAATATATTGTTGCTATTATTATTTTGAACAGTTATCTGTTACACAAAGAATATGAAAATGAAATAATTTATTTTACCTTTACTTATTTCTTCTCTAGTGCTTTTTCTTTCATCATGTGAAACCAAGTGTATGACCTATAGCATTTTCTTTTTTTAAGACTTTTTTTAAACATTTCTTGCACGACAGGTCTACTGGCAACAAGTTCCCTTATTTTGTTTGTCTGTGAAAGTCTTTATTGCTGAACTTTTGAATGATAATTTCACAGGGTAAAGAATTTTAGATTGGCAGTTTTTATTTCTCAACGTATTAAGTGTTTCATTCCACTATCTTCTTGCTTGTGTAGTTTTTTAAAAGAAGTCACATGCAATTCTTATCTCTGCTCCTCTATATGTAAGTCTTACCTCTCCTGGCTCCTTTCAAGATGTTTTCTTTTCTTTGATTTTCTGAAGTTTGAATTTGATAAGCCTAGGTGTAGATTTTTTTTTGGCATTTATTGTCCTCGGTGTTCTCTGAACTTCCTGGATCTGTGGTTTGGTGTCTGACATTAATTTGGGGAAATTCTGAGCATTATTGCTTCAAATATATCTTTTCCTTCTTTTCTTCTCTGGAATTCTTATTATGTATATGGTATACCTTTTGTAGTTCCTGTAGTTCTTGTATATTCTATTATATATTTCTTTCAGTCTTTTTTCTCTTTGTTTTTCAGTTTTGGAAGTTTCTATTGACATATCTTCAAGTTCTAAGATTCTTTCCTTAGTATACCTGATCTACTAATAAGTCCATCAAAGGCATTCTTCATTTCTATTATGCTTTTGATCTCTTAAGTTTTCTTTTTAAATTTTTCTTAGAATTTCCATTTCTCTACTTACATTTCCCATCTGTTCTTGCATGCTGTCTACTTTATCCTTCTTTAGAACCCACAGCATATTAATCAAGTTATTTAAATTCAGATTCTGATAATGCTAGCATCCCTGTCATTTCTGAGTTTCTTCATATGCTTGTTTTGTTTCTTCAAACTGTGGTTTTGGCCTTTTAGTATGCTTTGTAATCTTTTCTTGATGGCCAGACTTGTTGTACTGAGTAAAAGAAACTGAGATAAATAGGCCTTTAGTAATGTGGTGGTAAATATGAGGGAAAGGAAAGCATTTTGTAGTCCTATAATTAAGTCTCAGTCTTTCAGAGAGACTCTGCTTCTGAACTGTGGAATCCACGATTGTTTCTCAGGTTTTCCTTGTCATTGTGTGGGACAATATGGCTACAGTGGGCTGGATTAAAGTATTTCCCTCTCTGCACATGGGAAGCTACAGTGGGCTTAGGTGGTATTTCCCTTCCACTAGGTTATTCAGGCTCTGAAAAAACTTCAGTAGTTTGGACTTTTAAATAGTTTCTCCTAAGAGCAAGCTTTGTTAAGGACAGAATGCCCGGGCATATTTCATACTGGTTCCTTTTCTTCTCCCTCTGCTGGAAGCATGAAAGGATTTTTGCCATGAGAACATAGTATAGCTCCTGGAGATAAAACTCACAAAGGTGTAGCCCCCCACACACACCCCAGTTTTTTTAACCTCTCTGAGTTGTTCACACTGAGCCCCAACAACTTGTCAAATACAGTTCAGATTTTCCTATGCCGGTACTGGTTCCTGTGGAGATTTCTGCTTGAGAGTTTATGTTTCAATAAGTTGTTATTCTTTGTGTTCCTGTGTTTGTCTCTCCAATTTGGTGGCAATGGTTTGTCCTGTGACCTCACCTCTCTGAATGATCTAAGAAGAGTTGTTGATTTTTCAGTGTGTTCAACTATTTACTTGTTTTTAGGACAAAGGGACAATTTCTATGCTCCTTATATGCTGAATCAAAAACCAAAAGAAAACCAAAACAACAACTCTTATATTTTTGTCTCTTTAAGGTAGAATGTAGCTGACTTTTTTTAAAATTTAATTTTATTATGTTATGTTCGTCACCACACAACACATCATTAGTTGTTTTTCTTTAAATTTTTTTACTGTTATGTTAATCACAATATATTACATAATTTGTTTTGGTGTACTGTTCCATGATTCATTGTTTGTTCATAACACCCAGTGCTCCATGCAGTACGTGCCCTCCTTAATACCCATCACCGGGCTAACCCATCCCCCCACCCCCCTCCCCACTAAAACCCTCAGTTTGTTTCCCGTAGTCCATAGTCTTTCATGGTTCATCTCTCCCTCCGATTTCCCTCCCCTTCATTTTTCCCTTCCTTCTCCTAATGTCCTCCATGCTGTTCCTTATGTTCCACAAATAAGTGAAACCATATGATCATTGACTTTCTCGGCTTGACTTATTTCACTTAGCAAAATCTCCTCCAGTCTTTTAAAATCCTATCTGAAATTACTGTTTTTTGATTGCACACTTTTTGTGAAATATTGATACATTTAGATTTATGTTATTTTTTTCTACTTTTTTCTTGTTTCTTTTTCCCTTCCTCCTTCCCTCTTACATTTATAATATGTATTCATTATTTTTTCAATCCATTTTTCCCTTTTCTTCATTTTGAATTTTAGTGATTTTCACAAGATATTTAACAGGAGTTATAACATTCAATATCTATCTGTGCTCCTCTTAAATGGTATAAAGAGACAAATCACTATCTTCACCACCTTCTTCCTAACTTATGAGATAATGTTTTTCAGCATTTTATGTCTTTTTTCACATAACCCTATTAATGTTCCATCTTGTTTTTCATGACAAGTCTGTTTATAACACACACATTAACCAGTTTCTTGTCATTGATTCTTGTTTCTCAGACCTTCCAAATTAGATCAAAATCCTTCTCCCTGAAACACATCCTATGGATGATTTTTTGGTGTAAGTTCTATTAGTGTTAAATGCCCTCTACTTCTGTTTGTCTGAAAACTGTCTTAATTTTAAGCCCTAAGTCTCAAAAGAAAGTTTTGCCTGTTATATAATTTTAGGTTAAAGGATATTTTTTATTAGTACACAGAAAATATGACTCCACTGTCTTTTACCTCTCCTGTGGTTTCTTGGTTGCCCGTTTAATTCCAAATAAACTGTTTTTCTTTTGTTTTCTTTCCTTTTCTTCCTCTCTGACTTCTAAGAACTTCACTCTGTGATGTTCTAAGTCTCTCTATGATCTATTTGCATCTGTGTAATATTTTATTTATACTGTGTGAGATATTTAAATCTGGCAGGTTTCCTGAATCTGTTTTGGTCCCTTTGTCATAATTTTTATTCTGAATATTATTTCTCATATATTTTATCTATTCTTTGTTGAAAAGATATATATTAGACATGCTCATCCTAATTTCAACATCTTCTACCCTCTCCTTATATTTCCATCTCTTTATCTTTCTGTGCTACAGTTTTGCAACTTTTTGCTTCTAATTTCTCAAGCTTTCTAATTCCTCACTGTGTCATTTTAATGTTTAACCAATCCATACTGTTTTTTATTTTCATTTTTTCTTTCATTTCTGACTTATATTTTCCAGTTTAAAATAGTGAATTTATAATTGCAATATTTAAATACCATATGAACTTATTTTAGGTGTGAATTGTTTGTGGCAGCTCTCTTATGGAGCCTAGGTTCCTCAAGTATTTTGTAATTCTTATCTCTGGTTTGGTTTTCTTATGCTTTATATTAGTATTTTCAATTTGGTATTGAAAATGCATTCCTCCAGTGATAATATACTTTTGGTTGCCAGGCTTCCAGGAGCACAACAAAGTCAGAACCATTTTAAAAGTATTTCAGATTACAGCTTTTGTTTTTTTGTTTTTTGTTTTGTTTTTAGCAGTTAGGACACAAATCCAGACTACAATCCAGAATTTGCTTTCAAATACTCAAGGCATTGTTTTCCCCTGCCTATATAGCACCAAGTTTGAACGGACAAGTTTTTTTTTTTTTACTTTCTATTTTGGGATGAGGTTATGTTTAGTTCCCTCTTACATTACAATTGTATCCGTCTGGGGTCTCAGCCTTATTTCAGTGTCTCCAATTTGATTTTCTATTTGGGCAGGTGCTAGGATTAGTTCCCTGATCCCCATCTATCTCGTGGCTATCAATACTAGCTTCTATCATCACCAGAGTTAAGGAGAGGTCCAACAGTTCAAAACTGGCTTGAGTATCCTCTTCTACCTTTTTGGATTCCAATATTCATACTGTCTTTTGTTTCTTAAGGATTATTTTCTTCACTAAGCAATTTATTAATTTTTTCCAAATTTATATTAAAATGTTTAGCATTTTATTGCTTATGTACCATGATTGTTGTTTTCAGGGGAAATGCTTATTCAGGGAACCAAGTACTTCAGAACTACAGAAACAGTTCTCAATCTTTTCTCAATCTCTATCAGGATTTTATGCTCACAAATCTACTGAAAACATCCTTTTCAACTGTACTAAAGAATTGTGTTAGGGTGCCTGGGTGGCTCAGATGGTTAAGCAACTGCCTTCGGCTCAGGTCATGATCCCAGGGTCCTGGGATCAAGCCCCACATCGGGCTCCCTGCTCCTTGGGGGCCTGCTTCTCCCTCTGCTTCTCTCTCTCTCTCTGTCTCTCATGAATAAATAAATAAAATCTTTAAAAAAAAAAAGAATTGTGTTAGCAAACCCAAAATCTATTTGATACTCATCCGCATATGACACTGTTATACTTCATTCTTTTTGAAACAATTTTTACATTGGTTTTCAGGTATCATACTCCCCTGACTCTGCTCTTTCCACACATATTGCTGCTTCTCACTCATCTCTTTCATGTTCCCCCCTTGATTCTTTAAAGCATATATCACAAATTGAAATTATAATAGCTATTTTCTCATTTATTATAACTCCATTACATTAAACTATTAACCATCTTGTCCATTGCTATGTTTCCAGAATTAAAATAATTACTGGCAAATAAAAATGACATACCTGGGTGAAAGGCAGCCTGGCTAGTGTTTAAGAACAGTGTGGAGCTAGGGCCAGACTCACTGGGCTCAAATCTAAATTCATTTGGTGTGTACTATGAGCAAGCTACCCAATTTTCACATACCTTACTGTAAAATGTTACTCAACTGTTGTATGAAGATAATAGTGTCAACCTTAGGATTAAATTAAGTCAATAAAGGTAAAAGTGCACAGAGCAGTTCCTGGTATAAAGTTAACAGTCAATAAGTAGCAACATGCTATTATAGGGGTAGGCAGCAAACAAATGTTCCTTGAATTATTTGTGAAATAAACAAATAAGTAATTCAGGAACAGGTGTTTTTAAGCTAGAATAATTGGTATTAGGTCTATTTTCTTTTCCTCTATGAGAAGATACTCTATAAAAATAGAATATACCATTAAAAGAATTAACTATGGATCTGCTTACTCCAGGATCATAAGCTGGAATTTTTATAAATATTTTAAATAAAACAAAAATGTTAAAACAAACCTTTATCATTGATTCTATGTTATATTTGATCAATTAAATTAGGTTTTCATATTATATGTCAAGACCAATTGTCACATATTCAGAAATAAGTGCGGTAAATAGAATAACATTTATTTTTATTCAAAAAATGAGAAAACAAATATCAATAAATGGCCTTCTTTCTATTTCAACAATAATTTTAAATAATTTTAAATTTGACTTTCTCACACTCTTAGTCAATTTTGAGTTAAGTTTTGCTGCAGTTAACAAAAAAATCCATATTATCAATGGATTTACCTTAAAAGAATAAAGGATTATTTCTCAATCCTGTCACATTCATTGTAGGCTGGCTACAACTTAATTTCTTTTGTCTTTACTTCAGGACTCAGATAGTCTGGAATAAAGGAGGAATCCCATCTAGAGAATTGTCAGTTTGATGACAAAAGGAAAAGACAATATGGCAGAATCGTACAACGGCTCTTAAGGTATATACTTAAAAGTGGCACAAAGTCCCTTTACTCACATTCCACTGGCCCAGGCAAATCATATACCAAGTGTGGTGTCAATGTAGCAGAAAGGCCATAATTGTCTTATAAAAAGGAGCAATGCACATCACATATCCCAACATGATATCAAAAGTGTGGGGATGTATAATCCTAACATAGGAAGGGCGAAATTATTTTTAAAGATACCCCATACCAACTTAAAGGGTGTGTGTGTGTGGTATGTGTCTGTGATCTGAGTACCTATTTTAAATTATACTTGAAAGGCCATTTCCACTGACAGTAAAAAAGAATAGCCTTCCATATGGTTAATTCATCAATTTAGATAATCTTAATAATAATGCATATTTTACATGAATTATTTGGCTACAGTGATTACCATTAATTGTGAAACTGGCAAAAAAGCACAATTTGTATATGTCACAGGCTGTCATTTACTGGAAATAGAATTTAGGGCTCACTGGATCATTGAACTGACATTCAGTAAGACTCTCCTCCTTTCAAAGTGTTCTTATATAAGCCATATACACTTTTCTACTCGTGCTTAGTTAAGAGATTAATGAATAATTAGCTATACAAATAAGGAACAAGAAAGATTGACTCAGCCTCCTTTATATTTCCATGCAAGATATCCAGAGACAAAGATGCAATAATTTTTGTAATTCCATGGAAATTTTAAGGGCAAAATACCAATTTCATGGTGACATCTAGAGAAATGTGATGATTTCATGCAGATTTAATTCTCTGTCCCTAAACCATCCACAAACACAGCTCAAATAACTATAAAAACAGCTTACTGTAAAATTTTCAGGATTCTAATTATGAAAATGAATGAACAAGTGAAATAGAGCATTTTGAAAGTCAGATGGGTTGATTCCAGAAAAATTAAGGGAATATTTAAATATTCTCTTGAAGGAAACTCTTCAAAAATATCAATTTAGATGAAAAAATTATTTCAAATCAAATACAATTCCCCACTGGCAAATTCCTAATTTAATTTTGACACAAAATTGCCAGTTTTCCCATAAGTAACATAAATTGTCATCTGACAGCTCAGTTTACAATATCTAGCAAATGTTGATTATTGATGTATATCAAAATATATTGATGTATATTGTTGAGATATCAAAATATCTCAAAAAGAGATATGCAATTAATTTTAAATATGTTTTAAAAATATTATACATGGCACAACATGACAACTCATGTATCTGTGGACAAATGAATGTTGTTCTATATACCTTTGTTAATATATCAGGACATAACCAACCAGGCCTTTCATTTTCGTCTGTGCCCTATATAGAAATGATAAACCTTCATTAAATCTATTCAAGATGCATAGAGTTCTTGTAATTGCTGACAGCTAATAAAACAAATACACAAAGAAATAATGCAACAACAAATTTTAGGGCCAATCTACATATCTTCCAACCTAAAGATTTTCTTCTAGATTCCAATTTAACCCACCTCCAGAACCTAATGTCTTTTGATTCCATTTCAGTTAATTAGAAAACCTCATAAGAGTTATCCCACTTGGGGAGGAGAAGGAAATTAAAGAAGTTAAAGGAGGAATATGAGTATACAAGACAAGACAGCTACTAGTGTTCTTGAAGTATCCCAACTAGGCTGCAAGTAACTCAACCTTCCTTGCTCATCTTCCGTCGTGCACATAATGTAGTTATTTACCAATCTTTAGTAAATATTAAATTACAAAACAATTGTGTCAATAAATATAATGTAATGAGACTGGCTTCTTGATGATGGTGAACGAGATCAGAAATAACACCACGAAAAAAGTACCAAAAAACACTTGAGTAGGTAACTATTTTAAACTTAACTAAGATCATGAAAAAGTTAAGATGACTATTTTAAAATCTGCTAAAATTCTGAAAAATCTGCCTTTTTTCCAGAAACATAACTCACTCTGAGTATAGGGACAACCTGTGTATACTTATAATTTTGCTGCTTGACTGTGTTTATATGAGTGAAGTTGCACTCTGTGTTTATGAGTGAAGTTGCACACATTTTATGGATGCACATAAATGTGCATCCATACAAACATACATCCATACAAACTCATGAATTATGCCAAAACTCACAACTTGACCATTTTCAGACTTCTATGATAACATAGAAGCATTCTAATGAAAATTCCTAGTGATAAAGGCTTCACTGGTTTTCTTTATTACTGGCAATGTGAAGTGAACTATAGCAATTATTCTCCATATAATTCTCTCCTACCCTCCCCACTTCTTTTATGTTGGCAAGATACATTATTTTCTCTACCATCCTGGTTAGTACTTAAACAGCACCTTATTAAGGATATACTCCTGATTATCAAGGACAATATTTCCCGAATGTAGCAAGCAAAGAGGAGAGTGGCATAAATAAGAGTCTGAGAAGTTAGGCAGGCACTTAAGGCCAGATCATGCACAGCCCTTTGGCTGGAGAATGCTGGCTGGATTGTATTCTAAGAGCAACAGGAAGTTTATAATATTGTTTTTATAAACATGTGAGGACATGGTCTGATTGACATTTTTAATGTGTCCGTCTGGTGTACGTGGAGAATGGTTTGGAAGTGGGCCTGAAGAGAGTCAGGAAAACAAATGAGGCAGAGACTGAAATGAGTAGAAGGCCTTGAATATCAGGGTCAGGAGCCTGGAATGATGAGATAATAAAGATTTCCTAGCAGTATAGGACCAGTTTTGTATTTTCTAAGGAGAACTCTAAGAAAGTATATATTGAAAGGCAATAGCAGGTATTAGGCAAATGTGTATATATATGAGTGTGTAGAAACAAGATGGCCTGAAGTTTGAGAAATGGCAGTAGGAATGAAAAATAGAACACCTATATAAGAGGAGATAGAAAAACTTGCCCATTTTGGTAACTTTGAGATGGAGGTTAGAGTGAAGGGATAAATAAAGCCATTACCAATATTTCATACCAGCTAATTGAAAGAAACAATAATTTGAGAAACATGAGATATTGAATAGAATTTGGGAGAGCAAGTCAGTTAATATTCAAAGAATATAAAGAACAAAGTGTTCAAGATTATGTTTAGAAAAGTGGTCTAGATTTGAGCTCCATTAAAATAGTAAAGTCATAAGAACAGACAAATTCACTCAAAACAAGTATAAAGATAAAACAAGAAAGATGTTGACAGAACTTTGAAGATTACTTATATTTAAGTAATGGGTCAAGTCTGAAAGCACACTCCATTTCTCTGTGAACAGCCTATAATAACATCTTATGTAATCAAGTGAATAATGCATCATTTGATTCAGTACTGATTAATGTCCCAAGATTCAAAATAGCAAGGGGAGGACATTTAGTCCCTTCAATATCTAAATAACATCTGATAATCAATATATTCTTAATCATTTCTAAATGTATCTTTCTCCAGTGGCCTCATCAATAATAGAGATGGGACTTTTATATTTTAGCTAATATTTCCAAGGACATCAGATGGCATCCATTGCTAGTAGCAACTTTTTAAAAACTGCAACAGTATGAATACAAATTTGGTAAATGCACTGACATTATCAATTTGGAAATAGCTATTATGAAATAGTAACTGATCATCACTACTGAACACAAAAGACATTAGTCAGTTCAGTGAAAGTATTTCCTGTGCTCTGACTAAATTTTCCACATCCATTATTTATTTTCTGTATACTGCCATGATGATGACAGATCAGAAAATGGACAAGGATATTTTAATTTCCTAAAGTTGGTACTGTGATATTATAAATGGATATGGATTTTAAAAAAAAGACTCTCAAGTAATAGGTAGGCGAGAAATACAACTTGAAGCCATGAAATGGAATTATGAAAAAAAATTTTACAGTGTTTCTAAGGTAAAATTTGGACTTTCTGATTCTAGATAAAGGGTTATTATATCCCAAGTGTTAAAGGTGATTGCAGGTGCAAGAAAACAGGGGTCACTTGATGATACTAACTATGCACTATTTTTTTAAAGATTTTATTTATTTATTTGGGAGAGAGAGGGGGAGAGGGCACAAGCCAGGGGAAGAGGTAGAGGGAAAGGGAGAAGCAGAGTCTTGGCTGAGCAGGGAGCCCAATGAGATGATGTGGGTCTCGATCCAGGAACCCTGTGATCATGACCTGAGCTGAAGGCAGACGCTTAACCAACTGAGCCACCCAGGCATACCATCTATGCACTATTTTATTTTTTCATCTTTTTAAAAGATTTTTATTTATGTATTTGTCAGAGATAGAGAGAACACAAGCAGGGGGAGCATCAGGCAGAAGGAGAGGAAGAAGCAGTGTCCCCACTGAACAGAGGGCCCGACATGGGACTTGATCCCAGGACCCCGGGACCATGACCTGAGCCAAAGGCAGACGCTTAACCCACTAAGCCACCCAGGCGTTCCACTATGCACTATTTTAAAGAAATATTTGATATAATGCAACCCTCATGAAGGCAGCAACTAGTTATTATTTTGCTCACCACTGTGTCTGGCACTGAATAGATTTTGTAATATTTATTAAATCAATACAGGAATAAATATATGAATGCATATAATGCAATAATTTAGCCATAACACTAGTGCAATTCATGCTAAGAAAGATGTCCCTGTCAAAAAAAGAAAGGAACCCAAGAAACTGTAATTCCAGTTGAAGTGATTAATTTCCATTCTTTCACATACATTCATATCAAAACTGAAGTTATGTTTCACATTTTATGACTTTCTTGGGAAAATGATACTGACGTGTTTGTTTCTCAAATTAATTTTACCCTTAAAATAAAATACAATTTAAAACTCTAACATCTCTTTAAATGGATTGGGTCTAATATGCTGTTGATAACAGACATACTTGATTAGACTGTCTAGTTAACCGATAGCACTGGCTAATGTGATCAGTGCATCGAGTTGAAATAGTCAATTATGAAACTGAGGAAGACAAAATGAAGGCTAATATTTCAGAGTTCTGTCGCGAAGTAAAATAAATGAATACTTATCCTGGTGTTTGGATTCTGCTTGAAATGTTACATGTGGCATTTTCCAACAAAAGATGCAATTAATGTCATGGCAGCCACTGTCATATTGCATCGGAAACACTTCACTGGATGTCTGTCAAAATCAAAGCAGCTGTCACAATTTAACATAAAAAAACCCTATTTTAAAGAATTTCCTGTATACTGATGTTAAGTCAAACCCATAATTATACAGATAACAGCCAGAAATTAAGCCAGAAAATTAATATATTTTTGCCCCCAAAATAGTTTTGCTTTACCCTTTCTTGAGATTTTTTTTTGAAGATGTGACTTTGAAAAAGGAGCAACTCACAAAGTTGGTAATACAATTATGACATTAACTTGCCATTCTATGGAGCAAAAGGCATTTTTTTCCCCAATAAATGCCATCTCAGATGCCTGCCATAAAAAGTGTATGATTTTATTCCTTATAACTTTTCTATCCTTAGGACAATATGTTACTTCTCTCAGTCTCAAGATTATTGGGTTTCTACAAAGACATTCATTTCAGTGATTGAGAAGACGAAGCGTAAATAACTCACAAAGTAAGCAAGTGACCTTGCAAATAAAGACAAACCTCAGGGACCAGAGATTATATATATTGTATATTTATGAAATACAAGTACATATTATCTTTTTTTCACTATTCTGCAAATAAAAAGTCTTTGAACATGAAATTTAAGAGACAGTACATTTATGGATCTCCTTAAAGCTTTCAGTTAGAATAACAATTCCTGGAATATAGTTAGCATTTTGCGTGTTCCAGTCCATGAGATAGTTTAAAGATAAATTGTAAATGGACCTGGACCAGAACTTTTGGTGCGTATTTGAGAGGGTCATTTTACCTTCCTAATTACACAATCTTCTATTTTCAAAATCGATTCCCCACCCTTCCTTAATTTAAGCTTTAGAAAAACAAAACATTATACAAATATTAATAACATACCCCAAGAGATATTGTAAAAACTGATTTTAAGGTCAAATTAGTATGGAAACCATATCTATAGTATCCTCTTCTCAGATATTAAAATGGTTTTCATTTGAAGTATCTGTCAAAGAATAATTTTTTTTTAATTTGATGAGAGAAGGGCCATGAACTTCACTCTACTGTTAAGGAATAAATCATTTTGGTATCTGTGAGAGTAGCTTTCCTTGAAGAATGAATTGAGACTGAGTAGCCCAACCATCTAGGAAAGGAGTTCAGAAGACCTTTGTGTTCTCAGAATTTAAAAGATCAATTACTAACTTTTTGGGTAAACTCAGAGGAGGATTCAGTTGAATGAATAAGGGAAAAAGTGTTTCTGAGAATGTTAGGTAGTAGGTGCCCAAGCCAAGCCAAATTTAACACTTTTGGGTTCAGCTTGTCTCAAGGTGAGTGCTTTTGTATATTCACTGAAAGAGCTAATGTCTGAGCCTTTAAGTTCAGGATCCCGAGCAGGAAGTTGCAATGGCTAGGCTGGCTTTGAAGAAGGGAGCCCATCCTCTCTTAAAGACCGCTAGAGACTCGGCAAGGATCTGAACCTGCAAAGAATCATTACAGCAAGACAGAGATTTCATGTCAGGCAAGTCTCAAAATGTGATTTTGTTTGGCAGGAAGATTAAATAATACTAATAAACTAATCACATGCCAGTTGGCCCATATGACCCCATTTGAACTGTCTAAATTATTTCAATTTTTAACAATATAAAAGATATATACAAGTTTGAAGGGGAAAATTGTTGATGTCTCTGTTAATAAGATAAGTGAGAATTTAGGTAACTGACTGCAAGACATAAGAGAACTGTCACTAATTTTGAGTCCTGTGTTTTTATCTAAGTACAAAGGCATATGATGGCATGTGGATTATGGGAGAAGTTCAACCAACCAACCAAATAAAACAAAACAAACAAAAATGAAAAAAAAAAAACTTCAGTTTGGGATGGGGAAATGAAACTCTATGCTTCATTTGGAATCCTGTCATTAAAAAAAAAATGTCACTGGTGTTAATATGAAAAGGTAGAACCCCCTCTGGAAACCAGTTTGACAGATTTTTCACAAAAAACTAAGTATGCAACTACCATATGTCCCAACAATTGCACTCCTGGGCATTTATCCCAAAGGAAAGAATAGTCATAGTCACAGACACACACACACACACACACACACACACACACTCATACACACACACATATACACACACACGCACAGTATAAAAAATATTTACAGCAGCTTGTTTGTAGTCATTAATATCTGGAATCAGCCCAGATGTCCTTCAGCAGGTGAAGGATTAAACAAACTATGGTATATCCATACCACAGAACACTACTCAGCAATAAAAAAGAACAAACTATTGATGCATACAACAACCTGGATAAATCAGAAAATCATGATGAGTGCAAAAAGCTTAAAGCTTCTATATTATGTTTCACAGACTGAATATTCGTGCCTCTCCAAAATTCATACATTAAAGCCCTAACTCCCAGATGCTGTTTGCAGCTGGGTCCTTTAGAAGGCAGTTAAAGTTAGATGAGGTCATGAGTGTGGGGACTTCTCTATGGGAACAGTGGCCCTTACAGAGAGACACTAGAAAGACATGAGAGCTCTCACCAGGAACTGTGCTGGCCAATAACTTTATCTTGGACTTCAGAACCATGAGAAAATAAATTTCTGTTGTGTAAGCTATCCAATCTATTCTATTCTGTTATGATAGCAGGAGCAGATTAAGACATGATTTGATTCCATGTATGTACATTCTTGAAATGACAATATTATGAAAATGGAGAAGTAATGAGTGGTTGGCAGGGGTTAAGGAATGGGTGGAGGTAGAAGAAAAGAGGCTGTGGCTAGAAAAATGGCAACAGGAAGAATGGCTGTGGTATATGGGAGGTGTTATCTCCACTTGGTCAACAACAATGTTGTGGTTATTGTATTACAGTTTTGCAAAATGTTGATACTGAAGCAAACAGAGTAAAGGGTACATACATTGTTTCTTCTGAGTACATGTGACAAGGGGGGGGGGAGAAAGGGAGAAAATAATAGGTTCTAGGATTCCCAGCAAAAATAAAAAGCTATGGATGAACCAGGACACAATTTCCTATTGCAGAGAGTAATTACAGAAGACAGAGTCTTCCTTTTTATAATTACTGAAGAGAGTGGGATTTATAAGGGATTTGGTTTACAGAAAATCCCCTCAAGCAAAGAATATTCTTTATTTTCAAGATGGATTAGCTTTTTTAGAATAACCCACCAAGCATATAAAATGGAGATCTGCCCTCACAAATTGCCTGGGATTTTATTATTATAGTGATTTTCCCTTTGCTAAAGTATTGCATAGAACAACATTTGCTTTATGGTTGCCCTAGCCAAAGCAGCATGAGAAAAAAGTTACTGTATCATAGACAATTTTTTGTCATAAATAAAAATCTATAAAATATTATTGTCTGTTATAATAGAAAGGACTTTCTATACTTCAGAACTGAAAGTAAATACTAACCGTCCTCTAACAAAGTAAATAATTAACAAACAAACAAATAATCAGATTGAAAATTACATGGTTTCCAATGCAGATATTATCACTTGTTGTCAAAAGGTAGAAAGGGAGAGAAGCTGCTGAACTCTTCACTGTTCTGTTTACTATTTTATCCTTTTACCAAGTAAATTTCCATTAAATCTGGGTGTTATGGGCTGATTTCACAGCAGGAACACCCAGAAACAGACTTTAGAAAGGAAAGAATTGTCTTTTTAAAGTGTAAAGGAATCCATGCATTTATTGATTTTCTTGTCTTTCCCCTCAAATCCTTTGAAATATGATCAAAAAAGTGTCTCCATTTTATATACCACAATTTCCTTTTAATAGCTTTTTCTCCACAACAGAGTCAGAGCTCTGCCTTCCTAACTAAAGAGGAAAAAACCGTCTCAGGGGAAAGGATAACAACCAAGCTAAGCCAACCGTAAACCACCATTAAACATGTGAACGTGTGAAAGGTCAGGGAAAGGCAGTCTGGAGGGTCAGCTGTCTCCACCACAGCTACTCTGCCCAGCATGGCCTCATTGGGCCCAGATCTAGATGACATGGTTTATCTTTTTCAACTGATAATGCAAGTACATCTCCTAAAGTTTTCATGTGCATGAAATGTGCTCACAAATGCATCACCTATGCCTATGTCTCTTCTTATTGTCTATTTTACAACTTTACTTCGTGGCTTACTAGTCCCGATATACCCATGGCATTACATTACCTCCCAGTCCCCAGCAGCCAGAAGGAATAATCCTCTGAGAATTCATCGAATGTTTAGGCCATTAAAACATGTGTGTTTTAACTAGCTTTTGATATTTGAATCCCACCGAGAACACTCTTGCCAGAGATGTCAACCAACCTAATGTGGGGAAACTTCCAGATATGGGAAATTCGCTCTCTCAAAAAAAACTTTTTTGAAATTATTTTCAGACAGCTCTGACAGGTAGAAATAGCTTTTTTTATATTTAGATGAAAATATGTACCTAATGCTTCTAATTCCAGTCTTCGGGTCTATTCAAGATAAGCTAATCCCTCTTTTATTTGACAGCCTGCATAATACTTAAAGACAGTAAACATATCTACCCCCAAATTTCTTTATCATGTCTTGTCCCACTTCATTCTGAAATGGTTTTAAGTTATTTTAAGTCCTTTTTCCATCCCAATTTTTAGCTGTTGGAAAAGCAACCATTAGACTATCATCTTTTTAAAGAACTGTATCCTTAGTAACTCTATTACAGTGGTTAAGTATGGATTCAAATCTTGGGTCTGGCACTTACTAACTCCATGACCTTTGCAAGTAGCCTACCCTTTCATTGCCTCAATTTCATTTGTGAAATCCTGATAATACAAGCACATCTCCTACTAAGGTTTTCATGTGCTTGAAATGTGCGCATACATGCAAAGAATTTAAACAGTAGCTAACAAAGATTGCTCATTAAATGTTAGCTACCATTATCACAGTCTCTGACATATTCTTAGAAGAGTTAGGTAAGACAGGACAATCACCACACTCATTCTTCACTAGTCTTTATTGTAGTCTAAGCTCTGATTTGACTTGATACTTAGATAACATAGTAACCCACAAAATCTACAAGAATTCATCAAAGCACACTAAGGGTAACACAGAAGGCCTTGTTGAAGACATTGGTCTTAAAGCAGTTGTTAAAAAAACTAATAGAATTAAGTGTGGACAGAGCAATACCAGTTATCTTTTCAAGTTGAGGGAAACAAACACATGGTGTGTGCTCCTGGACTAGCAGCTAGCAGGCCTAGCTGATGCAGAAAAGGCAAATACTTGACTAGAGGAAGATAATTTTTAAAAGGTCCATTGGGACCAATCTAATTATGGAACACTCTGGAATCTGTTACAGTGAGAGTTCCAGGTAGAATATGGTCTGTTGTGGTCACTCTCGCTTTCAGACATAGCTAGAAGCAGGGCAAACTGGATATTGGACTAGTAGTAAAGTCTAACACACTGCCTCTGGAGTTTTCAGTTTTTACTCTAGGAAGCAACCCCTGTTGTTTAAGTTAATTCAACTTGGATTTTCTGGCACTTAGAAGTGAAAAAGGATGAGGGATCATATACCAGTGTTAACAAAAAAAACATGGATTCGACACCAAATGGAACTGAATTCAATTCCTAGATCTGTCACTTAAGAGATAAATCATTTAGGGGCCCCTGGGTGGCTCATTCAGTTACCTGTCCGACTCTTGATTTTGGCTCGGGTCATGATCTCAAAATCGTGAGATTGAGCCCGGCATCTGGATCCATGCTCAGAGTGGAGTCTACTGGAAATTCTCTCTCTCCCTCTGCCTCTGCCCCTCCCCTCACATGTGCTCTCTCTCTCTCTCAAATAAATAAATCTTTTCTTTAAAAAAAAAAAGAGATAAATCATTTAACCTCTCTAGTTTCCTCATCTAAAAAACTAACAAAAAATGGAGAGAGAATTTGACAGGATCATCATTGGTTCCAATTAGAAGACATGGAGTGACATTTTTCTGAGAAGGAGATGAAAACACCAAACTGTCAGAGGTAGAGAAGAAAATATAGAAAATTACTTTTTGGGGGTCACATTTACCTTAGCTTGTATATAACTCTGACATGCTTTCTAATCAGAACTATAGAAATGACTATGTGCCAGACCTATTTTGCTATCCACCCCTAAGTCCCCTGTAGTTACACATTTTGGTCCCTGGTGGGAGCTGCTTTTATTAATGCAGGTCCTTGTCCTTTGGTCTATAGTGGATCTCTCTTTTAAAATATATTCTCGGGGCATCTGGGTGGCTCAGTTGTTAAGTGTCTGCCTTCAGCTCAGGTCATGATCCCAGGGTCCTGGGATGGAGCCCAGCATCAGACTCCCTGCTCAGCAGAGAGCCTGCTTCTCCCTCTCCCACTCCCCCTGCTTGTGTTCCCTCTCTCGCTGTGTCTCTCTCTGTCAAATAAATAAATAAAATCTTTTAAAAAAATAAAAAAATAAAATATATTCTCATATGGAGTTTCATCTCTTCAGCAAATATTATGTTATCATGAGCACGGTGCTACTGGCAGGTTTTATGCAATGTGATTGAAAAGGAGCATGGACACTATCCTTTTGCAATTTTGCTTAGGGGAAACAACTGAACTCATTCATTCCTTTCTGGTTTAATGGCTGAGGAAACTCTCCCCAGAGCTTGGCAATAGCAACCATAGTGTAAGTTATTGAATATGGGCCCTGACTCTTCCACCATTACCTAACCATGCCCCCTTAAAGTGCTTTAAATTGAACTGCAGAGTAAGCAGGACTCTGGCCCAGAGAAGAATCTCCCAGCAGCAAGGAGAGATGAGAAGAGGTCCATCACAACCTGACTTCTCCCTTCTGCAATGGACAGAGCTACATTCACAAATGACTAAAATGAGAAATAAAACAGGAGCTTTCCATCATCACTCCCAGTTCCCATCAGGGTCTTGACAGCTTCACTGGGCACTGCACAATATCCTAATGAGAAGGAGAGAAGCCCTGTTGGTGAGATCATCATTCCACAAATCACTGTTATTTACAGATGAGGCAAATCTGTCCTTCATCACCCTGCTTGCTATTTCTCCCAGCTTTACTTCCTCAGACACAGTATTATTAGGATGACATCTTGGCACAGAAATTGCCAATTCTCTAGTGCTGTAATGACATTTCTGAAAGTACTGTCTACGAAAATGCTCTATGAAATCATGTTTTTGGAGGCCAGGTCAGTGACTACAGAACAAAAGAAGTAAACTCACAAAAATGATATTTTATTACACAAAGAGAAATCATCATAACTAAGAACCTGAAACTGAAGTTGATAACACTTCCTATTTCCTTGTCAGGGAACTAGAATAAGATGGGAAAGAAACCATAGTATTGCATTTCATTCCCTACCCTGTAAAAGAAAAGAATTCTGGCTATAAACAAGCTGCAGTTATGCCGTATTTGAGGAACACAAAATAATGAAGTGATCACATATAACACAGACACATTAATATGAGTATCATATCATAAAAAAACTTTTAATGGCAATTTTATATCCATATCTATATGTGTGTAGATATGTATATTAACCTAATTTAGTAGTCATCAATAAAATAATTTAATAAGGACTTAGCTATAAAATTTTAAGATAGTTGCAGGTAAAATTAAGCAAGCAAACCCAGTCACTGTATTTTAGAAATTGATAATTTCAAGTACACCTCCATAAAACAATGACTATAGTCCGTGCCTTTTTTGTAAATACATATGTGTGTGTGTGTGTGTGTGTGTGTGTGTGTATTTATTTATATCTCCTGGAATGTACTCATTCCTCATCTTCCTGATACTTCATGATTTATCTCCAATAACACTGGATTTAATGATTTAGATTTAATTTGATTAATGTTAAATTTTAAAATCTAATGAAATATCAATTTAAATAAATCATAATGCTTAACTATTAATGAGATTCAAAAGTTAAATAAATCATAAAATTTAAATATTAATGATGATTGAAAATGTATAATCTATTGAATTCTTTAATATAACGACTATAGTTTCTCATAAAACAATACTAAAACCCACACCCTATGGGAAACTGCACCTTTGCAATGTTCTCATTTCTCTCACTGTAACAATGAAGAACTAGTAGTATCCACAATGATTTTATGTATTTTATTGTGAGGGGAGAACTACAAAAACCTAGTAAAACTTCTATTTAACTATATTCTCAGAATGTAATAAATATCAAATAAAATATCCTCCCTTTTTCTGTGAGAGCAACAATATGATATTCTGTGCTCACTCACATGAGGGGAAACAGAGGGGCTCTGACTTAAAAGAAGTGAATTGTGAAAATATTATTAGATTATACAAGAAGAAATGAAAATAACTATAAGTATTTTGACAAATGGTAATTTTTCTAAATTCAAAAGCAATAAAACTATTCTTATTGAACAAAACAGAAATTTGTAAAAATTAAAGTCGCCCACAATCTTTGACCACTCCTACATGGAATTGATGTATCTACCATATTTTAACTAACCATTTTTATTCTAGTTTTATATTCTTTTAGTTTTTCTTATTATTAGCAATGTTGTCATCAGCATTACTACACACAAATCTTTGTACCCAAGTGTTAGTCTCTAAACTTTGATTCCCTAGAAATGGAATTTCTGACTCAGTGAGGGTTGCACATTAAGAAATCTTAAAAAAAAAAATCTTGATGGATATAAACCAAACTTAAAAGTTCAAAAATTTACATGGCCATAAGCAGTATATTAGAGTCTTCCTTTTTTAATTTACTAAAAACCATTTACCAAAAATTTTCTTTCTTTGCCAAACTAGTTAATGAAAAAAACACAACTGTTTCATTAATTTACATTTATTTAACCATAAGAGTGAGCAGCTTCTTATATGCTTAGCAGTTTTAATATTTCTTTCTGTGAATTGTCTTATTTTCTTTGTCCAATTTTTCTATATTTTTATTTTTAATCAAAACTATATTTAGAAAAGTGAAAAAGATACTATAACAAATACATTAATACCATTCCCAGTAAACAAAAAATTAATGGTAATATGTTAATACTTCCTTATTTTTTAAGAAATAAAGGGCCACCTGGGTGGCTCAGTCAGTTAAGCATCCAACTCTTGATTTCAGCTCAGGTCATGATCTCAGGGTCCTGGGATCGAGCTCCAGGATCTAGTCCTTCAGTCCAGTCCGGAGTCCAGGATGGAAACTACTTATGATTCTCTCTCTCCTCCTCTCTCTTTGCTCCTCCCCACCCACATGGGCATGCACTCTTTCTGTCCAAAAGGAAAGGAGAAAAAAAAGAAAGAAGAACTTCACTGGTAAGATTGAAATTTATCTTCTCCTTCAAGTTTCCATCCCTAATTTTTGTTCCCTCCCAGACATATATTCACTGACACATATTTGACTATATATGTTCTATCTGTATATTTCTGCGTATATAGGGTTTTGTTTCATTTTTAATTATGTGAACATTGTCATACAGCACTTACTATCCTATAACTTGGTGTTTTATTTAATTTATTTTTTTAAATGATCAGTGTTGAGACTATAGATCTAGTTCATATATTTCAACTGCTATACATTTCATCATATGAATGCATCTCATTTTATGTTTTCCTACAAATTGACATTTGTGTTATTTTTTGTTTTTTTAAGAATAAATGAATATTTTTATACATCTTTCCCTGAATGGCATGTGAGAGATTCTCTAGGGCAGTGGTTCTTAAATTTTAATGTTTACAGAAATCACAAGGGGATCTTCCTAAACTCTAGGTTCCAATTGAAGGTCAGGGGTGAGTCTAAGAAACTTCATTTCTTTTCTTTTTTTTAAGATTTTTATTTATTTATTTGGAGAGAGAGAGAAAGAGAACATGAGCAGGGAGGAGGAGCAGATGGAAAAGTACTCTCCACTGAGCAGGGAGCCCGATGAGGGGCTCCATCCCAGGAGTCCAGGATCACGACCTGAGCAGAAAGCAGACCCTTAACCGACTGAGCCACCCAGGACCCCCTAAGGAACTTCATTTCTAACAAACTTCCACAGGGCTACTGCTGATGTGGATCCAAGAACCTCACTGTGAGTCGCAAACCCTTGCATATAACTAGAAAAAGGTTTGCTAGGTACAGCATGTGTGCATTTTCAGTTTTACCAAATATTCCTCAAGTGCCCTCTAAAGAGTTTGAACTAATTTTCAAGACTAGCAAATGTCTAAGAGAATTTCTGCCCCCCCCCACCATTCTCACCAACCTTAGCATTATGATACCCGTTTCCTTAAAAGTATGTGATACATCAGAACTGGGATTTTCTTTCAATTAAGTTAAGCCTATTCTACAAATTTCAATTCATTTTACTTTTTGACTAGACCATAGTTTTGTTCTTTTCTGTGGCTGAATCACACACTGCTAGAAATTAAACAGCTTCTCTTCAAAGAAAACAAGAAATTGCTGGTAATGTCTGAGCTTTAACAATAGGTCTAATCTGTCACTCTAGACCTTATTATGATTTCATCTATCCCAAAAGATGAGCCAGTTTTTCCTAACTTGAGCTGCATTGCTTGGTGAGTGGTATCAATATGAGCAGAAATAAAAAATGCATGATTGTATTGTCACCTGTTTGATGGCAATTATCAGGTGCCACTGGCCTTGGGACATATTGTGGTTTCAAAGACGTTTAAATGCAAAAAAAAAAAAAGTGCACTTTATAATAGATAATGGTAAAAAGCCAATTATCCTAGCATTATTTATTGAATAGGTAACTATTTTCCCACTCACCTGTATTATCTCTTATATTCTAAGATGCACACATACTCCAGTCTTAAAAATTTGTTCTTTTCCATTGATCTATTTCTTTATTCTTCATCAGTAACATACTGTACTATCCATCAGAGTATGTGTCTTGATAACTAAATGAGTGCATCACCACAGCACTGCTATCCCAGTCTTACTCCTTATTACCTTTATCATCTTGAATCTTCTTAGACATTACTATTCTATATGACCTTTGAGTTCAGCTAATCAAGTTCCATATGAAAATCATATTGGGCTTTTGCTGGGAATTATAGTGAACATTGGATATAAATTGGGAAGAACTGACCTTTTAATAAAATTGAGCCTTCCTTTCCCTGAATATTTTTCAGGTTGTCTTATATTATCCTTCAATAGGATTCTAACATTTTTTTCACTGATATTTTGCACATGTCTTGGAAATTTATTTCCAGAAACCATACTAGTTATGTTTAATGGCTATTGTGAATAGAATTTATATTTTCTTGTTGTAAATGCTAGTGATGAAATAATTATTTTTTGTATGTTATACCTTTTATACATAACAATTTTGTGATTACCTTATTCTAATTGCATGTCTAGATTCTTTTGGATTTTCTATGCAGACATTATAATGTCCATAAGAATCAACACTTTTATCCCTTATTCCTTTTCCCTCTCCAATTTCTTTTTCTCTAATTGTCTTGACCAGTACCTTTGGTACAATATTGAATGGAAGGAGGGACAACAGGCATCCTTGTCTTGTTTCTGACTTTGTTGAAATGCTTTTAAAAATCATGATTAACTGGCTATAGGTAAATATACTTTATCAAATAAAAGCATATTCTTCCATTCTGAGCTGACTTAATATTTTTTTTATGACTGAGTATTGAATTATTAAATGTCTTTTGTTTATCTACTGAAATAATTACTGGGTTGAATACTTTAATCCATTCACATGGTGGCTTGCATCAGATTTTTCTGATATTGTCTCATGTCTTCATTTGTAGAAAATACTCAATTTGGTCAAGATATTATATATATATATATATATATATATATATATTAAGATTTTATTTATTTGAGACACAGAGAAAGAGCATAAGCAGTGTGGAGGGGCAGAAGGAGAGGGAGAAGCAAACTCCCCACTGAGCAGGAAGCACAACTCAGGGCTTTATCCCAGGACCCTGAGATCATGACCTGAGCAGAAGGCAGATGCTTAACCAACTGAGCCACCAAGGTGCTCCAAGATATTATATTTTTATACACTATTTCAATTTGTCAGTTTATTTAGGAATTTTACACCTATGTTCCTTTATGATAAGCTATAATTTTAGAGCCTATCAAGTTCTTGAAATATTTTCCTAACAAGGAAAATCAATATTATTCCTAATAATCCAATGAAAGGAATTTAGGAGATTTTTCCTTTTTATTTCTGGAAGGGTTTATATATGATAGGTATCATGTATTCCTTTGATGTTTGAAAATGAGAATTTCTGATTTAAGGGTTTTTAGAAGGAGATATTTTAGTTTTTAATATAAAAACTAAAAAACTATAAAAATTCTATTTATTTATTTTTTATTATTATGTTCAATTAGCCAATATCATTAGTTTTTGATGTACTGTTCAACTGAAAATTCTATTTTGTCTTATATTATTTCTTGAGCTGTCTTTTTTCCTGGAAAATTGTCCATTCACCTAGATTTTCAAAGAAACTGACTTAAAGACATAGAGGTCATGCCCCCTGCCTTTTTTAAAATTTCAGTTTTGAGGTTTAACTGACAAATTGTAAGACATTTAAAGTGTACCTCGTGGTGAGAGATCACACAAACACATTGTGAAAGGAGGCCCCCCACCTAATTAATACATCCATCCCCTCACATATTTGTTTTTATTTTTTAATTAATTAATTTTTGGTGAGAACACTTGTGTTCTACTCTCTCAGCAAATTTCAATTATAGCATACAAGGTTATCAACTACAGTCACCATGCTTTACATTAGATCCTCAGACCTTATTCATCTTACAGCTGAAAGCTGTTCCCCTTTAAATTATTTTTTAAATATGATAAATATAATTGATCATTACTATAGCAATATAGTACTTTTACTTAATTTTGTTTTTATTCTGGGTTTATTATCTCTTTTTTTGGTATATATTTTTTTAGTATTTCCTCAGGATAAATTCTAAGTTTTTGTTTAGAAATGCCCTTATTTTGTGCACAAACTTAAATGATAATTTATTCAAGTATAGAAAGGTGTGAATAAATATACAAATAGGGAAAAATAAGTGCAGACTGTAAGAAGTGCTGTGGAGATTAGCCACTGGTGACCAAGAGAGGGGATAATGAAGGGTAAGGGTACAATTTACTTTAAGTAATATGCTTAAGGAGGAACCCTCCATTATGGGGCTATTTAAGTGGAGTTCAGAAGCTAAAAATGAAACAAAAAGCATGATACAGAGGAACAAGGGAATTCGAGCCTATGCTAGACTAGCAGGGGGTGGAGGCAGTAGAAATGGAGAGAAAGGGATAAATTTGTGGAATAATCTTGGGGCAAATTTATTAGTAATTACTGAGATCAGGAAAGGCAACAATCAAAGCAATTGGAGGACAGTGGTTCTGAGAATTAATGAATATAAAATACTTGGCACTTAGTGGGTATTCAAAACAGTAATTTTATAGTTTCCTTTGTTTTTTATTTATTATGTTCTTTTTTGTAATTATAATTTCGACTTTGTGATGATTTTAGCACAACTACTGCAACCATGTAATTCTTGTCATTTGTTAAAGTTATGATTTTAACAACCAGCACAGTTTATAGATCTATAACTAGTAAAAGCATAAAATTTAAAATAATAAAGCATGCCTTTCTGGCAATGTTTTGCTCCCAGGGAACAATTTGCTACTTTCATAGCAACACCAATGGTGTGTGTGTGTGAGTGTGACGGTGACATATATACCTTCCTCTATCATAAAGATTTTGAAGAAGAATTTTTAAAATTTACATTTTGTCATTTTGAATAGAACTTACCTAATTAGCTGAATTATACAGATCTACTTCCCTCTCCTGCGCTTAGAATTATTCTCTACCCCTATTCCACTAATCACCAGTAATTTGAAATTTTACCACAAGTGGTATTTTCTCATTTTTTTTCCAACCCCCATTAGGCAACATTTCACAATGAAAATCTTTGATACAGACATCCTTCCCAATTAATAATGTGATAAATAGAACAGTCTGGCAGGCACACACATATACACATACACATTCTTTGTGCTTTGCTCTATGAAATTGTTCACTGTATGCTGAAAAAGGGTATTATTTAAATAAGTAATATAGAAAAACTGAAGTCAAGGTTTGGTTTTTACTGTTTTATATTATTTGTGGCCTTTATTTTTTTGACAGCCTGTTAAAGGACTATATTAGATGTTTTATAAGGACTATATAAGATGTTTTAACATATTTCATTCATTTTCATCATCAGTCTATCCTCAAAATATCACTGATTATTCTACAGAAACTGCTTGGGTCTTCATTAATAAGCCTCACTGCTGGCTTATTTTCCGATAAGATTTTGTGAGTTTTCAGGATTAAAACACTTCAGAAACTAATCCTACTATTTCCAGTGAAGAGGCATTTCCAGTATTCCCTCTGCTGGTTCCTTTTTCTTAAAAGCGGCATGTACCAGTATAAACAAATAACCTGCCAATATATCATATTGCTTGATATCTTAACACAGTACTGAGTTTTTAATTATTTTACTTCTGAATAGAAAATATACTCATACGGCACAAAATTCAAAAGACAAAGTGTACACATTAAAACAAATAATACAGTTAATCTCCCTCCTATCCCCTCTCCCCTTGACACCAGTTTCCCTTTCCTGAAGACAACCAATGTTATGCATTTCCTGTATCTCCATACAGAAATATTCTAGCTATTTACAAATATATAGGTGTGTGTGTGTGTGTGTGCGCGCGCGCACGCGCATGCACGCTCATAATTAACTATTGCTATATGACATCCAAAAGTTAGTGGTTTAGTCCTTCATTATACAATATCATGGTCTTTTTTTTTCTTTTCAGGCTACAGTCTCACTGGAGAACATTTATCTTCTCCCTCAACCCACCCTTTTCCTTATACTCTTGCTGCAGTGTACATTTGCATTTCTATAAATATTTCTATAAATATTACCTGTGCTTTTTCCAAGGGGTCAGGAAATAGTTGTACGTGTATGTATGTGCGTGTGCCAGAATGACTGCGATCAAACAGAGAGACAACCCTGACAGGAAAATGTGTGATTAGAAGCTGGTGGAGGCACCTGATAAGTATAATTATATAATAATTGCACCAGCAGGGAGAAAATGAAGGCTTTGTTTTTAAAGGAGTGAACCTGCGTTCTGAAGCCCATTCCTGTTAACTAGCAAAAGCATGGGAAGAGCTGAAGGTTCCAAAGGCAACACACTCCATCCATGAGAAAACATCTATACACTGGAAGGCAAGAACAGCAAAGTGTCTATGAAAGGCAGGCAGGGCCTCTGTCCCACTTGAATGAGAACCTGAAGGCATTTCTGTGGTTATCATTAGTGGTATCCATGCTGCATGTCCAGCCCAGTTCCCTCTTTGTACATATTGTTAAATAACAATCCCATCTTTTCGTTGCATGGATTTGTGTTTAAGACTTTTATGGAACATAGAGAATTGTTCAGTTGATTTAGATTTATAATCTAATAAAGGGAAAATGCCAAACTGTCATCTGAATAGGAAGGCACTTTTTTGTTTATAAATTTTAAATCCGAATTTTATTTATTTTTTCCATTTTAAAGTTTTTATTTAAATTTCAGTGAGTTACCATACATGTAATATTAGTTTCTATTGTACAATATAGTGATTCAACACTTCCATACAACACCTGGTGCTCATCACGACAACTGCACTCCTTAATCCCCTTCCCCTATTTCACACCTATCACCCTGCCCATCTCCCCTCTGGTAACCACCACTTTGTTCTCTATAGTTAAGAGTCTATTTTTTGGTTTGCCTCCCACATACCACATCTTCTTTATCCATTCATCAGTAGATGGACATTTGGACTCTTTCCATAATTTGGCTATTGTAGATAATGCTGCTATAAACATCAGGATGCATGTATCCCTTTGAATTAGTACTTTTGTATTCTTTGAGTAAATGCCTAGTAGTGCAATTGCTGGAACGGAGGGTAGCTCTATTTTTAACTTTTTGAGGAACCACTGTTTTCCAGAGACACTGATTTTTAAAAACTATTACCCTACAGTTTGGGGCAGAAACATTGAACACTATGTGTCAATTTCAACCTGTAATGCAGCAAACATATTTTGCCTGAAGTAACATGGACTTGCATAGGAAATCACAATAAAATCATGCCTGCAACTTTTTTTATCCTACTATTGCCATTTTTTCTTCCCATCCTCTCTCCCCAACTATAGCTATATTTTTTCAATTTTTGATGAATATTTATCACAAATGCCAAAGTTCAAAATACATTTATATTGCTTTGTTAAAAATGAGATACATGAATAAAATACCCAAGCAAATAGAGAAACACTCAAAAGGGGTTGAATTTTAGATGTACTTATCTCAGATGAACTTAAGTAAATTGTTTCAAGTATATCGATTTTTGGTTAGAATGGATCTGACTAATTATACTGAAATTTGCTTGAATGGAAAACTTTAGAGGTCAGTTCTCCATCGCCCATCCTTGTGACCATAAAACGGATTTTGGGGCTATTCAAAATTCAATTTTGGGTTATTCTGATCCTGTGATTTATTTTCTTATTTTTTATTTAAATTCAATAATCAACATATTATTGATATGACTAATAACATCATTAGTTTTGGATGTAGCAATCAATTATTCATTAGTTGCATATAACACCGAGTGCTCACCACATCATGTGTCTTCCTTAATGCCCATCACCCAGTTACCCCAACCCCCCACCTACCTCCCTTTCCACAACCCTCAGTTTGCTTTCTGGAGTCAAGAGTCTCTCATGGTTTGTCTCCCTCTCTAATTTCTTCTCATTCAGTTTTCCCTCCCTTCCCCTATGATCCTCTGTGCTATTCCTAATAAAAATGCTTTAACACAACTAAATTACCTAGTGTTACTTTTATTTTTCACATTCCCAAAATAGCAATGATAGGAATGCCATTTCCAAAAGATGGGAAGAAGAGATATGAGAAGAATAAAAGTGCATGAATAAAACATAAACTGATATTATTTCCTAAATAATCAAGGACTGAATTTATTGACATCATGCAATTTAAAGTATGCATAACACCTTTTCTTTGTTATCAAATGCTGTATAACAAACCACCCCAAAATTTAGTGGCTTAACCCAGTAATGATATTGAATCTCCTCATAAATCTGCAATTTGAGCAGGGCTTAGTGGGGGCAGCTTGTCTGGGTTCCACTGTGTCAGCAAGGGCAGCCTGAAAACTAGTGATGGAATCACCTTAAGGCTTGCACATTCATTTGTCCGACAGTTGATGCTGGGAAGACTCAAACAGCTGGGAGCTTTAACAGGTAGGGGTCTGGGGAGCCTGGGTGGCTGGCTCAGTTGGTTAAGCGACTGCTTTTGGCTCAGGTCATGATCCCGGAGTCCTGGGATCGACTCCCACATCGGGCTCCCAGCTCACCGGGGAGCCTGGTTCTCCCTCTGACCCTCTTCCCTCTCATGCTGTTTCTCTCTCTCTCTCTCTCTCTCTCTCTCTCAAATAAATAAATAAATAAAATCTTAAAAAAAAAACAGGTAGGGGTCCTCAGGCATTTCTCCTTATCTCTATGTGATCTCTAACTGTGGTCTCTCTAGCACGGCTGCTTCAGGAATCCCAACTTCTTGCACACAATCCTAGAGTTCCTCAGATATGTTTCCTGAGAGAGAATGACCAGGTGGAGGTTCAATTCCCCTTTAACGACATAACCTTAAAAGTCATGTAATGTCACTTCTACCACATTCTATTCATCAGGCAATCACAAAGCCCCACTCAGGTTTAAGGGGAGAGAAAATAGATTCCACTCCCTTTTTTTTTTTTTTTTTTGACAAGTTTCTAGAATATATAGGACCAGAAATACTACTATAGCCAATTTTTTAAAAAAATACCTGCTGCCTTATATCTCAAAGTAGCAACTAATTTTACCCTATGCTACTTTCTGCCCTCTACAATCCTAGCTCCTATGTACTGATCTTCATGGAAGTAAATAAATACAAACCATGCAATATATTGGGCTCTATCACAAGTATGTATTTTCTTGAAATCATACGCACATACATTTGACAGAATGGAGTGTGCACACTACCCATGTTCTTGTGTTTCTTATAAAACTGCTGCTGTATTTTCACAAATAAGTCCATTTTTTAAGTACAAACGTCTTAGCAAATGCACGTGAATAATTCAATCTGATTTATTATAAAAACCTGGAGCTCCGAAAGTTTTAGAGGGTTAGGGAGAAAAGAGCTGGACAGAATGGCAGATTTCACTCTAGCTCCTAGCTTTTGTTTATGTCTGATTCAGCTAAAACTCAGATTCATATTTCCTTCTGCTTCCAAAGCATGAATAGCAGGTAGTGGAGAAGATCGATTAAGAAGTTCAAATGGAAAATAAGAAACCTGTTCCAGGACTGCTTTGGGAGGCTTTGAAGTTCCTGCCTGGGGGAGTTATGAGACTACACATTTAAGCTATTTGTAATGAAAGGAATGGTTTTCATTTTACCAGTTAAGCTAAATTCTTGCCTTTAGAAATAACTTTTCTCCATAACTAGTTATCATGGTCTAAAAACTTTACTTTTTATTTTTTGCTATCATTTATAGTTTCTCCTGGAATTAAAAACGGAGAATTTTAATATTAGAAATCTATAAAAAGAAGTAATAAGTTAATATCATTATGTCAGGAAGGTGACTTTTTTCTCTCATATATGTATATATGTTGAATGATATGAATGAACATCTACTTTATTTCAAAATAGTGCATAACCCATAAGCATTAAGGAATGTTAAATAATTACAGTGTGAATCTCTAGTAATATAGCAGGAAATGCCCTGAATTTGCAAATTAGAAACCAAAATTTGATTTCTGAGTTCACTCTTGAGTTGCTCTGTGACCTTCAACAACTCACTTAATTAACCTTCCCATATGAAAAAGGGAGATGTTAACTGCCTTATTTCTTGCACTACTTTGTTGTGAGGAAAAAAAAAATGGGATAGTTACATTGAAATTGCTTTGAAAAATAAAAATAATGGTATGCTTGCATGGCTCTATAAGTAATACTGGACTTGGTATCTTTATTCTCCAAATCTGCCTGATTGTACCTTGATAAAGCACATCACCATTCACTCAGTTACCAATCCAGGAACCTGGGGTCATACAGACCCTTCTTGTCTAAGTGCTCCCTACTCTGAGTGCCTTTGCATGCTCTCCCATTGCCAGGTCTACAATTTCCCATTTCTGGTGCTGACTATATCAATTCACTCTGTACAACTTAATTACGAAGCTTCCCCTCTGAGAAACACTTTATGACGTTCCAGTCATATTAGATAAGTAGAAATTCTGGTGAATTTTAAATCACTTTCCTCGAATTCCTTTTATAATATGCTCATTGATTTAGGTTAAAAACTACCTTTAAAGCATTTCTAAGCTGATAATAAAACTGATATATTAAATGTGATAGGCAAAAATAATTAACCTCTTTTTGTTAACTTATCACCCTATTTAAGTCTTAAAAATCAAATTAATACAATCATGTAGTCTAAACCCTCCTAGTTAATATAATAAAACCAGACATTAATTTCAGAATATGAACAAAGAACCAACTACTGATATTTTTAGAACACTATCCTAAATAAAAATATTTAAAAGATAAAAGCTAGAATAAAATATGAAATCACATAGAAATATAAATGAAATTTGGAATCTATATTTTAAGTGGTACTGAGCTAAGTCTTAATTTTAAGTGCATTCATTACAACAAATCAATAATAAACTTAAGAAATATTAAAAATACACGATAAAATGAAATAAACTATAAATCATTTATAAAATCAAAAACCATGAAAAGAAAATAAGAATAAAGTGAATTGTTTTAAAAATCACCAAAATATATTAAGTGTAACTGGACTCTAATTAAACCTGAAAATCTCTATGAAATGAGTTTTTTTATATAAAAAACAAAACAACAGGCAAAGTACACCTGAAAAGATCAAGAACTTAAAAGGTTTTTGGAAAGTTACCCTAAAAATTTCCAGGAATTGAAAAAAGAACAGATTATTTTCATATTTAATAAATCTTTCTGAAAAAAAATGTTTTATTTAAAAAATAAGCCCTAGTCTGTTTTACGGATATAGACCAGACTACCTTGTCTGATATGCTTATACACAAAAACTTTTTGTCTAGTTAAAAAGCAGCTTAATAGCAAACTCAAGCCTACCATTTGACCATCTGACTTCCAATTTTTGGCACTGCCCACATATGGCCTCCTTTCCTTGCTGACTGTCACAAAGGCAACTTCCTTTCCCCACCAACTGCCCTGAAGCATGACTGCTTGTGGTTTTAGATGTCTTCTGGGCTCAAAAATATAAATTCCACATCTGCAAATATGACTATTATTTAAACCACACCATCCCCATAATAGTTTCCAAATTTTAAAATACCCAATCCAATCCTTTCTGAGTAATACTGCAACAAATAGTTATAAATTATATTGATGTCTGTTTGTTTATTTATTCATTTACTTATTATTTCCAGGCAATATAGCAGTATAGAGCCCTATTTTGATGTTTATAAAAAAAATAAAGTATCAGAGAAGTTTCTAGGTGGCAGATATCTAGCACTACACATATGGGAATGAGTGCTGTGACTTTTGAGTCAAATAGCCCACAGTCACTCTTCTTTCTTTTTGGAAAGCCAAACATCATCTTACTAAAAATGCTCATACCACAATTCCACAGAAGTCTAATAATGCAATCTTTCAAAATGAGCCACTAAGCTTTTTATAGTGCCAAACTGCCTAATTAAGAAGGTCAAAGGCTGCAGAAGAGCTGAAGGTCAGAATAACAGTGTTAACACACCAGAGATGTAAGGCCCATTCCAGACACTCTCGTTTAATGTGATATGGCAGGCATATTTCCCAGGCTTTCATGCTGATTGTTAAACCAAATAAATAGTGGTATATACTCTACACTCCTGAACAGTAATACTTTTACATTATTTTATGAAGGCATTTAAAAAAAAAAAAAACTGTTTCCTGGAAACAGTTTAGTTACAGTAGCTCCTTGGTACAAATTCCTTAGTCATGAATTTATAAATCATCAAAAATCAAATCCTAAATATCAGCAGGTTCTTACACCAGACTTTCTTTATATATGGTGTAATCAAAACAGTATAATACAACCCCTTGGAAATACCTCAGCAGAAAACAATAAAACAGACAGAAACTCAGATAGCTATATATTATTGATAAATTTAAAGTATGTGTCAAGCTGAAATTTCAATAAAATGTGAAAGTCATAATGCACAGCATTGATTTTCATCCACAGAAATTGAGAATTCACTTACATACACCATGGGATCTCACAAATGCTTGGAAGCTTAATGCTGAATATAAGATCTGAATAACTGACTGTGACATTTCCCTCCGAATCTTAACACCTTTGTCCTCCGAACTAGTTCATTACCGCATCACAAGTGTTCCATTCGCCTTATACTAAGATCTGTTCCCTTTGAAATCCAGATGCTGATACTAAAGGATGGTTTGGTTTGATTATGTCAATTGTGATCATAGCCTAAATCCCATCTCTTCTTTCATCTTCAGGCACTACTGGATTATAAACTGAAAAAATTGACATTCTATCTCTGT
Organism: Zalophus californianus; assembly: GCF_009762305.2. Lineage (NCBI taxonomy): Eukaryota > Metazoa > Chordata > Mammalia > Carnivora > Otariidae > Zalophus > Zalophus californianus. The sequence continues at coordinate 41,661,742 of NC_045606.1, read as the reverse complement.
TAACCTTTAGAGATGCTCAAGGAACTACTACTCGTTTGTGAAGCCATCTAATTGCTAATCTATAATCCTTTTAATATGCTCTGCTTTTTGGATTGATCCATTGCCAGCTGACCTAACACTGCCCATAGCTATATTAATCCTATTATTCACATCCTATTACAGAGTATCAGTTAAACTCTTTAATGAATCCTGAAAAGCTTCCTTGCCAGACACCAATATTAAGGATGATTACACATGTATTCATTCTCTTACTCTTAATTATAAAGCTTCTGATTGTACTAACTGTATTCAGTGGAGTTCATAGTTTTTCTTCTCCACAGCTATCTGTGAGCTGACACTAGGTTTTGAGAAGTAACAGTTTTTTTAAATGTCATTACCATACATATTGTTTTGATCCTCCTCAATGGTAAATAAATTCACAAGATAAAATGTTGTAATATATTTAGAGATTAAATCCTGTTGTAAGGTAAATAAAGTGTATGGGATATGGTAGAATTAAGTAGGGTTTATCAAGAGTAGATAAAATATTCAAGAAAAAGGTTTGCATTTTGAGTTCCTGATATATTCACAGAACCATTAATCCCCTAATAGGATGGATAAATCTGTCTTGGATGATAAGCCCACTTGTTAAGGGGAGTACATTCTCTATTGAATTAATCACCCCATATGAAAGCGAAAAGTATCATCAGCCTGCCTGAAAAACGATGATACCTTATCATCAATTTTAGTCTGATGAGTGGGTAAAGAGAATAGTTTTTTTTAAACCCTGTGAAATGTACTGGTAATGTGACTACTTTTATCTTTAAAAAATCTGAAAAACGAGATTTATAGAAAAAAATGTATTGTTGATGATTTTATTGTGTTTCATGAAAGGGCGAATAGGGTTTTAAGGTGGTTAAAAGCTCTGGGAACTGGAGTTTGTGGTTAGGTGAGGAGTTGGAAATCTGCAGAATGGAAACATATGTCTGTACAAGAGGAGTTGAGCCAGTACCCAGGAGCTGTGGATATTAGAAGTACCTAGAATCTTGGGAGATAATTAAAATCAAATATGCACAATAACATTGGTGTCACTGCAATCTCCCTCTAGAAGATATGACACATAGAGAAAGTTCTCAACGTAAAGTTATCACTGCCCTCTAATACATACTCACTTTGCCAAATCATAATGATAGCTTGAGTTGTATTTAAAGACCGGAGTCTTTTTTTTTTTTTTAAGATTTTAAGTAATCTCTACACCCAATGTGGGGCTCAAACTCACTACCCCGAGATCAAGAGTTGCATGCTCTACCAACTGAGCCCCTAAAAGACCATGGTCTTAAGCAAAACTTTACATTGGTCTCTCTTTGAGACACTGATCACCAGAACTTCCATCATTTTGTTTACCCCTGGGTATTTGAGTGTGAGAAAAGTAGGATGTCAATAAAATATAGAACATCAGGTTAAATTAAATGGATATATTTTTAAGGATAAGTATGTCTCAAATATTACATGTGACATACTTATACAAAACAAACATCTATTGTACATCTGAAATTCAAATTTAACTTGGTGTTATGTATTTTTATTTATTAAATAAATATGGCAATACTACAGAAGGGGCCCAAAAGTGTGGAGTGAGGAATAGACAGTCTATAACAATACCACAGGTAATTTTTTAGCTATGGATCTTCCTAGGTTGACTCAACAATAAGATTCCTCCAAAGATGTGGCTTTGGGGGTAATGATATTAAAATTATCCATCTTAATGTTTCACCATTTTGGTGGACACCTGCTTTTTTCTCTCCCTGACTTTACTTTGAAGCAGTATTATTTAACTCAACCTTTGGAACATGATTTTAAAGAAAGACTATATATAAAAGTAAAGTAATATTGAATTAAATGAGACCTTTCCCTGTACAAGTGCAATTTTCAAAACAGCAAGAGAGAGATTTTACACAGTAAAGTAAAAGCATTAGAATTGAAACTCAAACCAACTAAAATAAATTCACACTTCAATTGTGACCTTCATAGCCCCCTAAATGCATTTTAAACAGTAGGTTGCTTTTCTTTTTATAGTGGAGAGCTGCATGTAATCATAAAGGAGAACAGCAAATGTATACACTGAGCCAGTTATGTAGGGAACTCGCCAGGTCCATATTCCCCCCTGCCAGCCCTACTTCTTTCCTGATGTGTTTACCTTAGAACTACAACTAGAGTTTGATCAGCAGTACATATAAAGTTAAGGTTCAGTAGACAAATGACTGTTTGCATGTACCCTCTTGTACACATGGCCCATAGTCATTCACTATCTCTGGTAGAAAGAGAAGTGCAGTATAGTTTAAATTGGATAGAAATAGTGAGATTTATAGGAGTCATTTTCACATAATCTAGAAATTTCACAAATCCCTCTTTTATGGCATAGCTATATTTTATTTGACAGTTTTGCCAATCCTAGCTTTTGGGAAGTCCTTAATACAAAGAAATTACCTTCATATCTAAATATACAATTTATTTTTCTGTCTCTCACAGATACTCTTACAGATTTTTTTTTTTACTTTCTTCATTGATTTAATTCAAACAATTCCTCAACTCTCTATTACAGTAGTAATTATTGTTTTTTCACGGTACATCACTGTTATAATTTAATGTTATAAGTCTTATTAGTAACTTGCTATTATAGATATCATTAAATTCTATAAAGTTCATAGCATCCTACAATTACTCACAAATGTTCAAATTTTAAAAACATTTGCCAAGGCTACTGTAGAAATTTGGAGACAAAGACCAAATACATGCTTTGTAATGAAATCAATGTATATCCAGAAAGGCTTGCAGTTTGTGTATATTGAAAAACAAAATAAAACACAAAACAAAACATGCTGTAATCAATGCAGCAGGCCAACAGATGAGTGGGATATGCCAGCCTTACTCGTTCAATCTACATTGTTATGAAGTCAGTAAATACAACTATTAGCAGCAAATTACTTTCTAAAAAATAAGATAGAAACAATAATTTAGGTCATTTGCTGAAGGACAATTCATCGCCTCCTTTTAGACCAGTATTCAAAACAAGATTAACATTTTACTGGACAAAAAAAAAAAAATACTGCATGGTCAAAACAAAAGTAATATCATATGTAGAATTTTAGGAATAAAATATTTTCCCCTTTCCTTCTTTGGGGGTGTGTTTTTCTTTTCTTCTTTTTTTTTTTTTGATTGAGAAATATTTATTTAAGCTCAAATGTATAGATCTTAAGTACAGAACCCCTTGAGTTCTGATACATGTATACACTGCTATAACCACCACCTAATTAAAATACATAATATTTCCATTACCACAGAATATTCTCTTGCACTTCCTTCCAAACAATTCCCAATCACAAAAAAATAACCACTGCTCTGATTCTATAAGATACAGATTAATCTTGCCTGTTTTTGAACTTCATATAAATGGATTCATTCAGTATGTACTTTTTCCCCTGTGGCTTCTTTTCTGACTGGGATACTTCTTTCCATTTCAGACAAAGGAATAATTATAAAATATGGAGCTCCAAGATTCTCCTCACTGCAGTCCAGCTCCATAGTATATCCACTTCTTTTTCTCTGAAGAGTATCATTTTGCATCTTGCAGAGAAGATCATGGGGCCACAATCACTATGAAGCCCCTACTGAATTCTTTTGTGTTGGCTCAGCCTTGATATTTTCAAAATCACCATTGTGTGAGGAAGTAGCCAGTAGTACTCAGAATCAACAGAATGAACATGAATACTATTCTATCAAGTCATGTGGATCTTCCAAAAGAGTCTCTTTTTCTTTGCTTTATAACACATACTAGCAATTAAACCATGGGACACTGATGGAAAATAATAATGATACTGATTTCCCCAAGTCAACAGAGTGTTGTACATCCAGCATATTAAATTTTTGTCTTGATTTTCCTTTCTGGAGGATGTAAAGTCTTAGATCCATCTTTTATATCCTTTGTGAAATATGGTAATGCTTTATTTATTGGCAATCTGACTCATCTGATTAATATGCCAGAATAAGTACTGCATATACTGACAAAGTTTCTAGGCAAGAGTAGCTGATCATTTATATTTGGCTATATTTTTGTTTTTATCAGTCAATTTTTGCATTAATTACAAGGTATTTATACTGATTTATGTAAACTAGTATCAATAGTGCTCAAAGCTCCCCTTTGGATTTCTGACATCTTCCTCAGCCATGAACCAAATGAAATCATCCATGAGAAATCTAGCTAGCTGCTTGGATACCAAAATGTACCTCTCTAAACATTAGTCCCCCTTCAGGTTCAAAGAAGCACTAACTCTATAAATACATATAGAGTGCAAATGACCTTTAGTTGTCTGCATTTGATTGTCTTGATATGTATCTTTGAATCCCAAGTCATGTATTATATATAACACATTGTACCCCAAATGTTGTGAGGATGTTTATTATGCAACACCTTTTGTCTTCTTAAAAGCCATGCAAGGTCTCATATAGAATTCAGGAACACACTAATCTACACACCATGTAATTTTTCAACATCCTATATGCTTCCGTATCATTTTTCATATTCAAATAGATTTATAAAAATAAACAGTTTTAGACACACAGATGGCTGGTTAGTATGAGTTGCACTAAAGAGCTTCTGAAAGATATTATTATGTAACTTTTAGATTAAAAGATGTTTGTAAATGTTTATGACTATCTGATATGAGAATTGATCGATCTAACAAGCTTAAACTGCATTATGTTTCACAAAACAGTTATAACCTTGAGGCAAAGCCATCAAATAGAAATAGCAACATTAATCAAAAAACGGTTCTCCACAATAATTGGAGCTTTAGTAAGAATAAGTGTACTGAAGCAAAACAGTTGGTTAACATTGTATACTCTGCTGAATAAGCAAATGTATCTTTATGTTTACTGTAATAGAGAGGATCTTCCTGAAAATAATGGACTCAAATCCCTTCTGGAAGATAAGTTTCACCACCAAACCAGCCCTGCTTTTCTTCTGAATATTTCAGTTCAACAAGTATTGATGCACTAGATGATATGCTAAACTCAAGTTTTTCTTTTTTTCCTTAGATAATAAAAGGATCAGATCAATAAAATTCTTACTTTTAATATTGTAAAGAAAATTAGAAATGTTTCCTGAATTTGTTATCAAATGGCCAAAATTTGTAATTGTTGAACAGTTGTTGTGACACATTTTTATTGGAAAATTATGAGGGTATAATTATTAAATACATATTGATCAGATAAAAATATGGCCCATCTATGCTATTGTTTTATTTCCAACAAGTTCATCATAGATAGGGAAGTTCAGCTATAAAAAACACAAGAGAAATTAGCCATTGGACTATAACCCATTACTCATTTTTTAAATTAATGTTTAAGGACTTAATCTATACTATTATTTCAAGGCTGCCAAATGTTCCCTGGTTAAAATAGGCAAGTTTAATTCTATAATTCTAGTGCTCTCTGGATACAACTACTCAAAACATCTCAGGACACTTCCATTGTCAGCCTCTTTGCTATCTCCTTGGATGTCCATTACTTTCTCATTTCTGAGCACTTTTTCCTGTTGTCCTATGTATAGCATGTATAGCAGTCTTACACCACCTTCCTAATTACCACATATGCTTATTCTACTCCTTATTTTAAATTGTGAAATTTACTTATGTTGCGAGATATTCTTCAGTTAGCACAATCCAGGCACTGATTCATACATTTAGCTTTAAGACCACCTTTGTCTTCTCAGTGTAAGTACACACATATATTATATATATGAGTGTACCTGCATATCATTTTCTTGGGTGAAGAATAAACACAGGTCAATGTATGAATACATAAAAGAGTTATAAGCAAAGTTCATCATTGCTGTTTATTAACAGCTATATTGTAAAACATAATTCTCTAATAATCTAAATACAACCCTATTGTGTTGAAGCAGCGTCATGCTTTGAAATATTAATCCAAACGGGTCTCTTCTGCCAAATGTAAACCAGTATTATTCACATACTCATATAAATTTCAAGCTGATTATCTCTGACTGAGAGGCAGTAATGAGAGTAATATAACAGGGAGATCTAAATTAGAACACAGATATTTTTTCATGACAATAAAAATGCAAATGTGATCCTAATTAATTAATATGCTAATAGTTCTCTATTTATAGATAGTAACTCAAGTCTAGCTTGGACTAATACATATAGAATTCCTTCAATTCTCTTCTTCAAAATTAGGTAAGATTCCTGAGGGTAAGAACAAAGTCTAATCTGTTTTCTGTAACTTTTTCATAGAAAGAAATTGTGCTGTTCGAAAAAGATGTGATTGTATTAATATAATTGCAATACTGCCCTAACCTGATACAAATCTCAGACTTTCCTATCAGGTACTATATTAATTGAGGAGAAGAAGGCTGGAACAACTTTGATTTTTCAGGCAGAAAGGCTATCAGGAAACTTTTCTTGTGAATCCACCGTCGTTAATTCATTTAGATCAGCCACTTATATAATGTCAGGAATTTGAGTTTTTGAAGATGGTGGACACAGAGCTTCAATGTCCTATTCTCTGTGTGTCTGTGTATATGTGTGAGAAATTATCTATAATAAAATTTTAAAATGAAAAAGAAAAAATGCCATTCTTCTATTATAAAGAAATAGATATGCCTTTTTAAAAATCTCTTGGCACATTTTAGATTTTTTTTAAGTGTTTTACAAAAGAAGTTAATATTTATAGTCTAGGGTTGCTATCTGATTTTCATTCTGTCAATTTTTTCCACTCGAGAGGATATACCAGCGTCTACCTTGAAAATATGTAGAAATATAGTAAGTTTTACTGCAGCTGGTAGAGTATAATTAGAATACATGTTGTCCTAAAAAAAAAAAAGAATATGTATTGTCCTGGTAATTCCTAAATAGAAATCTGATATGAGCTCTAAGGGATATTAAGGAAGCCATTCCCTGATAATAGAATCCTTGGCCAGATTACCAGTTACCAGAGAAAGTAGCAAGGATGAAGATGTGACAAAGAAAAAGCAGTTCCTGCCAAGCAGTTACTAAGCAAAGAACTCTTAGGATTTCATGTTGTTGTGTTACTTATAATAATTCAATGACATGGTAAGTGCTTTCCAATTCAAAAACAATTGGAGCTAACGACAAAGCAAAATATACTATTTGAGCGTGACAACCAACTTAACTGGGAAGGGAAATCCTCTTCTATTTGGAGGAATTGTAATTTTCTCATATAAATAGTTACTATCTATTCTGATGAAGAATTCAATTTCAAGCACAAGAGGAATAAAACATCAGTCTTAGTAATGGATTTCAATCTGGAATGGAAGACAAAAATAGGTGTGTGTATTAAAATATGTTAATTTTAGTGCTCACATAATATCGTAATATGTTTTTAATGTACTTTGACAAACTGGAAACAACCCACATTAACAGAAAATAACAAATATGGTTAGTCTATGTGTCCAGTTGTTAATTTACAAGCAATGATTATTATACTTCCTGTCATGTATTTATAATGAAATAGGAGCAAAATAAATTAATCTAAAAAACAGTAAGGAGAGGGTATTGTCGTTGAATTTATCACCACTCCAAAACCTAAAAGAAATAAATGGGAAACAACAAGAAATCCATTTTATATATATTCTATTACTAGCACAAGAGAGTTCAATTGGATATGTGGAAAAGTTGCCAGAGCCCTGGGAAAATGTACTCTATTTAACCTGTCAATAGCAAACCCCATCAGCATAATGGAACCAATACTCAGGTTTCCAAGTGGGTTGAATGACATTGATAACTACATTCACAAAGAATGGTCAATATAAAATATGATTTTCTTAATAGAAAAAGGCATAAAACTGATAATTAAATAAACTTTTAATAATGAAAATGTCATAGGTATGGAAGTGCTATGAATCATTCATACTTGACTTAAAAGTGAAAAACAGCACACTCACAGATTTCCCTTTGCCTATTTTGGAAGGCCTCCATCAATCTGATTTCAGTTGTAATCACAGTAACTTTATTCTGTCCTTAAAGGGTATATAAATTGAGTAAATGATAGAGATATGACCACATGATGAGCCAGCATGGATGGAACTAATCTTTAAGAGTATACTTTTCACTAACTGAGCATCATTTCCAGAGATACCATGGATATTATTTAGGAATAAGAGTTAACTAAAACACTATATTTTATTCTCATTTTTTCATTTATTCAACCAACCAATATTAAGTACTTGCTTACTAAATGCCAGGCAACACAGTTAGATCCTATGTATTAAAAAAAAAAACTATTCAATAATTCTTTCCTTAGATAGTTCAATCACTTAAAGTGGGTATTGAATTGTAGTTACAAGTATTTTGGGGAAGAGCAGATATCTGGTCATTGTTCTTAATAACTTCAGAAAAGATTGTTTTAAGTATATAACTGTCTGAATATTGATATAGCAACATGATTCATCTGTCATTTATCTATTATTCATATATGCTTGTTAGTGCTTATTTATTTATTTATTTATTTAATTTATTTTTAAAGATTTTATTTATTTGACAGAGACACAGAGAGAGAGGGAACATAATCAGGGGGAGTGGGAGAGGGAGAAGCAGGCTTCCCGCTGAGCAGGGAGCCTGATGCAGGGCTCGATCCCAGGACCCTGGGATCATGACCTGAGACGAAGGCAGACGCTTAACGACTGAGCCACTGAGGCGCCCCACTGCTTAGAAATTTTAACATTTCTTAACTGAATTTCTTTTGTAAAGGAGGGACATGTATTACAATAGGGAAGTTCTAAATATGAGCACAATCCTCTGCATGGAGATACTTTTAAATCATTTGTCAACAAAAATAATGTTTTAAATGAATCTAACAGAGAACCTTTAGAGTTTCTGTTTCCAGAGCTATGACGTATTATGCAATTTGCTGTAACCTGGGAGAAGAAGCCATTTGGGCTGATTTATATCATCATACTTCTCCCGAAGGAAAAGGGGGTAATCCTCCTCTGCTGCTTGCTCTCTATATGACTTGTAGTTAGTTTCTTAATGTCTCAATTTCCTAAATTAAAGTAGAATCCTTCCTTCACAGAAAAGTGTAGGACTAAAGTGAAAATGTCTGATCCATATATGGTATTCAGTATATGGTAGGATTTTTTCCTTCGCATTTTTACAATTGGCTCAATTTGTAATGCCTTGAAAACCTTACCCATCCCTGAGAGATGGGTAATGAAGGGAAAAAATGTTTGCTGTAGTTTAGATGTGGTCCTCTTGGAATCACTACTTTCTCTCCTGATGGTCAGTAAATGGAGTACAAATACAGCTCAAATGGAAGCCATAAGGAGAAGCCACTGGAGTAGAATTCTGATGGCTTTAAATGCTACATCTGAAATAGCTTTATGTGCTTAATAGCTTTCCACCCCACTCCTGCCAGCTACATTTCAGAAAAGGGCAAGTTATCAACTTCCTGCCATTTCCCTTCTCACATGTCTATCCATATTTTCCCTTTAATCCAACTAGAAAGAGGGAATAAGTGGTTCTCCTCAAATTAAAGGCCAGTCCTTCTACCTAGACGCCTCCTCCTGCCTCCTCCTATGTTTTTTCTTCCTCTACTGGATGTAGCCCAACACTGTCAAAACATTCTGAATTCTATACTGTCTCCCATCTCCCAGATAAGACATTCATGGACTCCTGTGTCCCCACTCCAACTACTGTCCAATATTTCCACTTCAGATTCATAATCCAACTTTCCAACTTCCTGGAAAAACTCCTTGAATATATAGCTGGTCACCATTTTTTCACCTCTCATTCATTCCTAAACCTACCTTACTAAGGCTTCTTTCCGCCCACCAGCGTGCCAGAATTGTTTTAGGGAAGTTCAAGGAACTTTCCTTTCCTTTTTCTTTTTTGCTAAATCTAATAAAGGTATTTCTGTGCTTATCCTTTCTGTCCCTCAGCATTGATGAAACATAACTGAACTCTCACTGCTTGAAAACGCTCTCTTTCTCTTTGGCTTCCATAACACCAAAATGCCCTAGTCTTTTTTTTTTTTTTATCTCTGATTTACATCTTCTCTATCTTTAAATGTTGTAATTAGTTAGTACATGACTCCGCAACTCCTTCCCACCTTCATACCTTCTCCCTAAATAATACCAATCATCCCATAGCCTCCAATACCACACCTTTGCTAACAACCTCTTAACTTATACCTTCAACTCTAATATCCATTCTGCCTACAAAATCATATAGCCAACCACTTTGTTATACACTATCTCTACCTCATCTTCCTTGGTCTTCACAGAATGTTCTTGCTTTTCAGTTGACCCTTCCCTAAGGCATGAATTAGAGTTCCCCCTTACCCCCTAAACTTTCATACAATCATAAATATATCATTATAAGTAACATTTTTTAAAGATTTTATTTATTTGAGAGAGAGAGTGAGAGAGAGAGAGAGACAGAGAGTGCACATAAGCAGAGGGAGGGGAAGAGGGCGAGGGAGAAGCAGGCTCTCTGAGGAGCAGGGAACCCGATGAGGGGCTCGATCCCAGGCCCCTGGGATCATGACCAGAGCCGAAGGCAGATGCCCAACCGAATGAACCACCCAGGCACCCCACAAGTAACATTTCATCATTATCATAAATAACTTGGAATGCATATCTCTGTGTTCACATCTGAGGGCAGACCTGACCACTCCATGGTCAGCCTGAGCTCTTGGGGTTCAGCATTAGCCCCAGAGCCCTGGAATCATACTTCTTCCAACATGTGGCTCTTCTGGGACTTCCTAAGTGCCCCCTTTTATAGTAGGCAAACCCTGAAGTGAGAACTAAACAGGTGAGTATTAAGATTCTCCCTAGTTAAGAAGATGATTGCTTAATGAGTAGGAATAAGAGAACACACATATTTGGAGAAAATCCTATGCTTATCTACTACACATGCTACAGGTACTAAAATATCCAGAAATAAAACAAAACAAAACAAAAAAAGCTGGTTAATCTCATGTCTGCTTGATGTACATTTTAATACTGTTCTTTTTTCCTATTTCTACCCAAACTAGCTGCATAAGACTTCTAATGAAGAGACATGAGGATATCAAACTTTCTCAGATAGTACCCTAAGCTTTTGAAATGAAGTCATGTTTTTAAAGTGGAAGTTAATTCCAAGTTAGCTTATTCTTTTTATCCCTAGAGTAGGATAAGTAAGTATGCAATTGATTTTAATTTAATATTCATGGTGTATTACAGCTGCCAGAGAATATAAGAATTTTTTTAAAGAAAGAAAGCACAGCCTGGACCTAACTTACTCTTAGAATTATTGCCAGTGTTGCAAGGACACTCTTGAATACTAAAAAGCATGGATATAGGAAATAACTGTATAAACACATTTTTAAAAGGTAGTGTCTACAACAAACATTCAAAGTAGTTATGTGCTATACAGACCTCAAACTGAGCTTTTTCTCTATGTCATGATCACTCAGTATAAAAATAACGCTGTAGCGTCTCCTGATACAAATTTCTGCCTGAAACATCTTCACCCATTATAATTTTAGAGTTGCTAGTTCAAATGCCATTTCCTCAGAGATGACTTCTCTGACCACTTAATTGGGCACAGATCCCCTTCCTCCCATAGTACTTAGCACTACATGCAATTACCCTGTTTATTCATGTGGGTTTTTTTTTTTTCTCTCTCTCCACCACAGGAACACATTCAAATATATGCTCTGCAAAAACATGGACATTGTCTAATTTCATCAGTATAGCAATGACAGCCATTCCCCAAATATATATATAACACATGCCTGTATGACACTGAACTATTTAACTTCTTCTAAGAGTCAGTGTCCCCATCTGGAAAGGGAGTCTAAATTTTACTCTACAAGATTGTTGGGAGTTAAAATGAAAATAAAATGTGTGAAAGTATTTTATACATAGAAAAAATCTTAACCTATAAATTCAAACTGCAAATAAATATGATACTATTCTTATATATAAAAAATTAGGGGTGCCTGGGTGGTTTAGTCGTTAAACATCTGCCTTTGTCTCAGGTCATGATCCCAGGGTCCTGGGATCGAGTCCTGCATCGGGCTCCCTGCTCGGCGGGAAGCCTGCTTCTCCCTCTCTCCCTCCCCCTGCTTGTGTTCCCTCTTTCTCTGTGTCTCTGTCAAATAAATAAATAAAATCTTTTTTAAAAAACTTAAACAGTTTTTATTTTCACTAAGTGGTTACTAGAACCAGTATGAAACTGGTTAATACCTATGAGTTCCTGGCTCACAAGGTACAATATAAGGGCTATATTATATGGGCCATCGTTAAAAAGGCTGTGTTATATAAGTCATATATATGGCTCATTTTCCGTCACCACTTATGAATTTCAGGTGCTTTTTTTTTTCTTTTACTTCTTCCCATAAGCCTTGTCTCAATGTCTCAAGTTCTCCTCCTCCACTCCTTCCTACTAATCTGCTAACTTGGATATGGCTGTTTAATAAAAATACTGAACTAGCGATATATCCTGGTTATGGCAAATCCTACTGGCTCATTTTCTAGAAAGGGTTTTGACACTTAAAATATCATTTCTTGTACAATCAGGTCTAATACTTTTATCAATTTACAAAGGGGCTAGTGTTTTGATACCCACTCTATCTCATTTTATTTTTAACCCAAAAATTCAGAGAGCAAACAAGAATGCATATGACAGTTTTCTTTTGATCTTCACATCAACAGCAACTTTGTTTTTCCCAATAATAAAATAAATTGATTGAAGTCATTGAAAAGCAAGTAAGAAGGATATAAGAAACACAATAGAGTAAGTTTATAATGACATATTTTGCTTTCATAAGTGAGTTTTAGTGCAAAGATCCCAACCATGTTTTGCAAATGTTTTACTACTCCATAGGATTTTAGAGATGAAAGGATTCAAATGGATATATAAAGACTAAGAAAATTTTAGGCCATACTTAAATGGCTTAGCTGTATAAACAATTCACAATTGAGGGAGTTTGTCAGGTATACCAAGGATGATCTCTCACCAGTCTCTCAGATCAGAACACATCCACGAATGTCACCTGCCTTAAAAGCCTTGCATGACCTCGGTAAGCACTTTGGTTCATATGAACACACAAATCTCTCACCTTCCTAAACACATTTCTTAAATATTTCTCTCCCCCACTACACTGAGAACTCCTGGAAGGCAGAAAGCCTTTAGATTTTTAAGTTGAATAATCCTTGAATGACCAGAGTTTTCATACCATGTATTTATTTTACTATGTTGTTATATAGGACTGTCCTGGGAACCTGTGCAGATTTATGGGTCATTTCCCCTCATTACTTTATGCACCCCAGACTTTTCTATTTTCTGAGGCCTTACATTTGTTTGGAGACATTTTTCCTCTCCTATCTCTGTTGTCACATTACATGTACCTGTAGCAACACCTACTACTCTTATGTCTACTTTAATATATATACAAAAACCACATACGTACCCCCCCCAGATTAAAATAAAGACTGGGGTAGTCTTTAAATATAAAGAGGTGTAGTCACCTCCTAAGCATTTGCCTGGCTATGACTGCTGGGGAAGGACTTTGTCACATCTATCTGGGCTCTTCTGTGACCTTCCTTACTGGCCATGTTTCACATATCTCAGATGGAATTCATTCACCATTTCACTGACTACTTATTATGTCTAGGTTTATTTCATAGGTGAGAAAGCTGAGGCACAGCAAGGGTTAAGCAGTTTGCTTAGGCACACCCAACTACTAATGGCAAAGCAGAGACCAGCCTCAGCTCTGCCTGACACCAACCTACTATCCTCCTCATTACTGCTTACTGAATGAAAGTCATTGTTCTGTCTTACTATTTATCAGACATCTTACTTGGACATATTTTTTAAAAAGCTACTTGTGACCCTTTAAAATACTTTATATTGGAACTTCTAGACATATGCACATGGATAATATGCTTGTCCTAACATAAAACTAGGGGAGACACAATTCCCCAAACTGTGAGAAGTATACACACACCCACACTCATACATCCGAAGGGTAATGAATACCAAGCAAGATACCTGTCAAAATACCTAAAAATAGCCTTAAATACTTCAAGAATTTAGGGCTTGACACCAAACAATAAAACTTGAAAAAGAGCTTGCCAAAGACTGTCATCTTACTAGAAGGTTACTAAATATGAATTCATTTATTCAACAAATAATTCCAGAAGCACATTGATATGTCAGGTGATATTCGAGGCACTGGGGTGTAACAGTGAAAGACAGCTGAGTCTGTGTTCTCATGGACTATATGTGTTTTATGTTTTAGCCTCAATGGCTCTCATTCTGATCTTTGAATAAACCAAGGTCTTTCCCACCACTATTTTAGAGATCGAAAGTCTTAACACATGCTTTTGCCCTTCATCTGGAATGTCTTCCCATACCACCAGCTCAAGCCACAATCACAAAATCCATTTTACCTGGCTAGCTCTTATTGATCTCTCAGTTCTAAACTTAAGTATCACTTTCTCTCTCAAAGAATATGTTTTCTTCTCATCAAAATTATGGCCTTGTTTGCATATTTGTTTAAAACCTGTCTCTTCACTGAGATGTAAATCCTAAGATGTAAGAGTCTTACCTGTTTTGTTCACCAGTTGGTATCCAGCACCTAGCACAGTGCCTGACACAAGTACCCATATGGTTTTGTTCTTGTTTCTTTTCTTATCAAATACTGAACCAGCACTATCAAAAATTCTGGTTCCCTTTCTCCCCAAGATCAACCACAGAGGAACAAAAGAAAGGAAACAGCACATAAACAAACTTGTGAGAAACTCATGGGTTGATGAGACAGTTTTGTGCTGGTATGGCTTAGACTCAAAGCAAGGGGGAAGCCAGGAAAATTGCAGGAGTTTAAACTAAAAGGCACTGTTAGAGTTTTGGTTTTTCTTATTCATGCAATTTCCTTAGAACCAACAGTGCTTGTCTCCTAATAGAGACTTAGACCCTTTTGCCCAAGCATTTTCACAAGTAAATCAGTACTGCACAAATGTATTTTGCCTTTGAGAAACTGTGAAAAAGATAAAGATACATTTCCTGGAAGCAAAGGAAGATGAACAACCAATATTTGCCAGTATATACTGGAGCATATTTTCTGTACCAAATTACAAAGTGTTACACTGTCTTTATCTTGTTCAATCCTGTCTTGATTTACCCCTTAAGAGAAGAGCAGGAGTAATCACCATTTTAGAGACGAGTAAATTGAGGCTTTTAAATTACTTATCCATATTACAGTGTTACAGTGATATAAACAGAATATAAACCTATTTATATATAATTCCAAGGCACATGCTTTTTCTAATACACTAAAATTCTATTAAGATACTCAAAGTCATAATACAATGTATAACACCACAGATTATGTGGTGTTCTAAAAGTATTGTAAGCAAATATCCCATGAGTCAATAAAATTTTTGTCATAGATTGATTTCTGTTTTTATATTTGACACTGTCCAAGAAAATTCTATCATCCGGTAGTCATCATTGGTCAGATTATCTAAGCAATAGAGTGCAAGTGATAGAGCAAGATAGTCATATAATTTAGACCTAAAAACCCGCTCTGGCTTGAATTATGTTGGTAAAGTAATCTTTACCCTATATCTAAGAAACAGTGATCTACTTCAATCACCTTGTGTTTTTGAATAGGATTCTAGCTCTTTTGTGATATTATTTTTTAACAACACCTAGCAAAAGAATACTATAGACACCACTTAAAACATTGCTAGAAACTCTTCCTACCCATTTGCTTTACGGCTCTAATAGATCCATGAAAGTTTAAACAAGCAACTAAATAATGTTACCCAAAGAAGAAAACCTCTTAGTTTGCCATGGCTAATTTATGCTTATATTTTTTTCCTGTATTGAAACAGAATTAAAGAAAATGACCAAATATGGGTGAACTTAAATTAAAAAAAAAAAGTTGGGGGGAGACGAACCATTAGAGATGATGGACTCTGAAAAACAAACTGAGGGTTCTAGAGGGGACGGGGGTGGGGAGATGGGTTAGCCTGGTGATGGGTATTAAAGAGGGCACACTCTGCGTGGAGCACTGGCTGTTCTGCACAAACAATGAATCATGGAACACTACATCAAAAACTAATGATGTAATGTATGGTGATTAACATAACAATAAAAATTATTAAAAAAAGAAAAAAAAGTTGTAGGGTTAGAATTTAGTATTAGGTGACAACATTTGCAAACTAAGAATTTTTTGAAAACATATATATTAGTGATAATGCTGATTTAATACTGTAAGAAGTGCACACATCCATTTGCTAGAAGTTCAGGTGCCCTTTTCTTACTTTTCCTTCTCCAATCTTCAATTTTCCCAGAATGTCATTGTGTATACTACAATATGTTAAAACCATGAAACCATGGTCATTTGATTTGGCCATTAACCAATGAGCAATTGTCCATGCTGTGGTCCCATCATTTCAGATGTCTAGATGTGACTAACAAATTGAATTTTCAGGGGTGTTTGGGTGGCTCAGTTGGTTAAGCAGCTGACTCTTGATTTCAGCTCAAGTCATGACCTCAGGGTCCTGGGATGGATCTGCCCCACCCCATTGAGCTCCCTGCTCAGCATGGAGTCAGCTTCAGGATTCTCCCTCTCCTTCCGCCCCCCTCCCAACTCTCTCTCAAATAAATAAATAAATCTTTTAAAAAATTAAATTTTCATTTCAGACTGAAAATGAAAGGGGGAAGCTGGTGTTCCCTATTATACCATCTTAAGGTATTTAGCCACTTAGTCATTTTTAGAAGAGAAATCCATTTGTAATTATAAAGGCTACCATTCAGTTCTATTCACTGCCATCATTTTAAGTGATAAGTTGCTTGATCCTGACTCAAAATCCTCAATTAATTTCAACAGCAATTCTGAGTATGTATTTAATACCAGGATCAAGGGGGAAGGATTCCATTCTCATTTCACAGCATCTTCTGCTGCTCCCAGGAATCATTTCCCTAAGAGGCAACTACCTAGATAGACTGAAACAATTGTTGTGAAGGGTTGCTTTGCATCAACTTCATTTTTAACTACTAATCAGAGAAACCTAATTAGATGTGCTATTTTCTTATTCCTCAATTTTTCAAAGCAGAGACTTAAAAAGAATTCTTCCTCACTTGTTCCAATTATCAAGTCTGGTTTTAGTGCAGATATAAAATTTGGGTGTTGATTTCGCTGACTCCTTAAACTAAAATTTTCAAGTGAAAAAAAAAGTATTAGAAACTTAGTTATTTGTAATAAAATTATTACAAAAATTAGCTCTACTTGACTAGACTGCTTTAGAACTAAAGCTTTGAAACCTGTCACAGGTCTTAAAAATAAAATTGCTTGAGTAGCTGAGGAGAACTGTATTAAAATGCAAATTTCCAGCTGTTAATATTTCTTCAAAAACCAATAATCCCTGAAGGCCACCAATATGTCATAATACTTAATGGAAAAATATCCCTTAGGCAGAATGGCCTTTCTAAGTTGACTTTTGATTAAACTTAAAATATTATATGGAAAAAAAATTAAAATAAAAAAGGAACATGAATACAGAACTCAACTGAAATGTCATCCAGTATGCAACTAAATGGAAGGGAGGGGGAGACCCATCTTGTGTCACTAATTTGTGAGTAATACATTCTGCTTGAAGATTAACCAACTCATAATTGGTAACATAAAATATATACCTCTTCCCAAACAGCCCAATAATGATTTCTTTGTGTTGATTTATGTATATGCAAGGATGTCCCATTTTGGACCTGGTTAAGAATAATTTTTGGCAACATATACTCATTAGACAAAATGACACAAACTAGATATAAGAATTAAACAGCTATATGTATTTTTTAGCTAAGATTTGTAGAGGTATTAGAATACAAAAATACAGAGTTTGTGGAGAGTTTGCCCATTGCTGTAATACTATATAGGATTTGCAAGAAATAATACCCAATTAAATAATTTTATGAAAAATTTTGAATGTTCAGAGAAGTTGAAAAAAATGTGCATTGCATTTCTATGTGTCTCCCACCTAGATTCTACAAATAACATATTTGTACTTGCTTTGTCAGATACCTAAGCATTCGTACATTATAATGAGGGTTTCTTATTCCAGACTGATTGGTCCTGAATGGGAAAGGTCTATCCAATTCACTGGTCAATTAACTGAGTGGTTAAAAATGGAAAGACTCTCATTGATATAAAATTTTCTAAAATTCACATTCTGAGTATTTATATTAGGACAAAGTCCACATATGGTTAAGGTAATTCAGTCAAATCTGTGATCTAAATGTGTCTGTAAGTCTACTTAACCCAAATGATGCAAATACATAAATGGAGCACATATTTTAAAACATCTTTGAATTTCTCCTCCTCTAGACTAGATCAAGGATTTTCTTTGTTTAGTTGTTTAATATCTTTAATTGAGAAATTAATCCAATTCACTGATCTTCAATCCAACATAGGTAAATATCTCTAAAATTTGTCCTGCCATCCAAAGTGCTATCTATCAACTAATAGCAACAAAGGGAACTAGTTATAAATGAGTATGTGTGCTTGTGTATGTATTGACCCATGAAAACCGAAACAGCCATTCTGTGCTAGACAACCTCACAGGTGCAGCTGAATATAAGTGGCCCCAGATTACAAATAAATGACAAGTTAGTACATAAAAAGTAATGTTTTAGATCCAAAATATTCTGATTAAATAAAGCACAAATGGTGTTTGCAGTTGAAAAAAATTCTATCTGTAAAGGATCTAAAACTTTTCATTTAACTTATTTAATATTAAATTTGGTTAAATGAACAAGAGTTTTTATGTAACCTCAAATATACTTAATGCTAATTAGAATGATCTTTAAGACATGCCTCTTCTACAGGATATAAAATCAATGCACAAAAATCAGTTGCATTTCTATACACCAACAAACAGAAGAAAGAGAAATTAAGGAGTTGATCCCATTTACAACTGCACCCAAAACCATAAGATACCTAGGAATAAATCTAACCAAAGAGGCAAAGAATCTGTACTCAGAAAACTACAGAATACCCATGAAAGAAACTGAGGAAGACACAAAGAAATGGAAACACATTCCATGCTCATGGATTGGAAGAACAAATATTGTGAAAATGTCTATGCTACCTAGAGCAATGTACACATTTAATGCAATCCCTATTAAAATACCATCAACTTTTGAGATGCCTGGGTGGCTCAGTTGTTAAGCGTCTGCCTTCGGCTCAGGTCATGATCCCAGGGTCCTGGGATCGAATCCCGCATCGGGCTCCTTGCTCGGTGAGGAGACTGCTTCTCCCTCTCCCTCTACTGCTACCCCTGCTTGTGCTCTCTCTCTGACAAATAAGTAAATAAAAATCTTTAAAAAAATGAAGAAAAAAATACCATCAACTTTTTTCACAGAAATGGAACAAATAATCCTAAAATTTGTATGGAACCAGAAAAGACCCCAAATAGCCAGAAGAATGTTGAAAAAGAAAAGCAAAGCTGGTGGCATCTGGACTTCAAGCTCTATTACAAAACTGTAATCATCAAGACAGTATGGTACTGGCACAAAAACAGACACATAGATCAATGGAACAGAATTAAGGCCCAGAAATGGACCCTCAACTCTATGGTCAACTAATCTTCGACAGAGCAGGGAAGAATGTCCAATGCAAAAAGACAGTCTCTTCAACAAAGGGTGTTGGGAAAATTGGGCAGCCACATGCAGAAGAATGAAACTGGACCATTTCCTGACACCACACACAAAAATAGACTCAAAATGGATGAAAGACCTCAAGATGAGACAGGAATCCATCAAAATCCTTGAGGAGAACACAGGCAGCAACCTCTTCGACCTCAGCTGCAGGAACTTCTTCCTAGACACATCACCAAAGGCAAGGGATGCAAGGGAAAAAATGAACTATTGGGACTTCATCAAGATAAAAAGCTTTTGCACAGCAAAGAAAACAGTCAACAACACCAAAAGACAACTGACAGAATGGGAAAAGATATTTGCAAATGACATATCAGATAAAGGGCTAGTATCCAAAATCTCTAAACAACTTACCAACTCAACACCCAAAGAACAAATAATCCCATTAAGAAATGGGCAGAAGAGGGTGCCTGTGTGGCTGAGTTGGTTAAGCGTCTGCCTTTGGCTCAGGTCATGATCCCGGGGTCCTGGGATCGAATCCCGCATTGGGCTCCCTGCTCAGTGGGGAGCCTGCTTCTCCCTCTCCATCTGCCTCTGCCTCTCTGTCTCCCATGAATAAATAAATAAAATCTTTAAAAAAGAAATGGGGAGAAGACATGAACAGACATTTCTGCAAAGAAGACATCCAAATGGCCAACAGACACATGAAAAAGTGCTCAACATCACTCAGCATCAGGGAAATACAAATCAAAACCTCAAGGAGATACCACCTCACACCAGTCAGGATGACTAAACTTAACAAGTCAGGAAATGACAGATGTTGACGAGGATGTGGAGAAAGGGGAACCCTCCTACACTGTTGGTGGGAATGCAAGCTGGTGCAGCCACTCTAGAAAACAGTATGGAGGTTCCTCAAAAAGTAGAAAATAGAGCTACCATACAATCCAGCAATTGCACTACTGGGTATTTACCCCAAAGATACAAATGTAGGGATCCGAAGGGGTATGTGCACCCCGATGTTTATAGCAGCAATGTCCACAATAGCCAAACTATGGAAAGACCCAAGATGTCCATGGACAGATGAATGGATAAAGAAGATGTGGTATATATATATATATATATATATATATAATGGAATATTACGCAGCCATCAAAAGGAATGAAATCTTGCCATTTGCAATGACGTGGATGGAACTGGAGTGTATTATGCTGAGCGAAATAAGTCAATCAGAGAAAGACAATTATCATATGATCTCATTGATATGTGGAATTTGAGGAACAAGGCAGAGGATCATAGGGGAAGGGAGGGAAAAATGAAACAAGATGAAACCAGGGAGACAAACCATAAGAGACTCTTAATCTCAGGAAACAAACTGAGGGTTGCTGGAGTGGTGGGGGGTGGGAGGGCTGGGGTGGCTGGGTGATGGACATTGGGGAGGGTACGTGCTATGGCGAGAGCGCTGTGAATTGTGTAAGACTGATGAATCACAGACCTGTACCCCTGAAACAAATAATATATTATGTTAATATAAAGAAAAAAAAAGACATGCCTCTTCTAACTATTACTTCTCCCTTCTATTTTTATTCACAAAGTCAGAGTTGGGGGCACCTGGGTCACTCAGTCAGTTAAGCGTCTGCCTTCAGCTCAGGTCATGATCTCAGGGCCCTGGGGTTGAGTCCCGCATTGGGCTCCCTGTTCCAGGGGAAGCCTGCTTCTCCCTCTGTGCCTGCCACTCCCCTCCTTGTGCTCTCTCTCTCTGTCAAATAAATAAAATCTTTAAATAGAAAAAAAAAGTCGTAAATGACTTACACAGTAAGAAAATTAATGACAAATGAAATTAGAATAATCAGAAATCATAGCACTTATAATATTTTTATATATGTAATAAATTTAGACATATAATTTTAAAATAAATTAATACTTGGAAGAGTCTTAGTTTATGAATATTTGTAAAAAAATAGTAAATAAATTACTTTATAATAATTCTCAAATTCCCAAGATGAAAAATTTGTGAACATGACATCTATTTACAGAGTTCTTTTTTTTTTTTAATTTTATTTATTCATGAGACAGAGAGAGAGGCAGAGGGAGAAGCAGGCTCCCAAGGAGCAGGGGGCCCAATGCAGGACTCGATCCCAGGACTCCGGGATCATGACCTGAGCTGAAGGCAGACGCTTAACCATCTGAGCCACCCAGGCACCCTACAGAGTTCTTTTATATGCATTTTTATTTGTTCTTTATAATTAGACTGTGAAGTAATAGAGCAAGTAGTTATTTGCCCATTTTATAAGTGAGTAAAGCTGAGATTCGAAATGACTAAGTGATATACCAAGTTGTCAGAATGGTTCCCTAATTCAGACAACACTCAAATTTAGGCCTCATTCCATCCTTGAGAATATACCTTATAGAGACTTCAATATATTTTACCACCTCTGCGTCTTTGCTTTCACTATTATTTTTTTTACTCATATAAAATTGTACAAAGCACTGTTATTTGGAAACATCACGGTACTAACCATAAGATGTGAATTCTCAGGGGAGAGCACTCATGCTGACTATGTGGCCAAGAAGTAGGTTAGACTAATACTATCTCCATTTTGGTAATGATAAAGTTCATTAAAAAGAACATGCCAAATTTTAGAAATAAAGAAGCACAGAAAGGTTTTTTAATTTACTCAGAATCCCATAGGTAATAGCAGGCGAAGTCTGAGTTAATGCTCAACCCTCACTAAATTCAAAGTTCCCTCTTTTTCTATCCCAGAAAGTCCGATGAGAATTCCTTGTGTGTAGTTTTAGGTGTCAACTTGGTTAGGTTACAGTCCTCAGTTATTCAACCAAACACTAATCTAGGTGTTGCTCAGAAGTATTTTAAAGATGTGATGAAAGTCTATAATTAGTTGACTTTAAGTAAGGGAGATTACCCCTGATAATTTGTGTGAGCCTGATTCACTAAATTGAAATGGAGTAAGAGCAGAACTGAAGCTTTCCTGGAGAAGTAGGAATTATACGCATGGACAGCAGCTTTAGCGTATGCCTGAGTGTTCCAGTCTGCCCTTCCTAACAGCCTGCCCTATGGATTTTAGACTTGTCTAGCCAGCACTCACAATTGTAAGTTGCAACAAATGTGTTAATATATATCTCCTACTAATTCTGTTTCTCTGCTTGGATTCTGACTGATCTACATTCAAAAACTTAAATGTTCTGGACCTCAGCTTCATAAAGTTAATTTCTGTATTGGGAAAAATTTCTTTCCAGAAGTTATTCCTTGCCTGATGAGTGTTCATCTAGTCCCCAGTAACTGGCCACCTCCCTACAGTTTGCTAATCATCCAATTGGTACTATTTGCATATTTACAGCATCTTTAGCAGTATCCCAAATGCTTTTGGAATATATTGAGGGTTTTATCTGCTTCTTACTCCAAAAACAAACAGGAAAAGTAGAAGAGTGTATAATCACCGAGGCCAAGGAAGTACAGAATTTCAGTAGGAAAATAGTAAAAAGTATCTAGTCAGGCTATTCAGTTCATTTATGATTGCAGAATTAATTGATGATTCCTAAATTCTTCTGGCTTTGGCATTTAGTTACTCATCCTTCCACTTAATTATCCTTAATTGTATCATGACAAACAAATTGGAAATTGACAAAAGGCCCAGTGAAGGCAAGAAAACTTGTAGGTTTTCAAAGAGTAGCTGGAATGCCATCCTCTACCCAATAAGCATGGATTTCTGGTATCTCAAAATAAAATCATGGCTAGAGAGTTTAGAAATAAGGAATGAAAAAATAATGCAAATAAAATGTAGTTTCCATTTTCTTTAGAAGGCATATACTAACTCACGCCTATTAACGTTCATATCCTAGTTCTTTCTGTGTGACAAGGCTGCTCAATTATTTGAAAGTTATATTCACATTTTGGTTCCTGTTTTTACTGAGTAGAGGATTTTTTTTTTCCTACATATCATGATGTTTCATCTCCAAATGAAGACTCAGAAAATAAGGATTCACCTTACCAATTTTACAGATGTCTAAATATCCAGGAATATTTCCTTGATTTTAAAGTGATGAAATTGGCCCATCACGTTCCCATCAATTGCACTGTAATATACGCACAGCAGTTGATAAGATTCTTCATTAGGTACAGGCTATCATAAGTAAGCACAACATATAATCTTTACACAATTTTCTAACGCCAGAAATATAACAAATCTCCTCAAACAGACCTCTACAATTATAATGCAATCCATTATGAAAGCCTCCAAATCCTAAAGTTGCTTTCAAGCATAGCTTTGTGCTACCAGCTGAGTTGCTGATTTTTTAGCTCTCTCATAAAATATTTCTTTTTTCCTGTTTCTGATCCTCTACCTTGCTGGGCAGGCTCATGCCTGGCAGGATTCTTTAGTCCCAAACTAATTGGCAAAAATCCTCCTGGGAAGATGGATTTCCAGCATTTTAACATCTCAGACTGTCTGTAATCTCGCCTATATAAGGGCTATTGGACATAAGCAACTCAATGTTCAGTTTGTCAAATGGCATAATTAATGTGAAACTAGATTTTATTGTTGTATTTTTCCTAGGGCCCCCCAGTGCTTGCATATTAGCATCAGAGTGAATTTCATTATTTTTCTGAGTTTATTATTATTATATTCAGAACACTTAATCTTTTTTATATATTCAAACTAGAATACCATTCTTTTATTTTCCAAATTGTTCTTGCAGAGATTATGCACTCTCGAAGTCATATTAAATCCTAGAGCAAGGGATAAAGTTTTGGTTTTTTTCCTAATTAATTCAATTTGCTTATGCATATTTGCTCTGTCTACATGGGCTTTTTTTTCTTCTTCTTCTTCTTCTTCCCATTCCATGCTTGATGACACCTCTCTAAAAAGAAATTAGCCCAAAGAAAGGAAAAATGAATACATGTATGTCAAAATAAGTATGTTCTAATACTTAGATGTAGATGGCCCCTCCCTTCCCACCTTGTATGATTGATTGGCATGTAAATCAAAGTTTTGAAGCACTGAAGGGTTCTCGGGTGTAAAGTATAATTACAGGGTAATAATAATGCACTTATGTCTCACATCAGTTTGACCTGGAACCAAGACTGACTAAGGAATTTGACCTCATGATCTCAATTGTTTCTAATGTCCTCTCAGTTCTTATTCATGGTCCTCTCTTCAGTCTTCTCCTTTTAAAAAATATTCTGTGCATAAAGAATTTCAAAGTGACATTTTATGTAATTGTAAATTTGTATCTGATACAAAGAGGATCTGTAGCTAAGTTCATTATACCAAGTACTCAACAGGTCAGTGCTGGTTAGGTGCCCAAAGTGACATGTCTTCCAAAACAAGGCAAAGGTCTGTTTCCATAAAACTTATTTATAGAATATTAACACCAGAAATAAAATCCTTGAAAATAACTTACTTATTTTATAATAAATAAATTGCAGTTTATTAATGAAGGTTGTCAAAAATCAATTTGTTAAGGAACTGTCATAGAAGCTCAGTCTCCAAAAATCTTATTTTACACACTGTATTCTCTTTGTAAATAACTTAGGGTTAATAAAACAAAAAACATTTAAAATTAAGTTGGTATTGGGGCACGCTGGTGGATCACTTGATTAAGCGTCTGACTTCAGCTTAGGTCATGATCCTGGGATCAAGCCCCGCAGGCTTCACACTCAGCTGGGAGTCTGATTCTCCCTCTTCCTCTGCCCCTCCCCCTTGCTCATGTTCTCTTTCTCATATAAATAAAATCTTAAAAAAATAAAATTAAATAATAAAATTAAGTTGGTATTAATTTACGTTAACATAGCACAGTTCAAATCTTCTAAGCAAATAAATTCTGGATTTCAGGTAGAATGCCTCCAAATAAGACTTTATTTTAATTCATAAAGCCATATTTAAAATTTAAATACTGAGAGAAACTACAGTAAGATAAATAGGGTTTCCAAAATTACTTTCATTTATATACTTTTATGTATAATAAATTGGTACACCTCAATGTGTATATTTGGCTAAATTAACAAAATTATGATATTCCAAGAGCAAAAGTCTATTTCATATCTGCTTTCCAGAGACTGACTGGGTTTATGCAAAAATAATCCACATAATTTTATGGTGATATCACTATCACGAGAATTATTTATTTATTTATTTTAAAGATTTTATTTATTTGACAGAGAGAGACACAGCGAGAGAGGGAACACAATCAAGGGGAGTGGGAGAGGGAGAAGCAGGCTTCCCGCCAAGCAGGGAGCCGGATGCGGGGCTTGATCCCAGGACCCTGGGATCATGAGCTGAGCTGAAGGCAGACGCTTAACAACTGAGCCACCCAGGCGCCCCTATCACAAGAATTATTTACCCTGGCTATCTAAGTAGAGGCTATGAGAAAGAGGCAGATAAATTTCTGTTGCAGAAATATAGCAATCTGCAGGCTAGAAGACCCAGTTTGTTGTAATTTAGATATATCTGGAAAAGGATGGTACATATTAGATATTGCCTAAATACAATTTTATTCAATGTAATCTATCATGAAAAATGAATAGATCATTTCATGATATGATTTTACTGGTGTGACTGTAAAGCAAACATTATCAATCATTTACTCCAGGGTTAGGTCATTAAAAAGAACAAAATCATTGAGCTATTGTTGCTTGAGATAACACTTCTTGAAATTAAGATAACTAGTTCTTTCATTTTTGTCATTTTCAGGAAGCAATGTGATTTGAAGAAAACACCATTTTTTAAAACTCTTTTCATGCGGCAAAGAACTACTATAATTTTAAAATTGCCATTCACTAATCTTCTGTGGGCATAATATCTTATATCCAATAGCAAAGGCTGGCTGCCCAAGAAAAACAAAAATCAGCACTGTTCTGTCTGGACATCATGGCTGATTTATTACTTTGTGAGGTTTAATCAAAGTCCCCCACCCCCACAACAGCTTAATTTTTACAACCAAATTGCTTCCCTGTAATTGTTTGTTCTATAATACAATTAATCAGGAGTTACAGCTTATCTATGTCTCAATGAAGAAAGGAATTTTAGTAAGAAAACAGGAGTTCAGTACTTTTATATAGTTATGTAGCAAATACTGCTGGCAAGAAAATTCACCACTGAAGTTCACGATGCTAATTTCCCAAGCTGTTGAGTATGCCGCATAAAAAGAAGTGAACAAAACTGGCAATTATTTATGTTGGTGAGTTCTATTCAAATTGTTCCTTGTCCCCTTGTTCTCTCCTCGAAGACAAGAGGGACAAAGTAAAATAGCACTACCAGGCTGGGATCTAAGAATCTTGGTTTTAATTATGTATAAATTAGATATCTTTACTACACAGTCAGGATGATACTGGTGATGTAAGGATGTACAATGAATAGACTAAAACCCAAAAGTGGTCTCAGGGTTGAAGAAACAAGGATTCTTTTATTCCCAATGGACTTAAGTCTCTAACTCAGGGAACTTGCCCTAATACCTAGTCATGTCCCTGGTGATTTAATTTCACACCTTCTCAATATCCGTAAGTATGCATTCTACTTAATGAAATAACTCTGAAGTGCAACCTGGAAGTGGCTAAAAAGTAAGGGATCAACAAATAATATTAAATAGAAGGGACTCAACTGAAGTGAGCCAATTCCTTGGACCTTGAACTATATCGCTGGTCACTGGCCCAGATTTTACATGACTTGTATTCCCATAAGTGATCTTCTGGTCATTTTCAGTGCTTCTGATGAGTACACTTTAACTTATAAATCATCTGATAGCTGAGTTTAAAAGTTAACCTCTCATTAGCACCATAGCAGTACTCTGAGAAGAAGCGCTCCAGTAGTTTTTATATGCTGACAGAAAGAGGCCAAATTGCTGAAAGTCAAGGATTCAGTGGTTATCTTTTCTCTTTCTTGTTCCAAAGACTACAAACAGGATTTTAAAGGTGTGGCAGTTAACAGTATCGTGGATGCTCAGCATCTTCTGATCTATCTGATCTATCCTCTTCTGAATCATCCAGAGCAAGGACGGGCTAACTAAAAAAACAAAAACAAAGAAAAAGATAAAGATAAAAAGATAATTGATTATCACAATATTAGCCAACATAAAAAAAATGTACATAGCTTTTTAGGAATATGAAGACATAAGATTTCAGGGAGGAAAAGCTAGTTGGTGACACAGATAAGAGGAACACGAGAAAGATTATCAAGGTGAAGCTGAATTTCCAAAGAACTTCATGGCATCAGGAGCATTTGCATTATTTTTAATCTCTAAAAATATATAACATTTGTATATTAGTTTAGATTTCCTCTGGGGTGCAACATTAGCAATGGAGTATTTCTGAACTAAGTATTACTTTTATATTATTTTAGCTCAAATGAGTACACTGGAAATTATACAGGTTTGGGGGGTGAACAGAATGAGTTTGAATATAAGTTCTCCTTTTTTTTTTAAGTCTTTTTTATTTATTTGACAGAGAGAGAGAGAGACACAGCGAGAGAGGGAACACAAGCAGGGCGAGTGGGGGAGGGAGAAACAGGCTTCCCGCAGAGCAGGGAGCCCGATGCGGGGCTCAATCCCAGGATCCCAGGATCATGACCTGAGCTGAAGGCAGATGCTTAACGACTAAGCCACCCAGGCACCCCATAAGTTCTTCTCCTTTTGAACATATTATTTTCCCTTTCGGAGCCATTTTTTAAATCTGTGAAATGAAGTATTAGTGTTCACTTCATAGAACTGTTTGTGAGAATTAAACGAAATCATTTTTGTTAAATATTGAGTAGTTGTTCAATAATCTATATTCTGCTTCCACAATTTAAAATGTATATTAGTGAGATAATGCCAATGATAGCAATATTTGAACTTGTACCCCAAT
This sequence comes from Zalophus californianus, assembly GCF_009762305.2. NCBI lineage: Eukaryota > Metazoa > Chordata > Mammalia > Carnivora > Otariidae > Zalophus > Zalophus californianus. Next base: position 41,633,223 of record NC_045606.1, on the reverse strand, counting down.
ACTCCCTAGAAATCATGGCTCCTAATAAAAAAGTCATTATCATGAGAAAAAGCATGACTGTTCATCCTCAAATATAGGGGCCAGTTATGTGTAAGAGTAAGCCTACTCTAATTTTATTAAGGCACTCCCCAAGACTAAGCACTGCAACTTTGTCTGCCTTCTAAAATTTTTGATGAGACAGTTTAACTACAAAATGCAAAATGCAAAAAAAAAAAGAAAGAAGAAAAATTTCTCAAATAAACAACCTAATTTTACACTGCAAAGAACTAGAAACAGAAGAACAAACTAAGCATTAAGTTAGTAGAAGGAAGAAAATCATAATGATTAGAGCAGAAATAAATGAAATAGTGACCAGAAAAACAACAGAAAAGATCAACTGAACTAAGAGTTGGTGTCTGAAAAGATAAAGGTGACAAATCTTTAACTAGACTAGCCAAGAAAAAAATGAGAGGGCTCAAATAAAATTATAAATGAGATATAAGACATAACTAATACCACAAATATACAAAAGATCCTGAGACTATTATGAGCAATAATATGCCAACAAACTGAATAACCTTGAAAAATGGATAAATTCCTAGAAACATACAACTTACTAAGATTGTATCATTGGGAAATAGAAAATCTGAACATACCATTAAGGAGTAAGCAAAAACCTCCCACCAAGCAAAGCTCAGAACCAGATAGCTTCTTTGATGAATTCTAAGTATTTAAAGGAGAATTAACACCAATCCTTCAAAAAATACAAGAAAAGGGAACACTTCCAAATTCATTTCACTAGGCCAGCATTATCCTGATTCCAAAATCAGGTAAGATCAAAAGAAATGAAAATTACAGGCTGATATTCATATGCAATAGAATGAAACCTGACTCCTATCTTACATAACTCATAAAAAAATTAACTCAAAATTGATTAATTTACATGTAACAGCTAAAACTGTAAATCTCCTAGAAGAAAACATAAGGAAAAAACCACTTAATATCAATCTTGGCAATGATTTTTTTGCATATGACACCCAAAGCACAAGCAATAAAAGCTAAAATCAACAAGTAAGACTATATCAAACTAAAAACCTGCTGTAAAGGAAAAAAAAAAAAAAACAAAATAAAAGGCAACCTGCAGAATGACAGAAAATATTAGAAAACCACATGATTGATAAGGAGTTAAAAATCCAAAATAGATAAAGTAGTCATACAATGCAATAGCAAAAAACAAATAACCTAATCAAAAAATTGGCAAAGGATCTGAATAGACAATTTTCCAAAGAAGATATACAAATGCCAACTGGTACAGGAAGAGATGCTCAACATCCTAACCATCAGGAAAATGCAAATCAAAACTACAGTGAGATATCACCTCACACCTTTTAAAATGGCTGTGATAAAAAAGACAAGAGGTAGTAACTGTTGGCGATGATGCAGAGAAAAGGAAATCCTTGTGCACTATTGGTGGGAATGTAAACTGGCGCAGCCACCATAGAAAACAGTATGGTAGTTCCTCAAAAAATTAAAAATACAACTGCCATATGATTCAGCAATCCTACTTCTGGGTATATATCCAAAAGAGAAAAAAATCATCTTGAAGAGATATCTGCACCCCCAACTTCACTGCAGCATTATTTACAAGAGCCAAAACATAGAAACAACCTAAGCATCCATCAACAGATGAATGAAAACAACGTGGTATATATAACGAAATATCATTCAGCCTTAAAAAAAGAAGAAAAAACCCCTGCCATTTGTGACAGCATGGATTAATTTTAAGGGCATTTTAATAAATGAAATAAGTCAGAGAAAGACAAATACTATATGATCTTACTTAAATGTGGAATCTAAAGACGTGAACTCGTATCAGCAGAGTAGACTGGTGGTTCCCAGGGGCTGGGGAGTGAGGAAGATGAGGAGATGTGGGTCAAAGGGTACAAACTCTCAACTGTAAGATGAATCCGTTCTGGAGATCTAATATAGAGAACAGTGACTTTAATTGCAATACTTTATTGTATACTTGAAATGTGCTTAGAAAATAGATCTTAAGTGTTCTCACCACACACACGAATGCACACACACACAAACACACACATAGTATAACTGTGAGGTGATGATAGATGTGGTAACTAACTTTACTGCAATAATCATTTCACTATATATGTGTATCATATCATTATACTATTTATCTTAAATTTACATAATGTTATATGTCAGTTATACCTCAATAAATCTGGAGAAAAAATGCAAATAAGTATTTTAATTAAATTAACTCCATGGCCCAATGTACAACTGACTGAAAATTAACACTCCATGTGTTACATCCTCAGTGGATTATACTACCAAGATCTGGTCAGCCATTTCTGCTCCCGAGGCATTGGCCATTTGATTAACGGTGGGTCCTGGCTGTTACCACCCTGTCCTCATTGCTGTTAGTGCAACTATTTAGGCATCTCCACAAGATGCAGAAATTAATGCACTTCCTCCTATATAAGGTTATTCACTAAGTCCTTCAGGGGGGGGGAAAGTGGCTTATGTTCAGCTTTATCCTAAAGAATTCATTCTCCCACTATCACATTCAACTTTTTATCTATGAAACGCTGACTTAAAAAAATAGGAGACGGGATGCCTGGGTGGCTCAGGTCATGATCCCAGGGTTCTGGGATCAAGCCCTGCATCAGGCTTCCTGCTCAGCAGGAAGTCTGCTTCTCCCTCTCCCACCCCCCCATTTGTGTTCCCTCTCTTGCTGTCTCTCTGTCAAATAAATAAATAAAATCTAAAAAAAAAAAAAAATAGGATACACCTACTATGTTCCTTTGCTTTTATATCCTGTCCTGTAAAATATATTCTGATTTTTTGAAATTTGGATTATTGTAAATATATCTATAATAAAACTGTTCCAATTTTTTTTTTGCTTTATTTTTTCTTTTACCCTTTGCTTTTTTCCTACTTCTTTAACACTACTACCTGTATGGCTTCAGAAATATTTGACAATACTGAAACATGCACAAAACATTAAAAGGTCTAAAAGAAGCTACACAGTGAAGAGATGTGCAGTGAAATTTACAAAAATGTGCACTGACATTTTAGGATAAGGCCAAATTGTATTTTTTTAAAGTACAATAACTAAGGAATATTAAATAACCTGAATCTCGTTCTGCCTGCCTCACACATGAACTTCCTTCTCATTATCTCAAGTGAATTGTTTTGTGAACTTTTGTCAGGCTCACTCAAGCTCTGCTAATGTTTAACTGATGTTTTGATTCAATGTAGCAGATATTTGATCTTTTCTCACATTTTCAAACATCTATTTGAGCCTCATGGGATTTGTTTCCATTACTTTTTTCAGTATGTGCCTCAGTTTGGGTAGTAAAAAGCAGGTAAGTGTTCACTCTTGACCATTCCATTAATGTAGAGAAGAAAAGGATACAGATGCTTTAAATTATGGCTAGTACAATGTATGTAGATCTAACTTTATAAAGTAGTTTAATAATTGTCATCAAATACAAATAAATATGGTCTTCTGTGAATTTTCTCCAAATACAATGACCAATTCTGCACGACCTGACTCTGCTTGCCTTATGCAGCACCTTTCATGGTAATCCCTGCACTCCCTGCAGTCATTCTTTGAAGATGCAGTGTCTTCCCACCTGAAGGCCCTTGGACATGTTTTTCCCTCTGTTAAATGTGGCTTCCACTCCCTCCACTGCCAGTTGCTTCTCTTTCAAAGTTCAAACCAAACATCACTTCCTCAATGTTGTCTTACTATGGCTGTATATAGTTCTGTTCTCCAGAGACACGGCCAAAAAGATGTGTACATATAAAAAGATTATTTTAAGGAATTGCCTCACACAATGATGGTGGCTGACAAATCCAAAATTTTCAAGGCAGGCTGGAAACCCAACAAAGAGTTGATGTGGTCTTGAGTTCAAGGGCAGTCTGGAGACAGAACTCTTTCTTCATTGGGGATCTCAGGTTTTTTCTTATAAGACCCCTTAACTGATTTAATGGGACCACCCATATATGAAGAATATCTCTTTTACTCAAAGTCTACTGACTTAAAGTTTAATCTCATCTAAAAAATACCTTTAGAGCAACATCTGGACTAGTGTTTGACCAAATATTAGGTACCGTGGCCTAGTCAAGTTAACACATAAGATTAGCCATCACAGATTGACAATTCTCCAATCAGAATTTAGCCAAGATTCCCTGTTACAAGCTTTTATTCCTACCATTATTTTTCTTCATAGCACCTATAATAATTGTACTTCAATGACCCAATATGTAACCACTTGTGTAATGTATTTTTCCATCTCTGGAATGCTATGTCCATTAAACCAAAAATTCTACTTATCAGTTGTGACACGTTTACAGATGAATCCCCAGGAAACATTCAGTCATTTACTCAATAAGTTTTATACAGTCCCCTGTTAGTAACAGGCACTGGAAATTTAACAATAAAAAGAAATAGTCTCTACCCTCTTACAGTGTAGTAAGAAAGATAGATGAGTAAATAGGCAGCTTTAACACAGTGTGAAAAATACATGATTGGGTCCTGTAAGAACATAAAGAGAAGGGGCACTGAACCTAATCTGGTTTAGGGAAGGCTCTCTGAGAAAGTGGTATCTAAAGTGAGATCTCGAGGAATAGTAGGATTTAAACAGGCAAAGTTACACGTAAAGAAGGGGGAAACAACTCACAGTTGAAAAAATATTTGGAATATTCATGAAATTTTAGAATTCTGTATGGTAGGAGAGTATGTTAGGAGTAAAACAGAGTGTTGGGAGAGGAAGCTGAAGTGCAAGTAGGGACCAGGTTAAAATCACAGCTGCTAACTTTTACTAAGTATTAACTAGGTACTAAATTGATTTTGCAAATATTATTTCTTGTTCTGAAGTGAATATCATTATTCCATTTCAATGCTAAACTGAAATGATTAAGAGTATAGAACAAGTGAGTAGTCCTATTGATGTCTGAACCCAAGTCAGCCTGATTCCAGAGCCCATGTCCTTTCCACCTTAACACAACGCCTCACCAGTGCCCAGCCTGGGAAATAGCTAGTGTTCCTTTTCTAACACTTTCCCCTGGTCCACTTACACATGGCTTCAGAGTAGGATATGATTTCAAACCAAATGAAACGTTACTCTCTTCCAGAATTGAGGATATTTTAATATCCTTGTTTCAACAACATCTAAGAAAATAACTAAATAAAAAGAGTAATGTCAATAACCTCAGTTACAAAATGAATAGCAGATAAACTAAAACATGAAACCCTAATGAAATTCTGCTCTTGGACTGTGAAATAATACTGATACCGTCCTTCCTGCTCTCTACCATAGTTCCAATTATTTTTACATTCCTGGCTCTAATTCCTCCATGTATGGTCCCTCTGATGAATCTATTAGGTAGTGTTCACATGACTGGTTGGTAGAGTTATTTTTTGATTCATTAAAACTGGCAAGTATTTGTTTACATTAACACATTCCATGATTTTCCTACATTAATTTTCTCAGAGTCCAGACTTTTATTTGATATGTTCAGTGAATTTTTTGTTCATGATTGTAAAGAGTGTAACCAATTGTGAATATTATACGCAGTGAAATAATTATAAATAACCCCTAAAACTAACCTTAACATATTTGTTATGTAAGGTAATATACAAGTGCTTATATACATAACATTTTATTTTTTTTAATTTTTTATTTATTTATTCATGAGAGTCAGAGAGAGAGAGAGAGGCAGAGAGGCAGAGGGAGAAGCAGGCTTCCCGCTGAGCAGGGAGCCCGATGCGGGACTTGATCCCAGGACCCTGGGATCATGACCTGAGCCGAAGGCAGATGCTTAACCATCTGAGCCACTCAGGTGCCCCTACATAACATTTTAATTCTTAACATTATTCTTGTTTGAGATACTTTTTAAGAAACTCTTACAAATTTTCTAAACAGTCAACCAAAACAACTATCTAACCTACAGCTAGCACTGAGCTAGGTAGTAAACACACACACACAAAGGGACACAGTTGAATCCGCAACACATTAATTTATCTTTTTTTCCATACCCCCATTGTAAAAAGCTGTTAATTCATGTTGGAAACACTAAAAGTCCAGTAGATTGGTGAAAATATAGAATTGCAAATGACAGGATGTGTTGAAAATTTATGTCACGACCTACTACCCCCCGGACCCAGTCTCCACTTTGCTTATCAAAAAGCCATGCTAATACCCCTCCCCTATATCATGAGTAAAATCTAGGATTTTTTTTTTTCTTAGAAACTTTATCATAGAATTTCAAGGTTTAGTAATGGCAGGCACACTTGAAGATGAGGAAGGGTAGAAAATAAGCTATCCTAAAAATAAGGAATACAGTGAAAATCAATATGTTAGGTGATAAGGTGAGGCTATAAAATATAAAGAATAAGAAACAAATACAGTAGAGTTTCTCTACTTTTGACAGTGGCAGATGGCATTGTTTTGGACAAACTATCTCATGATAGCAACTAGAAAAAACTGGACCTTTTATTTATTTATTTTTTTAAACTTGACAACTTAAGCACCAAATAGCTACCAACATAGCAAGAATTAGGAGGACCAAGAAGAAAGAGAGGAAGCAAAACTAGCAGTCTGAGCCTGGCAATTCTTTTGACTTTCAGGCATTTGCCATATCAAAATGTCAGCTGAGATGCTGAGAATCTAAGCACCATTTTCAGTACGCTCACAAAAGCAGGAAAGAAAATGAGATTCACCACCTTCCAGAGAGGAGGGTCTGATAAACATACCACACACTGAATTCTGACTGTGAAGGGCTGCAGTCTAGGAATACTGTGTACCAGAAATACACTGAACACTGTTAGAGAGTGAAATCCAGAATCAAATTACCTTAATCCCTTGATTGTACTGATACAATTTGTGTTATTACATGTGTCTGCAGCCTATCTTTCAAGAGTAAAACTAGGTCCTTCCATGGGGTGCCCGGGTGGCTCAGTTGGTTAAGCATCTGCCTTTGGCTCAGGTCATGTTCCAGGGTCCTGCAATCGAGTTCCACATCTTGCTCCCTGCTCAGCAGGGAGTCTGCTTCTCACTCTATCCCCCTCCCCACTCGTGATCTTTCTCTCATACACTCTCTCAAATAAATAAATTAAAAATAAAAAGTAAGTCCTTCCTGTATGAATATAATTTCATCAAGAGCTTCAAAATATCTATATGATTTTTCATGTACAATTTTCGGCATGCCATAAATAAATGAATAGGGCATATTAAAGACATGACTGAAAACTAAGAGAATAATTACTGATATAAACTAAATAAAGCCACATAATGGAATTTTAGGACATATACTTTAAATATGAGTCATATATTCCAAAAATTAGAAGAAAATATGAAGAATTTTTGAGAAAACCATAAACTATAAAAGAATCAAATGGAAATTCTAGAACTGAAAAGCACATAACTATTCAATATACAGGTTTAGCAGACTGATAGACATAACTTAAGAGAGAATTTGAAAACTGCAAAGTAAATAAGAAAAACCCATGTCAGACAGATAAAAGAATGGAAAAATACATAAAAGAGCTTAAAAGATATATGTATATAGTTAAAAGCTCCAACATACGTGTAATTGGGATCCTAGAAGGAAAAGAGAATAAGGCAGAGCAATACTGAACAGAAAATAGCAGAGTATTCCAAAACTTATATAAATCTAAAGCCAATTGATTCAAGAATCGCTATGAGCCTTACATGAGATAAATATAAACAAAACTTTAAATAACAAAAACCATTTATATTTAAAAATTAACTTTTAAAAATGAAGTTAAAACACCTAGGCATTATCATAGTAAAACTGCTAAAAAATGAAGATATAGGGAAAACATAAAAATAACCAGAGAAAAAGAAGACAAAATGTTTCAAAGAAGCAAAAATATAATAAAAAAAATAATTTCTTAATAGAAATAATAGAAGCCAGAAAACAAACAGATTGATATTTCAATGTACTAGAAGACCAAATAAACAAAAAGCATTAACTTATAATTGTATAACTAGTCAAAATAACTTTTAAAATGAAGACAAAAATTATTTTTAGACACGCAAAAACTGAGATAATTTATCACCATCCATTAAAAGATGTTCAAAATGTGTTTTTATGCATAAAGAAAATGACCCCCAAATGCAGGATGTAATAAAAAGCAAATCAATGATAAAAGATGTGGGCAAATCAAATTCTTCACTACATATTCAATAATAACAATGTTTTGTGGTGTCTTAACTATATATTGAATGACAATACAAGACAGCAATGGCATATGAGTCAGGATGGAGATAAATGACATTAAAGCGTTCTACTGTCATTACATTAAACATGAAAGTATCATTAATAATGAACTTTAATAAGGCAAAATTGTATATTAACATTCCTAGGTATCCACATTTAGTGGATAAGAAACTCAGAGAATATACAAAAATTCTAATAAAAGGAAAGAAGGAAAAGCTAACTGATCCAGTAGGAAAAAATGGGAAAATAATGAAAAAAATGAATAGCCACGTCAAGAGAGAAGATATCCAAATGGCCCAAAATATGAATAGGTTCTCAACTTCATCAGTGATCTGAGAAATGAAAATTTTAAAGCAGTATAAGACAGCACCATACACTTAAAAGAATGGCTAAAATTTAAAGGATTGCCCATACTGTGTGTTTGCAAAGATGTAGAGCATCTGGAACTGTCACACACTTCTGGAAACTGGGAGGAAGTTGTACAATCATTTGGAAAACTTTTTGATAGTACTAACAAAATATAAACACACATTGGGACCCAGCAATTCCATTCCAAGAAATGCATCATTTGTGCACAAAAATATATATAAACAAGTATATTCACAGCAGCATTATTCATAATATCAAATATTAGCAACCCGAGTTCATCAACTGTAGACTGGATATATAAATTGTGGTATATTTGTATAATGTACAATTTAGTATTATAGAGCAGTGAAAATGAACCAATTACCCACCACTAGATGAAATAACAATAAACATATCCCACAAATATAATTTTGAGATGAAAGAAGGCAGACTCAAAGTATAAACCATATGTCTCTATTACTTATTAAGTGTGGGGTTTTTTTGGTATGAATATATTTTTATTCCTTGTCTTTTAAATAGAAACCTCAGTCTTGACAATATTTTTAAATCTCATTAATATGGATAATATTTAACACGACCAAACATTATAGATGTTTGCAGGTATTCACTTAAAGAAACTTCTGAAACTGGTTTTATCTGAGATGGTGTACTTGCAATTCAGAGCAGCTACCTCCAAACAGTGGCAATGTCTTGCTTTGTAGTCACCCAGGTATGGTAATATAAATATATACCTTGTCCCCTAACTTCAAATAGTTCCCTATTCACTTTATCAAGTATGAGATTTTTTTTATTTCCATTTACTACAGAGAAGTTATGATTCAGATGTGACACAATGGCAGCCAACATTAGAAGTACTGATGTGGGAAAGTCCCTGTTGTGTTATACCTACCCTCCCAATCCCTTTTCTATCTCCCTTTCCTTTCCCTTCCTACTTACCTCACCTGCCTGATCCCTAAAGATCATTGCTTTCAGAATTCCTGACTAAGTATCCAAAAGTAGCCCTAGGATTAGTCTATTACCTTTTCCCCATTAATGCCACTTTGATGGGAGGGTCCATCTTATATTATTAACTTTATCAAGCTAGGTATCACAATTGTTTCTCTGGGATTTGAGGCCAGGTGAATCTTACATTTAGATTTTATTTATGTATCCAGCACACAGAAGAATCCTTGCATCCAGCTTCTCGCTCTCAAGATCAGTTACTAATCTATCTTTTCTTCAATGTTCTGCCCTATTTTAATTTGCTATTTATTTATTTAAATCTCAAGCCCTACAAATCTTTCCAATTATACCAAAAATATAAGGTATTAGTGATTCGTAAATACCACAATTCTACTTTAATCAAAAGATCCATTTCCAGTAGAAAAATTAAAGTCAGTCAAAAGGCACTGTTTTTATCTCTAGGTTCACTTTTACATGCCACTGTTGTCTGCCTGTGTCATTTAGTAACCTAACAAAGCATTATTCCCATCTAGCCAGAAATGCAGGCACGGAAGTCAACAGCAGTGGTAACAGAAATATCTGTGAGGATAGAAATGCTCTATATCCGCACTGCCCAACATAGTAGCCATTAACCACATGTGGTTATTAAACACTTAACATGTGACTAATGCACCTAAGTAACTGATTTTTAAATTTAGTTTAATTTCAATTAATTTAAGTTTAAATAGTCACATTTGGCTAGTGGCTATCCTATTAGACAATGCTGGTCTACAGACTAAAGTTAGTATGAAAGTATTTCCCAAAGTATGTTCAGGAGAGGAAAACACTGCATACACTCCTAGTCTTAACACTGCAGTGTGCATTAGGAGAGCACAAGCCCTGAGAAAGGCCTGCAAAAGAGAAACTGATTTCACTGTTCACCCCATCACTTTCCAAACATACTCAGGCATGGTGACCACCTATAAGAGTTACTACCTCATGGAACTTTTGTTTTGGGGAACAGATTTTACAAAATGCAACTACTGAAGTTGAATTTAATAAATTAGTAATATTTTTGTGACAAAACAGTAAGTTCAGAAATATTTCTAAAAAGAAACAAATTAGGTAGAACACAAGCTTTGACATGGGATTGTCTGGGTTCAAATTCTAGTGCTGTCACTTTCTGGATGTGTCACTTTGGCAATTTGCCTAAACACTCAGTTTCCTCATCTGGAAATGTCAAGGAAGATGAGTATCTATTTCACAGGACTATCTTCAAAATAAATGTTGTAACTTACAAATTACTTAGAACTAATCCTGGCACATTAAAGTTCTCAATAAACACTGAGCATTATTATAATCTGTTGTTCTTTGGCAAGATTTTTTATTCATCATTCATTATGGTATCAATGTGCCCACAATAAACATAATTATGTTGCTATCAACATGATGATATCAAAATCAAAGAGCATCATCCTAATTCACTCTACTTTTGCTATAAACATTTGAATTATGTGAAGAACCAGAACCTTTAAATTTGGAAAGAGAAAACTTAAATGATTGCTGACTGACAGAAATGTTATAGAGAAAGTCTTCTATAGAAGTCTTTAAAATGAGACCTATCAAAGACTGACTTACAAAGGCAACTAGGTCTTCTTACCCTGTCTCTTACATGTCTAAGGACACATACTGCAGCTATTTCTGTTTGAGTAGAAAAAAAAAAAAGGAGTAAACAAAGAAATATCCATCTGGATGAGACACCATCTTTCCCTCTTTATCCAGACATCAACTATCCCAAATGCTTTCTACAAACTAGGATTCTTAGTTATAGGGAGATCCAGAGTTGTTCTTCATATTTCATAATCATTGATTTTTATTAGAATATTAGGTACACAATGACAAAAAATAGTTATTTATTCTGATCAGTAATCGACTGATTTTTAGCAGACAGCAGTATGACACACATATAGATTACATTGATACCATTCAGCTTGGAAGACAGAATAATTATAGGTATGTTTTAAATTTTGTTTTGGCTTGGTTTTTTGCCCACGCTACTCTTGTAATAACTGTCACCATCTCAAGATCCACTGCCTATGAAACCACAGGGCAATGAGGGTAAATAAGCATGTCTTTGGCAAATACTTGTATTTACTTAATTGTATTTATGAGATGCTACAGTTGCTTGGCTAAGAAACATCTTCATTAAATTCTCATAATTCAGTGAAGTTAGGTGTTAGACCACACACATTAATGGTTTTTTCTAACTTTCTAGATCTCGGAAAGCTGACTGCTCTATACAAGTCACACACACACACACACACACACACACACACACAAACCTATAATAAAGGAGGCTCCTTTACAACAGCTCCTTCCTCAAGGCAAATATTCTCAATGCAAAGCCCATTTATAAATATTTCTTATTTCTTAAAGTTTAAAACAAAATTATGAACTTCATAATGATAAACTGTGTATTTGCTTCCTTAAAGATGATTAGCTGCTGTTTAGAAATAAGGAGCCCTCTAAAATTAGAAAAAAACTGGAGCCACAGGAACTTCTCACTGCAGAAACCTACAAAACCAACATATGCTCATCAATACCTTGACATTTACTGGAACATTCGTTCTGGATAAATTTCAGAAGTATAAAAGTTTATTAGTGAGAGTTGTCAAATTTTTGGATTAATATAAAATATTAGATGCTTTCTCTTCTGACTCAGTGTTCTATGGCTGTTTTTCAGCCCCCTAAGGTTTCTAGCTCCTTCTTACAGGAATTCAGCCTGCCTGGCAGGGGGAGTTCTGCTGAGGGTCTAATAGACCATCAGCTGAATTGACTGATCTGTTTGTTCTGTGTAAGCAAAGCCTGTATAAGGCCATTGTGAGAATCTAAGCCGTGGTTGTGAGAAGGATAGCAAAAGAGTATGCTCGTTCCCAGTTCTCAAGTGTAAGGTAAGGTTATAAAGAAGAAGACAAATCATAAAGATAAAAAAAAAAAAGTGGGGGAGGGGATTCCTAAACCTCTAAGGGACATGGTACTAAATAGGCTAAGCATGCTATAATTATTAGATTATTTCATTCATACATTCATTTACCCACTAATTCAAAAGTGATGATTAAGCATCTCCTTTGCACTGGGCATCAGTTTTAGGGTGGTGAATAACATGTACCAATGGACAAAATATCTACATCTTTACATAGTAACAATTCAGTTAGGTTGTAAATTCAATCACAGTAATGAGAGAAGTTCAAATAATGCACGAGGCCTCCCTCTCGTATCTTGGGAAACATGGAATCAAATTTCCAAGTTAAAACAGACCTTAGAGGAATATGGTTCACAATCCATACAGGTGAGAAAAGTGCAAAAAGCTCAAACACCTTGCTCAAGTGCATGTAGCTGAGTCATTCATTTGTGAGTCCTAATTAGATGACAAGTCTCTTAAGTCTCAGTCTAGGACTTTTTCTACTCTAAAATACTTTTTTTGTAGTCTTCTGTAAATAATGACCCTTTCCATCACCTTTGGACATTGAACTCAAAGAATGACTCAGATCAGAGTATCTGACAGAACACCAAATGAGATATTGGTGGGTAGAGGAAACTTTGCTGTATCCTTAAATCATTTTGTTGACACAACTCCAACTGAGCAGAGAGCCAGCCTTGACTTTGTAGCTCTTGTTATCAGGGTTTCTTCTAAGTAGTGGTATGGGGAGAAGAAAAGAAAAAAATATGTCTGGTTGCCCAGCACTGCATTCTAGAACAGGCAAACTTTTTCCATAAAGAAACAGAGAGTGTATATTGTAGGTTTTGTAGACTACACAGTCTGTATCACATCTATTTAACACTGCTGTTGTAGCATGAAAGCAGCCACATACCTAGTAAGTAAATAAGGGAATGGCTGTAGTCCAATAAAACTTTATTTATGGATACTGAAATGTGAATTCCATGTAACATTCACATGTCATGAAAGTTAGCCTTTTGATTTATTCAACCATTTAGAAATGTAAGAATTCTTCACTCATGAGCTGTACATAAACAGGTGGTGCATATTAGTTTGTCAACTCCTGCTCTTAGAGGAACATATAGATAATCCAACTGCAACACAAAATGTACATGAGAAAAAAAACAAACTATTTTGAGTCCAGTGTTGCAATATCCACTAAGACATTGTCCTTTATAATCATAGCTGCCACTCAGATATATTTCTTAAATTCTTTCTGAAAAAATATTCCTAGTCTTTACAATACTATAAACTTCTTCATGCAAGAGGTTCTTTCTTTCGCTTCCTTTGCACCATGATCTAGAAGCTCCAAAGCCACTATCCTTGTGATTGAGCATGGCAAGTGCAGTTTCTATAGTCAAAAGCTGTGCTTTTCTTCTGCCTACCCTTAGCCTAAATGGCACCCTATTATACCAATCAGAAGTGTAACAAAAAGTTTCAGTTCTTTCCAAATCTAAAAGAATGATCTGTGGCAAATACAAAATGCCCTTACAAAGCCAAGCAAGGTAATTTGAAAAAAAAAAAAAAATGTAATGAGTTTCAGGTTCATGAAATGTGATATTGACAACACCAGAAATAAATTGCTCCTATTTAACTGCAGTCTAGCTCAAAAGAGATGAGCATAAGCCATGCTCCAACAATGCAGCTGATGCCGGACCCTGAGAGACACAGTCTATTAAGACCAAAGTGCTATTAAGGAGACAGACTTATACTGCAAAGTTGGAAGGGGTGGAGGAGAGGAAGAAAGCCTCAATCTATACATCTCGGGGACTTGACAGCACTTGGCTTCTTACAAATCTAAGTAAAGTTATTAAGTGGCTGAGAAACGTACCATTGGCAGCCAACCTGGGACAACAATGGAAAATGGATAGCCAATAGACAAGACAGACAAGTAAAAGGACCAGGAAAGATGCTTACTCACAGATTCTGAGAGGTAATAAACACTGCAAATGGGATTTGGGCTTCATCTCTCAGCACCAAGAAATAGCGGATTCTGAATAGACTACATGGCTGCATTATCACCTGCTATTTCCTAAATATGATTGGGCAAGAAGATCTGAATTCTATTGGAAAATGGTCCGGAATTTGCTAGTTATAATAAATAAAGACACCTCCCCCCTTCTCCTCAAAAAAAGACTCAAAGAAAGCTCAATCTTCATGCATTCCAAGAAAAAATTAGTAATAATAAAAGCAGCACAATGTATGCCTCACTTCCCAATTCCTGAGGCTTAAAAGGAAGCCTACTATACAAATATGAAAATATGACCAATATAATCAATTAAGCAGAAAACTAACCATTTAGTAATATATAAAAGACACCAGTTTGCTCATTTTACTTCTGCTATCACTTAATCTATGTTGAAATATCATAACAAAGCATACATTTAGGAAGTCATTTTAAATTTTTCTAAAGTGCCAAATATATGTGCCTTGTCACCTTATGGACTAGATCAGTAGAAAAGTTTGCATAAGGAAATTTTGTCCACTGAATCTTGTTTTGCAGGACTTATAATAAACAAATAAACAAATTGAAGACCTGACAGTAGAATGGTAGGGCAGTGCTGAGTAATACTCAGGAATTCTGGGTTCAAACCCTGACTCTACCACTAACTAAATGCGCAACTTTTAGCAACTCCATTTGCCCCTCAGCTTCTTTATCTGCAAAATGAATAGATGAAAATTTCCCTAAGAACACTTAAAACTGGCATTCTGTTGACTCGATATAGAGTGAATATTCTTTCCAAATGTTTGAAATGTATAACTTTAAAACTAAAGAATTCAAAATTTAAAATATTTTTTACTAAACATAGAAAAATACTGTACAGCATCACTATGAATCAATGCCAAGTATCTACGGTTTTTATGTTTGAAATAATTAAAAGTCTAGAATGGATGCCATTGGAAGGTACAAATGGGCCACATGTTACCCCACAAAAGTGTTTTGATAAACAATGTGTTTTAAATTTTTTTAATTAATTTTTATCTCTTAAAAATATGGAGACCTCTTGAAAGAAAAAGATATCAGATCCAGAAACATTAAGTCTTTATTCCTACACTGCAACAGTAAGCAAAAATATGGTTCCCCTGGGATATTAAATGAATTTTTCCATTCATCATCATCCTCACTCCTCCTGTTGTCTCCAGATACTGCAGCCCAGTGTCAGCTGCCATTTATCACCACACCTGCACAGTCACTTTTCTTAAAGTGGAGTTCAGGGAAAAATGAAATATCTGTTGGACTCATCTCTCTATCAAAATTTAAAAATAAAGGAAAGCTCTACCAAAAGGACCCTGGTAGTCAAGAAAACTGGAAGAATACATACACCTTCTGAGAAGTAAAGACTATCACGACTAATATAATCTACAAATAAAATGATACGGAAAGAATTCAATTTAGTCTATTAAGGAAACCATTTTGCAATAGTCTCCACCTGCTTCATTCATGTATGCTGCCTGCTTGGTCATTGTAGGCATTTAATTTTTCAGATCTGGTCTGAAGAGAAAGCTATGATGGCCCGGATGAATAAAACCCAATGGCCAGAAAAGGCACTGGACTTCTCTCATAGCCTTCTCCCACAAACCACAGCTGCATTGTATTCCCCAGGATTTTGTGTAAATTATTGAATTTTAAATAATAGATACTCCCAAATACACACACAGAAGCACATCAGAGGATTATCTCCCCAATTTCTGTGAATGTTTGTTACAAAGAGAGGACTTTTAGTTCCAAAAGAAGGGATTGCTTTGAGATAAATGAGGTGCATCCATTGAGTGATATGTACTCCTTTTGTTGAATGAGGAAAGAGTGCCAGGATCCTTGTATCTGAATGGAACTAGACTAGAGTAATTCTAAGGTCCGCACTGTTAGAAAAGTAAAAGGGAAGGGGGAGAACACATGTATTCCTCATAGCATTTCTGAAAATTAATCCTCAAATTAATATTAAGTGACATAAGAGGGGGAAAAATGTATTTAGTCCACCTTACTAAAGGCAAAACAATTCTAAAAGTTAATCTTCAAATATAGTAGAACATCAGTCTGATCATCATAAATGTTGTCTATCATACAGACAATCCACAGGAGAACTCTAATTCAGAAGGTCTGGGATTGGACCTCAGTTTCTGTCTTAAAATCCCCCAAGTGATTTTTTTAACCATCATCCAGTTTTGGTAACCACTGAACTATTTTGTATTATATATATTCTCAATAATGAGTCCTAAAAATGCTCACATTTGTGTAAGAAGTTTCTGGACAATGATACAGACTTTTAAGTATCTTAGTAAGAACTCTCCTTCCACAGACCTAAGAGAAAGGCTATTCTACAGTCAATGGTAAAAAGAATCATTTGGGATTTAGCTTTAAATATGATTTATAGGAAGGTTAATCCTGTGGGATGCTACCTTCATTTCTACTAAATAATCTAATCCTCAACCAAAGTAAAGTGTTATAATGATGATGATAATAGTAAGAGGAACAGTGGCAAAAACAGCAAACAAAAATAACATAACTCTCCTTCAAGAATTAATACACAACACACCCAAACCTGGACAATGCACACATTTCTGTCTTTGTTAATTGTCACAATTATTTTTCCCATTTTATAGACAAGAAAACTGAGGCTCCAGGAGATTAAAGAACTTGCAATTTAGCAAAGAGACAGATAAGGTTCAGTCTCTGTGAAGCCCAAATCCATGATCTTGTCGGCTTCCCTGAGCATTCCTGGCTACAAAAGAAATGGACATCTTTACATGCCTAACTTAGTAACAGGGATTAAGGCAGGAATATCACTAGGGAGATTCAGCCTCACTAATTTCTATCCCGTCTCTCCCCTCCTTCACCCATGCTGCCTGAGTGACTGGTTTCTCTACATTGCCAGACAAGGCAGTAACAAGCAGTCTGTCATGGAACTCCCTTCTTGAGTGAAAAGTAACCAAAACTATGAGAACTTTCCTTTTCACTTCATTTTAAAGTGCACATTCATTGTAAGCTGTTGAACTTTTTTCCCTCACTAGCAATACTGGAAAAATACTAAGTAGCCCAGGAGTACCCAGATGAAAAGAATAATCCCCATCCTATTTTATTGCTTTATTTTATCCTCTTCTTTGATTTGAAATGCATTGCAATTTCATCTGCAATTTGCACTCTCATTTTTACAGCAGATCAATTAAAGATAACTGGACAAATGCTTGATTATATTCTGAAAGCCAATTTTAATATTACCTCCTGATGAGACTAATCTTATCAAAGATACAATCTCTTTCATTTTCCTTTTACTTATTGGGATTTCCAAATGTAAATCAACCAAGTGGTATTTATAATATACACAGAATTCTGTTTATCAGTACTCTATCATAAAAACTAAATAAATAATAAAATAATAAAAGCCAAAACTGGAAAAAATGAGTCACAGAACTAAAATTCTAGTAACTCCGTGACATTAAATCAAATCTGAATTTAATATTAGACAAAAGCAAGCACATTAACCAAATGAATTTGGATAACTTAAACATCAAAGGAAAAAAATGTCTTTCAAAGTTTCCAGAAATATCTCAAAAGCAAGAAGAATATCAGCTAGTTTAATTAAGAAAAATCTGGCACCATTTTATACACTTGTACTGATAACTCATGACTTAACTGTTGTCTTGAGAAGAGATTAAGACAGGGAAGTTAGGATAGTTGTACGTAATTAAGATATGCTTTGAAATGCTACTTACACATCAGCAAGACCCCAAGTACATTTAGAAGTATATACAAATTGATATATCTATCCTGAAAGACAATTTTGCAACATATTTTAAAACTCAATCAGTGCACACCTTTTATCTAGAATTCCACATTTAGGGGTTTCTTCTGAGGAAATTTTCAGCCTCACATAGATAAAATTCCAGGATGATCAACTTTTTTTTTTACTCAAAATACACTGATGTTAAATGATACGAGATTGGTTAAATAAATTATGATATATCCTTATAATAGAAAACAACTAGATTAAAATGATATTGCACATATATTAATAATATAAAATATTAATATTATGCATTGCAAGTATTAATTTGTTCTATATCACTTAGGTGCAGGAACCTTACATGGTTTTGTTTTTCTAAATCATTCAGGCATTATGTCCCCCACTTACCCATGAGATAAAAACCTTACTTTAATCATTTGGTGGTGGGGCATCTCACTCCCTAACAATATCTCCAAGGGCTTACAAGGTTGAAACCCCTGTTTCTCCTTCTGCTATACCTGGCTGCCCTAGGGTCTGCTCTTTGCAGCCTGTGAACCCTTGAGAACCTGGTAGTCTGAGAGGCCAAGCAGAGCAAACCCAGAATCAGCCTCTACTCTGCCCCTGAGGAGTGGATTCAGAGTAACCATGGCAACCTGAAGCCATCCCAGTCTCCACTTACTAACCTTTGGGCAAATAGGCCAGTCTCTGAAATCTCCACAGGAACCACCCTTCTCCTTTGCCCACTTACGGAGAAGATCTCTGGGCCATATACCATAAGGTTCCCCCCATTTCTCTCTCATTATTCTCCAATGAACTTCTCGGCACCTGAGGATTTTTTTTTTTTTTCCTGGAACCAGAAAGAGCCTTTCTTCCAAGTAACAGTCTGAACAGTCCAGGAAATTAATGTTGTCCTCCCACCAGAACAGGCTTCATTCAGCTCATTGGAGATGGTATGTAAATACTCCAGCTCCCTCACCCTCTGCAGAGGGTGATGAGATGACTTTGAGTCAGGTGTTTTGTACCATTTCGTAGTTTCCTTACAGGGTTGAACTCCAAGTGCCCTGTGGGAGTAGGCTGAGTAATGAACCTTGTTACTGGTCTCCTTCCCTTCCCCTAATCACATCTCCTCCGTCTTATTGTTATTTTCTGCACTTCCCAAGTGAATCTCTGGTACTCAATTCCTTTTCTCAGTGTCTGCTTCTAGGATAACCTAAACTAACACAATTTTCTTTTCCTTCCAGATCTAGGCACTTCAACCACTTCAACTCGAAGAACTAGCTTTCTCAAAGGATGAAGACAAAGCAAATTCTCCTTGTGATCACAAAATACCAAGGTCCTCAAAGATCATTGGATACAAGAGAGCCTGCATTCAGGACACAAAAGGCTCAGCAACTTTTTTGGAATGGGAAAGGAAATATACTTCTCCTTTTACTTATTTTTCTGGTTTTCTCTAGCCATAAAGAGAATAACAAAAACAAACATCTTGCCCCATATGGGAAAAATACTATTCTGTATTGTTCTTCCACAGGAGTAATATGATCCTATTTTCACTGTATTTATATTTATATTTATATAAATATTTATATATAACATAGACATGAGTGTATATGTTAGTGAAACAAATCACTCCACACTTTGGTGGCCTGAAACCACATTTATTAATTCTCACAATTCTTCTGGTCTGGGTTAATTTGTGTGATAACTGCACTCAGATATCAGACAGATAATGAGAGTACCCATCGGCTGGACCTATTCATGTGTTGGTGGTTGGCAAGTTGTTTTTGAAACATTTTCTCTAGAAGTATGACTAAGGGTAGAATTACTGAATTGCATGCTATCTGCACCCTCAATTATATTAGGTGTTGCTAAAGCGCTTTCTAATGAGGTTGTACCAATCTATATTTACAATGTGTAGGAGAGCTACTATTTGTTTGTTTTTAAAAAGGTAATTTAGGGCGCCTGGGTGGCTCAGATGGTTAAGCGTCTGCCTTCGGCTCAGGTCATGGTCCCAGGGTCCTGGGATTGAGTCCCGCATCGGGCTCCCTGCTCCTTGGGAGCCTGCTTCTCCCTCTGCCTCTCTCTCTCTCATGAATAAATAAATAAAATCTTTAAAAAAAAAAAAAGGTAATTTATTTTTTTTAAATTCAATTAACCAAGGTATAGTACATCATTGGTTTTTGATATAATGTTCAATGATTCATTAGTTCAGTATAACACCCAGTGCTCATCATATCACGTGCCCTCTTCAATGCCCATCACCCAGTTACCCCAACCCCCCACCCACCTCCCTTTCTGCAACCCTCAGTTTGTTTCCCAGAATCAAGAGTCTCATATGGCTTGTCTCCCTTTGATTTCTTCCCCTTCAGAGATACTATTTTTTCATAAGCTCATCAACATTTGAAACTGTCAGACTTTTTTGCTGGAGTTGAAAAAGTATCTCACTGATGTCTTATTTTCATTTTCCTGTTTTTTATTGAGAATACATATATTTTCATATTTATTGTACATATAGGTTCCTTTTCTTTAGATTGTCTCTTTATATCTTTTGCCCATTTTTCCCTTGGCTTGACTCTTGCTAAATGCAAGAATCTTTATATATTCTGGGTCTTGCCGTTTTGGGGGTCCCAAGCATTACACATTTCTTTTCCAGTCTCTGATTTATCCTTTAAATATGTGTACATGCCCTTTTTCTTGGGGCAGGGGGAGGAGAAGGCTTAAATGTAAATTATTCAATTGGTTATAAATTACCCATTTTTCTTTTTGTTTAGTTTTTGTTTCTTTGTTGCTTTGTAATTATTGAGGTTGGATAATCTGAGGCATTATTCTCCAAATGTGGGCATAGAGTTTGAGTCATGCTAGCATCAAAAAGGTACTTAAAAATCATTCTACAATGTAACAAACACAAGAAAATCATTTTTTTCAATTCTGTAATCTAATTGTATATCTGTTTTTTCCTTCTGTATATTATATAATCTTTGAAAATCACTTTTTTTTCTGGGACAAGAGAGGATCTGCTTACATTAATGACAATCTAATTTTAACGCAGGGAACTTTCGCTAAGTGAAATAAGTCAGAGAAAGAAAAATACCATGTGATTTCACTCATATGTGGAATTTAAGAAACAAAACAAATGAACAAAAAAGAAAGAGAAAGAGAAAGAGAGACAAAAAATCAGACTCGAATACAGAGAAGAAACTAGAGGTTGCCAGAGGGGAGGTGAAATAGATAAAGGTTATTAAGAGTACACTTACCGTGAGCACTGAGCAATGTTGAATTGTTGAATCATTAAACTGTACACATGAAACTAATATAACACTATATGTTAAGTACAGTTCAGTAAATAAATCATGAAAATACATTAAGAAATAAAAAAGGGACTTCTTCATTTTTCTATAGAATCTAGTAAATCAGACCTGTGTATTGATTCAACTCTAGAGGTTATAGAGTCAACTACCAAAGCTGGTTCCAAAGAGAGATAAATAATTTCTTGCTAAATAACATTTGTAATTATAGACCTAAGATAATAATCAAATAGCATGTGTCAAGATCTGTGCTGATTATCAGCACCATCATAATTTAATTCCCTGTCTCACAGTACCCTTCCATGAGCTCAGTAGTGGAAAGGGAAAGTTTCCCCTCTCAAAACACCTAGCATTACTCCCAAAAGCAGCAAGCAAGGGGAAATAAATTTTTAAAAGAGCAAAAAAATGTGAGTAAATGAAAAATTCCTTTTATTCCCCTACTCCAAATCATTTATCTTTAACATATCAAAATCTAAGTGAAAATAATGAATATGTAACAGCCTTAAAATGTTCATGCACTTATTTCTACTAGAAAGGTATTCCATGAGAAAAATATGGGTAATAACTTTGGTATAAACTTTAATATATAATAAATAATAGTTAAATTATCAAGTGATAATTTATATGTACTCTTATAATGGCTACATGTATAGCTTAACTCTGGTTCTGGGCTTGAGATAACTCATGCAGATCTCAGACTCCACACCCACATTTGAAGGTCAATCCTTTTCTTTTCCATGTTGAGAGCATCCCATTTCACTCTGTGATTTTTCTGGTGCAAATGAACAGATGACACATATGAAAATAGTCCAAGAACCCAAAGGAAAACTAGCAACTGAGCAAACGGTGACAAAAACCAAACTGAAGAAAAAAAATATATAACCCATTTATTATGGGATGTTGTTTCTTATGATAATGGGAGGCAATAGTTAGAAATTAATATGAACAAGGCCTTTTTCAGGGTGCACTTATTTAATTATTTCTCAAAATTTTATTAAATGCCTACCACAAGGTAGACACTGTTCTCATACTCATGGTTCTTAAAAGTCTGTTTGGGATATGGACAGCAAACATAAAAAAACACAAAACAAAAAAAAAAAACCCTATGTAATAAGACAGTAAAATGTGTTATGAGGGGAAGGAAGCCAAATAAGAGGGGTGGTTAGTGCTGAAATAAGGGTGAAAGTTGGGAGGGAGTCTTAAATAGGAAAAGGATTTCTACTCAAATAAAATTTGAGCAGAGATATTTGAAATATGTTTAAGATGCTGAATATACTTAAGAAACTGATGACAGTTGGTAAAATATCCCAAGATTCTGTGAGCAAAGATATGACTACCATGGGTAGGCCCTGTTATCAGTGTCAGTTTGCAGAGTTTAAATTTAAGGGCTTTTTTTTAAATGTGTCACTATATTAGCAAACCAAAATAAAACTTAAATGGTGTATCCTATAGCCATCGACTCTCTCCCGTAACAGGATGAAGGCCACTCCCACAGTTTTATTAATTCTACATTTTTGGTGTCCACTGAAGAGGTAAAAAGGAAAGAGGTGAATGGGGTACTGATCTACCCTTCTCCCGCTCTTCATTATGAATTCTCTGAAGGTTCTGTTTGTAAACATAGTAGAAATAGGGAATTAGGAAATTGATACGAAGAATGGGTTCAAAAATATAGATCATTTTACAGATTTTTTTTTTAAAAGACTTACTTATTTTGAGAGAGAGAGAGAACACATACACAATGGGGAGAGGAGGGAGAGAGAAATTTAAGCAGACTCCATGCTGAGTACAGAGCTCAAAGTGGGGCTCCATCTCATGACCCTGAGATCATGACTTGAGCCAAAACTGAGAGTTGGACCCTTAACCAACTGTGTCACCCAGGCGCCCCTTTCTAAATTGCTTAAGATGAAGTTTATGCTTATGACAAACTTTGACATCTTGCCCTCCTACTGAGAAAAAAAAATGTTTCCATCTGATCATTGAATGATAAGCAGAAATTTCCTAAGTGAGGTAGGAGGCAGACAAAGTTTGGGGACAAGCATTTAAGCAGAGCAAACTGAATACACAGAGGCAAGCCTCTATGAACATCAGGAAATGTTTGAAGAGTAGCCAATTGTCCTGCATTGCCAGTGCACTGGATGCCATGGGGAAGGTGGTATGGAGAAGTAGCCAGAAAACATTCCCATAGGCTTTCTTAGACTATTCTAAGGTATTATCACTATTCTAAAGGTAATGGGAGACCACCAAAACATGTAAGTCAGAATTTAAGCATACTGAAATACTAGAAATGATGATGATTTTCATAGACAATAACAAAGAGAAGAGAATATATTAATATATTTGATAGATAACAGGAAATAGAAAAGTGAGGAAGAAGAAGAATTTTAGAAGAAAAAAAAATCTTCCAAATATTTGCTCTCTAAAATTGGATGAATAAAAGCACTTGGCAGAAGTGGTCAGGATGGCAATACCTTCTCTGGTCTGCAATAGACAATTCCTTATAGCTTATGTTACATATTATGGTATTTTATACACTAAATGTTTTAAATTATTATTTCTTTAACTAAATTGAGGTATGTAATTCAATTATAAAATTGAAGGCAGGAGTGGTAAGGGGAATGAAATATTAATTAGGAAGTATTTCCCATCAACCACTTGTTCATGGTTAGATCAAACACATCTAATAATTTCTTGTTAAATTCATCAGTTTTCATTAGAAGAGTAATTGTAGCTGGTAAAAGGTAATGGTTACAGCGTGTTACACAATTAACACAGTGTGAAATGAACTAAAATATGTTCTCTATAGCTGATTTTCTGAAAACACCAGATACTGGGTTTAGGATATATAAAGGTAAGATTCTTCCAAACACTATCATTTTGTTATATCAAATCAAGTCTTATTTATATTTCAATTGAAAACTAATTCTGGCATTTAGACATTATAAAAATTGATAATGTTTTCACAGATAACTCAGGGCTAAGGGAACAAAATTTAATTTTTGTAAATGATCATGATGTATATATAAAACACCAGAGGAAATAGCTTAGATCCCTGTTGGTAAATCTGGCTAAGAGGTCAAAACCTAAAGTGTATATTTCAACCCTGGAAACTCAGGTCTTTGCTTTCTATTTTAATGTTTTTTTGTTTATAAAGTCAATGTGAGCTCATTTGAAAAATATGTAAAATAATAATACTGAGAGGAAAATATAGTAATTATTATTGAAATATGGCTTTAAAGCTTTCTGGTATATTTTGCCATCTGCTGTATTATATTATGTGGTATTACAAATGTTATATTGTCCATATAAGTATATGTTACATCAAGAGTGAATCTTTATATTTTATTGTAACTTTTTGTATTCTAATATATTTTATTGTTCTATAATTTAGATACAGTATAATAGATTTTAAATGTACAATTTGATTATTTGGGCAATATACACAATAGTCTAAACACCACCACAATCAAGTTATAGATTTTCAACACTTCAAAAATTCCCTTTAAGACACTATCCCAGTCATTACTCCCACCCAAACTCCAAGCTCTTGGCAACCTGATCTGCATTCAGTCACCAGAGATTCATTTATGCATCATGCAGCACGGACTTTGAGCCTGACTTCTTTTGCACACAATAATACTTGATATTCAGGAGCGCCTTGGTGGCTCAGTCGTTAAGCGTCTGACTTCGGCTGAGGTCATGATCCGGGGGTACTGGGCTCTAACCTCCCTCAGGCTGCCTGTTCAGCAGGAAGCCTGCTTATCCCTCTCCTACTCCCCCTAATTGTATTCCCTCCCTCGCTGTCTGTTGAATAAATAAATAAAATCTTTAAAGAAAATAATACTTGATATTCATCCATCTTGTTGCACATATCAATTGTCTTTTCCTTTAATTGCTAAAGAGGATTTTATTGTATGGGTAGAAACAAATTTGTATATTCATTCATCTTTTGAAACTTCGGGGTTGTTTCCTGTTCTTAGTCATTGTAAACAAAGCTATAATGACATGTCAACATATGTTGACATGTCTTTAATATTCTGGGTAAATAATCAGAAGTAGAATTGCCCCAGTTTTATATGTTCATGTTTAACTGTTTTTAACCATGCTAAATTAGTATTCAAAGAGACTGAACTATTGTATATTCCTAAAAGCAATGTGTAAGAGTTATAGACACTTGGAATGAGAAGAAAGATGGCAGAGTAGGGAACCCTATTTCAACTGGTCCCCGGAATTGAGCTGGATATCTACCAGACCACTCTGAGCACCCAAGAAATCAGCCTGAGATGTAAGAAGATCTGGATCTCTACAAACAGAATATCGCAGGCGGTTGGTTTTGAGGTCCGAAGCAGGGAGCCGTGATTCTGCGGGCAGATATCGGAGGATAAATGGCAGCGGGAGGGTGCCTGGCCATGGGGATCCTACACCGCTGGTGAGAGACAGCCTCACTCACTGGGGATGGGGCACAGACTCGCAGACATGTAGTGGGGAAAGGACTTTAGGGCAGCCCCTGGGATGGAAACCTGGAGCAGCGGGGTTGCGCATGCGAACTGGGAGCGACTGGTGGTTTTAGAAGCACACTGGCAGTTTTAGAAGCACAAAGGGCAGAGACGTGCCCCAACCTAGAGGCAGGGCTGGGAGTGCTGCGGAGGGGTACACAACCCAGGATGCTGCAGTTTATAGCAGCACAGACAGAAACGGAGACAGTGTGGCCTGGAGAGCTCACTGAAGATCAGATTGTGATCTCTCTGCTCTGAGGCAGAGGGTTGGAAACAGTCTCTTCCACTCTGACTCTCGGAAGAGACGCGGAAAGCCACCAGGGAAAGCCGCCAGAGAAAAAAAGCCCCAAAAACCGATTCCCACTGAGCCCATTCCCTGCCACAGGGGGGCAGGGCAACTCCGCCCAAACAGGGTTGCCTGAGTAACAGTGCGGCAGGCCCCCCACCCAGAAGACAGGCTGAGAAAACAAGAGGCCAGAAACCCTAAGGTCCCTAGAAAACAGGTGCATCTTGCTTGGGTTCTGGTCAATAATTTGGACTCTATACATTCCCTCAAACACCCATCAACAGAAAGACTAGGAGGAGGAACCCCCCAAAAAAATAAAAAACACTCAGAGATTATGACTTATGCTGCAGATTTAAAAATGGATGCAGATATAACCAAGATGTCAGAGATGGAATTCAGGCTAGCAATTGTGAAGACAATAGCTAGAATGGAGAAATCAATTAATGGCAACATAGTCTCAAAGGGCAGAAATGAAAGCTGAATTGGCAGAACTTAAAAATGCTATCAATGAGATCCAATCCAATCTAGATAATCTAACAGCTAGGGTAAGTGAGGCAGAAGAACGACTAAGCGACCTAGAAGACAATATAATAGATAAAAAGGGAAAAGAGGAGGCCAGGGAAAAACAACTCAGAATCCATGAAAATAGAATCAGAGAAATAAGTGACATCATGAAGCGTTCCAATGTCAGAATAACTGGAATCCCAGAGGGAGTGGAGAGAGATAAAGGACTAGAAGATGTATTTCAGCAAATCATAGCTGAGAACTTCCCTAACCTGGGGAATGAAACAAACATTCGCATTCTAGAGGCAGGGAGGACCCCTCCCAAGATCAAGGAAAACAAACCAACACTCCGGCATGTAATAGTAAAACTTGCAAATCTTAGAACCAAGGAAACCATCTTAAGGGCAGTTAGGGGGAAGAGATTCCTTACGTACACAGGGAGGAACGTCAGAATAACGTCAGACCTATCCACAGAGACCTGGCAAGCCAGAAAGGCCTGGCAAGACATATTCAGGGTACTAAATGAGAAGAACATGCAGCCAAGAATACTTTATCTGGCAAGGCTGTCATTTAGAATGGATGGGGAGATGCAGAGCTTCCACAACTGGCAGAAACCACTAAGCCGGCCCTGCAAGAAATATTAAGGGGGGTTCTATAAAGGGAGAAAGACCTCAAGAGTGATATACAACAGAAATTTACAGGGACAATCTATAGAAACAAGGTCTTCACAGGCAACATGATGACAATTAATTCATATCTTTCAATAATCACTCGCAACGTGAATGGCCTAAATGCTCCCATAAAACGGCACAGGATTGCAGATTGCATAAAAAGACAGGACCCATCCATATGCTGCCTACAAGAGACTCATTTTGAACCTAAAGATACATCCAGACTGAAAGTGAAGGGATGGAGATCCATCTTCCATGCCAGCGGACCTCAAAAGAAAGCTGGGGTAGCAATTCTTATATCAGACAAATCAGATTTTAAACTGAAGTCTGTAATTAGAGACACAGAAGAACACTATATCATTCTTAAAGGGTCTATCGAACAAGAAGATCTAACAATTGTAAATATCTATGCCCCCAACATGGCAGCAGCCATCTACATAAGCCAACTGTTAACGAAAATAAAGGGTCATACTGATAACAATACGTTAATTGTAGAAGACCTCAATACTCCAATCTCAGCAATGGACAGATCATCTAAGCAGAAAATCAACAAAGAAACAAGAGCTTTGAATGATACACTGGACCAGATGGACCTCATAGGACCTCATTCCACCCTAAAACGATAGAATACTCATTCTTCTCGAGTGCACATGGAACTTTCTCCAGAATAGACCACATACTGGGTCACAAATCAGGTCTCAACTGATACCAAAAGATTGAGATTATTTCCTGCATATTCTCAGACCACAGTGCTTTAAAACTGGAACTCAATCACAAGAAAAAATTTGGCAGAAATTCAAACACTTGGAAGCTAAAGACCACTCTGCTCAAGAATGTATGGGTCAACAGAGAAATCAAAGAAGAACTTAAACAATTCATGGAAATCAATGAGAAAGAAAGCACATCGGTCCAAAACCTATGGGATACTGCAAAGGTGGTCCTTAGGGGGAAATACATAGCCATCCAAGCCTCACTCAAAAAAATAGAAAAATCCCGAATTCACCAACTACCTCTACACCTTAAGAACTAGAGAAAAAGCAACAAACGATGCCTAAGCCACGCATCAGAAGAGAAATAATTAAAATTAGAGCAGAGATCAATGAATTAGAAACCAGAAAGACAGTAGATCAGATCAACGAAACTAGAAGTTGGTTCTTTGAAAGAATTAGTAAGATCGATAAACCACTGGCCAGACTTATCCAAAGAAAAGAGAAAGGACCCAAATTAATAAAATTATGAATGAAAGGGGAGAGATCACGACTAACACCAAGGAAATAGAAACAATTAATAGAAATTATTATCAACAACTATATGCCAATAAACTGAGCAATCTGTATGAAATGGGGGCCTTCCTGGAAACCTATAAGCTGCCAAGACTGAAACAGGAAGAAATTGACAACCTGAATAGGCCAATAACCAGTAATGAGATTCAAGCAGTGATCAAAAACCTCCCAAAAAACAAGAGTCCAGGGCCTGATGGATTCCCTGGGGAATTCTACCAAACATTCAAAGAAGAAATAATACCTATTCTACTGAAGCTGTTTCAAAAAATAGAAACAGAAGGAAAACTTCCAAACTCATTCTATGAGGCCAGCATTACCTTAATCCCCAAACCAAGCAAAGACACCATCAAAAAGGAGAATTTCGGACCAATATCCCTGATGAATACGGATTCCAAAATCCTCAACAAAATCCTAGCTATAAGGATCCAACAATACATTAAAATGATCATCCACCATGACCAAGTGGGATTTATCCCCAGGATGCAAGGGTGGTTCAACATTCGCAAATCAATCAATGTGATAGAACACATTAATAAGAGGAGGGAGAAGAACCACATAGTCCTCTCAATTGATGCAGAAAAAGTATTTGACAAAATACAACATCCTTTCCTGATTAAAACTCTTCAGAGTATAGGGATAGAGGGAACATTCCTCAAGTTCATAAAATCCATCTATGAAAAACCCACAAAAAATATCCTCAATGGGGAAAAGCTGAGAGCCTTTCCCGTAAGATCAGGAGCACGACAAGGATGCCCACTCTTGCCGCTATTGTTCAACATAGTACTAGAAGTCCTAGCAACAGCAATCAGAAAACAAAAAGAAATAAAAGGTATTCAAATTGGCAAAGAAGAACGCAAAAATTCTCTCTTTTCACAGATGACATGATACTTTATTTGGAAAACCCAAAAGACTCCACCCCCAAATTACTAGAACTCATACAGCAATTCAATAATGTGGCAGGATACAAAATCAATGCACAGAAATCAGTTGCTTTCTTATACACTAACAACGCAACTGTAGAAAGAGAAATTAAAGAAATGATTCCATTTACAATAGCACCAAAAACCATAAGATACCTCGGAATAAACCTAACCAAAGAGGTAAAGGATCTATACTCTAGGAACTACAGAACACTCATGAAAGAAATTGAAGAAGACACAAAAAGGTGGAAAAACATTTCATGCTCATGGATCAGAAGAATAAACATTGTTAAAATGTCTATGCTACCCAGAGCAATCTATGCCTTCAATGCCATCCCAATCAAAATTCCAATGACATTTTTCAAAGTGCTGGAAAAACAATCCTAAAATTTGTGTGGAATCAGAAAAGACCCCGAATCGCCAAGGAAATGTTGAAAAAGAAAAACAAAGCTGGGGGCATCATGTTGCCTGCTTTCAAGCTATATTACAAAGCTCCGATCACCTAGACAGAATGGTACTGGCACAAAAACAGACATACAGACCAATGGAACAGTATAGAGAACCCAGATGGACCCTCAACTCTATGGTCAAATAGTCTTTGAGAAAGCAGGAAAAAATATGCAAAAGAAAAAAGACAGTCTCTTCAATAAATGGTGCTCGGAAAATTGGACAGCCACTTGCAAAAGAATGAAACTCGACCATTCTCTAACACTATACACAAAGATAAACTCAAAATGGATGAAAGACCTCAATGTGAGATGATCCATCAAAATCCTAGAGGAGAACATAGGCAGTAACCTCTTTGACATCGCCTACAGCAACTTCTTTCAAGATACATCTCCAAAAGTTAGCAAAACAAAAGCAAAAATGAACTTTTGGGACTTCATCAAGATAAAAAGCTTCTGCACAGCAAAGGAAACAGTAAACAAAACAAAGAGGCAACCCACGGAATGGGAGAAAATATTTGCAAATGACACTACAGATAAAGGGCTGGCATCCAAGATCTATAGAGAACTTCTCAAACTCAACACCCAAAAAACAAATAATCAAGTCAAAAAATGGGCAGAAGATATGAAAAGACACTTCTCTAAAGAAGACATACAAATAGCTAACAGACACATGAAAATATGTTCATCATCATTAGCCATCAGGGAAATTCAAATCAAAACCACATTGAGATACCACCTTATACCAGTTAGAATGGCAAAAATGGACAGGGAAAGAAACAACAAATGTTGGAGAGGTTGTGGAGAAAGGGGAACCCTCTTACACTGTGGGTGGGAATGTAAGTTGGTACAGCCACTTTGGAAAACAGTGTGGAGGTTCCTTAAAATTTGAAAAATAGAGCTACCCTATGACCCAGCAATTGCACTCCTGGGTATTTACCCCAAAGACACAGATGTAGTGAAAAGAAGGGCCATATGCACCCCAATGTTCATAGCAGCAATGTCTACAATAGCCAAACTGTGGAAAGAGCCGAGATGCCCTTCAACAGATGAATGGATAAAGAAGATGTGGTCCATATATACAATAGAATATTACTCAGCCATCAGAAAGGATGAATACCCAACTTTTACATCAACATGGATGGGACCGGAGATTATGCTAAGTGAAATAAGTCAAGCAGAGAAAGTCAATTATCATATGGTTTCACTTATTTGTGGAACATAAGCAATAGCATGGAGGACATTAGGAGAAGGAAGGGAAAATGAAGGGGAGGGAAATCGGAGGGAGAGATGAACCATGAGAGATTATGGACTCTGAGAAACAAACAGGGTTTTAGAGGGGAGGGGGAGGGGGGAGGGGGAATTGGTTAGCCTGGTGATGGGTATTAAGGAGGGCAGGCACTGCATGGCGCACTGGGTGTTATACAAAAAATATGGATTGTGGATCACCACATCAAAAATTAATGATGTATTGTGTGGTGACTAATATAACATAATAAAATTTTTTTAAAAGTTATAGACACTCTACATAATCACCAAAATTTGGTATTCTCTTTTACATTTTAGCCATTCTAATATGTATAGAGTGGGATTATGTAGTGGCTTTAATTTGCATATGACTAGTGGTGTTGAATATCTTTAATGTGCTCATAAGTCTTCATATATTTGCTCAGGCAAAGTGTCTGTTCAAGTGTCTGTCTGTTTTTTATTGACATGTTTCTTGTCTTCAAGTTGTAAGAGGTCTTTATATATTCTGGATATAAGTCCTTTATCAAAAAAAATATATTAAAAATATTTTCTCTCAGGGGCACTTGGGTGGCACAGTTAACTGTCTGCCTTCAGCTCAGGTCATGATCCCGGGGTCCTGGGATCGAGCCCCGGAGGGGAATCTACTTCTCCCTCTCCCTCTGCCCCTCCCCTGACTTGTGTGCTCACTTTCTCTCTTTCTTCCAAATAAATGAAAAAAATAAAATAAAAAATAAAAATATTAGAGGAGGAGCAAGATGGCAGAGGAAGAGGAGACATAAATTCCATCTGGTCCCAGGAATTCAGCTAGATAGTTATCAAACCATTCAGAACACCTACAAACTCAACAGGAGAGCAAAGAAAAGAAGAGCAGCAAATCTGAACAGAAAAGTGAACACTTTCTGGAAGGTAGGACATCGGAGAAGTGAATCCGAGGCAATATATGGGAAGATAGACCACAGGGGTAGGGAGCCACCTCAGCCAGCTACCGGCAAGAGATAGAGCAGTGGAGCGCAAAATCAGAACTTTTAGAAGTCTGCTCCAATGAGAGACTTCACTCCAGTAGCTGAGCAGGGGGAAGAACCCTTACTGGGACAGTGTACTCTCAAGACCCTCGGGTTCACAGGAAAATGGGGTGTGCCTAACTGCGGCAGAGCTCCCAGGTATCGGAGCTGGGAAGCCAGCTGCAAAGACAGAGCCAAGGAGTGGGCTCTCAGGTCAGGGTTGCCATAAACTGTGATCTGCAGCACACTCAGGCCACTGCTCTTCCAGCAGGGACCTAACAAGCGGCAGATCCAGGGAGACTCCCCTTCCTCCCCCGGGGTGGGTGGCGTGGGAGCTCACTGCAGGGATCTGCTGGGGTTTAGTGACTCCAAACAGGGTCGTGTGCCAGAGACAGAAATGCTCAGTCACAGGCCGGGTGAACATGGAGTCCAGCCAGAGACCGGGGAGACAGGAGAGATAGATTGCTTTTCTCTGGGGGCGCACTGAGGAGTGGGGCCCCGAGATCTCAGCTCCTCCAGGGCAGAGCTTGGGAGGCTGCCATTTTCACTCTTGTCCTCCAAAGCTGTACAAAAAGCTTGCAGGGAACAAAAGCTCCCAAGAGCAAACCTGAACAAATTACTTAGCCTGCCCCCCCGGCAAGGGTGGGGCAATTCTACCTCAGGCAAAGACATTTGAGAACCACTGCAACAGGCCCCTCCCCCAGAAGAACAGCAAGAACAACCAGCCAAGACCAAGTTACCCACCAATAAGGACAGCAAAACTCCAGCACTAGGGGAATACAGAATATAGAATTCATGGCTTTTTTTCCCCTGATTCGTTAGTCTTTCAAAGTTAATTTTTTTTTATTTTCTTTTTTCTTCTTTTTCTACTTTTAATTTTCTTTTTCCCTTTTTCAACCAACGTTTTATCAATCCCTTTATTAAAAAATCTTTTTTATTTTTTATTTTTAGAGTCATATTCTACCCCTTCATTGTAGTTAACCTTATTTTTAGTATATATATAAGTTGTTCTCTCTTTAAAATTTTGGGATACAGTTTCTTGTAACAAAATATACCCTAAATCTCTACTGTACGTCTTTGTTCCAGTCTCCTGCCTGAACACTTTCTGTCCTTTTTTTTTAAATTTCTCTTCTTTCTTTTTTCCAACAACATTTTATCTTATCAATTCCTTTTATTAAATCTTTTATAGGGGCGCCTGGGTGGCTCAATCGTTAAGCGTCTGCCTTCAGCTCAGGTCATGATCCCAGGGTCCTGGGATCAAGCCCCACATCGGGCTCCCTGTTCTGCGGGAAGCCTGATTCTTGCTCTCCCACTCCCCCTGCTTGTGTTCCATCTCTCACTGTGTCTCTCTCTGTCAAATAAATAAATGAAATCTTTAAAAAAAATCTTTTAAAATTTTCATCTTTACATTCATATTACATCCCTTCATCGTATTAACCCTTATTTTTGTACATATGTAAGTTTTTCTTTCCTTAAAATTTTGGGAGGCACTTTCTTCTAACAGACCAAAATACGCCCAAAATCTACTGTGTGGCACTGATCAATGCACCAGCCTTATCATATTTGATCATATTCTGTTTTTTGTTTTGTTTCGTTTTTGTTTCTTTTTATCTTTTTATCTTTTTTTTTTTTCTTTTTTCTTTCTTTCCCTTTCTTTTCCCCCAGTTTCAGGTCTTTTCTGATTTATTTAGTATATGTTTTCTCGGGACGTTGCTACCCTGTCAGCATTTTGTTCTCTCATTCATCTATTCTCCTCTGGACAAAATGACAAGATGGAAAAACTCACCTCAAAAAAAAAGAAGAGGCAGTACCGACTGCCAGGAACCTAATCAATACGGACATTAGTAAGATGTCAGAACTAGAGTTCAGAATGACAGTTTTAAAGATACTAGCTGGGCTTGAAAAAAGCATGAAAGTTATTAGAGAAACCCTCTCTGGAGAAATAAAAGAACTAAAATCTAACCAAGTCAAAATCAAAAAAGCTATTTAATGAGATGGAATCAAATGGAAGCCTAACTGCTAGGATAAATGAGGCAGAAGAGAGAATTAGTGATATAGAAGACCAAATGATGGAAAACAAAGAAGCTGAGAAAAAGGGAGATAAACAACTACAGGATCACGAGGGCAGAATTCGAGAGATAAGTGATACCATTATATGAAACAACATTAGAATAATTGGGATCCCAGAAGAAGGAGAGAGAGAAGCAGAAATTATATTGGCGAAAATTACAGCAGAGAACTTCCCTAATGTGGGGAAGAAAACAGGCATCAAAATCCAGGAGGCACAGAGAACCCCTCTCAAAATCAATAAAAATGGTCAACACCCCAACATCTAATAGTAAAACTTACAAGTCTCAGAGACAAAAAGAAAATCCTGAAAGAAACTCGGGAGAACAGATCTGTAACCTACAATGGTAGAAACATTACACTGGCAACAGACCTACCCACAGAGACCTGGCAGGCCAGAAAGGACTGGCATGATATATTCAGAGCACTAAACGAGAAAAATATGTAGCCAAGAATACTATGTCCAGATAGGCTGTCATTGAAAATAGAAGGAGAGATAAAAAGCTTCCAGGATAAACAAAAATAAAGGAATCTGTGAACACCAAACAAGCAGTACAAGAAATATTGAAAGGGGTCATCTAAGGAAAGAGAGAGCCTAAAAGTAACATAGACAAGAAAGGAACACAGACAATATACAGTAACAGGCACCTTACAGACAATACAATGGCACTAAGTTCATATCTTTCAATAGTTACCCTGAATGTAAATGGGCTAAATGCCCCAATCAAAAGACACAGGCTATCAGACTGGATAAAAAAACAAGACCCATCAATATGCTGTCCGCAAGAGACTCATTTTAGACCTAAAAAAAACCCCAGATTGAAAGTGAGGGGGTGGAAAACCATTTACCATGCTAATGGACACCAAAAGAAAGCTGGGGTGGTAATCCCAGACAAATTAGATTTTAAACCAAAGAATATAATAAGAGAGGAGGAAGGACACTATGTCTACTTAAAGGGTCTATCCAACAAGAAGATCTAACAATTGTAAATATCTATGCCCCTAACATGGGAGCAGCCAATTATATAAGCCAATTAATAACAAAAGCAAAGAAACACATCGACAACAATACAATAATAGTGGGGGACTTTAACACCCCCCTCACTGAAATGGACAGATCATCTAAGCAAAAGATCCACAAGGAAATAAAAACTTTAAATGACACACTCTACCAGATGCACTTCACAGATATATTCAGAACAGTCCATCCCAAAGCAACAGAAGAATGTGTATTCCTGGAATGGAACATTCTCCAGAATAGATCACATCCTAGGTCACAATTCAGGTCTCCACCGGTACCAAAAGACAGGGATCATTCCCTGCATATTTTCAGACCACAATGCTTTGAAACCAGAACTCAAACACAAGAGGAAAGTCGGAAAGAACTCAAATACATGGAGACTAATGAGCATCCTAGTAAAGAATGAATGGGTCAACCAGAAAATTAAAGAAGAATTTAAAAAATTCATGGAAACCAATGAAAATGAAAACACAACTGTTCAAAATCTTTAGGATGCAGCAAAGGCAGTCCTAAGAGGAAAGTATATAGCAACACAAGCCTTTCTCAAGAAACAAGAAAGGTCTCAAATACACAACCTAACCCTACACCTAAAAGAGCTGGAGAAAGAACAGCAAATAAAGCCTAAACCCAGCAAGAGAAGAGAAATAATAAAGATCAGAGCAGAAATCAATGAAATAGAAACAAAAAGAACAGTAGAACAGAGCAACAAAACTAGGAGGTGGTTCTTTGAAAGAATTAACAAAACTGATAAACCCCTGGCCAGACTTATCAAAAAGAAAAGAGAAAGGACCCAAATCAACAAAATCATGAATGAAAGAGGAGAGGTCATAACCAACACCAAAGAAATAAAACAATTATAAGAACATATTATAAGCAACTATATGCCAGGAAATTAGATAATCTTGAAGAAATGGATGCATTCCTAGACATGTATCAACTACCAAAACGGAACCAGGAAGAAAGAGAAAACCTGAACAGACCCATAACCACTAAGGAAATTGAAGTAGTCATCAAAAATCTCCCAACAAACAAGAGCCCAGGGCCAGATGGCTTCCCAGAGGAATTATATCAAACATTTAAAGAAGAATTAATACCCATTCTTCTGAAGCTGTTTCAAAGAATAGAAATGGAAGGAAAACTTCCAAACTCGTCTTATGAGGCCAGCATTACCTTGATCCCAAAACCAGACAAAGACCCTATCAAAATGGAGAACTACAAACCAATATCCCTGATGAACATGGATGCAAAAATTCTCACCAAAATACTAGCCAATAGGATCCAACAGTACATTAAAAGGGTTATTCACCACGACCACATGGGATTTATTCCTGGGCTGCAAGGTTGGTTCAACATCTGCAAATCAATCAATGTGATACAACACATTGATAAAAGAACAACAAACATATGATCCTCTCAATAGATGCAAAAAAAAGCATTTGACAAAGTACAGCATCTTTTCTTGATTAAAACTCTTCACAGTGTAGGGATAGAGGGTACATACCTCAATATCATAAAAGCCATCTATGAAAAACCCACAGCGAATATCATACTCAATGGGGAAAAACAGCTTTCCCCATGAGGTCAGGAACACGGCAGGGATGTCCACTACCACCACTGCTGTTCAACATAGTACTAGAAGTCCTAGCCACAGCAATCAGAAAACGAAATAAAAGGCATCCAAGTCGACAAAGAAGTGAAACTCTCACTTTTTGCAGATAATATGATACTTTATGTGGAAAACCCGAAAGACTCCACCCCAAAACTGCTAGAACTCATATGGGAATTCGGTAAAGTGGCAGGATGTAAAATCAATGCATAGAAATCAGCTTCATTTCTATAGACCAACAAGACAGAAGAAACAGAAATTAAGGAGTCAATCCCATTTACAATTGCACCCAAAACCGTAAGATACCTAGGAATAAATCTAACCAAAGAGGCAAAGGATCTATACTCAGAAAACTACAGAATACTCATGAAAGAAATTGAGGAAGACACAAAGAAATGGAAAAACATTCCACGCTTGTGACTGGAAGAATAAATATTGTGATGATGTCAATGCTACCTAGAGCAATCTACACATTTAATGGAATCCCTACCAAAATACTATCAACTTTTTTCACAGAAATGGAACACATAATCCTAAAACTTGTATGGAACCAGAAAAGACCCCGAAAAGCTAGAGGAATGTTCAAAAAGAAAAGCAAAGCCAGTGGCATCACAATTCCGGACTTCAAGCTCTACTACAAAGCTGTCATTATCAAGACACTATGGTACTGGCACAAAACATAGACACATAGATCAACAGAACATAATAGAGAGCCCAGAAATGGACTCTAAACTCTATGGTCAACTAATCTGTGACAAAGCAGGAAAGAATGTCCAGTGGAAAAAAGACAGTCTCTTCAACAAATCATGTTGGGAAAACTGGACAGCCACGTGCAGAAGAATGAAACTGGACCATTTCCTTACACCACACACAAAAATAGACTCAAAATGGGTGAAAGACCTCAATGTGAGACAGGAGTCCATCAAAATACTAGAGGAGAACACAGGCAGCAACCTCTTCGACCTCAGCCGCAGCAACTTCTTCCTAGAAACATCACCAAAGGCAAGGGAAGCAAGGGCAAAAATGAACTATTGGGACTTCATCAAGAGAAAAAGCTTTTCCACAGCTAAGGAAACCTTCAACAAAACCAAAAAGACAACTGAGAGAATGGAAGAAGATATTTGCAAATGACATTATCAGATAAAGGGCTAGTATCCAAAATCTATAAAGAATTTATCAAAATCAACACCCAAAAAACAGATAACCCAATCAAGAAATGGGCAGAAGACATGAACAGACATTTCTGCAAAGAAGACATACAAATGACCAACAGACATATGAAAAAGTGCTAAACATCACTCAGCGTCAAGGAAATACAAATCAAAACCTCAATGAGATACCACCTCACACCAGTCAGAGTGGCTAAAATTAACAAGTCAGGAAACGACAGATGTTGGCAAGGATGCGGCAAAAGGCGACCCCCTCCTACACTGTTTTTGGGAATGCAAGCTGGTGCAGCCACTCTGGAAAACAGTATGGAGGTTCCTCAAAAAGTTGAAAATAGAGCTACCCTATGATCTAGCAATTGCACTGCTGGGTATTTACCCAAGGATACAAATGCAGTGATCCAAAAGGGTACGTGCACCCCAATGTTTACAGCAGCATTGTCCACAATAGCCAAACTATGAAAAGAGCCAAGATGTCCATCAACAGACGAATGGATAAAGAAGAATACATAATATTACACTGTGTGTGGATACACAAACACGCGCGCGCGCACGCACGAATATTATGTGGCCATCAAAAGGAACGAAATATTGCCATTTGCAACGACGTGGATGGAATTAGAAGGTATTATGCTAAACGAAGTAAGTCAATCAGAGAAAGACAAGTATATGATCTCACTGATATGAGGAATTCTTAATCTCAGGAAACAAACTGAGGGTTGCTGGAGTGGTGGGAGGTGGGAGGGATGGCTGGTTGGGTGATAGACATTGGGGAGGGTATGTGCCATGGTGAGCATTGTGAATTGTGTAAGACTGATGACTCACAGACCTGTACCTCTGAAACAAATAATACATTATATGTTAAAAAAAAAAAAAAGAATATAGTAGGAAGGTAAAAATAAAGGGGGGGGAATTGGAGGGGGAGACGAACCATTAGAGATGATGGACTCTGATAAACAAACTGAGGGTTCTAGAGGGGAGGGGGGTGGGGGGATGGGCTAGCCAGGTAATGGGTATTAAAGAGGGCACATATTGAATAGAGCAGTGGGTATTATACACAAACAATGAATCATGGAACACTACATCAAAAATTAATGATGTAATGTATGGTGATTAACATAATAAAATAAAATTAAATAAATAAGTAAATAATTCCTCTCAGTATGTACCTTCTATTTCACTTTTCTTAATACTGTCTATCATTAATCAGGTGTTTCTATTTTAATGGGGTACAATTTTACAGTGTTCTTCTATTAAGAATTGTGCTTGTGCCCTGCCTAAGAAACTGCTGCCTTCATTTTTTTCCTGTGTATTCTTCTGTAAGATTTATAGTTACAGATTTAAAATTTAGTTCTCTAATCCATTTTGAGTTAACATTTGTATGTACAGTTAAAGTTTTGATATCTCCTCAAATAAATTATAAACTTGTTTCAGGGCCATTTTTAAAAATTAAAAATAAAGTACTTCTAAATAATATGTGGTCAAAGAAAAAAGAGGTAAAAAGAAATGAGCTATCAAGCCATGAAAAGAAATGAAGGAATCTTAAACGCAGTCCTTTTGCTAAGTGAAAGATGCCAATCTGATCAAGTAATATGCTAAATGCTTTCCACTATATGCTATTGTGGAAAAAGAAAAACTTTGGAGACATAAAGAGATCAGTGTCTTAATGTTCACTGGTCTTTTATTCTTTAGTGTATAATATGCTATTAATCCAATTTAGTGAAATTTTAATTTTGGACACTGTATTTTCCATCTCTAGAAGTTCCATTTACTTCTTTTTTATATCTTCCTTTTTTAAATTTTTATACATCCTATGCATAACACCTTTTTAATACTTTTGTCTGACAAATTCCATCATCTTAGTAATTTCTTTAACTGCTTCTATTGATTTTTGTCTTGATTTTGCATTATATTTCTTTCTTTATATATTTTTAATTGGACAACTGCTTCTCTCCTTAAATCAGCAAGATTCATAAAATCGGCATGGATTCTCCTTTCTTATGCTGCCACCCAGAAATTGCCTCCAGACAGTAAGCCTGGTCAAAAGGATGGCCCAACATATTTCTCTTCTCTCAGGGAATCTCAGTTCTGTGCTACCTGGTGTTTGAAAACAGTGGTTTGGTTTCATATCCATTTTTTTCTACATTTTCTTTGGAGAGGGTAATTGCATACTAGTTATTTCCTTAGGGCCAGAAGCAAAAGTACACATTTCTTTCTTTACTCAATTCAACACTATAAATATTTTTTTCTATTATATGAGTTAGGAATTGAATTTGGCTACAAATAACAGATAACCTAAGCTACGATGGTTTAACCATGAAAGGATTCTTTTGTAATGGGCAGAAGACACGAATAGACATTTTTACAAAGAAGACATACATATGATCAACAGACACATGAAAAGATGCTCAACATTACTCATTATCAGGGAAATGCAAATCAAAACTACACTGAAATATCACCTAAAATCAAAAACACAAGAAACAAGTGTTGGTGAGGATGTGATGAAAAAGGAACCCTAGTGCACTGTTTGTCAGACTGCAATCTGGTGCAACCACTGTGGAAAACGATATGGAGTTTCCACAAAAAGTTAAAAATAGATCTACCTTATGTTCCAGTATTTGCACTACTGGGTATTTACCCAAAAAATACAAAAACACTAAATCAAAGGGAGACTGGCATCCCTATGTTTATAGCAGCATTATTCACAATAGCCAAATTATGGGAGCAGCCTAAGTGCCCATCAATAGATGAATGGATAAAGAAGATGTGGTGTGTGTGTGTGTGTGTGTGTGTGTGTGTGTGTGTGTGTGTGTGTGTATTATTTGGCTATTAAAAAAAGAAATAAAATAATAATAAAATAGAAATAGAAAAAAGAAATAAAATCTTGCCATTTGTAACAACATGGATGGAACTAGAGAATATAATGCTAAGCAAAAGAAGTCAAAGAAAGACAAATACCATATGATTTCACTCATATATGGAATTTAAGAAAAAAATGAGCGAAGGAAAAGAAAAAGACAAACCAAGAAACAGACTCTTAACTATAGAGAACAAACTGATGGTTATCAGAGGGGAGGTGGGTGGGGGGATGTGAAACAGGTGATAAGGATTAAAGAGTACACTTGTTACAATGGCACTGGGTGATGTAAGGAATTGTTGAATTACTATATTGTACACCTGAAACTAATATAACACTGTATGTTAACTATATTGCAATTAAAAATTTTAAAAAGAGCAAGAGTTCTTTTTTCACACAGCTAGAAGATCAGAGACAGGTAAAATAATTCTGTTATGCCAGACCCACAATGCCAACACAAATATAGGCTCCTTAGAAAATACGACCACCCTCATTATTGCTGTCTTGTGAAGAAGGCAAAATGGTTGTTCTACCTTCATCTTTGTATCTGTGTTCAGGAAATGAAGGGGAAAGACAGATGGTAAGTGCTAACTGAATGTGCTCCCACCTAGAAACTTCTCACATCTCATTGACCAAAATTATTTCACATATCTACCGCTTGGGATAGGGAAAGCTAGGAGGTATAAATCTGTTGAAACCCAGAACATTGTCAACATTTCCGTATCAAACAGAACAATCTGGAAGCCACATTTCATTAAATATTCTACAATATTTGCAATATGTGGATTGTATTCTATAGTATAGAAATACTATAATCTTTTTTTTTCACCATTCAAAATTTATTTGGTATTTTAGTTGGTATGACACTTAGTTGGCTGCATTGTCTTTTTACATTATATGGCCATGTACACTATATTCTGACATACAAAGTATACAAAGTAAGATCCTTTAGGACAGTTATGCACAATACACGCAATATTGAATTTATACACTGGATCCCAGAACGTGACTGACTGGAAAAGATGGACTAGGCATGTTGGGTGTTGGGGGAAGGAACCTGAAGTGACAGAACACACAGTAAACACACATCTGGTGTGCAGAGCAACCGCAGCTCTGGCAGTGGAGCCTCTGAGATGGTGGGGCTAACTTACGTTAACCAATTTAGGGCTACAAAGACAGGTATCATCCAGTACCAGGATACAGCTGCAGGGTTTGGTGAACCATTCCTATTTGGAACTTTAGGAAACTGACGTTTTTTCTTAGGCCATTTTAATATTACTTGAGTAACAGATCAGATAATAAGGACAATATACACAACCTCCAACTAAAATCCTGCTATAGTCTAGACAGTGAAGTGGTACATTAGAAAACTTTTAAAACTGCAGCTCCTTTTGGATCCCCCAAAGTGTATCTGCACTCTTCTTCAAACGGGCTTCCTCCTCAGGAGTCAGAGTCACCTTCACAACATCTGAAATTCCATTCTGTCCCAAGATGCAAGGGACACGAAGGAAGACATCATCTTTAATTCCATAGAGACCCTTAATCATGGTGGAAATTGGACGCACCCGCCTAAGATTCTTCATTATACTTTCGGCCAGATCTGCCACAGACAGTCCAATGGCCCAGGAGGTGTAGCCTTTCAGTTTGATCACCTCATAGGCACTGTCAATCACCTGTTTGTGAACCTCTTTCCACTGTTCCTTATCTGCATCAGTGCCTAAGTCAGGGTGCAGATTCTTCAGAGAGACACCAGCAACGTTCACTCAACTCCATACAGGCACACTGGAGTCTCCATGCTCCCCAAGGACCCACCCGTGACAGCTTAATGGGTGAACTCCCAGTCTTTCCCCCATTAGGTAACGGAACCGGGCTGAATCCAGATTGCAACCACTTCCAATAACACGGTTTTTGGGAAAGCCACTTATCTTCCAAGCCACATAGGTCAAGATATCCACTGGATTGGAAATGACAAGCAACTTGCAGTTTGGGCTATATTTTACGATATTAGGAATGATGAACTTAAAGATGTTCACGTTACGCTGGACCAAATTAAGACAGCTTTCTCCCTCTTGCTGAAGTGTCCCAGCTGTGATAATAACCAGCTTGGAGTTTGCGTTCACATTATAATCTTTGCCAGAGACAATTTTTGGTGTTCTAAGGAAAAGGCTGCCGTGCTGGAGATCCATCATCTCTCCCTTCAGTTTGTCTTCCATGACATCAACAAGAGCAAGTTCATCTGCCAAGTCCTTCATTAAGATACTGATGGCACAAGCCATGCCAACAGCACCAACCCCAACAACTGTGATCTTATTCTGGGGGTATGTTCTTCCTTAAGAAGATTCTGAATCAGCTGATCTTTGAGAGTTGCCATTTTGGACTAAGAACCAAAAGGAATCAGGAGTGCACGTCGGGCAGGCCGAAATACTATAATCTTAACTGACTCCCTACGATTCAACATTTAGATGTCACCTCAGGTCTCAAGCATTTTTTAAATTTTTTTAAAAATTTTATTCTAATTCTTTTACTTATTATTTCTTTGAGAGAGAGAGCACATGGATGCATGCGTGAGGGGGGGAGGGTAGGAGGGGCTGAGGGAGAGAGAATCTTAAGCAGCTACACCCCCAGCATGGAGCCCGATGGGGCTCGATCTCATGACCCTGAGATCATGACCTGAACCAAAATCAAGAGTCAGACACCTAACTGACTGAGCCACCCAGGAACTGCCCCCCACCCGTTTTTTAAGAGGGCAATAAGTACAGGTGGTTTATATATAAACTTATTAATTATCAGGAAATGAGAAGCCATAGTAGAAGTGAGAGAAAAGATTTTCTGGGGTTTTTCCTCACTCCTTGTCTCCTCATGTCAATGAAATAAATTATCTGCCTTTCATAATGATTTCATTTTTAAAGAAGTATGATAACCATAAGAATGAAAATTAGTCAACACACTTAATTCTAATCAGGTGGATAAAGATATAAAAAATCGTATCACTTTAAAGGTCCCAGACAATCCAAGATAGGATAAAGTATATTTTCTACATATGTGCTAAACTGCACAAATA
Organism: Zalophus californianus; assembly: GCF_009762305.2. NCBI lineage: Eukaryota > Metazoa > Chordata > Mammalia > Carnivora > Otariidae > Zalophus > Zalophus californianus. The sequence continues at coordinate 41,589,027 of NC_045606.1, read as the reverse complement.
TCAATCATAGAATCAGTGAACCACTGAAGCAAGCAGTTCATATAGAAGTAGCTTATCAATGCAAGCAGTTACTATCCAAATAAATAGAGATAGCATATTCACTGGTACTTGTCGGATCTTCAAAGGTTCCATAATTTCTTTCTTGTTGACTACATTTCTTAGTATTTGTAATGAAAAATTTCAGTGGTGTACAAGTACATAAAACCCCAGAGACTATAATTCTGCAATGAGAATGAACATCTTAAAATCACAAAAAATAGAATGGGAATTAAATAATCAAGCCAATTACAAACTCAGCTTTTCTTATCTGAGGCTCAGAAATCAAAGCCAGTTTAGAGAATTTAGGTACTACTATAAATTTTTCTCTATTCTGCACAGATTTCCTATAGAAGTCTGAGAGATGAGCAAGTTGCAGCATTGCCTTAGTGCCTGCTACATTTCCTGGCAGCTGAAATAAAATGAGTCAAATCTTGACGGAAGGACCCCGAAAAGGTTTCAGACATGCTATTTGTAATACTCATGAATGATTAAATACAAAGAGAATACACTGAATTCTACTATACTTGCTCTTGCACATTCAGACTCAGCATTAATGCTGTTGTAGGCCAAATGACATCACTTGCATATATTTTGAGGTATGCTCAGAGCCACATCATTTGGTCTGACAAAACTACTTCACTTAAAACTGCTGACCATGCATTGAGTATATTTTTTTTTGGTCTTTGACCATCCATGATGGCTTAGTTTAGCTATTATTCCTGAGTAATAGAGTCTTTTTTTTTTCTTGTTTTCTTTATATTTCCTGCCATTTTTAAAAATAGTTTCAAGGTGAAAGCATCTGTATGGCAATAGGTCGTCATCTATTACATTCGCAAAGTTATAACCTGCTGTTTTAAGAGATGTGGTGGTATTTAATGGTGTTTAGAGACTGGAGGTTAAACTTTAGTTGAGATGAAGTCAAAAACTGCCTTTTTATTCATTTACCATAAGAGGGAGATGTTCATGAATCATACTGTTTTCACTGCTCAGGTTGTGAACATATATGTTGTGCAATGACAATCTAATTTAGCATTTAAGAAGCAATTTCCATATCTAACTTATTTAATTACATAGTTAGATATTTTCCTATTACTAAGTCAATTCCTGCTTTGTAATGCCTTTGGTAACTATCTTTAGCATGACATTCATGCCCGCTCTGATCTGACCCGTTTCTCTCTGTAGGCTCATTTCTTAACACTTCTTCCTCCCATGAAGTTGCTGTCAGTATAATGGTTCTCTCCTATGTTTGAATCTTTGATCATATTGCATCTCCTTCCTGAAATACTTACCTTATCTTGCCTGCCCAAGCCTTGTGAAGACCTACTTGTCTTTCTGTATTCTGGTGAAGTTTTACTCTTGGAATGAAGCCTTTTATGGTTAGCCTATGGCCCATCTTAATAAACTGACCATGTCCTTCCTTGTGTTTTGCTTAAAACTTAATAAATGCCTCTTGAGGGGTACCTGGCCAGCTCAGTCTATTAATTCTCCAGGTCATGAGTTCAAGCCCCACACTGGGCATAGAGTTTACTTAAAAAATAATAATAGTAATAATAATAAAATAAAAAATACTTTAATATAAAAATAATAAAATACTTTAAAAAATGAATGTCCCCTGAGTAAATGAATTAATATACAAAGAAATCATATTTGGGACATAGCACTATCTTAAAATAAGTCTGTAGTTCCAACTAGATTTTTTTAATGTAAATGTCTGCTTCCAGGAAATTTTCAACAATTTTTAAAGAATTTGAGTATCTTTCATGTGATAGAATGATGATTTGCCCAGTGTAGATTCAAATTAAATATAAGACATGATGTTTATGCCTAAAAAATTAAAAATGTAATTGAGAAGACTAGCCTACAGCATGGTTATTGTTAATTGTTCCAAAATATCAACAGTATAATGGGGCTTTAAAATATCTAATCACTAACATCTGAAATAATATATTCCAAAATATTAAGGGACTTTCTGGGTCATATAATCATGGTAATTTTAGTTTTATTTTTCTCTATAATTTTCTAATTTTACAGGTTTCCTTCATTAAGGATGAATTATTTTGTAATGTTCAAAAGATAAAAATACACTTTCTGACAAAAAAATGTAAAAGTTAAAAACATCACCATTTTAGTAATGCAGATTTGGAGCTGGAAAACACAAATTGATAAACAATATTTGGAAAGGCAATTTGGCAATATATCAAGGCACATAAAAACTAAATCATACTATTTGACACATAGTTCCCCACAAATATACTAAAAGTTATAAAAACAGAACAATGTCCATTATAATGTCGAGTTATAATAACTTAAGAAACAGATGCAACACTAATGCTCCAAAATAAATGAATGATTTAGATTATATCATTTTGTTGAATTAATCTGCACTCATTAAAATAATAAAAACTACAGAAACACAGAAAAACATTAAACACTTAAAAACATCATAATATTTATTGTAAACTATGGCTACAATAATATAAGGTAAATGTTGGTAAAGATGAAAAATATGCAAAATAAAATATAAAGTTATAGAAGGTGCTATGTTTTTGTTCTTTTTAAAATGTTTCTCTTAATGTCATGATTTTGTTGTTTTATAACTTGATTACTATAACAATAACTTTAAGTAGAAAGTGAAGGAAACTATGATGCAAATAAATCATTTTCTATTTTATTTTGTATTTTCAATGTAAATTTTAAATTCCTTATATATGAGCTGTGTTCATATTTAATGCAGAAATCAATGTCACATATCCAATTTGTACTAAGTTTAATATTACCCTATATTGTAATATTGCCATGCACATGGTATTATAATATTTAGAGCACTCCATTTTATTTTATGTTTATTCTACGATCACCTATCAGACATTTCATGAGTGTATTTTGTGTAACGGACATAAATATCTTCAAATAGAACCACCAAAAATTTCACTAGGATATTTTTCATGTTCTCTCTCAAAATCTTACTACATTATCACCTATAACTTCATCTCACTTCCTGGTTTATTGAATCTTAATCCATTATCAAATTTGGGAGAACTCCATTGTTAAAAATTCACTCATTCCTTATACTGTCTGGCCATTATTTTGGTTATCTCTTAAGAAAGTAAATTTATAGAAATAAATATTTGGCTGTTCTTGAACAAAGCGAGAAGAGTCACAGAATCACTTCTGTGAAAGCAGGAAAGCAGACAGCCCTGGAAACCTAAGAGACTGAGACTAAGAACCTGGGCCTAAGTGTCTCTTTGCAAAGCGTGTACACATCTAACACCGGACAGATAAAACTGGACAGGATGGCAGATGAAGGGAAAATTCCCCAGTGGAAGAACTGTTTCCCCACTCTTACCGAGCAGGTGTACTGAAGACAGAAGAGATCAGAACTTGTTAATAGGACAAGCCAAAAAATTCAAGAATTTGCAAATTGAACAGGTGAAAATGTAACTGGTGATAATTGAAAGCTAATTATCGTCAGCTAGCAATTGGCAACCAGGTGCTCTGAGTCTCCTAAAAGGCAAAGCAGGGAGGACTGCGAAGAAATTTGCTTTTGGCTCAGATGAGATAAATGAATTTCCTGACTCAAGTTTCAGTATTGGAAAATGGTTAGTCTGTCTGTTGCTGCTATGTTTTAGCGTGCCTAGGAGCTAACCACCAAAGAGCAAGTGTTGCAAAGCTAAGTAATTATGGTTTGTGTATAAGAAGTGCCTTATATTTTTCTAAATTGCCTTTTTCCAAATAAGTAAAGGCAGAAATATAATAACCGCCAAAGCCACATCTGTTGGCTGTAGGCCATCCTGGGAGCATAGCTTTACTATTTAAGCAGTGCTAAATACAAAAAATTCTAGGAAACAAAGGCTCCAGGCCTATTGATACATTTTATATATTCCTCAGAGGCATTTTTTTTAGAAGCTGAAGATTATTAGATAAAGTTACGTATTCAAAGTCATAAAGCTAGCAAACAGTAAATTTAGAATTTGTACTCAAAAATTCCTGATTCCAAAGTCCATGTCTTTTATTATACCATCTTGCTTTTTGATGGAAAATTTCCCTTGCTTAAAGCACTAACAGGCTTGCGGAGCCTGGGTGGTGGAGTCGGTTAAGCCCCCGACTCTTGGTTTCGGCTCAGGTCATGATCTCAGAGTCATGAGAGCAAGCCCCACATCAGGTGCAGTGGGGAGTCGGCTAGAGATTCTCTCTCTCTCCCTCTGCCCCTCCCCCTTGCTCTTTCACACACTCTCAAATAATCTTTTTTTTTTTTTAAAGCAGTAACAGGCTTTCTTTTCCACATTAACTCCCTGTAACTCCAAATATCCCAAATTATAGGGCATCCCAATATTTTTAGTATTTATGTTTAAGTATCACATTTACATAGGAAAGCATACACATCATAATTATATTGTTCAATGAATGTACATTCCATGAATGTTCAGTGAATGCATCCATCTAACTCTGCCCAGGCAAGAAGCAGAGCAGTAGTAGCAGCTCAAGAGATTCCTTTGTTCCCCTCTCAGACACCACCTTTCCCCTCAACAGTAATCAGTGTCTGGACCCTAAAACAAGACATGTTTCCTTCAAGGAACTGAATTTTAGACAAATGGAACAATACAATTTGTACACTTTGTTTCAGCTTTCTTGTCCTTGCTTTGGGGTTATAAATAATGTGTTCATATTCATTGCTATCTAGTATTCCATTATATTAATATATCACAACATATTTATCCATTCTACCTTTGGTGAACGTTGAGATGGATTCCAGTTTTTTAGTCTATTACTATTAATGCTGTGAACACTTTCTTTAATGAACATACGTATGCATTTCTGACAGTTATGTACCCAGGTATGTTACTATTGAGTCATAGGGTTTGGCTAGTTTCAGGTTTTCCAGTTTATCAGTTCTCCAAAATGGCTGTACCAATTTACACTTCTACCAGCAATGCACGAGAGTTTCAGTTACTCCATAACCCTGGCCAATTCCAAGTACCTGTCATTTAGTTTTAGCCATTCTGGGAGGCAGCTGGAGCTCACGGATTTTGACTGATACCTAATGAGGTTAAGCCCCTTTTCATATCTTATTTTGGCCATTTGAATATCGTCTTTTGTAATGTACCTGTTTGAGTATTTTCCCCAATTCTCTTATTGACTTATAGAAGACCATTATATATTCTCAATAAGAGCTCCGTTTTGCCATATAATAATGACTTTTGGTGAAAAAAAGGTTTTAGTTTTATAAAAGTGTAATATAGCTTTCAGTAAAAAGAAGCTTGGGTTTTTTCTTTTAGACTTATTTATTAGAGAGAGAGAGAGAGAGAGAGAGAGAGAGCGCAAGCAGGTGGAGCAGCAGAGGGAGAGGGAGAATCAGACTCGCCGCTGAGGAGAGAACCAGATTTGGGCACGATCTCAGGACCTGGGATCATGACCTGAGCTGAAGGCAGATGCTTAACCAACTGAGCCACCCAGGTGCCCTGAAAAAAAAAACCAAAATGTTTTAATTTTATAAAAGTATAATATAGCTTTCTTATTTTTAAAACTTAGGCGAGGTACTTTCCTCTATATATAATAATTCTTTGTCTGCCCAAAGCTGTAAGTAGGCTCCCTTACGATCATTTTTCTAAAATTGTTCAACATCTCTTACATCTTGGGGCACTTGGGTGACTCAGTCGGTTAAGCATCCAACTCTTGGTTTCAGCTCAGGTCATGATCTTGGGGTCCTGAGATCAAGACTGAATCAGGCTCCACACTCACTGTGGAGTCTGCTCTTCCCTCTCCTTCCCCCTCTGCTCCTTCCCCCACTCACCCTCTCTCTCTCAAAACAAAAACAAAAACAAAAACAAAAACAAAAAACTATAATCTCTTACCCTCTTTAGAAAATCTGTAGAATCTCTTTATCTCTTTTCTTATTACTGATATTGATGTTGAAATTTTATAGCTCTTTCCTCTCTCCATTTGCCTTGCTAGAACTTTGTTAATTTTATTGATCATTATAAAGAATTATTGGATTTCTTGACCCTCTCTATTTTAGGTCTGCTTATTATTTTATTGATATTTGCTATGATCTTTATTATGGTCTTCCTTCTATCTTCTTTAGGTTTAACTTGCTGTTCTTTTACTGATGTACTGGGATGAAAACTTATTTTTATTCTTATTTTTAATATATTTATTTAAGGCTATAAATTTTTCTCTTAGCCATCATTTGCTGCATTCTACAAGCTTTTAAATGGTATTTTTTCATGATCTTTCAATTAAAATCTTTTGTAAATTTCATTATTATTTCTTTAACCAATAGCTATTTTAGAAGAGTACTGCTTAACTTAGAATTTTTAATTTATCTTTATTTCCCTCTTTATTATTAATTTCTAGCTTAATTTCAATGTTAGAAACCATAATCTATAATATTTCAATTCCTAAAGATTTATTAAAGCTTGCTATATAAACGCTATGGGGTCAATTTTGACAAAATTTTCAAATGGCCTTGAAAAGATGATGTATTTTGCAATTGTTGGTTACATAACACACATATTTTTCTGTTTATGTGTGTATATATTTATTTAACATATAATTATATGCTTGTATATAAGATATATGAGTAAACTTGTATATTATATAAACTTGTATTAATATAATTACATACTTGTTCATTACATTCTTATTTTTTCAAAGATTTTATTTGAGAGAGACAATGAGAGAGAGAAAGAGAGACAGCATGACGGGGAAGGGCCAGAGGAAGAAGCAGACTCCCCACCGAGCAGGGAGTCCAATGTGAGACTCTATGCCGGGACTCCAGGATCATGACCTGAGCCAAAGGCAGTCGCTTAACCAACTGAGCCACCCAGGCACCCTGTTCATTACATTCTTGAATATTCAACACACTTATCTTTTATCTGCTTATTCTATCATTTTTTAAAAGAAATACATTCAAATCTCAGACTATGATTATGGATTTGGTTAATTCTCTCTTACTTTATATGTTTTGAATACATGTTATTAGGAATATGTGAATAAAGAATAACATGTCTTCCTGATATATTAACCTTCTTTTACTTTAAATTATGCCTCTATCCCTAATGTGTCTTAGTTTAAAAATCTACTTTTTATGATATTAGGTAGCTGTACTAAATTGTCCATCTCTAGAATGTGTTTTAGCTTAAAAATCTACTTTTTATAATATGAGGTAACTGTATTAGCCTTTTCTGGTACCTTTTATAGTTTTACTTTTAACCTTTCCATGACTTTAAATTTAAGCTATCCCTCTTATAAGCAATATTTAAATAATTTCCATTTTTTTATTTAGTCTGGCAATATTTTTAATTATAGTACTTAGTCAATTTATGTTTAATGCAATTATTGATCATTTAATGTTTAAATATTACTATTTCATATACACACAAACACATCTGTATATATCCATATATAAATGCCACAATGTATATATGTATTTTTAAGATTTTATTTTATTTTGACAGAGAGAGACCCAGCAAGAGAGGGAACACAAGCATGGGGAGTGGGAGAGGGAGAAGCAGGCTTCCCGCTGAGCAGGGAGCCTAATGCGGGGCTCGATCCCAGGACCCTGGGATTATGATCTGAGCCGAAGGCAGACACTTAACGACTGAGCCACCCAGGCGCCCCAATGCCACAATATATTATTTTTACTTTGACCATTCAGTATTTATTTGACTTTACCCACACAGTTAATCTTTCATAAGTCTTATACAATTTGGTAAATCTCTCAATGGCTTCAGATTGTTTTTGAATTCAGTGTTACTAATTGTTCTTCCTGGGATATTTGGTCTGATACCTTATACTCTACCAAAGCTAGTAAACTGAAAAGTAATTTATGAACTGCAAGCAGCACCAGGGACTCACTATAGAAAGAAGAATCAGCAGTATCTTAAAAAAATAGAACTCATTTAAATATTGGAAAGATTTAACAGTCAAGCCATGGATTTTATATTATTTTATTTATTTTTTTAAAGATTTTATTTGAGAGAGCGAGTGAGTGAGAGAGCATGAGCGGGGGGGAGAGGCAGAGGGAGAGGGAGAAGTAGACTCCCCACAGGGAGCCTGACGTAGGGCTTGATCCCAGGACCCCAAGATCATGTCCTGAGCCAAACGCATACACAACCAACTGAGACACCCAGGCACCCAAGCAGAGGATTTTAAAGTAGAGTTTTGCCTGCAATTAAAGTAACTGCAATTTCTGACCCAAATTAAAAGATCTCACAAAATTTATATAAAATTTGTGGACAGAATATTCACTATGAGTTTCTCTAGAACCTTCCTTTTTTCTATTTTTTAGAACATGTTTCTATTCTAATTTAAAAATACATTTGTCCTAATTTTTTCCAGCCTCAATGAAAACTGTATTGTACTTCCATCTTAAATTTTCAGGGGCGCCTGGGTGGCTCAGTCATTAAGCGTCTGCCTTTGGCTCAGGTCATGATCCCTGGGATCGAGCCCCGCATCGGGCTCCCTGCTCAGCGGGAAGCCTGCTTCTCCCTCTCCCACTCCCCCTGCTAGTGTTCCCACTCTTGCTGTCTCTCTCTCTGTGTCAAAAAAAAAAAAAAAAAAAAATTTTTTTTTCAATTACTTATGAACATGTTTCTGTAGTCCCAGACATACACCTTCATATAGCATATTATATTGTGTTGATAATGTTGCCAGTCTTTTGTGCTAGGCTATAAGCCTATCATAAGAGACAAAACCATGCTACATATTCTATATCCCCAACACTTAGTACAATAGGACCTCCATAAACATTCAGCAGTTTTAAAACCTTTATGCATAAATAAGATGAAATCAGAGAGGGAGACAATCTTAAGTATAGGAACCAAACCAAGGGTTGCTGGAGGGAGGTGGGTGGAGGGATGGGGTAACTGGGTGATGGCCATTAAGGAGGGCACGTGATGTAATAAGCACTGGGTGTTATATGTAATAGACGAATAACAACTCTACCTCTGGAACTAATGATACACTACATGTTAACTAACTGAATTTATATACAATAAAAAAAATTTTTAAAGAAAAAATAAAATAAAACCTTTAAGCAAGGATAATCATCAAAATAAAATATTTTGCTAAATTATTAAATATTTTTAGGTAATTTCTCCATTTATTCAAAACTACTTGTTCAGGATTGGGCACTGAGTATAGATAATTCCTTTGAGAAGATGAGCCACAAAAGGTTGTTGTTATTTTCGGGGTTTTTGTTGTTGTTTCAATGGTGGTGATCTGAACATGCTTAACTGTCACTGAAAATAATCCAGCAGAGGAGGAGAAATTGGGAGCAATTTAAAAAGAGTAGGAAAATAAGCAATAGCATACAGTTTCTGAGAAGACAGAAGGAGTTACTTTAGACTTAGCCAGGAGCACTTGAAGGGCCAGCTGTCCCATTGTATAGGAGAAGAGGATAATGGGTAGAAAAACAATTAATTTTGAGAATTAGTTCTCTTTTGTCCATCCCTATTGCTTTTGTTCCCATGTATAGAAAGTAAGATAATACGCTGACACTAAGGAAGTCAAATTGGGAGTGGGATGGTGGACATTAGAGAATTGAGAAAAGTGGAGAAACTTTAAAATATCAATATGGAGGAGCGCCTGGGTGGCTCAGTTGGTTAAGCATCTGCCTTTGGCTTGGGTCTTGATCCCGGGGTCCTAGATCAAGCCCTGAGTCGGGCTCCCCACTCTGCGAGGGGCCTGCTTCTTCCTCTCCCTCTGCCGGTTGCTCTTCCTGCTTTTGTTCTCTGTCAAATAAATAAATAAGATCTTAAAAAAAAAAAAAATCAATATGGAGGGTGGGAGGATTGGCCAGAGAAATGAACCAGGATTGCTGAACAATACTAAAAGTTGAACTGAAGTTAAAGGTAATGAATTGATAGAAGTAGCCATCTGTTTTATTGTATATTTTCTCTAAAATCTTTGTGCTACCTGGGCACGGGTACAAATAAAGCAGACAGCTGGTTCATTCAGAAATGGGATTTTGCCAGAGAGGTGTAGCAAAAGGAGAGGGAAAAGGAATGATGATATTAGTGAGAGTTTTTTGTTTGTTTGGTTTTGCTCCTGTTTTATGTAGTAGGCCTTGGGATTTAAACTGAGTATGTGGGTGGTAAAGAAAGATGGAAGCTGGTGAACTGGGAAATGAGGCAGGGGATGGAAAGAACTGAAAAGATCTAAGAATAGACATCATGAGAATTATTGAAGAAGTAAACTGGAAAGAGAGATTTGGGCCAGAAAGTTGAATTCTTGACTTAGCAATTATAGGATGGAGAACTTATGGGACAAGATATGACTATGGAAGTAGGTTGTTGAGGTGCAGAGGAAAAGGCAGTAAATGGAAATGAAAAGGTCAATGGACTGACAAGTGAAAGTGGTCTACCTTCTATATAGATGTAAAACACTTGAGATTATGGAGCTCCTGTAGTTCAAAGAGAATGAGCCACTCAGCTTTACTCCTGTACTCTCTAGTGCTTCAGACATAACCTCTGTGGAACCTGTAATATCAAGAGCTTAAAAAAAAACATTTCAATTAGTAAATGATCTTTCAGATTTTTTTTTTTAATTCTTTTCCCTTGTTTTCCTGTGAATGTCAAAGTAGACAACTGTTCATTGGAGAGGGTATCATTTAGGGAGGGTAGATCCTGAAATGAGACCACATGTGAAACCACAAACACATAAATCCTGTGAGAACCAGTTTGCATATTTTCATTGTTGAGCCACTACTTCAGGATCAAAATGACAGTTCCTGTCCAGCACCAGCACCTCTACTGTTACTTCACCCAAAGCTAAAAGTGGTGTGAGCAGAAGACCATTATCCTTCACCCCCAGGTATAACCCTGGATCACCTACAGAGGAAAGAAAACATTCCTGTACCTATAAATCCTCATCATTACATACATACTAAAGGGAAGAAACTTCAGAAAGCTTTTGGCCACATGAAAGGGGATGTGTTAAATGGGCTGAAGTTTAGATGATTTGTTTTTGAGACATTTATATTCTCATTATTAAGGAAGCAAAGTAATAGACTAAAGGTAGAGTTTGTGAAAAAAGAAGAAAACAGAACAAAGAGGAACAAGACAAATAACCACTTCTGAATTGCTAGCAGAAGGTGAGGAAAGGTTAAGTACCAAGCAGTTTCCAGGAAAGGTTCATAGAACTAATTCAGCTTGTTCTACTTTGGCGGAGGAAAATGCAGGTCTCTGTAACCACGCCAACCATTTGGGAAGAAGAGTGAGTCCTCTTGCTCTACAGACAGTAGGTCACAGATATGCCAGGTAATGCTGGATTATTTAAGGGTTCATTATCTTCTTCATGAGTTTCCCCTTAGATCTTTTCCTTATTCATGTCTATGGTTTGGTCATTTCACTGCTTATTAGCATCTAAATTAAAGAGTTGAAATTTAGGTTAAGTTGAGATTTATTAGATGCTCTGAGGGAGGAAAAAAAAAAAGGTGGGAGAGTAGTATCAGGTTCAGGAATAAGGCTCAGCTGGGCCAATTATTTTCTTCCTGCTCCATGCTCCCTTCTTGAAGAAACTCTCTATTCTCTCTTCTTAGACATCCTCCTCTATACACCCACTGAGTGGACACTGTCTCATGTGACCTAGCCCCCTGGCCTTAAATGATGGAAGTGGGCTAATAGTCGACTCAAGATGAACCAATTAGGATTTCTTTCCTGCAACTGTAGAATTGTGTTACACAGACATCAGCTATTTTTTTAATTTTATTTTATTATGTTATGTTAATCACCATACACTGCATCATTAGTTTTTGATGTAGTGTTCCATGATTCATTGTTTGCGTATAACACCCAGTGCTCCATGCAATATGTATCCTCCTTAATACCCATCACCAGGCTAACCCATCCCCCCAGCCCCCTCCCCTCTAAGACCCTCAGTTTGTTTCTCAGAGTCCATAGTCTCTCATGGTTCATCTCCCCCTTCGATTCCCCCCTTCAGTTTTCCCTTCCTACTATCTTTTTTTTTTTTTTAACATATAATGTATTATTTGTTTCAGAGGTACAGGTCTGTGATTCAACAGTCTTAAACAATTCACAGAGCTCACCATAGCACATCAGCTATTTTTTACTGGGGACTTGACTGAAGAGATTACATCCAGTCCAGAGTAGGGTCTCCCATTCACACCTAAACAGAGCCAGTCTTTAGACACAGGATAATTGAAACAAGTACATGGAGAGAAGCAGGGCTTAGAGACCATGCAGACCTGGGGGAAGAAATAGCAGAATGACTGACTTTTCGATTCCTCATTCTTATAGCTCACAATACCTGCTAATAACTCCTAAGTCTAACTCCTTTGCAAAAAACCCTCTCACTTTATTTCTTTACTTTTTTAAAGTATTTATATTCCAGTTAGCTACCATACATGTACTATTAGCTTCAGGTGTACAATATAGTGATTCAACACTTCATACAATACCTGGTGCTCATCACGACAAGTACACTCCTTAAACCCCCATCACCTATTTCACCCATCCACCGCCCACCTTCCCCCTGGTAACCATCAGTTTGTTCTCTATCGTTAAGAGTTCGTTTCTTGGTTTGTCTCTTTTTTTTCCCCCTTTGGTCATTTGTTTTGTTTCCTAAATTCCACACATGAATGAAATCACATGGTATTTGTCTTTCTCTGATGGACTTATTTTGGTCAGCATACTACTCTCTAGTAGTAGTAATAACTCTCCATGTTATTTCTTTACTTTTTAAGTAAGTTGAGTTTTATTCCTTGTATCTCAAGAAGCTTTATATATACTTATGTATGTACATATGTATGTGACTGGAGTACTAAGCCAACTTGGGGCCCAACCAGTATTTGTGATAAAAATAAATTACTTACATGTATCAGGAAATGATATTATGTCATATATGAACTAAAGAGTCACTGAAGATTTTATTATATATTTATTATATTTATTATTACTTATATATATATGAAAAGTTGAAAAAGTGTTTTAAGGGGAAAGAATCTGACAGCTCTATGAAGGACGAACTGGAGGAAATGTCTGAATATTTGATTAATAACACTGATATACTCAGCACAAGGTGGCTTTAGATTTGATTTCATAATCAGCTGCATATTTCACTTTGGGAAAAATTTAAATTACATTACAGAGAGAAATAAAATTTGAAAGACATAAAAGATATAATTGAAGAGGTAAAACAAATCTACCAAGGAAGAGAGACATGAGCAGGAAAGGAGGCGTCTTTATCACTGAGACTACGACCTGAATCCCAGAGACATACACCTTCTTGCCTCACCGCAAGCAAGATCACCACTATTTGGATGAAAAAGCAGAGAAAAATTCTGATCTTTGGCTCCAATCATGAATTATTAATAGCAAAAAGAAATGTTACCTACATTGACTACACTATTGCAGTACACCCTTCACATCCCAATGTCCATTCTCCAACACCACCATTGCTCCAGTGCCAAGGCCCATAAATCCCATCACTGAGTCGTGCAATCTCTCTCACACACTCATCACTACCATCACCAGCATTTGCACCACCACCACGTGATGTTGAATGCTACCCCTCCTAACCATAACAACGTGCCTGACAGGATTTGACCTATGAGGTCCTTGAATAAGATTTAACAATGACCGTCACTGCTGACAGGATAAAATCTCAATTCTTTAACAGGGCATGCAAGGTTCCTTGTGATCTGGCTCCTGCTCACTTCTCCAGCCTCATTCCACACCAATCCCATACACTATGGCCTTGTTCTAACTCATCTCCATTGTCATAACTCAACATACTCCCTGTCACCCTGTCCCATTGCACATACTGTACATTCTACCTGGAGTGTTCCACTGATTCAGCTCACCAGGCCTATTAGCCACCCTTAAAAATTCAATTCAGATTCACTTCCTCTGGGAACATTCATAAATTGCCATTCCCTTCCTCCTCTTGGGAGACTGGGCAAGGCATAATCGCCTATTTATTGTATTTTCTCCTCTACTTGACTGCAACTTTTTTACAAGAGGGACTTTGACTTTGCGCTCTATCCTTCCAGTATCTATTTTGATGCCTAGCCCATAAGATATACATATCAGTTTGATGGATATTAATTTAATTAATTTCTGTTTGGTTTTGATAGCTAATATCTTTAACAAACTCACTTTGGGCCTTCTATTTAGTAGGATTACAATTTAGTTAAAAGCTGTTTGGGTCTTATTTTGAAGCTGACTTTTTTTACTTGATTATTTTTAGTCATAACAACATGTATTATTGATATTAATGTCCTTCATGATCCAGCCATTCATCTGAACTTTGCTCTAGAACAAAGTCTCTCTGCGCAAATGAAACATAGTTTTTAAACGTTAACGATATTTTAATAAGGAAAGATAACAATTCTATACAGGACAAGAAATCTACTCATTAGCTTTATAATTCTAACATTTTAATTAGCAGCAGAAGTAAAAAGACACAGCCTTTTTTATTTTGCCTGGTTTTATTTTGCCCATAGGATACTGTTACTCTTTCGGAGAGGCAGTTTTGTTTGTATTAGCATATCCTGTCAGGTGTCTAAAACCCAACTCATTACAGAGTTTTGCTAATCTTGGGAAATTCTGCTCCTCATCTTTATTAAGAAATGCTCTCCCAGGAAAAAGACTCCCAAATAGAGAAATCCAACATTAGATGCAAAGCAGTATAATTCCGCTCAAGATGGCCTTGAAGATGAAGCTCATTCATGGATTTTAGCATCCATGAAATTGGAGGAATAAACATACCTTGAAAATGGTTTTATTTTCTTTTAGCAAGCAGGATAGTACTTTCTTGCTTTGCTGCTTCTTGAAAGTTTTTGGATCTTCAAATGGCATTAAAAGCTAGAGAACGGAAAACAAAAACTGCAAGCAATTGCCCAGCTAATGTGTGCCTCGGATGAAAAGTCGGGGAAAAAGTAGAACATCTTCAAAGAATGTAATCAGCTTGAAATGAGTGATAAAAATTCGAGTATCTACCAGTGCAAATTTGTACAACAAATTGCTATCAGCCACGTATGGCCTAGGAACGTACCGGCTATTTTCAAATCATTTTGACTTTCAATAGAAAAAATAATCACAAAGACCTCAAAAATATTTTTTCAGGTTTTTCAATACCTAACATATATAGATTTATGCAACATTCATAAACTTCAAGTAAATTCTCTTCTTAACATAGTTATCCTTTTAGTATAAAACTTAAACCATTTTAGAGTAGCATTTTCAAAGTAAACTGGTGGGATGATAAGTGAGGTTTCTCAAAACAAGAAAACATTAAAATAAAGATCTGAATAAACTAGATTCTATGTTCAACAATATTCAGAAAACTGAGTAAGCAAAGCTAAAGAGTTTTCTTTATTGTTGAATGCCTTGCGCAGACCTTACTGGATCAACATGCATTGTGAACCTACACGAAGGAAATGGTTTTCCAAACTCATTTGACCAGTAAATCCCGAAGTACCACAAGAGATGACTCTTCCGCAACATTTCCCTAATAGAAGCCATATTAAATTATTTGTTACCAAATGGTAATTAAAATCACACAATCTTCACTGAATTTTCCTTCTGTGTTTATTTCACATAAGTTGCTATTAAAGTGTACTGAAGTGATTCAGGGACAGCCAATCCTCAATATGATGTCAAGAGACTTCTTAACATATGGTCTGACCTGTCGGCTTAGAAATAAATAATATCACTAATGTTGGAAGAAAATAGAAAATTTCCGTGAGGTCCGTTCTGACCAGCATTTTCACTATTTAACTCCACAGTTCATCTCTTACCCAAATCTACTTCCATTTTTTCCAACCAGATAGTGGAGATAATTATTCTCAATCCAACTCTATTTTGGCCCTAAAACTCTAGAACTCTCAATCTTAAACCACTCATTTAGTAACAAGATCCCCACATTACTCAAAGATACATAATGTTCTCATCTCTCCAGATCTACTAAAGTCCTTGTAATGTCCCTGTAATGTCACCACAGAATAACCACTCTCTTCTAGAATATGACTAGATGGGCACTTAAATGCAGTTAACTTGTCTGTTTGTATCTCCCTGGTTTTGTTGTTGATTTTTTTCTTTCTTTGAGATTTTAACTTTAGAATAATGTAAGTCCTAAGAGGGTGGGGCTTTTTTGTATGTCATACAAATCAATGTATCCACACTGCCTAAAACAGTGCCTAGAATATATTAGATAGTATAAAATATTGTTGGGTTAATGAATTAATTTTAGAAAATAAATTCGCTTATCTCTGTGATGTTCGAAACCTCTTGTATTACAAAAAAAAGAAAAATTGGCAGAGGCAAGGGAGATTGGCCATTCTGATTTTACTCAACATCAGTTGGATCATTATTGAGTTCCCAGGCTTATATATAAATTCTGCCCTTTACAACTATAAATCTTATGCCAACTGGTATCACCTTGCCCTTTGAAATACAAATAAAATTGGCTTTTGTCAACCAAATGTGAAAGAGTATCTCAACTTTTCTTAAAATTTTGGGGGGTTTATATCCCTCCTAGTCATCACTGGTGTCAGGTTCTTTCCTCTTAATTGGTTCAGTTTGTCTTGCTGTCCAATATATATTGTTCCTTTTCTTCACTGAATCACTCCATACTGGAAAGCATCTTGATTCTTTCAGTCTCCAAAACAGCCACTGAAATAAGGCTATGTGTGCAACTGACTCTTACTGGAGATTAGAGTCAATGAATGAGATTTACATCACAGCAGAATAATGAAAAGAACTGAAGACTCTATCTCAGCTCTTAAAATTCCTTTGGGCACCCCACTACAAGGAATGTGCAATTGGACATTCTTTTTACAGATCCCTGTGTTCACATCAGGTCACCCTTCCCTGTCTTGCTACTTATTTCTTATGCAGAGATTTGAATGCAGGGATTAGTGTGATTTTATCCCATTGCTTTCTGAGAATTTAAATGAAAAATTCTCAACCAAACTCATTTTCAAACATAATTTTTCATTGTTGAACACTGTCTAATTCCACCTCTCCTCATACCATCTTCAGATAAATGCTCATCCAGGGCTCTAGCATAAAATTTGGAAATGGACTTCTGGGAGCCTGAGACTTGTTTGGAGATGGATTTTTACTTGCCTCAGGACTGATGGAGGTGGAGCCATAAAGAGAATTGAGTCATAGTCAAGGTGGAACTTTTCAGAACATTCTTTAAATGTCCCATTTCTTTATTAATCCATTATAAAATCATGCAAACATTTTCTAACAGCATCTTTTTTTTAGCTAAGTTTATTTTGCCTTATGAAAGGATAGAAAAGAAAATTTGGAGTATGGAGAAAAATAAAAGAAAAAAATCACCCTATTAGCCTACCTTCAAATAGGACCACATTAATCATCTTGGTATATTTTATCCCATTCCTTTTTCCATATAGGTCTCCTTTAGGCAAAGTTATTAAACCTTTTATGTAGATTCACTGACAAATTCTACTTTTTCACTTATCTTAAGCATTTTCATAACTGTTATATTTTTAACATCTATACAATAGTTCAACAAATATATTATAATTGACTTAATGATTCTCCAAGAACAGATTTATGTCCCATATTTTTCCACTGAAAATAACACTTCACTAAACATATCTATACATAAAATTTGTTCAACATTTACGATTGTTTTCTTAGGACTCATCCTCAGAACTGAAATTAGTAAGTCTAGAAATAACATTTTTAAGGCTTGTGATACTTATTGCCAATTGCTTCTGAAAAGGTTTTATTATTTTTTCACATTATTGTGTTTAAAACTTTACTACTTCAGCTTTTTTTTATTGATCTGAACCAAATATTTGCTGCTACCAAGGCTGTTGAACTTGAGAATACCAGAGCTGACACAAAGCCTGGATGTGGCATGAGGTCAGTGGAGGCATCTTACCTCTTCCTCTCTTTGACTGGCATGACCCCTCTCTTGGTTACAGAACAGTCACCTTGCAGGCTGTTTCCCAGTTACTAACAAAACATTGTATTTTTAAATGATGGTCTTTGGGGTCCATTGTTTATCTTTGCTAGGCTATACAATGATACAGTTTTCTTTTGTAACTTATTTCTAACAGCAAAATTATACATATTTACTGTGAAAAACTGGAAAAAATATAGAAAAGTAAATGGAAGAAATTCTTAATTACTTGTAGTGCCACCAATTAGCAGTAATCTCTCTTAACACTCAATACATGTCCTTCTGAATGTATTGAAACACACAATGGTACATTCACAGCACTGCTAACAACACATCACAATAACCAGGACCATATTACACAAAGAGCCTGCAATTCTGAGTTGTTCAGGTAACATTCTAATATGAGCCTTTCTCATGCCATTACATACCCTTTGAAAATATGAATTTAAAAGCATGTAGTATTCCACAGTATTGATATACCATAATTTATTTAACAGTTCTGTTATTAGACATTTAACCTTTTTTCCTTTTCATTTTACATGGTCTTCTTGCATGTTAAAAGATGTAATAAGGGTCCTTGTACATTAATCTTTGTATGGAATCCAAATTACTACCTAAGGATAAATTCTTAGTGAAGAATTTTTGAGCCAAAGTTTATGAGCATTTTAAAGCAAATTTCTGAGCCAAAGTTTATGAGCATGTCAGTACAGACTTTCAAACTGTCCTTCAAAAGGTTTATACCAATCTATGTTATGTGTTCTGTTACAAGAAGGAAATAGATGGCAAAAATATAAAAAATGAGTAAAAATTAATGAAAATTAACTAATATTTAATAACACCACACTATAAGCATTTGGAGAAGTACTTCATAAAAGCTAAAAAACGCAAATATGCAAAAATACTTAACATTGAGTCTTAAAAAAATTTTTTAAAGGAAGCAATAAGAATTTCTTTAATTTTTAAAAATAAAACTAAACCAAGAGATGCTTTCTTATACACATATTTTTGCTTGTTTTAAAATTCATTACAATATGTAGTACTTTTCTTCCATGTCATTTTTAATATTTTTTCCTAAAATTATTCTGAAAAAATTTATATAATAAAACAGGAATCTTGGTCTTTGTGGACAAAATTATACTGCTTAATCCATTAAAATAAGCAAAGTGAGTATAGCTTCAAAATGTATGAAATACTTTTAACATCTCAAGATTACAATTTATATACAAGAATGTATATTTTAACAAAACACTCTTTCAAAGGAAAGGAGAAGGAAAGTTTTCACAGAGCAAGAGGTGTATATATCATCTGATACCACCTACATCTCTTCACTCCTACCTGTTCCTAATCTCTCCATGCCCCTTGCCCCCTGGCCACCACAATATACTGCCTGGTATACCAAGAACTATTCCTAGGACACCATAAAGAATGACGTCAGCTATTAGCACAAAGTATCAGAGCTTTTCAGTGATTAAACACTAAGACCTCTCATTCTATAACTAAGAAACCCTTAATGGAGAGACACACAGTGTTCTCAACCTTCCTGTGAAGAATGCACAATGAGAAACTATTCAGCAGCAAATACGAACTATTCTTATGGAAAAGGAAAGATGAATCAGGACAGGAAGCCAAGAGTCCAGAGGAAGGAGCCAAAAGCCTAGAAACCCACTCCCAGGAAGCAGAACTGGACCCTAGATAGAGCTGTCAGCATGCACCCAGCTTTCAGAATTGCTTGGAACTGAGGAGGAGCAAGATGGCGGAGGAGTAGGAGACCTAAATTTCATCTGGTCCCAGGAATTCAGCTAGCTAGGGATCAAACCATTCAGAACACCTACAAACTCAACAGGAGAGTGAAGAAAATAGCAGCAACTCTCTCAAAAGAGAAGCGACCACTTTCTGGAAGGTAGGAGGTGTGGAGAAGTGAATCTGAGGCGATATTCGGGAAGATAGACCACAGGGGTAGGGAGCCTCTATCAGCCAGCTACCGGCAAGTGATAGAGAAGCAGAGCACAAAATCAGAACTTTTAGAAGTCAGCTCTGCTGAGGGATGTCACTCCAGTGGCTAAGCGGGGGGTGGAAACCTCGCTGGGACAGTGTGGTCTCAGAACCCTCGGGATCACAGAAAGACGGGGGTGCGTGAGTGCGGCAGAGCTCCCAAGTACTGGAGCAAGGAAGCTGGCCACAAAGACTGAGCTGAGGACTCGGCTCTCAGCTCAGGGATGCCATAAACCATGATCCGTGGCACAGTCAGGCCACTGCTCTTCCAGCAGGGACCGAACAAACAGCAGATCCGGGGAGACTCCTCTTCCTCCCACCGGGGAGGAGCAGCGTGGGAGAGCACCGCAGGAATCTGCTAGGTTTAGAGATGGCAAAGATTGACTGCTTTTCGCTGGGGGCGCACTGAGGAGTGGGGCCCTGAGATCTCAGCTCCTCCGGGGCAGAGGTTGGGAGGCCGCCATTTTCACTCTTGTCCTCCAAAACTGTACAGAAAGCTTGCAGGGAACAAAAGCTCCCAAGAGCAAACCCCAGCAGATTACTTAGCCCGACCCGGTAAAGGCGAGGCAATTCCACCTTTGGCAAAGACATTTGAGAACCACTGCAACAGGCCCCTCCCCCAGAAGATTAGCAAGAACAGCCAGCCAAGACCAAGTTTCCAAATTAACCAGGGGAATACAGCACATAGAATTCCTGGCTTTTTTTTACCAAGATTCTTTAGTCTTTCAAAGTTAATTTTTTTAATTTTCTTTTTTTTCTTTTTCTATTTTTTTTAATTTTTCTTTTTCCCTTTTTCAACTAACATCTTATCAATCCCCTTTTTAAAAAATCTTTTATTTTTCATTTTTAGAGTCATATTCTATTCCTTCATTGTAGTTAACCTTATTTTTAGTATATATATAAGTTGTTCTTTCTTTAAAATTTTGGGATACAGTTTCTTCTAACAAAATATACCCTAAATCTCTAGTGTATGTCTTTGTTCTAGTCTCCTGCCTGAACACATTCTCTCCCTTTTTTTTTCTTTAAATTTCTCTTCTTTCTTTTTTCAACCAACTTATCAATTCCTTTTATAAAATCTTTTATAATTTTCATCTTCACAATCATATTCCATCCCTTCATTGTATTTACCCTTATTTTTTACATATATAAGTTTTTCTTTCTTTAAAATTTTGGGACGCAGGGGCACCTGGCTGGCTCAGTCATTAAGCTTCTGCCTTCGGCTCAGGTCATGATCCCAGGGTCCTGGGATTTAGCCCCACATCGGGCTCCTTGCTTGGCGGGAAGCCTGCTTCTCCCTCTCCCACTCCCTCTGCTTGTGTACCTGCTCTCACTCTCTCTCTCTGTCAAATAAATAAAATCTTCAAAAATAAATAAATAAAATAAAAAAATAAAATAAAATTTTGGGAGGCAGTTTCTTCTAACAGACCAAAATACACCCAAAATCTAGTGTGTGGCACTGATCTATTCACAAGCCTGATCCTATTGATCATATTCTTTTTTTTTTTTCTTTTTCTTTTTTCTTTCTTTCCTTTTCTTTTCCCCCAGTTTCAGGTCTCTTCTGATTTGTTTAGTGTATATTTTTCTGGGGTTGCTGTTACCCTGTTAGCATTTTGTTCTCTCATTCATCTATTCTCCTCTGGACAAAATGAAAAGACAGAAAAAATCACCTCAAAAAAAAGAACAAGAGGCAGTACCAACTGCCAGGGACCTAATCAATATGGACATTAGTAAGATGTCAGAACTAGAGTTCAGAATGATGATTATAAAGATATTAGCTGGGCTTGAAAAAAGCAAGGAAGACACTAGAGAAACCCTTTCTGGAGAAATAAAAGAACTAAAATCTAACCAAGTCAAAATCAAAAAGGCTATTAATGAGGTGTAATAAAAAATGGAGGCTCTAACTGCTAGGATAAATGAGGCAGAAGGGAGCATTAGTGATAAAGAAGAACAAATGATGGAGAATAAAGATGCTGAAAAAAAGAGATAAACTACTGGATCAGGAAGGGAGAATTTGAGAGAGAAGTAATACCATAAAGTGAAACATAAGAATAACTGGGATCCCAGAAAAGAAGAAAGAGAGAGAGGGGCACAAGGTATATTGGAGCAAATTGTAACAGAGAACTTCCCTAATTTGGGAAAGGAAATATGCATCAAAATCCAGGAGGCACAGAAAACACCCCTCAAAATCAATAAAAATAGGTCAACACCCCAAAATCTAATAGTAAAACAAGTCTCTGCGACAAAGAGAAAATCCTGAAAGCAGCTCGGGACAAGAGGTCTGTAACCTCCAACACTAGAAATATTAGATTGGCAGCAGACCTATCCACAGAGACCTGGCAGGCCAGAAAGGACTGCCATGATATATTCAGGGCACTAAATGAGAAAAATATGCAGCCAAAAATACTATATCCAGCCAGGCTGTCATTGAAAATACAAGAAGAAATAAAAAGCTTCCAGGAAAAATAAAAACTAAAAGAATTTGTGAACACCAAACCAGCCCTAAAAGAAATATTGAAAGGGGTCCTCTAGCAAAGAGAGAGCCTAAAAGTAACACAGAGCAGAAAGGAACACAGACAATATACAGTAACAGTAACAGTCAATAAAATGGCAATAAAATGGCACTAAATTCATATCTTTCAATAGTTACCCTGAATGTAAATAGGGTAATGCCCCAAGCAGAAGACACAGGGTATCAAATTGAATAAAAAAAACAAGACCCATCAATATCCTGTGTGCAAAAACTCATTTTAGATGCAAATACACCTCCAGGTTTAAAGTAACAGGGTGGAAAACCATTTACCATACTAATGGACATCAAAGAAAGCTGGGGTGGTAATCCTTATATCAGACAAATTAGATTTTAAACCAAAGACTATAATAAGAGATGAGAAAGGACACTACATCATACTTAAAGGGTCTATCCAACAAGAAGATCTAACAATTGTAAATATCTATGCGTGTAACATGGGAGCAGCCAATTATATAAAAGCCACTTAATAAGAAAATCAAAGAAACATATCGGCAACAATACAATAATACCAGGGGACTTTAACACCCCCCTCACTCAAATGGACAAATCATCTAAGCAAAAGATCCATAATGAAATAAATGCTTTAAATGACACACTGGACCAGATGGACTTTACAGATATATTCAGAACATTCCATCCCAAAGCAACAAAGTACACATTCTTCTCTAGTGCACACGGAACATTCTCCAGAGTACATAACATCCTGGGTCACAAATCAGGTCTCAACTGGAACCAAAAGATTGGCATCATTCCCTGTATATTTTCGGACCACAGTGCTTTGAAACTAGAACTCAATCACAAGAGGAAAGTCGGAAAGAACTCAAATGCATGGAGGCTAAAAAGCATCCTAGTAAAGAATGAATGGGTCAACCAGGAAATTAAAGAAGAATTTAAAAAATTCATGGAAACCAATGAAAATGAAAACACAACTGTTCAAAATCTTTAGGATGCAGCAAAGGCAGGCCTAAGAGGAAAGTATATAACAATACAAGCCTTTCTCAAGAAACAAGAAAGATCTCAAATACATAACCTAACCCTACACCTAAAGGAGCTGAAGAAAGAACAGCAAATAAAGCCTAAACCCAGCAAGAGAAGAGAAATAATAAAGATCAGAGCAGAAATAAATGAAATAGAAAACAAAAGAACAGTAGAACAGAGCAACAAGACTAGGAGCTGGTTCTTTGAAAGAATTAATAAGATTATTAATAAACCCTTGGCCAGACTTATCAAAAGAAAAGAGAAAGGACCCAAATAAATAAAATCATGAATGAAAGAGGAGAGACCACAACCAACACCAAAGAAATACAATTATAAGAACATATTATGAGCAAATATATGCCAGGAAACCAGATAATCTGGAAGAAATGGATGCATTCCTAGACATGTATCAACTACCAAAACGGAACCAGGAAGAAAGAGAAAACCTGAACAGACCTATAACCACTAAGGAAATTGAAGCAGTCATCAAAAATCTCCCAACAAACAAGAGGCCAGGGCCAGATGGCTTCCCAGGGAATTCTACCAAACATTTAAAGAAGATTTAATACCCATTCTTCTGAAGCTGTTTCAAAGAAGAGAAATGGAAGGAAAACTTCCAAACTCATTTTAGGAGGCCAGCATTACCTTGATCCCAAAACCAGACAAAGACCCTATCAAAATGGAGAACTACAAACCAATATCCCTGATGAACATGGATGCAAAAATTCTCACCAAAATACTAGCCAATAGGATACAACAGTACATTAAAAGGGTTATTCACCACGACCACATGGGATTTATTCCTGGGCTGCAAGGTTGGTTCAACATCTGCAAATCAATCAATGTGATACAATACATTGATAAAAGAAAGAACAACAAACATATGATCCTCTCAATAGATGCAGAAAAAGCATTTGACAAAGTACAGCATCTCTTCTTGATTAAAACTCTTCACAGTGTAGGGATAGAGGGTACATACCTCAATATCATAAAAGCCATCTATGAAAAACCCACAGCGAATATCATACTCAATGGGGAAAAATAAAGAGAGTTTCCCATAAGGTCAGGAACACGGCAGGGATGTCCACTACCACCACTGCTGTTCAACATAGTACTAGAAGTCCTAGCCTTAGCAATCAGACACCAAAAAGAAAAAAAAGGCATCCAAATCGACAAAGAGGAAATCAAACTCTCACTCTTTGCAGATGATATGATACTTTTCGTGGAAAACCCAAAAGACTCCACCCCAAAACTGCTAGAACTCATACAGGAATTCAGTAAAGTGTTAGGATATAAAATCAATGCACAGAAATCAGCTGCATTTCTATAGACCAACAAGACAGAAGAAAGAGAAATTAAGGAGTCGATCCCATTTACAATTGCACCCAAAACCGTAAGATACCTAGGAATAAATCTAAACAAAGAGGCAAAGGATCTATACATGGAAAATTATAGAATACTCATGAAAGAAATTGAGGAAGTCATGAAGAAATAGAAAAACGTTCCGCGCTCCTGAATTGGAAGAACAAATTCTGTGAAGATGTCTATGCTACCTAGAGCAATCTACACATTTAAAGCAATCCCTCTCAAAATACCATCAACTTTTTTCACAGAAATGGAACAAATAATCCTAAAATTTGTATGGAACCAGAAAAGACCCCAAATACCCAGAGGAATGTTCAAAAAGAAAAGCAAAGCCAGTGGCATCACAATTCCGGACTTCAAGCTCTATTACAAAGCTGTAATCATCAAGACAGTGTGGTACTGGCACAAAAACAGACACATAGATCAATGGAACAGAATCAAGAGCCCAGAAATGGACCCTCAACCCTATGGTCAACTAATCTTCGACAAAGCAGGAAAGAATGTCCAATGGAAAAAAGACAGTCTCCGTAACAAATGGTGTTGGGAAAACTGGACAACCATGTGCAGAGTAATGAAACTGGACCATTTCCTTACACCCCACACAAAAATAGACTCAAAATGGATGAAAGATCTCAATGTGGACAGGAATCCACCAAAATTCTTGAGGAGAACACAGGCAGCAACTTCTTTGACCTCAGCCACAGCAACTTCTTCCTAGAAACATCGCCAAAGGCAAGGGATGCAAGGGCAAAAATGAACTATTGGGACTTCATCAAGATAAAAAGCTTTTGCACAACAAAGTAAACAGTCAGCAAAAACCAAAAGACAACCGACAGAATAGGAGAAGCTATTTGCAAATGACATATCACATAAAGGACTAGCATCCAAAATCTATAAAGAACTTATCAAACTCAACACCCAAAGAACAAATAACCCAATCAAGAAATGGGCAGAAGACATGAACAGACATTTCTTCAAAGAAGACATCCAAATGGCCAACAGACATATGAAAAAATCTTCAACATTACTCAGCATCAGGGAAAACCAAACCAAAACCTCAATGAGATACCACCTCACACCAGTCAGAATGGCTAAAAAAACAAGTCAGGAAATGACAGATGTTGGCGAGGATGCGGAGAAAGGGGAACTCTCCTACACTGTTGGTGGGAATGCAAGCTGGTACAGCTACTCTGGAAAACAGTATGGAGATTCCTCAAAAAGTAGAACATAGAGCTACCCTACGACCCAGCAAATGCACTACTGGGTATTTATCCCAAGGATACAAATGTAGTGATCCAAAGGGGTACATGCACCCCAATGTTTACAGCAGCAATGTCCACAATAGCCAAACTATGGAAAGAGCCATGATGTCCATCAACAGATGAATGGATAAAGAACAACACAATGGAATATTATGCAGCCATCAAGAAAATGAAATTTTGCCATTTGCAACAACGTGGCTGGAACTAGAGGGTATTATGCTAAGCGAAATAAGTCAATCAGAGAAATAAAAGTATCATATGATCTCACTGATATGAGGAATTTGAGAAACAACACAGGATCATAGGGGAAGGGAGGGAAAAATGAAACAAGACGAAAATGGAGAGGAAGAGAAACCATAAGAGACTCTTAATCTCAGGAAACAAACTGCGGGTTGCTGGAGTGGAGGGGCGGTGGGAGGAATGGAGTGGCTAGGTGATGGACCCTGGGGAGGGTAGGTATTATGGTGAGCGCTGTGAATTGTGTTAAGACTGATGAATCACAGACCTGTACCCCTGACACAAATAATACGTTATATGTTAATAAAAAAAATTTAAAAAAAAAGAAAAAGGAAATAATCTTTCTTTTTGGAGAAATTAGCAAGGAAACTATTTACCTAGAGTAACATAAAATGGTATAATTTGATTAAATCCAAGTTCATTAGCATGAAAGATACATTCTCAATATTGTACTAGGTTTTACTGGCTTATAGTAAGCCATCAGGGAAGTATGCATTCTAGTTAAACAAGACTGCACAAATAACAAAGAGTCCCACAACATAAAATCATATGCCAAAAGAAATGGCTCAAATATAAAGGGAAGAAGAAACTGGGTAATTTGCATGTTTTTCAGTTCAAGATAGACAGTCAACTCAAATTATCCAGGAGTGAAGAATTTTTGAGTACTGTGCTTTGCAACTTTAGAAAACATTTCCATGTGTATGTTTACCGTTCCCCTCAGAGTAGTCCACACATCAATCTTGCTACTAATCCAGATGACAACACATTATTCCTTTAGGCACTAACAACTTCATTTCTCACTGGAAAAAAAAAATGTATTAAAATAACTAATTCTTGGACAGACTCCAGTGAAGCAAATAGTTGTGGTTTTCTTACTCAATCTGTAGATAATTTATAGCAAAAGATACCTTTACTAATACTGTGGCCAATGTATGGTCTATTGCAGAGAGAATAGGAAGGTGTAGTGATATTTATTAACTATAGCTAAAGTTTTAGAAACAGATAGATGCATACTATCATTAAATGCCATCCAGATATGTCTGTGTGCACATTTACTATAATACATATGGACCTACAAAGAGAAATGTGTTCTTCCAGTCATCAAGGATATACCCATTTTATACAAAATGACAGCTATCTAAATCATATGGGACTAAAAAACTACTTATTACCTACACTGAAATTACTGTTGCAAAAGGCCTATGAATGTTCAGATTTACAACTTCAACATGGGCAGAAAGATGGATATACTAAATGAATACCACTACTGTTGACTGCATAGGTGATGTTAATATGATCTAGGATCACAAACACTGATTAAATCCAGGATTTCAGAGTAAAAGCAAATTTAGGCTACACCACCCAAGTTAGGCATCTAGTCAATGCATAATTGATCTGATAATGGAACATGCTTCTTCCTTTCTCACTCTGGCTAAGGAGATCAAACCCATTATCAGTCTCCAGGCATGTGGTTTATATAAAAGAAAGTAGCCAGCTGCTCATTCTCACCTGTTAAAATTTGCTGAGTTCAGTTAAGAGTTGATCATGTTTTTTTGTTGTTGCCATTGTTTTTTGGGTTTGTTTTTTTGTTTGCAAATAATAATAAAATGGAGATCTCATCAGTAATCAATAACCTACCATTTTCAGTGTTTCTCCAATTGAAAATTCCCTTGCCTACTTATTTTTTTTGCACTTCCCAACAGCCTATTAAGCAGATTCTTTTAAACATGACTTTACTGCAAGTTTCTAATCTTGCTCATAACCTAGGCAATAAAGGCTTAGGGAATGGATTAGGCATTATAGCCTAAGATGCCACTTATATCCTTAACCTGTATAGATTGTCTTATTGCAGACAATTTATGCAAATATTAATCTGGGGCCAAATGGACAGTAGGCCAAAGGTTTTCATGTATGGCCGCACTTCACTTGAACAGCTTTTAAGAACAACTGATGCACAGGTTCTATCCTCAAGATACTCATTTAAGTGATGTGAGGTGGGGGTCTGAGTATCCCTATATAATTTTTAAAACTCCCCTGTCAAATCTAATATGTAGGTGGTTGAGAACTGCTGGTTTAGACTAAAGGTGCATTTATGGACACATAAACATAAGTAGTGAAAAAACAATTATTTATGAATAACTTCAGCTCAAGGACCTTCAGAAGCCTATTGGCTTGCTTCTGTGAACTTTAAATAAACAATATGTATTGTCATTGACATTACATTTGTATTCTTAGGGGTTAAAAGATACCCTGTACTAAAATCAATCAGAACAGTTAGTGTTCAGGGAGTATCCACTTCATGTAAAGCACCATGTGAGGTTATTCTATAAACTCTATTGTACTCAATCCTTATAACCCTCAGAGGTAAATTTTATTACATCTATTTCACAGATTAGGAATCTGAGACTCAAGAGAGGTAAAACGATTTGCACTAAGTGAAACCAAAAGAACTTAAAAAGCAAATCCATACAGAATATTTTTCCCAACATCCCTCTCCTTTACGATTCTATCTCTAGTATCGCAAACAAAAACTAATTTGGCTTCATATCTACACATTGTGGACTCAAGTCAACACAGGTCAGAGTGTAAGAACTGTCCTCCTCAACTAATTAATATAAAGAAATAAATGCTGACCAGATTGTCTGTATTCCAGCTTTAAAAAGATGTCAATAATGGAAGCAAACTTTAAGAAAATATCCTCAAAACCTTATATTAACTACTTTCTCTCCCTCTTGGTAGACTTGAATCCAAAATGAGATGCTTCCTGCCTGCTAAAGAGCAGTAGAAACAGAAAGATATTTAAAGCCATAAATATGCTTTGGGGTGATGGTTTACAGGATTTACTCGCACATAAATCACCTCAGAAACAGAATGAATCCCCATGCATTTCCATACAATTTTCAGCTACTAATAAATAGCAACCCTGAGCAAAAACACTCGTTTTAAAAAAAAGTGAAAGAACCCAAGACAGTAGAATCCTTTATTATCAGTTGATACACAAAATTTGTTCAGGTATAAAAATCTTTCCTCCAGGCAGAATGTTTCACCAGCCTAGCTTCAGCTAAAGGGGATGTTTCACCCATAAAATGTCATGCAAATGAGTAGAAGATGAACCTCTTATGAGTAAAGCCCTTAGCACTGAAGTTATCAAATCACTTTTAGAGAGATTGCATTATCAAGTTATCTCATTCCTGTTTCGCAAAAATAGCTTTTCAGAAATCAGGATCAGGTTCATGTTTATTTTCTTCACAATCTCCAATAAAGAACCTCTTATAGAGTCGTTTTTAATATACTGGTTAGTGAAAAAATATGTCAATGAAGTCTTTATCTTGAAATATCAAGTGAAAGAGAAAATTTTCTAGTATTTATGGAAAAGTGATATTCTTCTATTCATACCATGCCAGAATTTTTCTAGAAAGTTAATACACCTCAGCACCTTATCTCAAAGTCAAAGAAATGAACTGGATTCAGGTTCAAGGAAAGCATCTGGCACAAACACACTGTACTTCCTTTTTTTGCATGAATCATTAAGTCATTAATCCAGAAAGAGAAAATATGCCTAAAACATTTATTCTCAAGAATGTTAATTTCCTCATTATTATGAAAATGCTGAAGTTAGTTTTGTTTGTTCTTTTTCTTTTCACTTTTCAATTGACTGCACTGACCCATGTACATGGACTCTGCATTGTATTTAATGAGAAATAACACCACAGCGGAAAGACTAACAGAGGAGGGGTCAGAAGTCTCATGTTCAACTCCCACATTTCTTGAGACCTGTACCTTGATCCAATGATGTAACCTAATACCTCAATCTCCTCATCTCTCATATTCTGATATTAGGGCTAACCTGAGACGACAACTCTGATAACAAAATAAAATAACATACAGGAAAGAATTTTAGAAATTGAAAACACTATTTTCCAAAGCATGATCCAAAGAAAATTGGTCCCATGAACTAGTCTATGAAAGAAATGACAAAGGTCAAGTAAGTTTTGAAAATGTTGTAAGATTAACAATTTCTATTTAAATTTTAAATATTTTAAGAACTTCTATAGTCGTAGTGAGGAAATCTTTTAGCAAAACTTTTAGCCCAGTATTTCCCCAACTAATGTGACCATGCTATCTTTTGACTGTGAGTGTTTTCCTTTACAGGTGCAGCTATAGAGTATAACTTGGAAAATGATGTAGAGTACATTATAAAAAATACTGTGATACTTTTAAATTAGGATTAATCTAGAGCAAAGTCAAATTTCAGTTAAATATATTATTAAAATTGTTTTACATTCACTGATTAGAACAAAGGTGACACCCAAAATGTAATAACCAAATTTTAAACACATAAAAAATTCTCAGTTTAAGAGATGTTTTGATATGTGATTTCCCTCATATCATCATTATTATGAGTGGTTATAAAATAAATTATTTTCTTCATTTTGTTCTAAACAATTATAACCCCCAACTGTTTCTTTTAATGGGGGAAATATAAGATCAACTTATTCACGAATCTCTCCAATCTTTTTTTTTTTAATATAAACCCTATAAAAGAGAGAACAGCTCTCCCCTGCCACCACTCCAATACAAATCCACAGGGAAAAATCTATCTACTCCTAGCCTTTCTCTGCTCCCTCCTTATTTCCACTCCTGAGGAGCAGAATGGTATACCCAACAAGTAATGGGAAGAATCACTGGGCACACTCAGCTCAGCTCCACCTTGCTTCTATTTGAGAACAGCCTTGACTTTTAAGAGCAGGAATTCTTCTCAGCTTACTCAGTCTTTCTTGGACAGGCTGTCTGTATGGAGAAATGTACTGCCCTGACTACTAGATACATCAGCTTAATTCTGGGCTGTGAACATCACATGGATTTGGCTCTAACAATAAATCGCATCCTTACAGAGAGTCACTATCAAAGAGAGTTCATTTTTTGACCTCCAAATTCATTTTTTAATTTCTCAAATTGTATAAAATCTGAGTAGAAAAAAATTATGCTATTTTGGGAGTCTCTCTTATCAACCCCAACAATCTCACAAATTCTCATCAAATCCTAAGCTAAAAAGAAAAATAAAAGTTATCTACTTGCTGCACAAAACATGCCCAGAAATGAGATACTCTTGGAAGAGAACATCAGCTTCATACTAGTCTGATACTTTATTTTATTTTATTATGTTATGTTAATCACCATACATTACATCATTAGTTTTTGATGTAGTGTTCCATGATTCATTGTTTGCATATAACACCCAGTGCTCCATTCAGTATGTGCCCTCTTTAATAACCATCACCAGGCTAACCCATCCACCCACCCCCCTCCCCTCTAGAACCCTCAGTTTGTTTCTCAGAGTCCATAGTGTCTCATGGTTCATTTCCCCTTCCAATTCCCCACCCTTCATTTTTCCCTTCCTGCTATGTTCTTTTTTTTTTTAACATATAATTTATTATTTTCAAGTTGAGTCTTCAAAGTACTTTGAACTGATTAGGAAAATTCTTTAAAAAAATCTCTATATAGATATATATAGTGAAGAGGTTCAGGACAGTCTCCTCCCCCACCAAATATGCCATTTTGGCACACGGATTATTTTGAGCTGAAGGCAATCCAGACCCTGGGGGCTCAAGAGAAACTTTTGCCCCTGTCTTAACTATACAGAAGAATCTCAATTGGAAGTCCTTTCCAGGAAAAGGGTTATTAGTATAGATAAATTTTATCTGAGTGACCCATCTGTATGGCAGAGCAAGCACCTAATTACCAAACATCTGCTCTTCTTCTTATAGTCCTGTGAATTACAGTCCTTTCTCTGAAGTTCCAGACCCCCACCCCCTTCTCCTTAGTTCAGGAGGACATATATACCTTACTTTGCTTGACTGTTTTTGGAATTCCCATGTCTTTGTGGATTCCCTATACATATGCTATTAAATTTGATTTTTCTCCTATTAATCTGTCTTATGTCAATTTGATTCTTAGTCCAGCTAGAAGGACCTTTGAGGGGACAGAAATTCTTGCTCCCTGACACTAGATATCTAAATATATTGATATGGAAATACAAAGAGAAAGAGCTCAGTAAGGTCACTTTTTTCCCTACAGGAATATCTTAAGTCTGAGATTCCGTAAAATCTTTTGTTCTTTGTCCTAGAACCAAGGTTGAATGCCTAAATTAAGGTTTCCAGTTAGTGTTATATCTTTCAGAGTATGCTCAGTTTATTTTTATGCCGTTTCTAGTCCCGTATGAAACAATTACATCTGCTCACCTATAAGCCCCGACTGGCTTCCTTCTTTCCTAATCTCATTTTTCCACTTCCCAAATAAATACTCAAACCCTTGTTGCAGGATCTGCTGAAAGGTGAACATATACTAGAGTGCCTTCCCATGCTATCTACAGGCAAAATATCTCATTTCTTTGCCAGGGTTAGCAAAACAATATACCTTACATATTATATCATGCTTATATCATGCTTATATTATATATTGTATTATACTATGAAATATTATAGTACCAATCATAGGATATAAGTTACTTTTACCCCTCTACAATGTGTCAATTCTTTTTTGTTTTTCTTTTTTTGGAGAAATAGAGAGAGAGGGCATGCGCAGGCATGCAAAGAGGGAGGGGAAAGGGGCAAAGGGACAGAGAGAATCTCAAACAGACTTCACCCTCAGTGCAGAGCTTGATATGGGGTTCAATTTCACGACAGTGAGATCATGACCTCAT
Source organism: Zalophus californianus (assembly GCF_009762305.2). NCBI lineage: Eukaryota > Metazoa > Chordata > Mammalia > Carnivora > Otariidae > Zalophus > Zalophus californianus. The sequence continues at coordinate 41,556,017 of NC_045606.1, read as the reverse complement.
GACCTCATGACCTAAGCTGAAATCAAGAGTCCAATGCTTAACTGACTAAACTACCCAGGTGCCCCTACAATGTGTCACCTCTTAAAAATATTCATCTTGGTGCTTTTAGAACCTAGTAAGATACGTGGAACACTGTATATACTCAGTAATTATTTGTTAAATGAAATTTTAAAAATATAATGGCAAAAAGGCAAAACTATGGAGATAGTAAAAATATCAGTGGTTGCCAAGCATTAAAGAAGTGGGAGGAATAAATAGGCAGAACAAAGACTGTTAAGGCGGTAAAAATACTCTATGATACCATAATAATAGATATATTATCTTTATAACATTTGTCCAAAACCATAATATGTATAACACCAAGAGTAAATCTTAATGTAAATTATGGACTTTGGGTGATTATAATGTATCAGTGTACGTTCATCAATTATAACAAATGCACCACTCCAAAAAGGAAGGGATGTTATGTATGTGGGGACAGGGCAATATAGGAAATCTCTGTACTTTTCCTTCAATTTTGCTGTGAACCTTTAATTACTTTAAAAAAAAAGCATTCATAAAAAAATTTAAATACAACTGCAATAAATAAAGAGCTTAGTATTTGAATTACGATTTGATCTTTTCAATACTTTTTTTTTTTTTTTGAGAGGGAGAGAAAAGGCAGGGAGGGGGAGGGGGAGAAAGAAAATCTTAGGCAGTCTCCATGCCCAGTGTGGAGCCCTACGCAGGGCTCAATCTCACAATCCTGAAATCATGACCTGAGTCAAAAATCAGGAGTCAGACACTTAACCAACTGAGCCACTCCGGCACCCCATGATCTCTTCAAATATTTCTAATAAAGTGAGGAATTATTTACATGTAAGAAAAAATACATATCTTCTGGGTAAAGCTAAGCAGTGGCTAAAAAACAGCATACTATGCCAAAATTATAATGCCTTCCCAGTTAAATCTGTGGTATTTCACAAACTATTTTTATGTGAAAATCCATATGTTTCTTAAAATAGGTCTTTCCATGTAATTTATGCACTTAAGGTGAAAAAAAACACTAAAAAATAATAGTTTATCTAATTTTCATAGCACTAAAGGTTTATATTTTGCACATTATGCCCTAGTACAGCTAAAGTAGGCTAGGTACAGGTTCCTATTCTAATATAGGCAAATGCTAGAGTAAATAATCACCTTGAGGGAGAAAAAAGCCACAACCTAGTTGTGTCAAACCTCTGCCATTGCTAGTGGGGATTTAGTATAAATGTTATATCATGGCCCCTTGATTCGGAATAAGGGTATAATAAAATGCAAGTGCATTTCGAAATGCTAGTAATTCAGATACTACTGTATAACATTACGTACCTAGGTCATCACAATTAAGTATTTCATGTGCACATTATTTGGAATAAACTGCTTATATCACCTTCTTCAAATACAAACTCAGAGTTCTCTATAAATTTAGTTTTCAACTTTTTTCAAATTTATTCTGCTTTAACATATTTATTATTATTATTTCTTAGTCTAGTTGACACACAATGTTACATTAGTTCCAGGTGTACAACTTAATGATTCAACTTCTCTGTATCCTATGCTGTGCTCCCCACACATGTAGCTACCATCTGTCCCCACGCAATGCTATTAAAATATCATTGACTATATTCTCTATGCTGTGCCTTTTATTCCCATGACTTATTCATTCCTACAGAATTTAATGAAAGCATCAGAACAAATGTGAAGTGTAAAAAGGTGATTCAGAAGAAAGCATATTCTACAAGGAACGAAAATCTTCAAACTAGCCTTTGCTTCTCCAGTTTTCTCAAAAGATATGATAAGGTAACCTTCTGCAACAGAGGTAACACATGCAGGAACTGAAGCCTGAAGCCTATTGGGGATAACACTCTCAAAAGCTGGGGGTAAAGGTTTTTTATTGAAGGAGAAAATGAGGAACACATCACAGTACTAACTGTATGGCTATCTTTAAGGAACAGGGTAAAAATAAAGCCATAGGTAAGTCAATGATAAAGGGATAAAAAAAAGTACACTATAAAAATGCTAATCAAAGGGAAGATGGAGTGGCTATATTAATTTTTTAAGTGTACTTAAGATTCCAAAATATTACTAAAACTATAGAAGGATATTTCATATTGAAAAAGTTTTAATTTTTCAGGAAGACACAACATTGTAAGTGTGTATGGACATAATAATTGAAATTCAAAATACATGCAGCAAAAAAATGGAAGAAATGAGAGACAAAACAGATAAAACTAAAATTAATAGTTTCAGTCTTCAATACTCTTCTATCAGCAATGGAAATAAGTATACACAAAATTGGTAAGAATACAGAATACTTAAATAGTATCAACCAATTTGACAGAACTGACATTACACAACAGTGTAACAAACAATAGCAGAACACATATTCTTGTCAAGTACATGTGAATCATACACTAAAATAGACCATACGTTGACTCATAAAATAAATCTCAGTAAATCTATAGAGATTGAAATTATGTAAGGTATATTCTCTGACTGCAATTGGATTAAAGTAAATATCAACAACAAAAAAATGTTTGAAAAATCCACAAATATTTGGAATTTGAACAACGTATTTCTAAATATACTGTGGGCTCAAAAAAGTAATGGAGAAACCCAGAAAATATATTGAAATAAGAAAAAAATGAATTCAAAACACATCAAAATATACAGACATATAGATCAAAGGAACAAAATAATGTCTAATAGTAGACCTCATGTATACTTTCAATTAATTTTAGTAAAGTTATCAAAATAATTCAACAGGGAAAAGGTAGTCATTTCAATAAATGTTGCTGGAAAAACTGTATGTTCATGTGGAAAAAATATTTCAACTCTTACCTCACACCACACACAAATGCTAACTTCAAATGCATTATAGATAAAAACCAAAAAGGCTAACACTATAATACCTCTGGAAGAAAATAGAGAGTAGACAAAGATTTCTTAGGCAAGATACCAAAATTCATTCACCATAAAAAATGACAAATTGGATTCTGCTCTTCTAAAGACACTACTAAAAAAATGAAAGGCAAGCTAAGACTGAGAGATATTTGCCATACATATCTCTGACAAAGGCTTGTAGTCAGAATAAATAACTTCAGGGGCACCTGGGTGGCTCAGCTGGTTAAGCAACTGCCTTCGGCTCAGGTCATGATCCTGGAGTCCCAGGATCAAGTCCCGCATCGGGCTCCCTGCTCAGCAGGGAGTCTGCTTCTCCCTCTGACCCTCCTCCCTCTCATGTGCTCTCTCTCTCTCTCTCTCTCATTCTCTCTCTCAAATAAATAAATAAAATCTTTTAAAAAAAAAGAATAAATAACCTCAACTTAATCATTTAAAAATGGGCAAATGTTAGCAGACACTTCACAAAATGAAGATATATATAAGTAGCAATAAGCATCTGAAAAGATACCCGGCATCAAGAGGGATCCTGAGGGAAATACAAATTGAAATTAAAATCATACCCACTAGAATTTCTAAGATTAAAAAGAATGACAAAACCTAGTGTTGGGGAAGACAACTGCAACTCTTATAGACTATTGGTGGGAATATGAGATGTATAAAAGCACTTTGTAAACCAGTTTGTTCTTTTTTTCTTAGTAAACATACCTTTATCATGCAACCCAGCCATTTTACTCTAAGGTATTTACCCAGAAGAAATGGAAATGTAGGTCCACACAAAGGCGGTTCATAAGTGTTCAAAGCAGCTTTATTCAAAATATCTAAACACTGGAACCAACTGAAATTTCCATCAACAGGTGAGTGACTAAGCAACTTGTATTATCTCTACACAATGGATTACTACTTAGAAATTAAAAAAAAAAAACTATTGCATCATAGAACACACCATTAATGAATCTCAAAAAACATAATGCAGAGCAAAGGAAGCCAGGCAAAAAGACTACATGCTGTATGATTCCTTCTATATCAAATTATAAAATACAAAAAACTACTGTCTAGTGAGAGGGCATATTAAGTGGTGGGGAAGTGAAAAAAGGCATGAGGGGATGTTTTAAGAGTGAACTATTCACCTAAAATTATTGCACTTCATTCTATGCAAATTATACATCAAAAATGTGATTCTTAAAATCTATATTCATAAAATATAAATTTTATATTTGTGACTGAGAGCAAGCATCATGATCAAATAAAAGTTTTGCCATTTACATTTGTCTTAATGTGAATCTTGCAGAAGCATTTCCTGAGACAAAGATTTGAATGAAAGTAGTTTATACTGGAGGTGATTATAGGAGGCATCAGAAATGGAGTGAAGAAGTGAGGGAGGGAAGGGAAGAAATTCAATCAGATGTGCTCCATTAAGCAAATTATTACTGAGGGGTTTGGCAAACAAGTGTACAACTCACACATATTAAAGTTATCCCACCTGAAGATCGGTGGTTGAGGGCTCCTCTGGTCATCGCTGGAAGCCTGTGCCTGGGTCCCTGCAGAGCATTATTTCCTGGGCACTTCTTGCCTGCTGTACAGGTAGCATAGCAGGGGCTAGTAAACAGAGAGCCTTCTGGAAAAGAAATGCAAGGGCTGGCAGTTGAAAGTTGAACTAATACAGGCTGAAGTGCTGAGGGGAGTAGGGATTTGGATGGGACCCTGTCAGTGCCGCTGCATTACGAGAAAAGAACACCCAACAACTCAAAGCACATTGCTGATTCAGAAATTTTAGCCATATAGATAACTAGAGTTAAAGACAACTTTGGATTCTTTATTATTTTATTTCCACTTTGTTTTCAAGACCAGCACATTTTTTACAACAATAAAGACATAAGCCACAGGAACTGACCACAAATTTGAAATTCAGGTTTATGCCATTTGAATATGATGGAAAATGTGGAATATCATCAAATTTAGTCATCACCAAATTAAATACACAACAGTGTAAAGAGAAGACAAAATAGGAACCCAATTTAGAAATATTCTAATTCTTCTAATTATTCTTTCCTGCCATGGTCTTTATTTGGCAAAGAACTACATCTTCCCCCATGATCAATCACTAACAGCAATATTTTTAGGGATAAATATAGTATTTAAGACACTTAACTGAACTACCAAACTATTATTATGCAACAGAAGAACACTAAATGTTATCTGAGAATCCTAAGAGAATTTAAATTCCCACATAATGAAGTGGAGCAATTAGACTTGTTATTGCTTTGTTTTGTTTTTTAACAACTTGAGGAAATTTAGCATCAACCATTAGAGCCATAACGGTCTATTCAAACTCCACATATATTTAAATTTCTAGATGAATATGAATTCTACATATTTAATCTCCAGGCACAATCATTTTGAATCAGTTGTCCCACTACAGTATATCTAAATGAATTAAATACATTAGCCAGTGCACAATGACACACCCAACTACACAATCCATTTTTTTTTCTAGCCGTATGAATTATTACAGCATTTCCATTTTGTAATTTGTAGAGTCCATCTCAGTTTTCAAAGTTGTGATTGCACATTTCTAAAAAACCTGAGCTCTGGTCTAATGTTAGTACTCACAGATTTTGAAGTTTTTTTGTAGATTAACAGATAATTCCGGTGCCAACACCTGATTTTCAAGTATGTCTCAAATATGTTTGCAGACATTTTAGGATGAGGTAAATACTTTCAAAATTTAAATTATTGTTTTATTTGTTCAATTTTTTTCAAAGGCTTAAGATAGATACATTAAAAATGTTCTTTCTTTTCTAGCCACATTAAAAATAAATTTTAAAGTTGCAAATAGTTAAATATAAAATAGATACACTTTTAAAGTAAACCTACGTAACATCTTCCTAAATTTCCTTTTACTGATTGACAGCTTTGGCTCCACCCATCAGATCACAATTCTTGGTCATCCAATTTTGTTGCTCTTGAACTTATTTACTTTAAAAACTCCTTTTTAAATATGATGGAGAATAGGATCTCTCGTCCAAGAAAGAGGAACATACACATAATTTGGGGAGTTTCTTAGCCTCCATAAAAGCCACCTCTGGAACCCCTGCCCTATTTGCGGATTATATGTAGGTCTGCTTTGACGTGAATTGGGTATCATGGGTTTAAAATTGAACATGAAGAGATTTATATGTTATACTTTTCTATTTACTTACTCCTTCCAATTTACATAAAGCAATTTTTCTCTCAAATTTTCAACAATGGATTATATGAAGTCTTATACTATGTGAAAGAGTTCTTTGTACATTAAAAAAAAAACACCTAAAGAAACTATGCAAATCTCACCATGCTTCTAAGAACAATAAAAGTAACTGTCAGAATGAACTAAAAGCAGCTATACAGATTTTAAAATATAAAATCAATTCTTTCCCTTCCATGAGTTCCAAAGAAATAGAGCAAACTTACTAGTTAACAGAGGTTAACAGAGGTCAGAAGGTGCATGTGTATCTGTAACTTCTAGTGAATTGGAAACGTTGTAAAATGTTTGTTTTTATGGACAAAAAAATAGGAGTGTTTCTCTTTCAGCTCCTCTCTTTCACACATCACAACCAGTCCAACAGTCAATCCTGGGCTCTACCTTTGGAATATATCCAGAATCTAATGATTTCTACCATTATGGTCTAAATCTGAGCCTTCATTGCCTCCTACCTGCATAATTACAGCAGCTTCATGCCCGGTATCCCTGCTTCCACTCTTCCCCCAAATACTCCATTCTCCATAGTTTGGTCAGAGTGGTCCATTTAGAACATAAGTCACATCTTATCACTCATCTGCTCTAAAGGCTCTGAAGGTTCCTTTCACATTTATTCATAGGTAAAGTTGAATTCCTGCTTCCTTTCTTAGCTCATCTTCTAAGATTCTCTCCAGTGCTCACTCTGCTCCAGCCACTCTAGCTGGTTTGCCTTTGCTTAAAAGAATACAAAAAAAAAAAAAAAAAAGAATACCAAACGAGCCTGTGATTCAGGTATTTATGAGTGCTTTTCCCTATCCACAAAATGCTCTTGCCATTAAATACACATATGACTAGCCCCCTCACTTCCTTCAAATGTCACACAGAAGAGCCACTTTTCTAAAACAGCAATACAAAAAATAAAAATTAAATTTAAAAAACCAATAAACCTCTGTACCCTCTCTCTGCTTTGTCTTCATAGCACCTATTATACTAGACATATGATATATCTATTAGGTGAGTGCTATCTTCTCCCACTAGATTCTAAGATACATAGGGCATGGACCTTGTCTATATTGTTCCCTGCTGTATTCTTAGGAACTATACCAGTGTACGATACATAGTAGACATTCCATAGATATGTGTCAAAGAATAAGTGAGTACTTGTCTGAAAAGTTACACAGACCACTCTGTACCACTGCCTCTTGGCCTCCTTCATGTTCCACTCCAGAGGCCCTGGAGCCACCTCCTTGGAAATTTAGGGATTCTTGGGACATATTTGCAAATCATGACTCTAGTCTAGAAACACTATTTTGCAGATACATAAGTAGGAGCTCCCAGGGAGAATGGGGGAAGTATAATTGGAATGTGATAAAAAGAGCATTAGACTTGAAGCCTGATGAATTAGGTTCAGTCCTATTCTCACTGCAGGGCACTTCCCTTGGCAGGGCCCTATAAGATATCTTAAACATTCTATTCCTTTTAGTGTGTCAGTGTTTGAAATCAATTTCTACATTTAGCCATAAACTGTAAAAATGTGAATGAAAAAGGGAGGAAAAACAATGCTTAAAGGTGTGAGTTGAGAGGTGCCTGGGTGGCTCAGTCAGTTAAGCATCTGCCTTCTGCTCAGGTCATGATCCCAGGGTCCTGGGATGGAGCCCCACATCGGGCTCCTGGCTCAGCGGGGAGCCTGCTTCTCCCTCTCCCTCTGCCTGCTGCTACCCCAGCTTGTGCACTCTCTCTCTCTGTGCCAAATAAATAAAATCTTTTTAAAAATAAAATAAAAAATAAAAAAAGGTGTGAGTTGAAAACATTACCTTCTACCTATCTCCTTCGTGTTTCTATAATTATCCCTTTAATCCAAAACCATTATTTATAAAGATTATTTAAACCAATATAAAGTTAAGGACCATATTGGATGGAAAACATCATAAAGGTCACAAATCCTCTTTCTTTTAGTAAATTCCTTTGTCCTTAATGTAGGTATCTCCATATTAAAACTTCTCTGTTTCAGAATGAGTATACTAACATTGCATCTTTCATATACTATATATCAAGAAATTGTATTACATGAGTGAAATAGTATCCAGCAGATGTTAATTTCAAGTCACATAATCAACTGTGGAATAAATGTAATTTTACCTTTCTATAACCTAATTTTTATCTTATGCCCAAATTCTACCATATGGAGAACACTAAAATCTCAGCCAACTGAGGATAATTTCAATCTATCTAGGGGTTCTCCCAACCTGTTCCCAAGGTTGCATAAAACTCATGGGGCATGTATAATGCCACGGTGTTGGCAGGAGATGGTACCTGATTCCCAGTCATTATCAGTTCACACTGGCCTCCCCTGAGACACCTATCCCATCTGGGCTCCAGCAGCCAGGTCTGGGTAGATTGCTCCTGCATACTATACTCCTCTCCACCTCAAGGCCTTGTGGTTACACTGGGGTCTGCCAAGTTTATGACACTGTTGTATAAAAGAGAAAACTTTCTGCTGTTCTCATGACACTTTTTATACCTCATTCCTGATGGCCTAGATATCCCATACAGCCAGCTCAACTCTGAAGCAAGTTTTGCTGCTTCCCCAGATTCCATTCCAAAATGAGAACCTATTGCTCTCAGATCCTCAAGCCGAGAGCACAAGGCTTTTTCCCATGATATAACAGAACTCAAGCCAAAAGAAAACAAAACAAGAAACAAAGAAACTCTTTCGGTGAAACCCAGTAGCCCTGCTAAATTTTTTAAAATAAATTTGAAGGAGCCGCAAAGGCCTGAATGTGGGAAGCTATAGTTGCCCAAGTCAAGGAAAGCCCACATGGTCCAGAGAAGTAAAGAAAAAATTTGCACCTGCACCCCAATGTTCCACATTAGCCAAACTATGAAAGGAGCCAAGATGCCCTTCAACAGATGAATGGATAAAGAAGATGTGGCATATATATACAATGGAATATTACTCAATCATCAGAAAGGATGGATATTTACCATTTGCATCAACATGGACGGAACTGGAGGGTATTATGCCAAGTGAAATAAGTCAATCAAAGAAAGACAATTATCATATGGTTTCACTCACACGTGGAATATAAGAAATAGCACACAGGATCATAGGGGAAGGGAGGGAAAACTGAACACGAAGAAATCAGAGAGGGACACAAACCATGACAGACTTTTGACTGGAAGAAACAAACTGAGAGTTGTGGAAGGAGAGGTGAGTGATGGGTATTAAGGAGGACACATGATGTCATGAGCACTGGGTGTTGTATGCAACTAATGAATCATTGAACACTACACCAAAAACTAATGATGTACTGTATGTTGGATAACTGAATTTAAACTGAAAAAAAAGAGAGAAAAAATGTGTATAGAGGCTTGAAAGCACGTACTTAAAAAGGTCCTGCATGAGTAATATCTAACAGATATCAGGGAAAGAAAAAAAGAGAAAAATCTATGAACTAAAGAAAATAAAGAATTCCATTTGTAAATGCAACTACTCCCTTAGTTTTTTATAACTTATGTAGAGTAAAATATTAGACATATTTTAGACTTGAACACAAGTTTTATTTTAATGATAAATTCAATTTTCCCTAAAATTTGGGGAAAAATAAAAAGGTAGATATCAGGGTCAGTTAACAATGAAGGAAGCGCTCATAAATTATTTATAACATGATAAAATTTGAGCAGGACTCTAGTTGAATCAATGGAGTATAACTTGCCTTTATACAGTGCTTTCTCTTAAAGAATATATTAATTTTGAACATGAGCACAACATGAGTAAGAGAAAAAAATCGAAACAAGTATCACGGTTAACAGAGGGCAGGGGTACAACAGGCAAAAATATTAAGATTACTCCAATTCCTGTTTTGTGTATAAAGCTGGGTCTCTAAACAACTTGAGGAAGTAAAGCAAGAAAATGGCTATAATCCGTTGGTGCGTTTGTTCTAAGAGTAAGATATGACAAAGAAATAATGAAACCTGTCCGAAAAGAGGATTGAGCAATCCTTCCAAATCCTCCTAACCAATTAAATTTTATGTAGAAAATACCATCAAGTGTTTTTGTTTTCCCTTTGTGAAAAAAACCTAATTCAAAGCCTGTAATAGCAGAACTGCAGAAAGACAAATGATGAAAAAGCATAGAGTTGACTGAAAATCGTATTAAAAGTACTTGACTTATTTTTGAGGAAAAAAAAAAACTAAAGCCATGTTGCTGAAAATTTCCTAAACATACAGTAGGATTTCCCTGAAAGGACTTCCTAGGCAGAGGCTAGGTAATTCAAAATTAGATTATAGCACTGTTCATCCCTGACCATCAGATTTCATACTCATCAAGCTCAAAGACACTTCTGCCCTCAAAACAAGAATGATTTCACAAAAAGTGACTTCGGAAACCACACTGGCTACCACAGTAGATTGGCATAGACAAGCCATTGCAGAGCTGGTTTCTGCCCAAGCTAGGGCCAGGGCTGAATTTGCCACAGGATTCCGAGGCATCCTTAAGCTTTTGTTGAAGAAGAACAAATGGATTAAATGAATTATTCATGTCTTTTCCATATAGTATACTCTGCCTGTGTTCCTATTAAATGCGCTAATTTCGCATATTTTTGTTCTGCAATTTGAAAAAGAACAAAAAAATGGGAGTAATAAGACTAACAGTTTAAAAGGTCGCCTTTTAAACTCAGGGCGCCTGGGTGGCTCAGTCGTTTAAGCGTCTGCCTTCGGCTCAGGTCATGATCCCAGGGTCCTGGGATCGAGCCCCGCATCGGGCTCCCTGCTCTGCAGGGAAGTCGGCTTCTCCCTCTCCCACTCCCCCCTGCTTGTGTTCCCTCTCTCGCTGCGTCTCTCTGTGTCAAATAAATAAAATCTTTAAAATAAAATAAATAAAAAGTCAGGCTCTGGAGCCCTAGAGATGGGATCGCACTCCTAGATGTTATCACTTAAGAGCTGTGCCACTTTGGGGGAGCCTGGGTGGCTCAGTCAGTTAAGTGCCTGACTCTTGGTTTCAGCTCAGGTCCTGATCTCAGGGTTGTGAGACTGAGCCCTCTGTGGGGCTCTGGGTTCCGCATGGAGTCCGCTTGAGTTTCTCTCTCCCTCTCCCTCTGCCCCTCCAGCTCATGCTCTCTCTCTCAAATGAATAAATAAATCGAAAGAAAAGAAAAGAGAAAAGAGTTGTGCCACGGGACTGGTTAATTCATGCCTGGGGGCATCAGCTTCCTCATCGCAACAGGGGCCCTGACTAGAGGGCTGTAGAGCACAAATGAGGGAGGGAGCACATTGAAACTTCTCAGCACAGTAAACGGCTCATCGTTAAGTGTTCAATAAATATTAGCCATTACAAGGGACTTGCACCCCTATCTCTTTGGGGTGAAGGGAGCAGTAAGAGAAAATAACATTTGCTTACCTCTCTGAAAAAGTTCCCGGGCAGGGTCGGGTTCAAATGATGACACAGGAAGCTCCCGAACTCTCCTCCTCCCACAGACACTGAATTACTGCTGCCTATGGAACAATTTCCTCTGGGAAAAAACCCTCAAAACTAGCCAACTAGCAGAGCCACTCCTGCACACTGAGAAAGGAGAGGGAAGCCACACTGAAGAGAGCAGGAGAGGCTCACACACAATCTCACCATAAAGCCCACCCCGGCATGGCGAGCCACAAACCGGAAGGAATGCAAAATCTGGAGTTTCTCTCTAAGGAGCTAAGTTTTATACCTCAGGGCGGGCACCCCAATTTTTTAAGAACTGCACTGAGACACGAGCCTCCAAAACATCCAACCTGGAAAACGACCAGGCTTGCCTCTGTGAGACCCACAAAGCTGTGCGAACTGAGGAACGACTCTTAAAGGGCCCGTGCCCCGCCTCGCCTGCTCCAGGGCCCAGCACAGCGGGAGCCGTGTGAAAAGCGCCCAGACTCCGTGTGAAAGAGGCTCATTGGCTAATGTTAAAGCACCGGCCTGAGAGGCGGAGATACTGTCTGGGACGGAGGGTAGTGGGAGCCATCTTTACACTCTCCCCCTGCCTTGTTGAAGCTGGCGGGCTCCATCTTTTCTTTTCTTTCTTTGTCCCCCCCCCTTTTTTTTAACTTACTAAACTGAAAAACAAATGAAGACCAGCCTTAAAAAGTCCCTGAAGACTTCCAATTATAGAATGAATAAGTCACAGGGATAAAAGGTACAGCATAGGAAATATATTGTAACCGCATTGTATGGTGACTAATAGTAACTACACTAGTGGCAAGCCTAGCCTGACTATAGACTTGTCAGGTCACTGTGTTGTACACCTGAGACTAATGTAACATTGTGTACAGCTGTATGTCAATTAAAAAAAAAAAAAAGCTCCCTGAGCGGACAAAAGCAGTTTAGTCATACAAACAGAGCTGACTTTAGCTTATTTTGCAAAACTAACCTATCCTGAGTCATTTCTTGCTTATGCCTCTGAAAATCATAAGCAAAATTTAAACTGCTTCCCAAAATTGATATGAGGTAACCACTAACCAATTCCCTATCATTTAAGAAAATTTGAATACCAGTCTGTGAAGAATAAGCGGTCACTGCCTTCTCACTACATAAGCTGCTTTATAACAATATACCCTTGAGCCTCACTCCACATTTTGGTTTAAGTGTTCCTGGTTTGTAAACTTTTTGGTGTGTGCATAATATACTAATTAATACTTCAGTAATTCATTGTTTTTACTTATGTTATTTCTGAACTTTTGACAGTTCAAGGCATCAGAAATGGGATCCAAAGAGGACCCTTCAATGACTCAGGCCAGTGAGCAAAAAGGTGTTGGTATCCGCAGAGGCCATTGAGTTCACTGCTTTCTTGCTGACCCTGGAGTTTGAGGGTAAGTCTCTTTGACCCATGCTCTGCTCTCTTTGCGTTTTGAGCTCTCCAACTTTATTATGCATGACTGTATTTTGTTTGTTGAATTTTCTTGGTAAGCCACCCTATTCTGTTCAAAAGTGGGGAAAATACATGATTTGGAATAGCTGTGTTTTAGAATAGCTATCAAGGAATAGGTCGCCTCATATTTAAGACATCTTAGGGAATCTAAAGGCAAAGATGGACTCCACCTAGTCTAAAACACTTTCTTCACCTCTGTCAAATTCCTGCTTCCACAGTGTATACCCAATATGAACCAGGATCTTGTACCTTTTTAGAGAATTAGGGAACTTTGGATAATTTGGAATTGTAGTGGAGAAACTTTAACTTATGTAAGTCTGTCTTAAAGGACATCCTTGACAAGAGAGAGTGTCAAAACTCTCAGAGAAAATGGAATGCATTCTTTGATTGGTATCCAGAAGCTTCTAAAAAGATGAAATGACTCCAAAAATAGCTTTAAAAGGATTCTTACACAATGCAAATAAAAATCTTTAGTAATCAAATTTGGCCATCTGAGCAGGTAACCTTAACTTCTTTGTTCATCTTCTGGAAACACAATTTGGATCCAAATGTTCTTTTATAAATTAGTAAGTTATGTTATAGCTAAAATTTTAGAATGAAAACTGTAAGGTCTCTATGTCTGTAGGTTTATGTATGTCAATGTACATATATATGTATATATTATAGATATGTGATGTTTTTCTACCTCAGATGGTATTGCCAAAAATTAATCTATAAAGAGATCTATTTAATTGGCTTTGAGAAAAATAAAAGTTTATATAAAGTTTATATATAAATATATATATTTATATATACTTTATATAAAGTATTTCTAAAACTATCAGAAATGTACTAACCCAAATGTTTTTCAAGTTCACGTGATCTGAGACAAACTTTGATAGATAAAAGCTAACTTAAGTTTGTTGATTTAATAAAAACAATAATGTCTTCAGAATTGTCAACATTAATGTAAGGCAAACATACAACATTTTCTACCTGGGTTTAACTAGGTAAATAAGCTCATGCTATCTATATTACAAAATTTGTCAACAACAAAAATAAGTTAAGATGAGCTATTTGATGTCTAATCCAAACATAATTGTTAAAAGCAAGTAATTCAAATAAATGCAAATAAAATTTTATGCTGTTAAAATAAATAATATTGATTTGATGGTCATTATCAAAATTATTTCCAAATAAAACACATTAAAATGTTAAACATAAGTTTATCTTCTTTTGTCTTTTTTAAAATTTTTACAGAAAGAAGATATTTGGATCTATTAGTAAACATGATCTATGTCACATTGAAAAATTTACTAGAGAAAGAATATACTTCAGAAATTAGTAAATATATTTATAAATTTGCCAGTCCACAATTGCTTCCTAGCAATTAAGGATTCTAGGATTAAGAATTAAAATATGTAATAAAACTATTAGAAATAATAAGGGTAAAAGAAACAATGGTGTATGAAAAGTAGGTAAGGAAAATAGTATGTTTTTTTGGATAAGGAAAGGTATGAAGAACATGAGGGGTTTTCTGGGGGGAAGGAGAGGAAAAAAGAAAATAACTTTGTCTTAAAATACAATGATTGTTCCAGAATGAAAAAGGGGGGTGGGGCAAAAGATGAATGGACATTAAAACGTTGTAGAAGGTTTGTGGAAAAGGAATTTTGAGAGAGAAATTTTATGTGTGGTCAAGCTAAGATTGGAATGGATTTATTTAAATTTTTTGGAAAAGGAGTTTTAATATCAAAAGTGCACTGGTATAAAATTAGAATTTGGTTTTCTCTCTGTTAAAAGAACAAATTTTTCTTAGATTATTGGTCTGCTCTTAATAAGAAATTTATAAACAAAGATTTTTCTTTAATGTAATCTGCCTAGGAAACAACGATTCTGTGTCTTTTCAAAATACTTTGTGTTCAATGTTATCTTTATCAGGTTTTTGACTACTTAAACAAACAAAAAATGAGTCTTCTCTATTAAAAGAGCTAAGGTGTTTGTTTTGTTTTGTTTTTTTACAGCAATGTAACTTTCTGTATTTGACTTAGAATCTTTTGACACTTTGGCTGAATGGATAACTAAGCATTGTTTCACAGTGACCTATGATCCTATTTGATCAAATGTTTTGAATCTTTTGACATTTTTAGCGAACTTCCCCAAATCAAATTCTAAATGAAGTCTTTTTGCCCTTGAGTGAACTTGGGATTTTCTAGAGGGTTCCTAGAAGATCTCAAAAGAGTTGCTCTCTGTCCTTATAAAAAGAGAAATGTTAATTTCTTTAATCTTATTTGTTAAATTTCATGGGAGATGTCAAATAAAAATAATCTTAGATCATATTTATATGGGAGATTTGGGTAATTAAAATAAGTCATTCAGAAATTAAATAAAATTCCTAAAATCCTGATGTGTTCCAGGTATAATGTTATCAGTTAAAATTTTACTTATTGCTTTACAATGTATGTCACAGAAATAACCAAATTTCCTTATCAATCACATTATAATAAGCTCACACCAGATCTTCAACCATGGTCATTTTTAAGTCTTTTATCATCTATTTCAGTTATTGTTTTACTCTGATCTTTTTGCAAAAGCGTTCCTACAAAGTATTTATACCTTCAAGGAGATTCTTAGAAAAGACTGACAAGCACAGGATTCTGATAACTTTAAGATCATAACACTGAAACTGGGTTAGAATTTCTAAAATTCTAATAGAAAACTGATTGATTCATAAAGCTGCTAACCCAAGATGAAGCAAAATAATTAATTATAGGAGACTGAATCAACTGATGGAGGTGATTGTAATTTTTATGACTTCATTTACAACATTGCTGGTTCTTTAGTGCTTTGTTTTCCAGATTTAAAGACTGACTCATGGAGAAATAGAAAATCTAACAGACTGATTACTACTAGTAGGGAATTGAATCAGTAATCAAAAACCTCCCAAAAACAACAGTCCAGGACCAGATGGCTTCACTGGTGAATTCTACGAAATATATAAAGAAGAATTAATACCAGTCCTTCACCAGCTCTTCCAACAAATAGAAGAGAAGGAAACACTTCCAAACTTGTTTTATGAGGCCAGCATTCCCCTGATGCCAAAACCAGGCAAGGATACCACAAGAAAAGAAAATTACAGGCCAGTATCCTTGATAAACATAGGTGCAAAATCCTCAGCCAAATATTAGCAAACTGAATTCAACAATATATTAAGAGCAGCATATACTATGATCAAGTGGGACTTAATTTCAGGGATGGGAGAATGTTTCAACATCTGTAAATCAGTCAAAATTATATACCACACTAAAAAAATGAAGGATAAAAATATGACCATCTGAATAAATGCAGAAAAAGCATTTGATAAAATTCAATATCCATTTATGATAAAAACTCTCAACAAAGCGGGTATAAAGGGAACAGCTAATACTCAGTATTTCCCCTAAGCTCAGGAACAAGATAAGGATGGACATTCACCCCAATTTTATTCAACAATGGAGGTCCTAGGCAAGAAAAAGAAAGAAAAGTCATCCAAGTTGGAAAGGAAGAAGTAAAACTGTCACTATTTGCAGATGACCTGATATTATATATAGAAAACCCTAAAGATTCCACCAAAAAACTGTTACAGCTAGTAAGCAAATTCAGTAAAGTAGCAGGATACAAAATCAACATACAAATATATATTACATTTCTATACACTAAGAACAAAATATCGAAAGAGAAATTAAAAACATGCCATTTACAATTACATTTAAAAAATACTTAGGAATAAATTTAACCAAGGAGATGAATATTCTGTACACTGAAAGCTATAATCTATAAGACATTGGATGAAAAAAACTGAAGAAGAATCAAAAAAATTGAAAGATATTCTATTATCATGGATTGGAAGAATTCATATTATTAAAACGTCCATACCACCCTAAGCAATCTACAGACTCAACATGATTTCTATCAATATACTAACAGCATTTTTCACAGAACTAGAAAAATAATACTAAAGTTTGTGTGGAACCACAAAATACCTTGAATAGCCAAAGCAACCTTGGGAAAGAACAAAGCTGGAGGCATCACACTCCCTGATTTCAAACTAAATTACAAAGCTATAGTAATCAAAATCATATTAGCATAAAGACAAGCACATAAATAATGGAAGAGAATAGAGAGCCCAGAAATAAACCCACACACATTTGGTCAATTAATTTATAACAAAGGAGGCAAGAATATACAATGGGGAGCATACAGTCTCTTCAATAAATGGTGCTGGGAAAACTAGACAGCTACATGCAAAGGAATGAAACAGGACCACTACTTTTCACCATACACAAAACTTAACTGAAAATGGATTAAAGACTTGAATGTAAGACCTAAAACCATAAAACTCTTAGAAGAAAATATAGGTGGTAAATTATTTGACATTAGTCTTGTAATGATTTTTTTTGGATCTGACACAAAAAACAAAGGCAACAAAAGCAAAAATAAACATGTGGGACCACATCAAACTAAAAAGCTTCTGTGTAGGAAAGGAAATCATCAACAGAATGAAAAGACAATTTAGTAAATAGAATAAAATATTTGCAAATCATATATCTGATAATGGGTTAATATCCAAAATACACAAAGAACGCATACAACTCAATAGCAAACAAACAAAAAATCCAATTAAAAAATGGGCAGAAGATCTGAATAGAAAATTTTCCAAAGAAGACATAGAGATGGCCAAAAGACACATGAAAAGATGCTCAACATCACTAATCATCAGGGAAATACAAAGCAAAACCACAATGAGATATTACTTCATACCTGTCAGAGTGGCTACCATCAAAAAGACAAAAAATAACAAGTGTTGGCAAGGATGTGGAGAAAAGGGAACCCTCATACACTTTTGGTGAGAGGGTAAATTAGTGCAGTCACTATGGAAAACAGTGTGGAAGTTCCTCAAAAAATTAAAAATAGAACTACCATTTGATCCAGTAATTCCACTTCTAGGTATCTATCCAAAGGAAATGAAGACAAACTCAAAAAGATATATGCACCCCATGTTCGTTGCAGCATTATTTATTTATAATAGCCAAGAGATGGAAACAATGTAAGTGTCCATTAATGGATGAATGGATAAAGAAATTGTGTGTGTGTGACACACACACACACACACACACACACACACACACACACGCATGCAATGGAATGTTATTCAGCCATAAAAAATAATGATCTCTTGCCATTTATGACATGAATGGATCTTGAGGGCATTATCCTAAATAAAATAAATCAGAGAAAGAAAAATACAGTATGATCCCCCTTATACTGGAATCAAAAACCAAAACCAAAAACAAAAAACCAAGCTCATCGATACAGAGAAGATATAGATTGCCAGAAAGAGGCAAGGGGTGGTAGACAAAATGGATGAAAGGGGTCAAAAAAGTACAAAATTTCAGTTATAAAATAAACAAGTCATGGGGATATAATGTACAGCATGGTGATTATAGTTAATAATACTGTATCACATATTTAAAAGCTGCTAAGAGTAAATCTTCAAAGTTTTTATCACAAGAAAAAATTTTTGTAACTATGTATGGTGATGGATGTTAACTAGATTTATTGTAGTGATCATCTTGCAATATATACAAATATACAATCATTATGTTGTACACCTGAAACTAATATAAACTTATATACCAATTATACTTCAGTTTTTAAAAAAGTCCACGAAATATTTCCAACCTGATTAGGTGATGTCACTTGGCCATGCTTTCTAACTGAAAACTTTCATAAGTTGCAAAAAAAGAAATTAATTTTAAAATTGGGTTTCAGAAAAGTGACAAAGTGAATTTTGGCAGTAATAGAAACAATGGCAGATATTTTACTTGCGAAAAATTACTTGTTTGGCAATAGCACATTCCAACAACTTTCTTGCATTATTTCTTTAAACAGTCACAATCTCAGTGGCCAAGTTTACTTCTGTGTTTAAATAAAGGAATTTGACCATCAGAGATCAGTAACATTCTAGTTGTCTCTTTGGAGCCCTGACAGAGAAGTAGGAAAGAGGAAGCTAGCTGCTGCCAGGTGAGGATGATGTGAGCAGTGCTTTAGCTGTATGTCTAAGTCACTAGTTAGAATTTGGGAGAATCAACACCTGGCAACTCTAAAGGCACCACCAACGGCAACAGCCACTCAGCCCCCTCTCCCCCCCCCCCACACAGGAGGTCTCTAAGCCTTCTGAATCCATCACTTCTGGGACCTTTAGAGTCATCCTCCAATCCATCAGTGATAAAAGGCATGTTCCTGCAAATGTAGAACCATAAATATTAAAGTGCTTTTGATCAAACTTGCGGCACTTGGCCAGCTGCTTGACACTGGTAGTCTCCTAATTTTAGACTATGTCACTAGACTTTGTTCACACCAACAACTTGAAACTAAAATTCTCTCATGAGAATAGTGTTCTTTGCCACCCTAGTAAAAAGTAGTTGTAAATTTGTTACTTAAAAATATTTCTGATAGTATTGGATATAAAACACAATGATACACAACAATTTTAAATTAAGGAATGTTTTCTTTATGCTCTCAATCCCTGAAATCAGTCTTTGGTATGCATGGGACTCCTGAGAAAAGCCTGCTGTAGCAACCAGCTTTTCAGGATTCAATTCTGGCTTAAAGATACTCAGTTTTTGTCTCCTATAAACTAGGTAAATAGTAATCATCTTTTAAACACATTCATGTTTTTAAATTTTGTATTTTTACTGCATCTACTAATTTGCATTTTATTTAAATAAAAATGTAAAGATAAATAATATATATAAATAGGTAAATAGATTGATAATTGAATAAATATCAATAAATATCTGAAACTGGTACAGCAGCCAAAGTTTTCAAAGGCTTATAAACCCAGCCATTTGAATTTGCTTCAGGCTAAAACTTCGCATTCAAAGTTGATGATGGAGATGCAAATTGCTTTTCCAAAGAGCTGTTTATATTGGTTAAGCTGTTTCTTACATGTAAAACAGTGGGGAAAAGGGAAAAGACAGAACACTTTCTCAGGCTTCTCATGATTTCTTTTAATCTATTCTGTGCAAAAATATGGCTTACAGTTTATTGCTGAAATGTAGGAACATGAAGAGTCCCAGTCCACGGTTTTAAACTTAACAAGTATCTCAATTACTTGCAGAATAATTACTTCCAGAACTTTAATACTATTCTATTAACAGTTATACCCCTTCTACTCATGCGGAGAAATTCTAACAAGAGCCAGGGACTCAAAAGTGCCCGACTGAAACCATGCCATGACAATGCATTATTTTTATCATAAGTAGATAAACCAGTAACTCATACCATTTTTCTTCCATGAGGCAAGAGGCTGCAATATTTCCTCATAATAATTTCAATTTTACTAAAATGTTTCTGAAAAGAACAACAGGTAACAACAAACCCATGTTTACATCAAGTGCTATCTATTTCCCCCTTGCAGGGTTTTGTTTTTTTTTTTTCTGTATCTTAGCAAAGGGGTGAAATAGTATTTAAGATTCTAGAGAAGATGATTTTCTTAGTGCAACTTAAAATTTAATTTCTCCAAATAACAAATAGATTTCTAGCATAATTAAAACTTAACTAGTTTGTTAAATCAACAAGTTGGTCTAATAAAGTTTTAATCTAAACCTTAGAATCTTCATATTCATCATGATCCTTGTCCAGAACAGGAAGAGTATATTGGATACAAAGTCCTACATCATCATGACTTTCCTGTATTACAGATGGAGGTGTTGATGATGTAGCAATTTGAGTAAGTGTGTACAGGGCCAGAAAAAAAGAGTACTGAAAGTTTGGATTTTAAGAAATTGAAATTCTTGTTGGAAGTTTGCTACATTTTCTTTTTCTTTTAAAGAAAAACTACAGAAAAATAATTCAAATTCATTGGATGTTTGTTAGGTATGGTCTGTATGTTTATAAAAATGTAAAAGCAACATTTCATGGGGAGGTTAGAAAGCAGGGCAGATGGGTGGAGACTGAAATGTATTTTTATCTCATCTTGAATTTTGAATTAAAAAAGGAGATTAGGGGCGCCTGGGTGGTTCAATGGGTTAAGCATCTGCCTTCGGCTCAGGTCATGATCCCAGGGTCCTGAGATCAAGCCCCACATCAGGCTCCCTGCCCAGAGGGGAGTCTGCTTCTCCCTCTCTCTCTCCCTCTTCCTGCTGCTCTCCCCGCTTGTGCTCTCTCTCTCTGTCAAATAAATAAATAAAATCTTAAAAAAATAAAATAATAAAAAAATAAAAAAGGACAGATTAGACCACATAATGGAAGTCACAGTCCACTAATCAAATGGTCCTAAAAAAATTTTTAAATGATTTTCCCCTTCTCATTTATTCTCCTTTTTGCTAAGCACAACTAACTTCTAAGGATCATTTTGATAAATAAATCCCAGAATAACAAGATTTATCTGTAGCAAATATGTCCCACGGCTGGAACTCATGAAGCATTTATTGCCTGTTGTGCCAGAGAGAGTTTTTTCCAACATTAGCTTCTAAATTCCATGGCAAATTAATTAATACGTTGAAAGAAATGGTTGTCTAGATATATTGGAGAATTTTGAGAGATGGACATTTAACAGAACGATGTGTCTTTGATTTGCAGTTGAAGGCTCTCTTTAGTCAAATCAGTTGCTGAGTTCTCACTTTAGAACTCTGTGGTCTTATGTTCCCTGTAGTACTTCAATTATTTTCTGTATGAAAACATACTTATCCCTATGCAGCATGAAGGGAAGATGAGAACGGGTTAGTGTTTTAATCTGGCTTCTTTGGTTAACCTTTGAGACTTTTCATATCTCAATCCCCCACTTGTGACTTTAAAAATGGGTTATCTTGCATATTTCTTCTTCTGTTTATTTTGCTGGGATTACATACAGTAATTATGTTTTAAAAGAAAGCTTACTGTCCATAAACAATGCTACATAGGTAAGTTGATCCCATTTGGTGTAAGTATATCGGACACCAAAGCCCTTCACTGCTACTGTAATTTTCTCAGTTGAGTGATTACAGTAGAATCAGAGAAAGTCAGCCACAAAAAATTACCTTCTTCTCGGTCTCCCTGCTAAATAGAAACTACACAGGAAAAAAAATAGTTATAATATTTAGGAGACCTCAATCATCTCTTCTGCTCACTGATTTTTGGTATTTGTGAATCACTAGCACAACAATAAACCAAAAATGTGTGCAACGCCGTATGCCACAACTGCTTTCCAGGCTTGAAACTGAAATCCTAAGTTGTTTTGACTGAGCAACTAATAGCAATTTAGATAGTTCTGTACAAATTTAGAGACATGAGATGCAAAACCATTACTGTATTCCATCACATTCTTCTTGTCAGAACCACTTAAATCACCATCTTACACAAGCACATATTGAAACTCAACTTTAAGCATTTTATTTTTATGTACATTTCATTTTGTCCAGAAATAAAATATCTAAATACAGACAGACTGTAATGTTGTATATGTATAGCTTTCAACAATACTTGAGCTGAATAAATGCTTTGTACATTAAGTTTGTCTTCTTAATGGAGGTCACAGCTACATTGATAAAATGGATTCCTCATATCCTTTTTTTTCTTTTTTAACCAATAACAAGCAGAGACAAGTACAAGTTAATATTAATAAGCAGCTCAAATAACACTGGGTTAAACTATGTACAATACAAACCATTCATACAAATGAAGACTAGGATATTGAATTTGTTACAATATGTGTAGTAAAGATAAGACAGACACTTATAACTTACATGGTGTCTGTCAGGCATTTCCCTTCTTATATAATGATCAGAACTTGTTTTAAGCAGCCTTAGCTGGTCTCACTTTGCAAAAGTCCAACGACTGGTGATGAAAGCTGTAATCCAATGTCTGCCCACATGTAAATTCCAAATGTTTGCTCATCTTTACTGAAAACAGGCTCCCTCCATAGAAAAAAAGAGCCATCTTATATTACCTTGAATGTGCCTACTATATGCTGGAAAAAAGTTACTACACTTTGTTGTGTTCATAAAATAAAGAATACTGAGCTCTAAAGACACATTTTTTTTTTCCATTTTAACAAGCATATACTCCTACAGTAGTATTTACCAGTACAGCTACTCCAAGCAGTAGGAATGCATGAATGGGGATTATTGATTAACATGTACTCAAGACTTTAAAAGAGATTTCCATAACAGCAAGTGTTAGAAACCATTCACTGTCTAGTTAATCCTTTTGCTTGATGAAAGTTTATCCTAAACCATTATGAGTCAGACAATGAAAGCCCTCTTGACAGGAATCATGACAGATGCAAGCTGAAATGTATAAGAATGTGTGTTTGTGTACATCTATGTGTGAGAGCATGTCTTCAAGTGTGCCTTTAAAATCTGTGGTGATTTACAACTATACTGAGAGATGAAGCTGACTGGGCAGAAATTACATCAGATTGATTTCCACTAGCATATTTGCAGCCAGTTGACAAGAGCAGCAGTGTAGACACATTCCAGGCAACAGATGTGACCTTCTTCTTTGAGGTAACAGCCCTGTCATATGACCTTTAATTCCTCAGGCTTCAGTCTCACCCATGTTCATCCTCATCCGGAGGGGAAGTAAGGTGTGTCGCTGTGGTAGTTGTAGTCGGGGCACACTTTCTGTACTAGTTTATAATCTGTACTATAAAAGGAAATGTAAATACAGATCACCTTAAAGGGCTTGGAGCAGAGCCAGGATACATGACTTTGGGTCTGCTCCTGGTAACAGGTTTTTGAAGGATCATAGTTGCAGAGTGTGTTCTTGGTAGCCTTGTCAACCTTTTCATATTCAATGCGACAGTTAAAGGACTTGGAATCTTTGGCATCAATCACGGTTTGTTGTGCCAAGTCGAATTCCACTATTTTTGTAGGGGGCACCAAGCTGACAGATACATTCCCTTGACCAGTGGAATTATGCCTGAAATAAACACTAAATGTCCCATTGCCATGATCTACAATTTTCCCAGTTATCAACAGGTTTAGCTTCACTGTTTTGATGTTGGAATGAAAATCACCCCATCCAAACATTTTCTTAAACTTGCCCGTCTTAACAATGGGCCTTCGCTTGGCCCTGGGCCGAGGCTCTTGGAGGTCTGTGGAGTTCCTCAGCCAGTCCCAAAGGTCTTGCTCAGAATAAGGTTCTGGGGTATCATATCGCAGGTCTAAATCTGTATCATTTTCTTTGCCACGAAAAGTCTGTGACAGGAGTCGGCTGATAGACAAGTCTTTGCTGCTTTCTGTCCATATGTGCTTTAGTGTGGATTTGCTGCTTCCTGATTTTAGAAGTTCTGACTTTCCCCCATTTGTTAAATTGGCACATGTGACCTGAAAATGGAACAGAAAAATGGTGTTTACATCTCCGTATCTGAGAACACCCAACACACAGATCCAAGCCCTTTCTCAGAGGCTCAGAATTAAATGACACTTCACTTAAATTACCTTTAGCATCTGGCCAACATTTATTTATTAAGACATGATAAAATACAACTTACATTTTTATATGAGATGGGAGAGAGGAGATGTACGTGGATAAAAACCACTAAACATGACTGAAAGACTATATAAAAATATTGACTTTGACAAGGAAAAGACCACATAACATGAGTAAAGCAAACTGAATTCAAACAGAAATCAAACTAATTATTTCTTAGCACCAAAATCCAAACACTTTTAAAATAAAAATTTTACAAATCATTGTTATTTTTCTACTTCAAAATTACCATAAGCTTTAAAACTGTATGATTCTCAGAAATACGTCAACCAACATCCTAAAGACTTTTGGTAGTTTGTGCCACAGTCCTATTAGAAAAGTCAGTTCTGCAAAGACACTCTAGTATTTTAACTGGTCAAAACAAAACATGTTTATTATCTATTATTAGCATGGAACATATTGTATAAGACATAATGTTTTTCAAATCATACATCATGTGTTAAAAAAAAAAAAGAAGACAGTAGGAAGGGTAAAATGAGGGGGGGAATCGGAAGGGGAGACGAACCATGAGAGACTATGGAATCTGAGAAACAAACTGAGGGTTCTAGAGGGGAGGGGGTGGGGGGATCGGTTAGGCTGGTGATGGGTATTAAAGAGGGTATGTATTGAATGGAGCACTGGGTGTTACAAGCAAACAACGAATCATGGAACACTACATCAAAAACTAATGGTGTAAAGTATGGTGATTAACATAACAAAATAAAATTTTAAAAAAGACATAATGTTTTTGCCTTAAGGGGTTTAAAATGTGGTCTAGGAAAAAGGACATAAATGAAAACATCTAATACACAACATCTTAGAGATAACTGACAATCTAGAGAAACAAACAACACATGGTCACTTTAGGTTGGAATGTGAGAGTCACATTCAGAAACCATCCTCCTGGGACCCTGGTCTTGTCTCTTTGGGAAGATTTAGATCCCCAACTAGTCCAGAGATTCAGAGGAACCCTAAATCTAACTTACTGACCAAACATCCAAATCTGTACTTGCCAAATTAAACAAGCATTGTCCTTAGCACAGCTCCTATATTTATGCTTAGTATAGAAGAAATAAAAGAAAGAAAGAAAGAAATGAGTATCTACAAGCCTAAAGTTAAAGCAGTGACCTCTGATCCTGACAGGGAGGCCTCAAGGAAGTAGGGAAGACAGCCAAGAACCCACAGGAATTAAAACAGCCAATACAAAAAAAAACCTTTTAAGATGACTGAATGCCTATAGGGTAAGTCTGCCAAAGAGAGTCCCACACTGCCCATTAAGAAGCCAAGTTTCACAATAAACCTCCATCTTCAGTCCTATCTCAGGCATGAGCTTGACTACCACTCAGCAGCTTCATTTGGACCCTCCAGTCCCCTTCCAAACTGCTCTCAAAATAAGAGGCCATTGCTGGAAAGCTTTTAATTCAGGTCTACTAGGAATTAGAACTGCATTCTAGAGGTCTGTCTATAGACTCAGGCATGAAGGCCTAAGGTACAACTCTGGCCTCAGAATAGCCTTTTACTCCATCACTTGTGCTAAAAGGAAGGGCATAAACTTTAGAGCCAGTCTCCCTGAAATCCATGCTAAGCTCTGCCACTGCCAAGCTGTGTGCCCTTGGTCAAGTCATTTAACATCCCTCTACCTCAGTTTCCTACATCTGCAAAGTGAGGGTAACAATGGTGCCTCCCTCATAAGGTAGCTCAGACATGGAAACGGTTTGATTAAATTTAGCTATTTTTATAAATCCCAAGCTGCTATGTGAAGACAACTAGAGAAAGGAGGTCACCAAGTGGTACATATGGAGATCTGTTTGGAGGGTAGCTTTGCTCTTGATTACATAGCCAAGTACTCAGAACCTACATGGGATGTGTTTCCCCAGGGATATACATGCAAGAGGCCTTGGTAATCTAAGCTAGAACAAAGTCACTTAGATCTGTAATGTTGCCTTTTCACAAATTCCTCAGGATCAATGAGCTTTCCCACTGCCAGCTGGCAAATGGTCTTATCTCTACCCAGTTCAAATTGAGACAATGTGAGTGGTATGAAGCCATTCCCACGTGGGAAAAACTACCAGCTGAAGCTGGTCTCTTCCCAGTAATGCTGAACTTAAGAAACCCTGCAAGTTTAGTCCCACATGAACTCATCGCCTCCGAGAGAAAATGGATTTATACCTCATGACTGCACCATGAAAAACCAAGACTATGATATTGGGTAGGCTAACACAAAAGCTCTGTCACCATTTCAAGCTACTAGCCTGGGTCCAGTTGCAACCACTGTGATCCTCAAGGCAATTGTGATGCCTTTATAGAAAGTCTGGAAGGCCATTGTGCACAAAGGTTAATAGAGAAGAGACAAACACTGACCAATGGAGAATCAGACCCTAGGGATGGGATGAGGTGCAGAAATAATGTGTGGATTGTGGTGGAGGTGCCACATCTAACGGAAGTAAAGATCACCCTCCTAAACACAATCTCTAAACTCTTAAACATATCAATACCCAACCAAAATGAACAAACTTGCGGCAAATATAGGGAATTGAAAGAAGGTTGTGTTTGCTGCTGACTTTTTTTTTAATTTAAATTCAATTAGCCAAGGTATAAGTACATCATTAGTTTTTGATATAACGTTCAATGATTCATTGAGTGTAACACCCAGTGCTTGTCATATCACGTGCCCTCTTTAATACCCATCTTTCTTTTAGTGCTAGGTACTTCCCTTTCAGTTCTCCTCAACCCTCAAATTGGTCTCTCCTCTTTTCCCCCTGCACTCAAACCATTTCCTGTTTGCAAATCCCTTTCATTCCAAAACATTCCAGAAATGGATCACACTCAAGCAGTATGTGAGCAGTAACAGCAAAGTGGCCGCCTTATCAAAATTCAATTTGTTTTTTAACAAGGACTAAATATTAAGTCTTAATGGGATGAGATTGAGAAGGAAATATCCGTTGGGGAGGGGGATGATGCATAGAAATGTATGAGCTTTCTGAAGGGAAAAGCATGAAATTTCCTACCTATCCTCTCTACCTGATAATGAAGTCAGTCCTCTATGGAACAATTTTTACTCTAATCTGAAAAGTATAATCCTTAGTACTTCCATAGTTAATATTGTATCATTATAATTTACAAAACAAAAACAACTACAGTTCTCCTACTAATTCACTGAAAGAAGTGCATTTCAAAATAACTTTTTCTATAATGGTAGCTATAGTATAAAATTTAAAACAAACAATTTGTAAGAGTAGTACAGCTTTTTTAGGTTAGGATTTTATTTTTTGTGTATTTGTTTTATTTTGTCTCGATGAAATCTAATTGATTGGTCAAACATCCAAATCTCTACTTGCCTGACTATATAAATGTTGTCCTTAACCCAGCCTCTATATTTATGCTTAGTACAAAAGAATTACAAGAAATAAATGCATGTCCTATTCTCAATTTTTACCTGGAATTACATAAATAGTTTCCTATTCTTTGGGTGACAAGAAAAATAAATACAGGCACGTATTTGGTTTCGGTACTTGTATCTCAGCATCAACACAGTTGATTAGGAGAGGGGCTGTAATGAGACACATCCATGGTGCACTGGCTCATGAAGCAGTAATGAATTGTCCCAAAAGAAGGAAGTGAAAGGGAATTAGAGTGCAATACACCAGCAGCATATGAGGAGTGAAAGGAAAAAAATGTAGAAGTAGGAGATAGGATTTTAAAGAGCCAATCTATTCAGAAAGGATGCTAAGACTGACAGGCAGATAAACCTCTGAATTTCGGGTAGAACAGATATTTAGTTCTAAATGATACTCTCCACAGCTGTAGTGATTATGAGTGTGAGTTCTGGAGCTAGATGGCCTCAATCCTAATCCAGGCCGTGATCTGTAACAGCTACGTGATATAGGCAAGTGGCTCAACTTGTTTACACTTACGTTTATCTCTTCTAGAAAACAGGAGAAGAACGTCTCCCTCCTTCATAGACCTGTTTTGTGAATCAAGTAGGACACTCTATTTAAAGCACTGAGAGCAGTACCTGGGCCATGGTGAGTGTTCAACATTATTATTACTATTAACATCAAATATTTTAACCTCTGAATCTCACTGGATAATATTTTTGTAAGTGAATAATAATAGGATATGAAACCAAAAAAATATTTTTATAAGAAAATCTCTCTTTTACATAACCAAAACCGTGAAGCTAACAATTAAAAAAGAAAGCATATACTTTTAAAAGTTCTGGTGTGACAACCAAAGAATATGGCAAGTTGAGTAGATAGTAAAACTCAAGTTAACAAAGAATGAGCATAAGTTCAGCCGTTAAACTGCTCAACTACCAAATGCAAAGCATTTATTTGTAATGCAAAAGCCTTGCAGTGGTGCTGTCAAGAAACCTCTCCAGAACATCTCAGTTTGAGTACAGAATCAAAGTAGGTTTAGCTGTAATTGTCAACAACCCAGTCTTGAATATTCTTATTTCTCTCTTCCCTTCCCCTTTCCTTTCATTTAGGTTAGGAGAGAAGCAGGGCAAAGTCTAAAAGATTATCAATCATGAAAACCCAAGAAGTGTCCTTAGGAAAATCCCCAGACCTGTTGAGCATAAGTAATCCTGACTTATTTTGTTTTATTAGTTCAATAACTATATAGTGAGACTTTGCTAATATTGAGTCAAATAATAGGAATACAAAGCTAAATAAGACATGGTCCTTGCCCTCAAGAAGTTCACAGTCTAGTGGGTAAATCAATTAAGCAAGTAACAATGAGATGTGACTAACACTATGTACAACATTCTAGTAGTCAGAATCAAAGTTGAAAGGTAGAGAAGATGTAACAGTAGAAATAATCCTGGGATCTAGGAGATAAAAGACACTTAGGAGTTCAACAGAGAGAGAAGAGGCCAAAGGAGATCCAAGCGTAAGGAACATACTGTGTAAAGCACAGAGCTGAGAAAGGGGCATGTTAAATATAAGAATGGAAAATAGCTCCTTACTGCTGAGCCTCAGGGAGCATTGAAAAGGAGGAAAAGGAGAAGTTGTAAGAAGTGGGTAGAAATTGAAGACGGTGGACTAGGGTCAAATTGTGATGTTCCTACTAAGGCATTTGAACTTAAACTTATAGGTAGTGGGGAATCACTAAATTTTGTTCTGTTTTGCTTTTGTTTTTGTTTGTGTGTGTCTGTTTTGCTTTTGTTTATTTATCCTGCTTTTAATTAGGTTATTCTGGCTCTAGAAAAATCACTGAGTAGACATTGAAGGATGAATTGGTAGGGAGAGACCCTGAAGGAAGAATGACTAGTAGAATGATTCATTACATAACTAATTGTCATACTTCATTTGAGAAAGTAAAAATGAGACTTCACCAAGGCAATGGCAGAGAAAAAGAGGAAGAAAAATGGATATGAGATAGTTCAGAGGTGGGATTAACTCAGCTTGATGACTTTTTGACTAAGCAGGAATATGAAAAGTTGAATTAATGAGTTTCCTGGCATCTGCAGAGAATACAGAAGTAACAAGTTAGCTGGAAAATATAATTAAATCTCAGAGGAAGAATGACACTGGACCATTTCCTTACACCACACACAAAAATAGACTCCAAATGGTTGAAAGACCTAAACGTGAGACAGGAGTCCATCAAAATCCTAAAGGAGAACACAGGTAGCAACCTTTTCGACCTTAGCCGCAGCAACTTCTTCCTAGAAACATCGCCAAAGGCACGGGAAGCCAGGGCAAAAATGAACTATTGGGATTTCATCAAGATAAAAAGCTTTTGCACAGCAAAAGAAACAGTCCACAAAACCAAAAGACAACCGACAGAATGGGAGAAAATATTTGCAAATGACATATCAGATAAAGGGCTAGTATCCAAAATCTATAAAGAACTTATCAAACTCAACACCCAAAGAACAAATAATCCAATCAAGAAATGGGCAGAAGACATGAACAGACATTTCTCCAAAGAAGACATCCAAATGGCCAAAAGGCACATGAAAAAGTGCTCAACATCGCTCGGCATCAGGGAAATCCAAATCAAAACCTCAATGAGATACCACCTCACACCCGTCAGAATGGCTAAAATTAACAAGTCAGGGAATGACAGATGTTGGCGGGGATGTGGAGAAAGGGGAACCCTCCTACACTGTTGGTGGGAATGCAAGCTGGTGCAACCCCTCTGGAAAACAGTATGGAGGTTCCTCAAACAGTCGAAATTAGAGCTACCGTTCGATCCAGCAATTGCACTACTGGGTATTTACCACAAAGATACAAATGTAGGGACCCGAAGGGGTACGTGTACCCCAATGTTTATAGCAGCAATGTCCACCATAGCCAAACTGTGGAAAGAGCCAAGATGCCCATCGACAGATGAATGGATAAAGAAGATCTGGTATATATACACAATGGAATATTATGCAGCCATCAAAAGGAATGAGATCTTGCCATTTGCAACGACGTGGATGGAACTGGAGGGTGTTATGCTGAGTGAAATAAGTCAATCAGAGAAAGACATGTATCACATGACCTCACTGATATGAGGAATTCTTAATCTCAGGAAAGAAACTGAGTGTTACTGGAGTGGTTGGGGTGGGAGGGATGGGGTGGCTGGGTGATAGACATTGGGGAGGGGATGTGCTACGGTGAACGCTGTGAATTGTGCAAGACTGTTGAATCACAGTTCTGTACTTCTGAAACAAATAACGCAACATATTTTAAGAAAAAAGAAAAAGAAGAAGATAACAGGAGAGGAAGAAAAAGGGAGTATGTCAGAGGGGTAGACGAACCATGAGAGATGATGGACTCTGAAAAACAAACTGAGGGTTCTAGAGGGGAGGGGGGTAGGGGGATGGGTTAGCCTGGTGATGGGTATTGAGGAGGGCACGTTCTGCATGGAGCACTGGGTGTTATGAACAAACAATGAATCATGGAACACTGCACCAAAAACTAATGATGTAATATATGGTGATTAACATAACAATAAAAATTAATTAAAAAAAATCAATAATTAAAAAAAAATAAAAAAAATAAATCTCAGAGGAAAATTGGAGGTTGAAGTGCCTGCAAGACATTCCAGTGATGCTATTCAAAGAAAGTTGGTAACATGGGTCTGAATGTCTGCAGAAATGAGAGGGATAGTGATGTTGATTTTGTAGTAGGAACGAAATGTATTGTTCAGATAGAACATGGTGACACAGAAGAAGGTTGGTAACAATATCTAATGCCAGTGCTCTGAGGACAAGCAGAAGAGGAGCCAGGATAGGTAGAGACAAAGGAGGATATTAGAAAGAAAATATTATTGTAGAAACAAAGAAAAGTGGGGGAGAGGAAAGGCAGGCATAGGCAGATTCAAATTCCAAGTAAACAGGGACACCTGGGTGGCTCAGTCAGTTGAGTGTCTGCCTTCAGCTCAGGACATGATCCCGGGGCCCTGGGATCGAGTCCCACATTGGGCTCCCTGCTCCACGGGAAGCCTGATTCTCCCTCTGCCTCTGCCTCTCTCTCTCTCTCTGTCTCTCATGAATAAATAAATAAAATCTTAAAAAAAAACTTCCAAGTAAACGTTGAATAGTATAAACACTTGGAAAGAAGCCCCTTGACTTTTGAATCCACTACTAAAAACTTCTTGATATTAACAGCTACATGCTTTAGAATTAACCATGTTCTTAGAAGGTAGAGCCAACTTCAGGCCTTTTCTTTTCAACAAACACTGAGCATACGCTGTTGTGCCAGGTACAGTTACGGGAACAGGAAATTAAAAAAAAAAAAATCCTTTGAATCCACTACTAATGACCTTACTGAAGCTAGTTTTAGTAGTGGTGAAGAGATGATGCAAGATGAGAAAGAGTAACTAGCTTAATCCATCTACTCCCAGCTGCGGTCAGGAATCACTGGCTGACTCGTTCTCTCATATTGCTTTGCATCTTAAGAATTTTCAATTTTGAAACACATAAATATACACATAAAATTGAAAGATTTTGAGCCCTACTGAATAAAAAAATATCATTAAAAAGAAACCTTACATCCAGAACACCTTCTACTGTTGATATTACAAACATAATAAAAGAGTTTCTTTTTCAAAGTCATCTAAAGATTCTTTGATGTCAGTATATCTGAGTGATAACAAAAGTGAAGACTATGGCATAAAGATGAGTACAAAAGAAAAAGCTGACAACATCTAATGAACCCAATTCCAAAAAAGGCAAAGCATTGTAAAACTTTTTCTACAAACAATCTATTTGGTATCAGTGAAAACACCAAATACACTTTCTGCCTGAATATAATTTTCCATGTCAAAAGTCACCACACCCGTTCCGAAGGAGCTGGTTTGCCAGTCCAATGATACCATTTCCACAGGTTATATGTGTTGTCTGTCTCGTTGTTTTAGAGACACTGAGGATCATAAAGATTGTTAACATGATTAGATGGATGCAATTTAAAGTACACGTGTATTTAAGAACATCCAAAAATAGGTACAAAGAGAAGGGTCATTTCCTTCAACCATAAACAAAGACAGAGCTTGGGTTTAACATGAAGTGGGATTGCCTGGGGCAGGACCTGTGTATGGGACTAAGGAGAAAAGACTGCCATTGGATGGTGGAATGTAAGCATATAAGAGCTGCCACACTTCGATCTAACTCCTCTGTATACTTTAGGACCACACTTTCACATCGTTTCCTCTATTATCTTTCCATTATAGGCTTACAATCATGATGTCAATACAGTATCATTTAAGATATTGTTGAAAGATACCACTTTGGGAAAACAAACCACTCCTCAACTATACTGCCTCCTCAATTATTCTCTGGGCCTTATGAGACAGTATATAAACATTTCACTCCTTTACTTATACTATATCCAATGAGAGGTGTCTCCAGATGTTTTTTATAAAACCTCTTTTTATAAAAGAGCAATAAGATGCCTTTTAATTTCCTGCACGTTTTACTGTCGATCTATTTAACTAACCTGCACGTTTTACTGTCGATCTATTACTATTCAATATAAATAATTTCAAGATTACTTTGAAAATTATGTATTTATTTCATCAACTGTATGAATACTTAAGCCAAAAATTTTAAACAACTTGATGCTTAAGCAATATCTTTCAACGGTGAATAACTAATCAACAAAATGGTCTTGCTCTATGATTACTTCATTTTGACAATTTTGTGATTTGCTATGTTGAATATATGTTGCATACTCTTAACTGCTATTGGATAAGGGCATACCATATTCCAGTCGTGGTAATTAGTATTTGATGTATGACACTGTATTTAATTTAAACTGGGACTAAGGAGAAAAGACTGCCATTGGATGGTGGAATGTAAGCATATAAGAGCTGCCACACTTCGATCTAGCTCCTTCTCTGTATACTTTAGGACCACACTTTCACATCATTTCCTCTAATATCTTTTCATTATAGGCTTACAATCATGATATCAATACAGTATCATTTAATCCAGGGGCGCCTGAATGGCTCAGTTGGTTAAGCATCAGATTCTTGACTTTGGCTCAGGACATGATCTAAGGGTCATGAGATCGAGCCCCACCTCTCTCTCTCTCCCTCTCTAAAATTAATTAATTAATTAATTAATAAACTACACACATTCACTCGCACTCACACACACACACACACACACACACACACTTTAAAGACAATATTGTTATCTTTAGCTTACACATGGGGATACCGAAACTCAAAAAGAGCTTGACCAGATCATTGCTGTTAAGTGAAAGAGCTACCCCTAGTTACTACACAGGCTATGTTCTTTACTTTTTAAAATTATTTTAATCATGCAATTCTACATTAATATATGTTTATCAGAACATTCAAATGTTATAGAATTTATGAAGTAGACAGTAAAAGCCTGTCTTCATTATCAACCCCCGCTCCCTTACAATCTCACCCCTCTCTCCAGAGGTAAAACTTTTCAAAATTTTGGTGTATATTGCTTCTAAATATCTTAGTTTTCACATATACATATTATATATATAGTGTCATATTTTATGAATTACATATATTTTATGTATATTTCCCTATCAATAAAATATCTTAGAGATGCATACCTCTTAGTACATCCAGGTGTATCATCTTTATTAAAGGAGAATATAAAATTTTATAACATGGATGGACCAGACTTCCATTTTTTGTTTACCTTTTGTGATAGATCCTTAATCATTACATTGTTTCACAGCCCGGTTACCTTCAGTTGTTTTTTAACCTTGATTCTACTACTTTTTCTGCCATTGTTGTTTCAGATACCTCACTCTCTCCTCTTTTGAGCTGGATTTTAGTCTTCATTGATGTATGGATTTGTGTGATTCTTTTAGAAAGGGTTCATAGGGGATACACTAAGTTGTCCATGCCTAAAAAATGTCTTTACCATAGGTTTACACACTGGGTAGAATATTCAAAATAATAATAATAATAATAATTAACAATAATAATAGTTTTTCCTTTAATTCATTTTGTTCTGCTTAATTTTTTTCTCTCCAAAAAAAATTGAATTTCCTTTATTTCAGGCATTATAAAATTTCACAAGGGGGCTACATGTGCCCAAGGCCTTCTCCAGCCCCTTTCTTAGCTAGTTTAGAGAAAAATATGCAGATATTTCTAGACATATAGGGCTCTTTTTCATCAAGTTTTCCTAAGAGGACTAT
This sequence comes from Zalophus californianus, assembly GCF_009762305.2. Lineage (NCBI taxonomy): Eukaryota > Metazoa > Chordata > Mammalia > Carnivora > Otariidae > Zalophus > Zalophus californianus. Next base: position 41,520,879 of record NC_045606.1, on the reverse strand, counting down.
TAACTCTTTGAGGGATGTTCTTCTATAGTATGACATTTTGTACCTTGGGGAAGGGAGTACTTCACATAGAGTAATCACTCCATACATTACCTGTGTGATTTATATTCTTACTTACATCTATTTCAACAGTGAAGGTCATTGTTCTTTAGTCACAATCAAGATGGGGGGTGACCCTTAGAGATTTCTCTCTTACAAGTTTTGAGTCTGCACTTGACATTGACAATACCTGGAGTGCTTGTATTATATATGATAAGCCAGAGGAGATGGGTTAGTGTTTTAATACATCAAAAATACATCATTTCCTTCTGCTGCAAAGCAGTACTCCAGGAGCAACAGTGCTGCATTAAAAATGGAAAAGCAGAGAAGGAGGGCGCCTGGGTGGCTTAGTTGGTTCAGCAACTGCCTTCGGCTCAGGTCATGATCCTGGAGTCCTGGGATCGGGTCCCACATCGGGCTCCCTTCTCGGCAGGGAGTCCGCTTCTCTCTCTGACCCTCCCGCCTCTCGTGTGCTCTCTCTCTCAAATAAATAAATAAAATCTTTAAAAAAAAAAAAAGCAGAGAAGGAACTCTGTGCCTCTCCTTTAACACAGTAGGTGCTGGGAGGTTGTAGTGCATAGAAACTAAGAAAATGGGCTTTGCAGTCAGAGATTGAAGGCTAAATCCAAAATCTGCTACTTTATCACTAGTGATCCCTTAGGACCACATTTTCTCTAATTAGATGATACCTCACTCATTGGGTTTTCATGAAAAGTAGATTTCATAAATAGTACACATAAAGATATGGGAAATAGTATGAGTTCAACATGTGAGAGCTATTATGCTTGGCTAGGTTATGAAACCCTCAAGAAAAGGAAAACAAGGTTTCAGAATGCATACAGCTATTCTATTCCTGGTTCTCACTGGAGACATTACATCTGCTCAAATGATCCAAACAAAGGGAGATGGAAATCAGCATAATTATAACAGCTCTGTGGTCATCTTTAGCAGTAGGTGGTGATAAGTGACCAAGCTGATTATGTTACAATGTAGTATTGGCAAATGTGGGCAATAATTTATCTTTAACATAGTAACTTTAAGAGAAGGCATTCTGACCAGCCTGAACATTCCATGTCATCCTCAAAAACTAGAAACATGGTGTTTCTATCAGTGTGAAGAATCCTCAAATGGCTAAGAACTTTAGGTATGTTACCCCATGAGTTCTCATGCTCCCATGGAGGATGGCTGACTTCTAACATAGGGTTCTAACTATTCCCTACATTACTGTACTGGAGACTGTTCTGAGTCATGGATAACTGGGCTCTTCACAAGTTTGTATAACCATAATCATTAGCTTTCCCTTTGATTCCTTTCCTGTAGGTACTCTTATAAAAAGTGTATTTAAAATGTTCTTGGTTCTTTAACCGCAGAGGAAAAAACATGCCTTATGAAGAGCCATGAACTACTGTCTCTACTCCTGAGAAGTACACTTTTTCATCCTGTGAAAATATTGTCCCTTCCTTCATCCTTACTGTATAAACTTGTAAATTTTGACACATAAACACATTAATATTGATGAGAAATTAAGAGTAATTATTCCACTTAGCCCCACTTAACCCATTCTCTCAAAGTGTAATTTATGGATTACCCAGGTTTGCATTGCAAAAGTTGCTTGTTGTTAGTATTTTATATTCCTTCCATTTTTTAGAAGATTTTTATTTATTTTTGCAAGAGAGAGAGAGAGAAGGAGAGTGCAAGTGCAGGAAGGAGGGGCAGAAGAAGACACAGACTCCCCACTGAGCAGCTAGCCAATCCCAGGACTCAGGATCAGGACCTGAGGTGAAGGCAGATGGTTAACCGACTGAGCCATGCAGGCATCTTATTCCTTCCATTTAAAATATATAAGGAGTATCTAGTGTTAAGACCTCTGGATATGTGGTTAATATAATGAACAAAATATGTAAAATAACATGTTGAAAGACAATTTCTGGACTGAAATAAAGCCATTTCAGCATCATTTTTGTCATTACCCTTAAAGAGATTTGAATTTGTCAGTAAATCCAGATGTCCTTGAGGAAAAGAGAAATGTTGTATATGTAAGAATAGCTGGTTAGATCTAGGGTCTTTCTTTCTGAATTGAAGGTTAATATGAGTGATTCTCCATAAAAAGGCTTATTATGTGGATGCTAATGAAGGTTTATAGCTTCTTAAAGTTAAAGTGCATGCCTATCTAGAATGGACCAAATGAGAAAGGATTGATTGCCTTCCAACCCTATTTTCAGCAACCTATATCTACATACTGAGGAGTAATAATAGTACACCTTATCCAAGAGAAGCTCAAATTCCTGAGGAAATAATGACTTTGATATTTTTTGAGACAATATGCCTACTTACCCTCTGATTATTAAGATCTTGATCTGGAAACCTTCTGATAGAGGAAAAATACGTTATATAAATGAAATGACAGGGGCACCTGGGTGGCTCAGTCGTTACGTGTCTGTCTTCAGCTCAGGTCATGGTCCCAGGGTCCTGGGATCGAGCCCTGCATCGGGCTCCCTGCTCCGAGGGAAACCTGTTTCTCCCTCTCCCACTCCCACTTCTTGTGTTCCCTCTCTCGCTCTGTCTCTCTCTGTCAAATAAATAAATAAAATCTTTAAAAAAATAAATGAAATGATAGAAACTAGTTATAGGGAAATATCATCCCTGTGCCATTTAGATCCTAAATAGGTTCAAAAATTCTTCTAGGGTATCATTCATATCAAGCCATAATGTGTGGGCGGCACTGCTCAGAGCTTTCCAGGTACAAAGTGGACAGCAAGCTGGACAACCAACCCAGAAATACGATAGAGGGCTAAGCTCCCGGAAATACAGTCCCTCTATACTCCCATAAAAGTCCTGTGGACTGGGAATCTCCTACTTCCTGAAGTGCAACAAATACAATGTTCTGATAAGATATAAAATCTAGCAAAGGGAATGGACCCCCTCACCATCTCATCAAAAGTTGATGATGCGCTGGAGTTTGACTTACGTAAAAACTTCTGACATTGAGTAAATAAATATTTTTGGATCATGCCTTGACCAAAGCAAAATGTGGTCAAAGCACATACACCTAGAACACCAGGCCCCAATAGCTCTTCAACATAGCTCAAGGAAGATACAGCTTATGCACAGGGAACTTCAAAGGCCACTGTGTCCACACACACACACAAACACACACACACACACACACACACAAAATAATCTCTTGAAAGCTCTTAAACCAATCTGTTTTTTTTTTCTAAAGCCCCTCCCAAAAGATTAGCATCCACTCTTTGATTTTCTTTCTTATAAGATTCTTAGCACTGGGTAAACACACTGTATCCTCCACAGATCTCTGACCCCATTACTGCCAGTTTTGGAACCAGTTGCGCCTGTTGTCCACAGACCTGGGCTAGATTTCACTTTGGTCTTGTCCTGTGCCTCTCCCCTATTCCCATGGCATGTGGAATCTCATACCAAAGAGCCAGGTACTCAGGAAAAAGGATATTTAGGCAGAGATATCTCATAAACAAATAAAAAGATGGCTTCTGGATCTAGGTGCTATAGCTTTAAGTTGATCAGATATAGTGGCATGCCTGGAGTCCAGAAAGAAAAAGACTTGGCTTTTATTGTTAGGGAATTAAGTAAACAATGCCACTAAATCAAAGAAGGATGTTCACCCAAATTTTATGGTATAGGAAGAGACAGGTCATGAAAGGAATGGGGGAAACAGAGCCCCAGAATGACAGGATGCTGTAAGTGAAGTCATAATAGGGAGTTTGGATGAAAATGTGTGTGCAGTTACAGCTCTGAGATCCCCTTCACCTTTAATGTGCTTTTTTTTTTCAATTTGTATCAGATAGCTGCTTTTTATTGTTCCTTTTTTACTTTTATTAATTTTTTCATTTTAATTCCCATATAGTTAACATACAGTGTTATATTCGTTTCAGGTGTACAATATAGTGATTTAACAATTCTATACTTACTCAGTGCTCATTATGATAGATGTACTCTTTAATCCCCATCACCTATTTCACCCATCCCCCCACCCACATCCCCTCTGGTAACCATCTGCTTGTTCTCTATAGTTAAGAGTCTGTTTCTTGGTTTATCTCTCTCTCTCTTTCTTTTTTTCCTTTGTTTGTTTTGTTTCTTAAATTCCACACATGAGTGAAATCATATAGTATTTGTCTTTCTCTGACTGACTTATTTCATTTAGCATTATACTCTCTAGCTCCATCCATATTGTTGCAAATAGCAGGATTTCATTCTTTTTTATGGCTGAATAATATTCCATTGTATATTTATATCACATCTTCTTTATCCATTCATTTATCAATGGATACTGGGGCTGCTTCCATAATTTGGCTATTGTAAATAACGCTGCAATAAACATAGGGGCACATATATCCCTTTGAATTAGTATTTTTATATTTTGGGGGTAAATACCCAATAGTGTGATTACTGGATCATAGGATAGTTCTATTTTTAATTTTTTGAGGAACCTCCATACTGTTTTCCACAGTGGCTGCACCAGTTTGCATTCCCACCAACAGTGCATGGGGTTCCTTTTTCTCCACATCCATGCCAACATTGTTATTTCTTGTATTTTTTATTTTAGCCATTCTGACAGGTGATATCTCATTGAGAGGGGATATCTCATTGTAGTTTTGATTTACATTTTCCTGATGATGTTTGAACATCTTTTCATGTGTCTTTTGGCCACCTGGATGTCTTCTCTGGAGAAATGTCTGTTCATGTCTTTTGCCCACTTTTTAACTGGATTATTTGGGGGATTTTTGGTGTTGAGTTGTGTAAGTTCTTTATATATTTTGGATACTAACCCTGTATTAGATATGTTATTTCCAACTATCTTCTCCCATTCAGTAGGTTGTCTTTTAGTTGTGTTGATTATTTCCTTCACTGGGCAGAAGCTTTTCATTTTGATGTAGTTCCAACAGTTTATTTTTGCTTTTACTCCCCTTACATCAGGAGACATCTCCAGAAAAATGTTGCTACAGCTGATGTCTGAGAAGTCAAGGAAGAGAAATTACTGCCTGTGCTCTCTTCTAGGACTTTTAAGGTTTCAGTTTTCATGTTTAGGTCTTTAATCCATTTTGAATTTATTTTTTTGTATGGTGTTTGTAAAAAAGTGGTCCAGTTTCATTTTTTTTTGCATGTAGCTGTCCAGTTTTCCCAACACCAAAAAAAAAAGAAAGGAAAAGACTAATGAACTTTAAAATGACTTATTACAGCATTAGTAGTTTGCATTGCCATGAACACTGCAGATATAAGGTATCACAGGATAAATGAAAGAAGGACAGGATGTAATTGTAGACTTTCCTTCCCTGGCATGTCCCTACACTCACTTATTTCCAAACTCTAAGAGGTAGTTTAATTATCCTTTTTCAAAAAGAGCTGGGTAACACTCTAGTTGCCACTAGAGGGCACAGCTAGGACATCTGACAGCTGTCTTTATTCATGGTGCTGAAGTCAGGCAGAATTGTCAGCAAGGGTCCCAGAGCTCTTTGGGAAAGAAGAAGGTGGACCAGGAAACTTTGTGGTCACTGCTGACTGACACAGCCCCTGGAAGCCACCTCTTCTGTGAGCTGCAGAGACCAGGAAGGAGATACTGTTGCTCAAGGATCTACTAAAGAAGTCGTCACCAACTAATGAAGCTCTTGTGAGTCTTCAATTCCTGATAGAGGGTGTGTTCAGGAATAAGGCATTTATAATTATTTATTTGGAAATAGTCTAAGTCAATGCACCCTATTTCTGTATCTCCAGCCTCATCTTGGCTACTCTTTCCTTTGGCCTCAGAGTTCTGATCACATCTGAACACATTTTTTATATGTTCTCTTTCTTCCAACTTCAGGACCTTTGCAAGGCTGCTTGCCCATCCTTGGAATCCTCGGAATCCATTCCCATTTGCTTAATTGACTCCCACTCATTCTGTAGCCTAGTTTAAACTTCATTTCCACAGTGATCTTTGGTCCTCATAAAGCACCCTGTACTGTTCATCCATGAAAGTAATACTATTATCTATATTCCTTCCTTCCTTCCTTCTCTCCCTCCCTCATGCCCCCTCCCTCTCTCTCTCTTTTCTCTTTTCTTTCTTTCTCTTCCTTCCTTCCTTTCTTTCATTTTCGTTTTCTTTCTTTCTTTCTTTCTTTCTTTCTTTCTTTCTTTCTTTCTTTTTCTTTCTTTCTTTCTTTCTTTCTTTCTCTCTCTCTCTCTCTCTCTCTCTCTCTCTCTCTCTCTCTCTCTCTCTCTCTCTTTTTCTTTCTTTCTTTCTTTCAACTGTCATCTCCATGGTAGACCCATCCAATGCCTTGGTAACTATTTTTTTTACTACACTTTATAAAATGCCAGGTTCCAAGTAGGTGCTCTACAAATGTCGGCTGAATGAATAAATGCATTATTGAACGGAGTGTCCACCCACCCATAATAATATCCTTTTGCAGATAAGCTTGCCCCATAAGCAGATAAACAGCTCATTTTCTGCCATAAACATGCTTATGTTGTAAGCCTCCATGGAGGCTTTGTGTAATTCTGTAAACATACACAGTGATAGAAGAGAAAAGATGATATTTTTCCAAGAAAATACAAGTCAGTGGCCCTGACTGGCCATTACAACCAGTCAGAAATTTCTTGGAAAAAAATATCCAAATAACTGTATTTTCATTTAAATAAAACTAAAAAGTGAAGAAGAACAATATTGCCTAGATGAACATAACTGCATTTTGGAGGTTTGACAGACATCAGAAAAACTTAACGAAACAATGAGTTGCAGTCTCTTGGGCAGCAAGAAAGTTAGTGTCATTCTCTGGATTTTCTTTCTTGAATTTCCAGAAATTTGATCCTAAAGATAGTAATGAAAAAAAAAATGCTGATAGGATTCTAATAGCAGAAGTTCCTTCAGTGAGAGAGCCTGCCAAATTTTCAGGGTAGGGGGGACATTTTCTTTGCACTATTCAAATGTGCATTTGTACTGACAAATAATAATTACTTTGAAACAGACACGCATGTGTTAGGCTATTTCTTTGCACAAATGCCATTTGCTTGGAAAATGCAGTGCGTTTTATAAATGCGAAGCAATACAACCATTTTTATGGGTGTGTTTGCAAAGGCTCAAAATTGAACTGTTAAAAGTGTCCATTAACAGTACAAATTAAATTGTTATTAAAAAATGTGAGTCTTAAAGGCATTTTTGGCTTTCCTCTAGCCTTGATAGATTGTAAATAAACAGGAACCCAAACTCGGAGGAAAGATTGTAAATAAACACACTATAGCTGTGATATTTCTGCTTTGTGTCTGTTTCACAAAAATCCACAACTGAGAGTAAGAATCCTGAAACACCTGAAGCTGAAGGGACCTCTCTGGACAATGTTTTATAACTTAGCAAGCTGAATCCCACAGGGCTGAAGTTACTTGCCTAAAGTTTACAAGGTTGTTAAGGGCAGAGTTAAAACTGTAGTGAAGGTTTTCTGGCATCTAGTCCACTTTTTTTGTGTGTTCCAAAGTTCACTTTTATTGAGAGTTGGTGCCTTGTACCTCCTTCAGAGTTTATTGAAGCTCTAGAAATCAGGGTGTCAACTTCAAAAGAAGAAACTGGCTTATCTTTGCTAAAGAGTTTCTTCATTTTGTGAAAGGAAGGGCTACTTTGGAAATATAGCATCATTTGCCAAGCCTAAAACAAAAGGCACTAATCTAATGCATTGCAAATACAGCTTGGGAGCCCGTCGGTTGACCGTGTACACAACATACGCTCAGACTTTCCAAGACTTAAGTCTGAACAGTGACTGCTCTGCTGCAAAAAAGAATCACAATGAGGAAACCACCGTCACAGGTTTAAGCAAATTACAACACAGAGGGAATTACTCTTTCATCTCTAAAAAAGAAAGTGACACATATTTGTTTCCAAAAACCTTGTCAATTTCTATTTTTCAGAAGACTTATTTTTTTACAAAAGCAAAGTTGAAGCAAAAGTTTGTCAGAGTCTCTCTTTTATAAATCCATCAACAAGCATTTGCTAAGTAACTTATGATCTCAAAAATTTTCAAAACTTTGGGAACTCATTCTACTCACTTCAAATCCTTCTGTACATCCCTGCTCATTCTAGAAAACCAACATCAGTACTTTTTACTCTTTAATAAATAAAGGTCCTAGTATTTTGTAGCCCTCTCCTTCCTGCTATGAGCTTTGAGAGTCAGTGACTCTCAACAGGGAATGCTAACGGAAAGCCAGTAACATGAGCTGTAATCTTGCTGAGGATCATGTTGGAACTGGTGTGTGTGGGGTGGGGGGTGGGGTGCAGGGGGGGGGCGGCTGGAATATGTACAGTATTAAATGGCATATTTCAAATGTACCATTGATCTGATTTTAGTCAAAATATTTATTTCATAATGTGACATGTTAAAGGAAAATGTGAGATTTACGTGTTTTTCTAAAAGAAGAGATTAGTTGTGAACAGTCAAATGCATTTTTAAGTGAGATCATCCTTTACTAAGTGATCTTGGTTCTTTAGATACACCATGAGGATGATCCATCTTAATCTGAATCTGTATAGAAATAGTATTTATGTTTATATTTCTGTAATTTTAAAATTTTGATGTAATTTCCAAATTACAGAAAGTTAAAAGAAACATACATATGCCCTTTACCCAGAGCCACTAATTAATTTCATTCTATTACTTTATTGCTCTCTCGTTCTCTTATGTATGAATGAATGTATGTATATATGTATATGGATTTTTTTCCAAGCTGTTTTCAGAGTAACGTGGAGACATTATGCCTATTTATCCTTAAAAGGGTTCTGGAAAAAGTTCTAATCAGAAGGAAAAAAAAATTTGTAACTACGTATGGTACAAAATGTTAGCCAGATTATTGTGGTAATCATTTCACAATATATATAAATACTAAATCAATGTCAATTATACCTCAATTAAAAAAAAGAGGTCTGAAATAGCTCCTAAGAAAAGTGGCATTATCTTATATATCTATAATACAACTATCAAAATCGGGAGATTTAACCTATGACTTAATCTATAGTCAATATCAAATGCCATCTATTGTTCCAACAATATTCATTACATGTTTACTAATTTTTTGGTCCAGGATCCAGTCCAGCCTCATGCATTGCACCTACTTATCATAACCCTTTAGCAGCCTTTCTTTCTGTTTATTCTTTATATTCTTATAAAATGTAAAGATTATAGGCTAATTAATTTGTAAAATGTTCCTCAATTTGTCTGATGTGCACTGAAAATCATTTTATAATAAAGTTCTAAGGCTTTTAATTGACAAAGATGATAGTGGGGAAGGAGTATTCCTTGATTTGAGGGTGTAGGAAGCAGTGCTTTGGATATAGGTGCAGAGAGAATAATATTGTACTATGCTAAAGCATATCCTTGTAAATTATTTAGACTAATATAGTTTTACAGATAATTAATTTGCATTATATATAATTGTTTTACTATTTTTGACAATAAACTCATTAAATTTTGCCATTTTGTGGCCTCTTTCATTTAACATTTTGTTTAAATGAAGCTAATTTTTGTGGGGTTATTAAAAAATCTATTTCCTGTGTTCACGAAACTTATCAGTTCAAGGATGACATTCTGTTGTTTGAATCAGAAGATTTTTAAGTAATATTTGCAGAGTGTTTATCATTTTCACCACATAATCACCATAATATTTGCATAATGTTTATAATTTTCACTATATGAGTGGACTGATGTCCAAAAACCTTCCTGGGATGTAGGTACCAATAACTCAGTGATAGATTGTAGGAAACCAAGGCCCACTGGCAAAAATACTTCCTTAGAACTGTGCATCCAGGAAGGAACATTCAGATTCTGGCCAAAAGTCCAGGGTAGTTCTGCCATTACCAAAGAAAGGTGGTAATACTATCTATTGCTATTTAACAGAACATGGTTATTCAGTTCCTTGAATAGGCATGAGCCAATTGACTTTGATCAGGAAGGGGTATCCTCACACTTCAACCTTGCATAGGGAACTTCTATTTCAAGTATAATCTAAATCATCATTCCCCAAAAAGAGCTAACTAACAAATCACATTGTTTGTTCCATACCAGGTGCTCAGGTGTACAAATAATGAATTGATATATATATAAAGCAGGTGCTTCATGCCAAACGGCAATGTCAAAGCCGTAGTCTTAAACCTCAATTTTCTCATTGTAAATTAGAGATACTAGTACCCTGCCCCACCTTTATTTTGAGAATTAGAGACAATGTATATGAACGTTTCTTCTCAATAAATGGTAGATATTAATAACAATTTCTTTAATTCGTTTTATTTTTACTCATCAAGATGGCTATATCGATCCATGTAGTTAACTTTGTATTAAAGAATTTAATTTACATAATTTAAATTCATGTAGAAAAAATTGCACATTTTAGGTGTCTTGGCATAGTGGTAAGAGTGTGGACACAAGCCAGGCCATGGGCTCACATCCCAACTCTTAAGGCAGATGCCCTTATCCATGGGAATTGCCTAAATGATGACTTTCCAAGTCATTTGGCAACCAAAGGACTGTTACCCTCTTGAAGTGGTAGTATTCCAAACATAATATGATTTAAACTAATAATTCTAGTTTTAGAAGTGAAAGTATGACTTTACAAAGGAACCTGATTCAAACCCCATAGATTCTTGCTATTTGTTTTCTTCCTTCCTGTCTTTCTCTTCTTTTTTATGATACAGAAGACAGAAATACCACCCAATGTCCCCATCAGAGTTGTACTATCCAAGCCGTGACATTTTTGATCTATTCTTTACATAGCATCCCATTAGACTTCCAGAGAAACCCTTACTTTCTATTATGTCAACGACACCTTTGCTGGCCTGGAGCCATCATCAGCTCTCGGAGCACTGAACCATGAAGCAATATCTCCGTAACTAGGCCAAATAGGCCATGACCTGACAGGCTATAAAGTGGTCATTATCTCCTATTAAATCTGAAATTTGTGCTTCGCATATTTTAAAACAACTATCCAGTTGTGCTGGAGAAGTATATCTGCCGAATGAATAATGAGATTTTTAGGAGACTATAAAGGGGACCAGAATGCCTTCTACTGTGCCAAAAACAAAGTCAATTCAGATTTTATTTTCTCTCCTCCCCTGTTTTTATAACCTCACTATCTGGCAGTCTGACCAAAAATATTTCAATAACAGATAAATAGACTTCTGTTGCACAATTTACTGTATAAAATCAAGTCTGGGTTGATGTAACATGGGTGTCAAAGCATCCTGTGTTGTGCACGGTGGGCTCCTTTCTCACACAGTTGGGTAGGAAGCTGCGGGTGGTCAGCACCTAATATTTGCTTTGTTTGGCTGATGCGATTACAAAGAGAGTTTTATAAAATGTAAAATGACTGAATGAGCCACTTAAATGTCAAAGCTCAGAAGAAATTTGCTTTTATGGTTTAAAATGTAAGTGTTTTTTTTTTCCCCCTACTCCCTGGAGATGTCTAGGTAACTCATTTCATAGAGCTTTAATGGTAGAGATGCAAGTGACTTTAGAAAGATTTGGAATAGGATTGAAATATAACTATATAAAATATCCTATTAACTGTTACCCCGTTTTACATTTTGAAGAAGATTTTTAACTAAACTCTTGAAGCTCAGTACCTATGATGTCATTAAACATTTTTCACTTCAGTGGATTGTGACTGGAAAATTTGCAACTACTCTTTTCAGCAGGGGATTAAACTTTCAGGCAATAAATTAAAATGGGTTAAAATGTCTAACAGAGTTTTCAGATGAGTGCTTTATTCAAGTAGCACAGAGACATGTTAACTTTGAAATGAAATTCTAGTTAGGTAAATAACTTTTGTCAAGAAGCTATTGCTCAGGTGATACACTGCTCTAAGCCTACTTTATTAATATTGGTTTGCGATCTTCAGTACGGGTGCAGAAAGGAATTTTAAATGCAATTAAAGCTGAGCTAGAAGGCCACACAACTACGTTTTAATCAAAAGCTGAGTTCAAGCCTGCTTTACATATAATATGTGCAAAGAAAGATCCCTTTTTCACATTAAGTATGACTGTATAAATACCCTATTTTGAGAGAGGCAAGTGCATTTCAAGGAGAACTGCAAAGGAAGAACAGTGCCACATCATAAGGAATGACAGAAGCACCTAAAGAAATATTGTGCTAGGAATATATTAATATATTATTGAGTATCAATAGTTATGATTTTTTAAACTCTGAACAATCAAGCCAAAATGAATGTGTAGATATGTGTGTGTATATACACACATATTAATATTAGTTCTGTATACACACACATACATGTTTACAGACACACAATCCAATTTTTTTTATTTTATGGTTTAATATTTATTAATCTCAAACCATTTAAAACTAGATGTGAACATTGTAAAAAGCAAGATGATTGTCATTATTCAATCCTATTCACAAGTAGTAGCATAAAAAGGGGGCAAGAATATGGAAAATTAGTATATGTGGAGGCATCCTTAATTCAAGAGCCCCCCTAGGTCACGTTTTTATGTCCCTTTAGGAGCCTATGAAGGAAGAAAAAAGAGAGGGAGAAAAATGCAGGAATAGCACAACTTGAGTATGAGAAGAAATGGCTACATTATCCTCTCTCTCTAAAATAAATAAAGAAATCTTGAAAAAAAATAAAAGGAGGAGGGGTGCACCTGGGTGGCTCAGTGGGTCACACATCTGACTGTTGATTTTGGCTCAGGTCATGATCTTAGGGTCCTGGGAGAGAACCCCCAGTAGGCTGGCTCAGGCTCAGCATGGAGTCTTCTTGGGATTCTCTCTCTCCCTCTTCCTCTGCCCCACTCCCCCCGTGCACATGTGCGTGTGCTCTCTCCCTCTCTCAAATAAATAAATAAATCTTTAAGAAATGGCTACATTTTCAATCACATTCAATCAACTATTTGGCATGTTAAATGGGTAACAACTGTATATGAGGATGGGTGCTGGGGCAACAGGGCATTTCCTGGAGGCTTTCTGCCGTGCTAGTCAACTCTTTAGATGCTGGACCTTAGGGAGGTGAGGAATTATCCTAGTGGAAGGGCCAGAGACCAGAGTGGCCAGAGTGCCCAGCAGAGAAGTGGGGTGGGGTGGGTAAGACACGCCAATGGCTCAGGGCAGTGGTTATTTACCAACTAATACAAAAGTATTTAAATATTTTAACACTGGTGCATACTAGCTTAATATCCACTCTGGTTTTTTTCATAGTTACCCTTCATGGTTCATCAGCCTAGAATACAAATATATCTCAATACCCATTTAACTCCAAAAGCCAAGGAATTCAGAGTTTTTTGAACACCTGGAGACGCCGGTTCCTTCTCTCCGTCTTCACCACATGAAACCCCATCAGTGCTCAGCCTCACAAGGCACCATAATCTTAATATGCATATGTCAATCACATTATATGTGCCCAGCACTAAAATTTTCTAATCAGGATTTCAAGTCCCAGTAATGCTGCTAATTTGAGGACACATCTCCCTTCATCTCTCACCCCAACTGACTACTCCTATTTCCCACCCCACGCTTGTAGCCTTATTGTATTCTGATTACAAGTCTGCCATTTTCCTGATCTGAAATGTTCTCTTAAAGACTCTTACCTATTCTGGGTTACTTTCTTTTTCACAACCCCAGTTGGCTTCAAATCAAGACTCTGTACAACATTCCAAATCACTTTATTTGGAATTAAAAAACAATAACTTTGGCATTTTTACCTTTTCGTAACTGATTATGGCAGCCTTGAAGGAGACCTGGCGCAAAAGTTAGAGAACCACGAGGTCCAATCTGACTCTGCCACCGCGTGACTGTGAGCAAGATGAGATGGTCAACCTCTCTGAGCTACAGACTCCTCATCTGAAATATTAGTGATGCTAATAATATAATCCATAGAGCTGATACAAGAGGTAAATGTGACGATGTTTGTGAAGTGACTGGAAAGAGTGATTATTTGATTCAGAACTGTTATTATTTGAAGGGTCTTTTTAGGTTTTAGTTTAAACTTTTAATATGTGCTTTCCCTCTTTCCCTCATTCTATTGCAGTCTTTCCAAAGGCAGATTAGTCATCTAATTCTTCATCTCTTCCCAGGCACAGAGGAAAGAATTCTCCATTCAGTGGGCACTCTACCAATATTGACTGACTTTTCAGAGAAGTTGGAACTGCTCATTTGTCTGAGGAGTTGATTTACTTTGCTATCTTAGAGTGTCATAAAAATGTGGCAGTATGAAATCTGGTGAGATTATGATAGTTGCTGACACAAATATTTATTGTCTAGGTGAAATATTTAATGCATGCTTAATTCAAGAAAACAGCTTTGTAAAAATATTGGCTATTTTTCTGGAAAAGAGAAAAAGAGAGAATTGATCCTGAAATTAAGCATACTGAAGTCAACATTGATTTAGGGACACATACTTAATTGTGTTCATTGTCCATCTAAACATATAGATACTTGAATCCAGTGCCTAAGAGACAGTACCAGCGCTGCCGTCACATTATACACATTGCTAAATCGAACCCCACCTCTCATCTCTCTTTTGGCAGAGGACAATCTTGAGCTTTCAGAAAAACAAATACAAAAACAAAAACAAATATGATCAATCAGAATCTCTGGTTGTGAAACCAGAAAGTGAATGGCAGATAATATAAACATAACTGTGTCACAACTGGAAGGTATTCAAACCAGTATCCCTGACCCCAGCCCTTCTCTGCTCTGATCCACCTTCCATACTATAACCATATTATTCTTCCCAAAATATGCTTTCAACAGGTCAACTGTACTAAGAATAGTCACTGATTTCCTAATCTCTATAGGATATTACTTAGCCTGGCATTCAAGCTCCTCAAGGATAAGACTCCTATCTACATAACCCTATTTCCTATTATCATTAAAACATATCCTCAGTCCTTCTCAGTTCAACTCCTTCTTGGATTCAAGTCTTTGTTCATTCTGCAATGATGTGCATTCCACACCACGCACATGAGTCCCCAAACACACAGACCTTTGTACACTCCCATGATCCTTCACAATACCCTCCCCCATACCCCTGCAAAACATGCATACTCTTCAGGGTCAGCGTCAGTCTTGCCTCTTACCATGAATCATGCCAGGTCATGCTGATCTCCCTTTTTCTGAACATACACAGGCCTTGCTGACACCAGTTATCTGACATTAACCTGACACTGCTTATAACATGACGTAACTTTTTTTAGTGTGTATGTCCTATGTTCCCAACCAGATTACGAGCTTCTAAAGGGAAAAGTCGCTGCCTTCATTTCAACTTCCATGCCTGCCTCAGTGCTCATTGGAAGGATACAGTAAATCTTTTCATGAAAAATCATACAATTTTGCACAAATATATTTAACCCACCACTGGACTAGCAACACAATAATAGCTGACTTAATTCAAAGTGAAAACAAAGAAAAGGCAAAGAAAACCAAATATACAAACATCTAGAAGGCTACTGGGGTCAATAAATAGGTATGTCAGTAAAGTTTTGGCCTTCATCTCTAGGACTATTGGGTATCTAGGTCACTCATATAAGTCATTATTTAGAAATGATTCATTCTTCAGTTTTCCTTTTACTAGGAATACTCCTGGGATATGACTTGAAAGTTATTTTGCTTTGTCTAAATTTAAAACTGCTGAATACGGAGGTATAGCAGGAGGATATAGGAAATAAAATTTATTTTCCATGGAATACAGTATCCTTGCATTATCACAAAACCACGTTTGACATGCTTCATTCAATAACCATGTAGGCAAACCTGAAAAGATTTATGTGCTAGGTAGTTGATCACACTTGGCCTTCAATGCCATTTGATTAACAGGTTTCCCCTTAAGCCTGTTACTGAAAAGGAACTCAAGGTTTAATTCCCCAATCCTAGATAAAGATACCTTTTTAAAATGTAAAATGTGAATTGTAGAAAAAGGAGAATGAACCCCACACATGAAAAAACCACCCTTCCCACTTTACAAGGAGACTTGATTAAAAGATGAAAATCCACCTCAAGACTTCCAGATAGGCACGGAGGCCCATTTGCCCCAGCTGCCTGGAGATATTTTAACAGCAGGCACTTGGAGCTTTTAATGACAATCAGGTTGAACAGTGTGGTATCAGGAAGCTGCCCAACCTGCCTGGCTGCCAGAATAAACTGCTCAACTTCATCGCGCCCCTCCTCCTCTACTCAAGAGCTGAAACACCCCCACCAAGCCTCAGAACTGTTCTCAAAACCAGTGCTGATCCTTAAGGAGAAGGCTTTAAAAACACCAACGCAACCACTGCTTAGTTATTCAATTTGTTCATAAGGTAAAGGAGATTCTTTTCTGACCCCTGCAGTGATTAATTTATGTCCTGAAGCATAAGATCTGATTACCCCTTTCTTAGCATGTATAACGTGAGAGCTGTATTACTGGTCATAAAATTACGCAGCCACAGGAGTTGGTTCAACGGCCTCCTGAGGCAGTAGGTTCAACGATTTGGCTGCCTGCTGGTAAAGATATATAGCCTGACATTAACTCAGAATTTACCTGCTATTTGTTTTATCAGTACATATTTGATGTAAATGATTTCTGAATTCCTAGAAAATTATTATATACCCAGTTTTCAAAAAAAGGACTAGAAAAATAATTTGTCCACAAAAGACTTAAAGACATATTCACCAGTGTGCTCATGAAATGGGGTGTTTTAATTGAAGTGAATGTTCTGATTTAGTCAGAAATCTTTTGGGTTTTCCACTCTTGTTTAAAATCTTTATAAAACATATTAGTTCATGTTTCTGGCTCAGTAAGTACAGTAGGTGTGCTGAGCATGATTAATACTTCTCTGATAACCGTAACCCCCAGAGTGCCTTCAAGATCTTCATAGTGAACATTAATTATGATGCTCAGAAGGGTAGGTGGTGAAGAGTGAGTGGTCTAGGTTTGCAATGCTCAAACCATATAACAAATCCTAGAAATATATAGGCTGCTGATGTTGGATTTATTTCTTTATATTTTACCTCATTCCACAAAATATTTGAGGCATCCAATATGCCACATAACAATTTTTTGAAAGTATCGAGGCAAAAGGAAAATGTGGACAACACACAAAGGAACAAGCAAAAGGTTAAGAAAAGTACTTTCAAAAAAGCCTGCCATATAGTACTCAACAAACGTAACATGAGCTGCAAGACGTGGCTAAGGCAAAGAGAGAAATGGGATAAATAAGATAAACCACAACATTCACGATGTTCACGAAATGGAAAAACAGGTGTAACCAAAAAAAAAAAAAAAAGCCAAAACACTTGCTTGGGAGAAATTGATTTTTCCCTTGATTATGAGTACTCATCAAATAATTTTATTATTTTATAATAAATTTTATGATAAAATAATTTCATGAGAAATCTCAGGTTAAAGACACTCCTGGGTGATGTTGTCCAATGCTTCTCATGCCTTATGGATGTGCATATGGATCACATGGGGATCCGATTGAAAGGCAGATTCTGACAGTACATCTACAGTTAAGGCCTGTGATTCTGAATTTCTAACAAGTTCTTGGGTAATGTCAGTGTTGCTGGTCCATGGGCAATAAGTTGAATAGCAGGATATGCAGAATATTAAGGATTTTTTTCAAGATTTTATTTATTTATTTGACAGAGGGAGAGAGAGAGAGCACAAGTAGGCAGACAGGCAGGCAGTGGGAGAGGGAGAAGCAGGCTCCCCACCGAGCACAGAGACCGACGCGGGGCTCGATCCCAGGATGCAGGGATCATGATCTGTGCCAAAGGCAGATGCTTAACCGACTGAGCCACCCAGGCGCCCCCAGAATAATTAAGGATATTCTTGGTAGCAATCTATCAATAATGAACTTAATTTCCTCTAGCATCCCTCATGGTATGCTTGAGAGCATAACATCAATGTAATAAGTGAAATTCTGCAAAAGTAATTTTTTGAGGTGGCATATAAAAACATGCATTGAGGCACACATATCTCTTAATATCTACTTTGACCCAAAGGCAAAATTTAAAACACCTTGACAAGCAAAGGGTGAATGAATCAGTCATCTTTCTTCATGTCAGTGGAATGAATAAACTAACAGGCATTAAGTTCCTCATATGTGATGATTTTTTCTGAATGAAGAAAAGAATTAAGAATTCTTCATAGACTGGGTGCCTGGGTGGCTCAGTTGGTTAAGCGACTGCCTTCGGCTCAGGTCATGATCCTGGAGTCCCAGGATCGAGTCCCACATCGGGCTCCCTGCTCAGCGGGGAGCCTGCTTCTCCCTCTGACCCTCTTCCCTCTTGTGCTCTCTATCTCTCAAATAAATAAATAAAATCTTTAAAAATAAATAAAGAAAGAAAGAAAGAAAGAATTCTTCATAGACTATGATTTGGCTCTTGTCACTATAGTGATTCAAAATGTAGGACAAATTCTTTGTAATAACATGTTAAAAATATTTTCAGTTTTAAATTAATCCCATGTAAAATTTGCATATTCATATACACAAATGCATAATAAATTATTTAAAGATTTATGTTTTCTATCCAAGCAAAGTTTCAAGCATTGATCATCTTCAAAAGAAAAACAAAAAAGCTTTTATCTGCAATATTTAAGCAATTATTTTAAACTATGTAAAAATAAAGAATATGAAAGAAAAAATTTTTAAGTTAATTGATTCTACATTATAATTTATTTCTCTTTTGATGTAACTCATGAAACAGTAGTATTACAAAGTTAAAAGTAGCCTCCTTTTAGAAAAGAAGGAATCGGAGCTCAGGGAGGTTAAATAGATGACTTTGTCAAGGTCACACAGCTAACAAATTCCAGAGTTAGGCCTTTGACTATAAGACCAATGCTGGTCTCTCATACATCACACTGCTTTACTATCACTAACTAAGTTGACCTACAGACCGCAATATCATTGTGATTCAATATAGTGGTAAAAAGATTAAAAATGGAAAGAGAAGCATATTCCATTCACTCACTGAATATGTACTGAGAACCATTAACATGATAGCCATTGACTTGGAAGCAGAAGAGCAGTATGCAATAATGGATAGGACTGCCAACTCCTCATTGGATACACAGTTTAGTAAAGGTAAACATGCATTTGTAATGTGTTCTTACAATACAGCCTGGGGAGTGGTATGCTACAAAGGCATATAAAGCATTGTCAGAAATTAAAGGAGGTGGTTCTAGAGGGGAGGGGGGTAGGGGGATGGGTTAGCCTGGTGATGGGTATTGAGGAGGGCACGTTCTGCATGGAGCACTGGGTGTTATGAACAAACAATGAATCATGGAACACTGCACCAAAAACTAATGATGTAATATATGGTGATTAACATAACAATAAAAATTTAAAAAAAAATAAATAAATAAATAATCTTTAAAATGAAAAAAAAAAAAAAAAAAGAAATTAAAGGAGGTGATACTTGAGATGGATTTTGAATGTTAGCTATATTGTGGTTGGTAGAATAGAGAAGCTGGGTCTTCCAGAGGCACAAAGGTATGGAAAATCATATTGTGTTGAGTAATGCCAAATACGTTCCTTCTAACGATGAGAAATATGGATGGGGAAAGAGTGAAGAGCTAGAGAGAGATGGAAATCAAGGATCCATGTGGGTTTCTGAGCTTAAATAGTAATAGTCAACCGAACAGAATCAAGAAGTCATTAATATACCTTAATTTTTAGATAATTAAAAAAGATCTAATATAATCAATGTGCCCTTAGATGAGGCTCCCCCTCTCCAAATGGGTATGGTGTCATATTGAGGACATAGTGTTGACCTTTGTGGTTATCAGGTTAGTCACTCAGGACTGGCAGTAATTAGACCAGTCTTGGTAAGGGATGTCCACGTTGCTGAGCCCAGGAATAGTCTCTATTTCTGTGGCCTGTCTACAGGCCCACTGGGCAAGAATGAGAGTGGCTGAAAAAAGAAGCAAACTGAAGACCAGAGTAGGGGTCATCTTATCCACATGATTACTCAGAGCTGGTTCTCTGGTAGATGCCCTTTGTTGAACATTCACATAGAATACAAACATCTTCACACTCTGACCTGTCCAAAAAGATCATGAATTTACCTCAACCAAGTTAAGCACTCTTTAGCACTCAAATAGGCATAAGAAATTCCCCCATAAGGCCTTAATTATGCAATGGAAGGGGAGGGGTAATACAGCAGGAATATGTGCAGTAAAAGTCTGAGACACCTGTTCATGCCTTTTGTATCTGCTTAAGCATGACCTCAAACTTAGATTTCCATTAATGATAAATTATAACTGTTCATGCCTAACTGAATACCCAGCTCGTGATGGAAGCTAAATTTGCATACTCATTTGATGGTCCAATATCAAGCATTCCAATTGTACCAAGGCCTAATCATCTTCTGGGAACTGTTATTTCAGAAAGATATATCTGTAGAAGTAGACACTGCTTTGTTCCAAACCCTGGCAATCATAACTGCAATTCTCCTTTGTCAGAAGTTCCACAAACATCTCTGTTTTCCAGATATAACAAATATTATTGGATCTGATGGCTCATTAAGCTCAAGCAGGAGAGCATTTTGCACTCTTGTGCTACTAATTGCAGAGCCTTTTCTTGCTTCATTTTGAATTACTCAGTAGATATGGTAGAGCAGCACATTTGGGGTATATGCTGTCTCCCAAATCCAAATTCACCAACCGAACTTTGTACCACTATAATCTTTGAGAATTAAATTAAGGCAGAGAGAAGGAGTATTGACACAACCCTAAGACAAGACTACAAAGATGCACTGTTGATGGTATTAAGTAAAAGCACACTGCTGCTGGTGATCTTTGCAAACTGTTCCACGGAAAAAAGCACTTTTTAGATCAATAGCTGTGTACCAGGTCCAACGGACTGTGTTGGTTTGCTTCAGTAAAGAAACCACATCTGGAACCACAGCTGCAAGTGGAATCACTGCCTGATTACATTTAAGATAATCTACAGTAATTCTCTAAGATGCATCCATCTTCTTCAAAGTCCAACCAAGTGAATTAAGTGAGGACACAGTGGAAATCACCACCACTGCATATTTCAAGTTTTTGATATTAGCACTGATCTGCAGTCTTCCCAGAGATGCGGTACTACTTTAGGTTCACCATTCTGGCAGAGATGGAAAGTTCCAGAAGCACACACATGCCCTTTCTGTCAGAATAACACTCACTTCAGGGGAGCCTGGGTGGCTCAGTCAGTTAAGCATCTGACTCCTGATTTTGGCTCGGGTCATGATCTCAGGGTTGCGGGACTGAGACCCGCATCAGGCTCCAAGCTCAGCATGGAGTCTGTTTCTCCCTCTCCCTCTGCTCCTCCCCTCCCTCACTCTCCCCGCCAACTCTCTCTCTCTCTCTCTCTCTCAAATAAATAAATAAAAATCTTAAAAAAAAAAAAAAAAGAATAACCCTGACTTCATGAGTCAGGGCCAGTGTGTTGAACTTGACAGTTTCCATATAAGTGTATTCCAATTATACACAGATATTAAGGCAATACTCACAGGGTGGTTTTATGAACCCACTGAGGGGATAAGGTTTGTCTAAAACTATCTTTGTTAATGCAGGATTGAGACTTCAGGCAGGTTTGCATAAACCTGCAGGTACATCATCAACTCTTGTGCCCTAAACACCTTGCTTGCTTCACCCTAGTCCCATCCCTGTGTCACTTGACCCATATCTCCACTTTGACTGGTGGACTGCATTATTATTTTGGGACCCCATGAATTAGCATACATTTAGAGAACATATTTAGTAATCTCTAAAAATTCTGGGTATTTTCCTCTCCCAAGTACATAGTTGCCCTGGTTAGTGGCCGTAGGTCCCTTTGGGGGAAAGCTTGGAGAAAGATTAAGCATATACTTGTGGCAATATTTCAGGGTTCATTTTTAGGAGGACTTGGCCTCTAGATCTGTGAACTGGCTTAGTCTGGAATCTTGGTGACAGACCAGGACCTTCTCTCAAGGTGACTCAAGCTTCTGGTCACCAAATCTAGAGTTTTATCTTCTTAGAGTTTAAAGAGCATTTAATAAGGTGCCTGTAATCTTTTACTCCTATGGATACCATAATAATTATTTATAAGCAAAATACCCATGCAGGAAAAAACTGTACTCAATGCCACTTTTCCTCGGCTGCCTTCCACTAATTCTGTCATAGGCACTGCCACTTGGGCCTTTCCCCTCCAGAATTCCAACATCCCCACTGAACTCAGAAAGCCTATCTCAATGCCAGCATCTCCCATGATCATCACTGGGTTATAGAAGACAGTGATCTCCAGGGTGTTCTACCTGTTAATATATTCTCAATGCCTAAATTAATGTCCTTGGGGCTCTCGCTGGGAATACAGTATACATGTGTGGTGGTGGTGGCAGGGAGAGATTGATTGTGACAATCACATAGGAAAATCTACTGCAAAATATCTACTTCTGTACGCCTTTTGATTCCTTCCTTGGTATTACGCCACGGTAGTGCTAGAAGTTTTGACTTCACTGAATGCAGACTACCATTAACTCAAAGTTCCAGTCAGTTAACCATATTTGTAGAATCACTTCCAACTGCACAAATTAAAACACTACATCATGAATTTCTACCAAGTTTATCATACCAATAAATTCAGCCTAATCCAGTTGTTAAGTGTTCCCTCTCAGTCTAAAACTCTTAGGAACTATTCAATATAAATTAGCAAAATCTTACAGTTATTCTGGAATATAAGCTACCTCATCCTGGATGAGACTTTACACTTGTTCCCATGGAGTATTCTGAAAGCTGATTCTAGTGATGGGTCTAGAGACAATAGGAGATGTTTGGGATGGGTCTTGGGAAGAATGGACATCCCCTTACGTGGCAAGGGCCCTGGGCTAACTAATTACAGGAACATCAAGCATGGGAAGCCTACTATAATATTCGGTCTGTTTTTAGTGAGGCTAACTCTAAAGCAAAAAGAAACAAGAGAATCTTTTTAGGGCTCTTTTGCGAGCCCTGGTTCTCTCTAATGGTGATCTGAAACAAGGGTTTAAAGACATGAGTTTGTTGTTTTCTCCTTTAAGCTGCCCAGTGTAGCCATAAAAAGCCATCCCACCGCATAGGCTTGGTACTCATTATCATTGCCATACAAGTCAAGTTCAGTATCCGTTTGATCTCCTCAATACTTCACTGGATACTTCATCACAGGTAATAGTTTAATTGTGTGCCACTGCATACCATAAGCAGGGAGGTCAGCACTACTTTCAAGACGAATGTACAAACAAACCAGTGCCCAAATATCATCTTTGGAAGTGTGTTACCAGGACCACTTCTGGTACTAAGCATGCTGTCATGCAGCATGCTGTCAGGAAAACCAAACAAAACCAAGTATTTCAACAGAGAGCAGATAGCACGGGAAACTGATTTCACAGGTACTGAAGAACTAAAAAAGCATGAAAGGAACACTAAAGTAGCATGGACATAATTATAAAGAACAGCTACCACCTATAATGCTAGAAAAATAGAGGACAGAGGTTGTGACTATCAGGACCCAGAAGCTGATAGAAGGCCCTGGGATCCAGAGCTCTGAATAGAGGCACTGCACCACTGGTGCTGGTAGTTCTGTGGAAATATAATGGATGAGACCAAAAGAAGCTTCTAGTCAACTATTGCTTCATGTATGCTGACAGGAACAGCAGGCAGAATATTACCCTCCTAATATCCACCTACTGGCAGAACCTAACAAGAAGCCAATTGGTAAAGAAAAGGACTCTGAGTCCTAGCCCCCTTACCACAAATCACAGCATGGGAAGGTAGCTTTAGAGCCAAGAGACAACAGCTTCATAACCAATATACTTTTATAAGAAAACAAAACCACAGAAAAACTACATGGGGTCAGGAACTAGGTTTTAATCTCAGCCACAGCTCTAATGAACTGCAAGAATTTTAGCAGGTAATTTCACCTTTCCAAGCCTCAGTTTCACTTAAAAAAATCACTATAACAATACCACCCATGCCTTCCTGGCAGGAGGCATAATGTAGGCGCAAGCACTCTGAATAAGTATAGAGTACTATATAATCATAAGCTTGTCTCACCATTATTATCTATACTAAAGGGAGCCAGGAAAATAATAGATGAATGAAACTCATAGATAATCTTAAAATCTTCTTTTAGACGGCTTTATATTCTTTTCCCTCTAACCAGTCTTTACAGGACACAGGTAAAATATCTCAATAAGCTCCATGTCTGGCCTTCTACAGAGTTGCTAACAAGCAGTAATGTGGATCCAAGGACAGTAACAGGGGAGAATGAGAGAATATCAGGAGCTTAGCTACTTCTCCAAATGAATGGCCAGTTTGAGGAACTGAAACATGTTCACAAACTATTTATACATAACCTGCTCCTCTTGAAAACTGAACTTGAAAATTTAACTATTGCCTACACAAATAGTAAAAATTATAGTAAATAGTAGGCCAACATAAAACAAATAACAAAATTCAGAATAGAAAGGGGCTTTTGTTTTTGTTTTGTTTTACCCTGAGGTCACGAATAGTTATTTGGAAAGGAAAGAGTTAACAGATAAATTGGTACATTTGATTTGTACCTTGGTACATAATGTTGCAAGTTAGAAAAACCACAAAATTTGGGGCTCCTGGGTGGCACAGTCGGTCAAGCGTCCAACTCTTGGTTTCAGCTCAGGTCGTGATCTCAAGGGCTTGAGATCAAACCCCATGTAGGGCTCTGCGCTCAGCACAGAGTCTGCTTAAGACTTTCTTTCCCTCTCCCTCTGCCTCTCTGCCCCACACTCCCACTCTTCCCCCACCCCAGAAAAAATAAATAAATAAATCTTAAAAAAAAAAAAGGAAAAAGAAAACCACAAAATTAAATAATGAATACTATAGTGCTTACAGATGCCTATCTGAGATTTTTGGGTAATTGCCCACAAATCAGAGTTTCATTCTAGACTAGACAGAATTAACAGACTTGATGGTTATTATTTTAGAATTTTGAATGAAAATGAATTCAAAATTAAAATGAAGAATCTCTCTGAAAGCATATGAGCACTTATTCAGCCAATGAACATTTACTATCTTCTTCGTGACAAATGCTACGTTCTAAAGATACAAGAAGGAGGAAGAGCTCTGATATCTACACAAGTGCTGAGATGCAATGTGAGAACAATGACCTTTACCGGAAGGTTCTAGGAAAGGACTCTCCAATATGACATTTAAGCTGAATCTCAAAAAACTTGAGTTGGCAATTTAGAAGGCAGTAAAAGGGCAGTAAAGAAAAGGCAGCCTACATACTAGGCAGACAATAAGAAGTACTGCACTGCAGGACTTGGGGATGCAAGGGTGCGAGTAGAGGGTACAGCAGCCAGAGGAGATAAAACTGGAGAACCCAGGACCAATGCATGAAGGGATGTGCTACAGAGCTGAGGAGTTTGGGCTTGATTCTGTTGGAAGCAGGTCCTGATGACATCTTTAATAGGGGATGGAAATGATCTAATTTATTAATTTGAACATGACAGCTTTAATACTCAAATAGAATGTGAATTTGATTGGAGAGAAACTGGGGTGGAGAACTGTTGCAGTTGTCCTGGCAATAGATGGCAAGGACCTGTGTGCAAAGCTGCAGAAGTGAGAATAAAGGAGAGGAGTCCAGTCTGGAGATGCTCCTTATCTACACCAATAGGAGATGCATGTGAAAGAGGGAAGGCTGGAAGAGAATTCTGAGGTTTCGATAATGGGAGATTAAGAGTGGAGAGAGTGGCAAAATCTTCCATTCAAATAGAGCAGGAGTCAGCAAACTTTTTCTGTAAGGGGCCAGATAGCTCAGGCCATTTTAAGAAAGCCAGACGGTCTTCATCACAACTACTCAGTTCTGCTTTTGTGGCACCGAAGTAGCCACAGGCAACACATGAACAAGTAAGTGTGGCTGTGTTCCAGTAAGACATTTTTATGGACACCAAAATTTGAATTTCATCTAATTTTCACAAGCCATGAAATATTTTTTTCATTTTCTCTTAAAGATGTAAAAACTATTCTTACCTTTCTGTAAGGCCATCTAAGAACAGGCAGTAGGCTAGATTTGGCCCAAGGCCCACAATTTGTCAACCTCTACAACAAAGAAAACACAGGATGGAATAGCAGTCAGGTCAAGTTTAAGGTGCTATGGGACAGCCCTATGAGGGTGTCCAGAGGCAGGTGTTCAGGTATGGACCTCAGCAAAGGGAATTGTCCCAAATGCTCTAAAAACACTGCTCTTCGTGGCCATAAAGAACCAAAATTGTGTGAGAAGGCAAATACAATAGAGAAGTGAAAGACCATATCCTACCCTAATGCTGCTTGTAAAGTACTTTTTAATTGCAGGTAAAGCAACATTTGAGGATTTTATATTATCAAACCCAGACACTTATCTCTATAATAGGCAGTTAGAAGCCAAGGCCAAAGAGCTAAAGCATTTATGACAGAACTTATAAAAGTAATGAAAGATGATAGAGTACAGGAACTGTCCAAGAAGCAAATAATGTTTCATCCTTTATGGGTGAAAGACAGAAATGAAGCTGGATTTAATTTTAGAAGAGGAATTTCATTTGTTACTTGTCAAACGCACTGATGCCAAAAGATAAATAGAAGTCATAGAAACCTCCTTCTTTGGCAATATGTAACACTACTCGGTAACATAATGCTTGTTAAGTAACATTCAAACCACTCATAAATGATCCTAAATAGAAATGGTTGACAATTCAATTTGATAAAGAAAGGATGACAGTGTCTCTGATGTCTCATTGGGACAGCTTTTGGGCATGTGTTGCCCTGCCTTTCACAGTCCGAGTAATGAAAAGTAAATTTATCTTGAGGTTGCACCTCTTACTCAGTTGTGGTGCAGTATCTCTGGTCCACCCTGGATTTTTAACAGATGAAATATTTCCTAAACCAAGTAATCTGATTCTGTGGAGATAGCAACCACAGGCAGTGTAATTAATTTCTTTTATATCTTCAACACAGTAAGAAAGTGGATCTTCCCTTTCTATCCATAACACAAAGCCAGACACAAATCACCATGAAGAGCAAGGTGCAACGTGAAGATTAAGAAATCTCCTATGATGTGGATCCAAGCTATTCATCGCCTCACAATAAAAGTGAAATGTTAAAACTCAATCTTTGACTACCATGTCAATTTCCAATGCAAAGTGGCCCAAACAAAAGAAGACATATTTAGTATTTTAACTTACATTTCCCCGTTGTCAAAACCCTATCAAAAAATCCTTTGATATAGTAACAAAATATTGGTGATGTATTCCTAGCAACTATTTTTCTAAAATGTTGCGAATTCTTACATTAAAATTAAAATGCTTTGGTGACAGTCCCTAGAACTATGGCTCACAAAACTGTCATGTCTGTTCAAAATTACTTTTCTACATGAGAATTACTGCCAAGTTAATTCCTTCTCAGTTATTCTTCTACAGAATAATAATACTGTTGATATTGACACTAAAGAGAACATTTTACCAAGTGAATTTCTACAAAGGGAAATCAGAGATAAAAACTGAACAGCTTTTCTAGTAAACAAGTATTAGTTCTAGAATCTTAAAGTAAAAATCCGTATGTGTTTTGCATTTGTAATAGTTACGAAGCATTCACCTAACCAATAGGAGGTAAGCTTGTGATAAGAGGAAGATAATTAAAAACAAATAGAAACTATTTTCAAGTTTAAATTAGAAACCATGATAAAAACCCATCCTTTTGTGCAAGATATAGCCCAACAACGAGAAGTGGGGTGGGGGGGAAGAAAGCCCAAATCAGGATTTATCTTTCATATAATAGATCAAATAATTATTGTATCTCTTCTTACCATCCAAATTTAATTATTTTAACCACTAAATTGGCTGAATTAACAACTTTATTACCAGTAAAGGGACAGCTTTAAGATACTTTCCCTGGGCTAAGAATGTAAGCAGGACACTCTACTACAGGAAATAAACTTCTGAAAATAAAATACTTACACTGATGGGTATGATGTAATGAATATGGGCTTTGGAATAGTCTGAACTGGGTTCAAAATCAGTATCTGTGGCCAATTAGCTGTCTGTTCTTAGAGTAATTACATTGCTCTAAGAGATTATCAGATCTAAGTCTATCTAGCTTAACATCAGTTATCACCAGAAACCTATGTTATCCATCATTACCTAGATCTGTGGTTCTCAATTTATCACATTAGTGGTTCCCTTTATATAACAATAGTTCAGCACTCTGAAATAGAATTCATCGGTATTTTAACCTACACATTTTTCAAAAAATCAGTATAGTGTTCCATAAGATGTACTTTAATATGTAAATGTATGGGTACTACTACTCTCCAAGACATGTTGGTATCAGACGCTTGTACCTATACAAAGAACCATCAATACGATGACACAAATGCAGGTAGATATAGATGTGAGTTACTGGCCACTTAAATACTATGGAGGCTCTGCCATCAACGACTTGATTGTCCAAATTAGTGAACAGCTGCTGGCAGAGTTCTGAACAAAACAAGGACAGTACTTCCTTAAATATACACAATACTTACATTCCTAGAAAATTGAGTAGAGACTAAAACTATGCACAGATGACTTATGTTATGTAAATATGTAAATTTATGTTTCTATAATGATAAATAGATCCTTCACCTCTCTGGCTCTAGTTGGATGTTCAAAGAGCATATGGAACATGGGTGTGAAAACGTGTGTCTGTGCAGAAGTCACCCACACATTGCAAGGTATCTCATATCCCTGGCTCCAATCGCCTTCTAGTACATTCTTCCCTCCTCTTCCACCCTTCCTCCCTGCACCACCCTCTCCCCATCAATTCTTTACGTAACAGCCAGAGTAATCCTTTGAAAAATGTTGATCACACTGTGTTACTTGGGCTAAACCTGCCAATGACTTACTGTCACCCTCAGAATACAGTCCAAAAACTCGTTTGCATGACCTTTAGACCCTGAATGATCCTGCCTGAGGCCAACCTCTGTGACCTCATTTCTACTGCTGTCTTTCTTGCTTCATGCTGCAGACACACCAGTTCTCTTGCTGGTCTTAAAACTCATCAAATTTAGTCCAGACTTGGGGCTTTGTATCTGCACTTCTCTCTGAGTGGAACACACCCACCTGATCCTTTCTCTGGCTCCTGTATGCTAATTGACTTCTTCACCTGGATGGTGAATTTCCCAAAATGGAGATTTGGCTCACTCTTTCAAATCATCATCCTTTCCATCTTACCAAGCAGCATACCCAGTTGCTCAGGCTAAAATCTCTGACAATTATCTTCTTCTTACCCCAGTGCTTCTGTTCACCTAATAAATAAGTCCTTTTGGCTCTACCTCTGAAACATATCCCAAATTTATCACAGCCACTGCTACTATTCCTGTTTGAGCCACTATCATCTCTCACCTGCACCATTTCTGAGCCCGCCTAACTGCTCATTTATGCTTCCATTCTTACCCTCTATAATCCTTTCTCCACACAGCATCCAGAGTGATCTTCAAAAAGATAGATCACATCATGTCACTCCCCCTTTCAAGCTTTCCACTGACATCTTTCCCATGCTTAGAATAGAACCCAAACTCTGGGCACCATAATCTATAAGGGCTTTGACAATCTGATCGCCTTGCCTCATCATTCACCTCTCTTCCGCTCACTCTTTATGCCACTAGCCTTCTTTCTGGTAAAAGAACAAGTCATACTCATTCCCATCCTAGGACTTTTGCTCTATCATGCAACTATATGCCTGGAAATTAGTGCAATATATGATCTGTATGACTGGCTTCTTCTTACCATACCGGTGTCATTTAAAATGTCACACCGCCAGAGAGATCTTTCTTGAACTACCAGGTCTAAAGAATTGCCCATTTACTCCGTCTCACGATATCTTTCTTCATTTTAATCACAGAACTGATCAATATGTGACATTTTTTAGTTGACTTGGTTATTTATTTATTATTATTATTTAATATTAAAGGTGGCACCATGAAAGAAAGGACCTTGATGAAATTAGCTGTAAGTCTGTACACAATGCTTGAATAGTCATTAATCAGAGTGAACGCTGAAAAAAAAAATCTGTTGAATAAATAAATTAATGAGTAGCTCAGTACTCCAGACAGATCTTCCTGAAGAAAATTCCTTAACTTTATGATTTTCAAACTATAGGACATGTATCACCAGAAAACGTAAGTTTGTTTGGGGCTAAATAGCTCAAACCACTGGAAAATGTGGCATATATTCCCGAAACATCAGTTCTATGTGAAAGTAATTTAAAACAATACATTTATATGAAAATAGGTAAGAATATGTAATGATTAAAGTATACTACTTCTATCAATTTTTAATATAAAACAAAAATTCTGTGATTTTAGCAATTGCTAAACACTATGATTCCAAATCCACTGACACATGATGTTATTCTCCCCGGTTTTAAGGAATACACTGATGTAAAAAACAAAATTAAGAAGCAAAGGAATGACTCCATGAACAATAATTAGAGCAAACAGTAGGAAGGGAGATTTTAATTTAGGCTCCTTTTTAATGCTCTATTTTTAAAATATCACCAGAGAGATAAGCAAAGTTTCCTATATGTTGGGTAATTTCCATTGTTCCGAATTTTAGATTTGGGAGGGCTTTTTTTTTTTCCTTTACAGAAAAGCTTTGAGTGCTGTACTTGCTGTCAGTAGCAGTAAATGTTAACTATGGCATCAAATGCTTGGTGTATTTGAGATCAAGCTAGAAGACCAGGACGAAGACATATGCAAAACTCCTCAGCAAAGAAAGCCAGAGTGGCCTCACATCTACCTAATCCTAAGGAAACTAAGAGGTAAGGGTCATCAAATAGCAAAGCAGTTAAGTCTGATGATGACAATCTGGTAAGTAGGAATAAATAGGTGTTCAACAAGCATTTAGATCAGCAGTAAATTGTGACTTCCACTAAAGCAACGATGACATCTAGGAAGAAAACATCATCACACTAATAATCTTGCTCCACAAACTGCATTCTGTGATATAATAAGAACAAAGCCTGGCATTGAAAACTATCTCTATCAACGTCTAACAGTGTGACTTTGACCAAAGCACTGACCTCAGTTTCATCATCCGTGATTCAGAGATAATGATACCTGGCTCCTAAGAAGATTGGGAGGATAACATGAGACAGTTTACACCACAGACCTAGCACCCACCAAGCCCTTAAATTGTAGCTATTATTGCTGTAGAATAATGCACCTACTGTTACAAAAATTAAAAGTATCCTATTCTAATTCTAGATTTAATATAAAAGGAAGTTTGGTTTAATATTAGCAATGAATGTTTCATGTTTTTTCTAGAAGAAATTGTTTTAATAAAAGTTGATACCCTAGTTCTGCCAGACATCCAAACTTATATCCAATACTTTAAAAAGTCTAAGCCATCTAATGCTTGGTTTTAAAGTAGTAATGTATTCAGAGATTTTCTCTGCTAAGTGGACTGAATAATCAACACAAACCCAAATCCTGTCCTAAAGTATTCATTTTTAACAACTTAGCACTTATTTTATACTGTATCCTCATTTTCTTCAACTTTTTTTCATGTGTATATCTCTAAGAAGTTAGCAAGCTACCTGAAGGCAGAGGCTAGTTTGTGTGACTGCTTTATATGAGTTTCTAGTTACACTGTGGTGAGGTATGGGTTGGCATATGGAGGGGAGTGAGATGAATTTTAAAAAAAGTGTCTAACACTGATCAATTATAACATTATGAATTCCTCTCCTTTTTTCTTGTTAGAATGTACAATAATCAAATTATGGATTAAATATCACCCTATGAAGAAAATAGACAATTGTTACTATAACTTGTTTAAGCAGGAATAAAATATTGAGGATTCAAAGTTTCATGGTTTCTCCAGTTTGACATGGTGCTAGGGCTAGGTCCAGACTAAATTTTTAAAAGAGCTTTTTCTCCACTATATTACAGGTTGAAAAAGAAATCACCATCCCAAAAAATAGCATCCAGTAGGTCCCCAGCACCATCCTGCTGTATCTTCTTTTGGGACATATAAAGATCATTTTCCCAAAGAAAGCTGTGGTTCTTTGACAAACTCACATGACATGGATGACAAAGGACAATTCAAACTTCCCCCATGTGTGTGTAATGGCACCTGAATCACAAAGACAACCCTACAACCTATGCTTGGGAGGGAGTGGAGCCATGAATGTTTTTCAACAGCATGCGTATTTTCATAACCTGCAGCTTGAGGAAATGACCTACAGGAGTGCATCTGGTTTGCCCCAGAATGTTCCAGGAGTGACAAGCCATCATGAGTACCCCCATTAATCAGGGCTTGCTGGGGGAGCCTGGGTGGCTCAGTTGGTTAAGCGACTACCTTCGGCTCGGGTCATGATCCTGGAGTCCCGGGATCGAGTCCGGCATCGGGCTCCCTGCTCAGCAGGGAGTCTGCTTCTCCCTCTGACCCTCTCCCCTCTCATGCTCTCTCTCTCTCTCTCTCAAATAAATAAATAAAACCTTAAAAAAAATCAGGGCTTGCTGGTAGATTCATTGCATATTTGGTAAATAAGACACTGCTTTTTTCAGAAAGTCATTTTTACAAGCTTAATCTTGACTTGAACCTTCTTTCATAAAGCACTGAGTTTTCCAAAGATATATATTTCCAATTACATATGGAATGATTTCATGAGTAACAGGAACCATAAGAGGCATGACCATGTATTTTGTTGTCCAAACTGGGACAATTCTGAGAGCAAAAAGGGAAACTATTAATAATTATTCCAAACAGAGAGGAAGAAGTCATGCATTTATCTTGGGAGAAAAATAGTTCAAAGCAGGCATATACTCATTTATGCAAATTTGAAGACTAAAATTTGAATGGTGCAGGATAAAACGATTTTCTGTGATGGAGGAAGAGTGATAATGAGATAATAAGTGTTGAAGGAATGAAAATAGCAGAAAGAAAATAATATTTATCCATACCTTGCTTTGGGCCAAGCTTTTAAACAATAAAAACTCCAACAACAATAAAGTAGTGATAATATGTTAGACAGCAATCTGTGACATAGTTATTAGTCCCGTTTTTCAGATAAGGAAACCAAGGTTAAAGAGGTTAATTCTCTTGCCAAAGACACTTAGATAAAAAGTCAGAACTTGGATTCAAACAATGTGCCAGCTCATTAAATTTTTTTCCAAGATCACTCTGATTTCAGCATTACATTTCCATTTTATAAATGAGGAAACTGAGACTCAAGAGACAGTGGCCTGTTGGCAAATTCACGTATAATACAGAACGTGGATTCAAACTCAGGCCTGCCTGACTCTAAAGCCAGTGTTTTTTCTACCAAAGTGTCGACTGGGCTTTTGTTCAGAGACTAAGGTTTGTTTGGTTCACTTTGATTTTTGTTTTTTTGTTGTCGTTTTTTTGCTTACTTGTTTTTTAGGGGAGTGGGAAATGGAACTCTTCCCCTCTTCTTGCTTTGACTTTGCTAAGCTCCATTTCCACTCTAAACTTTTCTCTCCTTGTCTCTCACTTGCCTTTTTTTTTTTTTTTTCATCTCACTCTTTTCTCAGAGCTCCTTCTAAATATTTAATCAAGATGCCTGACCTGGGCTTGTTGGAAACCTTAGCTTACTGGTAAGGAACTTCAGTGATTTATCCCTCACATCACTTACAGGCTGGGTTTTGTCCAAGGGGTGATTTGTTCAAATCCCCCTTTTTCCTATCCAGTTCATTCAGCATGGGTCTTCTCATCCTCCAAAGCAACTTATGCCCCTGGCATCCCTTTCTGCCATACTTGTCCTTCTTTCAACTTGGCTTGAGAGGTTATCATATCATCACTCTTTTCTAAACAGCATGAAAATCTATAAACTACACATGTACACAAATGATGCAGGGAGTCAGGCTAACACAAAGCATTCCTTCAATAGGAGCATATTGAGAGGCAACTATGGGGGGTTTTCCTACACTATTACATGAGAAAGTTCAAGTATCAGTATTTTAGATGAGAGGCCAAGAAAACCAAGGAAGAACGAGGTTGTATGGCAAAGGCACATATAAATCCTTCTTGAGTTCTTTCCTAGGAAGTCTTGTTCTAATAATCAGAAAGAAACAATCTTCTGATGCTAGAAGTAGATCATGTAGGCCATATTCGAAAGGCAAATATCCACAAAACAAGACTTTTCTCCTTTCCGCCTATTTCCCTCCATCCCTGTCACCAGCACCCTAGTACAAGCCACTGTCAGCTCTCACTGGTGGCACAATAACTTTTCGGTGGTCTCCGGGCTTTCACCCTTGCTTCCTTATGGTGGTTAATTCTCTACCAAGCAGCCAGAATATTTTTTTTAAAATATGCTCATCATATCATGTCACGCTTATGTAACCCCCTCCATTATATCCCATAGCAACTTAGCATAAAATCTGAACTCCTCTTACTCGCTTACAAGCACCAATAGGACATTGCAAGCCCTTCCTAACAACTTCTCATACTCTCCTTCTTGCCCACTCCAGCTCCCCTGCCCTTCTTCCAGTGCCCGGAATGTGCCAACCTAGTTCTGGCCTCAGGGCCTCTGTGCCCACTATTCCTGTTGACTGGAATGGCATGTCCCCAGATATTTGCTTTGCTGATGCACCTTGTCACTCAAACCTAGATTTGAAAGTAACCCCCTCTAAAAGACCATCTTTAACCTAAAGAGCAGCCACTCTGTTACTCAAGCATAGTAATCTTGACATAGCATTGCTACTTTCTGTTGGTTTATCTATTTACTTGTTTTGTAGTTGTTTACTGCCTGTCTTCCCTAATAAAAACATAAACAACCAGATTAGAGAATGTGCCCATCTTACTCGTCATGGTACCCTTGTGTGTAGAAGAACACTGGTGTGTAATAGGACTCAGGAAGCATTTGGTGAACAAATAAATAAATTAGTCAACCAATTTATTTATGAAATTTTGCTCTACCTTTATATGATAATCGTAGTGGATAAAAAATTGTTAATTTCTACTTTTCAACTTAAAAACATGTATTTGGCAGCAAAGATCTCTTTCTTATAATTACATATGATTTTAACAAGTATGGTCAAGTTGTGAAAATTCCTTGGTTCTTTTTTGTGGGGGCTACCTCAAAAAAGTTCCAGAAAGAACTCACAAAAACTACAAACCCTTGCATAAACATATCATGAAAAACTAGTGAGCCTGTAATCTAGGCTTGGGCCTTCATTGAGGCTGTGACCACATCGGTTTAGGAAACTTTCTGATAACATGATATCAGTTATGGAATACAAAATCCTGCCTCTAGAATATTGTTGTATGTGCCCCCAATTGAACAATTTTCTATAATGCAAGGCCAGGACACCTTAACTCTAGAGAATTAAGACTTCATTGATGGCACAGAACAGGTTGAATGACAAGACTGAATATTTGCTTACCAATAAAATGTTTAATTAAAAAAAAGCAACCCTCACTGAAAAGTTAGAAGGCATCCTCCTTAAGGAATACATGCTATCTTCCAATAGGGTTGGAAAAACACTAGGGCTGAGTGAGCCAGATGTCACCCCAATCCATTAGAGTCACAGTCAAGTGACTCTCCCAATTGTTAACTAAAAAGAAGTCTCTGGAGAAAAGGAATAAGTCACTCCTTGAGGAGACCTTATTCAAATATGGATGTATGGCAAAGAAGCAATGCAAGAGCTTATGAGAACAGAGATCCATCCAAGCTGGGCAAAGGTAATGTTTTCAAGAAAGTCAGTAAGCTAGGAGCAAGAGCACCAGAGGTGGGTTCACGCCCAGGCTGCACATGACCCCAGGAAACCTCAAAGGGAAGCATCAGGGCACTGATGTTGACATAGCTGTCACAAACAGGGTAAAAAAAAAAAAAAAAAAAAAGGATAAAAGGTGAAATATCGATAAGCAGAAATAGCCAAGGTTATTTATTTCCCAGTTATGTTGTGAAAAATTCCAGCATATAAGAGGTAAACCACACACAATTTTCACAATTAGAGCTTCTTTTGTTACAAATCCACTCCATAATATTTGATCACATTGACAGTTCTTGGCTTAACTAAAATTATTTTTGTCTGAACTTATATGTACCTATCAGCATATGCTGAAATGTTTGTTGATCTCCTTAATTCCCTGCATTCATTAGTATTCTCCCTTTTCTTGTTCTGTGTTATATATAATGACATTGAAAACCACTCCTGTTCAATCAACCAATATTTACTCCTTCTAAAAATATTAATCACAGGTGTCTTCCAAATCAAAGCAACCAACATGTACGGTAATTGGTTTTAAGATATAAGTAAGACAGCAACGCTGTGCCCGAGAAGAATAAATAGCTCACCAAATTCCCCTGTGCATAGTATGTATATTCCATTTATTGAGTAAGAGACTCTCTGTTGCCTCTACTGTCTTTAGTGTTCAAACAAGGTTTCTAAGGTGGGAGAAACTACTAAACAAGATAATCAGGTTTTAGGTTTAAAGAATAACCTAAATCCTTCTCATTCTTCTGGCAGATTTTAGCAAGGAATTCAGTAATAATTACTAACTTTGGAAAGCCTGCCACAGGGAGATGAGTCTAGATTGCTTTATTAAAATAATCCAATCTTCTTTCTCAAAATACCCACATTACTCTATTACAGGAGGAAAGAACCTGAAAAAGGCATTAAAGGAAGGGAAGGAAATTCACATTTACCTAGGCTTATTATGCTCTGTTAGTAAGGTGACAATAAGCCCTGATTTGCCTGGCACAAATCTGTTCTATACCTGTTGTCCCAATGCAATTATTAATAGTACTGTCCCTTTTTGCTCTCAGAAATGTTGCAATTTAGGCAGTAAGTTATATGGTTACCCTGTGTGTTATATAGCAAGCACTATGTTCATGATGGATCCATAGATCAAAAGAGAGAGAGTAGGGAGAAAGAGAGAGTAGAGAGAAAAATCTTTCTTTCTACCCTGCTCTGTTCCCCAGAGCAGACTGGTATGAGACTTGGCCAATCAGAGGCAGTAGCAGGCAATGGGAGAGTGGGAATAAAGAGAAGTCAGGATATTTATTTCTTAATCTCACTCCCTGCCTGGCTATGGTCTAGCTATATCCCTCTACCACAGGCCACAGCTTCAGATGCCTCTCTCCTACAGCACAATGCTATCTCTGGGTTCTGCAAACTCTACTCTCCTCATTCCTTCAGAACTAGGTATAGCAATGTCTCCCCGCTGTTGCTAGCCCCAGGATGCTTCATAAGACTGGGTGTAGATATCCTTTAACCTTGTAAAATAGTCTCTTCCCTCATTTCCCCATTAGAGTGTACCCTGTATTTTCCTCTAGGAAGCTGACTGGGAGAATGTTTTTCTCTCACTCTTCCTCTACGCAGAAATCCTATGTGATAGAAAGCACATGGATTTTACCTGAAAAAAACAAATATATATATATATGGCTCAGAAAGCTACTTTATTTTTCCAGCTAGTGCATGATAAAAGAGATTCAAATCTGGGTGCCCCTGATTCTGAAAGCTCTGGGTTATCTTCCTATATCAAGTTAGTCAAGCTATGTACTCCCTTCCTAGATTAGACAATGAAGGATTCAATAAGCTCTTTGCAATTCAATGATATATAAACATATACTTATTCAACAAATACTTTTTTAAAAAGTGACCAGTATAAATTAGGTAATGTGCTAATTGGGGAAAGCACTAGAAGAAGTCAAAAGAAAGGCCATGGGGAAAAAAAAGGTACCCTGAACTATTAACTGAGGTCAGTTTTAAAATGTGACAGTACAGCAGACAAGAGCTTCTTTAGAAGGATGTGCCTGAAGCAATAATCCAGTTTTTTAATATTTATCAATTACAGTCTGATAAGTTGAAATCTTTGTTGTTAGCTGTGTACTAACAAGGAAAATCTATGTGCAATTTCAACTTAGTTTCTCGGTAAGACTGTCAGATGATGAGCTGGATAAGAGCAGGACCCATAGTTCCCCTTCTCTAGCCTGGGTTCCTTCCATTATAAGAATGACTCATCTCTTGATGAGTGCCAAAGTCTTAAAGTTAAAAGAAGGTAAATCCAGGGGGGGGCCTGGGTAGCTCAGTCGGTTGGGCATCTGACTCTTGTTTTGGCTCAGGTCATGATCTCATGGGTCGTGGGATTGGCCCCACGTCTGGCTCCATGCTCAGCGGGGACTCTGCTCGAAGTTTCTCTTCTTCTGCCCCTCCCCCAACTCTCTCTCTCTCTCTCAAAAAAAAACAAAACATTTATCCAATTTGAACACAATACACTAAGTTCAAATAACACGTATTTTTTTTAAGATTTTATTTATTTATTTGACAGAGAGAGACAGTGAAAGAGGGAACACAAGCAGAGGGAGTGGGAGAGGGAGAAGCAGGCTTCCTGCTGAGCAGGGAGCCCCTTGCAGGGCTCGATCCCAGGACCCTGGAATCATGACCTGAACCAAAGACGGATGCTTAACAAACTGAGCCACCCAGGTGCCCCATAGCACATACTTTCTATCATACCTTTAGCCTGCTGTGCCGGGACCAATGACTTATGACCTTTAACTATACTTCCCAGTTCTCTTAGGAAACTTTGGATTTGAGAAATCTACAGTTGAGTTTGGATTAAGGAGAGGAGAACATGCAAAATAAGAGTGGAAACATCAACTTAGGATATTGTGGTAATTGCAAAAAAATGAGAATCACACTTACTGAGATACATAATAGAAGAAACCACACTGAAAAAGTTGAGTTATCCATAAGATATGCAAAGGAATTTATGACATATAATGAATCATGAGGGTTACACTGGGGTTATTAATTATGTTAATATTATTAAAAAGTTTGTATTTCTATTTTCAAGTTTCTGAATAACTAGTTTTATCCATTTTGAAAACACCAGATCCCAGAGCATCTATCAGCTCAGCATGCTCTATATTTTGAAGATAGCTTTTTACACATAGAGGTCTGCCAAAGTAAGCAGGGGTCCCTATCCAAGATGCCAGGGAGAAACAAGACTAGTGTGCATTTCATTATGAGCACAAAGAGCCACATTAGTTTTCAAACACAGAATCTTTAAATTTCTTGACATAAAAAAGTTAGACTAAGATTCTCTTAACCCACTTATTTGACATCAAGTTAATTATGCACATATTTGTACCTTTTAGGGGAAAAAGGTGACACAGGCCAATGATTCCGATTTCACAGTTGTAGAGAAATGAAATTTCATTTATGTGTGTTAAATCTGACCAACAGGCTTACTTCCAGAAAGAAAGAATTGTCAGAATGTGTCAGCAGAGAGGTACCTGTATCCATAATAAAGATGCTAGCAAATATTGAACATTTACGTGTGTCAGCACTCGACCAGATGAGATACAGATATCACCATATTTCTCCTCAAAAATTTCATCAAGGTTATTGTCTCTATTTCAC
Source organism: Zalophus californianus (assembly GCF_009762305.2). Taxonomy (NCBI): domain Eukaryota; kingdom Metazoa; phylum Chordata; class Mammalia; order Carnivora; family Otariidae; genus Zalophus; species Zalophus californianus. The sequence continues at coordinate 41,481,494 of NC_045606.1, read as the reverse complement.
AAAGGAGAAATGGAGGGTCAATGCAATTATTTCACTTGCCCAAGATCACTTTACTCCTAAGTAGCAATGCCAGTATTTAAACTCACTTCTCCCTGATTTTGCATCCATGTATTTTGAGGGAAAGAAATGCCCAGGGACATAAATTTGACACAAAGAAGAACCATGTTTCTATAGCTAAAAAAAATGAAGCTAAAATGTGTTTCAATACATCATTTTTCCCAACCAAATGTCTTCATGGTGACTTCTGACAAGTTAAAATCAAATGGATAAAATGAATATCACTAGATGTAAAAGTAATCTCCCTCAATATGAAAAGATTTGATGAAACTTGGATTCCCCATCTCCTCATTCTAGCACTCCTCTTCCTTGGAGTTCTTTCCCCTTGTTTTTCCCCTAGCTACATAAGTGCCCCCATTGGCACCTCTGCTGGCACCCTGGCCGCGCTCAATTCTCTAAAATCCACACCTAACCGTATGATCCCAACACACTACCAACCAGCCCTACCTCCTCATAGTTTATCTGTATGGTGTCCTCAGCACCTGAGCACTGATGGGTCACATACTATGAAATCTACCTGAAGAAGCACTAGTGTGAGGGATATTTTAGCATATAGTATAACTTTAAGTCAAAAAGGGGGACTCTTTTTTGAGATGGAGAGACCTTTACTTAGCACTTCCCAAACCATATCATTTTGATAGTGATTTACTTTGTCTTCATGGAATACCTTGCCAAACAGTGCAACTTCTTGCCTGCTTTTTTTTTTTTTAATTTTATTTATTTATCTGAGAGAGAGAGAGAGAGGCAGAGAGAGGCAGAGAGAGAGAGAATGAGCAGGGGAAGGAGCAGAGGCAGGAGGAGAAGCAGACTCTCCCCTGAGCAGGGAACCCGATGGGGGACTCGCTGGATCCTGGGACTCCGGGATCATGACCTGAGCGGAAGGCAGACACTTAACTGACTGAGCTACCCAGGTGCCCCCCCTTTTTTCTTTCAAACAAATTTTATAGGCAGCAAAATCAGAATAATATGTTTACCATAACTTGTAAGTCAGGATAAAGTGCAGCGTTTTGGGCCATAAGTACAATAATGATGTGAATGACATAAGTAAGCTCAAGTTTATCATAAAATTAAGTTGCATGTGGTATTCCTGACACAGCAGCGTTCCCATAATTCTCTTCTCTTCTTTTATTTAACAAGATTAAAGGAAGGTAAATGAGAGAAATGAGTTTAAACACTAAAGGCAGGTAATGCCACTTGTCCTTTTGCCATTAGCACATTCATGGGGCTAACCGTCTTTGCTTTTCCTCTTACTTATCAGAGAAGGAATCCAATTCTCATATGAGCAATTGCATAAAGAAATTATACTTTTTCTATGTGCGTATGACCATCTCTTCTGCCAGATCTCTCCAATGGTCCTACGATACAGCCAGGCACTTTTCTAATATTATTTTCCCAAAGGTCATATCCAAGTGTAGCAAATACACCTGATATTTTCTACATTATTTGCATGTAATTTGCTTATGCCTAAACAGACTGTGATTTTGAAGAGCAGAAATCCAATTTAAATTTTCCTGACCTACCACAGTGAATGATAACTGCGCTTTCTGAATTTTGACAGCAGCACAGAATTTTCATTAGATGTAAGTAGAAAACACCAAACACTTGAGGAATGAAACACATTCTAAATGCAAACTAGAAGCAGGAAGCTTGTAGGCATAAAATATCAGGCGTTTTCACTAAACTTAACATAATACCTAACAAGGAGCTTTAGAAGCATCTAAACAAATACTTAATTAAACAATGGCTCTTCTTGATTGAGTTGGGAGAGAGTAAAGGGTCCATTATTTATTTTAAGAAGCCAGGAATACCTCACTACTTCTAACATATCCTATTAAAAAACAACTCCTTTGGTTTAGGATTATATGAGCTGTTAAAAGCAAATAAGCTTGATAAAGGAAACCCACTGAGAGTTACCAGCTTATTAAACCTTTTTGTGAATGAGTTTAATGGAGCATTACCAAAGCACAGGATTTGAAGGAAACAGGCAAAAACTGCTTCTGAGAGAAAACCCAGGGCCACTGGCCAGAGAGGGAAGGGACAAGAGAGAAGGCTACGGAACCAGAAGTTAAAGTTCCCCCCTTCAGTCCTGCCCAGAACAAGCCCCAAATACACTTAATGCTGTTAGACATAGCAACGTAGTGAATTTCAGTCTTTTAAAACTCACATTCTAGATCACCTGCACTCCAAATCAAATCCACTTACTAGTTTTGTTGGAAGATATTTAAACAACATAGCAAATACATGCCATGGAAGATTCAAATGTCACTGAGGGGGTGAAATTAACAGATTTCAAAGAGGTAGGTAAAATGGTTCCAAAGGAATATAACAAACAGCATAGGAGACATTGGATATTGAAAGAAGTGATTTGGAATTTTCTTCTCACGGTGACAAAAGTAGGTTTTAAAATGTAATTAATGATCGGGTTTGGTTTGTTCTTTAAAGTGAAACTTCTTCAAACACCTGCAATCTCTTCGCACAGTCACAGATCTGTAAGTATGCTAGGTTGTTAGACAAAAACGAAGCTCTGAACACCCAGGGTCTCCAGTGCTTCTTACTAGGAGGCCTAGATTTTCTCTTGTATTGTGAGCAACAGTCTCTTTTTCCAACATACAAACCATCTTGGGACATACTGAAGGGATGAGATTAAGAATTAATAAAATCAGACTATAGCCTGAGAGAAAACAGTCAAGAAAGTAGAAAGACTGAACCTAACCTTTGGCACCCCAGTCTTACATATCAAAGGCCAAGTTTCAAAGCCAGGATACCAGTTAAATGTCTTCCTGAAAATAAGTCCAGGTATGAGGAAACATAGACACACTATCGTGGTGATCACAGCTAATGGCAAAGGTGTCCTGAAGGCAGAAATAAGAAATTAACAAGCCCAGAAATGGCCTGATCTGTAGGAAATTGCTTCCTGAAAAGCCAAACCCGTGAGCCTCACTAGAGGCACTTCACCATTACTAATCCAGCCCATGTTTTCAGCTCATTTCCCAGGGATCTCCTTGACATGTCTGGTACACCAAGCTAAATTATTCACTGTTCTCTAAATATGATCCAGTTCTTTCATCTCTCTGTGCTTGAAAGGCTGCTCCCCACCAAATTTCTACATCCAAACCTATCTGAACTTTAGGCTGTGACTCACATGCCATCTCTATAAATATGAATCACACCAGAAATAAGCTCTCTTAGCTGAATTCTTAGGATAATCATTATTTTCTACCACAGTGTTTCTTCTTTTCTAGAACACTGTACATTTCTCATTATCTCTATTAATATTTAATAAATTCCTTTGGAGTAGATTTTTCATACTAAGTATCACAGTGTCTTGCACACAATACATGTCAATAAATATTTGTTAAATGAATGAATGACAAGTTCGGACAGTCTATAGGAAGAAAAGAGATCAAGGAGCTGGGAAAAAACAGCTTGTCGTTTTTTTCTAATTAAAAGAGCTTTAAGGATTTAGGGAATAAAAAGGCAAATCCAGAAATGATCTTGTTAGTTGTAGCCTCTTACTGGAAGAATATAAACTGTATTGATGCATTTTTTTTCTGCCAACCGCTATAATACTGCAGTCATCTGACCCATTTCTGTCTGAGAATCCTAAATTGCAATGACAAATATCATAGAATATTAGATCTGGGAAAACTTTGGACATGTAGCCCCGCTCCTTACTTCAGGGACACTGGGTTGGTAACTGACTGAGGAGTAGAGCCCAGATTCCTTGACTTGAAATCAAGAGCTCTTTTTGCTCTAACAAGCTGCCTCATGGTAAATCCATCTTTTCTGATGTCTGAAAATATTCAACATCACATTCTAATGACTTGAACTGTAAAAAGGTTAACAGGGTGTGCATTCCTTCAAATGGCATATTTTGTGCTACATTTCTGAAGAGGCATCACTCATCCTTTATAAATGCTACGATGATTTCTTCTGACTACTGGTCAATGCTTCTATTTCTTCCTGCCCAGAGTCTAGTTGGTGGGTACTCATTTCCATTAAGCACTGGGGCATGAGATTATGTTTCAATTTTGTATCTGTGTGTTGATCCCACTGACGTTTATTTCAAATGAAAATTTGTTTCCAATGGCATAAGAGTATAAGGGTAGGAAAGGAAAGCCTTGCCTCTTATTTTTATGATCTCTATATAGACTAAAGACATTTGCTAAAGTGAAAGTAATCTCATAAGTATTCCAAAGTCTTATTAAACACTGAAATTTAAATATCGAATCACTTTGTTAGTACTGTAAAGAATTTCCAGAGGAATGTAACCCCAAATCCAGTTGCATATCAGAATCTTACAGGATTCTTTTTAAAAACACAGATTCTGGGGTGCCTGGATGGCTCAGTCAGTTAAAGGTCCAACTCTTGATTTTTGGCTCAGGTCTAGATCTCACGGTCCTAGGATCAAGCCCCACATCGGGCTCTGCACTGGACATAGAGTCTTCTTGGGAATCTCTCTCTCCCTTTCTCTCTGCCCCTTTCCCCACTCACGCTATCTCTCACTAAAATAAATAAATAAAATCTTATAAATAAATAAATAAATAAATAAATAAATAAATAAATAACACAGATTCCTGATCTCAACTAAAACCGATAAAGTCAGAATGCATCTCCTAACCACCAACCTAGGAACCTGATTCCAAGGAGCTTCTGATGCATAGTTAGGTTAGGGAATTGCTACTCCAAAGACCTGCACCCCTTATAGAAGTCTGAATTTTCTTCCCACCTGTGCATTTCCACTCAGATTTTGCTCTCGTTGCACCGGCCACCTTGGCTGGGAGCTGCGCATTCTCACATTCCCACCCCAAGTATCCAAGTGGATTTAATATCCCTGTGTTTGGTTTAGGCCTTAGACTCCGACCTCTGCCTCTCCCCAGGATCCTGAGCAACCACACTCCATCCTCATTACCTGCTCTGCCCCTTGCCACCCTTTCAATAAGGTAGGCTCAGCCAAGTCTACGGCTGAAGGTGATCATCACCATTACTCCAGGACTCATCCGAATGAGCCTTCTGCTGGCCTAATCACCCGTCACTCCCACTCTCCCCCTCCTGCGTCTTCCCTCTGGCTCCTGATAACTATCTCCAGGATTCTTCCTGGTTTGGGATATCAACTTTCAGGTTTCTGGAAAAGGCACATAGCTTCTACCAGTCTCACTGCAATGAATGAAGCACATAGCTAGATGAGCTCCTCCAGCCTCCCAGTGTAGGAGATTGAGCAAAAGTGGGTGGGGTGGACAAAACAGGGAATGTCTCCAAGCCATCCAGGACCCAGCATGACACAGTACTGATGTTTCTTAAGGATTGCAACCTCCCTGAAGTAACAATCACAAACTTCTTAACCTAGTAAGATAATTAAGGTTGCATGTTTCCATAAATCTAAAATCCTTAGACATGACCGCTAATACGGAAGAAATGCCTCATCTCACGGAATTGCCCTTCACAAGCCACATCCCTCTCAGAAGTCCTGTGACCTTACTGTCTAGTCATGGAGACTCATGGTCTGCTGATCCAGTGGAGGTGAGGACAATGGCATTACCCAGCCTGAGGAGCTTTCCCCACTCTGAGTAGTTTATTAAATGTCATATTAAAGCATATGTCATACATATACATTATAACAAATATGAGGTCCCTTTGATCTTTGGGAAGCTAAAGTAATTCACATCACTGGTAAAGTTATCTCAAAATATCTCAAAATCATTTAATTTTCACAGAAAGAAATACAAATCCATTCTAGTTGAAATTTGGTATTTCTGGATCATATTATCACCTTGATCACAAAATATGTATTTATTCACAAAAGGTGGTATGATATGATAGAAAGAGTGCAAACCTAAAAGGACTGCGTTATTATTATTATTATTAATTATTATTCTGAAACTAAGTGACTTGGAAAGGCCACTTAATTCTCCCACAAATACCTATTTATCTAACAACCTAATATGTGATACAATAAGAAATATATGCTTTTTCTTCATCCCTGGTTCCTGGCAGAGAGCTCCTCATACCCTTAGGATTTCCTGAATGATAGAGGGGATAGGAGTCTTCTGTTATTCATAGCCCAAGTCCTTTTCAACAATACCTGAGTCTGTATTATTGCGGTGACTTTTGGAGGATGAAGGCTGATTGCCAGAGAAACCAACCAAATGATTAGGGGGTTAGACCCTTCAGCACCTCCTAGACTCCCCAGGACAGGAGAGGGCCTGCCCATCATCAATGGCCAATGATTTAATCAATCACGTCTATGTAATGGAAATTCCACAAAAACCCTAAACAAAGGGATTCAGAAACCTACCAGGTTGATAAATACATGGAGGATTTCAGGAGAGAGCATGGAGGCTCTGCACCCCTTCCCTATACTTTGTCCTATGCTTCTCTTCCACTTGGCCATTCCTGAGTTGTATCCCTTTTCATAAACCAAAAATAGTAAGGATAGCACTTTCCCTAAGTTCTATGAGCCATTATAGCAAACTAACTAGGCTGAAGAGGGGATTATGGAAACTCTTGATTTACAGCTTGTTGATTAGAAGTATGGGTGACAACCTGGGGCTTGCCACAGGCATCTGACATGGGGCTCAGTCTTGTAGGACTGAACCCTTGGCCTGTGGAGCCTGTGCTAACTCCAGGTACTTTGTGTCAGAATTGCAATGTGTCAAAAACTCAGAGGTGTTGAGAGTAGAGAAAGAGGGTTTTGTTTTGTTTTGTTTTGTTTTGTTTGCTAATATAAAGGGATGGACAGGGAGAGCAAAATCTGTAAGACAAGCACTATACATTAGAGCCATCTCTGTTACTAACCAGCTGTGTGACTCTGAGCAACCCACTTTACCTCTCTGAACCCTAGTTTACTTACCTGTAAAACAAAGGATTGAACTAGATAGATACTCTCTTCAGGCAGTCCCAGTTGAAGTATTCATAAGGTTTTCTGATAGCTTCATATCACTGTGATCCTTTCCCAGCACGAACATTCCATTAATAGAAATTTCCCTCATGGATTATGTGGGAGCTGTTTTAGCACTTCTTTGCTTATAAAAGATGCTGATAGCAGGTATTTTCAAATGAAGCTACATCATTAAAAGTGGCAGCTCCAGGTGTTACATTCATATGAATAACTCTTACAATGATCTCTTGTATCACGTGAATCCCTTGCTTTGATTATTGCATGATAATTCTACAATTTCCTTAGTCACTACTAAGTCTCTTGACAAAGTACTTCACTTTTGAAATGTACCTACACCATCTTCCTAATTCTATCAGGAACATATTTTTGTTTTTGTTTGGTTTTAAAATGCTTTCCTGTCATCAAATGAGTTTTACTTAAGCGTCTGTGTACACTACCTAGAATTTGCTCTTGAATTATTTGGAAAAATCATCTATAAGACGTGAAACTTGGTATGTGCAATGCAATTGGCAATCTTAGATTATACTGTTTGGAGGAACAAACTCCCTATTTCTGTAACTTTAGCTGTGGCTGACCACCTGATGTCACACAGCCCATGTATTTTCCACTCACGATGCTCTCTGCACATGACGTTCCCTCCATCTGAAAAAAACTCTCCCTCCCCCCGACTTCACCACCTACATACCCTTATCATGTTTAATACATCTCCAAATCCCCAGTACCTGTCATAGGACCTTCTGCGTGAAATGTTTGAACTGAATTTTGTACAATTACCAACATAGACAAACCCACAAGTGGTGCTGAATGAAAGATTTCTCACGCTAATGATTGTAACCACACCATGAATGATTACAACCCCATGTCTGAAAAAATAACAGATTTTCAAATAGCTGAATTAGCTTAAATCTTAATGAAGAGACTGTAACAAATAGAGCATGATTATGTCCACAAAAAAACAATCCTTCACCCAATTCTGAGGCATCTGATCAAATATATACTTACTTTAACCAAAGGACTTTCAACTTACACCAAAAATAATAAGAATTAATTTATGACAAATAAAAATTAAGGGAGAAAACTGAAAACAAGACTAAAATCTAATAACAATTCTTCTGTGACTGAAGTATCTCTTACCTTACCTGATAATGGTTTCTCAATTAAGCACATTAAATTGATTAAGATAAAATTCTGGCCAATATATGATATATACAAAGATAAATAAAATGCAGGTTCTATTTCATAAAGATTTCTAGTACCTTGAAAATATATTTGTCGAGTCTATAAAGGTGAAAATTGTAGTGAAATACACCGAAATGTAAATATCTCTTAACGTGTTAGGGGACACTGCGATATCATGGTGAGTTGAGTAAAGGAAAGATAAATCTAGAAAAGGGAACCAAATTACAGCAGGAGAGGACAATAAGAAAGAAATAGATGTAATTCTAGAATCCCAGCAACTCTGCAGTGGGGCCACTCTAAATAAAGACAATGACAACAACAAAACAAGAAAATTATTTATTACAAGTAGTTCATGTGCAGACCACAAACCCAGAGGCAGCGGTGGCAGTACGCAGTTGCAAATGGCAGAGGCAGCAACCAGTGCAATGTGACCCACTACCCAGCAGGAGGCCCCGTGGAACCCGGGAGAGTCTGTGATTCAGCCAGAGCAGAGGGATGAGAGCAATAAGAGATGGCAATCCAGGGGCCATCCCTGTCCCTGAACATGAACAGAGCTGCCCACTGGTGCAAGCAGCTCCAGTGCAGACTTCAGTAAGCAACAGTGGGGGGCAGTTCTGATGCAACTGGAGAAAAACCACAATGAAAAGCAGAGACCGCTTATGAGAAACTCCCAGACTCCCAAAGATATTCTGGAACCTGGGAAGGTATCTCAGAGAAGCAAAAAAGCAAAATCGAAGGTCCTAAGCAGAATACAGGAAAAGGAAATGTTTCTCTACTCAGGGGGAGGGATGTGAACTCAGACTTTGGCAATTAGACCAAGCAACCAGTGGTGGGTTTCAGTGAGCCTTCGGTGTAACTGCCAGCATAACTTTCGCATGCATCCACAACCTGGTGAGCCCTGTGTTTCCTTGGGCTACTAGACAACAATACCAGCAATCTACGAAACTTAGGAAATCACCTCTGTAGAGAGTGTTTGAAATAAGGATAAATCCTGTTCAACAGAGGATCTCAGAAATTTCCTCCAATTCCACTTACTCTCCTACAATATTATTCTTCATTTTTCATTAGAGCCATATAAAATCGAGATGCTTGTATTTTCTGATGCTAAGGATTATTTTTTATAACCTAATATAAACTATAACTGTTCTGCACTAATTCTTTGGGCAACTGATTGGTACTATTATCACACTGATGACATAATAAACTGGACTGAGAGTTCATTTTACTGATTCATTTTATAAGTTTCAAATAAACCTTAATTAATATATTGCCTGGAAAAATGCATGGTTTTATTATCAATACAAATTATCTTGTTTTCATAGCTAAATTTATCTTTGATTTTCTTGTTCTAAATTAAATATATTTGAGCACTTCAGTGTGAGGTCTTGTTTCTCTGGAAACCAAGAATAGGGAGATAGGTTTATCTCTTCCTTTTTCCATTTCACAATTATGGGATGGGCTCCATATGGCCTGAAGCTTTTGTCAGACTTCACATTCTAATACCTTGATCATCTGGTTCTGTGCTATCATAGTTCTTCTTTTCCTCTCTGGGGAACTTCAAGTCTGTTGCTGGCATCTGTCCCCTGCTTTTCCCTGCAAATGTCTTAGCAAATAATTCATCTAATATCTACTGTTCCTATGAACAAACTAGCACTTTCTCTTTGGTCTGCCATTTCTTAAATGTACTTCTAAATGTCTTTTCATATCTTATCTTAAAAAGCTATGCAGTTTCCATATTAACACTCCAATAACCTCCTATTAAATGGAATCCAACTAAGACATTTACTTTCTCAAGAATCAAAAATTCTGACAAATATAATAACTTTAGAAAATTTTTAGTTTTGGTTTTGTTCCCTAATCCTGCCATCATCAATGTGGTTAAATGTAGCCTATGGAGTTTTTTCAAAAAAATCGACCCTTCCTAATTGTTCTCTTAGTTTCATTAAGTCTCAACACCAGATTAGGAAAAATAAAGTACATCTATAAATTTAGTGCTCTCCTGTTGTCAAGACAACTCTGATCTATCAGGGCACTGCAGATGAATACCACATTCAAACTGTAACACTTTTGGAGACTACAAGTTAAATGAGGCTCTTGAAATAAACAAAATATAAACATCCAATATTTGCTCAAAACCATACATTTACACCAGGGTTAGCTTTTCTGCACTGATCCTTACACTTAAGAATAATAAGTAAACATTTTTGGTTCAGAGCCTTTTTTCCCCATAATCACTTTGGTTGGCTTTTTTCCAGTTTTTGGTAAATAATGAGATTTGAAACAACAGAGTATAAAACTACACGTTTGCTTCTGGCCTTTAAGTCCCATGTCATAAAGTATTAGATTTGTTGAAATTGATACTCTTGTACCCAGCTAAGCAACTAACCGGTATGTCAGAAGCACTGGGAACCATATAGATACAGCCAAGCTCTATATAGATAAATACGCAACTCCTTGAAACCTTGAGTCACCAGCCATCAATTATTTTTTAGTAATGTAAATGAATATATTCAGAATTTCCTCTATATATCATGCATTTCCCTGTATAATATTTTAAAGATGACTAGTGTATTCCAATAATATACAGACAAAAAGACCTTTTTGTCCAAAAGGTCTTTTCCAACATTTTTTTTTTCCTAGCTAGAATAAAAATCACAAGTGTGTAGGTGAAGACTGATTTGGGGCTCTCAGGTGGATCACTCTGCAAATGACTTCAGTTCACTGCTACATATTTTAGCTCACACACTCCAACTAAAGTACAGAGGTCCAGAACTCTGTCTTTTGTTCTGATGGAATATTTTCAACAAAACTCAAACAATATTTTAAGCTAGTTCTTTTGTGCTTTAACACAGTAGAAGCTTAGGATAACATGCATTTTAAGAGAGTCATAATCCTTTTTGGTTATTCAATCTATAACACTCTTTCTCAAGGCCGTATGCAAAGTATAGAAGAACTGCTTTGAAACGTTAATACCCAATAAAACTTTACACATTTTTTTAACTAGCACAAATATTAGTTAAAAATCTGTGTCAGTGCAACACTGACCACAACAGTTAAATTGTTAAATCGATTAGAAAAATATCTAAGACTGTGCCTGCAATTGTAAGGCCCAGCCCTGGAGGTTGATTAGTTTACACAGCCAAGCAGCACAGAAATCTTTTGTTAATTAGAAGTAGATGGAGCCAAGAGTGGGAGGCAATGAGTGACAAAAAAGAGATTAGATGGAAATGTGTGTCCTTGATTAGAGTTGAACTGACTAATTTACTGGAAGCCATTTAAACCTTATTAATGACCTTTAAGATATAGGAAAGAGACCCATCCATGGTTGTCTACATAAGTCCTTCATATTTTTGTATTCAATCCCCTTTTTAGGGAATGTACCTCCCCCTCCCCCTCCTTTAGCTGGATAACTTCAGAAGGCTCCATAGATGACCCATCACCCTCACATGCCCACGTGCTCCCCTAGCATCTCGTCCTCATTACGCTGTACTGAAGTCATTCGTTGGTTCTGCAGTGACCAGTGAGCAATGTGGAAGCAGAGGCTGTATTCTCTATCTACAATCCCAATGGCTGGCTCAGTTGCTGACACACTGTACATGTTCAACATCTGATTGCCGAATGAATGAATGAATGAATGAATCTTCAACTTTAGGAAGGGAGCAAGAATTGCAAGGAAGTTTTAATCAGGAAAAGGGAGACAGCACATTATCTACTGATTCTCGTCCCTAACTAGAAGGGGCCTAGTAGGACCCAAAGTTTTTCAATACATGTTGTATGTCAGGCCATTGCCTGTCATCTAGGCTTTTTGAAGGAAGTATTCTCAGTGCCATTTTAGAGATGAAGAAAACTTACCAAGAGAGTTAAGTAACTTCCCCAATGTTACAGTAACCAAATGGAAGATCTGGAATTTGCGTCTAGGTCTCCCTGACTCCGGAGTTCCTATTTCCTCCGCTATGCCCAAGACCAGGAAGATTTAGCCTACCTTTGCTTTGCTCTATTTTAGGACTTACCCAAGCAGACCATGTCCAAAAAACGCTGTCAGCAATGGTAGGAAAAAAGTCAGGGCTGCTCTGTCACTAAGTTGGCTTAGAAAAATCACATATTTCATCTGGAGCTGAAAATACTGGTAGGGGCTTGGCTATGAGATACCCCTTGAAATACTGGCATCAGTTTCTAGGTCAGTTGTTCCTGATGAGCACTGGCCCATACCTCATCAGAGTTGACGCCTGGAATCTCATTAGTTGCATCCCTTCTGTGATAGGCCTCCAGAGAGCATGATTTACTCTTTGGTGCATGCTGCTGGCTGTCAGCATGATTCACCCAAAATTGACAAGAACCTGCTTCATTAACGCAGCTACAATCCCACCTCCCTGTCACTATGGTCACATTTTACCAGTTTGTCTACTGATCAGTTTCTTATGTGCTTCTCATCTCTGGCCTTCTGCTTTTTTGAAAGCCCAGGGCCCCGAATTCCTTTAGAGTGAGTTTACTGCTCTTTCTGCTCCCAAAGCTTTGCTTGTCAAGCCTCAGACCTTCAGTGGCTCTTCATCCGAACATACCCTTGTTTCTTAATAGAGATTGATTTACAAGAATGGACTTTATTTTTAAATATGATACATTTTCTGAACATACCAAAATATAGAAAAGGTCCACAGGGTGGCATAACAGCAATCCTCTCAGGAAATGAATATAAATTCAGAGAGACAAAGTGACACAATGAAGAATCAAGAAATTCCCCCACGCACTCAGTGTGTGTCTTAGGCAAGTCACAAAATCTTTCTACTCTCCAGTTTTCCCATTTGTACAATAGAAATATTAGTATCTGCCTTGCAGATTTGCAGAAAGGATTGAATTGAGCGTGTGTGTGTATGGTGTGTGTACCAGGGACTTAGAGTTACATCTTACAACAAAATAGAAGTGTGATTCTTGTTTTCACAATAGATTTATACCTCCTTGAAAAAAAATCATTTTTTTAAATGTAGGCACAACCCAATACTGATAGATTCTTACTCTGCCATATGGAGTAGCTCTCCCAACTACAGCTCTCTATAACGTCTTTGTCAATGAATAAATAAAGTACTGATAATATTAATCTCCTTATTTTAGGCTCAATTAGTGGCCTTTTCTAATCTTTGAAGATATTCAGTGTTTAATCAACGTTAGCTATAAAACAATTCTGGGAAGGTTACCAAACATAATCATTTTCAAGTAGCACTATCATCCTATAGCTACTACTAATAACAATAACAATAGCAGCTAATAAATATAAAAAACTTATTGTTTGTCAAGCACTGCTATAATCCCTTTACATGTATTAACTCCGTTAATTATCATGCATGCACACAAACTATATTGCATGGAACGATTATAATCTCAAATTTATACATGAAAGCATGAAGTACAAAGCAGTTAGGTAGCCTGCTTACAGTAATAGAGCTACCAACTGAGGAACCTGGAATACAAAGCCTGACACTCAGCTCCAGGACTCATGGTCCTAACCACATGCTACACAGCTTCCCTAACGTGGAACGTGGAAAACACCACAGGCAAAACTGATACTTGGCTTTTACAAAAAAAAAAAAAAAAAAAAAAACAACAAAAAAAAAACCATACAACTTCAACCTACACTTGCATTTTTAAGAATATGTCCAAAAGATTTTTCTCCATGGAGGACTCCAATTCAGGAAGATTTATTGATTACCAGAAGGCATCAAATTATATTTGAGAACTTAATGCTATTGTATTTATTTGTTTTAAAATATATATCTCAATTGAAACTATGTTAATAATGCTTGTTTTTTTATTTTTGGCTATCTCTTTCAAACATCTTTTGCTTTTATTTACCATATATTTATTTTTCGATAGCCAATTTGTATCCCTCTTATCAGGCTTAAAATAATTATGTTCAAATTGGCAGTAATATTCTGACACAACATATGAAAATAGAACAATAATGCCTAATAATTATTGAGCATTCATTCCGTGTCAGCAACTATTCTGAGGTGTTTTCCAGATACCACCTCATGTTCGTATCAACTTTGAGAGGTGAAAGTTATTCCAGGGTTTTCACAGGAGGAATTGGAACTTGACAAAGGCAAGCCCTATGCTCTGTGGCAAAGCAAGACACAAACCCAAGAAAGTCTGATACCACCCAATCCCTGCACTTTTCACTCTGCCACCTGCCTCTTCCCTTAACAGTATACAAGGGAAAGAACCGGTGGTGGGGCTCGGAAAAGTAACACGGAAAGAGATAGCAGAGAGGACCATGGGACATGAAAGGAACAAAATCCTCAGTGTTGGAAAGAGAAAAAAGACCCCTCTTGTAACCCACAGCAGTTAGCACGTAATGGTGGTGTCATGTCTTCACACATAAAGTTGATGACTTAGGTCACCTTTATGAAACAATGTTTCTTCCCCGACTTTGGTCTTCACTTTTTATTTCTTTAAAATACAAACCTCTTTTACTAATTGCCTCAACCATCACAACAGCTGAGCTGTACAGAGATTAGAAAGCAATTGGACAAGACAATTTTGAATTTCTCTTTCAAGTTCTTTTCTAAAGAGACAACAGAATGTTTACACTTATTATTTCTTTTATCCTTAAACACCCTCTTCAGAAATGGTGAAAGAATTAAGATTTACGCAGTAAGTTTATGACAGAGCAAGTACCAGACCTATTTTCCTGAACAGGAGTGCTTTCCTGAAACAAATTTATCTAAGACATTAGAACTATTCAAAATGAGACCCAGAATGACCTAGAATGACATCACAGAATCGTTCCTTCACTGCAGAGAAGAGATTCATTAAGAACTCCAGGAATATAAATAGCTATTCTGTTTTTAAAGGCCTTAATTGGAGGTAATTATACGACCTTCCACAGTCCCACATTCCAATGCTCTAAAATATTTTCTCCCTGAAACTGAGGGAAAGCATCGGTATTTTCATTCTTTCTGGCAAATATATGAGAGAGAGTCCCTGAAGCCAAACTTTATATTGGCAATCAGAAAAGTGCTTTCAGAATACTCAGGCACATATCTGTCCAAGAAAGCTTCAATGGCTGAAGACAGCTGGGTGCTTAATATGATAAAATCCTTAGTCAAACATATGGTCTTCTCCACATGAAAGTACTTTCCTATAATAGCTCTCCCAGTTTTTTTTCTTTTTCACATAGAAATCACACTGTTTATTTAAGTAACACAACACATGTAAATAGTAGGTGCTATTTATTTAACATTTGCCAGAAATATTTTTTGCTCTTATAATGAGGGATCTAAAACATGTACATCCTTTATTAGAGCTGAATGACACATACCTGGAGTGCCTGAAATGACTTTGTCCATGGACCATGGTAGGCTGATGTTTTAGGGATTTCTTGTTAAAGAGCATGATGATGATTCAGGGAGATGGACATACCACAGGCAGGTCAGACCATGCCAGAGGTACCATCAGTTTGGGCACACCTACCACACTATATATTGATCTCAAGGAGCGGAAAGCAATCCCAGGAGGGGTGCACATAGTAAATGACCTTATAGGTCAGAAATCCCTGGAGAAACAGGAACAGAGGCTCCCCTGTCTCCATCTTCCTATGTTGAAAAAGAAACCTCTTCTATGATACAGGTATTTCAAGTATCAAAAAGTTGTTCAAATGCTTTAATATTGTGATATATTACATATCAGGCCCTGTTTTGTCACTGACTTTCATTTATAAGACTACTTTATTTATTTTTAATTGAGGACATCAGGCAGCCTAAAGGTGAAGTGAACAGAAGTAATGTTCAATTGAAACCATGAAGGATGAATTCCAGTGGGAAGGGAAGGAGGAAAAAGAAAGGGCACAGATACCTGGTAGAAAAGATGAATGAGAATGAGTTTACGTGAGAAGCTTTGCACTGGCCAATTCAACAAAAGAAATCTGGAAGTCACATTAAGTCCTGAACTTGGATTAGTGAAGTTCAATCTTATATGAGCTTAGATAAGTCCAATTTGGTTTTAAACATTGGTTTTAGGGTAGAAATTTTTAGCAAGAAAAAAGGTGATAGAACTTGTGAGAGATTTCAAGACTGAAAATGTAGATGTAAGAAAAGTGAATTTTCCAGAGAAGGGCCTATTGAAATAAGAAAGCCAAGGACACTGCCTTGAGGACCACCTACGTTTAGGGACAGCAAGAGGAATGAAAAGTCAGAGTGAAAGAAAGATCAAAGGCAGAAGGAAGTTCATCTCAGAAGATGGAGCAGCCATTCCAAATGCCAGATGTCACTGCTAACTCTGAAGAAAGCAGTTCCAGTACTTGTTTATAACGAAAAACATTCTAAATTCCTAACAACCAAAGACTGAGTCCTGAAGCTACAGCACACACAAAGTACTAAACAACCATTTAAAATCACATTTTCAAATAATAAATGAGCTGAGAAAGTTCCATGCTATAGAGACATGCAAAAAGTATAATATCTATTAATACTGAGACAATTTCACAACAGTATATATATTTTTCTCTATATATCATAGTGTACATGCATATATGAATATATGCTTGCATATATTACATATATCTATAAACACCCTTACATTCATAGGCATATATACATAACTACAGATAAAAACTAAAAAAATTATTGTTAACATGTTAAGATGAAATGTTATCAAATATTAGCTGTGAGTATATCCATCTCTGGAGAATGATTAAAGGGGTTGTTGTCTTTTTTCTTTTTTATATCTTTCCAAGTTTCTAATGAATAGATATCATGTTAAAAAACAGAAAGAATACAGTAAATGCCCATCAAGGCAAGGGAGAAGCAATTTCAAATGAACAGTGGGATATAACCAATTGCAAGAGCTTAGGGAGTGAGCAGTTAAGGTGTATGTGAAGTAAATGTATTCTTTTCACAAGTTTAGCAATGGAAGGTGGAAGGAAAAAGGGCAGGTGTCCCAGGGGGCACCAGGAAAGAAGGTTTTCTTGGTCCTGACAGTGTTAGAGGAGACAGCGGAGAGGAAGAGAAAAGAGAGAATTCCTTGAGGGAGGAGATGGAATGAGATTGGCCTTGTCTTCCTCCAGCAGACAAAAAGAAGAGAAACAGTGAAAATACTGAGAACTGAGATAAAGAGAATGTGTTAGGGCTGGAAGGAAGACATCACACAGGGTGTCCCAAATTCAGTAAAAAAGATAGTGGGATCTTCTTTTAAAAGGAAATCAGGATCAGGATGAGGGGTTAATAGACCCAGGTACAGAAACACAATCAGAAATAAAAAGGAGGGGTGCCTGGGTGGCTCAGTCATTAAGCATCTGCCTTCAGCTCAGGTCATGATCCCAGGGTCCTGGGATCGAGCCCCGCATCGGGCTCCCTGCTCCGCGGGAAGCCTGCTTCTCCCTCTCCTACTCCCCCTGCTTGTGTTCCCTCTCTCGCTGTGTCTCTCTCTGTCAAATAAATAAAATCTTTAAAAAAAACTTAAAAAAAATGAGAGGACTACTCCTTTTTAAGAGAGGGAAGTTATCTCCAAGAATCAAGACCATCAGACATTGGAAATCTGATGGTTTCTGTGTACCACAGGATTAGACTTCCTTCAGCTCAGTTAGGTTTAAGAAAGCTAACTGTGGCTCCCCTGGCTGATGAGTCCAGTAATTAATGCACTTTTTAAGAATTTCCATAAATTAGAATATTAGATTAATATAAATTTGGAGGAGTACTTTGTCAGTTGAGGAACGTGGAACAAATTTAAAACAGGTCTTTTTTTTGTTTGTTTGTTTCACTGTATACTCTTTTTTTAAATTTTTTATTGTTATGTTAATCACCATATATTACATCATTAGTTTTTGATGCAGTGTTCCATGATTCATTGTTTGTTCATAACACCCAGTGCTCCATGCAGAACGTGCCCTCCTCAATACCCATCACCAGGCTAACCCATCCCCCTACCCCCCTCCCCTCTAGAACCCTCAGTTTGTTTTTCAGAGTCCATCATCTCTCATGGTTCGACTCCCCCTCTGACATACTCCCCTTTTCTTCCTCTCCTGTTAAAACAGGTCTTTTAATGGCTAAAATCAACAACACAAGAAGTGTTGGCAAGGATGCAGAGAAAAAGGAACACTCGTACACTCTTGGTGGGAAAGCAAACAGGTGTAGTCACTGTGGAAAATGGTATGAAGGTTCCTCAAAAAGTTAAAAATAGAACTACCTAATGATCCATACGTGGTGCCTGAGTGGCTCAGTCGGTTGAGTGTCTGACTCTTGGTTTCAGCTCAGGTCATGATCGCATGAGTCCTGGGATCAAGCCCTGCCTGGGGCTCCCCACTCAGCAGGGAGTCAGCTTGAAGACTCTCTCCTTCTGCCCCTCCCCCCCAACTCGTCCTCCTCTCTTTCTCTTTCTCTCTCTCTCTCTCTCACTCAAATAAATAAATTAATTAAAAAAAAAAAACAACTGTCTTATGATCCAGCAGTCACACTACTGGGTATTTACCCAAAGAATACAAGAACACTAATTCAAAGGGATACATGTACACCTATGTTTATAGCAGCATTATTTACAAGAGCCAAATTATGGAAGCTGCCCAAGTGTCCATCAGTTAATGGATGGATAAAGAAGATGTGGTATGTATATACAATGGAATATTATTCATCCATAAAAAAGAATGAAATCTTGCCATTTGCAATGGCATGGATGGAGCTAGAGAGTATTATGCTAAGTGAAATAAGTCAGTCAGAGAAATACAAATACCATATGATTTCACTCATATGTGGAATTTAAGGGGAAAAAAGCAAAGGGAAAAAAATAAGAGAGACAAATCAAGAAACAGACTTTTAATTATAGAGAACAAACTGATGGTTACCATAGAGGAGGGAGGTGATGGGTTAAATAGGGGATGGGGGTTAAGGAGTTAACTTGTAAAGAGCACCACCTGTTGATGTATGGAGTGTTGAATCACTATATTGTACACCTGAAACTAATATTACACTGTATGTTAACTAACTGGAATTAAAACAAAAATGTAAAACAAAACAAACAAAACATGTCTTTTAGCCCAAAAATTGTATGGTCTGAATCAGAAGCAGACGTTTGCTATTATTTGTATGCAATAACATATGATCAGCCAATTGTAGATTAAAAAGTCATGGCTTTTTGAGCAGGAAGGAACCTTGGAATTCATCTACATTGGGGCCAGATAAGTAACAATTGTGTGATTCAAACAGATTATTAAAATTAGAGAGAGTGATAGGACCCCTCGTAATTTCCTTAAATTCCAAATGTTAACTGTGTGTTCCTCCTAAAGGATTTAAAAAGGAAAATTGTGTACATCATTTGCCAAAAGGAAGAGAAGTAAGAATCAGCCAGAAGACACCATGGGGAACCCTGATCTCTACCAATCCCCTCATTTTTACAAGTTAAGTACATTTGATACTCATGTATATTAAGTAACTCCTTGTATATTAAATGACTCCTAGGTCCCAATTTTCTAGCCCAGAGCTCTCTGTGGGACTGCACTTTGATGCCCTCTGATCTTGTCAATTCTTTGTAGGCAGCCATTTTACCGTCCAATGCACTGAAATATTGCACCCATAGCAGATCAGAGTATTGCACCCATTCCTTCCATTCTTTAGTACTTACTGTGTTATAACCACCAAACATCTTGACAGAGATAAAAACAGATAACATGAATCTTATTTAAAAATGCCTTCCCTTGTCAAAAAATGTACAACCTGGATGGAGTTCCTCAAAAAGTTAAAAATAAAACTACCATATGATCCAGCAATCCCACTACTGGACATACATCCAAAAGAAATGAAATTTGGATCTTAAAGAGACATCAGCACCCCCATGTTCATTGTAGCATGGTTCTTAATTGCCAGGATATAAGAACAACCTAAGTGTCCATCAACCAATGAATGGACAAAAAAAGTGATATAAACATACAATGGAATACTATTCAGCCATAAAAAATCCTGCCATTTGTGACAACATGGATGAAACTTGAAGGCACTATGCCAAATGAAATAAGCCAGAGGGAGAAAGACAAATGCTATATGATCTCACTTATATGTGGAATCTACAAAAGTCAAATTCACAGAACTGAAGAGTAGAATATTAGTGACCAGGGGCTGGGGAATGGGGAAAATGGGGAGATATTGGTCAAAGTGTACAAATTCCAGTTGTAAGATGAATAAGTTCTATACAGCATGATGGTTATATTTAATAATATTGTATTTTATACTTGATATGCATTAAGAGAGTAGATCTTAAGTCTTCTCATCACATCAAAAAATAAATAAATAAATAACTATGTGAGGTGGTGGATGTGTTAATTAGTTTGATTATGATAATCATTTCACAATGTATAATGTATGTCATGTCAACACCTTAAATATATACAATTTTTATTTAACAATTATACTCCAGTAAAGCTGGAAAGTAATTCATAACCTTTTTTGTTGCATCTTCCAGATATTTAATAATTACATATATTTATGAATATTAGGTAACAGCATTGGCAGTCGCACACACATCACAAATTGTGGCTTGAGGATAATACTGCAATACTGAATAGATTTAAAACATTAGCTGTGATTTAATGGGAAAAGTATTGAACCTGAAGTCAGATAGCCCTGGTTTAAGCCCTTACTCTGACACTTATTTACTTTCTGTCTGACATTAAGCAAGTAACTTCATTTCCCAATTTTGTTTTCATTTGCAAAAGGGAAGTGCAGTAACACTGACCTATCATTCAGAGTTGATGAAGAAGTAAAAAGCTTTCCTTCACAAACTTTACAAATACATCTACACATAGGTAAAATTTTTAATTTTGCACAATTTCCATTTAAGAAATAAAATCATAATTACATTTGAAGTTGTCATAGTGGACTTTCTCATTTTGTATAAATAAGCACTCTTGAATAAGTTTTAGTAACCTAAGTGAAACCTATCTCCAAGGTTGAGGGAAACTGTTCTGTTATGGACTGAATTAAATGACAAGCAACTGCCTACCTTTCTTACTTATGGGAATCACAAGGCATTAACATCATTTAGTGCCAGTAACAAGTTTATACAGCAGTGTTGAGTCAAATATGGAAAACAGATATGGACTGCATCTCCTCTTGATAAAAATATATCCATATATATATCCATATATATATATATATATACACACATACATAAAATATGCAATATCTCAAAAATATGCAATAATCATTGAAACTGGAAATATGAGCCAAAGCATAAGGCACTTGTAAAGTCATTTTCAAGCCCCTGAGCAAGTGTTTGGTTGGAAGGTACCTAAAAGTCCTTATATTTTTATTTACTTAATATATGTTATTTAATTTACAACCTTATTATTTTTTTATTTATTTTTTATTTTTTTTAAAGATTTTATTTATTTATTTGAGAGAGAGAGAATGAGAGATAGAGAGCACAAGAGGGAAGAGGGTCAGAGGGAGAAGCAGACTCCCTGCCAAGCAGGGAGCCCGATGTGGGACTCGATCCCGGGGCTCCAGGATCATGACCTGAGCCGAAGGCAGTCGCTTAACCAACTGAGCCACCCAGGCGCCCTACAACCTTATTATTTTTTTAAAGATTTTATTTATTTATTTGACACAGAGAGAAAGAGAGAGAGAGTGCATGAGCAGGGAGAGGGGCAGAGGCTGAGGGAGAAGCAGGCTCTCTGCTGAGCAGGGAGCCCGATGTGGGGCTCGATCCCAGGACCCTGGGACCGTGACCTGTGCTGAAGGCAGACGCTTAACGACTGAGCCACCCAGGCGCCCCTACAACCTTATTTTTTTAAGATTTATTTATTTACTTGAAAGAGAGAGAGAGAGAGCACATGTGAGCGAGCAGGGGGAGGGGCAGAGGGAGAGAGAGAATCTTGAAGCCGACTCCATGCTGAGCACAGAGGCCAACATGAGGCTCAATCCCAGAACCATGATACCATGACCTGAGCCGAAAACAGTCAGCCACCCAACCAATTGCACCACCCAGGCACCCCTCATTTACAACTTTAAATTGTTTATTATTTTTTACTTGGAATGTTTCAAATACCTGTAACTTTTGCTCAGTTTCAGGATGCATAATTCCATGCGTCAGTCATACTTGGTAGCTCATTATTTGGAAACATGTGCAATGGATTGTTTTAATATTATCAAGGACCTGGGGTTTCTCATCATTTAGGAAATTTAAAACATTTAGCAGTATCTTTACACCTGAATAATTTTTATATCCATTTGGTTGTTTCTTGTGGTTACTACATATTTTAGGTACAACTGAACCAAGTCATTATTCCATTTACATTGTGTTTTCTCTTTGTTTTACAGTGCCTTTTTAATGTCTCCCCTCTTTGTTAATGATTGCTCTAGGCAGTTGTTAGATCCGACTAGATTGAGTTCCTTTGATAAATCTGGACTTGATGAGCCAAATTGTTATTTAAGAATCAGTAGATGCAGGAGATGATTACTTTGATATTACTCAGGATGAAAAAAATGTCTTTTTATACCTCATCCTCAGCCCCAGCTGCTCTCCTTCGCTATCATTTTGTGTGCTGTAACTTGAAGACAACGAAGTTTCAAATTTATATAGCGAGGGTAAAACAAGTGATGGAATGTTCTGAGGTTACAGAATGAAGACACCTCAATATTTCTAGTTATTCTTGCTTTGACTACTTATTATTCAGACATGATTTAAAGAGGAAGCAATCACTCCGCTGTCCTTTCCTATGCCACTGAGCAGCTTCTTAATCAAAAGAGATTACCTGAGGAAAAAGATCATTCCATCTAAGTCTATGGTATATATAATGGTGTGAGCCACTTTTTTTTTTAATAAGGGAATGATATATAAATGATGTTCTCTGATTTTCATGTAATTGGAATTTCTCTTCATTTGTAAAATTAACCATTTTTAAGCTGGAAATTTTTGACATCAGGAGACAAACAGGAAAGCTAAAAATCAAATGTTTAACCTTCAAAACTAACCTAAAATTGGTTCCTACACTACATTAAAAAGGTGTTTGCTTACTTCCAAACCTATTATTGGAAGGATTATGAATCTTTTCCTTGTCTAGTACTGCTGGTTCACTGAAAAATAAATATTTTACAATTATTTTTGTGCCAAAGAAGGCTTCAATTGTTATTATTGAAAAGGATTTCTGTTCCAGTGAGTGGCTTCACTGCTGTCCAATTCATTTTACATTTATATTTCTTGTCTTCAGATGCCAAAAAGTGAGTTTTACATTTGAGCCTTATTGATCTAAAAAGTTCAACAAGTTTGGCCTTGTAATTTTAAAAATTTAATAGTGACTCAAATGGGGGAGGGTTTGTTCTTACTTTTGAGTAGCTGCACACACTCTGTTCTACTTATTGTCTCCTTTCAAAAGTTTTGCATGTGTGTTTAAGATAGTTAAAATATAGTTTTAGTTTGTGCCCATTTCTACTCCTGACTAGTTTTGTAACCATCAGATAGCTACCCAACATTTTTAAATCTCACTTCCTTTATCTGTCAAATAGTTAACAATAACAAAACAAATTAGTGCCTCATCTGGTAGGGTAGTTCTGAGGATTAAAATGAGATGATGTACATAAAACTTGTTCACAAAATGGGCACAAAAGAAGATACTGGATATGTGTTCTGTCATTATCTTTATTATTAGCAACTTAAGTTAATTTAAAGTAAAATTGCAAGGTGAAGAAAGTCAGGCTGAGTTTTTTTTCCAAAAAGGATTATGCTGCACGTACATGCTCCCAGAAGGCCCTCCACCAATCCCATCCCAGCACTTCTCTCTGTATTGCGGAAAGTCCGAATCACGTGTCTGTGCAACCACTCACACATCTCTAGCCCTGGATGATGGGTTGCATCATGGCTGACACCATATGGTTTCCTGTGTAGCCCCAGGCAACTTCACAATAAACAATAATTTTGAGTTGAATGAGAAAATAAATCAATGCATTTATTACTAACTTATATTAATTCATCCCTCTTAAAGCCTTCTCCTTCTAATAGCTTTTAATTAAAAAAATCTAAGAAATAACCCTCAGTACCGGGGACTTCCAAAGTTTTTCTCAATAGTAATGTTTCCTGGACTGATAAACATGTTTAAGTTCCTTTTTATCTCTACTTAGTTATTGTCAGTAGCACTGTGGTGATCTTCCTTTAAAAAAAAAAATAAAGATTTATTTATTTATTTTAGAGAGTGAAAGAGAGCATGAGCAGGAGGGGCAGAGGGAGAGGGAGAGAGAATCTCAAACAGACTTCATGCTACGTGCAGAGCTCGATGCAGACCGTGGAGCCCAACATCAGGCTCCATCTCAGGACACAGATCACGACCTGAGCCAGACCCAAGAGTCCAAGCTTAACTGTGCCACCCAGGTGCCCCTGGTGATATTCTTTTTTAACTACGTTGATTAGCCTTCAAAACTTTCAGGTTTCTCCTATAGCCTACAGGTAGGGCTCAAAACCATAGCCACACAAAAGCCATTTTTCGGGGTGCCTGGGTGGCTTGGTCATTAAGTGTCTGCCTTTGGCTCAGGTCATGATCCCAGGGTCCTGGGATCGAGGCCCGCATCGGGCTCCCTGATCAGTGGGAAGCCTGCTTCTCCCTCTCCCACTTCCCCTGCTTGTGTTCCCTCTCTCACTGTGTCTCTCTCTGTCAAATAAATAAATAAAATCTTAAAAAAAAAGCCACTTGTCACTTGACTTCAAGTTTGAAGTCAAGTTTTTTGCTATTTTTTCCAGTTTATCCAGTTCATACTTTTCTATTTCAGCCAAAAAAATTATTCTCCTGTCAACTTTCCCTTTACTACTCTTCTATGAGTCACAATACTCAAATATTAAGGATATGATACAAATCTTGCCCATTTAATTTATTCAGGACTGTTCAAAACTAATATACCTCATCCTAAAATATTCTCATGCAATTCAAACTATTCTGCTTCCTCACACTGTTTTATAGATGTTATTCTATACTATTTTATCTTCTCATATATAAACTAAATTGGTTGCCCATTTTTCTCATACCAGAGTTTAAGCACCTGGAGAGCAGGACCAAATATGATATTATAAAATAATAGATATTTTAGTGAGAGCTGGATATAAATAAATTTTTATGAACAAGTGGTGACATAGGGACCAGGATGGATTTCAAATGACAGTTTTAATCTTACTTGATTGCATATTGTACAAATTAATGACAAGGATAGACAAGGAGCTTTCTTTTTTAATGTTTGAATATGGCTACATTTAATCCACTTTTTTTTTTAATCTCAAAATCAGCTCATAACCAGCAACCAGAATAAAACAGTTTCCTTGGTACCATGTGCTGCATAAGCACGGTAGATTTATTGTAGCTGCAGTTACAATGTATTCTGATATGACTACATTGATATACTGATATCAGTACATCTGATATAAACAAACTGAAACTCAAGAAAGAATTTTTTTTAAGATTTATTTATTTTAGAGAGGGTGGAAGGGGAAGAAGGAGAGGGAGACAGAATCTCAGGCAGACTCCCCGCGGAGGGGGGAGCCTGATGCAGGGCTCGATCTCCCAAACCTGCAATCATGACCCGTGCTGAAATCAAGACTCAGAGGCTTAGCTGACTGAGCCACCCAGGCGCCGGCACAAGAAAGAATTTCTTAAGTACTCAGCACCGGTAATACACTAAATGGAAATCTGTTCATTAAGCAAACACTTATTGAGCACTTACTATAAATTAGACACTATGGTAAGTACCAAAGATAAAAGGATGAATAAAAGATAGCATTAGGAACTCACCATTAAGGCACTTAGATAATGTATGCATATATAAGCATTAGGACTTACTTGATTCAAAATTTACATGGAAAGTATTTAGGAATGTACCTACTAGAAATACTGTATTTCCAAAGTCATCGAATACATGTCTGAAAATGGGTGTGTAGAGTGAAATTAATTTTGAATTGTTTCATTTTACTGAATTTGTACTCTCCAAACAACTACTGCTTTCCCAACATTCCCATTATTATTGAAGCCAAGAAACTTTTACTTTCTGAAGCTTATGATGTTGGAGTTATCTTTGATGTCTCTTGTTGCTAGACTGCTGATTATAAGTGACACCTGAGTCTTTCACTCCAGCCTGCTGTCCACTTCCCTTTCAGCTGCCATGACATCATCTCTGATTTGGCACTGGTCTGTACCCCTTCCTCCCCAACCCTTCCTCTACACTCTGCCTGAGAATAGAACAGAGTTCCTCCACTCTCATCTTCCTTGTTTGTTGCCAAGACAAGTGCTCACACCCTTCTTATGTAAGGAAATGTCCTGCAAATCACTGTTAGGGACTATCAACAACAATCTAAGTAGGGAATTTTCAAAATATCTAACAAAGTTATCAAATCCAAATGTCCTGAGTATTTGTACCAACGTTTTCTCTCACTTCTCAATTCATAGCTCATTTTACTTATAACTTATTTGCTTATTTTGCTTATTTGGTATTTATACTACCTTATAAAATTTATGGTACTGTAAATTTTTTTTGCTTTTTTAATTTGGAATTGCATATTCAATGTTTGCCTGCTTTTATAAGTAAAGTGCTGCATTAGGTAGACACTATGAGACTAAGAAATGAGTGAAACACAGTTCCTGCTCTTAAGTAGCTAAGACTATATGTTCTTTAGCAGCTAGGGCAACATCATGTACATAAAAGTTCAATATGCATTTATTGAATCAAAGAGGCACCAACTGTATAAACTCAATACTTACTCTGCCATACATAATTAGAATGAGGATCAAAATAAAAACTCCATTAATGAAGAACTATAAATTCATGGACAACATGGAGAGTGGTTAAGAGCATAATGAGAAAGTGAATCAGGCACACCTCAATCAATGGCTCTACTGTTTACAAGCTATCTGATCTTAGTAAAGTTACTTAATTTCTTTGAGTCCATTTCTTTATTGCTATAATGGAGATTGTAATACTCACTCACAGAATAATAAAAGTAAAATGAGATAATGTGAATAAAGTAATTTACTCAGTGTCTAGCATATATTAAGTGTTTAAGACAAACAAGTTTTTATTGATTATTCATTTATTCTACAAATATTACTAAGGACCCGCTATGTGTTTTTGTAATACAAAAGCAAATAGTATTTAAAAATTCACTGTCAATCACTTCTACTACTCACATTATCAGGAGTGAATTAGTAGAGTCTACCTTGCTACATTTCCTGCATAGACAGATTGATAGATAAATAAATCTGCCTTGTACAAGCAACCAAGACATAAACCAAAACTGAAGCCAATGATATACATCATTTAGATGAAGAGCATTCATTCAATAAAATTTTATCTTACATCTAATTTGTGCCAGCAAATTGCTATGCACTAGAGATACTAGAGATCAGATACTACCATCTCCTATATTTTTTTCATGTTTTCAGAAATCGGTCAATTTCCAAAAAAGAAAAAAAAAAGACACAGTGGAAAGTCTTGCCTTCGTGGATAACTGAATTTCTCTGATTATGCAATAAACAATCTGGATAATTCCAGTTTTTTGCCCTTAGGTCTTCTATATAGCTCCCTTTGCCTTTCATTCCCCTGGGATTAGTAGACTGACTGAATCTCCCTTTACCCCCAGGAAGAATTTGTCAAATCATCCAGCTGATACTGTCCCAGATCCTTCTTTCCTGTTCCCAACCTGAATACCCAAAACTCCAGCTCAGAGAGGCAGAATGAACCATCATGGATGTCCACAGAATTGACTTGGAATAGACAGAGGTATCACACCCACATCCTCTCTCCCAAAACACAAAGTCTGTGGCTGAGCAAAGAGGTGACCTGAGTGGGACTGAATAGATTGGCAAGGTCGAGACCACAATCACTGTGGCAATTGCCACATGTCTCATAGGATGTTTCATGGGCCACACAAATCATTCTATCAACATCTGGGGATGGACTGATTTTCAAAGGAGTGAGTTTTCCCTTTGCACCCTCAATGTGACACTATATGGTAATGAACATGTATTATATGTTCCTTTTGTAGAATGCAGTTAAATTCAGATTAGGAATAATAAAATAATCATATTCATTTTTTGGCCTTTTAAAAATCAGATCATTTTCAGAACAGTTGAGCTATAAGTGCTTGTCCCTCTTCTCTTTAACTCCAGCTAAAAATTCTTCCTGAATGTCAATTAAAGATGTAAATACTAGTTGGAATCTGACCTTATGAAATCTGTGGTAAGTGACTCACTTGAAAGAATCTAATAGAGTTTATTTTTGCCAAGAAGAAAAAAAATTGAACACTAATTCTGAATTCTCCCAGGACAAATGGCAGAAGAAATCGAGACTATCCAAAAGCAACCTGAAGAGTTTGCCAAGAGTTAAGGGTTGGAGAAATCTTTGATTTCTGCTATCCTACTGGCATTGCATCCTCTGAAAATAGATTTATACATCAAGAGAGAGGCAAAAAAGCAAAATTGCAATGAAAGCCCAAATAATTACTGACTGAACTTCCCTACAATGAATTCAAACAAGGTTAACTAACTGTTAATAATAACTATTAACTAAATGTTAATATTAATACTTTTAATCTACATTTTTCTAATAATAATAATAGTTGACTCTAGCCATGTAAAAGTATATAGAGGGAGAGATATTCTCCTTTATAAGAAATGAAAGCAAGAAAATAAATGAAGTCCAATGGTATATCATTTTTGATAAAATGAAAAATCCTCTGAAAATTTCATCTATCAGCTTATGAGCTGACTTAGCAGTTAAGAAAATTCCCCTAGGAGGTAGACGGGCTGCCCTTCTGCTTTTGAGAGGGCAAATGTTCCCCAGAACTGAGAGAGGAGAAACCAAACTTAAGTTTAGGTTGTTGTATAGACTATAATTAATTGAAAATCCTGCTATTCCTATGATTAAGAAAAACAGTATAACATATTTAAGAAAAATCAGAACCAAAAGCTGAGAGAGTGCATGAATATGTGTACACCAAAAAGATTGGAAGTTATTTGAGCTAAAGTCTTAAGAATCATTTTATAATAGTGCAATGCCTCCCTGTTCAGAGCTGACAAGTACTGTAGAAATCATTTAGTCAAACTCCATGTTTTATGGTTGAGGATACAGAGCAATGTCACAAAGAGCAACACTAGAGTACAAAGTAGTTTTTTTTTAAATTCCACCACCAAAACAACTACTAAAATGTATACAGCCTATAAGAGTCAGATAAAATTATATTGTAATTCATATATACTAAAATGTATTCAGTTAGGAGCATTTATTTTTAATGAGTGACATTAAGAGATGACTTTGAAGTTAATAATACTAATAATTCCAACTATGCATTTAGATTTCTACAAGAACACTAATTTCTCTGAACCATCAAAGTCCCCAAACAAAAGCATTGAAATCTAACAGTTACTTACATAGAGGATAGAGAGATAGAGAAGTACACCTAAGGCATTTTGCCCTTAAGGTTGTATAGAAAGCATCATCTGCAGACTACAAACTAAGGTACCTATGTGATCATGAGGGGGAGTACTTCTCCTAAAGAGGGACTATTTGAATGCTACTCTCCAACAATAAGCTCCATATCCGTTGAAATTTATCTGTTTTGTTTACTATGAAACCCCACGCCTAGAATAAGGCCTGCACAAAGTAGAAGTTCAAGCCATTTATTTAATAAACTGATGTTATTAGAAACCTCTTGAATTTCTAATAATTGGGAATTAGTTGAGTTAATCTTGACACATCCTTGTAATTGAATTTGGGCAGATATAAAATACAAATTTTAGAGGTATATTTATCGACAGGAAAGACACCCATGATGTAAGTTGTTCTCTATGTTGAATGAATAAAATGAGATTTTAAAACCATAGGTCAAGTATGATTCCACTCATTTCTGTATATAAGATAAACAAAATAATGGCTATATTCACACATAAATACTTTAAGAAGCATATATTAAAATGTAACATTAGTTATCTCTGGGTAGTGGAGATATAGATAATTTTGTTATAGTTTTTTCTTATGTTTTATGTTCTATAATAATAATTTATTGCTTGTGGAAATTTTAAGTTAATTTCCCACTGTATGTTTAACATGGAAGACTGATAGGTCAAGCAAAGGTAGAGACTGAAGACAAGACCTCCAAAAAGTGAAAAGGTCCTTCAAAGATTGGTGAAAGCTTAAAAGGGGATTTTTAAAAATTAAAAATCTTCCTGGGATTAAAGAAAGAGAGAAAGAAAGAGCAGGGTATAGAGTGGGGTGTGTGAGGATAAATAGCCCTAAATTGTTCTGTGTGCCAAAAAAATAATACAAAAAAAGAAAAAAGAAAAAGCCAAAGTAGGAGTCTCCAAAAGAAAATTATACTCACTCTCAATAATCTATAGAGTATGCAAAAAAAGAGGATGAGATAAATATTTTAACCATGAATTATCCATTATAACCATTTGCAAGAGTGGTACTGAAAAACACTTCTAACATGCTGATAATGATCAGAGAGTTGATGACAGTCTAATTTGGAACTGTTTTGAAACATTTTCCTTCAAGTATTACAACATATGACAAAGATAAAATATAAACTTAAAATGATGAACCACAGTTAAAAATCCTAAAGTCAGTCATCCAAAACGCTTATAGATACAGAGGAATTCTATTTGACAACTTAAAGTTATAATGTCCTAAATTAAATCTCATCTTTTGGCTAAGTCTTCAATGATATAGTTCCAACATTGTATTCATGCAGTTTAATTTTGTTCATTTTCTTCACAATTGAACTCATAATCAGTATGATGAATGTCTGATTAAGGCTAAATATTTGCTGCTTTGGTCCATCTTAATGACTTCCACCTTTGTCACCACAGCATTGTCATTTACTTTTTTCTAGTCATTGCTTATACACTAATGAATAATGGCAGGCATGTTGTTAAAACTGAAATAATGGCTGGAAAAGAATATTGCTACATGGCAACTAGAAATATGCATTCAGTGGCAAAGAGGGTAACATACGGTAATGTATAAACAGGCAATTATTTTTAAAACATAAAAAGAGGAGGGCTGCAGGAACCCTACTGTATTCTCATACTTCTTTGACTAAGGTTAGGCAGGTATTGGTAGAAGAAAAAATTGTAACATAGAAACTAACAGACTTACATCAATGATCAAGACAATATTAAATTTCAGACTGCTTATCTTCCTGATTAGTGCTCATTCAAAGAGACTGTGTCTTTAGATCACAAGACAACCTTCCAAATTTTGTAGAAATCACATGTGGTAGAGGCTCCCTTAATTGAATCTGTTCTTTCTATGTAGATGAAAATCACCTAGCAAGCCTTAATATTTCACTAAACAATCTTTTAAAATGTCATATTTTCAGCTAATCATTTCATTAGGAAAAGAAGAATAAAGGCAGCCTTGGAGGTTTCTAATTCATTTTAATCTCAAATCTTACAGGTAAAGCATTGAGAACAAAAGTCACTGGATAAAATTTGTCCTATATCAGTCAAAGGCCATATCTGTTTGTTCTTCCAATAAAAAATAAAATAAAAATTGTGCACTGCACCTTATTTGTATAGGTGTCCAAAAACACCAGCAACACAGCTCCTGTGTGATGAAGATAGACCCCCCAGGTGGATGTGTTTCTCTAAGTATTGTTACCCAATGTCCAGTTCACTCATGACACATCACAGCTTCTCAGCCTCTCCTTAACTTAAGCCCTATTCACCCGTACAAGGAATAGCACAAAAAAGGGATAGAGAGTAAAAGAGCACGTAGGACTTCTCTTTCTGGAAAAACGATGGATTAGATATCCTTGGAGCATCCCCATTACCAAACACTGAAAATGTTGAACTTTAAAAATTAAGTCTTCTTAAATATATAGATAATTCTGCAAAGAAGTAAGGAAAATAATCATAAAAGATTAATAAAGTAGAAGTAAATAGAAAAGTGTTAGGAGTAATTTAAGCCTGCAGCTATTATAAGGATGTCTGAAACCCAAAAAAATCTATTTCTAATAATTGCCAAAGGAGATAAGAAACAAGCCCTTGGCCCACTTGGAGTAGACTTGAAACCTGAACACATAAAGCTAGGAAAAAGAAAAAAGCCCTCTCTAAAGAATCTTCTACATTGTAAAAGTAAATTTTAAAAATCCACCAAGGGAGATAATAAGGAAATATTTTTTTCTGGTCTTGGATCAGTAAGTGCATATGTGTGTGGAGAGGCACGGTGGTTCTGTCTGTGCAAAAAAGGTGGGTCCAAGTGTAAATTCTAAAATAAAGGGAAAAATAATATTTAAAAAATTAGGTTTTTTACCCACTATAAAAAATCATATGACACATAAAAATCATCCAAAAGAGTAAAAAAAAATCAAATATATGGTAATCACAATGAGTGTAAGTGAACTAAACTCTCCAGTTAAAAGACAAAGATGTGCAGACAGAATTTTAATTTTTTTAAATCTAGCTTTGGGTTGTTTTAAAGAGATACATGTATATATAAATCAAAAATTAATAGAAATACAACAAGAAGTTGGCAAATCCACCATCATAGAATATGCTTTCTAAAGGTCCCTCTCTCTGTAATTGATAGATTAAGCAAACAAAAGAAAAATGAATTCGATTCAGATGTTTCCAAGGCAATTAATATATTTGATCTAATAAAAATATATAGAAGTCTCCTCTCAACAATAAGAAAATAAACATTTTTCTCAAGTGTCTATGAGGAATTTATGTAAATTTAAAATGAAAAGACATAGAGCAAGTTTGGACAGTTTCTTATAGGCCATGTGCTTACTTTGACCAAAAGGAAATTAAGATAGGATTCAATAATTAGAAGATAACTACACATAGTAGAAGATAGCGCACAATACTGGAAATTTTAAACACAATTGTAAGTAATTAATAGGTTAAGGATAAATTAGATGAAATGAACTAATTACTTAAAAAAGAAATATAACTTACCAGAACTGATATAGGAAGAAAAAAAGACCTGAATAATTAAGGAAATCAAATCAGTGGTTAAAAATCTTCACATTAGGGGCTCCTGGGTGGCTCAGTCGTTAAGCGTCTGCCTTTGGCTAAGGTCATGATCCCAGGGTCCTGGGATCGAGCCCTACATCGGGCTCCCTGCTCCACAGGAAGCCTGCTTCTCCCTCTCCCACTCCCCCTGCTTGTGTTCCCTCTCTCGCTGTGTCTCTCTCTATCAAATAAATAAATAAAATCTTTAAAAAGATTAAAAAATTAAAAATAAATAAAAATCTTCACATTAAAAAAAATAACCACGCCTATAAAAAATTTCTACTAAAGTTGAAGGAACACATAATTCCAATGTTATATATATATATCATTAGAGACTAAAAAATAGGGAACACTCACAAAATCACTTAGAGATATCAAAACCAAACAAAAGCATTTCAAGAAAATAAAATTATAGACAAACCCACTCATGAATATAGACACAAAAGGCCAAATAAAATGCCAACAAACTAAATTCAATAATACATATATATCATGGCCAAACTGGGATTATTCCAGTGTGAAGACTGATTTACCAGTATAAAACTTACTAATGCATTTCATCATATTAACACATCTAACAAGAAAAATCATATGATCTCCTTAATATATTAGAAAAAGCATATAAGAAAATTAAATTGACATACAAGATTTATAAAAAAAAACAACAACAACAATTCATAACCTAGGAATAGAAGAGAATGCCTTGAACTTAATAAAAAGCATAACCACAAACAAGGGGTGCCTGGGTGGCTCAGTCAGTTAAGCATTTGACTTTGGCTCAGGTCATGATCTCGGGGTCCTAGGATGGAGCTCCATATCAGGATCCCCTTTGAGTAAGGAGTCTGCTTATCCCTTCTCTCTGCCCCTTCCTCCACTTGTGTGTTCTCTCTCTCAAATAAATAAATAAGTAAAATCTTTAAAAACATATATAACCACAAACAATACAACAAAACTTACATTCATGTTTCTTTTAAAAGCAAGAAAAGGATGTTTTCTATCACCACAGCCAGGAAAATGAGACCAAAAAATGCAATAAAATGGGTCAAGATAGGAAAGGAAGAAACAATATTGTCATTATTTGTAGATTATAAACAGAGAAGACTGAAACAATATACAGAAAAATTATAAGAATTAATACAAGTTTAACAAAATTGTTAGATAGGAGATAGATGTAAATGAATCAATGGCATTTATATTTAAGTCATAACGAGTTTTAAAAAGCCTCTCTAATACATTCATTTATAATAAAAAATAACTCATAAATCCCCAGCAACACATCTAAGGAAAGTGATGCATCATCTTCATAGAAAAAAATGAAATCTTTGCTGAAAGACCTTAAAGAACACCTTTTTAAAAATAGAGGAATTGACCCACATTCATGGATAGGGTGATTATATTTTAAAATGTCAGTTTTTCAAATTAATTGCTTTAATGCATATCAAAATCATAATATCTGCAGAACTCTCAGATGACTTGACAAAATGATACTAAAATGTACACAGAGGAGATGATATATTTATTATAAAAATGTAACTAACACAACATGGAATTAGCAAAAAGATTACAAAGAAATAAGTAGAACAGAAAGAATTATACCCACAAATATATGTAAGTTTTGATATATAACAGGTGGTTGATTAGTGGGGCAATAATGGTGCTGGGATCTCCATATGGAAAAAAAAAACCAGAAAATCATGTAATTACCTCATAACATATCCAAAAACTCAATTCTAGTTGAAATAAACATCCAAATATAAGAAATAAAATGTTGACACTTGTAAAAGAAAATATAAGAGAACAACTTTAAGATTTCAAGATAAGGAAAGATTGCCATAAAAAGACACAAAGAACACAAACCATGAAGAAAATGACGGAAGAAATTAAAAGATGGGGAACCAAAAACCAGAGGGAATATATCTGTGGTATGTGTGGTGTTCAATACACATAATCAAAGAAGGATTGATATCTAAAACTCATTTTAATAAATCCCACAAATAAATTAAAAAGACGAAAAGCCAATAAAGTGTGCAAATGATATGAAGAAGGATTTTATAGAAGGAATATGAATATATGAAAAGATACTCAACCTCATTAGTAATCAAAAAACTGCAAATGAAATAGAAGTATAACATATTTGCAGAAATTTAAAAACTTCAAAATGTTGCTGAGGATACCGAACTTGCAAACTTTTATAAAGGACTTTAGGGAATGCAATGGATACAACCTTTGGGGTGAAAATTTTATCTAACAAAATCAAAGATGTGTATCTCATTATCCACCCATTCTAATCATATATATATATACATATATATGAGAATTCTGCCACATGTGCATTAGGATAAAAGTCAGAGAATCATACCGGCATTGTACCTAATAAAAAAAAATCTAGAAATCACTTAGATGTTCACCACTAAGAGTATAAGCATGATCTTTATTCAGCAAAAAACTCTACATTTGCAAAAATGACAAATAAACTAGAACTTCATTTATCAACAGGGATGAATCTCTCAATTTGTTAAGCAAAAGCATACAAAAACATGAGCTGCCAAGGTGACATTCCATTCATGTAAAGTACAAAAACTATGCAAAACTAGATATAGTGTTTAGAGATATAAACGTATAGTATAAACTCATTACTAAAAGCAAGAGAAAAACTTGCACAAATTTAAGATTGAGGATACCACTTTGAAAAGAGGGTAATTATCATAGTATTTCTTATATTTAGATATTTTAACTAATTTATATTCATTTTAAAAAATCCTAGTCTTTTAAAGCATGTGACAAGCTCAATTCAAGATAGCAGATTGAGCACAAATGTTCTTATAAATTCCAACATGGCAGAAAAAAAATAGGCCGTAAGAAAACAGTTCAACACTAACTGTAGTCATCAAGAAGAAAGGATGCCATAAACAAACGAGAAATAGTTCTAGAAAAGAGAATAATGATGATTCAAACAAAGAGAAATCATAATGAGAAAACGTCAACCCAAATGGCCTGAAAAACAGGCAACTGCCAAGGTGAGAACCTTTCTTCCCAAAGGAACTCCAGAGAAAGCAAGCTGAGTCAGCAAATTCAAAGAGCAGGACAATCCTGGGGACAATCAATTAAAAGACCATCAGTCAAACAGTCCCTACTGTTCCTTCTCCAAGACAAAAAATAAAGCATCTAGAAACACTGTCATTTGCTTCCCAGGATAAAACCTTAAGAATTACTTTCCAAACAAAGGAATATCTTCCCTGAGAGGGCACTTAGCCTAGATATCCAGGCCAGAGAGAAAAACAAACCAAATTTCCACAAAGGGCAAGGAGATAACTTAGTAGTATGTAAAGCCCAGAAGTGAAATATACCAAATTTCTCTACCCCAAGAGCAGACTTCAACCTGTTGTTGTCTATGAACCTCAAAGAAAGCCTTCCATGAGCACATATTATTATTCTCAGATAAAATGCAATATTGGTACAAAACTAAAGCATTAAATGAAACAATATGTATATATTAATAAAAGGCATAATCCACATAGAGGTTTAAATTTTGTAGATCAGCATAGCATTCAAAGTTAACACTCTTAGATATATTAGAAGATACTTTCAGAAGTTATAATCACATTAATACACCTCTACATAAAAATAATAAAGTATCCCAAAATAAAATTTTAGTCATTTTAATAATAATCAATCAATAAGCTTACAATGAGTAGATATATAAATTTTGTGTATGAGAGAAATTACACATTTTGCCAGTTATTCTTTGTAATAATTATAAAATCTGAATATGTGTTGGGCTTATTTAAAAATCTCAATAAATTCATAGAAGTGATATTTAAATAAACTAGTCAAATTCTCAGATTAACAACAGAAAGCTGACCAGAAAATTTCTAAAGCTACCATAACCTGATAACAAAACAGGAGGAGAAAAGCATGAAAAATGTAGTCTCAGAACATCAATTTTGTATTTATATGAAATTCCTAAAAAATACATTAGCAACAATCCAACAGTTTCTTAACAAAATAATATATCATAGTTTTAGATGAGTTACCCAAGAATGCAAAATTATGTATATGTATACATATATGTATTTATATATATAATTGATGCCAAAATAAATTCGCAAAAACTTAACACTTATTCCTGATGCTGACTATACTAAGCTAGGAATGGAAGGCAACTTCCTCAACTTGAAAAATATATGCCCCCACCTCCACAGCAAAATATTAGGAACATTCCTATTAAAGTCATAAAAAAGAAAAGAATATCTGCTACTACAGTTACTATTCTCCATTGGTTTAGTTATCCTAGCCAATGAAATAAGACAAGAAAACATGAAGAATAAATATGGAAAAATAAGAGGAAAAAATTATTTGTTAGTGATAGTATTGCTTACCTAGAATATCCAAGAAAATCAAAAGAAAACTTTGGAATAAAAAAGTTCAATCAAGTGGCCAACTAAAGGACAACATAAAAAAAAAGCTCTTCAGTATATTATTAGTAACCAATTTAAAAATATTAATAAATCCCAGAGGGGACCAGTCATGCACTCCCCCTCTCAAAAAACCTACCAAATCAAGGAAAAAATGCCCACCTGAGGCATATCATTTTGACTTAAGAATACCCAGGATAAAACAAAAAAGATTTTAAACGAGAATGAAAGGGGCCACCTACAAATAATTTGAAATGAGAATGGCATCAAACTTTAAAAAACAACAACAACATTGGAAGCTATGAGATAATAAAGCAATGCCTTTAAAACTCCAAGGGAAAAAGGATTTCCAAATTGAATGCTATCCTCAGCTCAACTATCAACCAATTATGAGGCAAGAATAAAGTTTCTTTCAGTCATGCAAAGTCCCAGAAAAAAAAACTTAGAAGAAGCTACTTGAGAGCGCTTCAAAATAAAGGCATAGCCCAAGGAAGAGAAGTCCTAGTGGACAGAAGTAAAAGGAATTCCCAAATGATGGTGAAGGAAAGCCCAAGGATGGCAGCTATACTATACAACCACAGAACAGAATGGAACCAGTGGTAGAGGGCTCCAGAAGGAATGTGTCCAAGAGAAAGGAAATCAAACTAATATTAACTACCTGATGTCTTTGCTTTATTGAGAGGAGTTTCACATATTTGGTTGTGAGTGTAGATTTATAAAAAGACTAGGCAGAGAAAAATAAGACAATTATTAACTGGAATAAGGACAAAAATGTTGTCTAAGAATGGAAACAAAGTTACAGAATATAACACAGCTCATGTGAAAAACATTAGTACAGCCATAATGATGTGCCTGAATAATGAATTAACTTAAAATGTTACATAACTATAATGCAGCAGGAAGGAGAGGGACCATGTAAGAAAGTGAAATTCTCATCATGCAGGGTAGAAAGTAAATATGAAAGACAATATCTAACAAATGAACAATGACAACAAAATCTTACCAGTAAAGCATGATATTTAGAAACATATATAGCCAAAGAAATTGCTAAAAATATTGAAAATTTTTGTTTCTGAGGGTGGCAACTGGAGTGCAGTAGTGTTGATCCAGAGGTAGGCTGGTAAATGTTGAAAATTATGCTCTCTGGGAAAAAAACCAAAACCCTGATTTGTAGCATGTGCCAATTTCTGTGGTGGAAATACTCCCACCAAGACTGATTAAAGTTACCAGTGTGTCATCCCTGAACACAAAGTGGTGAAGAGACCCATACAACCGTCTCCAGCACATCCAAGGACAGATATTTTTTACTACTTGATGTGAAAACTTTGTACATGTATTACTTTAAAAAATACTTAAATACATTAGTTCGTACAATTACTTAAAAATTTTTAAATGATATTCCTTATGTTCCACATACAAGCACTGAGTGTTATGCGCAACTAATGAATCGTTGAACACTATAACAAAAACTTACGATGTACTATATGCTGGTTAACTGAACATAATAAAATATATATATATATATAAAATAAAGCATTCTTTGTAAATTAAAAACAATAACAACAAATTTTTAAATGATAATAATGGTCCCAATATTACAAATAGTAAAAAATTATCAAATGCCTAGGAATAGATGCAATTAGAAATGTTAGGGATCCACACCAAGAAAATTAGAAAACCTAACTAATAGTATTTA
Organism: Zalophus californianus; assembly: GCF_009762305.2. Classification (NCBI taxonomy): domain Eukaryota; kingdom Metazoa; phylum Chordata; class Mammalia; order Carnivora; family Otariidae; genus Zalophus; species Zalophus californianus. The sequence continues at coordinate 41,442,285 of NC_045606.1, read as the reverse complement.
AAGGCCAAAAAAGAAACTTTTTTCTTTCATGGCAGATTCCATATAATTAAAAATGTCAAATTAATTTTTTAATTAATTTTTTAATTAATCGAAATCTCAATCTAATCTAAATAGGTTTTTTAATAGAATTTTATAAGCAGATTCTAAATTTAATCTAAAAGAGTAAGAATTATGGGCACCTGGGTGACACATTTGGTTGGGCGCCAACTCTTGGTTTTGGCTCAGGTCGTGATCTCAGGGTCGTGGGGTCCAACCCCATGTGAAGCTCCTCACTCAGCGAAGAGCCTGCTTGAGTTTCTCTCTCTCCCTCTGCCCCCGCCCCCCTCTTCCTTTCTCTCTCTCAAATAACTAATAAATAAACCTTTACAATAAATAAAGAGTAAAAATTATATGAGATTATCATTTAAAAATAAAAGAATAAAGAGTGAGCACCTGCCATACTACATTGAAATACACCATAAAGCCATATTCATTTAAAGATGTTATTGGCACAGGGCACAGAAATATACAATACTAACAAATGAAATATGCAATGAGTGGAGAGAAATTGGACTGCTCAAAATTACATGAGGAGCAATGGATATTCTTACAGAGAAAATATTAAGTTGAACTATTAATTTAGACTTCTTTGTGATATATTAAAAATCAATTGGAGATAAAAATCTAGACTTTTTTTAAACCTTTAAAAGCAGTTAAAAGACAAATTTGTCCTTAAATTTGGATTTTAAAAGATCTTCCTAGAGGGATGGGGTGGCTGGGTGATGGACATTGGAGAGGGTATGTACTATGGTGAGCACTGTGAATTGTGTAAGACTGATGAATCACAGACCTGTACCCCTGAAACAAATAATACACTCTATGTTAATTTAAAAAAATTTAAAAAAAAATCTTCCTAAATTAGATATAAAAGCCAGAGTCCTTATAGGAAAAGACACACTGAAATAAATAGTAATAATTTCTAGGGACTAAAATATAGCAATCAAAAATTAAAAGGCAAATAACATCAGGAGTGAGGATTTGCTATGTACATTATTAATCACTATCTATATAAGAAGTTTCTATAAATCAATGAGAAAAACAAATAATTGAATAGAAAAGTAGTCAAAGCACAAGATCAAACAATTCATAGAAACTAGGTAAATAGCCAATAACATATTAAAATATGCTCAACTTCATTAATAAATAGGAAAATGCCCAAGGAAACAATGAGATACAATGTTTTACCCACAAAATTGGTAAAAAATAAAAAGCATGTAGAACAACAGTTTTTGTTTTGTTTTGTTTTTTTGCATTGCTGGTAGTAATGCAAATTGATAACAATCGTTTGGAAGACAATTTAGCAATATCTATCTAAAGTAAATGCTCATGCCTTTTGTCATAGCATCTGGGATCAAGGTGTGAAAGTCTGTTGACTGCTAGGCCTAATTTAGCAGATGATTCCTCATATCTCCCTTTGCCCACATAGATGCAGTTATCAGACTATTCTTTTTTCCCAAATTAAACAAGTTCTAGACAGGTCTAAAGTTTGATAACGTGATATTATCAAAGTCAGAACCCTCAAAATATTAATAGCATCATTAATTAGTTACTAGAGGTTTCATTTTTAGTTTACAGGAAATATTTTAATAATTACATGATTATTTTATGTATAGGTAGCACTAACTGAAAGAAAAATGTCAATAGCTCTCAGTTATTGACAGCCTGCTCCAAACTCCATGTATATTTCATTTCATAGTTTTAATACTTTCTTGAGATAAAGTATTATTATCCTCAATTTGGAGATGAAGTTTAGAGAGGTTAAGTAACCTGTCCAAAGTCACACAGCAAGTTAGTGGGTAATTCAAGTACAGATCTGACTATCTCCAAAGATCCCAACTTCTATGTTACGATTGTAAAATATGAACAGTATGTAAACTGCAAACAGTCAAAAATAATGCAGTCAAGCATGGTTATATTATGATTTTTTTATTGCATAGAATTTACAGGATCCAGTGTTAAAATCACGCTATTGAAACATTAAAAAATAATCATTCATTGAATTAATATGTGCAGGACTACACAGACAGAGCAAGGCAGTTTTCAATGTGTTCTTCTCTCTCCTCTTGAGAACCTCTCAAAGTGTCTGTTAGTTATCCAAAAACATTTATGAAAAATATGATACAAAAATCGATCCCTAAATAAGGCATTTGTTATTTTCCCCATCCTTCTTTAAAGGTTCCCCCCTAGATTATGACTTCTTAATGTAATATCTTAAGTAATTCCTTGGTTTGCTGATATATTTAAAATAAAAACAGCACCAGCCATGGCTAATATGCAAGCCTGCAGAGCCTTCAGCCTTCCTGGCACCAGGAGGATTCTAACTCTCTCCAGTGATCGTTGGTCCACAGTGAATGTGAGCATTTACAGATGGGTGATCCCTCTGCTTTTTCTGATACGTCCAAGACAATGAGGTGAGTAGTGCCAATTCGGGTTCCTAGCTGTAGGACACGGCTGCCGAGGTGTTTGTTCGCTTTTATTAGTCCATTGTAGATATTGGCTCTCCTCCCAGATTTTCTGCTTTGTTTTCCTAGCTCACGTTTGTTTGGACCCTCTGCTTCACTAGATCAGCATTCTCCTCTCCAGGTTCTTCATCTCCATTGCTACAAGTTGGAGTCTTTTTTTTTTTTCAAAGTAATGGACACCTGCACCTTATCCATTTTTATATTCAATTCTCCAATTTTCTTCAGCAGACTTTTCATTTTTGGGAGAAATCTATCTTATTTAATGTGATAGTCTAGAATGGGATTTCTATTCCAGGTATGGGCTGACTTTATTCAATGCATTTTTTTCCACCAATACTACATTTAAAATAAACTCCTTTGATTTGCCTTATATCATGTCACTGGAGTCCCTCCTATTAATGTATTTACCCAGTTGGATAACTTATTTCTTTTTCAGTCTTAAACCACATATCCAATAGAAATACCAGTCTCTATTTTAGCAACAAATTCAACAAAACTGAAGAGCATGTAAGGCACTGTGAGTTCAATCCACAAATTAATAAAAGCTAGAGTGGTTCAAAGCTTGAAAGATAACTAAGGCACAAGATCCAAACAAAAAGGAGCCATTATAGCAGCAAATCAATTTGTGGCAAAATCGGGCTAACCAGGGACAGTACAGACTCATTGACCAGACCAGGAAATGAGTCAATCCCAATAACAGTGAAGATGAGGTATGAAGGACATGGTTTTAAGGGATCGTAGCTGCACAGAGACAGAGGTCTTGGAAGTCCCTAGCTTTCTGTGTAACATCTGATTACATGTCTGTGGTCTGTACCAAGGCTCTATTCCCTAAAAAGAGGGTAAACCAAAGTAGTTCAAAAAATCACTGGAGTACCATATACAAGGTTCCAATGGAGAGGAAGCCAGGCTGTTCAAATAGAGCTGTAACACAAAGTAGGTTATGCTCATAAAATCAAAGCCATAGCCCTAGTTCTGGGACTTGAGCACTAAGTGAACAAAGCTGGCCTCTTATTGAACCCTTAGTTATTACTCAGAAACCAGCATTTCACTTATTGTAGGGATCCAGTGGCCTTAGAGTCTGATAACTTGAGTCTTCAGTTGGGCCTAAGCAGCCCAAAGTAAGAGAAGATGAATGATGTAGATCAGAATAACAAACAGGTCACTATTTAGAGACCTATACAAATCTGATGTTGAGGATTCAAGCTAGAGGTGGAAAGTGCCAACACTGAACCTATGTTCAAATATGGGACTTGTTCTTCATGCCTGTGGCAGACATCATAATTCAATCATAGCATGCTTTCCCACGGAATGCATTCTCTTCATCTGACTTAGCCTGTAAATGGTGCCACAATCACTAATTGATTGCAACTGGCATTCTATTAAAAGTGAAATCAATTTGCTATCCTCGGTTTGCCCTTTTCTTTTTAATTCTTTGCTGTTTTTATGGAAAATTTCAAGGGAATATCATTATCTCCTGTAGGCAGATGTAGTTCCTTTACCTATTAATATGGGGAGAAGGTGGCTGGAAAACATCAGAAATGCTATTGGAAATTCTGCTGACTGATGAGTACTTTTGCCGGCCAAAAAGTATTTTTCAGATCTTATCTAGAAGACAGTTGTACAGATAAATTTCTTTAAATATTCTCATAGTGCCCTGAGTTAAACTTTTGTTTAAAAGAAACACAGAGATAAACACAAGGAGCTTTCACTTACATTTACTCAAATATCCCACAGGGCTGTAGCCGGAGTTTGGCTATTGAGTGAAAGAGTCTCCTGAGCCTATAAGCTCAAACACAATCCTTTTCAGGGTGTAGATGAAGCTGGGCACAATTAGGCAGAAAACAGTATCTTTAAAGGAAAAAGAAAGTCTATGCAGGCTGCAGTCCAGCTTCAATAAAAACATAAAAGAAAAAAAGCCTTACCCTTGGATAAAGTGACCTTCAGTGGATGTAGGTAAGAAATAATGGTTTTAAGTCTCATGTTCCTTGGATTCTCTCTCTCTCAAAGAATAATATTCTTTAATATGGAAGAGATAAAAGTAATACACATTTTATTTTTTATTTAAAAAAAATTTTTAAGATTTTATCCATTCATTGAGAGAGAGCAAGAGAGAGAGAGAGAGCGCTCCTGTGTGTGTGTGATCAGGGGTAGGGGAGGTGGGAAGGTGGAAGAATCTGAAGTAGACTCCTCTCTTGGAGTGTGGAGCCCCCCACAGGGCCCAATCCCACAACCCTGAGATCATGACCTGAGTCGAAACCAAGAGTCAGAGGCCCAACAGACTCAGCCACCCAGGTGCCCCAATTAATACACACTTTAAAACTCTACCAGTTAATTGAAACAATTGGGCAACCTGTTCAGTTGCAATTGTAGATATTCTAAATTCAGTTGGACAAGTTTTTAATTGTTAACAAAATTCTGTCTTTCCATTAGTTAAAGACAAGACAAATGCTTCAAAAAAAAAAAACAATTCAGTAGAACTAAATATGATTTCCATAGGGTGTTCATTTTTTTATATTTTATTTTACTTATTTAAATACTACAAATATATTTTGACCCCATGTTGCTACATTCTCCAGCATTTTAGCAGATAATTGAGCAATGGTTCTTCATCCAAATTATTTATCTTAATACATCCTTATTTTCTTGTTTCTATGACCATGGCTTTGCCCTTAAGATTTAACAGTGGTCTTCATAATAGGGGACGTTCCAGAAACCAGATCTTGTAGAATTTAATAGAATAATTCACATGGTGCCCAAGAGATTCAGTGTATTTATAACACCAAAAAGAGAAAGGTAGAAAAAGAAACTTGAAAGAAACTCCAAAGTTCTTTTGAGTTCAATAGCTGTCTAACTAAATAAAATGTGATGTGAGATTTTAGGGCAAAAGGCAGCAAAGACTGTTGGGTATTAGTTCTTAAAGAATTGTACCTTCAGCCTGCTAATAGCTGTCATTCCCATAACCTTTGAAGAAATACAAATAGCACCCGGGCTCTGAGTTTACCTCTACCTCAGTGATATAGCATTTTTTTCCTATTTGCAAGTCTTATTCAGCACTTTAGGTTACCTCTTGAAAAATTGCCTACTGGTTGACTGCTTCTGACAGATAAGACTTCTAGAATGCTTTTGACAAAAATGATTTCACATCACTATTTTAACAAACTCCCAATATTAGAACTATATCGTCAAAATATTGTTTGTGCTTCCTGAAAATATATTGATGGTAGGAGCAAAAGAGTCATTGACAGAAATGATAGAACGTTTTATAGAAATATACATATATATATATATAAATTATTCAGTATTCAAGTACTTCAAAAATACCTGGTGAAGGAGTTGGAATTTCTGAATTCTGGAGTTCTCAAATATTTAGTCTTGAGCAAATTATCAGAGATTTGGGCCAAAGATGATCTCTCTGTGTTAGCTTGCTTTCCTATTAGGTAAGTAAATAAATATGAACCCTATCATTTCCTGGGCCATTCCCATCTCAAAGCAAATTACATAGTAACAGGGAAATAGCTCTCTTTGGAAATAAATTTTCTGGACAATTTATATAATGCAGATAACTGTAGAAGATTTGACTCCAAAAAATTTTATTCTTATTACTTTGAAAATTAATGCAGAGGTACACATATCATGGGCCAGAAACACTCAGACAAATGTGTTGGCAAAACAAACTTTATCTGACCCCCAAAAATGAAAAAATAAACAGAAGTTACCAGGAGATAGATTTCAGCCTAACATCAAACTCAACTTTCAAACAATCAGAACTGTCTTATAATGGCTTCATTATGGGGAGAAATCCCTATTTACAGATGCTCTTAAACAAAAGCTTTTTTAAGAAATAAGGTAACTGGGTTCAGCATATAACCTACAAGTTCAGATTCTTAAGCATGTATTTCACCAAAAAAAGAGAAAAATACTTATCTTTAGTACAACCTGACAAAACACTTCCTCATTTTTTTATCTGAAAAAAGAGGGTTCAAGGGGCACCTGGGTAACTCAGTTGGTTAAGTGTCTGCCTTCAGCTCAGGTCATGATGCTGGGGCCCTGGGATCCAGCCGCTGAGTCAGGCTCCCTGTTCAGCGGGGAGTCTGCTTCTCTCTCTCTCCCTCTGCCCTCCCCCCTACCCCCATCCTTATCCCACCCTACCTCCCCCACTCCCCACCTCATACTTGAGCTCTCTCTTTCTCTCAAGTAAATAAAATCTTAAAAAAAAAAGAGGGTTCAAACAAAACAGTACTTGTCAAGTATGTGCATTGTTGTCAGCTCACACAGGGCCAGCCTGATGAGCCATGGACCTTCAAGTCCTTTCCTCAGTCCATATGGGTAATTGGCTGGAAATCTGTTTTTACAAACTATTGAAAGCTACTACATATCCTCTTGAATGGTTTACTAAATGTTTCTAAAGTTTGGAATTCATAAACAAATGTTGGTACAATACTAGAGCTTACTGAGACTTAAATTAAGTATTCTATTAAATTTGGTTGTCACATAGCACTGGGGTACAATGTGGATGTGCTTTCATATTCCCACAATTTTAGGGAAGGAAGATTTGTTGCTAGCTCATAAACAGGAATGTCTTGAGTTGATGGCAGCTTTCACGTGCTGTTATTCTTATTTTAATAATACATTATGGTTATATTAACTTCATCATTATTAAACTAGGTTCATGTTAGCTGTTGGGTTGCATGTGGAAGTGCATGGATTCATCATTGATAATGTCTGCAAAATACCATTAACTAGTCTTCCACATACTAGACCCATGAATCCATGGCAATTTGAAAAAGAATCAGCCATACTTCTATGGCCAAAGGGATGTAATATTGCAAAGAGTGGAAAAGAAGCTTCCCCAAAATATGTTTGCCATGTTTCCTTTCCATCACTAGGTACTTGGTCTACTAGATGGTCCTCTAAATAGAATATGTCTCATGCTGGCTAACTGAACATAATAAAAAAATTAAAAAATAGAGTATGTCTCAATTCTAGAATGGTATACTAATAATCTAACAAACTGAAAGATTTCTAGGAGCCTTCAGAGCTCTACTTTTTAATTCCAATTCTATACTATGGAAAACCTTCTCATGTTGAGAAGGAAGATTTGAGAGTGAGTTAACACCATGTTAACTTTTAAGAAGAAAGCTAGTCACACAGCTACCATTCTTTGAGAAGAATGCCTCCTACTTCAGAAGAATCATGAAGAATCAAGAACAGAGAAATGACATGCTCAAGTCACTGTTCCAGCTGCTACATTTCAGAAACAGGGAGAGTCACCACCAAGCATATAAGTGAGAAAAATCAAAGACTAGCACCTAAAGTGACTGATAGCTCACTCACCTCTGGCAAGCCTCAAAGTAGCCAGAAGGGAAGGTTTCAGGAAAAAGGATCCAAAGACACGAAGACACAGAGTTATAGACAGACTGATATGTAAACAGGTGAACAACAGAAACAGTAATATACAAGTAAATAGCAATCTTGATAGAGAAAATACTATCGAATGAGCTGTGAGATGTTTTATATCTTAAATCTTGTTTCAAGCTAAAATACTTTTTTTTAAATTATTTATTTATTTATTTATTTGACAGAGAGACACATCGAGAGAAGGAACACAAGCAGGGGGAGTGGGAGAGGGAGAAGCAGGCTTCCCGCGGCGCAGGGAGCCCGATGTGGGCTCCATCCCAGGACCCTGGGATCATGACCTGAGCCGAAGGCAGACGCTTACCGACTGAGCCACCCAGGCGGCCCCAAGCTAAAATTCTTTGCTTAGTCATCATAGATTTTCTTAATTCAATATATTTCTTTTAAACAAAGAGATTAATTAGAAGACAAAAATTTCAATTATGAGTAAATCCCTCTTCCTCAACTACTAGTACCTGGAGAAGAAAGGAAGTACCAGGCAATTTTCGAGTTTGCCACAGCCATCTGATGGCAGCTCCCTGAATGAAAGCTATAAGGTCTCAGAGCTTACATGAGTCTCTAGCTCTTTATCAGTATTGTAGGTATCTCAGGGCTCACTAAAGAATATCCTATAACTTACACATGTATAACAGTGTTCTTTGTCAGGCTAGGGAACTGAAATCAGGTGTGCAATACCCATCTTAATCAAATATATTTGAAATAACTTAAAGACATACTAAAATAAGAATTAAGGTTCTCAGCTTCATGTCTTGACAAGAGTTATAAGGTATAACTTGCTTCTAAGAAGAAAACATTAGAAAAGAATGGAATAGAATTATTGAGTTACTACCTGGAATATCCAATAATCCATGGCCCTGTGGAAGTTGACCATAGTACTTGTGAATAACTTAACATCAGGGTGCGTGAAATTATTAAATTGTCTGTGAGGGGTAATTTCATGGACACACTACTGACAAAATAACAAATCAAAGCAAAGTAATTGAAAGTAAAAAAGTTGAAATAGCACTAATACTGTTAATAATGGCATGCTGGAAAAAAAATCCCTGCATTTGTACTTTCAAACAATAAGATGAAGTCAAATTATGCATAATCTTCAATAGTTTGACTTTGTTTGGATCATTAACATCACAGGCAAGAAGAGAATTGGAAAATTCAAGACATAAAAATTAGTTCAGTGTTTTTAATCAGATTGAGCATATTTCTTTTGCTGGTAAAATGACAACTTACTGAGAACATTAATGGATTTTATTACCTATGCTTATAAAATATTTTTATAAATATCACCCCCAAAATGTCTGGTTCTCTTTTAGTTCTATCTTCCTTATCTTCCTATCTTCCTTCTATCTTCCTTCCATTAATATCTTCCTCAAAATATTCACTTGTTGTTGCTGTTTTCTTTGGTCAAGTATTGGAGCACTCATGGGGATGCACTGCATTTGGAACAACATCCAGTACTAGGTGCAAAATGCAGCATTATCTTGAGAATAGTGAGTAATTACAAAACACTGTACAATTTTAATGCTTCAATGGGCTTTTCGTTCAGTATTGAATTTAACTCAACTCTTATAATTTTAGAAAATTCCTTAGTAGGAATGACTTTCTATGTGAAGTCTCTTAATGAGCACAGGGCCCAGCACTATAATGTCACTCCCTAATTGAATCTGTTATAATAATATTGTGTTGCTGTGATGCTACTGAACTACCATCAGTGAGACGTACAACGGGAGTTGTTCTGGAAAAATTAGTAGTATATATTTTTTTTCTAAGACCTAGGGATAAAATATGGGGAAGGAAATATTCACCAACCCATCCATCTTGGCTTCCTTAGCCCACTACAGCCAAATCAGGAAAAGAGATATATAAATTTAAAGCCATTATATAGGTTATTCAGGCCAAGAATACCTAATTCTCAGAGAGAAGAAGGGTTGTAGGACTTAAATTATCCACAGTGACTGCCTAAGCAGATAAATGTACCAGATAACTTCTAAACTCTCCACTTCACTTTGTCTGTGTAGCTACAACTGTGTTTAGAGGGTCCCACACACGGCTTTAAATTGACTCATTTGTAATATACTGCAGATTGTACTTTCATTTATTACTGGGTGTTGCTCTACACTGTATCATAACTTCAGCCTTTGGACAGCAATCTGAACATTTTCACCAGTGGCCTCTACTTTATAGAAAGTACTACGTAGTTATTACCTACTAATATAAAAAACAATTTCAGTAATTTCAATGAATTATCCACATAACAGTTCGTAATATTATTTTAACACACCAAAGTTAAAATGAGTTTGCATTATTTTTAACTAGCTATGAAAATCTATCCAAAGATTTTAAATGAAATGTTATCTCCCTCAACTGCACAGAAGTTATTATAAGCCTTATATCAGAGAGCACTCATTACAGTTCCTTCTAATTCAACCTTTCTTTTTAGCAATTAGCTATCATTTCCAAAAGTTGGCCTCAGTTCAAGAATAAACTTTCCGAAGTAATCAAACCTATTTTAAATATCCATGCATCATAATCTTCAAAACTCTTACCTTTTTTTTTAAACTGGAGACTTTTGTGTATAAAATATAAAATGAATGCTTAAGAAACAAACATTGCATTATGTTTTCTGTTTCCATATTGGATTTTCATAAATATCTGATTAAAATTTTTTCTGTGATCATAAAATTCTACAATCGTGTGGATAAATAATAACTTTCTCAGAATCATTTTAATAATGCAACAGTATTTCTGAAATAGAACCTCATGCACTTGAAGATTTGCTTTTGTTCACTGCTTAGTTCTTTTACTTCTTCTTCCCCAAAACAGCACAAAGCTATTAGAATGGCTTACTAGATTTATCTTAAATTTTGCCAAGAATTAGAATGCATGTGGCCTTGACCAATCTCATTAGCCTAATGATAGTGAGATATATGAGACTTTTGCCATCCCACCCCATATGGGGTCTGGCTTCAAGGGAAAACGCAGCCATCATAAAATAACCTCAGCAGATAACAACTGCACCACAGTCTGTTCTAACCAAGGCATCCAATCTCTGCTAAATTTACACATTCTCATTCCAAACTTAGGTTCTTTGTTTACCCAGAAAAAAAATTTGTTTCATTTCTTTCTTTTTTTTTTTTTTGAATACATCAATCTTTATGTATATCACTCAGGAACATACTTGAGTCTTCCTGAAGATAATGTATACATCGTTTCTAGCACATGAATAGAATCCCTGCTTTCACACCCCATCCTTCTCTTTCTTTACACATACGCAAAAAGGCCTCATTTAAATCAGAGGAAATGAAAGTTCTAGTTTAACTAGTAAACTTTTTTCATTCAGTATTACCAGAAATGACATTCTTGCCACTGGTTTTCCTCTTTAAAAGAAAGAAAGAAAGAAAGAAAGAAAGAAAGAAAGAAAGAAAGAAAGAAAGAAAGAAAGAAAGAAAGAAAGAAAGAAAGAAAGAAAGAAAGAAAGAAAAGCTTGTTTCAGGGTTTAGGTTCTTTTTCTTCTCTTCTCTTCTCTCTCTCTTTCCTGTTTTATTTATGATAACTCTTCTGACCTGGAATTAGCAAAGAACTATGCATACATGCCCCAATGTTCCCTACATCGTTGAATCACTAAGAACCAAGCACTTGTGGAGAATTTTACTGAAATTTTGTCTGAAGATAGATGACATTAACTCTGTAACACATTAGTGATGTTTTTATTTGCACCTTTTCATCTCACTTCTCTGTGAAAACCTTTTGAGGAAATATTCTCAAGTTGCCACATAGTCTCCCTTTATATTTCCCTTACTTTGATTCAGGGGTAAACAATCATTTCCACTATAATGAATAGTAATAATAACTTCTGAACACTGCAATAATTCTAGTTGTCATGATCTTCTCTCATTTTCACTTTGGCAATTATTCTTATATATCTATATCCAAGATAACCCATCCAGTCTAGACATCACTTCCTCTTGTCCTTCTCTTTTTATAAAAATACTTTATACCCATGCCACGCCTTTCAACTAAAGATCTCAAAGTGGTTCTTTTTCTCTAATATGCCTTTATATTCTCTAGAGAACCAAAGAGGCTATTATTATTATTATTATTATTATTATTATTATAGCTCTAGCTTTCTTTGCTGGGTGAATTCTGGTCTGGTTGCTAAGAAGCATGGATTTGAATATATTCTCTAGCAGCTTCTATCCTTCCACTTTTAAAATGGTTATTCTTTTTAATCCATTGAAGTGCATTTGACTATCATTTTTAAAAATCTTTTTTTTAAAGTCAAAATGCAACTCTCTGGAAACCAATGAATCTCATTGCCACGGTATGGTAGGTACTCCTGCTTCGAGATCTATAATCATTTCTTCAGTGTCAGTAATGAAATGCTTCAGTAACCTCTCCTAGCCCCTTGGCAATCCGCCTACTAGTCTCAGGCCATTTTCCCCTATAATCCTGCTACTCAAAGAGCCAGGAATGATGGTGCTGCTGCCATGGCGACTTGGAGCACTGGAGGCCTGGAAGTCTTTTCTGTGTTTTAGAGACGATATTAGCTGAAGAATTGTAGATTGTATAATTAAGAAGCTTATTTCATTGCCAACTTCCCCTGAGACCATTTTCCCCTCCCATATCAACCTGCCTATCAACATATGGCCTTTATTTCTAGATTAACAAGTGGTTTCTAGTCCTGCTTCACTTCATCCAATGAACATTCCCTTGTTACCTTACCCAAGATCACACATGAGTGCCCAGCTACCCAAATAATAGTTGTTGGGACATTAAGTGTACATGAAAATTTGCATGAATCTGCAATTTTATTCTTCCTTCCAGGCAGGCCAATTCATCTAAACATGTGTTAATCATTTACTATGTACAAAACATTGGGCAAGGTACTGGAAAACGATGATTAAGAAAATCCTATTCGTGTTCTCAAGGAGATCATTGTCTAATGGAGATAACATACATAAACAGAAACAGAAACAAGATGGGAGGTGTACAGTGAGAAGTGTTACAGGATATTAAGAGGATGTGCAGTGAGACCCATAGTCCAGTTGAGGAAGGCAGTGAGTAGGTGAGGAAAGCTATACTGGGGAAAAGAAAGTCTGAGCAGAGATGTACAAGATGAATAGAAGTTAAGTAGGCAGAGTGTGGGGAAAGCATCCCAAGAATAAGGGAAGTATGAATAATGGCTTGGGGATGATAAACACCACATTGCACCTGGGGAATTACTAGTTTGCTGTTATTAAAACCAAAAATCTGAAAGGAGTATGCAGCAGGAAGAATGGAAGACATAATTGTGAACCATATGCAGCACTTTGAACTTGCAAAATGGATAATTAAAGAGCACTTTAGTTTTGTATGAACTGAAGCCTCAAACCTGAGTGTAATAATTAGTTTGCCACAAAGTACTGGCAAAGTGTGTTCCTGAAGGCTTCTTTATCAGCCATTGTGAAGAGTCATTTATTTATTTTTAAAATTTATTTATTTATTTTTAAAGATCTTATTTATTTATTCATGAGAGACAGAGAGAGAGAGAGAGAGAGAGGCAGAGGGAGAAGCAGGCTCCCAAGGAGCAGGGAGCCCAATGCAGGATTCGATCCCAGGACCCTGGGATCATGACCTGAGCCGAAGGCAGACGCTCAACCATCTGAGCCACCCAGGCACTCGTAAAGTGTCATTTAAAAGAAAAAGATAACAACCCAAGCGCTTGCTCAGGGGTCCACCAGGCCAGTGAAAAAGTTCTGGGGACTAAGCTGGGTGGGGCAAGTTACCCTCAGCAGAAAGAAGGACCCGAAGTAGGGCAAGTATTAGAAGTTGCCAAAAAGAAAGTAAACCTGAAATGTCATATTTATGGTCCATGAAATTCAACAAAATTGTAGGTTACAACAGAGACAAAGACCCAAACACATGTGACCCATTATGCACATCCTACCATGCTGCATCACACCCACTCTGATGTGGATGCTAGCACTTCCCTTCCCACAAATTTCTCCCTCTTTTCAGGATTGACTTTCCTCATCAGGTAAATGTACTCTTTGCTTGTCAGTCAAGTCTGATATGCTAAAAAGAGAAAGATTCCTTAGCAAAAGGTAAAGGAAAAAATGGATCTCCCCAAACATGAGAAATAACAGCACCCCGTATTTCCTATAGGATTCCTTAACCAACCAACCAACCAACAGAAAAACAGTGTTCATATATCACAAATAAGATAATCGATTCACAGACCAAAAGATTATGCAACTAGCTGAAGGTCATAGAGAAAATCAGTCATCTCAAGATCCAAGCCCAGGCCTCTGACTCATGGCTTAAAATCCCTCAGTATGTCACTTATCTAATGGAATGTTGTGGGTTAATATACAACTATACTTTGCCAAAATCCTTTCCAAAAATCTTTAGTTTGACATTGATCTAGGATAGCAGATGATGCCTGGATCATAAGGAAGAGTTCAGACTTTTTATCTCTTTTTATGATAACAAAGATCTGAAAGCTTTGTTAAGAAAACTGGTTATGAGCCAGTTTCTATTCAAGCCTCTGGTAAATGTTCTAAGAAATAGGAAACAGTAGAGTTAAAAGGAGGGAGTTGGTAGATTTCTAAGGCAATGCTATCCTCTTCAGAAGATCGGTAATTCATATATTTTATAGTCTACTTGAGACTGTGTTCCACAGCATTTCTTTTAGTCCCTGAGAGCTCTAGCAGCAGTTAATTGACCAGAAAAGGCATGTATCATTCCAGGTCTGTCATTTAAGTAGAATGGTACTGTCTGCATAATTCTTTTCTGCATATTTGGACCTAACAGGATTTAGAAAAGTTTATGATGGGGCAGGGAAAACATACAGAGTTTTGAGTAGGTCTTCCCATAACTTCCTACTAGAAATAGCTACTAATGCATAGCAACCCATTAAGACAGTTCCTTAACTCTTAAAAAAAAACAAAACTTTGATATTGGAGACTAAAATTAAAACACAGTTTTGCTATTCAACCAAGTCACATTTTGTTTGTATCAAAATATTATATGGATACATTTATTAACAATTCCAATAATTTATTATAAATCAGAGAGGTTGCAAAAAAGAGAGTAAGAGGGCCACCTGGGTGGCTCAGTCATAGGGTGTCTGCCTTCGGCTCAGGTCATGATCCCAGGGTCCTGGGATCGAGCCCCACATCGGGCTCCCTGCTCGGCGGGAAGCCTGCTTCTCCCTCTCCCACTCCCCCTGCTTGTGTTCCTGCTCTCGCTATCTCTCTCTCTCTGTCAAGTAAATAAATAAAATCTTTTAAAAAAAGAGAGAAAGTAAGATGTTTCTAATTCTACATATAGTCTCAATGGTCAACACAATTGTGATACACAGGATTCTCAAAATGACTCTATAATATGGAACTAAGAACAGGCCTGTCTAAACACTATTTTTTTCCTCACTGGAAAGGCCAATAGAATGTATGATGGAAGAAATATTGAACAATAACACTCAGGCCAATCACTTTTTTGAGGAAGTAAAAACTGAAACCCAGGGAAATCTTTTATGAGTTAAGAGTCATGACTTGAATCCAGATTTTGTTTAGTTTTATCTCCAGGCTGCACCAAGGAGCCTTCTTCAACTCAGTTTCTCCTCCTCCTGATGCTGACCTGTGCCTCCCCAGTGGACTGTTACACGTCTTTATATAAACCTCTAGCCTGAGTTACAAATGACCTCTTAAACCTCTTAACCAACTTTTTTTTCTTTATTTTCCAATTTTCTTGACTGCTCTATATCTTTTTTATTTTGATGACCTTCACTCCTTTGTAAAACTCTATTCATTCATCTGTTCAAAAAGATTTAGGGAAGGCCTCCCTTGATTGTCATGTCCTTTCTTGATTTCTCCACATGCCACTAAGCGATTTCCTTCCGACGTGGCCTGCTCTGTCTGCTTTGCGGGCGCCACTTTTTCCTTCCACCACCTGAACATGGGCATGTCTCAAGGCTGTTGTCAGTTTTCCTGCTTTATTCAAGACTTTCATCCAATTCCACAATTTCAGCCATCAGCCTCTGTGGCTGAATGGCGAAGCGGCATCTCTAGCCCAGATTTCCTCTGGGCCAGGACGTGGGCCACCTTCCTCCTGCAGCAAGTGTTCAGCAGGAAAGCTCAGATCCACTTGAAACTAATCCCTTCTGAATCTGCATATGTATTCTCACCCCAACCTACTTCCTCTGAAAACTTTCCTGTCTCAGTACAAAATGTGATGATATCCCTTCAGCAAGGCCTTAATGCCAAGACTCATGCTTAAGAGAGTCCTCTGATGCTCTGGGTTAAACAAATCACCCGGTGTTACCAATTATCCGCACACATCTGCTCCTTCTTTCCTACTCCTACTGCTTCTGCTCTAGGCTCCAAAGCCTGACCTGTTCCTCCCTCTTCCCTCTGGCTCAATTATTATTATAAAAGTCTTCACCATATAGAAAATTAAAAGAATAACACAGTGGGTACACAGTCTGTACCCACAAACTAGATTTAATAATTTTTATCATATTTTCTTTTTCTATATCTGAATCTAGATGTAGGTATAGGGATAGAGATAGGGACGAATGTGGGTATGGGTTTAGGTATAAATATAGACATAAATACAGACTTAGACAAGATGTAGACACAGATACAAATACAGATATACATATATACACACGCGAATATATGCACACACACACACACACACACACACACACAGACATATATCGTGCCAAGCAATCTGAAAGGAGATAACGTGACTTCTCAGCACATCTCTTAAGAATGAAAAATTTCTCTTGTAGTACCACAATATCATTGTCACAACTAAAAATTAACAATAATACACTAATATCACCTAAAATTCAGTCCACATCCAAATAGCCTCACTCAGTGGCTCAGTGGGTGGAGCGTCTGACTCTTGATTTTGACTCAGGTCATGATCTCGGGGGGTTGTGAGATCAAGCCCCACAACGCGCTCCACGCTTTCAGTCTGCTTGAGACTGTCTCTCTCCCTTTCCCTCTGTCCCTCCCCCTGCTCAGGCTTTCTCTCTCTCGCTCTCTTTTAAATAAATAAATAAATAAATAAAATCTTTTTAAAAAAATAAAGAAAAACAATAGCCTCATTGATTCCCCCCAATGGCTCTTATAGCTATTGTTTATTTTGTTAAACTATGATTCAGAGTTCATAAGCTAAAGTTATATTTGATTATCCTATTTCTTTATCTTTTTACTTCCCTCCTTCCTGTTTATTTTTCATAAGAATTTACTTAGCCTCAGAAAATGTCAGATAACCTAAATTTATCTGATTGTTTCTTTGAAATACCATATATCTTTCACCTCTTTCCCCTATAACTTGTAGAGGCTTGGCCTGTTCCAATCACTTTCTTTTTTTTTTTTTAATTATGTTCCAATCACTTTCTAATTAGTCCCCTTTATGTCACCTAATTCTCTCAATCTTTTATATACCAAATGAATCTTTCTCTCTACTCTCCTTATGCTTTAATTCCTTTGCTAAAATCTTCCCTGTTCCCACCCTTCTGCACCAACCCCTCCCAACCACTATTCCTCTTGCATCATAAAATCCAGACCCTTTAAGTTTTCCTTTTAAGACCTCCTCAAGCTGGTCCTGACCCACTTCTGTCATTTCAACCCTATCTCCTCCCCTTTTTAAATCTTGGTTTCAGACAAACTACTTCCTGGAGTACACAGTGTATTTCCCTATCTCTACTTTTACTCTTTCTGATTTCAGGACATTGTCACCTCTTCAAGTCCTGCTTTCAAAAGCCTAGTTCAAATACTTCCTTCATGCTGCTTCTTCTCCAGACCACTCTAGTGCCTACAATTACTTTCTTCTTCTGAACTCATAGTCCTTAATATGCGTGTGCTAGCATTCATTTGGCAATTAATGTCCTGACCCACAAACAACAGTTGTTTAATGTTTTCTCATAGATTACTCATCACCCATACTATTTAACCTTTTATGTACTGTCATATAACTTTCCACCTTGTCATTCAACCATATTTTAAGTTCCATTAATGTAGGGTCCACACAAAGGCCTTTTTAAGTTAATGCATAAATTCGCCTAATAATAGGTACTCAATAAATATTTGTTATCTGACTTACTGATAGATCCTAGAAAAAAATAACAAGACAAATGAGAAATCCAAATTTATAGTTTGGAAAAGGCCTAACCTCTGTCAAATCATAACTAATATTCAATAATTACTCTGAATTTTTATATTAACTAGTAATAAGTCCAAATGCCAAATTTCAGAGATATACCCTTCAGCTATTGTTGGCCTAAAGTAGTGGGAAAGAATTGGACTTTAAAGAGCCTGAATTCAAGTTGCAGCTCTGTCCACACTAACTACATGCCCTTTGTAGGCAAGGTATTTCAATAGTTTTGATCTCAGACTTATTGGCTATACAATGGGAATAATGACACCTTCCCAGCTTGTTGGGGGAAAAAATGAAGCAATAATGACACAAGTACATACACTCAATCCCTAGATATTGTGATGTTCTCAATAATTATTAGTTGAGTCTAATTTCTGAGATTTCACTCTCTTGCTTAAGTGTAGAAGAAACAACATGGTAAAAGAGGCTCTTCAAATGCTTGAAACCAAGTCATTCTAAGAATTTGTAGGTAGTAACCCTGAATATTAAACTTGCCAAAAATATGAATACTCACTGAACCATGCAAAACACTATTACCAACTTGCTTGTGCAATGTGACTGCTCTGCTCGTCTTAGGAGAGGGAAGTTCCCAATCAGAGAAATTGCATGAACTTCAGAGGCAGACTGACCTGGGTTGGTTCTGTCTTAACTACCTACAGCCTTGATAAACACATACAACTTTGCAGAAGATGTAGACCACAATAATATCTACTTCAAAAGTACTATTATTAAGTGAGATGATCCCTGTGAAATGTTTAACCTAATGCCGTGTGTATGTAAAGTGCTCAAAAAAGGGTTGTTGTGATGTTATTTCTCCAAACAAACCTGAAGCAAAGCACTTCATTCCAAAGTTGTTCTCAAAAGTAATACTAGATGGAAATTTCCAAGCTATTTTTTCCCACACCCTACTCCTCTGCCACAGCCTGTCCTGTCGAGTCACTACCTTCCTCACTTGACATTCTCTCCTCTCTATAAGTCCTTGCTTGTGCTGTGCTTCAGCTCCTGGAGAGACTTCTTCCTCTTCTTCTGCCCAAATCCTAAAGATTTGACTCCATCCCTGCCTTTTTTCATGGCCACTGCCATTTTTCAATCTTTGATGACCTTGTCCTCCTTTACTTACCCAGAGACATTCACATCATATTTAGTTATATAGGTTGACTTGTACTTGCTTTTCTCTACACAATAATGTGTCTTTTCTACCAAGTGAATTATAAAATGTTTGATGGCAAGATGATGCCTTATTCTTAGCCTAGTTCAGTGTCAGAACAATAATTATTTGTTGAATTAATAGAGGTAACTGATCATGTCAAAAGCACCTTCTGGAAACTCAAAGATTATGTAAAACTTTATATACTGATAGTTTTTATTCATAAGTTATGAATCACCCTTTCAAAGGTAGAAGAAAAACATACTTAAGCTGAAAGAAATTGGATCAAATTGGAGCATTCATTTCTAAATCTCTCCTATCTCCACAGGCCTTTAAAGTGACAAATCAGAAATTTGATTCATTTGTGAAAAAGTGCCATTGATTTTTTTCTTTTTTTCTTTTTCTTTCTTTTTTTTTTTTTTTTTTGCTTGACCAGAAATCTACTAGGATTCTTTAGGCTTTAAATGACAACAACATAATCCAATTATTTTAAGGAAAGGGGAGAATTTATTGGTTTATGTAACTCTAAAGAATAGAATTAGTTTTGACTTTTTTATGCAGTTTGACATCAAATTATATCAGCAGGCTTCAGTTTATCCCTCAGCTCTCCTCAGTTCCAGTATTAGCTTCTGGAGAAGTCAAGATGGTGGTAGCAGCTCCAGTCTGCATGCTTCCTGGTTCAGTTCTAGAAGAGTAGCGATATTATCTTTCCCAAAAGTCACAGAGAATGAATGTCTCATGAGACTTGGCTCACTCTGATGGAATCCAAGACCACTCTGGAGCCAATCACCATGACAAAAAGAGACAGCACACAGACCTGCTAAATCCCACACCTCCAACCGGGGTCAGAGGTATTTGTTAGTTGGCTTCCAGGGACCACACAGATATGGGGAGGGGTGGTTTCTGAGAGGAAAATTGATACAGGTATCAGAGGGTAGGTGAATGCATACTGTGGAAACATTTCCAGAACTCACAGGCTGTACATACCTAGCAATCGTCTAATAAACTCGTTCCATGACTTAAGCAAGTCTATCTTCATTACATGCTAGGATTGTGCTTCCAAGCTTTTTTGAAATCATGATATACAGAAAATAATAGCAGTCCTGTGTTACACTGAGGGAAGAAGGCAGCCTACAGCCAGGGGTCAATGGCTGTCCCAGCCACCCTGAGTATTGAGAGAGTCAGTGTCTCAACACAGCACAGCACAGCACCATGTGGCTGGGGAAGCTCCATCAAGGAGGCAGATAATATTGTGCAAAGGCCACCTAATCAAGGGAAGTTTCAAGT
Organism: Zalophus californianus; assembly: GCF_009762305.2. NCBI lineage: Eukaryota > Metazoa > Chordata > Mammalia > Carnivora > Otariidae > Zalophus > Zalophus californianus. The sequence goes on along the minus strand of NC_045606.1, from coordinate 41,421,789 downwards.
CCTGGCTTTTAGATCAGATCACCACTTAACTTGCTGTAAGTAGTTGAGACAAGTCTCAATTTCTCTGTACGTTTGTGTCCTCATTGGTAAAACAGGGGTAAATAATACCTACCCAGCTCACCACACAGAAGCACTGAAAAACAATTGCATAAAATAATGCATGTCAGTGTACTTTACAAACTATAGGATATTACACAAATGTGAAGCATTATTTCTATTTTCTGGGACCCAGTTTCCCATTTGAAAAATAAGCTGGGAGATAGGAGACCTCTATGATACTTTCTTACACTGGATTTATACTATTATCTGATTCTGCTTTGTAGCTAAGTGAATCCACAGGGGTCAATGGGATTACAACCAACACCACAGACACATGTTGGTAGAACAGGCTTGGCCAGGATATACATACTTATAAAGCTTCAATTATTGATCCCATTACACTAAAGGACATCTGAAAGAGCACTGAGCATCATTTGCCTAAACAAACAGAAACAACATAAAACCAGGATTAGCCAAAACCATAGTGAAGGGTTCACAATGGACATATAATTATAAACTTCATCCCTTAAACATGAACAAAGGTTAAAAAGAGCACAGAAGCAAATTACAGAAATTAAGTGAGGGAAACAGAAGCTCTGGAAGGCAATGTGAACAAGGAGACAAGACACAGCATGGTGACTAGACAGAGAGCCTGATTTCTTCCAAAATGTAATTATGCTCCTCCAAAGTGCATGCTGCCTCAGAACTATGCCATGAACACCTGGCGAATGTAGAAATGTTCACCAGCGCAAACACAATCCTAAAACCAAGCTCAATGAGTTCTCAATGTCCTTTGCAAAGGGAGAGCTTAACCAATTGGTGCCATGGGAATTCATCGATCCCACCTCTCTTGTTCATACTAAACTTTTCCTGCTTAAAAACAGTAAGATATAAAATGAAAAGATTCAAACTTTACAACTTCCTCTTTGTAAGATTCCTGCAGTGAAATATGCAGTGGGAGACAAGAAGGAATTGGGATCCAGATAACTTCCACAGAGGCACTTGGAATTAGACATTACTGGAATTCTGGATAGTATGTTTGGCATAAAATCATACAAATAAAATGGAAAAAATACATAGAATACAATAAGTTCTTCTTATGCAGATTCAACATATAAAGATGTTGGATTGTACATTTTACATGATCTCAGGAGGCCCTCAAAATGAAAAAAAATGATACATTGATTATGCTTTTGGGAACAATAATATCTTAGCAAAATCCTGACTCCCCATATCTAGCTCCTCTCTCAGTTTTCCAGTGAAATGTAAGCCTCGCAAATATCTCAGAGCCTCAAACTTTTTTCCATAATAAAAAACAGCTAATTTGGCCTCTTCCTGTCAATACAAGGACATAAAGAGTATAAAAAGAAAAATGTATATGAAAGAGCTTCGGGCTCTTTATAGAAAGTTAATAAAATATTTAATTAGCTTTACATAGCCAGTCATTAGCTGGACATCCAAGTTCTGTTAGGAGCGTATTAATGTTCTCAACGGATGGATTCAATGGCTACTTTGATTTCCTCTGCTCTAAGAATCAGTGCCACATAGACCAGCTGTGTGAATAGTCAGTAATTCAATGACATCAGTTAGTTGAGTGAAATATCAAACCAAATGTTGTCATTCAAACCTCGTATCACTACCATAAAATAAATCCCCAAATGCCCACATCCCAATCATAAAGTACAAGCATGACTAACCAGTCTACCTTTTCAGTTTGTGTCATTGCTACCAAATAAAAGACAAGATATAGGATGGACAGAAATCAATGATTCAATATGGGCAGAAGACCCTAGTAGTATTATAATTTCTCAGTGAATAACACTCATCCATTTAGTTAAGCAAGCCCCAAATCTAAATTACCAATAACACCTCACTTCCTTAATCCCCATATTTATTCCAAGCTAAGGACTATGAGATTTACTGTAAGTAAAACGGGAAGTCATGATGAGAGAGATTTGAGAAGAGGTTTAGTGTGATCTGACTTCCATTTCCTTGGGATCACTCTGAGTGAAGAATATAGACTATAAGAGGCAATGGCAGAAATAGGGAAACTAGTTAGAAGCCTAGTGCTTCCACCTATTTACCCCCTATACTTTCTTTATATTCCTGTTTCATTTCCTCGGGAAAGTTTTTCCAATCTTCTATATGCTCTTATAACCCATATTATCTGTTATTTATATAGCCTTGTCATCCTCGCAATTTTATATTTATTTGTGTGGTTATCTGATTAATATTTGTCTCTACTGGTCAATGAATTCCTTCAAAAGTATTCATTCAGGGCACCTGGGTGGCTCAGTCAGTTAAGCGGCTGCCTTCGGCTCAGGTCATGATCCCAGGGTCCTGGAATGGAGTCCCACATTGGGCTCTCTGCTCAGTGGGGAGCCTGCTTCTCCCTCTGACTGCTGCTCCCCCTGCCTGTACTCTTTCTCTGTCAAATAAATAGATAGATAGATAGATAGATAGATAGATAGATAGATAAATAAATAAAGTATTCATTCAGGTTTTTCCTTCTCCAGTATGTAATAGAGTACAGAACACAGTTGGTGTGCAATGAATACTAGGGAAGGGAAAGGAGAAAAGGGGGAAAAAAGCAAGGAAGGAAGGAAAAAAAGAGGGAAGGAAGGAAGTGACAGAGAGGGAAGAGGGGTGTTAGGGGGAAGGGAGAGGAATATAATGAGTTACTTCAACAACAACAACAGAAAAAGTAACTTTACCAATTCTGGTATAGTTGCTCCAAAATGATGCAATAATCTGGGGCAAACAGGATGATTTTTTGCAAAGGCTATAGGAAAGGTTATTCTCTACCATCTGAGGGAAGTCTGGATCATAAAGCAATATCAGTAAAAGCTAACATTTATTGAGACATCCTTAGGTCCCAGTACTTTATTTATCTTGTTGAAATTCTCAACAGCCTTAAGGGGTTTGTATTATCACATCTTTCCGATGAGTAAATGTACTAAGAGCAGTTAGTTACACAGCCAGTAAGTTACAGAGCCGAGGGTTCAAACCTTCCTGTTTAGCTGCCATGCACACTGCCTCCTGCAGGGACAGTCAATAGCAATTTTATTAAAGATTTACTTCCTGCAATCCCATTCCTGAAAATCCATTGTGTCAAACAAATAGCAGGGTTCAAATGTAGATGAATTTCTGCTGCACATCTAGTGTGTACATTTCCCCCAACAGAAACAATTCCAATCAGTGTCACACAGTTTCATTTGAAATTTTAATGAGGCACAACAAGCAAAAAGGAGGAAGGGAAGAGAATGGAAAATCAGAGCCACCTAATAGCAGAATCTAAGAAATTGTATTTGCTGCAGTATTAAAGCACAAAACAGAATCTTTCATTTCTAGCAACACTTAAAAGAACTTGGTTTGTTTCACATATTAACAGGAAATATAATTTAATATCACTTTGAGGCATAGAATAATTCTTATTTCAGATGTTCCATAAGAACAATAACTGCCACAGAAATGAATCTCTCCTTTTGATAAATGTTCAGAGAGAAATAGGAGAAAAGTCAATTTAAAACTCTACTTTGGGATTCTTTCATCATAGCTACCTAATGAAACATGGGGTTTCTAAAATATTTATGAAAACTTTCATCATTTAAATATTTTCAGTGAATTTCACTTTTCCCAAAGAAAAACTTTCCTTTTTCCCTAAAAAAAAACAAAATATAAGTTTATGTATATATATGGGTAGAGAAAAAGATCAAGATACCTGTATGTACAGGCATGTATCTACCTGTATCTGCATCTAAATATGCATCTATAGCTATTCCTCTCATAAGCATATGGCAGGAATGTAAACTGGTTCAACCTTTTGCCAGGCAATTAAGGAGCAAACATCGAGGTCTTCTAATGTTCATATTTTCGATCCAATGTCTAGGCATTATCTTATGACAATATGGAAAGATTTAACTACCAGAATAGTTATCCTAGTATGGTTTATAGTAACAACAACAACAACAACAACAACAACAAAGAGGTAATCTCTCTAATAAAAAGTGATCAGTCAATAAATTACAGCACATCTGGATACCGGAATACTGTGCGGCCATTATAAATGACGCTGCAGAAGCACATTTGTTGATTTGGAACTATGCTTAACAGTATATTATTCAGAGAAAACAAATGAGTTTAAAAATAGTAAGTATAAGTATAGCATATTTCCACTTTCATAAAAACATAAATATCATAGACAGAAATAAGACTGAGGAGAACAATTACCGAAATACTATTAGTTGTATATGGAAACTGAGATTATGGGATAAATACATATGTATAAATAAATATATATGTATATGTATGTGTGTGTGTGCTTATAATTTATGTATGTGGTGTGCATGTGTATATATATACATCTATATGTGCATATATGATTTTCATAGTTTTCCAATGAAAAAAATTGGCCAAGGTGTATGTTTCTTTCTAGAAAGAAAACCACCAATGTTAATTTTTTTTAAAGATTTTATTTATTTATTTGAGAGAGAAAGAGCACAAGCACAAGCAGGGAGAGAGGCAGAGGGAGAGAGAAAGGGAGAAGCAGACTCTCCGCTGAGCCCGGAGCCCGACGGGCTCGATCTCAGGACCCTGAGATCATGACCTGAGCCGAAGGCAGACACTGAACTGACTGAGCCACCCAGGCGCCCCCCAATGTTAATTTTTAAATCAAATCATTACAGTCCATTACTTTAAAAAAAAAAAAAAAAACTATGAGAAATAAAATGTACACAGCCAAAGTCAGGCTCTTAGGATTTTTTTTTTAAGATTTTATTTATTTATTTGTCAGAGAGAGACACAGCGAGAGGGAACACAAGCAGGGGGAGTGGGAGAGGGAGAAGCAGGCTCCCTGTGGAGCAGGGAGCCCAACATGGGGCTCGATCCCAGGACCCCGAGACCATGACCTGAGCCGAAGGCAGACACTTAACAACTGAGCCACCCAGGTGCCCCAAAAGCTTAAGATATTTAGTGAAGAAACAATTAATAAAATAAAATTTACCCAACAGTGTCTCCTAATTATATATTGAACCATACATAAATAATCATTGCTTATTCCTTTCTACAGAGATATCCTACATTAACCAATCATTTTACCTAACTGCATTTTTCCCTAGGTCTTTTAAGAATGTTTCAGAAGTTAACATCAAGTGTCTTTCTATAATAAAAATACCCACTGTGTTCCCACTCAGCTTGTTAAGAAATCAAAGAAAGAAATTAAGTTAGTTTGGCATGATTTGTTTTTGATGAGCCCACGTTGCCTCCTAATTATCACATTATTTTCCTCCAGATGTTTGCAAATTGACTGAGCACTGAGATTTTCTTTGTTGAAATGCACCATGAAAGCCCTGGACAATAGACTCTGCCTGAAGTTACTGTCTTTGAGTTACTAGGTTTTCTAGTATTTTAAAATGGAGCCTATCTGGCTGGAAAAAAAAAAATGTGCACATACTTTAACATATGACTATTTAAGTATTAAAATTGGCTATGTAAAAGTAACAGAGCTAATGATGAAAAAAACCCTCTGAATCCTATACACTAAGAAAGTCCTAGGATCAACTGCTCTTAACCATTCAAACAAACAGAGTAGTACTGGCATGAAAACTAGAACATACGGCTCTAAAAATGCAGATGCAAATGTATATGGCTATAGGTAAAAACACACACATATATATATATCTGTAATTTGGCAACACACTAATCATCTTGATTATGGTTTACTCAGTTTGTGCAGTTTTGCTGCAGCATATTGAGACCTAACTTTCATGCAAGGTAAACAAGGAAATAAAGCTGCATTTTTTTCAATACTTTTATCTAATATCAGCAACAGCAGTGAGCGCACAAAACACTTGCCAAGACTGTTGACCTCTGTGTCTCTTTATCTCCAAAGCAAGGTTAATGATAGCAGGCAGGGAAAAGGGTTTGATGAATGAATGAGACATACTGTGAAGACAGAATGCTAACAAAATAAGTAGTGATCTCATACCAAAAACCAGGACCATAAACATGGAATATTTTAAATATTCACTTTGAACTATAACAGAAGTGGAAGCAAGAGGCAGTGTAAGGTTTCAGAACAGATTAGGTTCTTACAGCCTAAGAGATATAAATGCCCATTAATTCACTCTTGGCAAAATTGGCCGTCAATACTTTTAGAGATCTAATGTGATAGCCCTGAAATGCTTATAAAATTACAAGGGAAGTCAAGTTCCTCTTTAGTGCTCCTACTAACCCTTACTCAATCTCCTCTCCTCACAAATATTTTTGAGAGAATGAGAGAGAAGCACATGTTTATTAAACAAACAAACAAACAAAAACCTATATTATAGCCAAATTGCCTGAGCTGGTTGATTATATCATTATAAATTATTCATAAGGGAAAAAAGAGAAGGAAGAAATAAAGGGAGGAAAGAAAAGGAAAGGGAAGAGAAGGGGAAGAAAGGGAAGGGAAAAGAAAATAGAGAAGAGAAACTCAAACAATGAAGGTACCTGTAAAATAAACTTCACATACTCATTTACCTTTGTAACACCCTGTCTCCGAGGGAATCAAGTCTCAAAATTCTTTATTATAGAAAACTTCAAAAAATTTGCAACCTTGAAATGTTTGTAAGTACATCTGGCTTATTCTGAAATCATATTTCCTCCCAGAGCTATATATGTTCTGGGAACATCCTGACACCACAAATTAACTGCCTAAAGTTTTACTGGTGAGACCATTTTGAAAAACTCACCGTGTTGCTGTAGACTTATTAGTACTAGTGACAAACAACAAAGCCCTGCTGAGAAGCAGATGCTGAGTAGATGGTTAGCTGTATCTACTCGCTAACCAAGGGTCCCATTTTCACTTCACCATGAACTTGATTCAAATTCAGCAAAATTATAAATTCTAACATGCCAACAGATCACTTGGAATTATTAAAAACATATTTGTTAAAAGATTCACTGCACAGAACACAGTCTTAATTTTTCTTTCCCCCTTTTTCTTCACAAATTCCCACTAAGCATTTAGGATTCTCACATGGTCTCATGGCGACTCAAAACCCTGCACTGCAATTCCTTCACCTGATTGCTATTAATAGAGATCCACATTCCAAACCACTCTGTTCCCTTTCTCTGTTAAGATTCTTGTTTTATGATCATTTCCTCACAGGATTGATCTCTGGCAGGTAATGTGTGTAGAATGATTGTTCCTTCCACGTAATATATTTATGTTCTAAGATACTTTCTGAAAATGCAATGATTTAAAGAAATATTTAAAGGAATATGAGGGTAATATGAGTCCTGGGGCTAGCCAGTAGAGAAAGATTTTGCACAAGAAGACCTCACAGAACCCATTAAGTCGTATCATGTAGACAGCTGCCTGCCCTTCAATAAAAAAGGTCATAAGCTATAGTGCCTTGCACTCCTTCTAACATGCTAAGTATGATGTAATCATGGGAATGAAGATTTGGAAATAGACAGCAATGGAATAAAAACCAATGGGGAGAATGTTGATAGGTATATAAAATGTTATTGAAATGTAAATTCCTAGGTAATTCCACCTTCTTGTTGTGCTACGGGAAAGTGCTTGGATTATATATATGGCTATGTATGCCAAGCTGTGCTTGGTTCACAGAAAGGCACTCAGTTCTTTTTGGAAAGTTCAAAGAGAAATATTTGCCACTTTCCTTAACTGGAATTGTCTTTCTGAATGCTGATAACCAAATGTGAAATTGCAACCAAAACTGTCTCAAAAAGACCATGAAGTGCATTTATTTCTGTTAGCAATTTTCCATTTAAAATGTTATGAATTCTTCAATGCTCTCACTCTAGCAAACAAATAAATCAAAATTAAAGTTCAAAACTCCAACCATGTCTATCTAACAGCAGTGACTCTAAATCAAACAAGTAAATTTTAATAATGCAATACCTTCTTCACCAAAGGATTTGGAAGTCTCAGTGGCAAAAATAATCCTCATTTATCTTAATTACAGAAACGTTTCTCCCTTACCTAGCATAAAGTAAAAGACAAAGATAGTTCTCCCTTAGAATCACAAAATCAGAAAACTGCAATCTCTGTTATAATGAAATTAATAGAAAAAATAACTCTGAGAACTTGGCAAATACGTTTATTTATATAAATGTATATAATATACATATATAAATAAACTAAAATTGTATCATGTTAGATCAATCCTTTCTTCACATAAAATCAGGACCACTAAAACCCAGGTGCACAATGGAGGATTACGCAGGTGATAAGGATTTTTCTTCGTAATATTCATTCAAAGATAAAATTGTCCAAAAACAGTCATCAATAATAACATACTTTATACCGCAACATCTTTGTCCTTAAGCCCTTCTGAGAGTATCTCAAAGTACTCCACAGTAACGATCCCAATTTCATTCTCCCTCACAAGATCAGTTTGCGTAAGACCAGTTTCTTATTATTTGAGTCAATTCTATGAATTAGCTAAGGATTGTGTTTCTCTTTCTTTTCGCTTCTATTGTCAATCTTTTAGACAATTTCCTGATTGTTATATTCTCCAACTACAAAGGATAGAGAAGAACTATAAAGCTTTTATTTATAATGCCTGCTCTATTTTTGGAGTAAAAGCTTGAAGCATCAAAAATAATGTTTGTTTTTTTAGTTGCTTACCTATATTGAGTTTCTAAGCTTCCTGGGTTAGCTAGCATAGCTGGTAGGCATTAAGCGTACATAAAAAAGATTAGAAAGCCTGACATGTATCTTTGGACCTAAATTATGGTTAAATACACACACACACACACACACACACACACACACACACACACATATTCCTGGCTCTCTTTTAATACTCTACCTACTTATAGAAGTTATTTTTATTTTTTTAAAGATTTTATTTATTTATCTGACAGAGAGAGACACAGCAAGAGAGGGAACACAAGCTGGGGGAGTGGGAGAGGGAGAAGCAGGCTTCCCGCGGAGCAGGGAGCCCAATGCAGGGCTCTATCCCAGGACCCTGGGATCATGACCTGAGCCAAAGGCAGACGCTTAATGACTGAGCCACCCAAGCACGCCTAGAAGTTATTTTTAAATATGATTCCCAAACTCCCAAATGTAGTTGTCCATCATAAAATATGGCACATTGGGTTTATATATATCAATTATTAAAATGAAATTTATTAAAAATAGTAATTTAATATTAAATTAATTATTATTATTATTAAAATTTGTATTTAGGACTTCAACATATCTTTTGGGAAACAAAATCCAACCCATAACAGTATCCCATAAAGATATAGCCAACTATAAGAACTATAACAAAACAAAGATGTCTAGCAAAGTATTCCCAAAGCGGAGTGTCAAAACCACTGCAACTGGGTATATGGAATATTCTAAGTATTTCCAGGAGGATTTAATCATGAGTTTGGAAAGAGAAGAAACAAGGTTTTTTCCAGAGCTAAACGACTTCTTGTCCTCTTAGGCAGTTCTCCTAAGAATAAGTCACGGAAGTCTGTTGCATTAATAACCAAGGGCAAAACGTAGTCTGTAGTAATTATACTGATAACATGATCAACTAATGAAGTTCATTAGTCTAGTTGATGGAAACAGGGATTTATTGACTTTTTTATTTGCCACTAGTAAATGAGTACTGTATAGCGAGACACCATCCAGGCAAAGTATAAAACAAATGCATTCTTTCAGCAACTCATTGGTCTTAATTAAATTGTCCTTTTAACTCATTTAAGCTAGAATTATCCAGAGCATGTAAAATTTAAATACCTATTTAAGCAATAATACATATAACTACTGTATTTATTATGGATAGGCCAATTATTGTTATGAAATTTAAAACAATCCAAAGTGATTTCCCACTGCTCAGGTTCAAATGTCTTTGAATTAATTTTATTAATATTTATTATATCCTTCAACATCTTCATCTCAGAACAAACCAGAATCAAAGCTCCAAGTAAAACTGCTCAAAAAAGTATGGCCTCAGAGTATCAAATTTACTAAGAATAGTTTATAACCGAAAGCTCCAGAAAATAACCAATCATTAAACTTTGTTCTACTTCTCAAGATAGAAAAATATTTGGGAAAAAGAAAATAAAGATCTCTTTCAATATTCCAAGAAAATACATATCATCATCTAATCACAACTTCCTGCCAACTTTATGCCCCTTTACGTTCTTCACATATTGTCATCAGTATCACTTCTTGATTTACACGTATTCACTGATCAAACAGGATATACACTTAGTTTTGAACTAAGGACCTTGTGTAAATATTTCAAATTTACAATATAACAGAGCCAAGCCATTTAACAAGCTTTTGAAAGGCAGAGTGTGGGAGGGCAGCAGTTCTATACTTTTGCCCTTTACAAAAAGAAGGTCAAAAACCATGCCTTAGCTTCTAATGCTTGGCAGGGATTATATGCTGTGCTTGTTCCAGACTGTTTTCTTGATCCCCATTATATTGTTAGCTCAGCAGAGGAAAGAGACAGTTTTTAAAATGTCACAGTGGGAAGTGTTTTAATATTGAGTGGTAAATCCCCAGAGGCAAATGCAAACTATATCCACATTGTTAACACTGCCTTTGAAGCAGGCACAAGACTGTTAAAATAAGTGACTTGGGTTTCTTTGCTTTGGTTGAAGTTGTTTGTGGTCTGAGGTTTGTTGAGGGTAGGGAAAAGGAAAAGCGTTTGCCATAAAATATAATTATTTTTGTGTTCTTAGATATTTTATACTGTACCCAAACTATAAAGAAACTTTCCCTTCCATCTTCTATCCATATTTTTAAGATTAACAAGGTAAAATATACATAGAACAAATAGTGATGTTAAATGGAGTACTGAACACCTCAAAAGGTAAACTTATCTGTTGAGCCATGTTTAATAGCATCATTATAGAGCATTGCTACCCCACACCCCAATCAACAAGAACTATTTTTATATATTAAACACAGGAAAAATTATGAATATTCAAATATGATCTAATTAATGTTCCAGAATGACAGAACCTGTCTTTCAAGGAAAAAAAAAAATGGCCCCATTTTATTCACTGAATTGAAGAGAATAACAAAGATATAACTACAGTTTCTGGAGATTAAAATCAAGACTGGGTGTTTTTATAAGGCCAGAAATAAAAATATTAAGATCGTCTGAAACTTCCACACATCCCCTTCTGAAGCCTATTAATGCTCTTCCTTCCTAATCTCATCTGATTTTTATTGTCCCCACTCTAAAAGATTTAACTTATCTATTTTCAAAAGTGCTTAAGTTTTCTGTATCCATTGCAACTCCTTTGTAGGCAAAATTGGTATTTTGATCTCTGACGTTGAACATCTGCAAACTAAATTTATATGCATGATAATGACACACAATCATAAAGGATGTGAAATAATCTGTCTGTGTTACAACAGATGTCAATTTTTGTTGCTTGTTATTACTAAAAGGGGAAATGGAGCTCCTCTCTGTGACAAGTAATGTTGCTTCTAATTCCCAGCAATAAATGCACCTAGAATATGTGCAGAAGTGGCACTCAGCCTGAATATCCATCACCGGTTTGATTGTTTGAAATGCATCTGGTCCCTTTGAGGATATATACTGTGATTATCCAGTTCAAGCCTTTTCACACTATTGTATGTGTCATCAAATGACAGTAATGAAAATAACTGCAACCATTATTATAGGTTTGAGGACTTTGCCATCTGTTGAGTATTAGCCTTTGCCATTCCCCAACTGGCATTCCAGTGAGCCAAAATTACAAAGAAGCTACCCCAACAACACTGCATTTTTATATCACCTTTCATCTCCCACACACCAAACAGAAAGCATTCCTTAAACAGTCCTACCAGAATCTAGTAATTAAGAATGAATCTGAATGAAGTCACTTGATGTTATTTCAAATCTTAAAGTACAAGTATAAAGCCTTAGAAATAAATTTGGCATATGCTATGTAATTCTGAGAATTAGCAGTGATATGTAGTGTTGTGACATTTAAGCATCAATCTAAAATGGTAAAAAATGACAAGTATGTTTTCATTTCCACGTAATGCAAACTATTTGAAAGTACCCTATCTCTCTTATATGAAATGAGTAAGTAGGATTAGGCTTATTTTAGGCTACAGACTTCCAATTCATCAGAATGTCAGCATTTTGACTAGCCACAAATCTGTAAGGAATTTGTGTTCACAAATCCAAAGATGGATATTTGATTATGCTCTCATCAACAGTAGTCTACTACCATAACAGAGCCTGACTATAACACCTTGTTTTAGCAAGGGATTCCGTATAAATTCCAATCACAAATAGGGCATATATATTATGTGATAAAATATGATTCCAAAATGCAAAGGAAAAATTGTGAACAGTGAAGCTCAAACTCTGACTGAAAATTCTATTTTTCTAATATTGTTAATTTAAAAGTCCCTTTTGCCTCAGTCAATTTTAAACAAAAATCTGTGAGAGAAAAGCAGTCTGCTTTGAAATCATACAGTAAGAAAGCAGAAACGGTGTAATTAAAGAGAAAATGCAGATGAAAATTTAGTGTTTTCTCTAATTACAACACCTTATACTCCATTTGTACCCCAGAGAGTCCACCTCAGATTGTGTACACTGTAAGCACTCAAAAGATAGTGGTAGAAGATAACTGAAGTCAAATGACAGGCAACACTAGGGATGGCTTAGAGAGAATGTTGGATCAAGAGGCATTGAAAAAATACAGTGTTTTATAACAACAACTGAATTTAAATCACTTATTATATGAAATTCAAAAACTTTTTTTGAAATTCAAAATTTATTAAATAGCACATAATCCTGACCAAGAAAATGCTCCTCACACTGAAGCCAGCTGCCAGCTAAGGCTTCAGAAGAAGGGCTAGAACTACCCATAGTTTTTTCATTTTTTCCTCCATGGGCACTGTTGCTAATGCAGTGAAGCTAACATTCTGTCATCACTGCATCTGTCCCGTGAGAGAACAACAATTTGGGGACATTCATTTTAAAGAATGCAAAAAAAAAATAGATTTCAATATAAACTTATGCATTTTTTCAGGCAGAATTGAAGACTAACTGTTCCCAATTAGTTGGCCAGAAAGTAAATGAGGAGAGAATGATAAATAAGGAAAAATAACCAGCTGTAATTTTGTTAATTAAAAGAAAAACTTAACAAATAAAGGAAGAGGAACTGAGGAGATTGCATAGTGTGATAGAAAATAAACCACGCCATTTCCTATTAGTATCTTAGGAAGAGTGAGAAAAGTATGTATCTTTCAATGTCACTTAGACAGCAACCAAAAAAAGTAAAACCATTTTCTATCCAAAAGTAGACTTGGAGGGTGCCCGGGTGGCTCAGTCGTTAGACATCTGCCTTCGGCTCAGGTCATGATCCCAGTGTCCTGGGATGGAGCCCCACACGGGGCTTCCTGCTCAGCGGGAAGCCTGCTTCTCCCTCTCCCACTCCCCCTGCTTGTGTTCCCTCTCTCGCTGTGTCTCTCTCTGTCAAATAAATAATTAAAATCTTAAAAAAAAAGTAGACTTGGAAAAATACATCTAACCAGAATAGGTAAAATCTGAAAAAGTACCATGAATTGTGGAAGAGCTAAGCAAATGACAATGATAACCAATAAAACCCAAAATGATTAAAGCAAAATTGAGTGGTCATCTTACGTAAATGGGTGGTACTCTGACTGGAATGTAGCCAATGACACAATTATTGATCCTATCTTAGTGATGATATGGCCAGCTGAACAAAAAACAAAAATAGTAAGAGGAATAACGTCTCAAAAGGTTACAGTGGCTATTGAGGTCACTAAGAACACCCTGTAATACCAACTGCTGCCTGGAATAATATTTACTTACTGTATTTCTATTCAAAATGCTTTATACTCTCAAGTAATGAGCTTATTTTCTTTGAAAATATTCCAAAGACAAGTCGGCCCTTTGGTATTTCACCCATGCATGTTCCTTATTTGTGATCAATAACAAATGATTCAGTTTGACTAATATCTCTTAGGAATGACCATGTTCTAGGCACTATGCTAGGAGCTGCAAATGACACAGGGTAAATGGGACTCAAATATTGTTGAGCCTGTGCTAGTATAGCCCCAACCACCAGGACCATGATGTTGGAGCCATGAAGGTGGCCGCTGTCTTTATTTGGACTACAGGAGAGTGGGAGAAACTGACATGAAAGAAGTTATGGCAAGAAATTATGAGAATGATAATCCCCTCCGCCCAGATTTACAATATAGTGGAGAAAGCTGGCATGCAAACATAGAGCTAAGGTAAGGCCGACTGAGAGACATGCTTAATAGCGAGAAATGAGCTGTGCAACAGAGTGAAGCAAGGCATCAATTCTAACTGAGGACATTCTGAGGGAAGGGCGATTTGAACGGGCATAGCAAGATGGATAATGGTGGGGGAAGGGCATCCGAAACAAAAGGTTCAAGTATCCAGAGCTGTACCTATTCAAATGACAGAGACCAGAGGATGAATCAAAAAGGTTTAGGGGAGATGTCAGAAAACCATGAGGGATTTTAAAAGCCAGGCCAAAAAACCTGAGTCTGTTCTATTGGCAAGTCAAGGCAAGTAAAGATTTTTGAGTTGAGCAGTAATGTGATCAGGCCTCTGGCTCCGAAAGAAAATTTTGGAAAGCATCTGTGGACCATTTACAAAGCTATTTTAAATACAGAGAGAAATCACTAAAAGAACATACACCAAAATGTTCACAAAAGTGATATTTTTGAATGACAAGTAATTACCTCTTTGTTTATTGATATTTTCTAAGTGTCTTACAATAAACGTGAGTTATGTTTGTAGTTTTAAAACAAGTGGTATTCTTTTTTGATATAAATGACCATCAATATAAGTATACTATTTATTACATAAATATAAGAGGTTGGAAGCAGGAAAAAAATCTAAAACCATGTAAGTATTTAACTTTCAGTATTGATTAAGCCAAATGCAGTCATTGGTCTTTGGTCAGGACTTTTACTGAGATTGATTTAAAGCCAAGTATTTCTAGCAGCCAGCAAATGATGGCACTTTCCCGAATATCCTGCAGTCTGGTCCTAGAATAGCACTGTGACTCCTTGAGTTACAGGAAGAAGAACCAGTTGGATCACAAATCTGGGAAGTAAGAATGTTTCTCAACACTAAGCAGGAAGGCTCAGATAAGCACAAGGGTACAATGACTTTCTGTGTTTTAGGGAATCATGTCCTGACATGATATATTCCAGGGTGACTAGATATCCTTTCAAGAGCTCAGTTCCCATCTTTAATAAAAGACTATCTAAATATAACATTGATGAGGACAAGGATCAGCAACACTTATCACTCCTGGTACAATATTACTTGGGCTCCACACGAGGAGAAAAGGAAAAAGTGAGGGGACTTCTGGGCAACGGTGTCCTGAAGAATAGGTACAGCACACGGATAGGATGTTGGTAACTTCAGGGATCACTAGATATACCACTTTGGTGACATTGTTTTAGTTCTTTTCCCTTAAGTGATTTTAGAGAAAAAAAAATTCTTTTTTGTTTCTTCCTAGATTAGTTCCCCTATGACCTAACACTAGAGTAGATTAAAACTCATGTACTAAAAAAGAAGTTTGATTATATTTTAAAAAAATTTTTTTATTTATTTAAATAATCTCTACACCGAACGTGGGGCTTGAACTCATGACCTGGGCTTCAAGAGTTGCATGCCCTTCCGAATGAGCCAGCCAGGTGCCCCAAAGTTTGATTACTTTTTAAAGTGATATTAAAAAAAAAAAAACACTCAAAGAGGAGGAATGATGGTAACATTACATAAGCTTCAAGAAGGAAAAGTCTGTGAACACCTAATGTGTATATACACATTTTCCTTTATCAAATGGAATATTTGCATTTGCATTTGCATGGAGTTTCCTGAAGAGAACAAAGCAGTTCATCTATATTATGCAACAAAATTTAAATTTTCTTCTCAAATCAAAGGTTAAACATAAATTGTTAGCAGAGTAGAGAGAAGGTTCAATGAAAGTAAGTGGCCTAAAGTTCAGGACTTAGGACTGGTTGGTCATACCACATAAACCACATTATCTTCTTTGAACGTCTGTGCGTGATCTGCCCGCAGCCCACTGTAGGCAGAGAGAGCCTGGAAGTTGCTGCAGGTCCAGACAGCAGAGTCTGCAAGCCAGTCTCAGTCAGAACAATGGCTCGCCCACCTGTCACGTGAATGGCACAGGAATGCAATCTGAAGCACTGTAACCAAGCCTAAACAGATCAGAAAGGAGAGCCAACACCCTAAGAAGCCAGGTGGGTCAAGCACCAAGTGAGCTGAAGCATAACAAGAAACTGAGCCTTACAAAATCCCCCAAGCTGGCTTCCAGGTTTCCAAATTAGCTTTTTACATGGTTCCTCTCAATCCCTGACACGGATTTACCAGGATCCATTAAAAGAGTCAACACAGGAAAAAAATCGGCACAGGCCCCAGATCAAGCATGTATCCAGTTTCTTACAATTGGTCTTTTTTCAGGAATTACCTACTGAATAAGTGAATCAATGACTCCCAACTTTTCACTTGAAGACTGAGATCATATAAATATATATTATCTTAGTGAGGGATTTGTGGAGGTTGGAAAACACCCTCTACCATGCCACCTTCTCCTCCTAGACTACTAATATTCCCCTCAGATACTTCTTGCTTCCCCACTCCTTTGTTCTTTCATTTCTTAAGCTCTTTTTTCAAAATTAACCTAGTATCTGCTTAATTATCATAACATGACTAAAAGATACATAATCACTAAAGCTGAAAATTCTATTTACTAATAAACTAACACCAATGATCCCTCCCCCTCCAAAACCAAATCCCTATCACAAGAAGGTAACATTGGCACAAGTGGATATGAATAAGGTTGGTTAAATAGCATTCTGTAATTGTGCTACTTACCTGCTCCACTCATGCTAGCCTGCAGTGCTAGTTGAGTAAATTATGTCTTGATCGATAACTCTAGTAGAGCTAGAAGTGACTAAACCCAGTGTTTGACAGGCAGATGGGACGGGAAGGCATTAAAGCGAGAAAGACAAGTTGGCACGAATGTATGCTTTCTGTGAGAGCACAGAAAGACATGAAATGGCAGACACAGGTACCTACCAGATCATGGTGGGTCTCATATACTAAGACAGGAATCTCAGTCTTTATTTGGGGATGATGGGATACTATTGTACTTATCAAGCAGAGGAGACAGAATGAAACTTGTTACAAAGCTTCGTGCGGCGGCACGGTGGAAAAGGAGGTAAAAAAGTGAATGAGACTAGAAGATGGGTACGTGAATAGGAAAGGGAAGGATTCTGAAGACCAGGACAGAAGCAGTGGCAGAGAACCGTTAAGAAGGTGAAATCATAAACCGTAATGACATTTGTGACTGCTATGGCATTCTCTCAGCCTAAATGCCCGACGCTGCTTATAAAAATCCTTCTCACTCTGAAGGTTTGGCTCAAATGTTTCTTCTTCCATGAAGCCATCTCTTCAAGAACTGTTCCTCCATCTGTTCCCCCCCCAGTCTTTTGTTTGTCATCTCATAACATTTAGTTCTCTCTGCTTTGTATTACAGGTAGCTGTTTACATGCACAATGCGTCCATTATACCACAAACTCCTTGAAAGAGGGTCCTTGGCTGATTCATCCAGTTATCCCCCTTCACCCAAGAACATCTAGCAGAGTAGCTTGCGCATAATAGTTTGAATGAATAAGTACGTAAACTGAAATGCCTCAAAAAATACTTTGCTAGTTTTGTATTGCTAGAGAAATAACCAAATTCCAGAGCCAAAAGGAGGCATGAAATAATGAGGAGCAATCAGGCGAATTTCAGAAGACTCCAAGTAGGCTACAGAGAAAAAAGAAGTACCCGGAACACAAGATGTTTCTAAGTAAGCACTGATACTTGTCCCTTTATCAAAATATTTCTCTGTGCATCTCTCTGCAAATCATGACAATAGTAACAGAGATCCAAGGGCATTTTATTTGTAAACTGCAAACAGATAAATACTGGCATTATACAAAGATAACTCCATCGGGACACCTGGGTGGCTCAGTCGGTTAAGCGTCTGACCTCGGCTCAGGTCATGATCCCAGGGTCCTGGGATCGAGTCCCACATCGGGTTCCCTGCTCAGCGGGGAGCCGGCTTCTCCCTCTGCCTGCCACTCCCCCTGCTTGTGCTCTTTCTGTCTCTCTCTCTCTCTGACAAATAAATAAATAAAATCTTAAAAAAAAAAAGATAACTCCATGACTCATGGAAAAAAAAAAAGTTTTTCACATCTCGCCTGCCTCCATTCCAACATTAAAACAGAAAAAAGAAAACTCACCCTAATGGTTCCCTAGTTAGGTATAAACACAAGCCCTCGGGGTCCAGAAGAGTTTAGTTATTAGGAGGGGAGAAAAGTGGCAAAGATAACAGCTTCTCTTTAATTACAACTCTACCACCAAGGAAAAGAATTATGTCTATTTTCCCCAATATTAACCAAAGAGAAGATTGGATACTGAGTTATTCATGAACAACTCATCAGGCATTTTGGATCTCATAATTGAGAAAGGATGAAACACAAAAGGAGAGCCATCTAGGACTACTGGTTTCCTAAGAATTCCTCAGTATTAAACCACCCCTCCTAAATCCCTTTGAGGATTGCTGCTTAGATGCTGAGAAAAAATAATTGAACAACTTCATGGTGACATTAAACAGCAGCTCATAATTGACCTCAATATGAATAGCAATAAAGATGGAGAGAATGACATATGCTCTACACCGTGAGTGTGGGCAGGATTCAAATCCTAACGCCCTTAACTCCGTCAAGGAAGGAACACAGGAGAAAACTGCTTAATAATCACCCAAAGGCTATTTGCTTTCTAGAGCAGAGCTGGAGGTTTTCACATCACCTCTGCTAATTGACTACACTGAAATGACAGGACCACTGTCTGCAGCAAAAGAACTCTCAGATTTGCATTGATCCAGGAATAGACCAATTTGGTAATGCCACTTGTTTCTTAAAAGGGCATTTCATTGGCCAAATCAAAGTGAAGTGTTGTGTAATTTTCTGTATAATCAGCATTAACAGCTAAAGAACAACCGGCCTTCTGAGTAGGAAGGCATGTTGCCAAGTAGAAAGGTTGTAGCTGCTCCTCACCCCTCCCTGACCATCCTCCTTTTATATCTCACATTTGACTGTTATGAGCAGAGCTGCAGGTATTTACTCACCTCTTGGGGCAAATCTGAAGTCTGGATGAATAAAAAGAGAGAGGCTGTTTGGTTTTTAACATTGACTCCCTGAGTGTCTATCCCCACAAAATAGATCATTCAGAGTCAATATTTAGAATATCTGCATATTCAAATGTGTATTAAAGGAAATTCTAGACAAAGAAGAAACACAAAATCTTACCAGGTGACTCATCCAGTAAACTACAAACTTGATTCAAACTTCCTATCTTCCCCCAAGGCTACTCTTGCTCTTGCATTCTCTAACACAGATGCTCCACCATCCACCTACTTGCCCATCCCAGAGCCGGTGTTGCCCTTGGTTAGATTCCCACCCGGGTCTCCCACCGATCCCATCTGACCACCACAAATCTGTTCACATAAGCAATCAAGTTAATTAACAAATCTGACCTTTTAATGACTGAAGCCCCTCATTCTGGCTGAGAAGACCCACCTCTTCTGGTTGCTACCAATCTCTTTATTCTCATCTCTGGGACGCTCTGCCCCCCTCCCCACTTAACATTTATCCTTACTGAACTACTTGTAGTTACACAAGATCACATTGCATTGCCTGCATTTCCATATACTCTTCCCTCCACCATGAATGGCCATTCCCACTCTGCCCACTTGGAAAGCTTCCCTTTATCCTCAATACTTTCCTCAATGTCACTGGCCCTGTAAGCTCCTTTCATAAGACCACCACATAAAGAATATTAACAGTCCCCTTTTCAGAGTGGTCCTGCCCCCTTTTGTGCACTTTTGCATCTTTGATGGCATTTACCCTACCATATTAAAATCACACTTCCTCTTCTCCTCTACTAGATGGTGAGCTCTTCAAGTGCTTCTCCTGAAGTAAAACAGTAATAGGAATATGGGCTCTGGAGCTTCCTGATTTCAAATCCTGGTACCACTTCTTACTGTGTGACCTTGGGCAAATTACCTAAACTCTCTACGACTTAGCATCCTCAATCATAAAATGAGGATTATGATAATATATACTTTAGAGAGCTATTGCGAGGATTAGAAAATCTGATTTCTGTAAAGCATAGTAAATGTTTAATGAATGTTATTTTTCAGATTGAGAAGTCAGTGGCATTCATATTTAATCTCCAGTGGACTCATGTTAAAGACCCAGACATGATAGTCGGACTGGACTGTGTAAACTGACTTAAGGAAAGAAATAATGGCAAAGTTCATTCTAATAGAAACACTCTGGCAGTAGTTAATGCAAGATTTTGTAGGCCATTTTAGCAGGAAATGTTCTTCTAAGAGACCCAAAACCTAAATGTCCTCATTAACTCTTTCTAGTAATGATATTCTGTATCTTTTCAAACTTTGATTCTCGAACATATTCAACCTTTTTAGGGTTTTATTTTTGTACCAGCACTGTCATTCTTGTCCTGAAGAGAACTTCCCCCACATAATCCAGAATGAGCTAATGAGCTTTCTTACTTACTAACCAGGAAATAACTTCCCAATCTCATCTTTGCTGTTCGCCTTGGAAAGAACACAATTTCACTAGTCCTTAACCTTACCTAATTTTTATACCATTACAAGAAAGGGATAATACAAGACCCCCTGAAAAAATACATAATGTATAAGTGAACACATATAGTGTTTGTCTTTTCCGTGAACACTTTAAATGTATTGAACTTCAAACATATATACTAAGATTTTGAAAGAGTTTTGAACGTTAATATAATATTAATGTATAAGTTCATTCATTTGAATAATTTAAAAAACACTGAATCTGCTATTTATCTGTCCTCATAATAACTTTTTAAGAATAGACAACACATTGTAAAACTGGACTACAAATGGGTACATGACCCATTAAAGTAATGGTAAAATATGGTCTTGGTTCAATGTTCTTTCCATTAGGACATAAAGGTTTAAAATTCAAAAGAAAAACAGCCTCAAAAAAACACACACAAAATAAGAAACTAAGCTCAGCTTAAATACACTTAGAACACTGTGGAATCTATAGGAGTTACACCTTCACAATTGTGGGAAGGTACACCATTAGAAATTGAATTTTATCAAACACCTTCCAAACAAATGCCTAGCAGATTCAGTCAATATCACATACCAAATTACCAATCTGCATTTATACTACTTAATGAATCTCCACAATTTGGAGTTAAGTATGAAACCCCTATGTGATATATATATAAAATTTTAGACAATTTCATCTAATTATTTCCAAGTGGTTGTCATTTTTCAGCTTTTCAACTGTGGTAAATACAAGTTTAACATGCACTTTTTTCTTAGGTCAAAAGTAAATTATTTGTAAATCCAATCACATTTTAAATGTTCTAAAATTCGGTTCATGCCTTCTTTAAATCTGTATTTGTTGTCTTTATTTCATATTTTCTTATATTGGAGTTGCTTAAAATGTATATATAAGCCTAAATTCTTAGAATCAAATGCTTATGTATGTATGTATGTATGTATGTATTATTTATTTGTTACACTGGTTTATACCACAGAAAACTAACTGTAACTTTTAAAACTACAGATAAAAGTGTGTTTCCAAAGAAGACTGTGATGAGGCTGTGATTAAAAAAAAAAAAAAAAAATTGAGGCCAAATTCACCAAAAAGTGACCTTCAGTTTCTACTTACTGGTATGGAAATTATAACTTCATTTTTGTCCAACTAGGTAGTTTTTAGTCAGGTTCAAGAACTCTTAGAGCCACCTAGGCTGCCTCATCTTTTGACTTCTTTGTTTCCTGCCTTGTTAATCAATGAAAATACATACTCAGCCTGCAGCAAATGCAAGAAGTTT
Source organism: Zalophus californianus (assembly GCF_009762305.2). Taxonomy (NCBI): domain Eukaryota; kingdom Metazoa; phylum Chordata; class Mammalia; order Carnivora; family Otariidae; genus Zalophus; species Zalophus californianus. The sequence goes on along the minus strand of NC_045606.1, from coordinate 41,399,773 downwards.
ATTCCCAATGAAAACCTAATGAAAAAAGCTATGCCTCCACAAGGCAATAATTTGTTTAAATTTCAAACTGCCAATTGGAAGCAGCATTGATTCTCTGGGGACACCAGGTCTCTATTAAGTACACTCTTCCTTCACTAAACCACAGGAAAGTTATGTCTACCTCCAAAGAAATCTAACTTGCTACCAACTCTCCCTTGAGAAGACCCCACGGAGGCCAACAAACTTCATTTCTCTTCCCCTTGGGCCTCACTATCATTTTTCAGCAATCAGCTGCTGAGGTGAGAGCCTACTAACTTGATTGATTGATTGATTTTCACAGCCTTGTCCCTCATGTAAGCAAAGGGGAACATATTTTTAAGTCTGAATGGCTGCTCTATAGGCACATGGACTATGCATGATGCTGCTAAGGAACACTGTAGTTAAGAAAATATGCTTTCTCTTTCCAGACTTCTAAACAGTGTAAAGTCAACTCCCTTCTCCAGCTGTTCAAGGCACTTACAGTCTCCAGCTGTTACCATTTTCAACAACGACATACTTCTGCATGTCTGAAATATATGTTAAGAAAAAAAAAGAAGAAGAATATAGCAGGTGGGGAAGAACGAAGGGGGGGAAATCGGAGGGGGAGACGAACCATGAGAGACGATGGACTCTGAAAAACAAAACTGAGGGTTCTAGAGGGGAGGGGGTGGGGGGATGGGTTAGCCTGGTGATGGGTATTAAAGAGGGCACGTTCTGCGTGGAGCACTGGGTGTTATACGCAAATAATGAATCATGGAACACTACATCAAAAACTAATGATGTAACGTATGGTGATTAACATAACAATAAAAAATTTAAAGAAAAAAATATATAGGAAACTTTAAAACAGCCCTTTCATGTTCCTATCTAGAACAAACATCAAAACATTTCCTCTTCCTGCAAATACTACAAAGTGAGAGATGTACTGCAAAACTACTGTAGCTTATATGTACCTTATTTTCTCTATATCCTCCCATGCTCACATTTACCCTCAAGCCGAAGTGGAGTGGAGAGGGGTGGTCCAGGAAAAGATGTGCCTCTAAAGGCAGATGATCATTAGGATTCTTGAAGAAGTCTTGCTTTCAGAGAAACCACCTTAAAACAAATTCCCTAAATCAAAGGTCTTCAAATTTTGTTGCTATCATACCCTCCAGAAGAATTTCAAAACACTATATCCACTCACACATTTTTAAGTTGACATCTTAAAATTTTATTATAAGCTGATATGTTTGTAAAAGATATGTGGTCTGGTATGTGATAGTGTATATCTGCTTTAAATATACTTTTTTGCCCAAACCCTGGTATGGTATATCTTAAGTTGTCCAATTTATAAAAAATATCTGCCACAACCAGTACCCTAAATAACAGAGCCAGCTCTCATTGTTAAAAGAATCAGCCATTTTCTAGCTGATTAATGATGTATGTTAATACATCCCTGTGACAACTTTGTCACGTATGATTTTAAATTTTAAGGTAATAGGGAGGGAGATGAAAAGAGACAGACAGCAAGATAGCAAGACACTGTCTATCCAGTACTATTTAATGATTATGGATCTTTTCAAGCATTTTCCATTAACCTACTCATTTTTTTAGGTTTTAAAAGAGGTAACATTTACCTTTAATTGACTCCCCAATTTCAAAATAAAAAACTAAAGAATCTCCAATGGTTTAGAGAACTAGAGGGCAATTAATTCCATAAAGGAATAGAAATCAACTTTTTTTGTATTTTATGAGATTTGCATGTGAAAACGGTAACATGACACTAATTCTACAAATGTGACATGAGAGTTGCACTTAGAATTTTGATCATATTTCTAATCAATCTTCAGGGCCACATTTTGGGAGATAAAACTATATAAGCAATAGAAATCTGATTGCTATGTATTTCCCCAAATCCTACAGTTCCAAATCACTTTCAGAGAGACTGTTTGAAGGAAAGATAAGCCTTCAGACTTTTGAATGCCTCCTGCAAGTTCATCGTTGTTGTGGAGGAAAATAACACAAATAGAAGAAAGTCAGTCCCTTCCTCTGAGCAACATGCAATCTGGCTGGGGACTAGGATTTATACACCAGAAACAATTAGGAAATCATTCCATGAACCCAACAGAAATGTTAATGTTACGAAGCATTGGAGTTAAAGACATGGACCTTGGAATCCACCAGTTGGGGTTTCAATTCTGGCTATAAATTACTTTTCACTGACCTCAGCTTCCTTGTCAATTAAATGGGGACAATGAAGAGGGCAGGGATAGGCAAGCTACAGCCAATGGGCCAAATCCTGTCCAACACCTGTTTCTGTATGACCTGTGAGCTTAGATGGCTTTCACATTTTTAAAAGATTAAATCAGTTTTTTAAAGAACATTTCATGATATTAGAAATTATGTAAAATTGAAATTTCAGTGTCCAGAAATACAGTTTTACCAGAACAAAGCTACATCCATTTATTTACATACTATATATAGCTGGTTTTGTATTAAAACAGCAAAGGTGAATATGATTTCACTCATATGTGTTATTTAAGAAACAAAACAAGCGAACACAGGGAAAAGAGAAGGAAAAATAAAATAAGATAAAAACAGAGAGGGAGACTTTTAACTTAGGGAACAAACTGAGGGTTGCTGAAGGGGAGGTGGGTGGAGGGATGGGGTAACTGGGTGATGGGCATTAAGGAGGACATGTGATATAATGAGCACTGGGTGTTACAGGCAACTGATGGATCACTAAATTCTACCCCTGAAACTAATAATGCACTATATGTTAACTAACTTGAATTTAAATAAGATCTTAAAAAAAACAAAAACAAAAACAAAATAGCAAAGGTGTATAGTGGCAACAGAGGTCATGTGGCCTGCAAAGCCTAAAATATTACTGTCTGGGTCCTTACAGAAAAATTTGCAGAGAAGAACCCTATTGCAGAGAATTAGAAGAAATAATATGAGTAAAATGGTTAACACAGAACCTGGCATATAATCATTCAATAAGTGGTAAATATTATGACTGTTTTGTAAGATACTATAATTTGAACCAACTATACAACTTCAGAGGTAAACAAAGCTACAAAAGGCATTTGTAATTGCCATAAGTAATTGGCCATTAAGACTCCTAAAAAAGTTAAAATAAGGCATGGTCTAACCTATAACCATGCAATTCATATAGAGCCTGACATACATGCAGGATGGACAACTGACCACCAGAAAGTAACTGTTGCTGTAATATCTGTTCCATGACATTTGAGTGGACCATGATTCAATTTTTCAACCTCTTTCCAACCTCAGGACTCTCACCCATGATGTCCCATCTGCTAATGACATCCCTACCTCTGCCAGAGCTCTCTCCTTCCCCACCCATCAGATCTTCCCTTAGCATCTCCTGTTTCCTTCACAGCACATTTATAATTATAGACTTAGGTGACAACTTGTTTATGATCATCTGTCTTCCGATTAGATTCTGAACTCCAAGAGAAGCGTAATACAATCTGTCTCTTTCACCACGATATGCCCAGTTCCTAGAAGACTGAAAGCTGACAAGTACTACGTGAACCAATGCTTGTAACTCTGGAGGTTGCTCTTAAAGGACAACTTGTCTGCAAACATAATGAAGTGCAATGAAGAGACTGTCAAAAAAAGAAAATAGCCTTTTCACCCTTCCTTTCAACCCAGAATTCAAAAAACAGTGTTAATTAAGTTGTTAGTGAATTTTCCAAAATAATTAACAAGGAAAATATTTTGAGTGCCTACTATATTCAAGACACTATTCTAGGCACCAAGGGAAAATTAACTTGCTTAAGCTAAAGTGCTGGCTCCCCAGCAAACACTAAATAGGTGCAAAATTCTAATACAAGGCAGACTTTGAAAATAATACTGGAAACAAAGTCTTATAAGATTAAGAGGAGAGAAGAACGTTAATTTTGGCTGGAGCATTATGGAAATTCTTCTTGGAGGAGATGAGATAAAATCTGGATTTTAAAGCGCGGTAGAACTTCAAAAGGCAGCTAGAAGCAGAGCATTTCCAGCCCAACCTGAGAAAAGACACATTCAGGAAAGTACAGAATGTGTTCAGTACCATTTTAGACAACTAAGGAAAAGTGGTGGTTAAAATTACAGTTTCTAGAATCAAACAGTTTGAGTACAAATCCTAAATCCACCACTTATTACCTCTGTATACTGAGTAAATTATTCTCTCTCTCCAAGCCTTGGTTTTCTCGTCAGCAAAATGGGAATAATAATGTTACCCACCTCAAATCATTCTTGTGAAGGTCAAATAAGATAAAATACATGAAAATAAAACACAATGTTTATCTCATGGTAGCAGCTAAATAAATGTTAGCTTTCAGTGTTCTTACTTTCTTTCCTTAGTACCCATAGGTGTAAGAAATAGTATGCTGCTTTCTTCTTTTTGCTTTCCTCATGCTATTCTGAACTAAGCTATTCCCTAGTAGCAATTTAAACATTTCTGAAACTGTATGAGCACTTTAAAGCTCTTGGGGTGCCATTGTGTACACAGAAGCAATACCTAATTGAATAGTAGCCTAATAGCCTCAGAAAGCTATTGCAATTAAAAAAAAAAAATGTTGAGTTAAAAATAGGAACAGTTCAGAAAGTGGGAGAATGAGCTTCTGTGAATTGTTGTGACTTTCTTCCTTAACACCCTTTTAAAAAGCGCAAAATCTAGCAAAAAATAAAGAAATATACAAATCCAAATTACTCACCAATTCAGCAAAATTGGGAGTCAATTACTGTGAAAAGAGGTTTATATCCCTAGGAAAAATCATTGATAAGGACAAGGAAGACCTAAGTTAAAATAAATATGCCAAATCAATGAATTAATGGTTCCAAAAGGTAAAATATGGATTCCATTTTTTAACATCTTCTTGTTATCATGGACAGATTTGTTTTTTTTTTTTTCAAGAAAATATATCACTTTAGTCTCGAATTCTTAAACTAGTACATTCTTGGAATAGGGCAGGAACTGTCTACATATAAAAAGAGCCTTAGAAAAGTATCTACAGGACATAAGTGAAGGATCTGATTTTACCACGAAATCCAGGAAATAGGAAGATTTCCTTTGAGAAGTAAGGCAACATCTAAAAATAGCTTCGTTAGGGTGCCTGGGTGGCTCAGTTGGTTAAGCGACTGCCTTCGGCTCAGGTCATGATCCTGGAGTCCCGGGATCAAGTCCCACATCGGGCTCCCTGCTTAGCAGGGAGTCTGCTTCTCCCTCTGACCCTCTTCCCTCTCGTGCTCTCTATCTCTCATTCTTTCTCTCTCAAATAAATAAATAAAATCTCTAAAAAAAAAATAAAAATAGCTTCATTAATCAGCTCTCTTGTATGGCTTAGGTACAGCCTTGACTGGAAGCAGAGAGACTTGCTCTAGGGTTTGGCTACCATGATTTATACAAGTCTTTGCCTGGTGGCCTGCAGAGAGGCATAGACTTTTCTGGAAGGAAGAAGTGGGGAACTCTGGATGCAGTTACATATCTAAATCCATCCCAGCATTTATCTCTCTAGTGATGCTGGATACCATGTCTCAGTTGCCCCAGAATGTCATTTTAGTGTTGGAATCCGAGCAGATTCACCAACATGGTCAATCTCCAATAACACTCAAAGGAAAAATGAAGCCATGATGTTGCGTCAAGGCTTCGGGTTCTCTACCTCTCAGGCTCACTGCCAAGAGCCTTTCAGCGCTATCCAATAGAACTTTCTGCCATGATGGAAATGTTCTGTGCCTGCAAGGACCAATAAAATAGCCTTTAACCCATGTGGCTATTTTGCATGTGAAATGTGACTAGTGAAACAGGAACTGAATTTTTATTTTACTTAATTTTAATACTACTTTCTCCCTCTGGGTAGTAACACTTTAGCAACCAATATTGTACCCACAAAAAAATTATAATTTCTGGAAGCTCTGTTTGTAAACCTTACACCCTATGGCTTAATAGAAGTAGTCAGGCCTGACAAACAAAGATAATTCAGCTCCACCTCTAATTCTCTGATTTCCAGATCCTATTTTAGGCATCTTATACTTTTAGTCTCCCTTTTTGATTATTCATCTCTAGTCTGCTTTCCACAGCCCAGAGCAGAGGAAAAACATTTTAGAAGTTAAATTTTCTTTTTCTAAAGGTCAGTTATCCAGGTGTGAAAGTGGGGAAACTTTATTCCACCAGAAACTTGTTTTTTAATCTTTTTTTCTGCACTGATAACAACACACTGTTTTATTCTTAAATTACAAACTTGAACAGTTGAGATTTTTTTTCCATGAATTTTTGTATAATGCTAATATGTAAAGGGATAAAAAGAAAGTTGATAGCATACATGTAAATAAAGTGTACATTAATCAAATGTTATTTCTATAATTGTAAACAATGAAGTGCTTGAGTGCTCTGAACTTTTATAATTTACAATAGCATTTTAACTGTACTTCCCCTCTTTCTCTATACTTTAAGCTACCTGTAGTTTTATAAATATATTTGACACCAATTAGGGGAGAGTAATGGCTGAGTTCCTTCACTGGACATGCCAGATATACAGAAATGGACTCCCCAGTGCCATGCTTGTGCCAGGTGACTCCATTCTATATTGACTGGGCACCTTACCCAAGCCAAACCAATTAGACTTTTCTCAAAATCTTTCCATTTAGAGTTAAGGGAAAAGAGTCAGTCCTTCTCTGGAGGGATGTGGGATACCAGGCCTGGTTGCCTTGAGCAACCATGTTCCCAGCCATGTGGATGTACGGTCTACTATGCAAGGGGAGGTCAATATGCGGGAATCCCCCTGTCCCAGGGCCCAACTTTCCCTATCCTTCTTGTTTTTCATTAGATGTCCCAATACTGCTCCAGTAAATTCCTTTTTCTGAGTTAGTTCAACTTATGTTTTTGCTATCTGAATCTAAGAGTGTTATTCAATACGATATTTATGACACTTAAAAAATCCACCCCTGAATAAATGCAACATTGTGGTTAAGAACTGAAATTACAGACACAAACCCAGAAAATTAAAAATGAAGGATCTCACAACTGTGCTCAAATAAATATCACATATTTTGAAGTTTATAAGAAACATGCTGCTTAAGATATTATTAGGCAATGAAATGCCATATTCAATTCTCTGACATGTGAATGTTTAATTGTATTTTGAAATAATTTATCACTAAAAATAGTAAAAGAATTTTTAAAATTTGTAAGCATGATCCTATTATTTATAAAATTATATGAGTGTCTATCAATTATATCCACCCATCTTCATAGATTCATATAAAATTGCCTTAATAATTACCTAATGTCAGCAATGATCTTTTTTCCTAAGGGCTATATTATTATGTGGTGTTTTATTTTTTCCTTCATATTCTTACGAATTAAAATTCTCAACTCAAGTCAACTGAAATACCTAGCTACAGACATCTCAAACATGGCTTCTGTGTGAATAAAAGCAAGGAAGAAAAACTAACCCAAAGAAAGACCTTGGTGCTGCTTCAACAGGAATACAAAAGGTTAAAAAAAACAAAGATTTGAAAATCACTACTTTTATTTTAAAGACAAATCTCTGACTTACTTTATAGTATGTAAAGCTTTTGCTCAATGTATATATATTCATTATTCACTTAATATGTCATTCTTACCCCTAGAATTTTGGGTCATTCTCTTCCTTGAATCCACTTTCCAACTTTCTAACTTGTACCTACCTTTCAGAAATAAACAAAACTTCCATCTTCCTTGGAATCTTCTCTGACTGGCTCAGTACTCAAGGACCTCATTTCCCTCCACAGAACCCATAGTCCTTATTTGCATTCCTGCAATACAATTGGGCACTGAGCATATGACATGGGATTCTGTTAGTTAAGTTTCTATGAATCAGTCCTGAATTCCAAGCTAAACTATCTACACTTTGGGGTGCTCACAGATACAGAGAACAGATTGGTACTTGCCAGACGTGAGAGGTAAAGGGGGTGGGGAGGGGAGGGAGGAGAAATGGGTGGAGGAGGTCAAAAGGTAAAAAGAAAAAAAAAAAAGGCAATGCCAAAAATCAGTTCTTAAACCCATTTGTACCACAGCCTCCCTCCACAGTTTATCTTCCTCTCTCACCCTCCAGGGTTCTAGTACAGTTTTCCAGTGTTTTTAAATTAGCATTTTCAGTGTGTTGGGATTGAAATTTTCACTTGATTTTAGTCAACCAGTTCCATTCTTATTTAATCAACTAAGACAGGATGTGTCCTTTCTGACTTTCTATGTCACTATTTCTTCATCTCCATAGCCAACTGCATTCCAAATCCCACCATGATAACTGGTAATGGGATAATGTCTATTCTACACCGAGCTTCCTGAATTATTATCTCAAATATCCCCTTGGAAAAATATTTGAAGAATCAGCTTTATGATTCTAACCAAGTATCCACCTAGTCAGGTCAAGAAGTCATCATTTATAAAGCTCAATAAAAGCCTCCTGATAAAAACATGGCACTGTCACAAATTGTAAATTGGCATGAAAAAGAATCTGAAAAGATTGCCAAGGCTGGCAGTATGCCTTCCCTGCCCGATCACTTAAGAGTAACACCAACTAATTGCAAATACTCCAACATATGTGATGCACACTCATCCTTTTTATTTTTAAAACACAAAAGAAGCTTCTTGAAATAAAACAGTCCAGCCCAAGTATACCCCATGGTCAGATTGAAGGTAAAAATGAAAACAGATTCACAAAACTGATTTAAGATTTAAGGCTTCTTACATATGAAACACTTAGATGTAAGAGTGGCAAGACTGGAGCGTGATCTCTCAGTTCTTAAGACTCTCTCTGAAACCTGACTGTGCCATCAATAACCCTTGTTATGAATTACCCATGGAAAGCATCTCAAGTTTTACTGAAAGAACTGTTACTCTATAAGAAATTCTATACTATATGAAATCCCCAGTTCAAGGTCCCTAATGAAGGATAGCTTGCAGCGGAAAACACAAAACCAAGTGAACTCTGGACTACCTGGCAGAGCAAGCATGTCTCACTTGGACAACATCAATAGGAATGGGCCCCTCTCAGCACTGTAGATTTCTTATAGAAAAGCACCAATAAATTGAAGAGGCACACATCTCTTTATAAAAACACATAAGAAGGAGGCTTGTGGAAGTGTAAGCAGCCCAGATGAAGTATCTCATGTTACTATTTTTTGCAGAAATAGAATGATTTTTGGAGATTCCCACAAATTATTGATATTTCCCAAGAAAAAAGGATCTATAAAAACATTGTGTAGACCTGTCCCTCAGACTTTGAACACTACTAACATTTCTGACATAGAAAAGCAATAAAAATGCAAAATGATAACATTTCTTATGCTGCAGAATAGTCTGAAGTCATTTTTTTAAACATAAAAAGAGACATGAGATTATACTGGCAAATGTCTGTGAACCAGTGTCACTGCACTTCTTGCTCTGGGTCCCTCTGGACTTGCTCTCCTTCTCTGTAGCTCAATGTCTATTCCCTCTTCCAGAAAACAGAAGTGCAACATCCTTCACCAGGGTAATGCAAACCCCAATTCCATCACAGTGTTGTGCCATGCACAACTGAAACCTTTTGCAGCCCAGTCTCTCCATCTGTAAAATGGTGATAATAATAACAATTAGGATTGCAAACATGTTTTGAATGCTTACAATCTACTGGGCACTGACCAAAGCAAGACCACTTGGCTAGTAAATGGCAGGGCCAAGATTCAAACTCAGACACTGATTCCAGAGCCTAGAAACTACTGCACAGTACCTGGCAATTTAGTAGGTGCGCTCTAAATGCCATGAATCTGGGTATTGGCAGACTATACAGAAGTCAATGCAGGAGTCCTCATTATATCCTTGTGGGTAAGACAGCCTCCTGAACAGAGTCCTAAACATGACTTTCACACTCATCACAGATTGGCCCTGCTAATCTCTCCATCGCCATTTCGCACCATCTCCATCCCCACCCTTAGTGAACCCCTCTCCTGACACCATGACCACCAAACTTCATCTCACTCACACGAACTTTTCCCCAAAGCCTTAAATGTATCACAATCCCAACATCTCCATTCTATATCTTTCGACTTGCTGCTCTTTCTGCTTAGAGAACACTCTTTCTAGCTCCATTTCACCTGACTCGTTATTAGTTTAAAATTCATTTCTATGCAGAGTCTTTTTGACACCCCCTCAACCTCCCTCCCAAATAAGTTGAGTGTCACTGCTTTGTCTTCTAGCCCCCAACAATTTCCTATTATGGCTCTTAACACACTGGACTATAGTGGTACCTTTCCCATCTGTGCTTCTCTCTAAACTCTAAGCTCTGTGAGGATTCTGGCATGTTGTGCTTATCACTGTTCCCCCAATGCTTGATACATACATGCCTTTAGTATATATCTATTTGTCAGATAAGAAGAAAGGATGTGAGACAAGAAAAATGTATTTTTTTCTCTTCTTCCATTCTAACCCCCTTGTAGAGAGAATTTCAAAATAAAACTGGAGCATTCTAGAATTTTGGACCAACAATTCCTATGATTGCAGAAGTGGGAGGTGAATGTAATGGACTCCCATTTGGTTCTTGAGCACAACTCCTCTTCCTGCTCAGGGATTTGGCATTTCTCAGGGATGAAGATATATTCAGAAACCCTAGAGAACTGGATGGACTGATGGTTAGGTTAAACAAACAAACTAAAAACAATGTCCAACTATAAAGAAAAATGTTACGAAAATAAGAATTATTCCATCTGCCAAGCACTAGAATATAAAATACTTCACTGATAGAAGGACTAAAGCATGAAGGAAGGAGGTTCCCTAAATGGTCTGGAAGGAATTTAATTAACTTCTTGAGAAGCCAAACAGGGCCCATGATCATGCATAGCTACTCTTCTCCCTCCCCACAGGAAGGGAAAAAAAAAAAATGACCAGCACAAGTCAGCCTGCTTGAATAGAGCAGATTCAGCTTGGATGTCAGGGAACTTCACTCAAATGCCAATCACCAGAATTCTAAGCTATCCAGAGGTTTGGCTGGATCACTGCCAGTCAGTTCTATGACTGATATCTTTTTCTTCAGATATCGCAACATTCAAAAATAAAAGGAAAATATGTTCAGCTGCTGCCTCTTCAGCAGCTTTGCAATTTTCCAAGGATCAGCCCCTCTCCTACTCTCAGTCCCCTCAACTCCAAGCGAAGTAACAGCTTCTACTTGCCTAGAGAAGGAGTCTCTGGTTAGTAATTCGAGAATCCTTGGTCTCCTAATCTTTATCTGCCAGGAATAAATCAGTGCATGTTCGTTAAATGCAAGACCCCATGTAAAACCCTCTTCTCTTTCTCTCTCTGTCCCTTCGATCTTTCAAGGTGTCATAACAGTGAAAATATAAACTCCTAATAACAGCAGCTTGTGACTTCCTCCTCTAAACTCCATATTCAGTCAGCTCCATCTTTCACCCATATTCATTCCCTAGCTGTATCCGGGCACCCTTCTGCACCTTCCTTCTGTTCTCCTATGTGGAAGGTCATAAGCCCAGCCCTTACCCTCTGCATCCCTTCCTCGATGAAGCACACCACAGGGACTCAGCTTAATTTGTATTCCTTAACCAGCAGTCTCCACCATTTTATACTTTTCGGTTCTTGGACAAAGCAGTTGTGGAATAGCATAGACTCTTCACAACTATCTCTTCTCACTGCTCTTGATGACAAATACATGTTATTTTTGAAATAAGACTGCTACCAATCTCTATAGGTACTGAAGCTAGGGGCATTCGAAGTTGACAAATGCCTGACTCCCTTCTAGATAGTCCCTAGAAGCCCCCAAGAGCGTTGACAGGACAGGCTGTAACCAGACAAGCCTTTGGGTTTTCTGATAGACACCTACTGATCTATCCTCTGCAAAAGACACTAAAGATACTTTTCACAATCAGATGAAACAATCATGTGAATCAGATGAAATCAAATGGATAAAATGAATTACATACTGAATTTTGAGTCATAAAACCTGAACTCCATGAGCATCAGACCAACATCCAAGTTCCTGGCTCTACCACAGGTGACTTATAGTCTTAGGTAAGTCTCTCCTTGCCTTCACTGAATCTTGTTTCCTTCCTCTCTTTTTAAAGTAGGTATTTGGTTGCTTACAGTCTATTTGTCAAGGATACTGTAATAAAGAAATAGTAAATGCTATAAAATGAAAGGGGTGGAAAGAAAACCCAAGTTCAAGTTCTAGTTCAGTCACATACAAATTTACACTCCATTTCAAATGACTCCCCTTAACTCTTATAAGCATGTGGTACTACAGGGTGTATGGTAATGAATAACTGGTTTAGCACCATCTGTCCTTTTCCTTGTCCTGCTCCTTCCATACCTGATGACTTTCAGTATTTCAAACAGAGCACACTACTCAGACTCACGTCTTTATATAACTAGAATATTTAGCCTCCCCTTCACCTACTACATTTCTTTCCCTTGGATAACTCCGTGAATCTTGTAAGTCTCAAATGAACTATAGCATTTTCAGAGAAGCTTTCTTTTACCCTCATATTACTTGGGCTTCCTATTTTTTTTTTATGCTTTCATAGCAACTTGTACTTAAACCTCGGCAGCAAACATAACTCTTGTAATCATCTAAGTGTTTCGGCCCTCTTCAGCAAAAACAGAGAAACTCTGTCTGCCTTGAGCTCCACTATGACCCTGGTACCTAGCTCACTGACTGGCATACAGTGGATACTCAATACAGATGGAGCAACTAGCTCCTCTTCTGAAATCCTCACTACTTTCAGAGAGCTAGAGTTATATATATTGTGTGAAAGCACTTTATAAACTGCAAAAGTAAATTGCTATAAAAACCTAAGTCACTCCTATTATCTGTGTATGTTTTGAATTCCAAAAATCTCAAATCCTAACTAAATCTCTACGTGCCAAAGCTATGGTTGAGCTTTCTTTATTATTGACTGAGATATGGCTGAGAAGTGAACACTTCTCAGTGACTCCTACCATCCCTTGCTATGCAAGGAAGTATGATACGATGGCAGGGACCAGTATCAGAATTTTTTGCAGCATAACAAATTACCCCAAAACTCTGTGGCTTTAAACAAGAAACACTTATTATCTGTCACAGTTTTTGTGGGGAAAGAATTTGGGAGTGATGTGGCTGGCTCAGGGTCTCTCATAACTTTGCAGTAAGATGTCCAAGGTCACTCATTCACATGGCTGACAAGCTGGTACTGAACAAATGCCTCAATCCCTCTCCACAGGACTGCTTAATGTCCTCCCCACTTGGCAACGAGCTTCCATCAGTACAGTGGATCCAAGGAAAAAAAGATGGAAGATACAGTGCCCTTTAAAACCAAGTCTTGGAAATTGCATATCATCACCTCTGCCACACTTGGTCTGACAAACAGACAAGCCCTGGTTCTCTGAGGGAGAAGACTACACAGGGCAGGATACCAAGAGGCAAGGAACACTGGGAGCCATCAAGTCCGGTTTCCACGGACTTTGTCTCTGTCCAAAGTCACTAGCACAGTGCTTCATGCACAGTATGTGCTCTCAAATCAATGTTTAATGGGATCTATGGATGGAATCACAGATGAATAGATGAAAGGGTGGGCCAAGGAGTGGAAGTTACTTAGTTTCTAACGCTAGCAATGGAAAAATCAGAAGGAATACTGAAGCAATTAATGAGACTACACACACACATACTCCCCAAACACCACAGCAAAGATTGTGACTACTGATTTTGGAAAGAAGTGCAGAAGAGGGGTTAGTGACAGTGGGAGAGGACATGTGCCCCTGGAGTAATTCTCAAGCTTCTGAGCCCAGTCTTACTTCCTCTTAATCCTCTTAATCCTTAGCATTAGCTGAGAATCCTATGCATCTCTTCCTCAGTGAAGCGCACCACAGTGAAGCGTATATATAAATGGACTTTTGTGTCCATGTATAAATAAGTGGACTTTTCTTTTACAAAAAAAAAATTTGACGAGAGGCTTAGAAACTGCAAAAGTAGATTTTTTTTCATTATTCTTGTTATGGAAATTCATAATTCAGCTATCCTCATGAATGTTATGCAAATGCATTAAACAATACAGGGGGGATTTGAGCTTTCAGCATTCTTGACTAATACAAGCATTACTGTAATTATCATTTCAAAGTTCTAATAATAACATTATTTGCATTTTCTTTGACACTGTTTTTTGAAAGAATTTTTAAGTACTTGAGTAAATATTTGTAAATTATGACCATGAAACAGTAAAGATCATTCAGAGTAAGAAGGGAACATTGCAGACCAGAATTGATTACTTTAATATTCAAGCTTATTAGTTCACTCCAGAAACAGCTCTGACCCTACAGGGGTTCATGATCTAATGAACCCAAGAGTAGAACAGTATTTCATGGAAGATCAACCTCCATTCACATAGAGAGCAAGTCAGACACCTTGTAGTTATCCTGGACACCTTCCTCTCCATCACCTCCCTTAATGAATCATGAGTACCCCCTAAACCTATTCTATACTCCATTACCACCACCCTGGACCATCAAAATGACCCTACACAGGTTTCAACAAAGATACTGCCATGACTCTAATCTGTACTCCCCTTGACAACCAGACTAATCTTTCTAAAAACAAAGATCTATCTTGTCTCTCCCCTTTTCAAAAGTCTTCCTTGGCTTTTTGTTCTTGAATATGCACTGTAGATAAAAATCATTAACATGATCTATAGAGTCATGTATGATCCGGTCCAGATATAACTCTCTGCTTCACCTGACAAGACTCCCTCTTCATGCTCTGTGCCCCAACCTCTTTCAGTCCTAGAGTACATGCTCTTAACATTTTATTCTGTGGTCTACCTTGTCTAGAATGTCTGTCATCACATCCTTTCTTACAAGTCACTTCTTCAAGGAAGCCTTCTCTCAGTGGAAAGTCCTCAGTGGAAATTAGTTCTTCCTATTATACACTTTATAGCACTATGTATCTCCTTGGTAGCTCTCATCACAACTGTAATCTTTACTCCTCATGGGACAAATTGAATAGTGTTGAACTCTCATTTTTCCCATTCTTCCCACTCCCACCCCATATGTACAGACAGTGACTACTGTGTCCATTATTATGCTTCCAGTGCCCAACACTGGGCTCAACCCAGAGCTGATGTTCAATGTGTGCCTATGGATTGAAAAAATGAAGATTTCAAATGCATACCAAGAACGTAGCTTAGATTATGGAAGAATGTGGTGCGCTTATTTAAGAAAAATAAGGTAAAAAGCAAAAGCATGATGTCTTTCTTGATGAGTTCTGGTATTACCACCAATGATGAGGATAAAAAGAGAGAGAAGCTATTTTGGACAATCAGAAAAGGGGGTATCCCAACCCCCCAATTTAGATCTTAGGGAGGTTTTTAGGCTGGAAATGTAAGTTTGTTGATGGCAGTTCTTTTCCATTTAGAAGGCCTTCAAATATCTAGTAGAGGAGAGCAGGAAGGGGAGAAAGAGAAAAAAAGGGGAAAATATTACGTGGCAACATGATGCAGAACAGATTCACCACTATCAAAAAAAACACTCTCCACTGCCTACATATAAACAATTGCTAGCTAATCTTCACCTAATAAGAGCCAATTTCCTTAAAAATAAAGCAGGATGGCTGCCCAATGCCTCACCTTTGGTGAGAATTAAAAAAAAATCCAGTGCTTTTCAGAAATACAGGAAAACCCTACAGAAAATTATATTAAATGCAAAATACCAACCCAGATAATGCAAACAGAGTAAATATATTCATATTGAAAATATGAACATCCAGAACTTACATTCTTTCTGTAAAAAGTTAGCAGCAGACATTCAGGAACAGTGACAGCATTGACTATAGGTAGAAGTAATTTCGTGTACTTCAGTTCTTTTTAAAAGGATTTCTATGCTTTCTATCCATTTTAACAAATTCTAAACATGAAGTCCAAGTTTCTATTAGGACAGTTACATATAAAACAAAAGAATTCTAATGAGTTTTCTCCCCAAAATACCAAGAGGTATAAATCCACATTAAGGATTAATGACCTGTCAGCTTGTACTTAAGGGAAAGAAGAGACATTTCAGTTGTAGAAATCTAAAAATGAAAAAGTCTGAAGAAAACTTATCATTTTCCCCCTTTGTGTCATAAAAAGAACTGACCTGATTTATTTGCTTTAAATTGGCCAAAAGAAAAATGTATTAAATGGTTGGCCTTTTAAGCAAAAATTCATTCTGGGAAAAATTTTATGACAAAATTAGAAAGCCTGGTCAGAAATACTCTTTTAGTCACTTAAATGATATAGCATTAATGTCAGAGTCAAGCATAGTATAAAAGGGAGAGGCTATTTACATTTTAGATTTAACAAAATGTCTCCAGCGACTGCTGTAACGTGGAAGGAGTGCCTCACGCTCTTAACCAAGCATGTCTGGTGGTAGGTGCCATAAAATACTTGAATAGCTATTTCAAACCATCAATGCAATTTTATCCCTATTTTTTAAAGTCTTATCTATTTCAAGTAAAAGTTAATGCTCGGTTTTCTGATTCATTTACACTTGACGCTCGGCCATGCCCGAGAAGCTCTATTTGAGGTGCTATGAATCTCTTTTTTTCCCCTTTGAATCGAGAAGTGATGTTATGACAGCAGGAGACAGGATCCAAAGGCTGAAAAGATCAAGTTGAATTTGAAACTCAGAACCTTCAGTGTTTAAATAGATTCCAAATTTAGAAGCTTGCATTCTCCCCGCCCCAGTGTATGTGACACAAGGACACAAGGAAAACAACCCATGTAAGAATCATGGGATTGCCAAAGTCAGACAGTGTCTTGTCTTCCTTTTTGTGGGCATGCAATCATATCAAAGAAGTTAACAAATTCCATCTTCTTCCTTCAGAAAGAGACAATCTCCATTGACCAGACTAAGCAACATTAATCTGAGTCCATCCTTGCTCCATGAGAGCATCTGTGTGATGGGAGAAAATAAAATCACCCAATTTTGCCAACAAGATGTAAAATGAATCTGGACATCTGAGTAATTTATTTCTTTAATGTTTCATATAAATATTTAGGGTCATAGAGAAACAGGAGCACTTGGAGAAAAAAAAGTTCACCGCACCTGATTTTAAATAGACAATATGCACCTGAACTGAATTTTTTATAGCAGTTTTGCTCTGCCCGTCCTGCTCTCAGCCAGGAATGGTTACAGGGCACATCATTAAACAAGGAGGTCCTAGAAACATCTTAAATCCTCAATAAATCTTTATAACACTCATAGTTCTATATACCACCGGAGTACACATTAAAAGGTTTCCATGACATAGAGTTGACCTAGCACTACCTTCCAGGTGCTTTTATGCAGTCACTGACAGAAGAGGGTAAAAATCAATTTATGTTCAATAAGGTAAATGTCAATGATATCTTTAAACATGATGAGCCAATGGCATAGTTTATTTCCAGACATTCAAATTTTGATAGCTGATAACCTTAAATATTATTTGGGCATGATCCAAAAGTTCAGAGACATTTAATGACCTATAATTAACTGGAAGAAAGTTCTAAAGTCATGGCATTCTCCTACTCGGAAGCCTTCCGTGGCTCACAACTGCCTGCAGGAGGAAGGCTCACTGCCATAGCTGGGAATTTAAGATCTTCCATAATCTGGCTTTAAATTTTAGCCTGATTTCACCCATCCATCACTCATGCCTTATGTTCCAAACAAACCCTACTATTCCTTGCTGCTGCTTACACACCCACACTTTCTACCTCTGTCCTCCAGTGCTCCCTTTCATCCTTTCTGTTGACTCTCCAAGTCTAAATCGGGACAATCTATTCAGAAGGCAGTTTGGTAGGATGTGTGTCAAGACCATTAATGTTATTTTGTACCCTTAACCCAATAATTCTACTTGTAAGTCTTAGAACTAATCAGAGCTATAGATTTTTTTAAATGCACAAGAATGTGTTTTATAATAGCAAAAGAAAAAGAAAGACTATGGAAGGTACCTAAAAACCCAAAGTTAGGGGATTATATTAAAAATCATTACTCATATAATGGATTATTGGTTAGCTGTTTAAACAATGTTAATAGAGGGTTTTTAATGACAGAATGAAATATTTAAGACATATGTTACATGGAATAGGATAGAAAATTGCATATACATACACAATCTTAATCATGTAAAAAAATCAGAAAAAGACTGAAAGGAAATATATCAAAATAATATTGGGATTTCTAGCTCTTAAAATTTGGGGTAATTGTTTTCTGTTGCTTTTACAGGCTTCCCTCTGCCTTATAAAACTTATGCATCTATTCCCTTAATATTTAGGAAAAAACATACTAAAAAGATTTTTTTAAATCCTATATTTTAGGATTGTCTGTCACCCTCGGTGAACCTTTTCAAATGACCCTTGATGGAATTAATTCTTTATTTCTCTGGCATAATACTTTGTACTGCCAACTACTTTTTAATCACATTTTCTGCCTGACATATTTCTTGAATTTAGTTGAGAAAAAGACCTAACATAGATCCATGTCTTAAAATTTCTAAAAACAGACCCAACTGAAGAGGTTTCTATATATATATATTCAGATGCTACCTGTAATACAGCTTTATTTTCAACATCGTCTTGTTAAATAGAAGCACATCTGTTTAACATCAGAGTCTCCTTTACAAACCAAGCATCAAGCCTACCCTCACAGCTCTACATCTGCAGTTTGTTTGAAAACTTATGCCTTAATTATAGACTATCTTTCCACTAAATGCTGTATTAACATTATGGAATGAAGTTCCAAAATGTATGCAGGGGTTAAAAAAATAAACTAGTAATTTTATCATAAGCACAGGAAGAAGCACGGCATCATGTTCCTGGCAAGCCTGTTCTGCTTTTTTCCTCCAAACTGGATATATAGATGTTTGTATGAATTAATGTTATAAATTTCAACAGAACATCTTGAAGAATTCTCAGCTTAGCCCTTAAACATTGATATTTCCTAGAGTTTGCGGTATTTGCTATATACAGATGTATATACACATGTACATATGCTCTTTGTCATAACTAGGGCACTGGGGGAAGTTGCCAGATAAAATACATGGCACCTATTTATATTTTAATTTCAGATAAACAGAGATTCTTTTTTTAGTATATGTACATCCCATGCAATATTTGGTCTAATATTTTATACTAAAAAACTGTATTTATCTGATATTCAAATTTAACTAGGAGCCCTGTATTTTTATTTGCTAAATCTGGCAACTCTGGGTGGGAGAGTGATTGCATATTTAGAGATTCTACAATCTGTCTCAATAACCTCTCAAACCTACCCCTGGGTAGCATTTCATTTAAACTCAGCAGATAGTGAACTCAGATATCTGAGTTCTCTACATCCTTCCAAAGCAAGTTTTAAAAAGAAAATCCACTAATATTGATGCCAAGAAATCACCAGGAGTCCCTAACCTCTCCAAATTCCAGAACCTGAATTCTTGCCAAGTCTATATGGGAGAATTACTTACAAATTATCAAGCTCTGTTGTGTCTTATGGTTTTATTTTTATGCATTTATACTTAACAGAGGAGCCAGGAATGTTTGACTTTACAAGCTCAAAAATTTTTCAGAGTATTTAATGCACACTAGAGAACCAATTCTAATGCGCCCTTGTTCTTTTATAGAACAGTAGAGAGGATATGTCTAGCATTTGTCATCACTGGATTCTTACTTGACATTAAGATAACTACTTTCTTCAGATTTTCTTCTTAATAATGTAACTTCATTTTCCCCAGTCCATTTTTTATGGATCTTCTATGTCCCACAGGCTGCCTAAAATCAACATGCCATAAAATGAATTCTTTTTCTCACCTTTGTTCTCCAACATTTTCCCTTTTCTGCATTCCCAATCACCCATCCAGAAATTTTAATAAGGAATCACAGCTTTCTTCTCAGTGCATCCTCTTTAGGACCCCCACACCTTATCAGTCAAATCTTTTCAGTTTCACCTCTTAAATACATCCGTTAGTGGTCCTTATTCTCTGCTTGACATCCCTACTGTCCCTGCCTTAGCCCAGGCTCTCCTGGGCTGTCCCCAGACCAGGCTTCTCAAATTTCAATGTGCTCATGAATCACCTACATATTTTGTTAAAGTTCAGGTTCTGGGGATGGGGCTCAAGAATTCTCATTTCCATCAGATCCTTGGGGATGCTGATGCTGCTGGTCCAGGAAGCACACTTTGAATAGCAATGCTCTAGGTTATTTTTTTTTTTAAGATTTTATTTATTTATTTGACAGAGAGAATGAGAGAGAGAGAACATGAGAGGGGGGAGGGTCAGAGGGAGAAGCAGACTCCCTGATGAGCAGGGAGCCTGATGTGGGACTCGATCCTGGGACTCCAGGATCATGACCTGAGCCGAAGGCAGCTGCTTAACCAACTGAGCCACCCAGGCGCCCCTCTAGATTATTTTTATAGACTCCCAGCACGTCTTCCTTCCATTCCAACTAATCTACCACATTACTGTCACTATCCTGGGTAAGATTTTCATATGACTCCTTCTGCTACTGAATTGTCAAGATATAAACCACCCAGGCTACCAATGAGTTTCATGTGCAGCCAGCCCCTCTCCATCCTCCATACCCATGTTCTAAACTCTGATCCCCATGCCACTCCCTTCTGCTGCTGAAACTCTCCTTTCCCATTTCCAGGCCCTTTGCCTAAAATGTCCTTAGAGTGATTTTCTTTGCCTGAGTCACTCCTTCTTCCTGGCAAAGTTCAAATGTCACACTTCCTCCGTGAAACTTTCTATCATCCTCTCAGCACCAACCCCAACACCTGATATGATTACATGCACCTCTTATAACTGGATGTCTTCACACATCACTTTGGACATACCCTGATGACAATAATACATGGGACTTTTTATGTTAAGTACTATTATCTGTATTTTACGTGTAATCCTCATAACAATACTATAAGGTAAATACTAGTATATCCCTATTTTACAGACCATGAACAAAGGCACCACAGGTGACCTTTTTCAGGATCACACAATTTGTTCATGTCAGAGCCAAGTTTCAAGCCCAGTCTGATACTGATTCTGTCGTCTTAACCATTGCACCCCACTACCTCCCTGATTATATCTCACTTCAGTTATCAAGGTTGAACCATATGAAACCGCTGGTATTTGACCCTTTTATACCTACAAAACACCAATCTCCTGGGATTTAACTTTTCCAATAAATTAAGAACCATTCATGGGCAGATGCCACAACTTTTTCTTCATAAAAATTCCCTAGATTTAGCACAGGTCTGGCACATACCTGACACTTAATTGGTCTCTGTTAAATGAAGCAAAGATAGCCCCAGCTTCATTTACTGAGGAGTGAGTGCATGCTGGACACCATACCAGGTGTTTTTCACATACATTTTCATGTTTAAAACTCATTACAACCCTATACTGTAGATACTATTATTTTTATAATGCAGATGCTAACTCTATGACTCAGAGGGATTGATGCCCACAGACACAGAACCAGTAATATAGCAAAGTAGTACCTAAACCAGGCCTAACCTAAGAGATAAGCTGTCATTCTTCAGTTTTGAATATTGTGAGAACTTGAAGAATATCTTTTTTTTTACCAAGTCAAACTTCAGTTCTGGTTTTAAAAAATCTCACACGTTCTGGGATGAAGACATGGCTCCCTTTGTTGGCTATTTTGTAATTCTTTTTATTTTTAAAAACTTGAAGCATACATAAATACAGGGACAAGAACATAATCTCCCATGGATCCATCAGCCAGCTTCAAAAATTATCAATAATACACCATTCTTCATTTCATCCAACCTCCCACCCTTTATTTGTTTATCACTGTTTTATTTTTTTAAAGATTTTTATTTATTTATTTGAGAGAGAGAATGAGATAGAGAGAGCATGAGGAGGGGAGGGTCAGAGGGAGAAGCAGACTCCCTGCTGAGCAGGGAGCCCGATGAGGGACATAATCCTGGGACTCCAGGATCATGACCTGAGCCGAAGGCAGTCGCTTAACCAACTGAGCCACCCAGGTGCCCTGTTTATCACTGTTTTAAAGTAAGTCCCAGATATCATATCATTTCACATGTAAGTCCACCAGTATATATTTCTAACAGATATCTTAAAATAGCCACAAGAAAATTATCGCACTTAACTAGATTAATAAATACCCCTTAGTGTAATCTAATACCCAGGCTATGCTCAATTTTCTTTGACCTCAAAAAAAAAAGGCTTCTTACAGTGATATATTTGAATTAGGATCCTAGCAATGTCTACCTATTACATTTGGTTCCTGCTCACTTTTTTTTTTCCTCATGCCATTTATTTGTTGAAGAACTGGTTGCTAGGCCTAGGGGCTTAATTAAATTCAGGTTCAATTATTTTTGGCAAAAGTCCTCGTGGGGGTGCTGCATATGTTCTATGGCACCAACTGGGATGCACATAATGTCTGGTTGGTCCCAAATTTTGTGATATTAAGATTCATCAGTGGGTTCAAGAATTGTCAGCCTAATCTATTAATTATGCTATATTCCCACAAATATTATCAAAATACTTTTAGAAGCCATAGGCTTCTAATTTTAAGGACCAATATTTTAAGAGTTTTTCCAATTATTTTTTTTCTAATTCTGTAATTCCTTTTGCATTTTTAAGTTGAAATTCTAATTATCAAACCCCTGTTGGGTGGCTCAGTAAACGGGTCATGGTACAAACGCAAAAATCTTAAATATTACACTCAGTATTGGCTTGGAGGTGGGTAAAGTTCTCCATTCTTAGAAACTATCATCCATATCAAGACAAACAAAAAAGCCCTACATTAAACCATTAATTGACATAGACTTCAAGTACCAGCAGACTACTTGGTTCTCACAGAACATTTTGGCACTGATTCAATAATCATTTATCTTGTTAAAACTAGGATTTTGCTAAGGAGGTGAACTTTCTTTTTGGCATCATGGAAGAGATATTTGATGACCTGTTATTTAACCAAAACACCAAGTTTGGAGACCTATGCAAAAAACAGATTCATAATTAAGTGGTTATAATACTGTGGAGAGAAATCTAAATATTTTCCCCATTACATTAACATAGCCTATTCTACAAAATATAGCCTTTTCTTTATGGATCTTCATGGTAAGTTGCTATGCTGGGCATTGTGTAAAAACTTATCATCTAAAATATTTGCACAGAGCATCAGATAAAGAAATTCATAATATCACGGAGTAGAATGTAGCTAATGAAAGTACATTATTAGTTCCTGTTTGCCTATTCATTGGCAAAGGAAATTGGGTCCCCAAAAGAAACATACAAGGGAAATTTTAAATGTTGAAAGCATTTGAGGAAATTAAAGCCTCGCATCTTGGTTCAGAACCGGTTATAGGTCTTAGAGGTCTCTACCATCCTCAGGATATTTCTAGTTAGTATCTACATGACTTGCTCTATTCTATTCACCTGTATTTAAAAGGCTCTTGATGAGTATCAATTTTAAAGCCATATGTTTTATCCATCCTTGGAAATAGCATGGGACATTAGAAAAAAATCCTGGCCAGCAATTCAGCAGACAGAGCTCCTAATTTCCACATCCACACTAATTATCTGTTTTTGGACAAATCCTTTCCTCTAAACATGAAAAGACTGGATTAGATGATGGAAGGCCACTCTCAGCTCAAACTGTCTATAATTTTGTTAAGTGCTACACACAAAAAAAGTACACAATTGAAATTAGTCCAATGAAATCATGCCCTGAGCAACACCAAAAGACCATATGTTCTCCTTGAACTAAACTATATTTAGATCTTTTATGATCAACACCATATTCCACATAGCCTCACTAGCAGAAAAGTAACCTCAGACAACAGCAAATATGGTCCACCTCAGAGAGAAATGTACAGGCTTCAACCTACTGGCACTGAATACCCAAGACAAAAAGAACAAGAGTTTGAAAATATTTTGTATAAATCACAATATTTCAATATTTTGTCTCATAATTTCACATTTTTCCTTTAAGTCATTCAAAACAAAATACAAATAAAAATGACCAAGTTTAGAACACAATAAAATTTGTCCCTCCTTTATCTTCCCATGGATGTCTGACTCACAGTGGTTCTGTAGAAACAGACCCAATCCAAAAATGGCACATCCGGTACACAGGTGTAGTCATTGAAGAACCTGCCCACAGCCTCTTCCATGGAGAAATTTCCTGCACACAATTCCCAGGCCCAGTATGTACTCTAAGACCCCTGCCAGAGATGATTTGATCAGAGGTAGGAACATAAACCAAAGGCAAGTAATTTAAGCTTAGCAACTGACCTATGAAAGAACCTGTTACTTAAAATAAAAATGGAACAGGGCTTCTCAAGAAATAGTTTCTGGAAAACCCAAAAGACTTTTAACAGTTATATGGGAGAGCTGAAACCATAATTAGATTTAGAACCATGATACTTGGCCTTGGCTTAAAGTATAAGGGACCAGAGACAATCAGTTAAGAAAACTAGTTTATAGAGAAGGTTTAATGGAGGTAAGAGAAAAGCAAAGCTTCCATCAGAGATGTCAATATGGGAGAGAAGAAGTCACCAACTAGTCAACAGAGAAGCCAGATTTCTCACAATTTTCCCACTGAAATTTAGGGCCACATGGATCTTGGCTCTAGATACCCTTTTGCTTGAAATAATCTGAGTAAGTACTGGGTCTCTAACCATTCAACTAAAGTTAAGCAACAGAGTTAGTTTAGGAAAAATTTCATGGTCATACAAAAGAGGATCTCACAGTGCAGTCACATGGAGAAGCTTCCAGTGATTCCACATGGACAAGTGCCTGACTTATCAGGAGAAGAGACGGTGCCCCAAAACTAAAGAGATTAAAGCTTTTTTGCTGGTGTCTATGGGAGACTCAGAAAACACAATTCTGTGCTTCCTTGCAAACCAAAGCAGACAAGGAGGAAGCAATAACAACCGAATTCTCTTGACAGCAGAAGGCTTATGCGGCATCATCCCACCTTAGGAGTAGTCAAGACCAATAGAAATTTCAAGGGAAATGTCAAAATTTAAGGCATACAAGGAATCCTCCATCCCTAATCCAAAGAGAGGAATTAGGCTACAGTGAGATCTGAGGGAGAAGACTGAACCAAAAGAACAGTCCTTTATTATTTATTTGTGACCCTACAATCCACCAGGCTCTGGCTTTAGAAATGGAAACCCACTGCAGAGTTATTTCTCCCAAAACTCTGGTAAATTGCAACAGTGGACCAAGAGATGATGGCAGCTTACTCCCTAAAATATGTGAGTGGAATACCTAAACATATCAACTGAACCCACAGCTCTTTATTTTTTACTTATTTTTTATTTTTCATCTGTTTAATTGGCAACAGATTTTGAGGAATGATAAAGTTCTTCCTAGGCAGAACTAGTTACATAATTTGCAGGGCCCAATGCAAAATGAAATATGAGACGCCTTGTTTATTTTTTCTTTTTTTTATTATGTTCAGTTAGCCAACATATAGTACATCATTAGTTTTTGATGTAGTATTCAACAATTCATTAGTTGCATATAACACCCAGTGCTCATCACAACATGTGCCCTCCTTAATACCCATCACCCGGCTACCTCATCCCCCCATTCCCCTTTTGTAACCCCGGGAAACCCAGGGCTCTTAAATTAGATTTAAGCAGCCAATCTGGAGTCCACATTTCAATTTTTCTGTTGTCTCATGCTCTCCTTGGTGTTTTTGGCTTTAAAAATACCAAGATCCTGCAGTGCCTGGGAGGCTCAAATGGTTAAAAATCTGCCTTCAGCTCAGGTCGTGATCCCAGGGTCCTGCCATTGAGCCCCACGTCAGGCTCCTGGCTCAGTGGGGAGCCTGCTTTTCCCTCTCCCTCTGCTTCTCTCCCTGCTCATGCTCTCTCTCTCTCTCTCTGTATCTCTGTGTCTCAAGTGAATAAATAAAATCTTTAAAAAATTTTAAAAAATTAAAAAAATGTCAAGATCCCATATTGCATGCATGCTTAAAAGATGGGTATAAAACAAATTCTTTCAACAGCTGGTAACTAGACATTGTGGTTACTATTTCATAATGTATATAATTGCCAAATCACTATGTTGTACAACTGAAACTGATACAGTATTATATGTCAATTATTCCTCAATTAAAAAAAAAAGACAAACTCTTTCCTGGGAAATACTCCCAAGAGAGAAGAAATGAACACTGTACTGACAACAAAAGCATATTTTGCTTGTTTTGAAGGGAACCCCTCATGATGACAGTGGGCTGGCATTTACCCATCTTCCCTCTCCAGGTCTCTCAGAATAATCAGGAGAAAAAATACACCAGGTCACATCTGCTTTAAGGTACCATTTTATAAACCAGAGGTGATCAGATGGGAAAGAGTTCTCAACAAAAGTTTCCCATTTTATTTCTACTGCTTGCTACCCCTGGTTCAAAGTTTAAGGAGACTCTTAAAGTCCACTTCCAAAATGGACCCAGTCCAGCAAATAACAGAAGGAGATTCAATAGAATGACTGCCCGTGCCTCCCAGCACTGGCAACTGAAGTATCCAGTAAGTAAGAAACAAAATAATCCTCTGCCTCCTGTTCCTTCATTTATGTCCAGCAAAAACCCTTTCAAACTCTGGTTTCTAAAGAGAATGGCCCTTCTTCTAAGCAGGAGCAGCAACTGACTAGCTCTATTAATAAGATTAAGAATGAAAAGGGCCACACATCACCTGCTTTGAGTTCTGGAACAAAAGAAAAACTCCTGCCTTAATGAACTGCCAGTCAGCAAAGCATTCAGGTGATGCTTATCCTTGTTCCTCCTTGATTTTCTCTTCCCGTCA
This sequence comes from Zalophus californianus, assembly GCF_009762305.2. Lineage (NCBI taxonomy): Eukaryota > Metazoa > Chordata > Mammalia > Carnivora > Otariidae > Zalophus > Zalophus californianus. The sequence goes on along the minus strand of NC_045606.1, from coordinate 41,372,964 downwards.
GGAATCTGGAGTAGACGTTCAATCCAGCAGCGAAACTACAGTGTTTACTAACTGAGATGGCAGCTACAATCCCTCGATTTGAGATATGCCTTCAACTAGGTGATGCCAACTTTCCTTCCAGATGGCTGTTAAGCACCCACAACCAACGACCGACACAGCTTCTGGCAGCAGTTGGGAAGAGCTGTGAGCAATGTCACATCCAGAGGAGAAAGCCAGCAAAATCACATCTTCTATACAGTTATTCTCAAGCACCAGAAGAGTTCTATTTTTATTAACGAGGCCATTTAGAAAAGGCATGAAATTAATTTATTGCTACACTGGTTAAAAATATTTACTTTTTTATTATCTTTGCAGTTGGCATAAATCTGTTTTGCTAGAAGAGATTAGGATGGCAAGCAGGCAATGAACAAGGAAAGACGACATAGCCCCATCGGAGCAAGTGTTTGGCAGGGTTATTGTTACTCCCGCCCAAGAAGCGAGCGGTTAGCCACAAAGCATGTGCTAAATCTATAATTTTTGTGCTCTAGGTGCAATAGAGCATTGCATGGACTCTTAGTTCCATGCAATGAAATTGAAATGCACATTTCCCTTGACTTTTGCACAAGCTGGGACTGGCAGCGAACAGTTCTGCCATTCAAGAACAGAAGAAGCATCACTTACTCATTTGTTTTGTGGCCGTTTGTTTTGCTCTTTTAATTTCAACGGGCCATCAGTTTTTAACTAAGTTCTCTCCAGGGTTTAGAGTTTGGGCAGGCCAGTTAAGCAGGATAAGTGGCATTCCTGAGGAATTTTTGTGTGCATCGCTAGGAGAGCACAGTGGCCTTGGACTTCAGGTAAGGAGATAAAGCTTTAGTTGGGGAAGTTTGTCTCAATCTGTAAGAGGGAGGGATTTTCAAGGGTAACCCCTCCTCCAACCAAATCACCTCAAGCCAGTTTTACTTCTGAAATTCTTTCCCTTTATTAGCCCTCATACTACAGCTCAATGGTTTTCATGCCTTATTGGTCACAGTCAGAAAGTGCCTCTTAAAATCTTATCTTAGTCCCTATTGCTTCCTCCCTTCTTCTGCCATCAGTGAACATGGTAACATGAACATGTAATACCTTCAGAAGTTCAGTTTTCTGGCCTCCAGATACTATACACCAATTCCATTGTCCATTCTAGCAGTTAACTAGGTGCATACGTATCCAAGTTCCTAGTGGGAGTGGCCACTCTCCAAAGAGCGGCAAGAATTCAGACCCAACGGCTGAATATAACCCATATAAAATAAGGCTGATTTTTGCCCTGCAATACAGTTTCTTCCCTTTCTTACACAACATGTTGCTCTTCTTCTATCTAAACAGTGCCGTACACTAAGAAAGCAGCAAAAGATTCTAAGGACCCAAAGTTTAGAACAGGAGCTGACAGTTTTCTGTGCAATGTGTGATAGAGAATTGGTTCCATTTTGACATTATGAAGGTTGACTAATCCTGTTTTAGATTCGGAAGTCAATGTTCTTTCTTATAAAGTCAGAAGATTTAATTCAAATAAAAAGCAGAGATAGCTGTATGCTGGTTGGTTAGGATTCATAACTTGCTTAAGTATCTACCGAAGCCATTTCTAAAACATGATGCTGGCACTGTGTTAATTTTCACTTTTAATAACGTCCTTTCTGCTTATATAGGTAATACATGTCATTTTTTTTAAACTGGGAAATTCCGGGGCGCCTGGGTGGCTCAGTCGGTTAAGCGTCTGCCTTCGGCTCAGGTCATGATCCCAGAGTCCTGGGATCGAGCCCCATATCGGACTCCCTGCTCTGCGGGAAGCCTGCTTCTCCCTCTCCCACTCCCCCTGCTTGTGTTCCCTCTCTCACTGTGTCTCTCTCTCTGTCAAATAAATAAATAAATAAAATCTTTAAAAAAATAAAAAATAAAACTGGGAAATTCAGAAGAGTAAATAGAAAAACTACAAATCCTTCCTATTCTCAGAGATAAATGGAGATATATCTTTCAAGTCTTAAAATATGTGCACATACACATATACATTTTTAAACAAGACTGGGCTTATGCTTAACATATTGTTTGTATATCATGAGCATTCCCAATTATGTGAAATATTATCTTAATATTATTCCATCAACTTTATTTTTAAATTAGTTTTCAGGTTTCCAGTTAAAGTTAAAAGACTAAAATGTTAGTCACTGATGAGTATCCGTTAAAAAAAAAAATCTTCAAGAAACTGATGGCTTAAGGAAAAGGAAAACTCATCATTTCACTGTACCCAGAGCTGAATCCAAAGTTACGGAGGCAAAGGAAAATAATTTCATTAATTCCTTTAAGGAAATTAACCAATCTTTAAAAACCATGAATCTATGGAGCCTCCTTTTTGCTAACGTGCTTTTGTTAACACTATTCATCTTCATGGCTAAATTCCACTGATTTTGGAGAACCAATCTTCACCTGGGCAACTGCTTCAACCTTTTCTTAGAAAGGTTCTTTCATCTCTTAGGAGAAAGCTGAAGAATAATGGTTAAGAATATAATGTTAATCTTGAGCAAGTTGTTTCAACTTTGTGTGTTTCCAGTTCCTCATCTGTAAAATGGAGATAAACATATTCTCTTTCTCATAAGATGGTTACAAGGATCATAGGTCAATATATATCCTGCCCTTAGAGTGGTGCCTGGAACACGATAGGTATTCATTAAGGCTAAGTGCGATTATCTGTAACTCTAATTTGGTCACTTATTCACCTATTGTTTTATCTTTTTGTCTCTTGGCAACTATTTTTGTTTCATCCTTTTCTGTAGTTTTACTGTTTTGGCACAACTCTCTTTTTATGTAAATCCTTCCACTTTTCCTTGCCTGTGCTCTGCTCTACATTTTCTTTCTCCTTTCTTCCTGTCGAGAACCCATGGACCTTTACAAAACCTGATTATGCCCTCTAATAGTCTAAGGCTTTGGACTGTCAGGCTGAAGTTAGAGAGTAGTCTAGCAGAAAAGTCAGCCTCAAAAGATTTGGTCTGTGGATCCGTTTCTGCCAACAGGCTCCCTACACCATGTGACTCGACCCATTTTATAATCTTTGCTCATTTGTTTTCACCCTTGGGCTGAATGTCCTGGGGCGCAGAGCGCCTGTCTCTCAGGTGGCAGTTAAGCCAAAAATAAAATCTACTACTACATTCCCGGGTACACTATTCTAATTAGTGGCAACAGCCCAGAGGAGTGAGAAGAAACTGAGAATCACACAGGCTTCCCTCGTCTCCGCACCTGAGTGTTACAAGCAGAGGTGAGGAGGCCCTACCATGCACCTAAGGGCAATTTCCCACACAGCTAGCTCAGCAGTTGTGAGTGGTTCTCCCTCACCAACCAAATCTCCTTGCTAGAATCATTTTTCTTTTTTAGAGCCTCAAAACACCAAAGCACAAGGAAGCATCGAGTTACAAGTATCAGAGCCCAGCTGAGTCCCTGTATGTGCATCTGTGTATCCTACTGGGAGAGTATATAGGATTCCCGTAGTTATAATTGGTGCCGCTGCCCTTCGGCTTAGAACCGCATTACTTGAAAGGCAGAGGGGTTGCTGTTGTACTTATGATCATTAATATTTCAATCCAGAGGGGACTGTTTCCTAAACCCTAGGAGAGGTAACAGAGGTTAGCATGGTGAAACGCAGCCAAAATGCCATAACCTGGAGCCAGATGTGTTATGAATAACAATGCATGGAAGAAATAATAAAAACGGATAAAAAGAACAAGCTTCTAGTGTTAAAAACCTTGGCAAATTGAGGTTTTGTTTAAGTACGTGGGAACTAAATGCCAAAGAAAAGCCCCCTGACCTAAGCAGCTTGCTGAAAGTGGCTGTACATAATTCAACAACTCTGCTGGGAAAGTTACACACAAAAGGTTGAGAGAAGCTGATCTAATAGATCAACTAATGGTCTGGAAGGAAGTTATAAAACCAGACATCTCATCCCAGACTCCTCTCCCTCTCCCCCACCCTTTCCTTGACATTCCCTCGGGGCCCCATTGCCTTGGAAAAGAAATTTTACTTACACAGTGCAAAAAGGATGATAAATACTTGCCAACGACCTACCATGGGAGGGCGCAACAGAACTAACACAGGTTCAAATAGGCAGCAGCTTCCAGACTGAGAGCATCTCTGTGACCACCAAGAGCATCTCTGTGACCACCGAGTATTCTCCTTGCAGTATTTCACATCAAACACAGCCAAACAGATCAGATCACCTCTTCTCTAGAATTAGAGTGTGTTCTTTAGAGAGTCAGTATTCAGCTTCTCTGGTTTTCAAATGTCAGCAATCTTTGAGGGATCTACTGCCAAGGAGTCAAGTGGGCCTGTGACCATCTTTGGTTTCAGAAAATGAGAAGGCTGGGTAAGAGAAATCAAATTTCACAACTTGTAATCTTTTCATAATGATAAACTTCTACATGTGTTGTTGCTTTTTAATAAGACCTGACTCTACCGTACCTATTTAAGTACGTGTTGATGTTCAGAAACGAGTTATGTTGTGACTAACATAACATAATAAAATTAAAAAAAAAAAAAGAAACGCATTACGTTAACCTCTCCAATAGAATCCTGTTTGTAGCTGAGGCATCTAAATGAAATTAAAAGGAGCCCTTCTTTGTTTTCTCAATAAATAATGAATGCCTAGATTAAAGCTGGCAAATATATGGCTCTCCCATGACCGTTTTTCCCTCTGTGAAAGGTATGGATGGAATCATCAATCTGGCAATTTTTTCCATCAGCTGGGTTGTGATTTCAGAAAACCAGTGCTTCCAGCAAACACTGCAAATGGATCAGAGTTGGGAAGCGAGTTGAGAACTGTCCCAGTATGTCATGACCACTTCAAATCGGTAACATCATGCATTCTGTATTCATTGAAATATTTGCGTTTCTATGACAGAAGTGTATGTCTCTGTAGAGTTATCCTGAAGGAAGAATATCGCTAACAGACCTAAAGTGATAGGGACTACACTTAGCTCTGCTTGGGCACCAGGCCCAGCCCAAGCTCTCTACCTATGCTATAAAGCTCACGCACCTGTTCACTTAACTACTGCAAGTCTTAGGGAACTCGGCTAAGAGGCAAACATGAGTATTCTCAGCATAAGGCAATTACAATGTCTTATGGAATTAGGAAGAAAATGGGAACCAAAAGCATTTATATTTTTATTAAATTTTGGGATCCAAATAATAAGTTTGTCTGGTTCTGAATTTTAATGAAAACACATAAGACAAAAGCATGGCTTGCTAATCTAAAGGAAACTGAATACGGGTTCTCTTAAGCCACAAAGGAAGTGACAGGAGAAAGAAAAGGCATGCTTTTTAATCAAATGAAGATTTTTTTTATGTTCATATTGATATGTTCTAAAACTACTAGGATGTGATCAATATTCCATTTTTTTTCTTTCTCCTGTGGTTCACTACACTCCAATACAAAACAAATAAAAAAAAAAAAACTATAGCAACATCGAGAAGAAACAAAAAGGATAGCAGGCATTGCTGAAACAATTAAAAGGAAAGCAAGCAAGAAAACTAGGCAGTTCAGACAATCAATTCTAACCATAAAATAATTTGAATTCTGCTGTAGGCTGGTGAAAATACAAAAGTAACAAAGAGAAATGAAAAAGTTATTAAGTATCAGTAATAGTCACATAAAAGAGAAGGGTTGTGTTCCTAGGTGACCCGGGCCAAGGACAAGTTTGGAGCCATCTTTAAAGCTTTGAAGAAGTGAACCTACCTGTAAGAAAAGGCCCCAAGAATAAAGAAAAGAGACCAGACTGGAAGCACTGTCAATACATATTCTGAATAGTAACCAAGTTTTACCGGTTCCCTCCTCTCGAAGACATTAAAAAGATAAAAAGACACAATCAAAAGCCCATTTCACCTTTAACCCTTCGTTAACCTTCTCTCTCAAAGCTCAGCTGCTCTAACACGTCAAGGCTGGAATGATGTCCAGGTGGACATCTTTTGAGAAAAGCACTCTGTAAGAATTACCTTACAAGCAAGAGCTTCCACAGAGACATGTTCATATGTTCTTAAAAAATACAGATGAAATTTTGCCTCATGAAAACTGATAACAAAAAAAAAAACCCATCCAAACGCCTAATTATAAAAATTTAAAATGAAAGCATTGCTCAGATATAAATTACAAATGAAAATCCTCTCCCAGATTTTATTAACAAAATAGCAAATTAGGGAAGACAGGAGAGAAATTTTAATAACAAGTCTCTATACATGTGTAAAGTACTTTGAGCCTTTCTTTTTATGGCAAGACTTGGGGGGGGTGGCTATTGATCTACACAGAAGAGATTAAGTGCATTCAAAGTTGGGGATAACCTGGGAAGAACTGATCAGAAAGTAAAGAAGCAATTGCCTGGATTGATTTTCTGTACCCCTTCACTTGGCACTAAATCGGCAGGATGCTTCTGCACAAGGAGGAAAATATGGAGCCTAGCATGTTACTGAATACCGAAGCATGAGCTGAGCCGTTTATGTAGCCACATGTAAGCGATTTGGTATATGGATTTCTTTGGGGATTTGTCCTGCCTTTAGAGGTTAGCAGCTACTTGAGAAGGAAATGTTTTTACTGCACCAGTTCAGTGCAACACTCAAAATACCTTTAAAGAAAATAACCCCAGATGAAAATCTATCACTGCCAGGTACATTACACACAGCATTTTATTTTGTCCTCCCAACTTTTAAAGGTCATTAGCCCTACTCTGCAAACCGGAAAACGGGGTCCTATGGGGAGGGGTCAGTAATTCACCCAATATTACAGGGATTGCAAAACAGTCACTGGGATCTTGACAAAGTCTGTCATAGGCCCAATGCAAGTGCACCCTCAATGTACCATGCATGACTTTTTCTGAAGGCTTTAAAGGAGGAAGTTCACTGATCTTGTAAGATAATTGGAAGTAAGCCTATTTTAGGAAAAAGAGGGCTAACTACATTGTTTTCATTTATTTATTTGGCATTTAAGAGTTTACAAAGCATATCCTTTTAGGAATCCGAGAAAAGCAAACACACATATAACCAATGCTGTGTAAAAATCACAGAGGCTTCAAATGCCCCAGAAGCACATGGACCCAAACCTAGGTTCTTCACCCCCAAACTAATGGCCACTGCATTTCTTGTGTTCCTGTGCCACATTACACCTTCTCACTCTATATAGTGACCGAACAGGAGACAGAGAGTGTGAGTTCTAGGGTCAGACCACTTGGATTAACATTCTGCCTTTGCCATTTGATAGTCATAACCCTGCACAAACTGTAGTACCTCTTTATATCTCAGTTTCTTCATCTGTAAAATGGGAGCAATCACAGGGGTCCGACTCATTCATTTTGAGAATCAAATGAGGAACCGTGTATAATAAACCTTTTAGCCCAGTGCCTGACAGAGAGTAAGAAATACATAAATGTTAACTATCATCATTAATTTTGAGGAGAGTTTACATGTCTGTTCCAAGTACAGACAAAAGGCTAAGCAGGGAACACACGGGCAGGACCAGCTTAGCTATGAAATGCCTCCTGCGAGTTAGATTTAAGCCAGATTTTGCAAGGAGAGCAAAAACGTAAGGTAGATACAGGAATGGCAGGCAGAGGATATATTTTGTAAGTTAGAAATGGCTTTGTGAAGGTTCAAAACTAGTAATGAACAAGTCATAGACAAGACCTGTGAAGGAGACTGCTTAAATTCTAGCAGAGGGTCCTTGCCAAGAAGAACAAAGGAATGAAGTTGGGGAGATCAGGACAAGGGGTCAAAAAATCTCTACTCAAAGCTTTTACAACCTGGTGTGCTTTGGCCTTGGGAAAGTTTTTCTTTTCTCCTTTCAGACAGAAGCCTTCTCTCCAGCCCTCAAAGACAAGCAGGCTGAACAGTGACTTAGGTGCTTCTGTCACATAATGCTTGGTCTCTTTACAAACTGGCTTGCTGTGTTTTACTCAGCAGTCTGTGTCATCTCTTTTGTGGAATCAGGATTGCTCAGAATCTAGTCGTATCTTCTGCCTGGTATCTTCTGTCAGAGGTGTCTAAGCGGATTCCTTACACGTCCATCAAAGAGATACACTTCAAAATGGGAACTAAAAGTGTAGTGACTGTATCAATAAAAGCTGCTCTTAGTTGATTCACAAATGCAGCTGCCAATGGAGGGCTGAGCAGAAAATAACTCCCACTGGACTTCAGTCTATCAGTTGTGTGTTGGTTTTCCCCAAACGGTGGACTACGTTCACTCCTGACCATGCAAACCACAGGTTCTTGACACCAGCATACCTGGGTTGCATGATATCTTTTCATTCAGTGCCTTTTTTGAGGACCTACCCTTTATCAGAAATGAGGCCAAACTGTAGCGGCCCTAACCACACTGCCATCCAAGGGCTATCCTTCCCTACTGCCAAGTTTGGCAGAAAATGACATCTAGTTGAGTCCTGATCCAAAAGGGACTTAAAGCCCATGTAAATCAGGAAATCATGGCAATTTCCCACCAATATGAGATCCCCCTATGGAATTCTAAGGGAATCAAGAAAAAGTTTAAACTGCAATTATAAAAGCTGAAGGTCTTATTGTTTCTCAGTTGTTGTTGTTGTTTTTTCCCCGGTGGGGGAGGGGCAGAGAGAAAAGGAGTGAGAGAATCTTAAGCAGACTCCACACCCCTCAAAGAGCCCCATGTGGGGCTTGGTCTCACCACCCTGACATCATGACCTGAGCCAAAATCAAGTCAGAGGCTTAACCAGCTGAGCCACCTAGGCATCCCCTTCTCAGTTTTTTTTTTAAATCCTTAAAATCCTCTTTTACATATTGTTATAAACCCTATTTTTCTGGTGACCAGACTCTACCATTTCAAGCAGAGAGCCTTCCTAGGGAACAAGAGGATTTAAAATTGAAAAAGCTAAAGAAGTCAGGAAATAGATCAGCCATATTCTGTTCATTTTTTTAAATGTTAGAACAGATATCCTCAGAGCCTCTTTTCTTCCCAAATACCATTTTGCTTTTCCTGAAAATGAGAAAGGAGGTAGAACTATGAGGAAAATATATATGACACTCACTAATAAAATAGGAGCACTTTTATTTTAAGTGTATCTAGGTATCACAGTGCAAGGTGCTGAGGACTGCTGCTGCTTACCTACCCACATACATCCAAATATGTGAACAACCCATATGCACAACACCCTCAGCTTAAAATGCAAAGAGCACCAGAGGGTTCATCCTAATGGATGTGAGATGACCTCACACCATATGGCCCACATCCTTCCTCCACTAAGGAGTGCATCCTTTCCAGGTTTGGATCACATCTGTCTCATTAGAATGAAGGTCTGCCCCTGGCTATTACCGTATTTTTAGACAACCTGAGTGTTATCCTGAATACCAGAAGGCAAACACCTAAACAATGACAGTAAGCAAACATTTACATATCTTTTCTTATTTTCTTTTGTTTTGTTTTTGTCTTCTTTCTTCATTTTATAAACTCCCTGGGTCCCACCTCATGTAGAGACCAAGATTTTAGCTCTTAACAAGCTTAGCTCCCACCCTAACCACATTGTGTAGCTCTTAAGACTTTGTGGATTAAAGTCACACCCTGGATATTAAGAGGACCTCCAGAGATTCAATACTAAATTCCACAATTAAAGAATTTTTTTCTAAGAAGTGTGTTTGGAAATATAGTTGGAAAGTTTTCCTAGTGCCAGAAGAAATCCCAACAGTGACCAGAGAACTAAGTGATGATATGGAATTAGTAATATGTCTCAGCTGGGGAGGACCAACGTACTTTATAGTCCATTAAGCAGAAAAAATGATTAAGATGATCACGATTCAAGGGGCGCCTGGGTGGCTCAGTAGGTTAAGTGACCAACTCTTGATTTTGGCCAGGTCATGATCTCAGGATCATGAGATCAGTTCCGCATTAGGCAGGGAGAGCCTGCCTAAGATTCTTTCTCCCTCTCCCTCTGCACCTTTCTCCCCAAACCCTTGAAAGAAAGAAAGAAAGAAAAAAAGAAAAGAGAAAGAAAGAAAGAAAGAAAGAAAGAAAAGAAAGAAAGAAGAAAGAAAGAAAGAAGAAAGAAAGAAGAAAGAAAAAAAGAAAGAAAAGAAAGAAAAGAAAAAGAAAGAAAGAAAGAAAAGAAAAAAAGAAAAAGAAAGAAAGAAAAAGAAAAGAAAAGAAGAAAGAAAGAAAAGAAAAGAAAAAAGAAAGAAAGAAAGAAAGAAAGAAAAGAAAGAAAGAAGAAAGAAAGAAAAAAGAAAGAAAGAAAAAAGAAAAAGAAGAAAGAAAGAAAGAAAGAAAGAAAAGATGATCATGACTAAATTGGCACCCTGAGGAAGATTGCTGAGGATCCCTTTAAAACCAATCCTGGATTAGGACTAGAACCTGGGTATAGTCCCTATAAACCAAACAGTCATGAAACTGGCCCAGGTCAAGCCAAGACTATGCCAAGTAATATTTAATCTAAGAAGCAATTTATTTAGTAATAACCATGTACCAGGCAATTTCTGTTCCAGCATTAAATACAGAAAATTACTAGATTGTGTCTGTTTTTCTAATACACATAAGCAAAAAAATGCCCACCATCTCCCTTAGAAAAAAATATAAAACATTACATAAAAAGCTACCAAATTTCTAATCCTTTGGGATGTCATCTTTTTAAACTCCAAAAAAGGAGATTATCTTGTCTGCTGGAATCCATCTTCCATTCAGCGCATTAGGGTAGAGAAAGAGATTTGTCCAGTTCTGCCTTTTTCTTTTTTAGCCAAGCAGATCCTGCACAATTTCCAAAGGCAGCCTCACTAAAACTGTCTTCTAGTCATTTTTGATGGAAAAAAATTGTTTGAGGGGGATTTGGTACACATGCTTCCCCCCCTCTTCCATTTTGCAATTGCATTTAATTTTTGTTAAAATGGCTGCCAGAGCTCTTAAAGGGATCTGTAGGTGATTGCTCTTCAACATGCCTCACACTTGACCATAACACCTACATCTTTAAAAAGGAAAAAGTATGTATTTTTTTTCCTCCAATCTGATTTGCTTAAAATGTATTGGATATGACCTGAAATGTAATCTCCTGGGCAAAGAGTAAAACAAGCAGTTTTCAATTAAGGGTAGTTAAATGGTGACATTAAAGGAATTGTGGAAATAAATACAGTGCAGTAATCACACAGAAATGAAAAACAAAACAAATTGAATTCTTTTTTCCACTTGCTTACGTCCAAGAGAAAAACTTGACAGTACAGAGTATACTTTTAAATCATGGAACTGATTGCCCATTGTAGGGAGAAAACAGTTTGAGAAATCATAACTCTACACTGCACAAGGTTAATGCCATTTAAAATGCAAAAGCAAGGAGATGGTACCCATATTTCCTGGTATTTTCACCATTTATGCACCCAGGAGCAGACATGTTTATCTTTCACATTGACATCTGATTGCTGTGCTAATGCCATTTAAAACTAGATGGAAGAAAATTATATTCTCCTAAGGAGTTGACTGACTCTTTTCTTTAAAGAAAAGGAAAAAAAAAAAGATAGCCATTTTGATTCAAACAAAGTGCTACATAGAAACCTGTGGGCATAAATCGCATCAGGCCTCTATAATTTTTGCTTGCTATCGGTTATTGCTGGGATAATTGCATAGGAACAGTATTTGTGTAATTGTCAGCAGTAATACTCCTGGACCAAGGACCAAGGCCTCCTGCAGATTTCTACAAATCATTATTCTCCTTACAGTTTGTTCCTTTTTTTTTTGTTTGTGTGTGTGTTTGTTTATTTGTTTTCCCAAAGATCACTGGAATTAAGCCAAATGGAATTATTACTGTCACACTTGGGAAGATTCACATTAATTTCTGAAAAGTACAGATAAATTTTGCAACTAAGCAAACGTATGCCATTTGTTTAAAAAAAAAAAAGACACCAGAGGGTTGAGGGGGAAAACGTTCAAACAAAATGCATATCTTAAAAGCTGTGGATCTATTTGAACAAATGGTAAGCTAATTTGGTGAATAGGGTCAAAGAAGCCATCAGACTATTTAACTCATAGGGGTTGGATATGGGGAAAGACATTTGACAATGTTTGTACAACTCTGTTTCCTTGCTCATTTGTCTTCTCTTCCAAGTTTTTATAACACATTATAGGAATGCGGAAACAATGGATTATACACTTAAGAGTAGTAAATAAGGCTCAGTTATAGAACTATATATACCGAATGCTGTTCCCTTTTTCCAAAATTATAAACTATAATTCTGCCCTATTTATAACTTACTAACTTTTATGAGATATTATAAACATGTTCTTTGTTCTGACTAAATCTTTCCACATTTCTTCTAAAAACAGTCTTAATAAACATTAAGTAAAGGAAAAAATTTTCAACTCCTGTGAAATTGTTTGACTGGCATTTAGTATGTTTCGCTTTCAACAAGTTTGTCAGATTTTCCAACATTTTGATAACATACAAATAAGCAAACACTTATTTAATATTTTAGACCTTAGACAAAGGATTGAGTAAACAATTCATTTGCAAAAGAGAAAACACAGATGACAAACATTTAAGAAATGGGAATTGGATAGAATATGATGGTTGGCTAGTTAATTTAACTAAGACATTTTTAATGATAATGCCCCAGCATTTAAACATAGAAAATCATGAGAATGAGGATTTGGTGAAACAGACATCCTTTTACACAGCTGATACAACAAAAAAAACTAGTAAGAAATTTTTGTAAAACAAATTTTAAATACATATTAAAGATTTTATTTTGAGCTTCATTTTAAACTTAAGTCTTTGAAAATTTATGCCTATCTGAAGGATAATACTAAAAAAATAAAATGTTCAAATATTCATGTATGAAAATACTTACTATTCAAAATAACAAGCATCTAAAAATAATCTAATCATCCAACAATAGAAGCATGTCTAATAAGTTAAAGCACAATGGGCAATGCATTATCCACTCATTCAATGGTGTTTTCAAATCCAAAGTTTAAAAACATGCAATGATCTGGAGAAATATTCACACAAAATGAAATACAGATTCAAAATCATAGGTCCCTGTAATCCCAAAGTTGCTATAACTATAAATATGCAAGGAAAAATGTTAACTTATAATTTCTGAATAGTAGAATTATAAATGATTTTTATTATCCAATCTGTGTTGGTATTTTACCTTGTTTTGCATATAATATATCCACTCAAGAGCCATTGTTTCTGATATAAATAGCATACTTTCAAAATCAAGGAAATACAGAAACATTCTTGCCAGTAAGTCTAGGGAAGAGTTAGTAGGATCGCCCATATGTCTTTGCCTCTGAAGAAAGACTTTAGGTATGCAAAACATGGGTTAACTCTATAAAATGGATGCCTGGCACTCAAGAGTTGACTAGAACAATCCTTCTGGAATGCCATTTTAAAACATATCATTAGTTTTGTTTTAAGTTGAGGTTGCCAGTGAAGTTATTATCGTAAGCCGGATCCCTGCAATGTTCTTTTCGCCCCCAAGCATTTCATGTCCTGTCACTTCCCTCTGGAATCACTAATTGTCTCCTAGTTGTTTCTATCCCCTACAGTCAGTGATGGCTGTCACTGGAAAGACACATTCTCTAGTGGCGTTAGCCCAAAAGAACAGAGTCAGTCAGCAGCTTGTACCTATCCCTGCTCTCGCTAACATCTCTAGATCACCTCAGGCAAGTTTTTTAACTACCTAGTAGCTGGCTCCCCTCTTTCAAATCTGGGTTGCATTTGATATCATATTCCTCCTCACTGAGAAACAAAATAAACTCAAATACACCAATAATGAATCATGGAGCACTACATCAAAAACTAATGATGTAATGTATGGTGATTAACATAACATAATAAAAAAAAAAACCTCAAATACACCAGATACAAACTTGCATTCTGCGGTTCCAATTCTCACTGCTCAATGCTTAGTGTGTCTTTCCACCTTAAACCTAATAATTTAGGAGAAATTTGAGGAATAATAGTTTAGTGGTTACAACCACAATCCCAGACTGGACTTCCTGGTTATGAATCCAGCTCTATCACTCACTAGCTATATGATCTTGTATAGTATGTAGTCTATTTCCTCCTCCGTAAAGTAGATTCCATGAGTTCGTTAACACATACACTGCACTTAAAACTGTTTCTGCTATAGAGCAAATATTAGCAACTATTATTACAAAGCATGTGTCTTCTTTTTTTCCAAGATTATAAATACGTTTACAAAATTCTTGGTTTTGTAAGGATTGGATTACATATATGTAATCCAATAATATATGGATTTCACTGTAATCTTTGTAAGGATTGGATTACATATATGTAATCCAATAATATATGGATTTCACTGTAATCTGTTCATAAACAGACTGTCAGTTTATAAAAACTTCCATTTTTGATGGAGGGAAAAAAAAACTAGGGTTAGTTTTAGAGGCAACTTACTCAAAACAGGATAACACAATGGAATTGTTTTATATTTAGTTTTTATTATTGATAGAGCCTCATTAAATAGGGTTGATATCCATAAACTTACTCAGAAAAGAACCTGGATAAGTAAGGATTCCCAAGTAGTTTCGCATGTGTTTATACATGTCTATGATGTGCAATTCCAGTCCAATAAGAACAGATTTGAAGTGATTACATTTCATTTGAGCTCATGTCAGCCACAAGTTAGCTCAGTACAATTTAATGGAGAAATGCGCTGCTTTTTGTACTTAATGAGGCCACATTTGATAAGAGACTCTGGAGGGATCTGGAATCATAAGAGTAATGAAATCCAAAGTTTGGCCTCTTGGTTCATTAGGCAACAAGACTTCGATCCAGAGGAAGAGACCAACTTGTTAGATTTTTTTCATTTATTTTTTAAGATGCTAGAAAATGACTGGGCTTTTATCTTTCAATTATTAAACAAATAAGTTTCACAACTTTGACTTCAAAATAATTTTTATAAGTGTGATGTATAGTGATCCAAGGCTACACCTATCATAGCATTTTATGAATCATAACTATAATTTAACTATTCCTTTTACTGATGAAAAAACTGAGGCCAACAAATATAACGTGCTTCCCAATGTCAAGAGGTAGTTAGTGTCAAAGACAAGATCAAGTATAACAGCAGAAATTGTTAGTATATTTATTGAACACTTACAAATCATGTATTAATTCATTCAATCCTAGACATTGGGGAGGGTATATGCTATGGTGAGCACTGTGAATTGTCTAAGACTGATGAATCACAGACCTGTACCTCTGAAACAAATAACACATTATATGTTAAGAAAAAAAAAAAAGGAGATAGTAGGAAGGGAAAAATGAAGAGGGGGAAATCAGAGGGGAAGACGAAACATGAGAGACTATGGACTCTGAGAAACAAACTGAGGGTTCTAGAAGGGAGGGAGGTGGGGGGATGGGTTAGCCTGGTGATGGGTACTAAGGAGGGCACGTATTGAATGGAGCACTGGGTGTTATACGCAAACAATGAATCATGGAACACTACATCAAAAACTAATGATGTAATATATGGTGACTAACATAACGTAATAAAATTAAATTTAAAAAAAACAGTCCTATCTACTAGATGATGAAAATGTAATGGCATAACAGGATTAAGTGACTGGCCAAAGGTCACACAGTAAGCAGCAGACTATATTGAGAACCCAGGAACTCTGCTTCCAGAAACCAAACTCTCAACCCCTATATGATACTGACTCCAGTGAACTGGAGAAAGTACTTCTCATGTCAAAAGAAGTATCAGAGCATTATTACACAGTCTGATTGGAAAACCATTAGAAAATACTAATATCCCCCTCTCTCTCTCCATCTCCCAGCACTTATACAACCACTTACTAGCATTCTTAAGAATTCACAAGTCAACTTTTTTGAGCTCTAGTCCAGACCTATGAAAACAGAATATCTAGTTGCGAGGCCAGGGAAAATGCAATTTAAAACATTCAGTTGATTCTAAGGTAGGTGGTCCACAGACCACACTTTGATCTATTATGCCAAATTTCTACAAAAGCTAATCCAATTCATTCAGCTGGAATATCCACAGCTATATGACCAGAAGCCTGACAACCACCAGTGAAGAATATCTCCATCCGGTCTTTTGATTTTTTTTTATGATTATTTGTTTGTTTGTTTGTTTACTTGAGAACAAGCATGAGCAGGTGGGAGGGGCAGAGGGAGAGGGAGAAGGAGGCTCCCCACTGAGCAGGGAGCCGGAGGGACCCGGGGCTCCAACCCAGGACCCTGGGATCATGACGACGTAAGCAGAAGGCTGACGGTTAACTGACTGAGCCACCCAGGTGTCCCTCCCCCAATCTGGTTTCAATAATGATCTGACAGAACCTACTTTTCTCCATGTTTGCAATTTTCTTTCCTGAACTCAATTGCCCTTTGGCGTGAATGGGAGGAACATACATTAATGTACTCAATTTTGTAAAGGAAGAAAAAAACAACTCCAGGAATGTTTGTCTGAGTATTCTTTCAAAGGTTAATGTGTAGATCTTTTTGGCACTTACACATCTAAATTATTGCCCCAAAGTGCACAGTCATAATATATATAAAAAATAAATTTCTGCTTTAGACACTGATCTAAGAACAAGCTTCCATGGTGTGTATAATCATGGATATTTTAATTAGCTTGCATCAAAAGATCTCTGACCTTTTGTTCCAATCTTTAGGGTGAAATCAAAAGTGCAGCAGCTGTTCTCCCTACACACAGTGAGCATTTAGCCTATACACAAAAAGGTGACTTTTTTTGCTCATCAACATAATTAAGCCCAGATATTGACTGCCTGTGTCAGACTTTGGCCAAGAGCTAACTTGTATGAGAGCTTGACGTAATCGTGTTAAGGGCTGACAGTACTTAGTTGCCATGGACTGAATAAGAAAAAGGATACCAATAATGTAGGTATTTATTCTCTACTGCATGTTAATAAGCTAATTGGAGTCTAAGCAGTTGATATTTATAATTTCTATATTTTATTATAAAAATCATCAATATTATAATTGCTGGGTATTATTTCCTTTAAATATTAAACAAATAATTGACCTAATTGAGCAGAATATTGCTAAGAGCAAACACAGTATTTTGTTTTAACCATAGAAGAAGATTATCTGGAGGTTAGTATTTTGTTTTATTTTAAATAGAACTATAGTGTATGAAGTGTCCATATGCGTATGTCCTCTAAGTAAAATCCTGTGGTCAACTGTCTAGAAGAAGAATGTCTTTCCTGATGAAGTTTATGTTATTACTTGGAACATTTCCCTAGTGTTATTTTTCTTCTTTCTGCTGAAAAATATTTTATTCTGAGTCATATAAATAATTGGAACTTGAAGAGTAGATGTGCAGTACAGGCAGGTATAAGATCATCTAGCCCAACACCAACATTAACTGATAAATAAAAATGTGCCCCAGATCACAGAGCCAGGACTGGAACTCAACCTACCACTTCCCCACTCTAATCCCCCCAAATTCCTGCTTGCTGCTTCTATTTTGCAAGCTTCTCTTTGGGATAAAATTTTCCTTAAATAATATTTCTCTTCTTTTCATTTGGACCCCTACTTACACTGAAGAGGTGTTTCTCTAGCAGCTGTTTAATAATATGTTACTCATCTGTTAAACTTCAGCTCATATTTCCTATCCTGGGAGAGCAGAAAGATAATGTTTTCTAGCACAACAGCAAAGATGAGCAAATACCTTTGAAGAAATTATTCTGTTAAGGTCAAGCTTGACTAAAGTGCTCCAATAAGCTTCCCTAAGCTTCTACATTCAAGAAAAGTGGGGAGGGACAAGACACATTGCATATAACAAAGTGTTATATGTATGTATATTTTCCTAAGGGTATATCTACATAATTTTTCTTGATTTTTGATAAACCCACAAGATAAATGCTTCATGTCTAGAATATATACACACTGGTTTACAGATGATGAAAATCAATCTTTTAACCATAACATAATGTTCCACTTAAAGAAATAACAGGCACTGGAGCACTGAGGAATAAAATAAAAAGGAGCATAATAAAAATTTATATAAATAAAAAAGCTTTAAAAATCCATCTAAATCACACCATCACATGCCTTATACATTCTACCCTATAATACTGCACTGTACTCTTAGCTTAACCATCCTTTTGTTTAGAACATATGTATATTGCTTCAAATGCAAGGCATCTTCCCATGCACAAGTATCTGTCTTGAAAGGGTCCCAAAAGACCCTTTAAGTGTTTCCAGGAATTTAAGAATCCAAGAATCCAAGAATCTATGTCCTTGTCTATATAAAGCAGAGGTTCTTAACTGGGAGTGATTTTTTTTCCCCATGGGATGTTTGTCAGTGTCTAGAGTCATTGTTTTTGGCACAAGTGGGGTAAAGGGTACTATTAGCAACCAGTGATTAGAGGCCAGGGATCCTGCTATAATTTCTATAAATCACAGAACAAGGAATTATCTGACCCCAAATTATCCAGACCAAATAAGCTAGCACAGCAGCTACTATGAGTTTTCTGGAATGACATAAAGTTTTTTCACTTAACTTATTGCTAAGAAATGTGTTTCAATCTTATCACTTGTGCTACTACCTAGAGTCACTGGGCAAATTTCTTAGTAAGAGACAACATGTGCAGAAGCAACAACACGAGGCTTGGGAGCCTGAAAACTTGGCTTCTGCAGCTGTAGCTCTCTCACTAATTAACTGTGTGAACTTGGGTAAGTCACTTAACCTCTCATGCCCTGAACTGCTTCATTGAAAAATGAGAGAACCAAGCTAAGTTAATGCTAGAAAGCCCTTATAGCTCTAAAATTCTATTATTCAAATGAGAAGTCAAATCACAAGTTAAAAAAATTAATTAAGATAAGATACATGGCTATGCAATCACTGAAAAAAATTAATGAGTACATACAGTAGTCCATCTTTATCAGTGTTGTTTTATCTGTTCCAAGACCCACAGTGGATGCCTGAAACCGCAGATCCTACCAAACCCTCTATATACTGTGTTTTTTTTCAAATAAAATTTCATTAATAAATTAGGCACAGTAAAAGATTAACAATATTAATAAAATAAAAAATTATAAAGATATGCTGTAATAAAGTTATATGAATGTGGTCTCTCAAAATATCTTACACTCTTCTTCTTGTGAAGATGTGAGATAATAAAATGCCTTATGTGATAAGATGAAGTGAATGACCTAAGCATTATGACATAGCTTTAGGCTACTATTGACCTTCTGATGATATGTGAGAAGCAGGATCATCTGCTCCTGTATGGTGGATGGCCTCAGGTAACTAAAACGATGGAAAGTGAAACTGGGGATAAGGGGGCCTACTGTATATTAAATGTATAATTGCACTGTTCCAGTAAGTTGGTGAGCATTTATTGAGCATTCATTACATGCTTAGCATTCTGCGTGCTGGTATGAAGATATAAAAGGATTAGAATACGCATCTCTATGAGTGAAATAGATTGAGTTATTGAAATTCACTAAAGTGTTGTGGGTTGGGTTTGTTTTTTTTTTTCCCCCCAAAGTGTAATATGCAGACCATCACATCAGGACATCCTGGGATCTTTAGTAAAATACAAATTCCTGATCTCCTAGTCTGAGTGGATTGGAATTTCTGACAATTTGGCCCAAACTTGCAGTTTTGCAATCACTCCCAAGTGATTACTATGCATACTATAATTTAAAACCCACCGAATTAAAAATTAATGAATAAGAGACTCTGTGTTATACTTCTTTAGTCTTGATTATTTATAAAATTCTGTAGGAGTTGTGGGGAAGGAACATTCCTGGTAGGTCAGAATAGTTGAAGGAAAGTCCATAGGAGGTAAGCTGGGAGCTTAAATAGATGGGGTTTGAAAAGCTAGATGGATCGTTGAACACTACATCAAAAACTAATTATGTACTATCTGATAGCTAACTGAACATAATAAAAAAATAATAATAAAATAAATGTTAATACAACCTACCAAAAAAGAAAAAGAAAAGCAAGGTTGGGGGGGCGCCTGGGTGGCTCAGTTGGTGAAGCATCTGCCTTCAGCTCTGGTCATGATCCCAGGTCCTGGGATGGAGCCCCACATCCCCTTGTCCCTTCAGGCTCCCTGCTCAGAGGGGAGTCTGCTTTCTCCCTCCCTCTCTCTCTGACCCTGCCCCCCTTCCCCACCTGTGCTCTCCTGCGTGCTCTCTCTCTCCAATAAATAAAATCTTAAAAAAAAAAAGGAAGGAAGGAAGGAAGCAAGGAAGGAAGGAAGGAAGGAAGAAAAGCAAAGCAAAGCAAGATGGGAAGAGCCAGGAAAGGTATTCATGTGGAGTTTCACAATGAGCAAAGGCACAGATGGGGGAGTAGATGAGAAGTAATTAGAAGTCAATGAAAAGTCCCATAATAGCAGTATTGGTGTTGAGCAGAAATAACAAAGTGAATTAGCTGTCTATATTTACGGTAGAAACAATTTGGAAAATGTCTATCCCCCCCCCAAGGTTAACTATCATGAAAAAAAAATTATTTCAAAGATGTTTAAATCCTATTTAAATGTTGTCCTACTAAAATGTGTTTCACTGATTTTTAGGCTACATATGCCATTCAAGAAAAAAATAAAATTACCCCATGCATTAAAATTTCTAGATCTCAAAGTCTAATTCATTTTGTTACTCAAGAGAACATGATTATTTGATGAATAAGTCTTATTTCCCTCTAGTACACACACTATTTTGCCAGTTTAAATTCATACATAAAGCAATGCTCCTATACTGGCCATTTTTATACATTCTAACATGGTTTTTCCTCTTCAGGGGTGGGAACAGAGAGGTTTTTTCCCCCAAAACCCAAAGGTATTTTCAGTTGACTTGTTGTATAATATAAATAATTTCATTGGTTAATTTGTTATACAGAATACTTCATTGATGTCTAATTTTTTCCCACTGTGGTCAGAGCATATTCTTTGTATGACTTGTATACCTTTAAATTTATTGAGACTGTTTTGGCCTAGACTATTATGTCTAATGTCTTCAAACTTGTTTCACACATTTTGTCCATCTTTGGTTGTTTTGAGTAGAGGTATAAATTCAGCCCCTATTATTTCATTTTTACTGGTTGCAGAAATCCCAGCTCAAGTAGACTACTTGAAATATATTATGATGCCTAAAAATTACTTGACTCAATTTCATTAATATTATTTTGAAGACTTTTATGTAAATATCAGCTCTTATTTTAACTATGGAAATAATAGATTGAATTTATAATGTAGTTCTCAATAAGGTCTTAATAGAATCAACCTAATGCATATTTTCAAACACCACTCTTGTGAGATTCTAATAAGAATCACCATAACCATCCTCATGGTACTGGAGATGTATTTTGAACATCCAAGGTGGAGAGTAAGTAATTAATGTGTGATAGGATTTTAAAATGATTCTATCAAAATCATCTTTTTGGCTAAGTAGATTATATAAAATAAAATATAAAGGTTTGCTGGCTTGCATAAACTGATAAGAAGAAACGCCATGTCATTGAAGTCACTAATGGAAACACCTGTTATTCATACATTCAGTCTCTGGTCGTAGAGGTAAAGATGAGAAGACTCCATTCCTGCCCTTCATGAGCTAAAAGTACAGAAGAAGAACGAGAAGTGTTATCATGTTATAGTAATAGTGTTGTATGGTGACAGATGGTGGCTACACTTGTAGTGAGCACAGCTTAAATGTAGGGGTGCCTGGGTGGCTCAGCTGGTTAAGCGACTGCCTTCGGCTCAGGTCATGATCCTGGAGTCCCAGGATCGAGTCCCAGCATTGGGCTCCCCGCTCGGCGGGGAGTCTGCTTCTCCCTCTGACCCTCCCCCCTCTCATGCTCTCTGTCATTCTCTCTCTCTCTCAAAAGTAAATAAAATTTTAAAAAAAAATGTACAGAGAAGCTGAATCACCATGCTGTATACCTGAAACTAGTGTAACATTGGGTGTCTGCTAGACTCAAAAATTCTTTTAAAAAAGAAGTGTTACTGTGTATTATAACATCCAGTTGTAAAAAAAAATATTTGCAAACTATATTCTTGGTAGAAGATACGAATTTGGTAATATTAACAAGCTTAGTGGTAATATAATCAAAATAAGGTTTATTTCCAACACTAATGATTCCTTAAGTTTGTATCTGAATGTGAGAAGAATTCTATTGTCCAATATTACATTTTATAGACATCCTTATATGTAGTATGTGGGAGTTGTAGTTCTGAAACCACTGTCAGATTCTTGATAAATTTTATATAAATTTTACAGATAATTCCTATTTATCTGATTTAGGAAAGATACAAATAGTGAAGATAAATGTAGATAATCTCTTTTTTCTAATTTGTTTAATCAAAGTAGTCACCATTTTAAAAGTGAAACAGTACATAAGGGCATACAAGAAAAAATGGTGGTCTTCCCACCACGCCCCACTCCCCAGTCCTGTTCTTCCGCTATAACCACTTTCTACTCCTCCTTTAGCTATTTTTTCTTATAATTACCTTAATGTTTCCAAACACAAATAGAGCTTTTTTAATTTATTCAGTTTAGATATTATTTTTGACTTCCTGTCATTTTAGATGAGAAATTCGTTTTTCACCACCACCCTTCAACTCCGTCCTTTCTACCCAGCCATCTTCCCAGTAGAATGAAGTTACTGTTTGGGGGTACACAGGTAATCAATGTTTCAATAATTCTGACCATGTCATATTGTTCAACCAGCTAAATAATGAACAATGTTGACATTTTCTTTACTAGCCATATTTTCTTGAAGTTACTGGTCCCATTTACTTAGCACTAATATTTTCTAAGTGTTACCAAGGTCTATCAAACACCAATAATATTTTTCACACTCAAACTTATTGAAAAATCTAATGGTTTCATTTCTTTCCTGGAGACCTCTCTCCTACGGCCCTTCATCCTCCTGTTCAATCCATACTAGTTGCTGTGTCATCTTCTAACATCCAAACTGAACTGCTCTAACAATATTTCCCAAGACAACCTTTGAACTTCTGTCTTTGTGTGCCATGACTGGAAGGATCCAGATCATCCTTCATGAATACATGTAGTAACTTCTGTGCAGGCAATGTGGAAAACTTCCACCACTTAGCAAGTGTTGGGGGGAGTTGAGGGCAGATAATTAGGATAGGTCCTGTTGGTGGATCTTATCCATGCCATAAACACTGCCAAGTCCTTGACATACATTACATCATTTTTCCTCACTATATCTTTGAGGGTAGTACTCATTATTATTATGCCTATTTTACAGATGAGGAGACTGAGACTCAGAAACATTCTGAGAAACATACAGACGAGGAGATTGAGAAACTTCTCCAATGTCTAAGAGTACCAGACCTAATATCAAACCCATGTGTTAGCTTACCCCTAACATATGCTCACAACCACAGTGTTGGAAGCATAGCCAGCTCTGATTGCCGAAGGAGAAGACAGGAAGGGCCTAGGGGAGAAATGGCAGACTTGTCCCTCTTAAGGAAACATTTTAGCCCCAACTTGCCACTTCCTAGTCAGACAGCCCCGGGAAAGTCACATGACATTTAACAGTAATAATCATTGCGAGAACCAGCATTTAGTGAACATTTATCCCTAACAATTTATCCCTACCTTGTGTGTTTTATCTAATTTTAATCCCACAAGAATCTTTTTTACGTAGCTGTTCTTCTTATCATTATTGTTCTTATTGTTACCATTATTATCATTTTTGTCCCATTTTATAAGTGGGGAAGCCTATCTCAGGGTTCCACTTCCCTTACCTTTCACGTGAGTGAGTTGAACTATCTCTAAATTGTCTCTTTCTAAAAACTACATTCCTTCGAAACAGTTACAAAGTAAAACCTAGAAGTCCATATTGGATATGCATATCTCAGAAAAAATATACTACTCAGAATTTTCAAACTGGAAGAAACTTCAGAGATCACCTGTAATTGCCTCATTTTTCAGGTAAAGAAACTGAGGCTCAGAAAAATATTAACTAGACCTTCCAGAGTCACACAGCTAGTGGAGACTCATACCCAAATGTGATGATACCCAGTTTGTGCTTTTCCTTAAACTGAAGCAGGCAGATGGCACACAGTGAATGGAAAAAAAAAAGAAGAAGCACCAAGACAGGGAGATAAAGAAAGAGTAAGCAATGTGGAATTCTTTACCACCATCTCTTCATTCACTCAGCTAATTGAGAGGCCCCAGAAATATAAGGAATACAAAAGTGAGCACAAGGGACACGTGGGTGGTTCGGTGGGTTGAGCGGCTGACTTTTGATTTCAGCTCAAGTCATGATCTTAGGGTCCAGGGATCAAGCCCTGTGTAGGGCTCTATGCTCAGCCGGGAAGTCTGCTTGTGGATTCTCTCTCCCTTTCCCCCTCCCCCTGCTCATGCGAGTGCTCTCTCTCTCTCTCTCTCTCAAATAAATAAATAAATAAATAAATAAATAAATAAATAAATCTTTTTAAAAGAAAAGTGAGCACAAACACATTCTACCCTATCCTTAGAAGTTCACAATCCAAAAAAAGAAAGAAAATAAAAAAAGAGCGACTGGTCAAATTTTTTTAATACAAAGTAAATGTAATAATTTGCAAATTTAATCCAAAATGTAGCATTGGATATATCAATCTTTTGGCATCTAGAATTTAAAATGTCTATAATGGTGGCGGGGGGGGGTTGGTGCCTGCGTGTGACTCAATCGGTTAAGCATCTGCCTTCAGCTCAGGTCATGATCCCAGAACCTGGGATCCAGCCCGTGAGTCGGGATCCCTGCTCGGCAGGAAGTCTGCTTCTCCCTCTCCCTCTCCCTCATCCCACCCATGCTCTCGTTTGCTCTGTCTCTCTCTCTCTCTCTCTCTCAAATAAATAAATACAATCTTTAAAAAACTAAAATACAAAATGTCCATAATGGAACTCTCAATTTCACTCACTCACCATCTACACTTTACCATTTCAGTAAATGGCATCTCCACTGAGCCAATTACTTATAGCAAAAATTAGCAAGCACCTTTAGCTCCCTCGCACTCTGTATCCAACCCAAAAAATAAATCCTCTTCATCCTATTTCCAAGATACATCTCAAATATGTCTGTTTCTCTCCTCCATTTTCACAATTCTAGGGTAAGCCCCCCATTCTTGTCTCAGCTATTAATATAGCTTCCTAAATAGTCTCCCTTCTTCCACTCTGGCCCTCTACATTTTCTACCTAGAGAGCAAAATGAACTTAAGTGCTTTTTCAGATTAATCCAAGAAGGTACAAATAACAACCCTAGTCAGCTGCAACCAACTAGCAAAAAGAACCATTGGTGATTTCAGTTATCAGAAGAGGTTACATGATATGGTCCTCTAAAAGACCAATGGCAGAAAAGTTCATTGCTTACTAGATCTTCCCAATGCAAGAATAGAAATATTCTAAACCCATTTTCTTATCACCTGAGAATTCACTTACTGTCACCCATCTTTGCTCCCCTCAATATGTGATTTGTATTGAACATTAAACACTCTATACCATTACATGGGTTTACACATGCAAGTCCAATCCTCCAAATAGAAGGTAAGTCTTATGTTCTTAAATCTCACATTTACAGAGATAAAAGGAAGAAAATGTCCAGGTGAACAGAGAAGCATGATCTTAGCACTCTGTTAACTCAATCAAGTGGTATAGACTGACATTAAACACTAGTGTGATTACGATTATGGAAGTGGAAGTATAGAACATTTCTGAGCCAGCGGATCAACTGAGTTGAGACCTGAAGAATAAATAGAAGTTACCAGAATCACCTGGGTAAAGGGGACAGTTGGATGGGGTGTGGGAGCAAAGGAGATTCCAGCAGAGGCAGACAAAAGATGAACGTAACATGACTCTGCCAAACATATTGCCTTAATCTTTTCATAGGCACTACTTTTGAAAAACTCAACCTTTTCACATAACCATAAATTGACTGAAATGCATTAACATTTTACCTTGTCAAAAAAAAAAAAAAAAAAGGCCTTGCCTGACCACCCCATCTGAAAGTGCAGGCCAGTCACCATTCTTTCTTCTTACCTTTTTAAATTTTTTTAAGTTTTTATT
Organism: Zalophus californianus; assembly: GCF_009762305.2. Lineage (NCBI taxonomy): Eukaryota > Metazoa > Chordata > Mammalia > Carnivora > Otariidae > Zalophus > Zalophus californianus. The sequence goes on along the minus strand of NC_045606.1, from coordinate 41,346,940 downwards.
TAAATTCCAATTAGTTAACATATAGTATTAGTTTCAGGTATACAGTATAGTGATTCAACACTTCCATACAACACCTGGTGCTCATCATTAAGTGCTCTCCTTAATCCCCATCCCCTATTTCACCCATCCGCCATACCCACCTCCCCGCTGGTAACTACCAGTGTGTTCTCTATGGTTAAGACTCTGTTTCTTGGTTTGCCTCTCTGTGTCTTTTATTTTCTTTGCTCATTTCTTTTGTTTCTTAAGTTCCACATAAGTGAAATCATATAGTATTTGTCTTTCTCTGACTTACTTTGTTTGGCATAATACTCTCTAGCTCCCTCCATATCATTGCAAATAGCAAGATTTCATTCTTTTTTATGGCTAAGTAATATTCTATTGTGTATGTGTGTGTGTGTGTGTATATATATATATGTGTGTGTGTATATATATATATATATATACACACATATATATACCACATCTTCTTTTCCATTCATCAGTCAAAGGACCTTTGAACTGTTTCCATAATTGGCTATTGTAGATAATGCTGCTATAAACATCAGGGTGCATGTATCCCTTTGAATTAGTATTTTTGTATTCTTTGGGTAATGCCTAGGAGTGCAATTGCTGGATCATACAGTAGTTCTATTTTTAACTATTTTTCATGCTAGTACTTAACTACACCCTGAAATGGCTTATTGTTGGGGTTTTTTTTCTTTCTTTACCCACTAGATTCTAAGCACCATGGGAATAGGGTCTTGTTTGTTATTTTTGTTTTTTCTGTGCTGTATGCCAGTCAATCCCAGTCACCAAGACAATGTCAGCACATATCCACATCAGGTCCATGTAATAGGAATCCCAGGCATCTCATTTCAATCTCTTTTTCTACTAATAGCCAACAGCAGTCAGCAACACAGCATCAAGGGCTCGGACTGAAAAATCCTTTTAATAAAATTTTCCAAAAATCCCAAGTGAAGCATGAGATTCTACTATGTATCTCTTATGTCCTCATTATTTCCATTGATTGTTTTTTTGGTACAAACCTAAAGGTGACAAATATCGATATTCAATAGTGATAATCAAACCTAAATCACACCAACTATAAAATATATAATTTAATTCAGAAATCTTTGCTGTGAATCTCTGTGTCTGTCCAAATCTTAACATCAGCTGGGCATAAGTGATATCAAAGCATCCGGATAAAAAAAAATAGTAGTCCAACTTTCTGAAACACTGCACTTCACATTCATTGATCTGGGCATGTCTACATATTAAATGTTATACAAACAAAGCAAACTAGGTGCTGGGCTTTTTGGTGTTGTTGTTTAGTTTATTTGTTTGCTTTTACTTTTCATACAGATATTTCTGTGCCATCATAACAAATCTTCAAGACAGACAAAATAGTGTATAAACCCAACTTAATAGGTATAATGGCCTGTGTTATAGTTTTGACCTTACCAATAACTTCAAGCAAATGACTTAACCATGCCTTAGTTTCTTCATCAATCTGGAGTGAAAATGCCTACCTGATATAGAGCTGTAACAGCAACAGAATGATAACGATATTAAAACACATGTAATATCTGAGAGTATTATAATTTATAAATGTGAGATACCATTATTATAAGGTATCTTCCTTGGCTTACATAAATACCAAGATTTTCCTCTCCACATTCTCAAGAACTTACAATAACATTTCTTCCCATTTTAGTAACTCTGCTTTTATATAAAATATTATGAAATACCTTAGTTCTAGAGCCTCCTTTCCCATTAGCTACCAAGCAACTCTTATTATAAGTAGCTTAATGCATCAGTGTGTCAGAGAGATTATTATTGTTGTAGAGGATTGTTCCATATGGTCTACAATTTCTTTATAGCTGGAAGTTTTCATTGTAGTAGTAAATGGATTGCACTGTGCTATCCAAAAATAAAAAAAAAATAAAAAAACTTTGCAATCACTTTATTAGAAAATTGAATGTTTCCAATGGTTCTTTTTTGAACCTGAAAGGTACTAGGGCCTTTTCCATTACATTTCCTTTTGCAACACAGTATTTTCATAATTATTCTCTTCGAGGCACCAGTATCTGTTCAGAATCCAGTGTGACCTCTAACTATGTCAAGTAGTAACTAAACAAATACGTGAACAGGAGAGAAATTCCATCTATAAAGTGATAGCTTGATCTATAAAATAACACCCATATTGATTTTTCTGTTTCCAATGAGTTGACTGATGTTGTTTTTCATTAAATTAATAAGTTTTGGAGTTGTAGAACATAACATGTTGTTAACATTTGGTCAAAATTAGAAATGAATTTTCTTGCCTGTTTGTTTATTCTGGGGCTTAGTCCTCTAGTTACCCTAGGTTAATTTTCAAGGTCAGTGAACTGAGGCATACGTCTAACAGAGCTCACAGAGTTTTAAAATATTCCTCTCTCACCAGCCCTTCTTTCCTCCCCTTGGCACCAAAATATTGATCAGCTTTTCTCTCAGTGTCCTATGGAGGAGACCAGGATGCATGCCTAGGAGTGAGCAGCAGCCTGAAGAAATATAAGACTAATGCTGTGAGGTTCTACTTGCAATTAATTTGCTTTTTATTTGAAGAAAGTATTATTTTTCTGAGTACAAAAGTATTATAAGTTCATTGCGGTACAAAATTCAGAAAAGGCAAAAATTCTGAAGAAGTAAAGAAATTACCCATAATCTCACTAGCCATAGCTAGCCATCAACAGTACTAAATTTTCAATTTGGTTTTTAAGTATTTCCTTACTGATTTCTCTTGAGGATGCATACTATCCTAGACCAACAAAGAAAAACTATACTAATTCTTCTCATTTGTCACCTACTGTTAGTTGTGTTTGTGTGTGTGTGTCCGTATTTTGAAATTGCAGATGATTTGCACCTCTAATTCAGTGAGGTAGATTCTTATTTTGGTATGTATATGTGTGTGAATTCCCCTTCACCACTAAATGGACTGGTGCCAGAACATGTAGGAGAACAACAGGTTAGCCAGGAAGACAACTTCAGTGAAAAGAATGTGTAAAGTCAAAAGAAGAAAGATATTTCCACCTAGAAATAAGTCCTAATAGCAAATAAAATATGTGGGGTCTGACATCACATAAACCTGGATTCTTGTCTTTACTCTACCACTTCACTGCTGTGTGATCTAAAACACGGTACTTAATCTCTATATGCCTCAGTTTTCTCAATTGTACAAACAGGTATAATTGCAGTATCTACCTGAGATTTAAAAGAGTAAATACATGTAAAGCATTCAAAACTGTGTCCCTCCAGACAGTAAGTTCTCAGGACATCGCAGATGCTGATAGTAGCAATAGTACAATATTTATCAGACTGAGCTAAATGTTTTATACACATTGCCTCATTTACTCCTATACTATCCTATAAAGTAGGATTAGATGAGAATGTATCCAGAATACTTTATCATCCATAAGCTTGAATTACAAATGAGAAAATTGAGGTTTAGAAAAAGATTCATTATCTTGCCCAAGGCCATAAAATTTGTGAGTGATGGAGCCCGGGTTCTTACTCAGGGCTCGTGGCTGCAAATGACACTATTTTTCAAAGTATGGCATTGAGACCACCATCAGTATAATCGGAACTTCTGCAATGGGGCCCAAGAATCCACAAGTTTAACCAGTTCACCAGGTGGATTTTGGCCTCAGATCATGGCTCTTTGGTCCAACTGATCTCCATGGGAAAGTCACTTTCTGTAATTTTTCCAGAGATGGCTAACCTCAAAACCTCAATGCAAGCTCCAAAACTCTTAAATTTTGTTCAGAGCCCTGTACAAAACAGGCCCTTGGAAAATACTAAAGGATAATGTTGCTCCAGAAGAGACCAACAGGGTACAACATAAGAGCAGGGCTGCCGCAAATGCCTGTTTGACTTTTTTTTCCCCCGCCTAAAGGTATCTGTTTGCATGTGATTGATTTTTATCTTAAACTTGATGGATTGATGCATAGATTTAATTATATCATGTGCTGTCCCATCAATACTGCTCTGCAGCTATTTTACATTCAGCCTGAGTGCCAGATTGAATTAAATGGTTTTTTTAAAGCCTATAAAGCAGGAAAATATCTTTCCCTAGTTGGTATTTTTTACATATCGGTTACTAAGAGTCTGTAAGCTAAAGCGGGTAGTAAAGTTCATTTGTTAGCGAGGAAGCCAATTTGACTTTTATGGCTATTAATTTTTTATGGGGCACAGAGCAGAATTATTGGTGTTTCTCCTAACTTAGATAACCCTGTAGCTGTCAGGACTGAGGGTACTTCCATTTGGGAAGCACTTATCCTGACCATCACTAAGGAGACAAATGATCATAGACAGTCTCCAGGTCTTGGTCATAAGTTCCATGTACATTCAAAGTTACCTACTGTGAGCCACCAGAAAAACTGCTGCTATTGCTTTTAAACTAGATGTAATCTATTATAGGCTTTACAATAGAGTGAAAAGGGCTTGATCATTTAAGAAAAGTCATTACAACAGCTGAAGCATCCTCAAAAGATATTAATTCAACATCTTTCTTGTGCGCCTACTGTGTGTTGTGTGCTGTTCTACAAATCCAGTTTACAATGGTGAGAAAAGACAAAAACAGACAAAGGACCCATTTTCACGATCTCACATTCAGTACCAGGAGTCAGATATTAAATAAAACTAGACTTGTCAAGGTGATAGTACATGCTGAGATGGAAAGTAAGGCAAGATAAAAGGTAGAGAATAATTGGAGGAGTTCTGTTTTAGATAGGGTGGTCCGGGAAGGTATCTCTGGTAGAAGGTAACACCAGCAATTATACCATCCCCCTGACTTAGGTGAGAAGAGATACCTTAGCTTAGAAGAAGTGTTTAAGGTTTAAGGATTTTTCTACAATGTTGCTATATATGTGAAAACTGTTGCTTCATTCAACAAATAGATATAACTTATTCCTATGGGGCACTACACACATTGACTTATTTTAAACTCCACAACAACACATTTTTTTTCTCATTTATTCACTCAATAACTATTTTTGACTGTTTCAAATTTTCCAGAGATTGTGCCAGGGCTGGAAAAATAATAGCTCATAGTTATGGAGCATTTACTAAGTGCAAAGCACTGTGCAAAGTACTTTGCCTAACTTTATAGGCTGTTAGGGCAGGTATTATTAACTCCACATCATTGATGAGAGGCAGATGGGTTACCGAATGTCCAAGTTCACATCTCTAGTTAGTGCCAGAGCTCCAGACTATAATCAGATTTTCTGATCCTTATTCTAGTTTTCTCAAACTATGACATAAAAACCTTAAATTAAATTCTTTGTCTTGGGCGCCTGGGCGGCTCAGTTGTTAAGCGTCTGCCTTCAGCTCAGGTCATGGTCCCAGGGTCCTGGGATCGAGCCCCGCATCGGGCTCCCTGCTCGGCGGGAAGCCTGCTTCTCCTTCTCCCACTCCCCCTGCTTGTGTTCCTGCTCTCGCTATCTGTGTCTCTGTCAAATAAATAAACAAAATCTTTAAAAAATAAATAAAAAAAGAAAGAAAGAAATTCTTTGTCTTATTTTGAGGCAAGTGAGGTAACGTAGGTCCCAGAATAAATATACCTCATTACTAAATGAATTTCAAAAAGCTATATACCTTGACCCCTTCCTTCAGACAAATAAAGTAATATTAGTCTCATTTACAGGTGAAATCTCACCAACAGAATTCAATCACCCTGGGAAACAGGCTAGTAAATTTATAGTATGAACCAGATACCTGAATAGATGATCCCTCTAATCAGAGATTGTCACCAGGGCCGGAAAGTGGACAAGGAGCTTCATGGCATTCCTCCCTCTCACTTCACCATGAGACCATATCCTCTGTTGACTCACCTCCTCCTTCCTGCCCCTTTAGGCCCAACTCTGGCCCCGTCCATGCCAGTGTTCTCTGATGCCTGCAGAAACCCAACAACAGCCCTCTCTCCTGCCCATGCCCTCAGAGTAATCCTCCTGGAACATGTGCTGCTCACCAGGATGGCTGCCCAACTTTTACACACCAAGACCAAAGATTTTACAAATCCACCCTGTTTCAGCTGACTAATTCGTAGAATCTTAAAGACAAAAAGCCCCTCAGAGATCATCCTAGATCAACCTGTGTCATTCACAAATGGGACCCAGAAAGGATACATGACTTATGGCTAATTGGTTCTAGAACCAAAGTAGAATGCAGATTCCTGCTTTGAGTCAAATGTTCTTTGTATGCTACCACATTGTTTTTAAGGTCTTAATACTGGAAAAGAAAAAAAAAAAGGTCTCTAATATTAGTATTTTGGAAGGAGTGTAACTGTTTGATATTTAACCGTTTGATACCTCTCAAGTCCCACCCCTTAGCCAGCCAGCTACTCTGCCCCTCTACAGGGTAAGTCCACTTCCAACATGCTTCTCATGATATTTGGTTTATCTCTACATCCTAGTATGATGAGCCCACAGGAAATATCCTGGACTTCTTCCATTGGTTGTAGGGTGACTCAAAGAATGAGCTAAAAGAAATCAGCATTATTTTCCTCTATAATATTGTTTTTTTAAAGATTTTATTTATTTATTTGAGAGAGAGAGAATGAGAGACAGAGAGCACGAGAGGGAAGAGGGTCAGGGGGAGAAGCAGACTCCCCGCTGAGCAGGGAGCCCGATGTGGGACTCGATCCCGGGACTCCAGGATCGTGACCCGAGCCGAAGGCAGTCGCTTAACCAACTGAGCCACCCAGGCGCCCCAGGATTATTTTCCTCTAGACAATTATATACATTTCATAAATAACCAGTGATTATTTCAAAGTGCTCTAACATCACCAACTTATTTTTGACATGATTAGCATAATGAATATCACCTTCATTTTAAACGTGACAAAACTAACACAGAGAAGGGGAAATTGTATAACTAGCTGATGGAAGAGAGAGAATAGAAACTAAATTCAAACCATTCCCAGCTTGATAGGAATTATTTTGAACCATTTTTCTGATATGGAGAAGAAAGGAAGCAATAATAAAAATTATAAACTTTTATTGACCACTGGTTATATGCCAAGATATTCCCTAGCTCATTCAGCCTCATACCACCCTGTAAGTTAGAAATTAGTATTACTTTCATTATACACATGAGAAAATTCAAGCTTAGCAGAATTAAGTAATCTAGCCAAGTAGTAAAACTTAACAAATAGCAAAGCCAGAAGTTGAACAAAGTCCTTCCGACCCTTTAGACCCCCTTAGTCACTACTCTGTACTAGTAATGAAACTCTTTCTTGATAGCAGGAAGAATGTGTCTTGCAAGTGTAGACCCCCATTATAACTCCTAACTAGTCTACTTATCTCCAGTGTTCTTTCTAAAATACAATCATACAAATGACTATAAAAATGCTAAAAAATACTAGCAATGTTTCCCTTTACCTTCATATATACACCACGCCCACACCTTTCCTCATGCTATGCCTCCTGCCTTGAATCTCCTCTTCCCTCCCTGGGGCAGGCAGAATTTTGGTCTCCCTGGTGCTATACCCATGAATATGTTACCTTATGTGGCCAAGGGACTCTGCATATGCAATTAAGGTTTCTAAGTAGTGACCTTAAAACAGGGAGATACAGATTATTTGTGTGAGCCTTACATGATTACATGTGCCCTCAGAAGCAGAGCTTTCTCCTAGCTAAGGGTACAAGAGGAAGTCAGACATGATAGAAAGGAAAATCAGAGATTCGAAGCATGGCAAGTTTTCAGTGTGCCATTGTTGACCTGATGAGACGGAGGCATGTGCCAAGGAAATAGAGACCAGTACTACAGCTGCACGGAGGTAAATTCTCCTAATAACCACTGAACTTGGAAAAGGACCCTGAATCTCAGATGAGAACTGCAGCCCCAGCCGATACCTTGATTTTTAGCATGATGAGACCCTAACCAAAGAATCCAGAATTCCCTACTGAACTCCTGACCTATATTTGGGTGTTGTTTTAAACTGGTAAATTTCTAATAATTTGCTACAACAGTAAAACAAAACTAATATACTCCCTTCTGTTTTGTAAGCCTTTGTTCTTCTTTCAAGGTCTACATGGATAAGACAAACAGACATCTCACCTTAAGATAAACTGAAAATATTAAACAAGTATGTGCAATTTCCTTGACTTCTCTCCTTTCAGCCACTAACCCACTCGTTCTACTGCTCAACAAAGTAAAAACTTTATGCTTCTCAAATGTAAACTGGAGCTGTTCTTTGAAAGAAAATGAGGGGTAAGAGACCAGTGCAAAAAGGGACATATTTTTCATATGCAAATGAGGCATAATTCCAGACAAAGAGTCTTAAAACAAAGACAATTCAATATGGTCCATGCCTTGCACTTCATCTGCGCAGATTTCATGTTAAAACAAATCGTGTGTCTGTGCAGGTTGTTTACTTATGGGATGCAATCTGTTGGAAAAACAAAAGCATTTCTGCAATCCAAAGTCATGCCTAAATCCTACCACATCCTCCTGAAATATGTCCAGCCTGCAGCCCCAGGCTGCGTGGGTGCTCCCGCCCACTCTGGCTCCCTACAGAGCTGTCGCCACAGCAGGCAGCCCAGGCACTGTGGAGAAGGGCACAATCTGTGCTGCTGGAGGTGGGCACCACCACAGTCCTCCCTGCTCGCCCTTCAGGGGAGGAAGGGCCCTTTGCAGAAGAAGCTTTTGTTTCCTTCCCTCCTCTCGCCTCTGTTTTCTATAAATGAAACTGCCCCTTCCCACCACAGCTCCTTTCATTCAAAGCAACCAGTTACTGTGCTTTTGGAGCTGGGTCAAAGAACCGCCCTTGTGAGTTCTGTCAGCTACAAAGTGAAGACTAAAGCAAAGAAAATAGTCTATAGAGGGAAGCCTCTTCCCCAGGAAATTCTTTTCACCAGGCGATCAGTTACAAATAGATAGTTAGTATGTCACAGATCATTAACAGTGGATCAAACTCCATCCGGTCAGTTCCCACATCCCCTGTTCCTTCTTTTCCCTAACTCCCCCACTAAAAAGTATGGCAAGTTGTATTTCTTTGCCACATTTGATCACTGTAGTTGGGCCTCGTAAGGAGGGATAAATGTCTGCCAAACAGTTCAGATTAGATCCTGGATGAATAAACTATTTAGAGGACACGTCAAAGATTCAGCTAATCCAACAAATTCATTTCTCCCCTTGCCAGAATCTGGATCCATGAAAATATGTCCATTTGGGGGCTCACAGAAAAGCTTCATTCAAAAGTGTCCACCTATACTAAGTCATGCCATACATGCAATCAAATAAATGATTAGGTCCTGCTCTCAACTAATGATAGAGGTCCTCCCCTTCTGACTGTGTGGGCCTGACCATTCTTCTCTGTCAGTTTGCCAAAGCCATACTTGCTGTCATTTTTTTTTTTAATGAGGAAACTTGTTACTTTGATCTAAAAGGACAGGATGTTGAAGCAAGAATGCCAGCTGCATGCACTGAAGATAAAATCCTGAAGGCAATTACTGGACCATCTGAGCTTCACTGAACCTCCTCCCCCCATCCACGGCCCAGTCGCTTTGCATGGATCAGGCTTTCAATCTCTGGTGCTCTGCACGTGAGGTGACAGGTCAATACATGGGCACTGGCCACAGGGACCCCAACCAGAACTTCTGAATAAGGAGCTGCCAATCAAAACGGCCTCACCTTCTCCTATGCAACAGCCATATTTCTCCAGTTACTAATGAGAGAAGAGAGGGTTATCAGGTCTGGTTTAGCTGAATTTCAGGTAGCAGGAAAATCCCATGCACTTTCTTTTGGAAATTCTGTTGGAACATGACTATAGGAAACTCCCTGATGAGATATTATGGTCATAGTGGCCCTGGCTGGCAGAAGAACAGAAATTAAAAGCTTCGATAGCCCATATCACCCAAGCACAATGATACATTTACCTGTGCCTCGCCTCTTCCAAGACACCTCTGCATTTTCTCTCTAAAGCAAAGAAACTTACTTGGGCAAAAAGAGAGGAACAAACTAGCAAGCCACTCTGTGATTTCCAAAGGGCAACTGCCAAGTCTGTGTAAGGAGGAGAACGTAGAGCCTCTGAAGCAGACCTTGCAGACTGACCACTGTTGGCAACTCCTGCCTGGGGTGCTCTTTTTAAGAGCTTATCCTCCCAGGGGGGAAAGAGTCGGGCCTCCAGAGATTATTGACTGAGAATTACTAGGGTCACTATGTCCATAATCTGACTCATAATCATGGAAATATCTGTCCTGAATCTTCAATATACCAGAAACACTGGTGTTTCCTCTCACAACCTCAGAACTGGGACAGGGGCATACAGGTCTGCAAAAATGTATGGCTCGTGCAGAAGGAGAAGAAATCAGGTTCAAGACTATGTAAGTAAGGACTAAGAGGAGAGGGGTAAAAGAAAGCTGATTAGGCTCCAAAACTGGATTCAGGAAGAGTAATCTAGGTTTAACTCAGCCATTCATTTATTTATTCATTCACAAAATAAATATTTGTTGCATGCCTACTCTATATTTGGTCTCCTAGAGATGCAAGGTACAAATTAGAATACAAAATCTCTGAGAAATACTGAACTAAAGAAAAAGTTATTCAACTCAAGTTTCCCCAAATGTATTTAATCCTTAGAATCCTGGTATTTTTTTTCCTTTCTAAGAACACTTAGACCATCTCAGAGAATTAATATTCCCTGGGACAGTTTTGGAAATACTAGTATGGAGTAAATTGTACTTAAATCTCCTTTAAGGACAAGTGTATAAACTTACTTATCAAATCCTTCCGTCTTTTTCATACAATCCAAAGATTAAAAGACAAACTGCTCTAAGAATTTTCATACAAGCTACCTCGGTTAGGAAGACTCTAGCCTCAAGATGCAGCTACCACAGAGGTCAACTGAGCAACATCTCCTAATAAAAGGGAATTCTGAGTGCGCCTATCATCATGCACCACATGTGAGAGGAGCAATAGGCTCCCTGCCTTAACTCTAGAAGATATAGGCTTGAGATGGACACTAAGTAGCCATAGGAAGTCCTGGAATAGCACCTTGCCAGCATTACCAGTTAGGTTCATTCATGCAAGGATCTTTCGAGTGCCTATAATCTTCAAACTATTATAATTCTCACAACTGACTCCTGCCTTATTCCCATTTCACAGATGAGGAAAGCCAACCAAGTGAGGTATCTTGATTTGCACAGAGCTGAGATTGAAATCCAGGTTCGTCTGCCTCCAGGGCCAACATCCCATGTCACATCATATCACTCTCCAAAGGGAAGTTCCACAAGGGCCCAGCTGACTATAGAGTCTCCAGGTCTCTGAGTTCAGAGCCTGGTATAATCACACTCACTTTCAGAGGGACCATGTGAACATGGGGCCTGGACATGCAGGCAGGAAGCAGCAGTGGATCCAGTTTTGGCCATTTATGGAAGATACAGGCTGAGGAAACCAGGCTTGAGCTGGCAATTCAGCCTCTAAATAGGAAAATTAGTTTTCTGTAACCTAGGAGGAAATTAATCTAAATGACAATGGAATACAGTTAACAATCACGAAATGTGGACTTGAATTTTAAGACCTTAACCAGCACCTTCTGTGCTTTCAAAAGAATGGTGCCTGGGCACCTGGGTGGCTCAGTTGATTAAGCGACTGCCTTCGGCTCAGGTCATGATCCCGGAGTCCTGGGATCGAGTCCCACATCAGGCTCCCTGCTCAGCAAGGAGCCTACTTCTCCCTCTGACCCTCCCCCCTCTCATGTACTCTCTCTCTCTCATTCTCGCTCTCTCAAATAAATAAATAAATCTTCAAAAGAATGGTGCCAGAGTTGATACAAATTCATGCACATATCTCTCAAAGAATTATCTACTCCATAATATCAATAATGCATACTCAATAAAATAATATTAACTGCATAAAATAGATTGGATCCATTTTCTATGGGACTTTTAGCAATGTTGTGACATAACTATTCATTACATTCAATTGTATGACCTGATTTACAGGCCCAAACTCTGTGCAATGAAAGTATGCTGGCACTGTCAAAACTACACACTTCTAGAGAAGTGCCCCAGCAGAGAATGGGACCAAAGGATAGAGCTAGACTCAAGCTAGTATCATTGATCTCACAAGGACGCCCTCCTATTGCCAGGGGTCCTCATTGTCTTTGTTTGATTATAACTTGTCTTGTTCTCTTCCAAATAATAAACTCTGATATTCTCTATCCTGAATGCTAGTAATGCATTGCAGCCCTAATTTTGAAACACAGACTCTTAATTAGGAACAGTGATGACCTATGTGCATACACACTAACAGCTTTTAATATTTAATGATAAGAATTTTTGTCTCCTCTCTCTTCTTCCTCCCAAGGCAACAGTGCCAGTGTCCTGCTCTGAGGCTCTCCCATGCAGCCATGGAAGTTTTGGCTTACAACATCCTACTACTGCCTTCTCAGAACATCCTTCCTCCTTCCCCTATCCTCCATCCATCCAGAGCTTCCATATCTTTAAAACTACTTCCATGGACACTGATCTCATCCCTCCTTATGCTCAGTAAACTTGTTGACCTTACTTCTTATTTGGTGATTATTCTTATTTGCCATTATCTTATATCGCCACTTAACTCTTGTAATTTTGTTTAATATTTCATTAGGCAGAACAGGCCAGACTATGGTGTGGTGTCTAAATAAGAAACCCTACATCTGAATTCTAGAATCCTTCAAAAGTTTATTTTCCACTCACATAAAGCCTGATGAGGATTATTAGGGTCTCTTCACCATTCAGGGGCTCGGAGATCCAAGCTCCCTCCATCTTGGGATGCTGTCATCTCAACACCTGACCCTTAAAGATACCATGGCAAAGGAAAAGAAAGCATGGAGGTGGCCTTTTTTCAGTTCTTCAGTGTTCCAGCCCAGAAGAGACACATATCACAGCTGCTAACATGCAATTGGCTAGAACTAGTCACATAGCCCAGCTATCAACAAGGAGGCTGGGAAGTGTAGTGTTTCTTTATGTTCCAAAAGAACAAGAGATCTGGATATGGATGAGCCCTAGTATTCTCTACCACAGTGAGTTTATATCATGTCTCCCAAACAGACTGGGACATCAGTGATACTAATGGCAGTTAAACTGCCCTTTGGTTCTTTGGTAGTGGGCTGGCTTGTCTGAGCTCTCTGGGGTACTTCAGTGCAAGGCACTCATACACATCGTTGGGATTCTGCCAGAGATCCTAGAACTGTGTCTCATGTATAACAGAATTGCCTTAGAAAGTATTTACTGATGGGTTCAATCTGAAGACTGACAGGGAAAAACATTATACCCGATCAAGTTATGTCTCTTCCATAGCTCTTGGTCCCATTTTCCAACTGCAGAAAAAGTGTAGTTTATAAGACAAATGAATGTGGCAGGGATGTCAGAATTTCTTGTGCCTGTCTCAGCTGACTACATGTGAATGCCACAACTTTGAAACTTCCCCCTTCACTGCTTTGTACTCTAGGACAGAATGAAATCAAGTGATGGACAAGACCCTACTGAGGAGAAAATGAAGTGACAAAACCTGGCAAGAAATATATTTATGATACAACACAACACAACAGCACATTTCTCTGAACTACCTTAGATAGAAAGAAAGGCTCAGAGTTGAGACACCGTTATCCCCATTAACAGATGGAGAAAATGATACCTGAAAAGGTTAAGTTTCTGGTCATAGTCAAACAGCCACCCAAGAAAAGCCAGGGAGAGTACCTGCAAGGTTGCAGGCTTGGAGCTGTTCCTATTAAATTAGATGATGTTCATTCGTCACTGACAGCTTTGGGGGAAAATGGATCAATAAGCACTTCCCTTTGGGTCACTTTCCTACTGTGTCGGATTTATATCTGCAAATGTTTAAAGAGTTCCCATTTACCTGGGGTTTTATGACTTTGTTATAATTGCCAGAGCTGATAGAAAGCTGCCTTCCGTCTGGCTTCTCCTCCTGCAGGGAGCAGTCCAAAAACCATGTCATCTCAATCATAGAACAAAAATGCTTTGAAGGAAAACAAATGCCGCTTTTTTTTTTCCTTAAAAAGAAATTGTTGAATTGCCTGGAAAAGTCAGACAGTGACTTGCAAAAAAACCTTTCTTTTAAGTTGTCTAGCTACTGGCAGGAGAGGATGGATCACCGCAATGGATTTTCTGAGTGCCTCATCCAGGTCAGCATGAAAGATTGGAAGATTATTCCAGAGTCTCATGACACCATGGTCAAGCAGCTCTTTCAGTCCAGAGTTCTCAATTTTAAATTTGGAGCCAACACTCCATCATTTTTATATAATAGAAAGTATACTATGCATACCTTTATATAAATAATTATTGCTGAGTGAATAAAGTTGGGGAAGTAACACTAGCACATTTATCTACAACTACTTGGTAAGGTGGCATTGAGTTTTTTAGATATTTTCTCACAAACTTTTCCATTTCAACTTACATGTTAATTCATATGCAAGTACATGACTATATATATATATATATATATATATATATATATATATAATGCATATTCATGTTAACAAACAGTGAAAATCAATACGCTTTCATTTGCCTTTTTCTTGGTTTTTCTATTGCAACATCCTTCAGCCCATACCTGACTTTCAAGTAATGTACACATATATGAACTGCAAAAAGATGGGGGGAAAAGAGGAAAAAGCAGAAGAAAAGGAATGCTGTTTTACAATTTATCAAGATAGGAGTATTGACAAGTTAATTTCATAGCAAAAAAAGCAGTGAACGTGCTTGTTCCGTATTATAATTCTTTCTTTGTGTAGTCTTTCTTTTTTCTCCTTGGAATCCCCTAGTTCAAATAGGTTTTCAGTTTAACTGTGTTCACTGCTAAAATCAAAAGAGCATTTGTAGTCTTGGGGAAAGGTTGCTACTAAATCAAGCAACATGGTGAAGCCATTCTGAATTTGCACAAGTAAATTACAGAAGATATAATACTTAATTCTTCAGAACTATATATACAACAGAGCAGCTTTAATCAATATCTGCCATTTGCTTTACCATTTTAAAAAGTGTGTTTTTGAGTGTATTTAACACATTCTATAATATAACTTTCTCGACATATTTTGAAAATCTTGCCTTTTTAGAATATACAAAAGTAAACCTCTGTCTATCCCTGGCAAAATAATAAATAATTCAGAATACATAAATAATATTACTGAGGAACCTGGACCTTCAGAGCACAGAAGAAAGTAATGGAAAGAGGAGACAAATAAAAATTAAATATACCTCCTCTGTGCAGGCCTTCTGCTGCATGCCTCACATAAAAACACATATCTCATTGTATTGTCACAAAATCCTATGAAATTGGTATTATCTCCATTTGAAAGAAAAATAACAGTCGGGAGGTAGGAGGACCTGGGGGAGGAAACACAGAGAATTTAAGAACCTGCCCCATTTTCCTCCCAATGAAAAACAGGTTTAAGCACAAACCTGTAGGGCTCCAAACTCCGTGGATTAGAAAGAGTTACATGGAGCTAGAAAATAAATGCATGTTTTACAAATTATTCTGTATTTACCACAATGTTCTTTTCTCTTTTTTTTAATAACTGTTATGATTTAGGACAGATACATATGAAAGCACCTTCAAAAAGTGAGACATCACAGTAACTGTGTTGTTGATAACGAAGACATTTCTTATGCAACTCTTAATTAGGACTACGCTCCTTCAACATGTCAACAAATATTCCACATCCTGCGCCCAGCTCAGTACTAGAGATAATGCAAAAGAAGGAAATAAATTGTTCTTCATATGGAAGAAAATAAATCTGGGGTTTTCCTTGAATTCCATATTGATCTTAGTCTTTAGTGATATATTCAAAATTTAACTTCAATAATACTTTTGCACACCTACTATGCACCAAGTACTGTGTCATGATTTAGAAAGGGGGATACTTCAGGCTTGCAAAGTACCACAAATATAACAACTAAAATTTAGCACCCTAAGCATTGCTATTTCTACCTCCTTTTTTATCTGTGTGTTTGACAAATACTGCAATGGCAGAAAGAAACTGCTTCAGGGCATCGGACACATGTGAAACTTCCAATTTTCAATACAATTTTGTTTACCAAAACACAGTCCCAGGCAGCTCTGTTCAGTCATAACAGTTCATCAGAGATGTCAGAAATCACCTCCCTAGCCCGCTCCCCAGTGCATGTTATCACAAAGAATTGCCAGGAACTGCCTCTATGTAAACGTCCCTAGTAGAGCATAAGAACAGTCAGTGTTGTTCCTCTCCCCCTTCCCTGAGCCTTGCTCCACTATTCCCATAAACAGAAGCCCAGGCACATATCTGGGTAGAGATCTCTTCCGGGAGGGCTCAGTATTCCAGTGCCATATGTTCTTTTTAAAGAGAAACAATCAGAGCAGCTCTTTAGTCCCTGTGTATCTCCTCCAAACTCAGTCAGATCTGAAGCAGCACACATAAAAGCTACTACGCAAGTACCATCCCTACACTCCGCTTCTCTCTCCCCCATCCAGATAGTGGGCTCCCACAGAAACAAAGCTCACATCCGGGAAGCACTGGATTGTGCCCCCTAACCTCCATGCTGCAGCCACACTGACTATCACACACGCCACATTCTCTTTCACCCCAGACCTTCACACATGTCCTTTCCTCCGCTTATGATCCTCTTCTCATTCTGACCAATTAACTCCTACTTAGCCTTCAGTCCCCAATTTATAGAGGACCCTTCCTCTGGGCCCCCACATCTGGGTATAGCTCCCCGTGCCTCTGCAGCACCCTGGCATTCCCCTGTAATGGCCTGGTCACACTCCACTATTGCTCACTGCTCAGTTGCTGTTCCACACACTAGTCTACAAGCTCAGCTAGGGCAAATACCGCCCCTACCTTCTTCACTATTGTATTCTTAGTATCTCACACGCCTGCAGAAAATAGGTGCTCAGTAAATATTTGTGGATTAAAGGAATCTATCGATCAATTAATGTTAATTTATTAATTGATGTATGCCTTCTTAGATAATAAATGATGAATCCTATCAGACTGAAACCTAAACAGCAACAACAACAACAACAATAAAACCCTAAGGTGACCAAAAGTGGGCTCATGTTGGGGAAATATCTGTCTTCTTTCTTTTCCAGCTACCTTTCTATGCCCTCAATAATGAATCTCTCTGCAGTTATGCATGGTTTTGTTTGATAACAAGCTTTATAAACCCGTTTGATAGAACTATCCTACAATCCAGCAACTGCACTACTAGCTATCTACCCAAAGGATAAAAAAAAAAGACTGATCTGAAGCGATGCAGGCACCCCAATGTTTATGGCAGCAATATCAACAATAGCCAAACTATGGAAAGAGCCCAAATGTCCATTGACTGATAATAAATGGATAAAAAAGTGGTGTGTGTGGGGGTGTGTGTGTGTGGGTGTGTGTGTGTGTGTGTGTGTGCGCGCGCGCAGGCGTGCACGCGCACACATGGATTATTACTCAACCATAAAAAAGAGTGAAATCTTGCCATTTGCAATGACATGGAGGGAGCTAGAGTGTATTATGCTAAGCAAAATAAGTCAGAGAAAGACAAATGCCATATGATCTCACTCATATGTGGAATTTAGAAACAAAACAAATGAACATAGCGGGAAAAAAAAGAGAGGAAAACCAAGAAGCAAACTCTTTAACCATAGAGAACAAACTGATGGTTACCAGAGAGGAGGTGGGGGTGGGGGAGCTTAAACAGATGATGGGGATTAAGGAGTGCACTTGTGATGAGCACCTGGTGATGTATGGAAGTGTTAAATCACGAAATTGTATACCTGAAACTAATATTACACTGTATGTTAACTAACCGTAATTTAAATAAAAACTTGGAAGGAAAAAAAGAATTCAATAAATACTAGCTATCATGACAGAGACAAAAAATAAACCCATTTGCGTGGGAATAAATGACAAGAGATTCACTGTTTGTCTCCCTTCTATTTCTTACTAAAGTTCTGAAATCAAAAGACTCTAGAGTTCTACCTACTCTTGGCCACTTGTATACTTGAACATGTATATAAAGGTACAAATAACTCAAATAGAGCAATTCCCCCAATCAGGTGTTAGCCTTGTACAAATACTTTCCTTAAGGAAAACCATTACTTTTATTGATCAACTTAATGCACATCTCAGTGGGATCAAGATATTTCTGGGCCCCAGATAGTATCTGAAGACTTTCAAATGATACTTCATATAAAACAACTTAATTCCTAATCAGCAAAAACGGTATCAAATAGTCCTTTGAGGCTCACTATAATGCTCCTTGATCTCTGTTTTGTTACTTCACAATGGACAAGTGAGCAAATGTTTTTGATTGACTGACTGACTGGCTTGATGAGTGATCATTCAAATGCCCTAAGGTCCAAGAGAATACCCATGTGTGAGATACTGCCCACTAATAAGCAAATCCCAAGTAGATAGAGCATAAGAAATGAGGCAAGGGGAGGGCTGTAATAGGTGAGCCAAAAGATGTGTAACGGTAGAAGAGGGGGAAAAAGGAAAGCTTACTAATGATGGAAAAAAAGGTTATCTAAAAGAGCCTTGAGAAGTGATGGGATTTGAGAGCTCCTTAAAAATGCCCAAGACTTAAACAAGCAGAACCTGGATAATAGCATATGATGATACAGATGAGCAAACAATAAAAGCAGAAGTTTGGCAGCAGGAAAACAGATGACTAAAGAAAGTTGTGAATAGTCTAACTTGGGAAGAGTACCAGATATGCGTACAGGCGCTTGTTAGAGGCTGGATGGGGGTGGGGGTGGGGTTAGAAGGTAAGGGAGATTTAGAGGAAAATACAGCTATGGAATAGCAAGTAACCCATGGGCCACAGTGAAGAGAAATTTCTATTTTATTCAATTTGTCCTGGCCATGAATCAAGAGATCCATATATTCCATATGTGGGGTTTATGACATCGTTAAAATGTTCAATGTCTTAGTTCTCCCAACTGTAGAACAGGGAAGATGATAAGACCTGCAAAAAACACATTTCGGAGCAATGATTCCAAATATGGATTAGGTCTTATCTAAAGCACTTTAGAATGCCTTGCTCAAAAGTAATACAGAGTTTATGAGTTGGATTAGTCTTACACTCTTAGTAAGAAGAAAAAAAAAGCTATTTTTTACTGTTTTATATATATATATATATATATATATATTTCTCTTCCTTTCTATGATAATCAGCTAATAATGGTTCATACTCTAAAAGTTTTCTCTTAATTCCAAAAACTGTGAAGTAATTTCATAAACAATAGATGACTGAGTCCCTTTAACCAACTGTTCAAGTATCCACCATTTAGCTGTGAAATGTAGCAACTCTCCAGGATCCGGCAGGAAATAAAATATTACCCTTTGGAACAGCATTCAATGTCATGTGCCCCATGATCTATCACTCAATAAATATTAATTGATAATGATGAAGCAGAATCACATAGACCAGTGGGAGTTCTGCAGAACTGTTCTCTTATTTCTCCCACCTCCCACCTAGACACATCTGCCCAGAAATGCAGACTTTTTGCCTCACTCAAAATCAGTCCCCCTGGGAGACATTTTCAACCCAACTAGATCAGAACCTAGTAAAAAAGGTCATTTTCACTGGCAAGTGTGTTGTAAACCATCTTTCTCTTTCTCACTCTTGTTCTATCTCTTGCGTATGTGTATGTGTGCACGTACATACGCACACACATCCTTTCTGCAATGCTCTGTTTATTCTAATGTTCTTTGGAAAGGGAGAAAAGGCACTTAGTATGCAGCTGCTTCTGTGTGGGACAGAGGACATATGGGCCATATGAATTAAACTGACTGGGATACATTTGGAAAATAAGACAGTAAATTTCCTTTAGAGTGTAATCTGTGTTAAGTCATCTCAGCTGAACCACTGACTTGTAGCAAGGGGAGGTTAGAGGAGGGGTAGGAGATGTAGTGAGGGGGACATTTTCCAGGTGAAAGAGAATGGCATCGAAGTGGAAACCTTGACATACAGCCTTGCAGAGTGCCTGTTTGGATCAGAACTGACAGTGTAAAGCACCAAAGAGACGGTAGGACTTGCCTATCGAATAAACTATACCCTACAACTTTCAAGAATCTTCAGTCATCATGTGAACAGCAAAGGGGGAAGAGAGGTTTTATATACCATCTTGAGGTAGCATGGGGGACAGGTTTCTCTCTTGGTTTAACCAGTTTCCAAAATATGGGCAAAAACCCAAAGCATGTCTATCAAGGTAGAAAGCCCAAGACTGAATCACAAGTCTACTACTTAGTAACCTTAGGGATGTTACTGGACCTCTCTGAGTCATCCTTAGAAATAAGGATAATAATAATTAACTTAGAGGTTTTGTGAATATTAGAGGCTTAATAAATGCTTGGAGAGGACAAGAAGCTATTAGGGAAAAGCAACACTTCTGAAAACAGGCAATTGAGAACAGGTGAGATGTGGAGAGTTTTAGGTTAAATTGTGTATCCCCAAAATTTGTATACTGAAGTTCTAACCCTTAGTGTCTCAGAATGTGACTTCATTTGAAAATAAGGTTTTTACAGATGTAATTTGTTAAGATTAAGTCATTAGAGTGGGCCCTAATCTGGTGTCCTTACAAAAAAGAGAAATTCAGACACAGAAATACACACAGAGGGAAAACTATGTGAAGAGACACAGGGAGAAGACAGCCATCTACAAACCAAGAAGAAAGGTCTGAAAACAAATTCTCCCTCACAGCCCTTAGAAAAGACCAACCCTGCCAACATCTTGATTTCAGACTTCTAGCTTCCAGAACTGTGAAACAACAAATTTCTGTTGTACCAGTATGTGGTACTTTGTTATGGCAACCCTACAAAACTAATACATGGAGCAAGTCTGGCAAACCACATAACATGTAGTTCTCTGTGAAATCCTTAATGGTGAGCTCAAAGAAAATTCAAGGGGTTCAAATGATGCCTACCTTTTTCATCCTATCTCCCACCATGCCTCCAAATGTTTCTTGTTCCCTAAACCCTAATGAAATGTCTGGAGTTACCCAAAGGTGTATAATCCCTTACCCAAAACCCTTAGGACCAGATAATGTTTTCAAATTCAGAAATTTTCAGATTTTATAAAAGTATTGTAGTACATATAGCATATACTGTGTAAAACTCCTGGTAGGGTATGATAGGCTACCCTATAATCAATACATTAGTACATTTGCAAATAAGTATGTGAATATTACCACTGAAGGGAATAAATAGAAACTACATGTAAACTCACATCATTTA
Organism: Zalophus californianus; assembly: GCF_009762305.2. NCBI lineage: Eukaryota > Metazoa > Chordata > Mammalia > Carnivora > Otariidae > Zalophus > Zalophus californianus. The sequence goes on along the minus strand of NC_045606.1, from coordinate 41,325,714 downwards.
AGGTCCAAAGTTGCCAAACAAGTGAAGAAAAACCTTCATATCTTAAAGCTTTTGAGATTTCAAAATTTCAGGTAAGGGACTAAGAACCCATAGATCATTCTATTCCTCCCATCCCTGTACATTCTGTTTCTTTCACCTAGAATGACCATCTGGATATGCCTATACATTTTAGTATTCCATTCTCCTGTGAAATTCCTATGCTATGATTATCACTCAGTTCAAAAAGCACCAATCCAAAGAAATCTTCCCTCATTACTTAGGCAGTTGGGCACTTTCCCTGCCTTCTTCCATGATACCTTCCAATGCACATCTTTATTTGAGCAATTCTCAAATTGACTGTGTACACATGCAAAAAGAACACCTCTTTCTAGGTCCTTAGGGATAATGAAGGTCAATATCGCACACCTTCATCTGAATGTAGCACTAAGGGTTACCGACTAGTAAAGTACCAAGTGTGCCAGAAGTTTTTAACACTTAGCATTTGCAAATGAAAATTAGTGTTTCTGAGCATGTACTTCTAAGTAATTCAGTTTTCTACTCAGTTGCCTGGCTGCCATGCAATGGTGGTGCTCCTCTACATACATGCAAGCAAATAGACAGGATTTTGCATTTGAAAGATAAACATTTTTTTACCAAAACATTGTCAGCATTATAAACTGGATATAGTTTGCATTTGTTGCAATTAGTAAAAAATTACTGTTAATTTAACTTCATCATCATAAATTTACTTTGAGTTATTTGGTTTATCCTATAGCATGAAGAAATGTATATCTGCAGCAAAATCATTTTATCCTATAGTTTTACATTACTAGACTAGGCAATTATGATTCAAATATGAGACATATATATCACTAATTCTAAAATTCATCACATTCACCTCAAATTTTCTGCCACTGAAAGGGGGAAAGGGTGGAGTTGGTAAGCCATAGAGCCTTCAGCCCCTCCTAAGTGGGCTGTGTTCAAAAAGTTGGAGAACCATTACCTCAAAATAAGTTATTATACTTTTATTTAACCTCTATATTCTTGCTACTTGCCATGTAGGAGGCATTTAATAAATGTTTGTCAATGGATTGAATGAATGAATGCTTTCAGAACCAAAAAGAGTCACAAAAATATACAGAATTTAGCTTACCACCTCCTCTAGGTATTGCAATGATACTAGTGAGTTAAGAGTATTGCACTGTTCTTTGCGCTTCTTAAAATATAGAGGAAATTGCAATGTTCTCTTGACTTCTCTTTAATGTTGTATTTGGAGAAGAGCCACAGCAATCCCTGTGGTTCCTTCCTGTCATCTCCTTCAGAAGAGCCAACTCATTTGGGCACTCAGGGGGCTAGTTTGGCAGCTGTCAAGCTCTGGATTATGCATCTTGAGCTCTGGCATCTGCAGCTGTAGTGAGTCTCATCTCTAGTGTCTGCCCTGGCTGGGCTCCAAGGTCCAGAGCTGCAGGGCAGGGTCACCCAGTCCTGAGCTGTCAGAACCTCCTGGTGGCTACTTTCTTTCAGTCAACCTTGATAAAAGGAAATATGCCTTCAATTCAGTCCCCTGGCCCATATCTTATTGAAGCTGCCTACACTAGGACTGAAATTGTGCCAGGATCTTCAGTGGGGTCTACAAACCTGCTGTGTGAGGATCTGAAGCTAAGAATCAAATTCAGCACTAGAACAGAAATAACTGGTGTTAGCTGTATTATGTTGGTGCCAGTGGCATTGAGCCCACCATTTCCCTAGGGCCAGAGGGTTAGGGTGCAGGTAGAAAGTCTTCCCCAAATCCTTTGGGTATACAATGTGCAGCTTCCCCTTTTGTTCTACTATTAGGCTGCTCATCTCCAGTCTTCACAGAATGAAGGAGACAGTTCAAGGTCTCTAGTGGAATGAGAGATTGGTCTACACTGTACACAATGGCCTCATACTTGAGAGAAGGGGCAGGATGCCAGACACCATTGGACCCAAGGCCACTTGCAGGAAGAAATCTGAACTCAAAGGCCAGGACAATATTCATAGGCAGCACAATTTCCACACTTAGGGAGAAAATGCAAACTTGTGGTTGGCAGCATCTAACACAAGACTCGTGGCCTCTACAGAAAAGGAGATAAGCTCTTAAGGAATTAACCCAGAAAGTCACCAACACAGAGCCTGGTAATACAGCAAAGATTCATAAATGAGGTATTCATAATACCCATTTTGCCTGTTATCATAATGGGTTAGAATGCCTCTTTAATGTTATATACAATGCATTTATTTCTTCAGAACACTTGTCTGTAATTGTAATTCAAGTCTAATTATTTTTGGATTCTAGTTAAAACCAAGCTCTCTTGTTCTACTTAAAATAAGGTTTGTTAAGAACATCTACTGCAGCCTCTCCTTTATTGATCCAAGGTCAAAGAAACAAAGATCAGATGGTACCACATACTACAGGTATTTATTTCCTAAGATCCCATGACAAAATAAATGGAACCTTCCAGTGAAGGGGTTCAGAAGTTCAAACTTAAATGAATTGGGGCCAAAAAGCAAGTGTTTATTGAGAGAGACTATAGCTCTAGCTAAGAGTAACAAATACCTTAAATTTATACTATTCCCTCTCTTTGACTCTACAACAGAATTTTTTAAGTAAATATTAATGGTGGGTATATATAAATATATACACATAGAATATATGCAATATACTTATCTTTTAAAGTTATATATCCCTATATTTTAGCACATATTTATATAATTCCCCCAAAAGGAGCAAGCTTTCTATACTTTTGTTCCATACCTCCTATTGTACCTAAAAACAAAATGCAATAGTTCTTCAATCATCAAAAGGCAAAAACTTTCAAAATATTCTATCTTTCCCTGTGGCCCTGTATTTTTAATGGGGCTAATGCTAGACTTGTATGTGCAGGGTATTTGAAAAAAAATTCTTAGATTCAAGTCCCAATTGTACTACAGACAAATGTCTCAACCTCTCTGAGCCTCAATTTTGCCATCTGTGAGATGAAGTTAATAATAATTACTTCAGAGAGTGGTTGTAAGAATTACATGAAATAACGTTTGTGAAAGCATTTCACTTAATACTTGTGGACAGTGATAAACCTTAGGAATTATTAGTAAGAGTACAATTATATTCATCATCGACTTATAAATAGTCACTTCAGGGCCAGAAATAGGCAAAATGTCAAGTTTATGTTTCTTGCCTCCCCAAACCCTCCCCTACTGTTACACCTGGATTTTAGCCCTGCTTGGTCCTCAGTTGGCCTCCCTTTTATATAAACAACTTTCCCAGAGTATGTGGGAGCACTGTTTAGAATTGTGCCTGGCACACAAGCATGTCAGGATCGATAGTGAGCACCTTCAAGTTTAGGATTAGCTCTGAGCTAGAGACCCTAAAACAGTAAACATCTAAATAAAACTCTTCAATGCAAGATTTGTAGCTAAGGATTTTTCACTAACTCTTTTCTGATGAAGTTTTTAAAAGAGTCATCATTAAGCAGATGCTTTACGAAAAAAAAAAAAATCATTGCTAATTCTCAGCTACATGATAAAATGATGTCCGCCACACTTTCTATTGCTCACCACACAAAGGGATTGATGAAACATCCCTACATTGGTTTTGCTTTTGCTGGAACATGTGTGAACTATTTCACTGGTGCTAGTGAAGCTCATGCTTACAAATATCGAAAGTAGCACAGGTCACACTAAGGAGACATGGGACAGCCAACATCCCCATCCACCTTTACTATTCTCCTCTCACTCAGATACAACACAAGATTCTGCCCACAGCAGACCCTCGGCAGCTCCCTTGCAAGTCCCACACACAGGAAGAGGAGGGAGAACGCAAGAGAGAGGGAGAATCCGACTCAACAGGTTCCTCAGGGTGACTCTGATTACTCACTCTAGACCTTGGGCAAATGAAGACGTTTATCATCAGAGACAGAAAAGAGAAAAAGAAAGGAAGAAAGAAAAGACACTCTACATATCATGATATTACTCTTTATGACAAGGCACAAGTTGACACTGTCTTCGGAGAATCAATGTGCTACTCCAAAACTAGATGTTTATCCTAGACACCACAATATATTTATTAATGGAGAATTAAGCTACTCACATTACATAAAATGCCTTCCAAAATTAATTCTATCTTGCAATATTAAATGACCATGACTTAGACTTTTCAATTTTTAAATAATATATGTAAGTTTCATAGTTCATCTCAGCCTGGTAAATAGTAGACTTAGCAGTCATGCACTAATGGATAATATCATTTAACGAAGGCATCAAAATTATGCAAAGTATTGGAATTTTTGTTTCATGGTGTTTCATGTCTCCTTCAAGCAAATCTGGTCATTTAAAAGGAGGAAATATCCCCAATTATGGGGCTGTTTTCACAAAAATCACTTGTTGGGACTATGTTACAAGAAACTGTGCTGCAAGAATCAGCTGTTTTGCCAGGAAATCCAGTCCCATTTTCTCTGATGTTCCCACCTCCTTAAATGACCATGGGTATGTAACAGCCTCAGACTGACCCCTGTCCTTTTAAAAGACCCTGACTTGTACCCTTCAGGGAGTTTGAGGACAATGAAAAGACTACAAATCACTGTACCTTGTATTCATTTATGCAACACACATTGATCGACCCTATAGAGCACATGGGGCTGGACATTGGGGTTCTAAAGAGAAACAGGTGGAGCCTCTGCCCTCCAGAATTTACATTCTAGACATCAGACATTTTTAGAAGACATTAGACATTAGACATTTAGAAAATACTCAGCAAATGTTGAGATCTCATAAGTGAAGGGCAATTTCTTTTGGTCTGGTTTATACTCTATCCACAATGCTCACCCAGGGTGAAGAAATATTTACATTCTCTCTCTCCATGTTAAGTTAAGAAGGGAGTCTTTAGCAGTAAGTATAGCCCTCACAGAATGAATGCTTATTGCCACAAACAGAATGTGTGTGTTCCCTCAAAATTCCTATGTTGAAACCTAATCCCCAATGTGATAGTATTTGGAAGTAGGGCCTTTGGGGAGTGATTAAGTTATAAGGGTGGAGCCCTCATGAATGGGATTAGTGCCCTTATAAAAGACACTCCAGAGAGCTCCCTCACCTCTTCCACCATTTGAGGACATAAAAGAAGAGAGCCATTTATGATCCAAGAAGTAGACTGCCACCAGACATGGAATCTGCCAGGGCCTTGATCTTGGGCTTCCCAGCCTCTAGAACAATGAGAAATAACTTCCTGTTGTTTATAAGCCACCTAGTTTAAAGTATCCCATCACAGTAGCTCAAACAGAATAAGACACTCATATCATGTGGCAGGCACTGTTTAAAGGATTTTGCAGATATTTGTAACACATATTTGCTTCATTTAATTCTGGCAATTATCCTATGAGGGAGATAATGTTACTATCATTTCTATTTTACAGATGAGAAAAGCAAACCTTAGAAAGGTAATTCAACATGGCCAATGCCATACAATTAATGAAGAAATCAGAATGCTAACCTAAATCAGACGCCAAAGCACCACTAACTCCACATACCCTTAGTGATCTAAGTTTGTTAGCCAAAAACATTTAGATTTTCTCTTGGGTTGAAATATACCTATAAATATGCAAATATACATCTAATTATGATTTTTTCACAGGTAGAGAGACAACTGAATATATAATAGAAAAATAAAAGCTAAGTCACAATTATCTCAATATTGGAAAAAAAAATACCAGCCAAAATTTAGTAATAATATACTGGAAACTGTCTAGAGTTGAAGTCAGAAACATGGGATGGGCACCAGGCACCAGGAATATGAGATCCACTTAAATCAGCATGGCAAAGCATAAGGATTCTTTTCAAAGGGTGTTCCTGATTTAATCATTAATCAGCTTATTCCCCTTTTCCCCTATTGACTGTCCATCTACTTCAATAGAACACTCTAGCTGTTTCCAGAGCTTTCTCATTCAGCCTTTAAATTCGCTAACTGCCCAGCCACAAGGCAGGTAGCAATTTATGCCAAAAAAATCATAAGGCAGGAGGCATTGAGGAAAGGCTGCTTATTTTCCTTCTGCTCTCTTGGGGGGAGGGGGAGAAGTGTGACAAATGTTTGTGGGTGGGTAAACTGTACTAATTTACAAACCTGCTGTTATCTTTCCAATGTAACACTCCCTAGAGGAGCTCTGAGGAATGATCTAGTTGAAGCTTTCAGTTTCAATCAATAAACTTGGAAGATTATGAAATATGGGCTCCTATTTAATATAGTAAAATCCTGCTTTTATGCCATTGGGGAAGGATTAATGTTATAAGTGATGTTGAAGTATAAGTTAAAGAAATTAAAACATGAATTAATATATTACTTGTCAAGTTTTATGACCAAAATAATAGTAATAACCAACATTTGTATGGCTCCTTACAGCTCAAGGTATCCACTAGGATGCCTTGAAGGCATCTTAAAATCATCACCATCATCATCATGGCTACCATTCATTGGCCATCAGGCATGGCTCTAAGTGCTTTACATGTGCTTTACTCATTATTTCCCCCTTCACTTTCAAATTCTTTGTCCTCGTAGTGTCTCACATCTCAGTGAATGAACCACCATCTATTCAATTATGCAAGTCAGAAATCTAAGAGTCATCTAGATACCACTCTCCCCACACCCTCCAAATATAACCCATAACCAAATCCAATCAGTTCCATCCCCTACATCTATTTTTGAATACTCACCATTGTTCTAGGTCTACCACAACCACCTCAGACCACTGTCTCTGTTGCAATAGCTTCTTAACTAATCTTCTGGTGTCCTCTGCCCTCCCACACTCCCCATTCATCTTCCCAGAGTGGGCACTGAAATGCAAATCTGGTCATGTCATGCACACCTGTCCATGCACTTAACATCCTTCAAGGATTAGGCCCTGAACAATCATATGGGCTGCAGAGCATGTAAGGTCTGGTGCCTGCTCCCTAGGACCACCTTCTTCCTTGAGCTTCATCCTCCGGCTACCCCAGCATTTTTTCACATCCTACAAATGTATCCTGTACCCTCTGCCACATTGTCCCCTACTCCTTCTGCCTGGAATGCTAGCACCACCATCTCCTTGCTTAGTTAACGCCAGTTCATCTGTCAACTCTCATCTCAAACATTATCCCCTTGAACAAAACTCTGCTGACTTTCCTGCATAGACTCCCCTCTCCTCACTCAATTAAAATTTCTTTTTTATATGCCCTCATAGAACCATGTTCAATTTCCTTACTATCTGTTTCTAGAGAGCAGGGGTAGTGTCTCATTAACATATCTTCCCTCCATAAACCAGTAATTGAGCAATGGAAGTAGGTACTCATTAATTAAATAATTTAATACACTTATAAATTACACTCCAAAAACCTTTCTCCATTTAATCTTCACAGGAGCTCTATAGAAGAGATATTAGTTAATATTATCCTCATTTTATAAAGGAGGTGATACAGACTCAGAACAGCCACGTCTCTTGCCACCCAGGCCACTGGGTGATGGAGCTAAATTTCAAACTTGGGTCTTTTGAGTCTCTGGTCCTCCTAAAACACTTTGCTACCTTCCAAATAAGAAACCATATCATATGTTATCACCAGGCAGATAATGGGCTAGGTTGAAGATCAACCCAGGCAAAAAAAGAGATAACAATTATCATAATAATTGTATAACTCAGCAAAGTGCTAAAAATATTGAACCATCCCCTAAAGCAGGTGAAGTTTATGGCATGTAAATTATACTTCAATATAACTGTTTTTGAAAATCATCATAATTCCTAAGTGACATTTTGGAATTCAACCCAGAAAGCACCTCAAAAACGATGGAACACTTGAATGCCTTCTCTAGAGATGAATTTAGTGTTTCTTAGAGGATGGCCGTCACACCACATGCACTAGAACCACACTGGATGCTGGGAAAGTACAAATTCCTGGGCCCATTTCCAGATCTACTCAATCAAGATGGTTGGGGTCCCAGAAATCTACATTTTAAATGTGCATAGAAAGTGGTTCTTATGCACATCAAAGTTTGGAAACAGTGATCTATATGCAGCAAGACTACTTAAAAAAGGCAACTGTCCTCGAGGAGAAGGCTAATCACCTGGTTAAGACCTTGTACAGAGACAACTGCCTGCTCTTCAAAGTTTATTTTCCAGCAAACAATGACAGTTCTGATAATTGAGAATAAAACACCATGTGTCTTACACAGCTATTCAACTAACAGCTATTGAACGTTGAATGTATGCAAAATTTTAGTGCAAGCTGAAATCTCCAGTTAGTCACATGGGAAACCCAATGGGCAAAAAAAAGTTCCAGTTTTACAAAAAGTCTTGTGGAAGTTATCTAATAAGTATACACTGTGATATATCTCCTAGGGTGTGCTAAAGTGAAAAAAAAAAGTGATTTAAAACTATTTTTTCCTAAACTGCTTCCACCAGGAACCTCTACTGAGTGGTTCAAGAATTCAGTCTGCAATGTCAAACCCTATAAATGACTGTTTTGGCCATTCGGTTACTCTGAAACAAATTAAAGCAAACAATAAGGACCTAGAACTGGAGAAGAGGTTGAGGCCAGCCTTCAAGGATCAAACAGGATGTTGGCACTGAAAATGAGCCCAGGTCAGTAGAAAAGTTTCAGAGATCAAGCAGTTACTGGAGGTGTGAATGAGGCTAGGAATTAGAAACAGGTGAAGTCATAGATAGAAGCAGAGCCAGCAGTGGCTCAGAGACCCAACATTCTCTTGATACGTAGGAGAATGCAGATTCTTCAGGGCAGAGAAAAACCAAAAACTTAATCCAAAATAACATACAATTAAAAAATTTTTAAGTTCTGTAGCTGGCAGGGAATTTGAGCTGATGAACCCCAGAACCAGTGATTTCTCTGATATGCCCTCCTCTCCATTCATTTACTATTAATCTTGACACAAAAACATGTCCCAGCAATGACTAAGAGACATTAGAAACTGCATGTGAATGGTTGTAGACTCTATGATGATGCTGTAATTCATACTTGTCTTCCCTATTCTACATCCTCTCTAAGTAAATGTTTTTTTTAAAGATTTTATTTATTTATTAGAGAGAGAGAGGATGAGAGAGAGCACAAGAGGGAAGAGGGTCAGAGGGAGAAGCAGACTCCCTGCTGAGCAGGGAGCCCGATGTGGGACTCGATCCCGGGACTCCAGGATCATGACCTGAGCCGAAGGCAGTCGCTTAACCAACTGAGCCACCCAGGCGCCCCCCTCTCTAAGTAAATGTGATGCTAAGTAGGCCTAATCAAGTCTTATAAAATTGACTGACAATCCAAACCTTAAAACCTATATTGATGGCCTCTTGAATTTCAGGAAATACAATCAGTCATTAGGTAGGTAGGTAGGTAGGTTAATAAGTGGGTGGATGGATGGATAGATGGATAGATGGATGGATTGATGGATGGATGGATGGATAGATATGATAAACAAATAGAAAAAAGAAAGTAAAAAATAAAATATTGCCCTTGCCTTAAGGAACATGTGATCTAGGGTAGAAGTCAAGAACAATATTGTTCTCCTAAAAAGCTACAATATGAGAAAAATATAGTACTCTAAAGCCTCAAAAGAGAAAAAGATTATTTGAAAACAGGAAAGGCTTTGTGGAAAGAGGACCTTCTGAGGTGATTCTGAGATGAGTTTGGACTGGACTCATGCAGCTGAGCAGAAAAGCTTCTGCCAAATGTACACCTAAAACAAAAGATGGGGCAGGAAACAAGGTTGGAGGAACACTGACTAGTCACTTTAGCTAGGAGAACTGGCACCAGTAGAAGAGGGAAGAGTTAGAGATGGAAAGCTGCTTAGTCAGGATCAGCATGTAGAGAGCATGGCAGGCTGCACTTAAGGACTAAGCTTTAATAAGACAGTGCCTGAGTAGCCCCTGGAGACTGTGGAGGACAGTGGTGATATGACCAGGGCTGCTCTTCATGAAAGCTAACACAGTGATGGTGTTCAAGATGAACCGGACCTCTGATTGGCAGCAAACAGACGGGTAGGCAGGCTGTGTTCAGTGTCAGGTAGGAGGTACTATGGGTCTGAACTAGTGTAGTGAGATGGAAAGCAGAAAACAGATATAGAAATATATAAAAAATGTATAGATACAAAATATATAGAAATATTATAAAGAATCCATAGACAGCTCCTTCACATTTTCTCCCTCATACAGAACAGAAAATGTTAAAAGCAAGTAGATCAGAGGTTTTATTTGGATATACAATTTTAAGAAAATTAAATAAACATAGAAAACAAACAGAAGAATAGTCACATGGGAAGAGCAACAAAAAAACTTTGTGCTAAAGTTCAGATTTTACATACTGTGTAGAAATGTAGGAACCAATTGTCAAGTTGGACTACAGTGAGACTTGCACATAAAACCAGGAGATAATGCTGAAAATGCATCACAGGTAAGGAAATAAACACGGAGCCTGCATAGGGGAGTAATTTAGAGTGGGTGCCAGAGCTAAAATATAAGGATTCAAATTCTGCTCTGCCATTTGCTGCCCACGGGACCCAATCCTTGGGCAAGTGTCTTAGTTTCCCTATCTGTAAAACGGGGATAATAGTAGTACCTATCACACAGAACTATTAAAAGTTATTCCAGTTATCCATTTATTCCCTCAAAGCTCCCAATTCCACTTTTGTTGCCTACTTTGCACAAATTGAGACAGTCCCTTTAAGCAGTTCTCCTATGCCAACGGGCATGATGCTGAGCATCATCATGAGAGGACCCTGGAGAGACATTGGAAGAGAAAGGGGTTTCCCTACCAGTTTCCCACTCATCTCATTCAACGGCCTCCTGCGGCTTGTGGTCTTTCCAGTATCAGGCTCTCATAGGGAATGAGCTTTCCAGTACCCTGCTTCTGCAGTGTGCAGTGGCCAGCATCAGTCACCACCTAGCACCCAGCAGCGCCCCCTGCCACCCTGATACTTCCTTGAGCATTACTGCAGCCAGTTCTGAGGTATGACACATCCTTGTGAACAGCTTCCCCCAGCATCCCAGAGGACACATTCCCAGCAGGTTCCACCAGTGAAAGACCTTGGAATCTCCTCCACTGTCCTGTGTTCCATGGCCACATCCTCTCCACTGAGGTCTGGATCTTAATCCTGGGGTGGGGAGGACCCACTTTCAGGTTTATTTTTTCCTTGGGAGCTCGATCTCAACCTGGGGGGTAGTGGCTGCTCCTGTACGTGTTAATCCTATACTTTTCAGAATTCTCTTTCTTCTTACTAGCCAATGCCTCATAAATCCAATCCTCGCCATGGCTCTTAAGGCTTTAGATTTCACTTCCACTGTTCAAATCACTGTGTGGTTTCTGTCTCCTTCTTGGACCCTGACTGATGTAAGAGGATTAATAAAATCTGATTTGCTTAGTGTAAAACAGTTCCTTGTACACTTTTAAAGTGTTTGTTATAATATTTTAATATGGGGGCCAGAAAGGAATAAGTATAATTTTAGATCTAGCATCATATATATGTCTACTCTGACCTGGTATCCTTGGGGAAAGAAAAACTGTTTTCCCTCTATTTCATTTACAGTTTTTACCATTAAATATATGTGTACAAGAAAACAAACTGCCTGTCATACTAGATAAAGACCAGAAATTTACATTAAATAAGTGATATTAAAAACAAATATATAGCAAAAGCATATATATTTTAGTGTTTTAATTGATGGGCATAATAGCACTGGCTGGATGATAAACTCAAGGTAACATCCCCCTATTTCATAAAAAGGTATTTCTATTTAAATGGTTTCCCAGGGCATCCGGGCGGCCCAGTTTTTTAGGCATCTGCCTTCAGTTCAGGTCATAATCTCAGAGTCCTGGAATCCAGACCCATGTCAGGTTCCCTGCTGAGCTTCTCCCTCTCCCTCTGCCCCTCCCCTACCTCCACTGGTGCTTACTCTCTCTATTAAATAAATGAAAAATCTTTAACACAAATAAATAAAAATAAAAAATAAATGGTTCCCACACAAGATTAAAAATGTATAATACATTATACTTTTCAATATACTTTCCTGGGATTTTTTTTTTAATTTTACATTCATAATGATTCTAAAAGTACTTAGGGAAGATACTATCCCTGTAATTCCTGACATAGGGACACTGAAGCTGAAAGAGGTTAAATGCTCTCCCTGTGATCCCACAGTGCTAATTAGTGATGAATGTGAGAAGAGATCCCTGATCTCCCAGTTCTCAGCTAAATGCTTTTTCTCCTTTACCATATTAACTCTGTGCAACCGTGATCAAGATTGATTCAACCTCAAATGACAGTTTAACTTAACTTTTTCTCTAAAATGTGAAATATTTCAAGACAAATTTAGGAGATTCATGCAGGCTAACTTGATGGGTTCCACCTTGGAGCTTACCCTCCAATACCTGTCTCCACCACCCATCTGTCCATAACCCTTGGAAAGACCTTGAATATGTTCTGTTACAACTCCCTTATCCCTGTGATGGGGACAGTGATAGAGCTCAGCTTGCTGCTCTGCCTCTGACCCTCGCCCTTCACACAATGTTCCTGCATCTCAGTTTCTTCATCTTGAAGATGTTAATGACTTCTCACATCATCTATGAGCTTTCTTCCTCCTCTAAGCCACTATGATCCTAAAACTGCTAAGTCATTCCCAATCTTACTTTCTTCATCTACAAAATGTATGTATAATTGAACTGGATGTTACATTAAATCCTTGTTCACATGCTTTGATTCTAATATTTGAAACAAGACTCCAGAGTCTCAGGACTATTTTAATGTGTCACTTGGGAAAGTGTTTCATCAGAATCACCATGGAATTTTTAAAAAATAATGCCATCCACTTTATTTATTATTTATTTATTATTTATTATTATTCCAAAGGCCTGAATATGGCCAGGAATCTGTATTTTAAAACATGCCAGGGATTGCATGGGTGGGTGTGAGAATCACTGTTTTAGGCACTCAGACTCATTGTTTTATAGTCATACCTTGTATAGCACAGCCCTAAAAGCTTCTGAGAACTGATTATTTGCCATTTTATTACTCGATAACAAATTACAGTTTCTCATTTTTGCATTGTGCACATGAAAAGCCCAACTTCAGTTCAGTGGTGAGAACTGATAGCCACATATATTATGAAATTTAGAAATGACATATCCTTAGTGCTTGAAAGAGCCAGATGACAGAAATCATATCTGTGACAGCTGACAGATTTTCCAAAGCTCTCAAAGCAAAAACCAAAAATATATGCTGAAGAGCCCAACTCAAAAACAAGTATATGAAAGGATTTAATAAGACACCTCCCATGATCACAGAAGCTTAGAGTTATAGACACCTCATCTATAGTATTTATCTTTGTGAATGTCATGTTTTATTGGAGACTTCTTGGATCTAAGAGTATAAAGACCTGTATTCGAATTCTGACTTTAACTACAAGCTCGGGGACTGCTACCTACTTACTTACCTTTGGTCATATATATGTCTGAAAAATGAAGATGTCCAACTGGAAACAGTCTGCATTAAATTTAAATGATTCTGTGAAAGGTGAGGTTAAGAAAGTAAAATATGTTGAATTTGATTTTGCTATCAAGATTACGGATAATGCACCAGCTAGTTCCAATGGTTATAGACAGTGCTATTACCATTTAGTTAAGAAACAATTTCCTTTCAAAAATTGTGTATCACAGCAGCAGGCAAAATAAGCAGTCTAGACAATATTGTGTCCTTCACAAAAGAGGAGGCTTGTGTTTGGAAATAATAATAGCAAGCACTTACATATCAGGCACTGTTATAAACGTTCAAAACACAGCAACTCATTTAATTCTCACAACAGCCAAGTAAAGCAGGTAGCATCTCTGAATCAGAGAAGTCAGCAACCTGCCCAAGGTTCCATAGCTAGGACATGCCAGACTGGGATTCAAACTCAAGCAATTTGATGCTAAAGTCTGTGCTCTTATTGTCACATATCCTGCCTTTTGGAGTTCAACAAACTTTAAAAAATTCCCAATCAGGGATTGTTCCCACAAGTCGATGGGTCATCAGTTTTCCTGAGAAACTCTAAGTAATTCAAGGACCTGATTCAATGTCCTTACCACTTGTGGTTGTGTGACACATGGGACTCGATGCTGTTGAATAGAAACATTAAAAATGCAAAAGTGACCACTATTTACATCCATGCTTCCAGAAAACTAACCTGTTTACTCTATTTGGGTTCCAGAATCTTGACCTTGATGCTCAGGAAATTTCTGCCAGTGCAAATCTACACATAACAATGCCTAGATGCAATATTTTAACTCACAAATATATGAAAATGACAAAAAAGGTTTGTCCAGGATGTTAGAACCCACACTCTGTTATAAAAACATTACTCATTTTATTTTACAATTCACTGACTGCATACAAAATAAAGTGTAAAGGATATGGAGAGAGCTGACCGTGGTTCTTCCTCACGAGAGAAGTAGAGATCACCAGAAACTAATGTGGCTGCAGAAGGAGTCTCCTCGCTGGTCCAGGCTTCCCCTCTCCCCTGAAGTCTAGGGTGGTGTGGGAAGCCATGGCTAGTCCAGCTACCCAGGCCCACACTCAGAAGTGTGCAACTATAGCACTGAGAATAAATACCCCTTAAACAGACCTTTGAGGGCTGAGTGGGCCTTGCCCCAGTCCAGCTTTTGGTCTCCTAACATATTTTCCCACTGGACATCAGTATTGATTGCAGAACTTGGGAGCATCTGTCTCTGTGCAGAACCTGAGAGGCACTGGGAAAGTGTTGTACCCACTCACTTATTGTACCCTTATCTTTACACTGCTTGTTTTAGTAGCTCAGTAGTTAACCAAACTGCAACTAATTTAAAGCTGAATCCAAGTCTCATTCTTGCTCATCTGTAAACCCAAAGAGGCCTTTGTAGGCTGGCAGAGCTCAGCTAGGATTGGGATCTCTGCTGTTTGCATCAGGGCCCTTATTACCGAGTCTTTGTCTTTGCCTGGGCACTTGATGAAAGTACAGTCTTGGAGCACTGGCTGTTTGCTGTGAAGACAGGGAGGGCAGTAGAAGACTGCCCCAGATGGAGGTCTCCTGAGCATTCTGTCTGAGCTGTCTCAGCTGGAAGGAGCATTCTTACGCTCAACTTGTTATTTTTTGTAGTGGTGATGGGAGGGGTTTTTATGCCCCTTCCTTAAGAATGGTCTCTTCCCGCTTGATGTAGAACTGAAAAAGAATCCTCCACTGGTACAGCTCAAAGATACTTCCTGTCTAACAGATTAATCACCCAGGCACCTATAAGTGAGGGTTCCCACTAGCATTACTGCTTCATCTCATCTTGTTGATCTGAGGCTTACAGTATGTAGAACCTGTTTACTTCATGCTAAATTTTCCCAAATGCAAGTTGGTGGAACGCCAACTGCCAAACATTATACTCTCATGTTAAATAAAACATAAACCACCTAATCAGAACTAAAATTCCAAATTCTCAATAAAGCCACCCATGCCCATACATGGCCTATCCATCCCTAACCTAGACTTTATTTGTTCACACCACTCTTTTGACTGACATCACGTTTCCCTTCCCAGAGTCTAAATCTTACTCCTTTATCTAAATAAGCTCTGAGAATAACTTGCAAAAGTACCATATTTGGCATCTCCCCTAGGACTTTGCATGTAACAGCTTCTCAAAATAGTGTGATCACTGACTGTTGGCAATACTGAAGTTCATGACACACAATTACCAGTATCTATAAAGGCAAAATCCCATTGTGCTCTAATTCCTCAGGAGAACTAAAAAAGGGTGTTCCGATAAGAACAAGCAAAATGACATAGAATTTTCAATATGGAAATGACTTTCCACAAATGGAAATTTCAAAAACAGTCAATCTCATCCTTAAATTCCTTTTGGTTTGCAAATGTTATTAACCTCACCCAAGGCTGTGTCTACATGATGGACAGAACATTTTTGAAAGTGGGGGAAAAGAAACAGGGGGATTGGTAAACCAATTGTCACTAAGTTGCTCTAAATATCCAATTTCAGCCTTGACAAAATCCATCAACTATTTTTTCTCACTAAAATTAAAGCATACAGCCATGATTTGACCAATTTTCCCTTCTGATTTGGCTCTCCTGCTTGATACTTTATTAGTTAGTGATAGGATCTGGTTGACAGGTGTGAAAATGAAAGTTAAATGCTCAGCAAACACTAGGGATATCACTTTCAAAGTTGATGTCCATGTAAACAAGTTACTTGTAATAATAATAACTTGCATATGTACAATGCTTCATGGTTTAAAAAGCATTTTCAAATATATTAGCTGATTTGATATGATATTCTTACAAAATAAGCAGAGCAGGAATGATTACCTCATACAGAAGAGCAAATGTCAGTTGTAATAATACTGCCGTAAAGAAACAGTTTAAATCTTTTGTTATTTACATACCTCCTTTATATTTATTATGAAAGGCAGTGATCATTAAAGAGATTTATCTCAGTGTGGTAGGAGGACACTACCCGTTTTTTTTGTATATGCGCCACTGTCAGACATTGTTGTAGGACAAGTGTCCTCAAGGTTTAGCATGCATACTAATTACCTAAAGGGCTTGAGATGGCTTAAGTTTCTGAGTCAGTAGGTCAGGGGCAGGGGAGGTAATACGTTCCCAGACAACACTAAAGTGAATAGTCTGGGGACCACTCTTTGAGAACCATTTGTCAAGTACTCAAGACACAATTCTCTTCTGTCTCCCACCGACCCCAGATGAAAACCTAAGTAGGTCCCAAGGCATTCCTGCTCATAGTTGTGTTCTTCTAGGTTGCAAATACTCTAAATTTTAAACATGATTATAAACATAATTTCAGTTCAGAAAGTAGGATGTCCAGCGTATGATATTAATCAAAATTCTGAACTTAATTTAATGTTAAAACTCCTCCCCTCTTTCTCTTCAGGTTTTCACAGGCTGGCAGACAGCAAAGTAGGAAAGAGGGGCCTGACTGGCTTCTGATTTCTCTGCTTCACATTCCCCACATACCCCAGCTCTTCCGTGGTTGGTGGAGAGGATTTCGTAGAGGTAGAAAAAAAGACAGATACAGGGTAAAGAAAGACCTTACATGAACTGGTACTGTCGTAACGGCCTTCACACACTCTCACTCAGGCAGTTTGAAGTTGACTCTCCAGTAGGTGCTTTAGCTGATTGAGAATCTCAATGTTGCAAGTCACGTGCTAGATCTCTGTTCTAACTAGCCACCATCTACTTCTTCCTCAGCCCCTAGAAATACAATGTTCACCCTCTAGGTTCTTGCCACAGGGTCCCTCTGTCCCTTCCGGAGGCCCTGCTGGAGAGACCCGTGACATTAACTCTCTCTCCTGTGGTTCACTGGAAACACTACCACATACCTTGCCCCAGCAAATTCCAGGAGGACACACCAATGGCACTGCAGCCACTTCTATGCTACTGCCACAGGCCACTTTACCACCCTCATGCATCCTCTAGGTCTTCTTCCAAATGCAAGGAACACATTTCAGGGTCTCCACATAGACTTATCAAAATCCTCACAAAGCTTGAGGCAAAGGAAGTAATACACATCCCCATTCCTTGGCGTAAGGGGAGGTAGGTACAGATCCCAATGCACTACACCTCTCTTCGATTACATCTCTTCACAAATCTTGACTCCTCTTCCTTCTCCCTAGGCCCTTTCATATTTTCAGGATGTGAAAAAGGTTAGAAAAGTGTGGAACTGGCTCTTGATCATTTTCTCTATGAAGCTGACCTATGTAAAACCAGCTTTGGCATTTCTCATCCATTAAATCAGAGGTGTGCTGCTTAATTTTATATGTCAACTTGGCTACGCCAAGATGTCCAGTTGTTTAGTCAAACACCAATCTCAACATTGCTATGGAGGTATTTTTTAGATATGACTAACATTTAAGTCAGTAGACTCTGAGTAAAGCAGATCACCCTCATCACATGGGAAATGTTTTCAATTAGCAATAATCGCGCCTCGGATAAACCTCATTGGCTACGATACTGCCACTGCGCAAAGCTACCCTCATCACATGGGTAGGCCTCATCTAATCAAGGCATTAAGACAAAGACTATGGTTTCCTGAGAAGGAAGGGATTCTGCCTGGAGACTGCCTCAGGACTCAAGACATTAACTTTTGCAGGAATTTGTAGCCTGCTGGCCTACCCTACAAACTCCACACTTGCAAGTCCCCACAATCATGTAAACCAATGCCTTAAAATAAATATATGTAAATCAATCTCTAGATAGATGGTAGGTAGGTAGGCAGGTAGATAGATAGATAGATAGATAGATAGATAGATAGATAGATAGATGATAGATAGATAGATAGATAGATAGATAGATAGATAGATAGATGATAGAGCGAGTGAGCTCTGGGATTTGAACAAGTCTTTCTGACTCCAAGGATTATGTTCTCAGCACTGTGGAATATTACCACATGTCCATAAAAGCTGAACCTCTAAATCAGTTGTATCTCATATGTGGATTCACCCATGAAATCATATATGTCTAGAACAAGAACAGTTAATTCAGTAATTTAAACTAAAGATAATTCTATAACTTGACTCAACCAATTGATTGGCACTTCACAAAAATAAACCATTCAGATGATTGATGCCGTTTGTTTATATTGTCAAGGTATCTGATGAGGAAATACACTTGTGCTAATAGTAAAAAGAAAATTAAAGAATTCATTTTCTGAAATCCTTAGTGATCTTCATACACATTATATCGTTAAACATCTAAGAAAAAGGTATTATTAGCTTCATTTAACAAATAAGAAAGGGAGGCTCACAGATGTCAAGTAAGTCTGCACAACGAGTAAGTTTAAATTCCAGTCCCATCAACAGTAAAATTAAAAAATACTACTTACCTCACAATTTGATATGGAGAGAAAAAGTGAATAATATGAGTAAAAGTGCTTATCACAAGTTTAACACATTCATGCATTCAAGAAATATTAGTTCCTTCTTCTCTTTGTAGAAATAAATATCTACTTAAAGAAATTATACTTAATGCCTGAAAATTTTAGTCTGCTATAAAAATTCAAGAAGGAATTAGAAAACAAAGTGTGCCAACATGTACCTCTTGTGAGCCTACTAACCACCTGATTCTCAGCTACAGCCTCTGATAGAAACACAGTAAAAAAGCCAGGATTTATAAGTATGGCCCTTCCTAATAGAAAAATAGTTTTAAAAAATCAGCTAACTGCTCCCTTTGTTTTCCTTCATTTTACTTCTGTATTCTCATTCTTACATTAGCAAACAAAATTAGGATAAAATGTCCCATTCTTATCCAGCACTATCCCTATGTTATTCCTGATACTTCACACTTGCAGAAAATTCTCTCAACTTAAGAGAGACAGAGAGAGCTCACCTGTAATCTACATATAAGGCTCTCATCAACTAGAAGTGGCTTCTTCCAGAATTTCTTTCCTAAGCCAAAAAGTAGACCTTGACCTCCCTAGAAAGTTTCCTTGACCTCCCTAGAAAGTTTCCTTGACCATATAATCTTTCTGATTGCATATATATGAGCATTTTATTATGTTGCTGACCTCAGTGAGCAGAAAAGAGGCAATTAATTTTCCTCTAATCCCAAAAGTGGACACTTACTCCAGGTCAAGGTGGGAAAATATACTGTAGTCATATAACAATGAAGTTTATACTACTCTCCATGTTCCTGCTAAAGGTAAATTAGCCTGAAACTGTTCCCTCATTCTATCAGGACAAAATGTTCTTTCTTTGCATGGTACAAATATTCCAGAAGAATATAAGGTTCTGGGAACAGCGGTAAGCAAAGTCAAAGCACAAGGCAGTATGATCATTTATCATTTACTAACCTGCTGCTATTTTTTACATCAGCAAAGTACCGGGTTTGAGCCCTAGCTTTCATTTAGCAGTGTTGAAATAACCAGAGCTGTAGGGTTAAAATTGCAAATAATTTAAAACATGCTTCCTTCCATGGCTGGTACAGAAGGCTCAGAAAGAGACATCCCTAACTATTGTCCCCACATTATTTGGAGACAGAAAAATCCCGTATCACCCTAGTCATGACTAAAACCTTATAGTTCAAAGGGTCACAACCCCATAATCACAAATTTGCCCTGCCTCACAAAGACAGTTGAGACAATGAGACAATGAGACAGTCTCTTCATCACTTGGTGACCCAAGATAAGATCCTGAGAGGTGGTGGTTAAAACAGGAATGTTTATTCTTTGAAAATGAACTTCTCAGGCTCATTGACTCTGATAGATTACAGTTTAGAAGAGTATAAAGAAAAGACCTTTCCTTCTTTTTCTTTCTGTCTCACTTAGAATACTCTCTATATAAGGGAAATAATCAACAAATAGAGCTTCCAGCCAAACTTAAGGGGATGAACTGGTAAATGCTGAGCCTTGGAGCATTAAGAAGGCTCATTGTGCAGTTTCAGAACAATTTCCATGCCATTAGCTCTAACTGCTCCCTCCACCAATGGGACCGACTGTCAGGAACAGCATCAGCATGATTTTGCTTTCCACTCTCAGGCATGACAACAATATAACAATAATGTCATGATGCCACCTTCCATATGTGTGACATATTCAAGTATATGAAGTTTATTTACATACCAGTTGATTAAGCTCCATGAAGGCAAGAATCATGTCTATCTTATGCATCATCATGTTTCCCAAAGCCTGTCAAAATGTCTGTTTGGTATAATTATTTGTTGAATATACAAATTAAACATCTTATTTGATCCTCCAAAAACAATGTCCCCTGAAAGCAAATTATTAGTTCCATTTTACATAGGATAAAACTGAGACTCAGGGGGTAAGCAGTGTGCCCAAAGTACACATTATTAAGTGGTTGAGTCAGAAGACAAACTAATTTAGTATTCCAATTCCAAATTTAGTATCCATTCCCCCATAGTGCTGCCAAACTTGATGAGAGCTACATCATGGATAAGGGAAGTAATAAGATTAACACATCAAAATGTAGGAATAACTATGCTTCTGAAAAGATTGGCAAAAGAAAAAAATCTAAAACGCTAAGGTCATATCACAATAAAAGTGTAGTGAGGAGTCAAGTTCAAGAGATCGGTCATTATTAATCAAATTATAGATCAGCCCCAATAGCCACATTATTTCCTTGCACTTGCACTCAAGAGACCCTTTTGTAAAACATTCACAGAAAAAGATCGATATCACTCTGGAGGTAAGTGGCATAAATTATGTCTCAACATATACACCACAGGAGTTTTACTGTGTGTTGTATACAGTAATTGCATTTTATAGATGGCTGTGGAAAGCTTCAGTCCTCATTGATTTTGATCATAAACTAAAAGGCGACAAAAAGAACAGCACTTTATATGAAGAAGTCAGTCAGCTGAAGCTGCAAAAGAACATGAAAATTTGGCATGCTGAATGTGATCAATTCATGTTTCTTGGAAAATGAATGTAGATATTTGAGTGCTTCCATTATGAGCTGGTGGCAAGGCTTGAACGGTACTATGAGAATCTCTCTTCATCTAATAGTCAGTGGTGGTACCTATCAGCAGGATTTAAGACGACAGGAAGCCAGCCTAAACTAGAGCTCTTTCTAGCTTGCCACATTATGGATGCCATCAGAATGGCTTATGAGCCACATTAACTGAATATTTGTGTTTTTATTATTGCATTTAATGTGTCTTTGGGATTTACAACCAAAATTAAATGGAGATTGTGATGTAATCTGGGACCATCAATATGTCACTAACACTTCTAACTTCCAGAAACATATTTTTCAAGCACTGCTCTCTTGATTTCCTTCATTTCTTCATGCCCTTCACAGCAAGCAATTCTGAAGGGATGTTAATGCAGCATAACAACTCTTTACCCCGTTTCAAGGCCAATTTTGCAATATGGGCAAAATGATTGGAAATAGAGTCCTGAAAACACTGAAACCATCTGTCAGGGACTCAGTTAAGAAGATCCGAACTGTTCCACAGCCAAGAATGGGGATAAATTATGCTTGGCTGAAAATGTCCAAAGCAAGGGGATTCCCATTCAAACTTATTAGGATAAATCACAAAATTTTTTATTACTCATTGCCCTGGTAAAATCACACTTTTAGATGATGATAAATCATAAGTTACACTGATGAGGAAGAAAGCCAATGGTGTATGTTAGCCAAAAAAAATTTTTTTAATAGTAAGTAATATCTAAAGTAGTTGTCACTAAAAGAAACCACAAGCTTCCATCAAAATATCTGTAGACCTATTTATATTCATAGACAGAATCCTGTGAAATGTTCCTGTGCATTTTGCAAAAATAACCCTGTTAATATTTAATCACAAACTCCAGAAGTACTTGGCTAATATTTATTCATGAAATGTATTTGGTAAAATATTAAAGAACCAGAGGGTGGGGCTGTTGTGATTAAATTATATAGCTTGGGATGTCAAGCCTTAGAATAAGTTAAACACTGTGCCTCCTTCCTCCCTTAAATATTTATTGCCATTATAAAACTATTGACATCTTACAGAGAAAACAACGATTCTCACATTTTTTAACACAGATTTTTATACTAGTAAATAGTGCGAGTGAAAATGTTAACCACAGATGTTGGAACTGATGTGCTTCACAGGAAGCAAAGATCTCCCTGGTTGTGAAGTGTAGTACCACACAAAATGAATCATCACTTCTACTTCCCTCACTCACACAAGGCTGAGAAGGAAATATAGGGCTCTTTCTATGAAGCACCAAATAGAAAGTCTGGTTACAAAGCTGCAATTGGTGAGCTAAATGTGTTGGGAAAACAGCCTATATATATTTGAGGACAATTTCTGTACTAATCCGAATACTGTTCATGGATTCTTTTAGTTTCTCTCCATTTATTTTTTTTCATTTAGTGTTAATCTAAAGTACTGCCAGAGTGATGTGGTTAATTTTCTCTAGGTAACATTCACAGAAGCCCTTTTTATTAGTAGAAAAGTAGTTAAGTATATTATTTTAAGAATTATGAAATTTGAATGTCCCAATCAGAAGCTTACCTTGAGAAAGATGTCCTAATGAGCAAGATTAAGTTATTAGGCAACCCAGAAGGAACCTCTCTCTCAAGGCAAGGTTGTGTATCTCTAGCTTTACCAACAAGGATGCAAGAGGACTTGAATGCAGGAGGAACCAAGACTCAGGTTCAGAGGATTAAAGGAGAATTTAGCTTAATTAAATCAAGGGCCAAATCACCCTGAACTAGACATCAAGTCAAAATAACATCCAGCAAAGCTGCTGAGATGCAAAGACATCCTTCCAACCCAACCATTGATGTATGATTTATAAACTGACAGATCACAATATGGTAGTACATAAATATTTAGTATGTAATATTATCTTTATAAGATAGCATAGTATGGTATGGTGGAAAAGAAGGAAAAGAACAGAAGTATCTACTATAAGCTGATGCTTTCTATGCAGTATCTTCATGAGTCTTAAGTTAGACATTGTTTTTAACATTAAGCAAATTAAGAACAGGAACTGTCTGAGATAAAATGATGGGTAAAAAAGTTTCCCTAAACAGGTTTGTAGTCCAGTGGCAAGGCCTGATAAGTACCTACTCCCACCAAGCTATAACTGATGATCCCTATAAGCCTTGTAATAGCCTTTGTATTTTTTTTTTTTTTTTTTTAGTGAGAGAGAGAGAGCACGAGCGAGAGGGGCACAGGGAGAGGGAGAGAGAATCTCAAACAGACTCCACGCGGGTCTCTATCTTATGACCCCAAGATCACGACCTGAGTCAAAACCTTTTGGGACAAGGTGGTAAGTAAAGTTAAATAAAAAGATTTACATTTCAGTAAACTTAAGTCTTTCACAGTGATTGAAGAGATACAGTACTAATTCATAAGTATCACTGTACTTATGGAGGTAGTCATAAAGTGAAAAGACAAAAAGAAGCTAACCAGTGATGGGTATACCATCCTACTCACCAGTGAGCTGATGACTTTGAAAAGAAAAAGAAAGAAACTAGTATCAATGGGACACATACTACATGCTAGGCACTTAACATATTCATTCAACAAATATTTATTGAGCAACTATTATATGTCAGGTACTCTGCAAGGTTCTCAGTATACAATGGCAAACAAGATAAACACAGTCCCTGTACTCATATGCATAATAGCCAGACAGGGAAAACAGATATTAAACAAATAATCATTTAAATAAACAAATATAAAATCTAAATCATAATGGCTATGAATGAGAAATAATAAAAGGCAGGTAATTTAGATAATGAGGAGGTCAGGAAAAGCTTAACTAAGGAAATTATATTTAAGGGGCACCTGGGTGGCTCAGTCAGTTAAGCATCTGCCTTCAGCTCAGGTCATGATCCCAGGGTACTGAGATCAAGTCCCACGTTGGGCTCCGTCTTCAGAGGGGAGCCTGCTTCTCCCTCTCCCTCTACCTGCAGCTCCCCCTGCTTGTCCGCGCATGCTCTGTGTGTGTGTGTCAAATAAATAAATAAAATCTTAACAAAAAGAGAGAAAGAAATTATATTTAAGCTGAGAAATGAAGTAGGAATTAATCAGATCAAGAAAAACGGGAAGGCCTGTCCAGGTACAGATAATTGCATACCAAAACTCCTGAGATAACAAAGAGCCTGATGCGTGCAGGGACTGAAAGATGATAGAACCAAACATTGAGAATAAAAGTGGAAGAGCACACAGTGTGTTTGGAGAGGAAGTCGGGGGCTAGATCCACTTTAGCATGCAGGTATCATCTCAATCAATTAAATAAAAGAGGTAGGTCTCTATTATGTCTGTCTTACGGATGAGGAAACAAAGATTGAGAAAAATTAACAAATTCTCTGAGTTCACACAGCTGAGTCGTTGGGAGAGTGCAATCTTATTATAAGAATGTATCCTTTGAGGAAATGTTCCTTTCCCTTCCAGATGACTTCTTCCAAGTGAGAGACTCCACCAGACTTCCTTTCTCTACTCCTGCAGAAGGAGCAACTTTATCCAGCAGGTAATCTGGAAGGTGAAATGGGGGCACTCAGAGCCTAGGCTCTGCTTCCTCTGGTTCTCTTCCTTAAAGCAGCACACAGTTTGCGCTGGTGTTCCTTGTGTTACGTTAGGAGTCACACAAAGCCACTTTACTGCCTGTGGCTGGTGGCAGTCCCCCCAATTCTGCCTTCAGAATGAGGAAATCCACCTGCAAGCAGTTAAAAGCCATGCTTTCCAAAATCAGTTTCATCAGAAATAGAGGTATTTTGGACTTATCTTCCTGACACCTCTCATTGGTTCAAACATAGGTGGGGAAAGAAGTGATGTTTATGGGGGCATCTCAAATACCATAATATAAATGTATTTTTAAAATCTAAGTAGTAACTTTTTTCTAAGCATTTTATCCTGGCTAGTCAGCTTGGAAAGGGAAAACCAAGTAGTTTGAAACTGATCTTTATAAGAAGCGCCAATGCCAGATAAATACCAATAATGTTTAACCTATAAATGGTTCTGGCAGCTACTGTTCTCATTTTTATGGCATTGATTTGAGCTTATCAACCCTGGCTTCCTCTCATTTTCACAGAGGGTCCTAATCAATACATGAATCCAGAATGTTCTCGTCAGAAAAATGATTTGTAGTTAATTGCCTCTTGTACACTGTCTCTGATGAATCCTTTGAAATGTATTATCCTGAAGTTGGAAAAGGTTCCCTTTCTTAATACTATATTTAAAACACTGGGGGAAAAAAGTTTACCAAATGGAAAGTTAAGTCTTTTGAAACCCCCCCTCCCCACCAAAATACTACATCTCTAACAGATCCCACTCCCAGCCCCCACCTAAATCCTGAAAGAGAATTGAATTTCATGGGACCTGGAGAAAAATAGGGTAGTTTTTTGTGTCATCCTTCGGTGGGGCAAGGCGACATAATGAGAAATCTAAAGTTTCTTTCAGGGTGCCTGGGTGGCTCAGTTAGAAAGCGTCTGCCCTCAGTTCAGGTCATGACCCCCGAGTCCCTGGATTGAGTTCCGCATCAGGCTCCCTGCTTAGTGGGGTGTCTGCTTCTCCCTCTGACCCTCCCCTCTCTCAGCTTTCACTCTCTCTCTCTTTCTCAAATAAATGAATAAAATCTTTAAAAAAAAAAAAAGAAAGAAAGAGAGTTTCTTTCAAAGAAACTTCTGAGATCTCCGTGAACAGGACGCTATGGAGGATGAGTTGACAAGTTGTAATTTAGTTTGACTTCAGTTTTGGGATTGGTCTCCTAACAAGTGTGCTTCATGCTCATGTTATCTCACCTTGTCTTTCTCCCTTTGGTCAGAAGCTTACATGTTTTGCAAACTGCTTAGGTGATGGTCTCTATATCTAAGCATAGTATGAAATGACAGAGGTTAAAGGCCATTGTTGGAATTTGATTACATTTGGAATGTAATCTAAAGGGAAAAAAGTCTATTACAGAATGATGCAATATTTTTCCTGGATGAAAAAAGACCAGTATTTTTGTTGAGGAGAAAGAAAAAATTAAACAAACTTACATATGCCCATTTTCCTTTACTACTCCCAAAAGTGAGAGTTTATTGAAGCTTTTCTCATTTTTAATGAAGCTTAGTTTAATGAAGTTCAGAGTAAATAACCCTAACCCCACTTATGAAGTGGTTATGTTGTGTATAATTTTAAAAAGGGGAGGGCTAATTTCATTTCCTTATTGCTTTAATTGTTAACATTTTTTAAATGTATTTTTAAAATCTCTAACATATTTTTCTCACTTTGTTAAAAAGAAATGCTTTGTAGAATTCACACACAACCCCAAAACTATTCCTTGACAGCTGCCACCAATGAGCCCTGAGTCACAGGCATTGCCATCATCCTGCATGATGCTGTAGACCAAGACAAGCTAGAGCAAATAAAGCAGCCCAAATAGTTCAGGTACAAAAATCAAGCTATTTTGCTGTACCAACCATTAAAAACCTAATAAAATCCTGATAAGTTCCAAGATAACAAAGTTCCATTTGTAATTTTCTGAGCACATTTTGAAAACAACTCTGATTGTGTGAGATCCTTGAGGCAGAGCTGTGTGTTAGTGACCTTTGTAACCCCAGCACAAAGGTACCCCAGGCAATATCATGCCTAGCACATACATGACACTGAGCAAATTTCTGTGGACCTGTAGAGAGAATATGGAGGTTACTCTCCATAGAGTTTAATGAAACAGATGGCTCCATAGACAAGACAGCTCCATAGACCGTAAGAGATATTTCTGAAGTCCTCTATTGTCTACTTCTGAAAGAAAGAAAGAAAGAAAGAAAGAAAGAAAGAAAGAAAGAAAGAAGAAAGAAAGAAAGAAAGAAAGAAAGAAAGAAAGAAAGAAAGAAAGAAAGAAAGAAAGAAAGAAAGAAAGAAAGAAAGAAAGAAAGAAAGAAAGAAAGAAAGAAAGAAAAAGAAAGAAAGAAGCGAGTATGTCATTTACTCTAGCTGCTGGTGTGCTTGCTTGCATAGGGAAGAGTACAAATTTTCATTATTTCTATTGTATAATACAAAAGTTAATCGAGGTATTGAGAAGTAAGTCTTCCTTGCTTGGTTAGAATTATAAGAATATTAAAGACTGAATGGATCTTGAAGAACATCTGGCTAGTGGTTTTCAAACTATGTTCCAGGAGACTGCAGGGTTCCAGAAGAGTGCCTCTGGGATACTTGCACAAAAAGTCACATAAGCAGGCCTCTGCCCCCCCCCCCCACTCCCATACAATTTAGAACAGCTCCTCTTGTATATCCCACTTATATATCAGGGTTTCATAAGATTTTATTAGCAAATGCGGTTTCAGGTACTAAAAGCAATGCTTAACACCCACTCATCTTCTTCAACCCTGTAATTTTACAGATATGGATGTAGATTCCAAACACCCAGGATGTTGTAAACAATTAGTTATAGGATATAAACAAGAATCCAGACAGGCTGAATCCCAATCTAATGCTTCTTTCACGGCAGTATTAATACTGGGAATTTCAGGTATTTAAGTACCTAGCATCTAATAGTTCCTGTAAGTCTAGCAAATAGGGAAGCAGAAACTTTCAATATATTATGTTGCTAACAGCTTATATGTGTGTCACACTAGGCAGTTTGCAAAGGCATCCACATCCATGTGTTTATTCCTGCATATTTACGACAAACTGCAAAGTATTTAAAGTAGATAGTCCATTATTCTAATAAGGAAAGCTAAGTTTCCAAGAGATCAAATGTAGTTAACTGGTAAGTGGAAGATCTGAGACAAGAACATAGTTCTAACCATTCTATCCAGTCTTACAATACTGGGGCAAGACCCGCTTATCAGTCTCTTGGGCCACTCCACTGTCACTCAACCACCTCTTACCAAGGACAGGAAAAAGGACGCAGCGCATAGGCTAACTCATTGATTGGACATATTGACAAGTATTCTGAGCCTGAGTTTAGCAGAAAGGAGTCCATGATCATGATCAATGCCAGCCTTTTTGGCACAGGAAGGGAGAAATAGAGCCACATACGTCAAGTCATCATTGTCCTTGATTTAAAATGCCAAAAGTTCAGAAGAGAGAAAAAGGCTGGAATACTAAGCCTTAAATCCTGAGCCAGCTCTGCCTTTAAGTCCCATGATCTGCCGGGTTAGGCTTGGCAAGCCCAGAGGGGACCTAAAGACCCCAAAGTCATATGGAAAAATAAGTGCTTCCAGACATTTCCCTTGCCTAAACAGCTCTCTGCTAAAAACAGAAGTGGGCCTGACTAGAGGAGGTTTGGATTGTGTGGGAAATGGACTTTAAAAAAGGGAAATGAAACCACCCTCATTTCACTGAGGCACAGTCAGATGGTTGTGTTTGGGCACTGCTGACAGGGGCCAGATTCCACACACTCATTTGGGAAAGCCAGCGAAGCTCACGGAAACACTCTCCCCTGTAATTTAGCCCCAGCTGTTCAAGCTGAGGCTGCTCTTTAAAGTGAAGCAAACTGGCGAAAAAGCTGAAGTTCAGCAGTTTCACTCTGTTGGGCCAAAGCTTCTGCAGAGTCCCAGCCCACGGATTCTGCTACATTGGCCAGATGCTCAGGGCCTCCCAAGCCAGTCTTACAAGGAGTTCCACAAAAAGTCAACAGAACTCCCATGTGCTTTAGGTCCAGGCCAAAATGAAGCTGTCCAAAGAGGGTACTGGGTCCTGCTCAGCCTTTCAGCAGCACTGAGTCTGGTCTCTGCAAAAACCCCAGAGGGCTCCTGTAACAGAAGCCATCAGGATTCATTTCAGAAACCAGTTATTAGAGACCAAGATAAAGCATGTTTATGATGGTAGAGGGTATTTTTCTTTCAACCTTGCAAATGACATTGTTTCCTCTGAATGATAACTTCCTCCCAATAAAATGTCTCTAAGTTACAAACAAATCCAAAAGCAATGAAAATGAACTCACTGTTTCACCTTTGACCTCTGTGTTTCATTTCATAATATCTATTTCCATTCCCCAATACTCCTAAACCCTCAAATTAAAAAATCTTTCCCATTACCATCAAATGTCCTTTTGAAAGGTTGTTTTTTGGTTTGTTTGTTTGTTTGTTTGTTTGTCTTCCTCTCCCAAGATGTTTCTGTACCCATGTGGTCACCATTGCTGGATAAATTGTACCTTCGCAAATGCCTCTCTGATATATGCTCCATGACCTAAGGCAAAAAATGTGCCTTCACTCCTCTCCAGGCACTCTGGCATTATCTATGAAGCAGTTTATTCTACATGAGTTCTGCGAAGAAGAAAAAAAGTGCTGACTGGTATAATCATCCCAGGGTATTTATTTTTTTAGATGTTGACTGAAAAGGTAGACCCTGAATGGAGTTTCAGAAATCTTCATCAATGTCCACAAAAGAGGCTGCTTGGCTGCTCAGACATTGGAGACAACCCAGTACACGTGGAACCCTCATCCCTGAGCACCACTGTAAAATGAAACCTCACTACTTGAGCCTTTCATGTCCAGTTTCTATCAGTAATTGAAGTGTCCGGAAGATAAAAAGAATCTCACCATGAAATGAAAAAATAATTCCTTTAGAAACATCCATCTTGACAATGACTAAATGTGTGGACCGTGATTGCAAACACTTAGTGAATCACTACGGAAAACAAGATTTAATTTCTAGGAGTGCTTGTGGGGGAGAGAGAGTTTGCCTTCCACAATGTATAAGTCTTGGTGACTCATTTTTCTTCTTGCAATCCCCAGGTGGCCACCCTCACACAATGGATGGATAGATTAAATAAAGATCAACCCTAGCTTCTGGAAAGTACAGCTTGCAGTCATTGTTAGCAGCTATTCTGGGAGAACTAAGGCATGAGTAAGCCATTTAGGGCAGTGGTTTAGTCCACTGAGATTTATTGCCCAGTTTCCTGGCACCCCAGTGTTAGAAATTCTCACTGATGACAACAAGCATATAAAGCCACGGTGTTTTCCCTGGAGGCACATATAATGCAGAAAAAATGCTGGATTCCAAAAGGAAATTATGTCTGTTTTGAACCATGTCAACTCTCTGGAGCACTGGCCATACTCTCATGTAAAGATGGATTTGTCCTTTACTTTAAGAGTCTCTGGTCTTTAGCCATTAATAAGATCTCAGACCACATAGATGAGCAAAGGAAGAATCACAGAATTTACTTAGGAGAGGAAATGAAAATCCCACTCAATCTTATTTTCCTTTTTTTAAAAAAACTTTTTAATTGTGGCACCTGGGTGGCTCAGTCAGTTAAACATCTGCCATCGGCTCAGGTCGTGATCCTAGGGTCCTGGGATCAAGCCCCACATCCAGGTCGCTGCTCAGTGGGGAACCTGCTTCTTCCACTCCCTCTGTCTGCCACTCCCCTGCTTATGCACTTGCCCTCACTTTCTCTCTCTCTGTCAAATAAGATCTTTTTTAAAAATAATAAAAACTTTTAAATTACAAAATGAAATACAGAAAACCACAAAAACATATGTAGTTTAATGAGTTATTACAACACAGACATCCTGCAACCACCACTTAAGTCAAAATATAGACCTTTGCCAGCCACCTAAAACACTCCACTCATGTGCATCCATCCATATCTCAAACTGTCCTCCTCCCAAAAGTTACCACTACCCTAATTTTTACAGTAATCACTTTTTTATGATTTTATTACTTAAGTGCACATTCCTAGACCTCATATTTTAGTCTTACCCGTTTTATTAAATCTGATACCTGTTTAAACTCTTTCAATGCACAGGTTTCTCAACTATCTTTTTCTTTGCTTTTCAATTTACTTATTCAAGGATCTAGGCATTTGACCTGCAGTTTCTCATAGTCCAGATATTGCTGATGGACATGGTACAGTTCAACATGTTCCTCTGCCCTGTGTATTTCCTGAAAATTGGCAGCTGGATCCAGAACTTTGACTAGGTTTGGGTTCCAATCCTTTGCAAAGATTCTAATTAGTGTGGCCTTTCATCAAAAAGCATTTAATGTCTGATTATCTCTTTCTGTTAGCAGCTGTTGAGCCTTAATACCTAAACCTAGTAAACCATTTGGGGTTTGAAAAATGGTGGTAATGAAATTTTATCCATTATTTTCCATTTATTAGTTAAAATATTTTATAAATAAATGCTCATCTACTATTAGGTTTCCCAGTGTTTCATATTGGAAAGGCAGGATAAATGTTTGATTCCTTCCCTCTGCTTGTCTATTTTCAAGAAAATAAATTGGTTCTCCAGGATCTTCTGAAGGTGGCTAGGATTTTTAAAATACAATTATGTACTTGTGATTTTAAGCATAATTTATGGGGTTTCATTCAATTGCAATTATTATATCTTTTGAAGCTTAAGTTGTCCCAATGGGAAGCTCTTTAAGTTGGTTCCTGAGTTCTTTTGACATGACCCCAGTAGCTTCTGATATGGTATGACAAGATATTCCAAATTAATTTGTACATTTCTTGCCCCAGACCTACAATTAGCCAACTCTCCAAGTCCCAGTTTCTTTTAATTTTATTTAAATCTAAAATCCGCAATCTGGAAGTTAGATGCACATTTGCCCCTGGGTTGCTCTTTGTTTCTGGGCCTCTCTAATAGTCAGAGATAAGAAATGGATACACATACATATATTTATACATATGCAATGTTTCATAGGTTCATATTGATATCTGCAATTCAAGAATATAGGGCTTTTTATTCAACTCCTTCAATACTACACTTATATCTCTTTCTTCCAAACCAAAAATTATAATTCTCAAAGACACATGGGATGATAGAATATTACATCATTACTCATGTACTTTTTCCCTTATCAGAAGTGTAAGTGTTTCAGAATAACAATACTAATACTACCACCACCAATATCATTAATGAGAACAGTTTTGAAGTGTTTATTTGCACATGCTTTCTGAATTTGTGTTCCCATGTTTATAGTTAACCTTTATCTACATTTTACAGCATACTGCTATTTCATAAATACACACTCCCTTCCAGCCCTCAGTTAGTCTTAGTTTTATAAGTACCTATACCTTTAATACTCATCACCAGTCCCTATGGCAATGTCTCTCTAGTTATTTTCATTGTCTGAAGTTCACTCTCTAGAATATTCTTCAGAAAAATTGGAAGAGAACAATACTGTTTAGGTCACTGTATGTTAATCACAGTCTGTGCTCTTTATACTTGAAAGCCAGTTTTTCTACCTATTAAAATCTTCAGGTCACATTTTCCTTTCTTTGAATTTCTTAGATATGTTACTCCATTTTCTCCTGGCATAAAACATTACTGTCAAAAGAAAAGTGTGATGATAATCTAATTTTATTTCCCTTATAAGTCACTTTCTGTTTTGTCAAGATGTTCAAACAATTTTATTCACCAAATTTTACTGGAATACGTCTTGGCAGTATTTGTTCTGGATTTATAGTCTTAGACACATCTTCCAATATGTAGTTTCAAATCTTTTTTTGAATTTCAGGAAAACTTTCTTGAATTGTAGTTTTTAGAATTTGCTCTGGTCTGTTCTCTTGGTATCACTTCTTCAGAGATTCCTATTAGACTTACATTGGATTTTCTTTCTTTCAAAACTTCTTTAGTTCTTTCTTTCCTTCATTTCCTTTTGACCATTAAAATTTTCCTCCTTTTTACCCTATATTTCTTTTAAGGAAGAATCTGTTGTGTTGATTCATTTTTGTTTATTCTAATTAAGCTTTATTTCTGAACTGATTTTTCTTTTGTCTCTGATTCTTTCCTAAGTTACATTCCCTCATTTCTAAGTATTTTTTATTTTGCTTTGATTGATCCATGTATTGAGCCATTTTCTTAATTTTTAGCTTATTTTTACATAACATATTACAGTTTTTATTCTTTTTAACTATATTTTTTCTGGAGGGTGTGGGAAAAGTGGTAAATTCTTGCAAGTGCCCACACAAGCTATCCCAAACTAAACAATCCAACTTAAACCTCAGAGAAATCTCCATCTGCAATGTCTCCCCAGTCATCATGCATTCATTCTTTTATTCATTCAACAAATGTCTAGTGAGTTAACTACTATAGTGTGCAATAGGTCAAATTATTAATAAAATAATTACTGATTAATAAAATGAATGATTAATGAAACAGACACAGTCTAGGCCATTATAGATCTATAACCTAATAGGGGAGTCAGAAAATCAAATAGGTAATCAAAATGAAGTCCTTGAAGAAAATCTACTTCTGTGATCCTCGACCTTCTTCTACCATTACATACATAAGGGATGGGACAGCAACAGGCCATAGGCTAACTAGGCAGTGATGATTTTTCAGCTCAGTAAACATGTTTCCTTAAGGCAACACATCAAACAGTTCTCTGTGATTCTGACAGAGCATTCCTCCCCACCAACACCTCTGCAGCAAAAGGTGACTCCTATGAAGAATCATTGGTCTATATATATGATAATGGGTTAATATGCAAAATATATAAGGAATTCATACAACTCAAAACAAAACAACAACAAAAGCAATAATACAATTAAGAAATGGACAAAGAACCTGAATAGACATTTTTCCAAAGAAGATACAGGAATGGCCACAGGTACATGAAAAGATGCTCAAGGTTACTCATCACCAAGGAAATGCAAATTAAAACCACAATGAGGTATCAGTCATGCTGACAGAATGGCCATCACCAAAAACACAAGAAATAACAAATGTCGGAGTGGATATGGAGAAAAGGGAACCCTTGTGCACTGCTGGTAGGATTGTAAATCCATATAGTCACTATGCAAAACAGTATGGAGGTTCCTCAAAAAATTAAAAATAGAATTACCATATAATCTAGTAATTCCATTTCTGGGAATATATATGAAGGAAACAAAAACAATAAGTCAAAAAAGATATCTGCACCCCTACGTTCATAACAGCATTATTTACAATACCCAAGACATGGAAACAACCTAAGGGTCCATCAATGAATGAATGGATAAAGAAAGATGGGATGTATATATACAATGAAATATTATTCAGTCATTAAAAAAAAAAGAAAAAAAAAGAAAACAAGGAAGGGGCACCTGGGTGGCTCAATCAGTTAAGCTTCAGATTCTTGATTTCGACTCAGGTCATGATCTCAGCATCCTGGGACTGCGACCCACATGGGGCTCCTTGCTCAGCACGGAGTCTGCTGGAGTTTTTCTCTTTCCCTCTTCCTCTGCCCCTCCCCCCAACACACACTTTCTCTCTCTCTCTCAAATAAATACATCTTAAAAACAAAACAAAACAAAACAAAAAAAACAAGGAAATCCTACCGTTTGCAACATAGATGGACCTTGAAGGCATTGTGATAAATGAAGTAAGTCAGAGAAGGATGAATACTATATGATCTCACCGATATGTAGAATCACCACAAAACAAAACAAAAAAACACTACCAAATTCATAGAAAAAGAGATCAGATTTGTGGTTACCAGAGGTGGGGGTTGGGAGGAGGGGAAATTGGAAGAAGGTGATCAAAAGGTACAAACTTCCAGTTATAAGATAAATAAGTACTAGGGATGTCATGTACAACATATGGACAATAGCTAACACTGCTGTATGATATATAGGAAAGATGTTAGGAGAGTAGATCCTAACAGTTTTCATCACAAGGAGAAAATGTTTTTTTCTTTTTATTGTATTTATATGAGATGAGGGATGTTAACTAAACCTATTATGGTAATCATTTCACAATATATGTAAATCAAGCCATCATGCTATACAGTTTAAACTTAAAAAAAAATCATTGGTCTAATTCAAGTGCTAACATGCCATTAAATGTAGAATTATATTAAGAGGCCCATTAAAGATGTAATAAAATTAGGTGCATTTGCATATCTCCTTTTTTAATTATATATCTCACTCTGTCCTATAGAACATTAATATGTGCATCTACACAAAAAGGTTAGAAGGAAAGAGAATTACTGTTGTTTCCCCAGCCATTCTCACCTCGAAATATATATTCATTCAGCTGAAGTGATAACCTATAACCATCAGTCACTTGTATTCCAGCAACATAATTATTAAAAAAAAAAAAAGAAAGAAAGAAAAGATAAGTAAACACAAGGTGGAGAAATAACCAATCTTTGGGCAGACCAGAATTTTTTTTTTCTTTTTTTTTGCTCATGAGAACTGTAGGAGTTTGCTGTCCCAGGTCATCTACCAGGGGAGTGCCTCCTTAGAGTTGTATCTCAGACTGTTGTCTCCACTTTAGAACCAAGAAGAAAAGGAGGAATTAATTCCTCATCTGCTCACTCTCCCAACTACACAGGCACAATGCATTCTGAGGTATTATTTGACATACAGACAAACCCCAAGTCTCACAAAAATGTGACCATATCTGAACTTAGATATCCTCCTTTAGCTAAAATTCCCAGCCAATTATCAATTTGAAATAAATGTGGGGTGAGCCTAAGGAGGGAAGACATTTGTAACCTGCTCCAGAAATCAGCTCTGGGAACAGTTCTACACTGTTGTTAGATTTTAAACGTAATGATAGATTATCTTTATTAAGGGAAAGCATGTTAATATTAACAGAAAGTATGCTTTTTGTTGACACACTTCATAGCTAAGATAGAAAAAAAAAGAATACATAGAGTGGCATTTAAGGGTGTCAGGTCATAGGAACTTCATTTTAAAAATATCATTTAAAAGTAACTAAAATAACACTATAATTGTTAATATCACTAAATATATCAAATATGATTTGGGAGTCTTGAGGAAAAAGAAAATGAGTGAGCATTTGAATACTGTTAGAAAAGAAAGAAAATTAATTTAGTCTGATCTCAGATAAGAAATGATTTAGGGTAAGAGAGTTCTGTAGGGAGAGAGCCAATGGCATTTCTGTGCTGGGGACATGAAGACACAAACCTAGACCTGAAAGGATAGCAAAAGACTTTTTTTTTTAACTGACTCAAAGTGATACATGAACCCCGATGTTTATAGCAGCATTATCTGCAATTGTCAGGTTACGGAAACAGCCCAAATGTCCACCAACTGGTGAATGGATAAAGAAGATATGGTATTTATATACAATGGACTATTACTCAGCCATAAAAAAGAATGAAATCTTGCCATTTGCAACAACATGGATGGAGCTAGAGTGTATTATGCTAAGTGAAATAAGTCAGAGAAAGACAAATACCATATGCTTTCACTCATATGTGGAATTTAAGAAACAAAACATATGAACATAGGGGCAGAAGAGAGAGGCAAACCAGAAAACAGACTCTGAACTATAGAGAACAAACTGAGGGTTACTGGAGGGGAGGTGGGAAGGGGGACAGGTTAAATGGGTGATGGGTGTTAAGGAGGGCACTTGTGGTGAGCACTGAGTGTTCTGTTTAAGTGATGAATCGCTAAATTCTACACCTGAAACCAATATTACACTGTATGTTAACTGGAATTTATATAAAACTCAAAAAAATTTTAAAAGTAGGTCAAGTGCTTCAGGGACAAGGGCCATCAGCTGATAGAGAAATTACCAGGGCTTTCTCACAGTCATTGATACCACTCAAAGTGTAGCTAAGAGCAGGTGCCATAGCCATGAACTTCTTTCATGAACTTTCTTTAAATACATACATAATGGGAGAAGGGCATACAAAAATCTTTAAAACAGAGAATTAAGAAACTTGCCACAGAACAACTTAAATTACTTTTTCTAAAGATTTTTTTTAAATTTATTTGAGAGAGAAAGAGAGCACAAGCAGGACGAGGGGCAGAGGGAGATAGAAGCAGATTCCTTTCTGAGCGGGGATCCTGACATGGGGCTCAATCTCAGGACTCTGAGATCATGACCCAAGCTGAAGTCAGGTGCTTAACCAACTGAGCCACCCAGGTACCCCCTTAAATTACTTTCAAGATCAACGGTATAATGTTAGTATCATTTCACACTCACCCCCATTTCCCTTGCCCTAAAACACAAACAAAAATACTCCCTGTTGGCAAGGTGAGTGACAATTGGAAAGGCTGGGCAGGGGTGGGGGACATGGCTATTAGCTGGAAGAGAAACAATTAGAGATAAGGATCATAGAATCTAGAAACCTGTTTAAGATAACATTCTACTATGATTAAGTCTTACTTCAATCAAATTGTTTAGCATTCCCTAATCCATAATTATGTATGCGATATCAGATCTTCCTTCTTTAATGGGGGAGAAGAGGAAAGGAAAGAAGGGGTGGAGAAGTAAAAGGATAAACATATCGGAAAACACCAGCATTAAGATCCTGAAAGAGGAAAAAAGAGCTTCCCACCAAAGAGGAAACACTTTGAACACTAAAATTTCTCTTTTATTCAGTCCTGATTACCATCCTCTCTCTGGGCAGCAGAGAAGGAAGACATATGAAAGCAGCCAGCTTTATGTAATTCACAGAGGCTATTTTTTGGTCTAGTTGGTTTTTCAGTATGGCTATTGCTATTTCTTAAAGAGGCTCTCCAATCCATGGGTTTCTTTAATCATTATATAATTATAAATCATGTCTAAATTTGCCCTCATATACCTAACCCCAAATCTTTCCAAATGATCAATTACTTTTAGACCAAAGTTGAGTGGTACAACTTTATAGTCTGGTTATGGAACAGAAAGACTCCCGTTAAAAGGAAACAACCAAGGAAGCACAAAGTCACCAAGATTCCCTCTGAAGAGACCAAGCAGAAGAGCTTAAATGGAGTTTGTGGGGGACAGGTCAGAATGGAAATCAGGCTTCACATCCTAGAGCTCTCTTCCCAAGATTTAAACAACTGGTGTTTAAGGATTTCTGAAGAAGGAGGCAAGGAAGGTGGAAGCAAAACCAAAGAGCGTAGCACACTG
This sequence comes from Zalophus californianus, assembly GCF_009762305.2. Taxonomy (NCBI): domain Eukaryota; kingdom Metazoa; phylum Chordata; class Mammalia; order Carnivora; family Otariidae; genus Zalophus; species Zalophus californianus. The sequence continues at coordinate 41,287,502 of NC_045606.1, read as the reverse complement.
CAGGAAAACCATGCAAGAAAACAACCAAGGATGGCCTCCCACCAGTAGGGGTGGTGGCCGGCACCACGACCTCGCTAGGGATATCCCGTCTCTCACACCTACTTCTCTCCTTATACTCAGGCCTCGGTTGCATTTATTCTGCTCACCTCAGGAAAAAGTTCATGGAAGAACTACTGTGGCCGCAACTTCTTAAGGCATTCATCTTGAACTCCAGCTGAGAGGGAGGAAAAAGCCAGTGGCAGGTGGATAAAGTTCTAAAGTTGGAGAGAGATGCATGAAAGTGAGGTTGGAAAAAAGAAAAATGGAAAAGTGTGGACTTGGATGAAGTAAACTAGAAGAAAAATGATGAATGATTAGAGCTGGGTTGAGCAAAACTCTGTGAGCTACTGGGCAACTGCTGAAATCATGTGTCCTAATACGTGTAGTGATATGAGGGAGATGGTCACGATGTAATGATCAACTCTAACAGCAAGGCTGGAAACAGTCTGCAGAGTATCTAATGATTTTTATAAACATGTCTAAACATACAGAGGTTAGGGTACTTGTGTATGCATTATATTAGACGTGTGTGAGAAAGAGATGGGTGTAGAGACAAAGGCCAAGAAGACAGGATGCAGAAAAAAATGCTACCATGAGTTATTTTGTGTAATGGGATTAGGAGAGCTTTTCTTCTTTCTTAGTCTTCTCATATTTTCTGATTTTGTGCAATACATGTAATAATAATAATAATTAATAAAAATGAGAAAGCTATGCTACTACTTCTTTTTCTGTACCCTTTCTCCCAATACCCATCTGATGGAAACTTGTGATGAAAATTGTACCAATTGAAGAAGAAGAAAAAAATAACGCAAAGCATTCATAACAGTCGTCACAACCCCTAAAACCGTCTTCACTCACCTGATTCTTAATTCCAACCAAGTCCTCCCATGCTCCCAATTATCATAAGGCAAGTAAACACCATGAAAAAGAACATCAAACTCGCCTTCTGACAAGGCAACAGTTAAAATTCATGAGGGTACATTTTGCTGTTAATTGGCCATTAGAAAACCGGCTTCTTGATTCAAAATAGTCACAGCAGGCCTTCGCAGATTGGCTAATGAGCTGTCCACTCACTGGCAAGTCCAGCTATTCATCAAGCCCCTGGATAATTTGAAGGGAGCTCAGGATACCTGCAGCAGTTCAAGTGGAAAATGAAATCTGAGTAGCCTATAAACGGGAAATGACATCCTGCCCAAGCTGAAAATGTCTGTTCTTTTGGGGTAGATTCATCTAGACTAGTCAAATTGGACTAAAAAGTTAACTAAATAGAAGGTCTATCATTGCTGGGGTTTGGCAACTTGCCTTCTCTCCTAGAAAAGCGTGACGCTTTAATATCTACCTCAAGTCACTGTCTACTGCCTCAGAATGACTTTAGAATCTAGTAAATGAGAATATAACTGTATTTAGACAGAAAACACAGCATAAGAAGGAACACTGAAAAAATAGGACTAAAGTTTGGTGGAGGGACACAAGATGTTGGATCTGACAGTACAGTACAATAATAAGTGATATGGGGGAAAGTTAATAAGAGAGCAATTATTTAAGTGGGTTTTAATCTGAATCTTCCCACCACCCCCATGACAGTTTTAGACTACAGGAGGTAAAAAAGGATATTCAAGCTTAGCAATGTCAGCCAACTGTCATCCTGTCAAGAGTACAGACAAATACTCACCATGCAAAAATCAATGGTAGTGGAAAAAAGGCTTTCTTGTACATTTAATGATGGATAACACAGCCTGGGTGTAATGCATTGGAGCAACTAACTTAGATGATGTAGCCTGCTTCAGTCAATGACTTTCAAGCCTTGGTTGGGAATAGCTGCATGGCTAAAGCATTTACAGTTCTAAGCACATGACAATGACCATCTTCCCACATGGAAGAATTAATCCAAAAGTTTGTTCCCTGAAAACTCCAGGTACAGTAATAGTATGAAAGAGTGGAAAGGAGCATCAGTTATGCCATGTCTAAACACCATAACTGGAAGGGTGGCTCTTGGCTCCTGATCATTCTCTGCTTCTGGAATTGGAGGGCAGCACATAGTACTAATAATAATCTACCCTTTTATATAAGGTCCACAAGGTGATGTCTCAGTGAGAAGGTAGATAGGTAGATTGGCTCTGTTATTGAACTCCATGGAAACTGGAGCATCAGAGCAGTAACAGCTTTTCCAAACTCCTAGCAGCCTGTTGGAAAGCTGGGACTCAGTATTAATATAAGCAAGTTTCCATCTTTTAGTCCAGATCCTTGCATGCAAGCTTTCTGCCTCCATTAAGCAAATGGGAGTCTACTGTGGCTAATGAGCATGTTTCATCCATAACCTAGTTTCACTCATTATTAGGCTGAGAGGGATGATTTGCAATCAGCGGCTACTCTGCCTTGGCCTGGTGATTTCATCTACCTCCTCCCCTACCATGAGGGCACTCTTGAAATGTGGTGTCCCAGCCAGTCTTTCCTACCAGGCAGTGGGGCCCACCCAGGAGGATGTCATCTATAGCATTTCCAGAAGCTTGAGCGTGTGAAAGAACTGGAGGCAATGAGGCAGGCAGCCCAGTGACAGAAACATGAACCCAGATAAGGACAGCCACAGCCTTCACACAGGCTCTGATACTGATTCAAGGTGACTTTGGACAAAGCGCCCAACCCCTCTGTGACTCATTTGTAAAATAGTATTGATCTTATCTCCCTCACTGGGCAGTCTGGGAATCAGATGAAATCATGAATATGAAAGTACTTTGAAAAATGTTCACTCACAAAATAACGCAATTTTAGAAGGACCTTAGAGATCATTTAATGCAGTCCCTTATTATACACAGATGAGGAAACAGTCCCCAAGTGCTTAAATGACTTGAACAATGTCAAACAGAAGCAGAGTTTTTGTACAAGTCAAAGCACAATTATTACAAATTAGTGCAATTCCATTGTGACTACAGATATATTAATAACGTATTTTTCTTTCTTCTCAGTACAAAAAGGACACACCACCCACAGAAATAAAAAGAAATTATCAGGGCAGCCACCGAGTTTGGAATACATAATAAATGGCTTTTGTTATGACATTGTAAGCATGATAAAATACTATCATTTACATTTTCAGTTTTTATGGCCACACTGTAGGTCAGCAGAAAATAAACCAATGAATAAAAATTACCCATAATCCCTCTCTCGGAGGGGGGGGGATGTCAGTGCTAATATTATGGTAAGCACCATTTATCATGAGATTATACTCTACAAACCATTTTGTGATCTGGTATTTTAAATGAGAAGAAATTAAAAGTTCTAGTCTAGGGTGCGTGGGTGGCTCAGTCAGTTAAGTGTCCAAGTCTTGATTTTAGCCCAGGTCATGATCTCAGGGTCGGGGGACTAAGCCTCACGTCAGGCTCCTCACTGAGCATGGAGCCTGCTTAGAATTCTTTTTCTCCCTCTCCCTCTGCCCCTCCCCCTCAAAAAAATAAATTAAAATTTTTAAAAAGATAAAAATGCTAGTCTCTATCTTCTAACACCTGTGAAATGTGTTAATAATAAAAAATATGAAAGAGTAATAGGGTACTTGTTTTCATGAGAAGAGGAAACCTCCGTAAAGGTCTTGATCTATTCTCCAGGGAACAAAAAAATATAGATAGCTCGAGAATTAAAAAAGTTAAAAAGTGGTTTCTCCAGCTAGTTGAAGGCCACAGACAAACCATCCTACTAATGTTCCATGCTAAGTCAAGATCTGTTCTGTAGTAAGCAACAAAATGAGTTCCTAAGAGAAGTCACTCCTATTATATTTACAATCTATTTTCAAAGCAATCCCTGACTCAACAGCTCCTACCCTGAATAGCAAAACTGAGATATTGTGACTTTTAACAGTCATCCTTCTTAACCCTCTCTTCTTCCATCCCTCTTCTAAATAAAAGGCCAGCTTTATGAAAATATATCTTTTATGTTAATGATATGCCTGACCCAGAAGTTTTATTCCTCACAATCCTTTCTCACAGAGTGAGAGCTCATTCTACTTATAAATTCCCTTAAATGCAATCTTAACTGTAGCATGCTGCCTCACTGACCTGATACCCATCTTAAAAAGTGAAGTTCAAAGATGACCATGTCCCATTGCTTTGTTCTCTTTAATTCTGAGATGCTAAGCTTTACAGTTCCACATAAGTTTTTCAAATCCGATAAAACCAGGCCTGCTGAAGTAGCTCTAGTTTTCAGATACAAACACCCTGAAACCCAAATACCATCTGTCCACTGACTAACTGTCCAAAAGGAAACCCAAGAAGTTCCAGGTAGTTACTTCCTTTCCTGACCTTGCCCTTGCATCGTGTCTGGCACCTGATAAGTACTCAATAAAAATGTAATGACAAATAAAGATTATCTTTATCTTCATATGACTATTATCATGGAGAGTCTATGGGTCACTATAAGAGAAGTCATTTTGAAAGTCTAGATAAATTCATTGTGCAAGTCTAGAGAAACCAAGTCTTAAAATTCCAGACATTGCAGGATCTCAAAAATTCATATGAGTGCTTTAAAAAATATGTTTTTAATGTGTTCACCTTTTTCTTTGCATTATATGAAATTGTAAGGAAGCTGAAATAATTTTTCTACATTTTAACATTTCTTTTTGCTCTATCTTAAAGATACTTGTGATTTAAATATTTACTTTTAGGTAAACTTTGAATTTATGAATTAAAAAATAAGCACTTCAACATAAGTATTTATTTAAAAACAAGATTATTATATCAATATCATGGAAGAGAAATAATCTTAAAGCCACAGATAAAATGTAATAATCTTTAAAACTTGATTAACCGCCTTACGTGTTTTTCCAGAAATAGGAAGAAATCTTTCTAGATGAAATCTTTCCAGAATTTTATCTCAGGTAGTTTTTTACAGTAACACAATTAGAATTATAGCTCAAATCTAAAAACTGAAATTATCAAGATGCTGTAACTACTAGGGGAAAAGTCACAAATAAATAAAGAAGTATCTTCAACAGATCAACAGTAAGCAACACAGAAACTTAACCCAAAGCTCTGAACTTTCTAAGGCCAGCGCGATCTCAGAGGCTTCCAGGGTGCACAACAGAGGTTCCAAGGGCACAACGTTAAGTGTGGGGAAGCATTCTAGGCCATAGTTCCCTGATCCATAGTGAGGAATGGTGAAAAACAGAGTAGGAGGATATGGGACCTATCTTTGGTTATACAACACAAGTTCAAAACCAAAATAAGAGCAGATTTCCTATTCAAAGACTAAATCTCATAGATAGAATGAGATACATGAAAATAAATGCAGATTATAACAAGTATGGCTTTTATCTAATGCTCAGTATTTTCAGAAAAGAGGCTTTCAAAAATAAACTGCAAATAGGCTTTAAATTTTTGAACTGGTTTTAAATCCTCTTCAACTTCTCTAAACTCATCTTCATACCAATTTTAGAAGAAACTGTAGATTATTAACCATTTAATAAGATATTTGTCCAACTTTTATTTTTAATGCTCTAGCCAACTTCTAGATTTTATTTCATACAGTATCCTATATATTACATTCTAGAAGGATTTATGTTTATCATTTTTCCCATAATCTGATACGTCTGTTTTAGAAATTTTGGGGAAAGCTTATTAAAACATGGTCCAAAACACTTTCCTTACTTATTTTTTCTGCTTCATTTAAATAGAGTTTGCACAGATCACAATTTCTTTTCTATTTTTTACTTTGTACAATTTATTTCCCAACTAAATGCTCAATAAACTTTATTAATTAACTACATACAAATTACAGGCATCTCTATAGAGTGCAATCAATAACTCTGATAGCATGAGATGCCCAAAAAACTGGGAATTGGCCTCAAAATAAATAGCAGTGCTTGGTAATAAATTTCTAGAAAAATATAGGCAGAATATCCAGTAACTCCTTTCTTCCAAGAAAATGTCTATTCACAATTATTCACTTTAAATCAAAAAGTTCTAAACTGAGAATGGTTGTTATCTTGTTACCGATCACCCTATTAACCAACTGGTCCTCATTACAACCTGATACCAGTGAAGTTCCAAGATGCTCTAGTAAGATCTAAAGATGCTAGACTATTTAAAATACAACATTCTCATATCTAGGCTAAAATTCCTTGGCAAAGGTTTATGCCAGCCCCCTACTCTATCCTCATTTAGCTTCTATATCTGCTGTCTCAGGCTCATGCTTTTAGAAAATGAACAACAAAAATAGTGTAAAACATACAAAATTCTGCAAGAAGATTAGAGAAATTCAGGAAATTAGTGTCCTGAGGGGAGCCATAATAAAAGTCTAAGTTGAAAATATCTCAGAACAGATAGGAAGCATCTGTAAATCATATACCAGCTATATGCAAATGTGCATGATATAGCCTTAGGGAGATTCTAGAAGAGGCCTCATCACCTGATGCTTCTATGATTCCTCATTTAGCAATATTTAGCTATTAATACCCTTTCATAGTCCTATAAAATACATTGACCTTTTAAACCAGATTTGAGTTAAATTTGGTCATACTAGAAAAGGCCCAAAGCAGTCACAGACTTCCAGATAGAAACAGGTACTCTATAAGCGGAGGATTTTGCAGGACTCAAACCCAAATAATAAAAAGAATTCACTCAACAATAAATATCAGGCAGTGTGCTAAATGTTTTATATTTCTCTCATTTATACTATTCACCCTCAAAATAGCCCTAGGCATGTTACAGTCTCCAATTTATAGATGTAGAAACTACTATAATCTAAAAAGATTAAGGAAAGGGTCCCAGGTTACAGCATTAGCAAGTGGCAAAGCCCATTACTTGCATCAGCCCTAATGAATCCAGGTGCTGGGCTCATCACTACTTTATACCACCAGCCATGTACATCACCAGGAGAAACAAATGGAAAGAAAAATGAATTTTCAGAACTAGGGAACAAAAGACTAGAACTCAGTATCTCCTAAATTTTTTCTGGGTCTAAAATTCTTTTTCTTTTCTTTTTTTTTAATGGGTAATACGAGTAATATCAGAGGAAATCAGATAAAAGGATTTTTCACACCTCATCTTCCTTAATAAAATATTAAAAACTAAGAATATGTAAATTTATAATGTCCCTTCAAATCTTTATCTAGATATGAGACTAAAGGAAAATGGAACATGAATAGATCAGAACTCCAACAAACGTTGCAGACACCTTCATTCTCCCAGTCAAAGATGTCTACATTTTATTTTTCTGTTCATAAAAATTCATAATTAAAATTGCAAAGAGCAGCCTAATCTGTTCCCTCGTTTTAGTGCCTCCATACATCACTGGTTCTGCTGACCTAATAAAAAGAGCTCATCTTTCCCATATCAATTGATGTACCAAATCACTGATTAGCTAGTGTCCATTTTGTGTACAGGCTAGGATTGTATTTAATATATCAACCCCATTAGCTGCTTAATGCCATTTTTAAGATTTAACAAAGCAAATTCAAAAGCCCATTCAATAAGCTTCCTAACAATACGATGGTCCTGGTACTGAGTTCCTATAACTTATTAATTCTTTTGTATTTTGTCACCACTTTTCAAGATGTTAACGAAAGTCAGGGAGGGTCAAGAAAGGCCAACAGTACCAAATCCCCTTTTCACTACTTCCCATTTTTCACAGATCATTTCATGAGAAATGACCTGAGTGAATTAAAGCAAACCAAGGAATAGCCTCAAGATCCCCTCTAAATATTTAAGAACAGCCCATTGAAATTGCCCTGTCCACTGGATTAGAGATGGGAGTGAATGGGGATGGAAGACGGGCTTCTTGCCTTCCTCTTCAAGGCTTGGGGCAGAGCAGTCTCTAGTTTTGTTAATAACATGCCAACACCATCACTTCTGCTCAGGGGGCTGCTGAAGTCCCCATGAGAGTCACATTGTGTGACATGAAGCCAGTTATTGCTAAGTGAGGTCTAGGGAATAATTAGAAAGCAGGCATTTTGACTTTTAAATATTCTACTGTCTTTAAGTGGTTTAAATAATTCCTAAGCATAAGTGCCACTGGGGAGAGCCGGGTGTCAGCAGCAGAATGGATGTTGTTGCTAACAGCCAACAGCTGGAAAGGGACTGTGACAATGCCCCCTGCCTCGCAAAACTTTCCTGGTATCCTGTGCCACACTGGCTCTGGCATCTAATAGCACAATGCGGGAAATGAGAGCTCATCTATCTACTTGTCAGGGGCACTGCAGGCATCCTACATACAAGCCTTCCCAGCTCGACCCAGGCTGAGCTAGACCATGACCTAAAAGGAAGCCTTTCAGGGGTGAGACACCTTTCATGGTACTTAACACTCCAGGAGGCACAATCCCCAATGTCACCTGAGCAGAGAGGAGCAAGTAGAAAATTCTATTATCCTAAATTCTTTATGGAGATCACACTGAAAGGGGACTATATCAGGATTTTCTAAAGGTAAACCAAGTGTTTCTGTAAGGATATCATTTTAATCTTCTGGATATTTTAATTGGATTCCACTCACACTTTCCCACTGAACCAAGACCTCCTCATGCAATTGAAAAAGTTTTTTTAGGCTTTGGAAAGACCTCCTGTCTTCTCTCTTTTCCTTTTGTCCTTTCTACTATAAGTGCCACCGTTCCTACTTAAAGTTTCTTCCCCTGCCCCAGACTCCCCAGCTCTAGTATCTACATCCACTCCTCTGAACTGGTCTCTGTGTCTCCTTCTCTCCCATCTGGCCTATATCACACTGCCAGATCAATTTTCCAAAGTACACTTTGATTATATCCCTCCCTTACTCAAAAAACATCAAAAATCCAAAGTCTAAACTACTTAGGCTAACTTTAAGGTCCTCCAGAGCATGTGCATATGAATCCTCGGCCACAAATGGTGCCAGCCCAGTGAGCAGTACACCCACTATATGAATTCTCAGTAGACTTCCAGGTGAGCTATCAAGGACAGTCTTCAAGGATAAGAAAAGCAAACTGCATGCGTTACATATCTACTATGCGCCTCTCACTCTACTAAACTCTTTGACAATCATCATTTCATTTTTTTATCCTGGATCTTAATAAATGAGGAAACTGAATCTCAATAACTTTCCCAAGTCACCTTAACGGAACAAGGATTCAATTCCAGATCAGCTTGACTCTTTTAAACAACTCATGTTATTTCAAAAGGCCCCATAGTTACAAAGTGCTGTTTTCATATAAAGAGATTAGTTCTGGGTGATGGACATTGGGGAAGATATGTGCTACAGTGAGCGCTGTGAATTGTGTAAGACTGTTGAATCACAGATCTGTACTTCTGAAACAAGTAACGCAACATATTTTAAGAAAAAAGAAAAAGAAGAAGATAGCAGGAGAGGAAGAATGAAGGGGAGTAAGTCAGAGGGGGAGACGAACCAGGAGAGATGATGGACTCTGAAAAACAAACTGAGGTTTCTGGAGGGGAGGAGGGTGGGGGGATGGGTTAGCCTGGTGATGGGTATTGAGGAGGGCACATTCTGCATGGAGCACTGGGTGTTATGAGCAAACAATGAATCATGGAACAGTACACCAAAACAAATTATGTAATATATGGTGATTAACATAACAATAAAAAATTTAAAAAAATTATAGTATGATAAAATGCTAGGGAGGGAAAATACTAAGACTTTATTTTTTTTTATTTTATCACTCTGTTTCCAAGTCTATAATAGTTTTCCAATAAATTGAACTGATATACTCACAAAAAAAAAAAAAAAAGAGATTAGTTCTGGCCCCAAACATGAAAGAATGCCACTTAATAGACTAGAACTGGAATTTTCCCTAAGAAATGGGTGAGGCTTCAACAAGCAAGTGATAGATGTGGAAATAGCTTGAGAATGTTCAGGGAAGAGGGAACAGAGGGATTTGAATGGTTAAATATCAGGAAGACTCTGGGGTCATGGAAAGGATTAGGAGAGTGGGCTAAAAGTCTGGAAGACTGAAATTGTGAAGTGCTCTGAAGGCCTGACTGAGGAGTCTGGACTTTAGCCTGTGGGCATCAGGCAGCTCTCAAATAATATGAAGAAGATACATAATAACTCATTTGGTTTTTAGAAAAATTACCAAAACAGTGAGGAGGATGGATTGAAGAGGCAAGAGTTCACAGTTAAGGGCTGTAGGAAAGGCTCTATCAATGGATATAAAGAAGACATCTAGAGAGGGCTAAGAAAGAAGAAGATTAAGTGGATTGTTTATTGAGGCGGAATTGATGAGATCTGGCAGCTAATTAGATATGGGAGTGGAGGAAGAGGGAGGAGTGAAAAGCTCTGATAATTGTCAAACCTGATTACACAGGAGCAGGAAGCAGCCACCAAGGTAGAGACCAAAAAGGAGGAGAAGGAGGAAGCGGAGAAAAGGTTGTGGGAAGATAGTGTTTAAAGCGAAAGTGAGAGACAGAAATGTAAATCTGGAATTCTAAAGAAAGATCCCAATGACAGAGAAAAAAAGGTGCTAATATGGAGTAGCAGAAATAATAAAACAACAACAGTCAACATTTATTAATTGCCTATTTTCTGGCAGATGCTATGAAAAACCCCTTGCATTCTCAGTCCTCAGAACCCTCAGTTTTCAAATGAGGGAAGTGAAATTTCAAAAGCTTAAGTGACTAACCTGACCTGAACAGTTCACAGAAAAAGAAATACAAATGGCTTAAGCACATGAAAGGTACTCAAACTCAGTCAAAATTAAATAAGTGCAAATAATAAAAATATACTTCTTCTACAAAAGCACTAGTGATCAAAAACTCAGTGCAGATGTGAGAAATGTAGAAATAGCTCACCTGTACATTGTTGGTGGAGATATAATTTGGGACGAAACTTTAGGTAGGCAATTTGGAAATATCTAGCATAATTTTAATTTGTGTGTCTTTTGGCCTAACAATTCCACTTCTAGGAATTTGTTATATTGGTATATTTGCACATGAAAGCATGTGTGTGTGTGTGTGTGTGTGTGTTATTCTTTTTTTTTTTTTAAGATTTTATTTTATTTATTTGACAGAGAGGGAGAGAGAAGGAGACTCCTACTGAGCAGGGAGCCTGATGCGAGACTTGATCCCAGGACCCTGGGATCATGACCTGAGCCAAAGGCAGACGCTTAATTGACTGAGCCACCCAGGCGCCCCAGTGTGTTATCCTTAAAGTTAGCACACAATAAAGTCATTTGGATTTGATGGAAATTCTGTGACCTAGATAATACTATCTACTTCAAATTAATGCTACTCTTCAGAGTCATGAGGCCTTCCTTCGTCTTCTAGGCTCCTTAAGTTTTTTTCACCTACCTTTTCTATTTTTCTTTTCCTCTTCCATAGAAGCTGGTAGTAGCTAAAGGTAGTTTTTTGCTCAACTGGTATTTTAAACAAAGTGAGAGGGAGAGACTGAGAGAGAGGGGGAGAGAACTGGAGAGTGAGAAAGGGATTTGTGCCAACTAGCATCTCTTCCTGATCAGGTAATGTGGGAGAGAGGATAGAGAACTGAAAGTTGAACATTTAGACAGCAAATGCTGGGGAACAAGGTTTGCTCTCCAAATGCCCCCCTCCTCTGCAAACCAACACTGGCATCCTCCCAAACAGCCCTCACTCAGATCCTTGTGTTTTCCCAGCGCTCTCAATACACAATAGTCACCATGTTTTTAGTTAGTCCGGTACTCTGTCAACAGTGTAACCCAGTCATTTTTCATACCTAATATAGCAAAGTTTTGGACACAAAGAGCCAAAAGGAAAGGAAACAGATGAAGAAATGTAATGAAGCCCTATTGCATGCCAGATACTTTATTCTTCACAAAATCCTGGGAGATGGTTACTATGATCTCCCGGTTTACAGATATGGCAACAGAGGCTTGGCTATTGTTAAGTAATTTTGCCAAAGACAGACAGCCAGTAATTAGGAGTGCTGAAATTCAAACTCAAGCATGTCTGGCCCAAGGCTCATGCTGTTCTACTCTTTGCTTTACATTATGCCAGGGGACAAAGCACCTGAGTGCAAGAAGTAAAAACCATTCAAAACCTTGTGGACTTATTTCCCCCAACCTACTATTCATTTGGGAAGCACAGCACCTGGCATGTTCAATGCAATGCAAGGTTTGAAAGTCAGCCTTCCCACTGATAACTTTCCCGTTGATCCCATTCTACTACTAAAGAAACAGACCTGCTTCAAGTCTACTTCTGAAGCAAAGTATCATGCAAAGAGGGATCAATTTTACTATCAAGGTTCAAACACCCAAATTCGTATGTACACTGCCACTTAGTTTTTTAACAATTGATTCTTAATTGAATCTTGTTCTATAAAACAACAATGGGATGGACAAGAAAAGATATAAAGAGAACCCCTCTTTACTTTCATCTTCCTTTGGGACGTTTGGGGCCATTAGGAAGAATAAATGAAAAAGAACAGATATACAAAATTGATAAATGATAAATGTCAGGTAAAATTAATAAAAGCTCCACTTCAAAAACTTATCCTGGTTAAAAAATGGTATATTCTTTCACTCTTATATTTATAAATAAAATATTTATTAAGTTCCTTTCATATCAAGGAAGCTTTTTATTTACTTATGTGAACAAAACTAACAAGAGAACCAAATATGAAAATAAGAAACGTCACAAACTAAACCATAATCCTAAGGAAAGCCACTTATTTTATTAAACTTTGTGGCTCATTATGGCATAGCTTGGTCTGGCTAACTCATGGCTGCTTTCATTTTCAAGGGGTCTCCTGCCCTATATCATTCATTGATGAATTCATTCATGCAACAAATATTTATTGCCTATCTAGCTCTATGTTGCTTTCTGTCATTCTCTTCACAGACACACAGACTTCAGAATGGGATTTATATCCACTACCCATCCTTACGTTTCTTCCCCCCTTAAATTTCCCTTACCTTTTCCACTCCATTTCGATGCTTTTGTCTCCCCAACCTCATAGCCTCCTCCAGCCTTGATGACCCACCATGGACAAGTCTAACACACTGGAATCAAAGCTGAAGTCATAAGCAGGGGAAAATAGTGCATGCAATTGCATCAATATATCTAGAGGGAAGAAGATGGCAGGGTACCCAAATTAAACTGAAAATTCAGTTTAACATTTCAAAACTCTGGCATTCAAAGTTGTTTTCTCTGTTGATGAAACTGTAATTATACTACTGGGCAATTTAATTAATTTTGTGTTTTAGTACAAAAGTCCACGATTCTGCCTAAATAGAGTTAAATTAATGGAATATAAATCAGCTTGTCACATCTCCAAGAATTTTCATGAAGGGTATTTGGCTTTAATTTGTAAAAGCCAGTAAAGTCTCTACATGATGAAATTAATCATGCTTCTTTCATATCATTTCATCTAGAATGCAGGTAAAAAATGAATAATTTTATGTCCTCATTAACTATTTTGCCTGGAAAATACTAAAATTCTTAGATAAGCATTAAATCATTAGACCACAGAGACGACCCAAGATGTTCATTAAGTTAACTTTTTCCTGCTTGGAAAAAAAAAATCAAAGAAAAATCATTACTAGATCAACATCAAAAAGTTACTATATGAGATGGGGCTGTTTTATGTAATTATAAGTTTATGGATAAGAATGACTCCAAGACAATAATCAATTTATAAATTTAGTTGAAGAAAAGCAGGGCGTCCCTTGCCCCAAAATTCCATTTCCATGGCAGAAAGCACCTTTTCAAATAGTTGCATAAAGTGGTCCTTTCCATCAAGATTATTTCAACCTGCTAAATTTGAAATGCTTCACTCATAATTCCTACTCCACCAAATTCCTACCGCATTAAATTGTTAACATATATACTTCTGTCTCTCTCTCATCTAAGGTTACTCTTTGCAACAACCCTATTACTAATAGTTGAACAAATACCACAATCATCACTTCACAGATGAGAAAATGGAGACTTGGAGAAGCTGAATGATTTTAACAGCAGTTTACTGTAGGAGAAATACTAAAGGATTTGAATTCAGGAGACCAGGATCCGATTCCTTGTTCCTCCTATAACTAGCTGTATATTCCTGAATTAGTCACATCATCATTCTGCTCATTTTCCAGTAAGATGAGGAGCTAGTGTAAATGAACTCTGGGTGTATTTCAGTTCTAAGTCTTGCCCGAGACTGAGAGAATCAGAATTAGGGTACGTGTCTTTGATTACTCATCTGGTTCTCTCTCCACTTCTCAAGCCAACAAACCTAAAAGTAAAAGATCCCCCATGACTCCTTGGAACATTTTGTTCCTCATGTCACATCAGCATAGTCCTACAAACTATGAAAGAAAAAGAGCAGACTAGAGGCAGTCTCATTAGACATCAACTAATTAGGACCACTGTATTATTTTTGTGAGCCAGCACTTATTTTCATAATTTTTTAAAATGTACCAATTTAACTAAAACAGGTCTCAAAGAACTAATGAAGACATTTAGTATGACATCATTAAGAACTGTTCCAGGAACCTAGCTCAGGCATTTGACGGGCTGTCTGATCTTAAGCAAGTGAGCAAACTGGAATTGTTCTGAATCATTTCTAAATGTTTCATAGCTCTAGAATTTTTTTAAAATTATTTTGATGAATGGCAACAAAGATGATAGAAATGCCTACCTTAGTCTTCAAAGAAACACACACGTGCAGAAAGGGGAGAAAAACAGCCTGCACCTAGTCTTTGCCAGAGGGCTGAGAAGCGAAGTATAGATATGTAGATCCTAAGAGCTCAGTCCAAACAGAATGCTGAGGAAATCTAAGTATGAAGAATAGAGGAGAGTGCCAGTAGCTATGAGAACTAATGGACTAATGAAATTGGCATACCTGCCTTTTGAGGCTCCTTTTAACTTTTTTTTTAAGGCCATAAAAATTAGGGCAATGAAAGCATCCTACCAGTGAAAAATATGGCATGTGACTAAACCCTCAGTTTCTCAACTATGTTAAGAATGTGGGCCTCCAGGCCAGAGATGTTACAAATACCATGATTCTTAGCTGTACAGCTTGACAAATGTTCTTTCTCCACTAGCGTACCAATTCTGATCCAGCATATGCCAGTCAGACTGCATCTGTAGGTTGTTTCTTTTCCCCATTTAGGAAGAGGCTCTGCAACTGCCTGAAAAAATGAGACTACTTAGACCAGAGAAGTGAAGATCTGTTTCATTGGCATTGTAAAAGGCTGCACAACAAAGAACATTTCTTTAATGCCACAAGAAATTAAGTGGAAAGTCAAGATGTAATGCCTCTTCCATAACTAAAGAACTTGAAAATATCTCTTAAAAGCCATTCTAAAATGTAAAGAACCCATAGCTCCCACAAAGTGGGTTTATTTTGGAGAATTTATTTATTGAGAGAGTGAGCGCGTGCACACGTGTGTGTGTGTGTGTGTGTGTGTTCATGAGGGAGGGGTTCAGAGGGGGAAGGAGAGGGACAAGCAGACTCCATGCTGAGCAGAAGCCCAACACAGGGCTGGATCCCATAAACACCCCCCCACACACACACCCAGATC
This sequence comes from Zalophus californianus, assembly GCF_009762305.2. Classification (NCBI taxonomy): domain Eukaryota; kingdom Metazoa; phylum Chordata; class Mammalia; order Carnivora; family Otariidae; genus Zalophus; species Zalophus californianus. The sequence goes on along the minus strand of NC_045606.1, from coordinate 41,272,018 downwards.
ACAACCTGGAGATCACAATCCCAGCTGAAACTAAGAGTTGGTTGCTCAGCTGACTGAGCCCCCCAAATGCCCCTCCCACAAAGTCCCACAAAGTGTTTTTAAATGCCCACCTGTTGAGCATAAATATTCAGTTGATCTTTACAGAAATGAGATTCTCTGTTCTAGATGTGAGGTAGTATTTGGAAGTCTACCTAGGATAATATGCTACCATTTTGACAATTTAATATAATTTGAAACTTGGAGAGTCTATTTAGACAGTGGTGGATGGAGAGTTAGAAATCACTGGCAAAGAAACAATCTGAAAATACAAAATCAAAATGTTGTCTTCACCAAGTTGGACCTTAATAAGTGAATAGATATAAAAGGGCAATCATGGCTTAAATTAAAATAAAGGCAAAAATTGTTCACTTTTGCAGTTAATTTAACGTGGCTTTATGAGTTTGGATGTAAAAAGTATAGGAAATAGAAAAATCAATTACTTTTGTTTTTGTTCATTTTTCTGCTCAAAATCAAATAGACCAGAAAAAACGTTATGTTTTTAAGCCTGTCGAATTCCTCTTCCACCATGATTCACCGATCCCTGGTATGACATGTCTGGCCTAGAAGAGAAGCAGATGTCATTCCAATAAGACCTCTGTTTCCTTGAACCCGCATCTCCATTCATCATTTTTGTCACATGCTGAGCACACACAGACACTTGGACCAGACTCAAGGTCCCACAGCCTCTGTGAATTCTAAAGAGATGGACAGATTATTCCATGAAATTGTTCAAACTATAGCAACCTTGGAATCAAGAAATAATGATAAGCAATCACAACAATTATTTATTATTTATTATGCCCAAACCAGGAATCAATGAATTGCAATCAGCTCCCACCAGGATAAACCAGAATTCTTTATCTCCCTTACAAATATTGTGCTTTTAGGTAAGATCCCCCTAAGTCAATACACTAAGCTTTTACCCTTATCTAGACAGGGAATGGCATAGTATGAAATCCTGTAGCTCTTAATTTCTCTTGCTGGCAAGATGGAAGTCAGTAGACTTGAGTTCTAATTCCAACATGGGATACTCAGGTAAGGCATTTATTAACTATCCTGTGCCTCAGCTCCACCACTTATAAAATAACTTACCAATACCCAGCTTCCCTACCTCTCCATTTCAGAGTAGAGGTTACATCTAGAAAATTGTCTGATGACTTCACAAGAATGGTGCGTACCATTCCAAAGAATTATACTTTCCTGTAAGGGTCAGCAAATAACTGATTGGCAAAAAAAAAATAGCCTTTGGGGGAAAAGAAAAACAAACCTGCATCTCACACTTGGTTTGAACAAATGACAAGTACATCAATGTGCATTGGAATAAGCCACTTAATATTTTATAGGTTAGTGACTTCCAACAGCATCTGATATCAAATATTGGCCCAAACACTTTTGGAAGAAGTGGCAAAAAGTGGACGCTGATAAGCATCAGTCAATTTCCTCCCAACCTGTGCTCACAGACAGCTTGTGAATGTTAAAATTCCAGGCTCAAATTCTGATCCTTTCTGGGAAGTGCCATTCTCTCTGGACAGTAAATGGCAACCCAGGCCACAAGGCTGTGCATGCAGATGGTGTACAGAAAGAGGGAAGTCTGTTCTCATTGTGAGCTGAAATGCCTGGCTTGGAAATAAAGCTTTACCTTTCACCCTTCCACTAAAGCTGGAAGAGCCCTGATTTCCATTAAAAGATCCACTTATTTCTTTTTTCAATGGCACCACAAAGGAAAACAGGATCAGAGATTATTCACCAAGATACAATGTACAGTGCATCAATTTTCTTCATACATGGACGATTACACCAACTGATTAAAGTCTCGGGATGTCTTTTAAAGTGGCCACAAGTTGATCTTTAAGCCAATTCGTTCTCTTTTCAGCCCTATACTACAGTTCTGCAAACACAGCTTTAGTCTCCTTTTGTGAAATTTACATATAGGAGAACTAACAATATATAGTTCATGGAATAATCCATTGATCCGTTTGAGGTCTTATGGAAAGTAATAGCATGACATACCATTACAAGGTTACTGCTGATAATCTGTGGCACGAACACCCAGCCTCTCTGGCCCATGATTCACTCCACAGTACAGAGCAACTCAAATGATAGCATCAGTAGCATAATTTAGACTTCTAGACTCTTTTTTTTTTTTTAATTGCCCTTGTCTTTTGTATTTACCAAAGAAAACAAAGACTTCTACACATTCTCTTCCTATCTCTATCTCCTGTCTGGAACACAATGTACCATAACAAAAATAGAGAAATTCATGATTTATAAAAAGTGTTAGATTGCTCCATGGGGATGTAAACTCTGGTTTCAATGTTGGGACTCCAGTGAACACTGATAACTAAAACAATTGACTCATCCTTTTAACCTTCACCATGAACCAGCAGTGGGTCTCTAGAACCATGTTTCCCTTTCTAAAGAACCCTTTTGCACTCATTCTTAATTTTGAGCATATCCTAGATAGAGGGAGGAGAGACACAGTAGTGGTTAAAAAGAGGAGCTAATAAAGCACTGGGGTGGCTCAGTTGGTAAAGCATGCAACTCTGGATCTCAGGGTCATGAGTTCAAGCCCCACGTTGGGTGTACAGCCTATTTCACTTAAAAAAAAAAAAAAAAAAAGAGGCTCTAGTGGCCAAAAAACATCATCTGAGAATCTTTTACATCCTTCTTGTCCTAATTCTATCATTTACCCAGTCATTAGAAGCCAAGTATGGAAAAGATGGATTGTGTAACAAGGGAAGCTTGGCACACAATGCACGGGAGAAACGCTTGGTTCCTTACGTGTGGTAGTTAGAAGTGACCATCTATCTCCTTTAAACTCTCAACTCGTAAGACATAGAAAATAATCTCTTATTTCGGCTATAGCTTATTGTTCACTGCCAAGTTCCAAAGGCAGTCCTCTGACTTTTTCTTTCAAAATTATATATAAGGCACATGTTAAAAAAGTCATTCACTTCTGGAATTTATTAGTACCAACATCATGATAGTCTTCAGAGCAATTATAACACATGATTCAGAAATTCCTCAGCTGAGGAAGTTTAATTAATAAAACATTGAGGTTTCTTAAAGCAAATGTTTTGCTTAAGAGAATATTTGCCCATTTACTATATTTAGAAAAACCACCCCATTGCAAAATGCCATTTGGGATATACAGCCATCTTGGAAATCAAAGAGACATGTCCATAAAATTTTTTGGTGATTGCACATGGTATTTGTTTGCTTGTTTGTTTTTTGTTTGTTTATTTAGGGTGTTTTCCCTTTGGTCTCTTTTCTGCTGATTAAAATATTTAGAATCATTTTCAGATGTTGAGTGAAAGCACATGTCAATTGTTCGGCTCATTGGAGAGGGCAACATTTATATGATGATAGTTTCCAAATATAGAATAATTGCAAATACTAAATATTTTTCTTTCCTTCTCTTTCTTCCCCTCTCTCTCCTTTGTTCTTTCCTCCTAATTCTATGGGGGGGGGGGAGTATCTTTGAAAAGAAACCTGATGATTTCTATCTTTTAGTCCCTTCTAGTTTCCAGGCTGGAATGAAACTCCTGACATATTATATTAACTCTTAACTCTTTCCTTGCTCCTCAGCATTGATCTTGGCAATATTTTGTTTTGGTTTTGGGTTTTTTTTTCTTGGATATGACACCAAAAGCACAAGCAACAAAAGCAAAAATCCACACATGGAACTACATTCAATTAAAAAGCTGCACAGCAAAAAAAAAAAATCAACAAAATGAAAAGTCAACCAATGGAATGGGAAAAAAGTTTGCAAACCATATATCTGATAATAAGCTAATATTTAAAATATCTAAGGAACTCATACAACTCAACAGCGAAAAAAAAGGAAAGAAAAGAAAAGAAAGAAAGAAAGTCTGATTAAAAAATAGGCAGAGGACTTGAATAGACATTTTCCTAAAGTAGACATACAGAAGGCCAACAAGTACATGAAAAGGTACTCAAAATCACTAATCATCAGGGAAATGCAAATCAAAATCACAGTGATATATATCACCTCACACCTGTTAGGATGATTATTACCAAAAAGAAAATAATGCTGGTGAGTTTATGGAAAAGAGGGAATGCTTATGTACTGTTGGTGGGAATGTAAATTAAGACAGTCTATACAGAAAACAGTATGGAGTTTCCTCAAAAAATTAAAAATAAAATTATCACATGATTCAGCAATCCCAGTCCTGGGTATACATCCAAAGGAGATGAAATCACTATCACAGAGAGATACCTGCACTCCCAAGTTCACTGAAACACTACTTATAATAGCCAGGACATGGGAACAACCTAAGTATTATTCAGCCATAAAAAAAGAAAATCCTGCCATTTGTGACAACATAGATGGACTCTAAGGGCACTGAGTAAAGGTCTGAAAGAAAAAAAACATTAAATCAACATCACATAGTCACATATCCTAGTCTCAAGGCCTCGCAGAGCCTTAAAAAAGGGAGACGTAAAAGATGGTAGAGAGCCAACAGTGTCAATGAAGTTCTAGCCCATAAAGAACCAAGATATGAAAGGAGAAAACAATGCCTTCGGGAGTCTAATAAAATGCACATATGCTAAGTGAAATAAGTCAAACAAAAAAAAACAAATACTGTATGATCTCACTGATATGTGGAAGATAAAAACATTGAACTCATAGAAACAGAGGGTAGAATGATGGTTGCCAGGGGCTGAGGGGTGGGGAAAATAGAGATATGTTGGTCAAAGGGTACAAACTTTCAGTCACAAGATGAGTAAGTTCTGAGGGTCTAATTTACAGCATGATAACTAGATGTACAGCATGGTGACTACAGTTAATAATGCTGTGTTGTATACTTGAAAATCATGAGAGCAGACCTTTAATATTCTCACCATAACAAAAGTTACAACAAAATGGTAATTATGTGTGGTGAGAAATATGTTAACTAACCTTATTGTGGTAAATATTTCTCAATATAGATGTGTATCAAATCATCACTTGTGCACTTTAAACTTATACAATATTGTATATCAATTATATCTCAATAAAGCTGGAAAAAGATCTTTGAGAGGCTCCTACAAATATTAAATAAAGCTAAACAGTCTTTCAAATTAACATAGTGTTTCTGGTGTATACAGACCAGTGGAACAGAAACAGATGTAAGGATACTTAGTATATGATAAAATCATCATCTCAAATCACTGAAGCAAACATGGGATATTAAATAAATGATGCTAGGATGTCTGGTTAGCCATTTGAAAACACAAAATTAAACCAATACTTTACACCATACCCAAGACATAAATTCCAAATGGATCAGGGTTTTAAATATAAAAAAATAAAACCACATGTGTACAAGAAAATATGGAGGAATTCCTGTATTAAATAGGTATAGGCTAAGGTTCTCTATGACTCAAAACCAACAAACAATAAAAAGGTCAATAAAAAGTCCACATTAAAAAATCTTTTTAGTTAAAAAGGAAAGAAATTCTAACATATGCTACAACATGGATAAAGCTTAAGGACATTTTGCTAAGAGAAATAAGCCAGTCACAAAAGAACAAATATTGTATGATTCCACTTATATGAGGTACCTAGATAAGTCAAATTCATAGAGGAAAAAAAGTAGAACGGTTGGTTGCTAGGGGCTAGAGGGAAAGGGAAATGGGGAGTTGTCATTTCATGGGTACAGAGTTTCAGTTTACAAGATTAAAAGAGTTCTGGAAATTGGTTGCGCAACAATGTGAATATACTAACTGTACACTTAAAAATGATTAAGATGGTAAATTCTACTTTATGCATTTTTTACCATAATTAAAAATAAAGATAAATTTTTAAAAGCTAATTTTAAACTCTGTCCTTGCCAGAGACCTGCACAAATTAGATTTCTAAGGGAAAATTCCTCATGAGATTTTTTTCCAAGAAAAGCAAAGTAGGAAGCATACTCATCTCCTGAGCTATTAGAAGGAGCGATCCACATTGATACTTCCTACCAAGGAGGGTCCAGTTAACTTTTGCCAGTGCATTTGCAAAACAGAGGAGAATTTGTGCAGTCGTTCTAGTTTTAATCCCCATAGCCACCTCACCCTACTCACCCCCAACTCTTTTTAATGCTTTACTAGGCACCAACTTCTACAATCCCAAGAAATTCAGAAAAAGCAAGACATGTCTACAAGATGACTACTGTAAAAACAGGTCAAGCATTTAAACAGAGGTATGGAAAATGTTTTCTTCTCCCCTCTCCCCACCATGCACTAAATGGCTTTGTCTAGCTGCCTATCTACTTGTTTAAGTTACCCATCACGAATAACTCCTGAGTAAAGGTATGAAAGGGAAAAAAAACATTAAATCAACATCACAGAGTCACATATCCTAGTCTCAAGGCCTTGCAGAGCCTTAAAAAAGGGAGATGTAAAAGATGGTAGTGTCAATGAAATTCTAGCCCATAAAGAACCAAGATATGAAAGGAGAAAACAACGCCTTCAGGGAATGTAATAAAATTAACAGAAAATGGGGATAGGAAGAATATTCAGTAGGAGCTGCTGTTTGAAGTGTCATCAGTAATAGTAACATATTTAGAGAAAAAAATGTATCAAAAAGACTGAATGGGTTTGTTCGCATAGAAAATAGGGATTCAGAGAAGCAAGTAGGGTGACACATGCTCACCACTCTCAAGGATAGGAAGGCACAAGACAGAAAAAGAGAACCTTTACTCTACTTTGGGTTCTGCCATGCCCTCCTGTGAAATAATCTCAAAGTTATCTATATATAGATAGATAGATAGAGATATAAAAAGATACATAGATATATGGATATATATCAAGTTTTGATTACTAATTGGACTCTCCAGAGCTACCATAATGAAAGAAATGTGCTCTGATAAGTGTTTCAGGTATTGTTCTCACAGGATAAGGGCATTATCAAAAGAATATTCAGGTTAGAGTGAGTCTATTTCTGACTGTTAACTCTAAAAGCATTGGTAAAGTTTAGTTTCTAGGCCTTGGGCCAAAACAATTTCACCAAGCTGATGCCACTCTGCAGGACCTCAACTAATCAGTCTTCTATCAACTTTTCTCATGATTGTGTAATACATAATATTTAATAAAAAATTTTACCAGATTTTTAAATAAAAGAGTATGGGATATGTTCCATGAAGCACATCATGGTAGTAGACCCTGGTTACCCAAGTTCATGAAGAACCTGAACGCTTCATGAGAAAGGGAGTGTAGAAGAGATGGAAATGCTCTTCTTTCCCAGTCAACAATCTTTCATAATCATAAGACTTTCATAAAAAGACTTCTAATCAACCTTTCTCAGTCAGCCATTTGAACACTGAGTTACATGTAAGACGACCGTATAATTTATCATCTACACCAAGACACTTTTGAAAGTAAGAGAAAATATTTTTGATATAAACAACAGGCATAAAATAGGACTATCCCAAGCAAACAGAGATATATTATCATCATAGTCTTATGGCCTTGGTCACTGAATATTCATTATATATCTACTTAGAAGGAGGACCAACACTCCTTGCAATTAAAAAAACAACTAGAAGCTTTTGAAACAGTGATCTCAATTCATTATTCAATAAACAAAGTAATTTCCCAAAGACAGAAAAACTTAGGATGACACTGGTCTGCTCATCGTCCAAAAAAAAAAATGTGTTCAGCTCAAGGTTAGTAAGAAAAAGAAACTCCTACTGCTGCTGATAAAGCCATCTGTGCTTCAGAGACGGCTAACAGGTGCCTCCAGAAGAAGCAATCAAAAGTCCTTAACAATCAAAATCATGACAATTAAATACAAGGATCTATTAGGGTCTTATTATCCAAATTTCAATGAAAATAATTCAAACACCCTCTTCCCCAAAGAGAAGAGCAGTTACTTTACTTTCTAAATCCATTGGTTGCACTCTGCTTTTCAGATTATAACTGGAATAGCTTGAGCCCTCAAAATTTTTCAAGAGTACACTCTTCTCTCATTGTAGATTTTCAGCCAGACCACTTTTATGACTAAGGAAATGTATTCTGGGAAGATGTGGCATTTTTAAAAGCTCAAAGTTGAAAACATATATTCTATAAATAAATCTACAATGAAGTGCTAAAAGGTTTATTTCTGATTTCTTATTTCACAAACTAGGAACTAGGCATAAAAATATTGGGCCATAAAATGCTTAAAAAGTAGATTACTAGAAACGAATAGAACACATTATTATCTATTGAGCCAATGATGGGTCAAATGGCATTTTGAATTCTTGCAGAGAATATGAATATGACCTTCATGTATACCATTTACAGAAAGCAATTTTATTTACATTTTTAAATCCACATAAAGGTGAAAGATGACAGTGCTGCAAAATGGAACATTTAATTTTTTGCCCCAAGGCATAACTGAGCTCTCCCAAGGTCAAATGTAGCACAAGACTGAAATGAAACCAGGCTTTCCCCCTGCCATTCCATGCCAGAGGGCTTCTACTTTGGGCAGAAATATCTTGGATCTACTTTTATTCTTCAGAAATAGAAAAATTCCTAAATCCAACATGAGTAATTCTATAGAATATTTTGAGAGCATTTTTCAATTTTATTTTTAAAATCATATATCTAGACTATGATAAAAATGCCTAAGCTAAACTAGTTGAATGTTTGGGACTATTCTGACAATAAGGTATTAAACTAAACAGATGTTTTAAAGTTTCTTACTTTATATCATCACACAAAAATTTTGCTCTTAAAAGAATACGGATTTACATCTCTGTTTTATATCTGGTAAGCTGTCGGAACACAGGATTCATGAGAATAAATGCCACGGGAGAAACTGGAGTTTATGCCTCCTACATGTGGTTATCCCCTTACAAATAAGCTCTACTCTCCTCTCCCCACCTCCTCATGTCCAGACATGGCAAGTAATTCACAAAACAGGTGTATGATTTGCTAGGAGAGATACAGATGTTATGGATCATTTTAAACTCCATCACAGATGACTGTGAGGGTTGTGCTTTATGCCCTGGTCTCACTTATTACCTTACCCTGAGGCCCAGGGATCATTTTTCATATCAGTCAGGTCAATAGATGCAGACATCCTAAAGAGATTGTATCCCACATGCCATCAGCACAAGCTTAAGTCACAACCATTGATATCAAACTTGCATTTGTTACCCTTGTATCCCCCATTTGATGGGAAACCCTTCAAGAGTAACAACATCTAATTAAAACTACTACATTATGGTAACACCACAGCAATTTTATGTACACTCCAGCTACCCAAATAAGAAGAACTGTGCATTAAAATGGAAAGCAACAGTTACTTCTTTCAAAAATTTTTAAAATGAGTCTCATTCTCCTCCCGCTCCATTATGTGTGCTCATGCATGCACATGTGCACACATGCACACACACACACACACACACATAATGTGGTGCAGTAATTTAAAGAATTAGACTGTCTGGGATAGAATATCACCACCTTGCACCAGACACATTCTCAATGCCTCAATTTCCTCATCTATAAAATGGTGTATTGTTAATGATATGACTAGGATGGGCATAGTAATATCTTAACACTAATGATATTAACAAAACTTTACTGATATTAATAATACAAATCTCATAGGATTGAGAAAATAAAGTGAGAATGAAAAAGAAAATCCATGCTAAAGTCCAGGCACAGTGCTTGGCTCTGGTTATAAATAGGAATGTAGAACATTTTATCCCCAGCAGTCACCCATACTTTTCCCAATTCTCATGTCAAATACAAGACACAAAATAGTGTTTCCATATAGGAACTCTTCTTGGGTACCCAGAGCAATGTCTTAGAAGGAGGCATATGGTGGCAGACAGGAGATATTTTGGGCGGCATAGGAGAGAGGTGCTGTGGTTCTCATCCTATCAAATTATTTCTTCTAGTACTACTGGGAGCTTATGGTGCTGCCACATCTAGGCATTCAGCTAGAATGAACTTTAATGGAAGAAAGTAGTCTATATCCCCTGCCCAAAGGTCCCTGCACTTTAAAACTAGTAGGCGAGATGTTCTGCTTACCTTGTGTGCAAAGTTTAAGAGAATTTCAAATGTTAAAGTAATTAAAAGCAATTAATGCTCATAAATACCAATATTTTAAATTAGATCTTAATAAATGTTCATATTGTTTGCCACCTAAAATTAAAACATCACAAGAATTCTCACTCAACTAGGCAATCTGTTCATTAGGCCTGTCAAAGGCTTGTGTCTTCATTTCAATAAACATTTGATTGGTTGCTAAGGAAATGGCCATCTTTTCCTGGCTTTAGTCACAATGGTTACTATTCACATTAAATACTTACAGCTCTCTGGGCAACACTGGGCAACTGTCCAGCAATAAGCAAGTGGGAAACCAAAGATAGGATGGTCCTAGGGTAGAGTCAGTCCTTGCATTTCACCCATATAAGGACTATTGCTGGGAGCAGGAGACCCTGGCCCAGACACCTTTCTGTCTAATGGGTAACGGGACTTTCTTCTTTACTAGCTCACCACTCCTATGTGTCAGGCACCTTTCAGAGTCTTTATAGCACATTAACTCAGTTAATTCTCAATAATAACTCCATGGGGTAGAAAGTATCGTTAACCCCATATTACAGACAAGGAAATCAGGGTCTGAGAGGTTAAAAAGTTTGCCCAAGGTCACAGAATTAAGAAAATACACTGCCATTCTCTTCCCCTCCTTTTTCTTAACAAGTCTTTTTCAGTGCTGCTTCCCTTAAGAAGTAAAATGAGTGATCTGAGTGGGGGGGCGGGGGGAAGATCCTGGGATGACTGAAAAGGGGCCAGGTCCTCTTTGGAGCCCAGAAGTCCTCCAATTTCTCATCAGAACTCCTCTATTTCTACCAAGAATTCAATCTTGACACTTGACACCATGACATTACCCACCTAGTAGGTAGAGTAGAGTAGAGTAGAGTATATTTCAGTAGGATATCAGCCATCTTTCCACATGTGCATTTGCCTTTAAAGCCTCTTGTTTTCTTCACCATTTGGTCAAAGAACAGAAGCAGGCTGTGGGAGGTGGGGATGGGGGCGGGTGTGGAATCCAGCAATCTGAGACATGTGCATATGCATCTGGCCACACATTAATTAGAACCATTCTAACTGTAAAGGATTTCAGTCAAGAATGCAAGGCAGGATTAAACATCTTGAGCCAAATCATTCACTTTTCATGCTTCCACTCTCCAGCACATTTCAGAGAGCAGAGCTGCAGATCCAAAAGTGGCAGTTCAGCTCATCTGTGTTCATGCCAGATCTGCATTGGTTTGATAATGGCTAGAGATTATGGCTGGCTCTTCCGTGCAGCTGTTCATAACTCTGCCTTACTAAACCTAAAGAAATAAGGTTGAAAATCTAACATGAGGCATTCATCATTCAATTACGTATTTCTTGTGAAAGAGGCAAAAACACTGCCATGTTTTGCAAAATCTCCACATCAATAGCAATTAAGTTTCACATGAAGACCAAAGAAATACTACACTGACTATGGATGAATAACTTCCTTTCAAATGCAATGGTTTGCATCTTTCTCTAAATTTAGTTCTGTAAAACAATAAATGATGGTGCTCTGGTGCAACAAACTACACACAAATGACTGAAAAAGGTATGTGAATAAAGGTATTTTATACTTTCAATTTTAGAGATCATATAGTCAGCCCTATTACCAACACCACAGCTGCTCCAAGAACAAATCACAACTCATCATTCTACAAATAGATTTAGAATCAAACCTGGGATTAATTATAGTATTTTCACTGAATACTTCTCAAACAGAAAGTATAATGGAATTCACATAATCCAGCTCAGGTTTTTAAGAGTTTTCCATCATGCATTGAGCAGCATCAGCAATGAATATAGCCAGTTGGTAACCTAGGGCACTTGTTCCTTATTTAAAGGAGATGTTAACAATAGTATAAGGGTCATTTTTACAGTGAGGACAAAAAAAAAAGTCTGACTATTCTAGGTAATCTTTAAATGAAATAGGGGGAAGGGGAAAGGTTTTGAAAAAGTAACTATGGTTTTTGGCCATGATAATTCTCAGTCCAATCAGGCAAAAGAAATGTTTTATTCTCTAAATGAAAATACAAAGAAAGAAAATAGAAGAATGAAATTCATAGTGAGGCTTATGGCGTATCTTCAAAAATCCATAAACCACGTGAAAGAATTAATAAAACTGTAGTCTTTAATATATGTCTAAAGGAAGAAAAGAATAAGGCCCTCCAATTTTTCTAAGTTTTGCCCACACTTATGGAAAGTAGCTGAAGAGATTTATTTTAATAATTTCACTATATTCAGAAAGTCTGGTTTTTATGAAGTTTGAGGCTAACTTAAACCCTCCACTTACTTTCTTCTTCAAAATTGCATCTTAAATATTCACAATGCACAACTCCAATAAAACAAAAAATATATTGTTGATCATTTTAAACAAAATAATAACACAATATTGGAGGGTTGTTCTTTTTTTTCTTCACAGTGGCCCATGGATCTCTTTGTAATTTGGCAAATTAATAAATGCATCTTTCCTAAAATCTTGGTTGTGTACTTAGATGTAGCCTTGGAGTCTTACAATCAGTTTTCAAAAACCGGTCAAGTACATAAAAGAAGGGGCAGCCTTATGATTAGCACATCAGTGCACAAAGAAGGACAATAAATTTCCATCACATTGTCAAACTCACTCAAAACAATCAAATATTTCACCGAACCATATACAACTATTGATTGCACACAAAACCTGACTTTATATTCTTCCTATTTTAAGTACATGTGATATTTTACAAGGGCTTCACAAGTAAGAGACTGAATGTAAAGCAGTCCATTAATTCTATATAAGCTGTTTTATATAGCTGTGGGCCTCTAGTAACATTCAGCTACAAGGTTACAAGGAGAAGAATCATCTTCTAAAGTTCGGTTGGAGAGGTTGCCGTATATTATATATACATAACTAAAATTCCATCTATCAAGCCAGCAGTCTCTCTTTTCCAAAACTGCTTTCACGCTCTCCTGAAAATATTGACATAAACAGGACAATAGTACTGTCAGTTACCAGATTCCTATCAAGGAAATGTTACTGTCAAACTCAAGTTGAAATTTCAAGACCAGCAACTAAGAATTCCCCACTATGATTTCCCAGGGAATCTTTCAAAGAGAGATGCACAGATGTATATCCAATCTTGCTCTGCTATGTGTGCATATGTGTATGTTTAACTTGGAAATGAAAAAGACTCTTCTAAGTCAGGAAATTTTCTCCAAGCTTTTCTATCATAATTTTTCCTGGTAATAACCTATCTTAGAGAAGAAAATATGTGTCTCCTTCTTTTTAGACTGTAACTTTCAATTTTATTAAAATTCCTCCCAATCTGCAGTGTGACGTCTTTGTGTTGGCTCCGGAAGGCCATGTTACACTATGTCTACATGTGTATCTTGTGATGGGTTAGGTACAGGGAGAGACAGAAAAATGTAGGGCCTTGAAGGTATCTCCAGCTAGCTCTTTCTGCTCAGCTTCCTGCATCATACTGCAACTTTGCCATGATAAGCCCAGTGTACATTTTCAGTGAGTGGTTAGCCTGGCCTTTTGTTACACTAAATTAGAACAAGCTAATAAATGTCTTTTCACTTTATTGGAATCTTTCCTTTAAAAGGCATGACTGTGGGGTCTGGTCTTACAGAGATAATCTTTTAGACTTGAGAAAAGTAAATTAAAAGGACATTCCTGCTAATATCAAAGCAAGCTTATTACTTCAATATAAGCACTTCCTTAATTTTCCTTCCTCAGCATGCTACATAAATATAAGCAAAAAGCCTCTCCACTGGATGCATGTTACATATATCTCACAGAGTTTAATTATAAAGCCTCTAAAAATGAAGATGGTGGGAGGAAATGATGTCAGTAGATCATACAGTCCTGGTATTGAGTTAGCTGGCTATCTCTGACAGCATGCAAACAAAGACACTCAGGTAATCACAATATACCATGAAAGGCTGGGCCCTGAGGAAAAGAAAATTCAAGTGAAGGTGAAAGGTATTATTTCTACTTTAGTGCTTGGAAGTGCACAATTTTAATTTTTGCTTTCATTAATGTTATAGATGTTATTATAATTGTGATAATTTTAATGCAGTTAAGGAGGTGGAGTTAGTTTTTTTTAAGTGCCACACCCTATCTTCCCTGCTAGACTGATCTGTTATAAAGAAGGGATGAGCCAGATGAAGGCCAAGCACTCAAAAATACACAACCACTCACAACACACACACACACCTCACTTTGTTGACCTTAAGAGCAATGGCATTGCAGGAAACAGTGAAGACACCCACACAAGAATCAACTTCCAACCCAGCAGCTGCCCACCAGGGGTGGCAGGCAACTTCTAAGGGAGAAAGACTGTGCCCAGGAGCGAGGGCTGCACAAGTGGGGAGAAATAGGAAAACGCTGTGCAATTCACTAGGCAGGACCCTGGACACTAGATCCACTTCAGTGGGTTAAGGTGGGACCCATTCCCAGGCTTTAAAAACTGCAGTGGGTTGACCCAAGGGCAAAAGGCCAGCTTCTTGCTGGAAAGAGGAAGGCTGGTCTCAGACAGGCCTTCTAGAAGACCCTGGAAGGCGTTGCTCCTGAACCTTCCCTTCTATTCCTATTCAATTCCTGGCCTCTCTTCACCTCCAGATTGGTTCTCTTCTCACGGGTTTGCCTTTCTCCAAGCTGGCTTCTCACAGAGGTTGATGGAGAACTGCCTGCCAGACCTCTGCTCCTTTAACACTGCGGGGATTTGCAGAATCGGGTATCCTGAAAGGATTACCTCTTACACCGAGGCGAGAGAAACAGACAGAACTTCCAGCCAACCTTCGCCTTTGACACAGAGAACCCCTAGCGCCAACTCTGGGTACTCCCCGGCTTATTTCTGGAACAAATCAACCGTGCGACTACCGCCAAGGAGGAACTGCACACATTTTTAAATGACCGCAGTGTTGGCTCTAGAGGGTTCAGAAAGGCCAGGGGAGAGTATGCAACAACAGCCGGGGAAGAGGGGTGGAGGAAGAAAAGGGGAGGCGGGACAGTGGTTGTGCTTGGGGGTTGTTCGGGGTTTAGGGGCTTTTTGTTTGTTTGTTTTGTTAAGTAAATAAGGAGAAACTTCCCCCTACCCCATCCTGGTTCTAATGATGATAGATTCCACGCTGCATCAGGCCCCACGCCGGGGAGCCTAACCACACGGAAAATAATGAGGCTGCATCCCAATTCGTCTGCATTAAAGGCGAGCCAAGCACTTTCGATAGGAAATATATCGATTATTTTGCCCGAGCCGCGGTTTGTCCTGCTTCCCGTGAATAATTACTGGTCCTTTAGAAATTCATAATAATTACGACTTCCCACCCTCCACCCGCGTCGCTCTTTAAGAGCGCCTGATCCTGGAGGCTGTCTCGGTGTCTCCAGCCGTGTTCCCCGCAGGTGGGAGATAGGGCATGAATCACTTCTCCCCACTTGGTTTTACTCAGGCGAGAAAGGTAATCCCTCTCCGTACCTCAGTTTCCTTGTGTGTCAAACGGGCCTTGTACGTTGTTAAAGACACTTAAAGCTCTACATCACTTGATTCGTGTTTGTTTGGGAGGAGGGGTAGATTTAACGAACTGTGCGAGGGAATGCGGACGGGCGAGGAGAAAGTGGGGGAAACAAGGATTCACCTCCCCTCAGCCTAAACTCTGTGGTAATCATGTGACGCCGCAGCCACGGAAGTTGGGGGGAAGTGGAGCAAACGAGCCGATCTGGCCACAGGAAACACTGGGGACCTAGCGATCTGAGCTCAGTGCTCCCGAGAGACTGGGAGAGGGAGGCGGGTCGTTAGAGTCGCGACTGGACGGTAGAGAAGTGTCTGCGGAAAGCGCCAACTCTACTTCAAGAGGGACCGAGTCCGCGCCTCCGCGATGGAGTAGGGCCGGTCTGCGTACACCCGGCGGGGCGGAGCCTGTGGCTCTGTCCGTGGTTCTGAAGAACCGCTCCGCGGGCCGGGCTTACTCAGCCGCCGGCCACGGACCCATTCAGTCTCGGTGCCCGCGACCTCCCTCCGGGGAACTGCTGCACTCCTGCCTGCTGCCCCAGAAGCACCGAAGCTCGGCGACGTCGACAAAAAGTTCCCCCGAAGCAACGCTTTGGTATGAAGGCTTGGGGTCTAGACGCGAGAGGGCTGTACCTATGTTTTCTTAAACCAGTTGGGATTGCTCGAGGTCATCTCAGGCTAAAAGAAGACAATAGAGCGTGCAGCTGTGGCTGCAGCGACTCCGGCTGGCAAACTTCCCGGGGCCCGAACACTCTGCGGCTTTGGTGAGAACGACAGGGTTTCCAAGTCTAGGATATGAAGCCTACGTCGAAGAAAGCTTCTCGCTTCTAACTGTAGAGGACGACTTGAAATGGCCTTTAAAATCAATGGATGGGGAGGGGTTCTGAGACCTCTGTGTCAAGAGGACGCCCCCTCCCTCTGGTGGGACGAGGGCGCCCAACCTCCCTTCGCGGCCTTCACCGCCACTGCCTCGTATCCTTCCCGTCAGAATCCATTAGGGTTACGAGGGTGATGGGCCAGGCCTGGCCGAAGTCAGGTTCAACGGGGACGCGCAGAGCCCCCACGAGCCAGTTTCTAAGGAAACACTCGGTATTTCTAAGCAGCAATTTGTCTTATTGTGGGAGAAAGAAGCACTACATGAAAAGCCTCTCGGTTCTCCATTCTCATGCAGATGAGGTGATGCGCTCCGGCAGTGGCCTGTGTATCCCCCTCCCCAGCGTATTTCCGGCTTGAACGAGAAAATACTCTCATTAATTTAAAGGAAGTAGGAGCGTTAGAAGTCTTCTCGCTACTTGCGGCGGGAGAGGCAAGCCGATGCACTCTCACTGCTCCTGGGACCCCACGGTGCTCTGTATCCCAGAGACGCGGCTCTGGGCGCCACCTTGCTTTCCACCACCCAGAGCACCCGACTAAACGACAAAGGAACTTTCTGTAACGAAGGGCACCTGAGGAAAGGATTCCTCTCCGTCCCACCCCCACCTCACCCCCGCCAGCCCGCACCTCCATAGTAAACAAAATATTCCAGAAAAAGCTGTTTGCAGAGGGGGTAATTAGGTTTTCAGTCCGCAGCAGAAACGCGGCGCACTCATTAGAAGTTTAAACAACAGCCAGCAACCCTTGAGGGCAGATGGCAAACTTGGAAAATGCGCAAACGCGCTCCTAGGCGCGCGGAGGGGCACCAAGAAGCCGCCAATATATATTATCTCAATAAAAAGCCGCTCTTGGAAAGCTTGCATAGTAATTGAGATGGGCGCTCATTTCTGATCTGGGCTGGCATTTCCTCATCTCGAGCTGACAGAGCCAACTCAGGAAATTGCCGGTAAAATTCATCTGGGGAGCACTTTCATTAAACGTAATTCATTCGACTTTCACAATAAATTGAGTGACATCCTTACAGCGGAACCTTTTTATCCTTGATTAAGTGCTTGCCAAGCTTTGGTTTCCCACTTTATTGTCACATTCCTTCAAGCAGAGTCGTCAACATGCCAATCGACAGCAGAAAAAATGTGCGCGCCTTGTTTACCAAGCTCCGGGAGGGGTTAGTGCTGACATAGAGAAAAAGAGCTGGTCGCAAGCTTGAGTAGCGGATAAATCAAGACCGCAACTTCCTGCAAACAGGCGTCTGGACTTAAGGAATGGTAGCGAGGAGATTGCACGGCGAGGCGAGAGAGCGTACTCGCCTTGCCACCCCGCTGCTCCTGAAAGCAGCTGACCCGACCAGCGGCTCGCCAACCTGACTAGCCCGCCTCCCCCTATTAATTAAAATGGCGAAGACTGGTTAGGTCTTAGAATGAGATCTGGAAGCTCCAGAAGGACTTGGTTGCTTTAAGGGAACTTTCCAGGATCGAATCAAAGCTAGGCACCTTACTTAAACAAACAACTCCGAAAGAATACACACTTCCTAACTGGCTACTTGAGAGCATGCAACTTTCAGAGCTTCCATCGGCTTTATTTCTGGGCGGAGGAGCGCAAGAAGACTGTCATCCCTCATTCCCAAGATTCCCTTTCGACTCTTAAAATCATCACCGCGACAGCCAAACCCATTCAGGGCTCTTCAGACCCAGGAATTCCAAGCGAAGCTGAGGAGCACCTCGATATTTCAGGACTGGGAGAAACCAGGAAGGCGTCCCTTTGCCAATTCCTGGTCCCTTCTCACCCACCCCCTATAAAATCAAAGAAGGCCAAGACAGAAAATTGCATATTTGAAAAAGCAATACCCAAATGCTTTCATCACTCAAATGTCCTTTTGAAAATATTGTCCACGATGGTTATTACCTGGACAATGCTGTCAATTTCTGTAGTCTGCAGAAAATTTTCCCTCAGATAGAAAAGTAGGACATTGGGCGCCTATCTCAAAAAAATCAACCAATTTCCCTGCCACCAGATATATTTTTCACCCAGATAACACTTTCATTAAGGAGGAAATAGCCGTCAACAATTCAAAGCCAAATAGAAATCAACTTCGCACAAAGAGGAGCCAGAAACTTAATGGCTTTCGGAGAAAATACAGCTGAGAAAGTTGTAGTGATTCTGATTCTCCCTTTCTAATACTAAAGGCAGTTTCTCCCAGAAGCTATCACTAGAAGGCCCCAGACTACCATCATCCTCCTGAAGTGTGGCAGAGGGCAACCCATCCAAGTGCTTCCCACACACCAGGGGAGCTGCTTTCTTGGTCAATGGAAAATTGAACACTTCAGGAAAATGCCTAAAATAGTAGCAACCCCCCCCACACACACACACACACAGAGCCCTAGAACATGTCTTTGGACTGATAAGTTTTCATGTTGTGCTGCTGGGGCATAGGCTCCTTCAAAAATCTAGGTTTAATCCTGTCTCAGGAAGGCTGGTCTGGGATAGAAAAATCAGGAAATGCAGTGGTGTTGGGGAACTTTTAGTACTGCCACCAAGAACTGGCCTTAATAGAAAACACCGAATAAGACACTGTTAGATAGTTAATGCACTTTTCTTTTCAGGAATAAGCTCAAATTGTAAAATTTTCAGTGGGCAGAGGCTTAATTTTCATACCTAGTCCAAAGGATAGACATTGGTAGTCTCTCTCCTGCTGCTTTTCCCTCACCTTCCTCAGTTCTTAATAGCCACCTTCATGCTGAGTAAAATTCACCCAAATGCTCTGGCTTCTAATATGCAGAGGTAGTATTCCATGGATATATTAATCACTCTTTAATCTCTACTGAACAATTGGAGTGATATTCACATTTTAAAGACGCTCTAAATTCGAGGGAATAACTGACTCAAAATCTTTTTTTAAGGACAAAGTTTAGAAAGAATTTTTTCAATTCTTGCCCATATTGGTTTAAAAAGCAACTAGATTATTAGAATTTTAATTCCTAGCAGAACTGGAGGGACCTAAATTGGAGGGTAAGGAGCCTCTTCTCATGAAAATACAACTGTGGATGTGTGACTGATCACAATAACATCATTCAACCCCTTGCCAGATTCTCTGGACTCAATTTCTGAGTAACTTTTTTGTTGACATGCCCAGGGAGTGCTCATTAGATTCAGTTCTCAACTCTGAAAATTGCCACAGGTGAGCCGCCAACAGGACACCTCTGCTTTCTGCTGGGAGGTGCTCTCCCTGTGTGCCCTGGCCTATCCTTCAGTTTGATCCACCAAAAAGAACCCAGTTTAGGACTCCCTTTCTTCAGAACCAGAAATCACATTTTCCTAGTTTATCCAGTGTGTGCTTCAATTCAGTTAAAATGCTATCGTCCTGTTACCCCATTCTATCATATTGAAAACATCCTGGTATCAGTCCAGAATTGACAGGAGAATAAAGATTGCAGGACCTTTTTTTTTAATTTTTAAACAAGTATTGTTATGTGATAGGTACGTCTCCTGATGAAATGAGACTTTTAAATCTATAATACACAAAATCTATAATACACAAAACAAGGAGACAGAAAATCTCCTTGACTTTATTTTTTTTAAATGGTTTCCTTCTTCCCTGCATTTATGGATGGAGTTAGCCCTGTGGTGATTTTTTAGTCTGCTAGCTAATATGCTTCAGAAGCTTACTTTGTAGACACATTTCTAATTAACTTCCCATTGCAGTACTAAGTAAGCTTCCAGTTTGAAATAAGAACAGACTCATCTCTCGATAAACACAAAAACACTCAAAATCCTCAACCTAGAACAGGCATCCAAAAAAAACCTGGGCCAAGAAAGATTTTGAGAACATTCACTCAAATACAGGCAGAAGAGTGTGACTTAAGAATGGAGCACTGAACTGCTGGATAGAGAATTGTTTTTCACTTAAAAAATAAATTAAAAATCCCCAATTTGGGAATATTTAAGGTATTTCTCTATAAGTAGAAGCAGGAATATTTTTGTATAAGAGATATCTACACAAATCTTGTTCCCCTGGATATAATGTGGCAATCACTGCTTGGAAAACATAACTGGGATTCCAGGGGCTTAAAGGGAAAGGTGCACTGGGCTATCAGCTGGGAGGCAATGCATAAATAGAGTACCCCGTCACTTAACTTGTGGCGTGAGCTCATAAAGACATAAAATTACTCATTAAACTCCTTCTTGGTTTATGGCAACTCAAGGAGAAAAAAATAAAATAAAATAATGGTTTTGCCACTCCTGCCTTCTTGGAGCATTCCTTGCAGCTCCTGACAAACTGCATACATCTATTGCAGTTTCTTGCAAAGATCTGGGATGTCCTAAGATCAGCTACAAATAAATGATAAATTCAGTCACAGTGTGTGGTGTTTAATAAAATAGATGGAGAAAGAAGCTTTGACCATTTCTTGGTCTGTCTCATTGCCCTAGAGTTTTAATCAAGGCTCTCCACTTCCTTACCTGCCTAGAACCAACCTGTCCTGACTGCCCAATTCACCCTTTTAAGTTTATTTCCATGGTAAAAACCAGCTCCCTGTTCTTCCAGGAAAATATCTTGGAATTCTGTGGGCAAATAACCATGGGATTACAATCCCTGGAAATACTACCTTGGGTCACAGCCACCAGCCTTTTGTTTTTGTGGTGCCGTGTGGTTTCTAATCCCCGACACACAAAACAACTTTAGATCGGAGAGAAAAGAATGGACTTCTAAATCGCCATCTCTATTTTATTGTTCACGTTTCGTATTGTTTTGAGTGAAATTGGAAAAATTGTCTCCTTTCTCCGTATTGCCAAAAGGCATTCAGGTAATGAAGTCTGTAACTAAGCGGTAATTGAATCAGCATAATTTGCACACTGAATGGTTTTCAAATGCTCCCAGTTTACAATTAAAGGAGAATTAATGCGCTTGTTGTTGAGAACGCAGCGCATTAGAATAAATCCAGCACTGTTGTTGTAATGAGTGGAAAACGGTTTAACTGCCAACAAACACATTTAAAATTTAACACAACGTATTGATTTCACTTCTGCTTTTGATAGATTATTTTCCAGACTATCGAAATACTTGCTCCAAGCAATAAACTGCACCACAGCCCCAAGCCTTTTGCCGTGTGTGAGCACAGTCCAAGGACATAAGAACAGTCTTGAGGTTCAGGTCATCCGTAAAGGTATGCAGAGGAAAGGGGCAGGAGGGTTTCCATGGTCAAGGGAATCGTTAATAACCCTCCTCTGTAGCTTTCATTTTGCTCCCCGCCCCTTCTTTCAATAAACAATTTCTGTATTTCCTCTGGCCAAACTTTCTGCCCTCGGTCTTTCGGTTCTCAATGTCAGTGAGTAGACTGGACACAGGTGGGGGCAAGAATGATTGAAGATGGAAAATGGGAAGGACAATTTTTACATTCTGTCTGCGTTCCAGCCCGGGAAGGCACAGACTTCGGTGACAGAGTCAGAATGGCTGTTCTTTTGGATTGGCTGCCCTGGCTTTCACCTGTTTACCCCAAGGTGTCCTGCAGGCGAGGACACTGACGCGCAGCGCCCTCTGGCGTCCGAGGCTGCGATAGTCAGGCGATAAAGATGCAAAGACAGGCAACACTGAGGGTTCCTGGATTGAAGCCGAAACCCGGGAAAGGCACACACCCTCACATACATATTCACATACGCGTATACATACACACTCATTAACATACACAGAGTTCACACAACTAGCAGCCCTGCAGTCATATGCACCAGGGCAACAGCTGGGAAACGCTCTCAACTGAAGGGTTGGCAACACTTTTGCTCCCTGGCTTGTGGGTTCTGAAGCCCTTGGGATTGAGGGACGGCACCCCCCCATCCCTTTTTTCCAGCCCCGTCAGAGAGCTCAGGCTGCCCCAGCGCTCCTCGCCCCCGTCAGAACACACTGAGCCCTCCGTGCGCTCTTGTGGCTCAGAAATAAGCTATGGGGAGTCGGTGCACTGAACACAACTTCGCCAGCAGGGTGCGAGTGTCCCTGGCCCTCCCTGAAGCCAGACAGGAGAAATCGTTCTCTCCGTCTTGGCTCCACGCGGTGCCCACAGCTACCAATTCATCTCCAACCCCAGTTCCAACAGTGTGCAAAATCCAGACCCCCGAAATCCCACTCCAGAAAGACAGGCAGTGGCTTTGCTTAGTATTTTCCTGACAACAAGGTCTGCCATTCCCTAGTAAGGGGCTGGGCCCTGGAACTGGGGTTTGGTTATCTGGTGGAAAGAAGAGATTGGGAGGAGAGGGAGGAGAACCGCTACATGTTTGCCGGGGCAACCCAGACCGAACTCTAATCGCTTGCGGTGCTCGTGTCTGATACACTTGTCCTCTGTGAACCCTACAAGTCGAACAAAGTTACCTGCACTTCTTTATGTGTCATATCTCCAAACTGGGGGACCAGGTGGGTGGATTCACTTTCAAAGTCACAGACCTAGGCAAATTCGTGCTCCACACTCTCAACCTCCATTTCCTTTCGTTTAAACTCTGTGGATGAACTAATGAGAGTTCCGTGTATAGTCAACCCTTTCTTTTGCCCTCTCTCCCCATAAAGCATCCCGTCCCACTAGCTCCTCGGTTTCTGGGTACTAGGGCGCCCTAGACTCTGTTCAGAATCACGCTCAGGAAAAGGGGGACTGGAGCAAGAAATGAGGGTGGGAAAACCGGAAAATCCCGCAGGGAACCAAAGACCAGCTTGCCAAAGTTGTTCCAACACGGTCGCTAGGAACGCTGCTCTCGCTGAACTGGCGATCTCACCCTCCTCCCGCGCGCCCCTGGTTGTCTGGCCTCGCGACCAGGGTGGGATTGCGGGGGCGCCGGATCGGCAGCGACTTACCAAGTAGACTGTGGGCTGCAGGAGGAGAAGCACGTACCAGCACGCAGCCTGCATCCTCCCGCGTCTCAAACTTCCTCGGCGGTGCTTTCGCTGAGTCTTTGTTCCTTCAAAAACATAGATCCACCTGACATCCACTTTACAGAGCAAGGAGCGCTCTCAGCAGCCTAGATACAAATGAAATTAGACATCCCATGACCACGCGGGCAAGGTTAGGCTTGGCGACCAAGCGAGGAAAGGGGGTCGTGGAGGGGAGGGGTGGACCAAAAACCCGGAGGCGGGGGGCAGGAAAAATTGAAAAGCGAGTAAATCCAGCGCCTGAAACCAGCGAGCGCGCTGTCCGCAGGCAGGCGGGCAGGAGGGTAGGAGGATGAGGGGCTCCTTGCGCCCTGCACTCCTCGGGTGCGAGTTCCCGGCCAGTGGAGACAGGAGGTGGAGGGGCACACAGAGCCGCGTGCAGGCTGGTTCCGAGCCCAAGCGTCTCTGGCAGCGAGACGTGCCCTAGTGTTTGATGGCCGGGCGGCTCGGACTTAAAGGCGGCGGCTGGTTCTTCGCCAGCCCTGGCAGTGCTCACACACGTACACACCAGCAGAGAGAGGAGAGAGAAAGAGAGAGGGAAAGCGGGCTGGAGAGACTGAGTGAGGGGGGCGCGGGAAGAGGAAGGGGTAGGTAGAGCTGACCGGGATTAGGTGCTGGGTATCTTAACACGTTCCATGGAGTGGGGGTGGGGAAAGGGAATGCAATTTGCATACAGTAAAGCGGGCTCAGTTTACCCATTCGAGCCCCCTGCACAGAGATAACACGCGCATACAAGCACATCTTTGGCACTACTTTTTTTCGAGCCAAAGGGCAGAGTCAGTCGCTAACTTCTAGAGTGGAAGCCTACCCGGGTCTGTGAGGTCACCCGCCAGGCTCATTCTGTCCCCCAACCAGTGGCCCTCCCGCCGCCCCTTCCCCGTGTCCCACCACCCCGCTCCAAGATATCCTCTCCGGGACTGTGGAGGCGAAGTGTACGTACCGCACAGGACTAGGGGCGAAACCGGAGAGCAGGGACCGCTCTGGGCAGGCTCCATGGAGGAGCTACTCGGGCCTGGCGTCTCCGGCGCCCCGGACATGCCCTCCCTGGCGCTTCATCTCCATGCTCAGGCGCTGACCGGTCCCGCTGCCTCGTCCAGCGTCGGCGGAGTCGGCGTCTCAGTGCCCGGGTCGCGCTCAAGATCGGTTCCGTGGGAGCCTAGGCTTGGCACAGTTGGATTCACGGTGCAGGAAACTTAAGAGGCAAGAGAGGGAGGGGGAAGCAGAGGAGAAAAGAGAGGAAGAGAGAAAGGGAGGGAGTAAGAGAGGGAGGGAGAGAGGCCAATGCGTTGGGCGAATGCGCCGGACGGACTGGGACCCACCAGCGCTGGCTCCTGGACGAGCAGTCCGGGGCTCCTCGCTTTCCGAGGCTGCTGAAGGATGGTAGAAATGACTTAAGGGGAGGAGACTGGGCAAGTCCTCGGGACTTGAACTCGAGAGATAAAACACGGGCCTTCCAGAAGAAAAAAAGCAACACGGCAAGCGCAAACGGTCCGAGTTTCTGAGGGAGGGGTGGGGTGGCAAGACCTGAAGGCTCCTGGCGCACCGAGCAGCTGCACGTCTACCGCGATACCGGGAAGCCAGGGAGCCACTCTGGAGCGGAGAAGCAGGCCCTCTGCTTGGTCCTGCCCGGCCACTGGGGGACGCTCTGGAGCACGCTGGGGCTCCGGGCGCCGACGAGGTGGTGCTTTCTCCGTAGGTCTGCCGCTCACAGCGCCTACCTTCCCGACACGGGCAATTGCATTGGCACGTGCGTGAACGATTCCTCAGAGACTAATACCCCGAATAAATAGATCCCACTCCCAGGCTCTCCGTAGGCCAGGCCCGTAGGGAGAAGTGGCTCCTGAGGTATCTCTGGTGACCGCAGCGCCCAGTCCCCTGGGGGCGTGAGGAGGACTGCGACCGCCAGGGGAGTGGTGGGGAGCGTAGTGGGGCGGTGCGTAGGGCAGGAATGGGCGCAGGAGGGAGCAGGGCCCCCCGGCCCGCCTCGGGCGCAGACTCTAGGCGCCGCGGACCTGTGGCTACCGGGCCCGATGTGAGGGCGCTGCGGACCGCCAGCCATTCAGCGCGCGACAGCCGAGAGGACCGGGCGACCTTGCGCGTTCGACTCCTCGCCGCGGGCTGGGCCGAGCGAGAAGAATTGGGTGGAGGGGGGACGCGGGTAGAGGCTTTGAGCCTTTGCCACCTCCCTCGTTCCTGATACCTCCTACCAACCAGCGTCTCCCACTCTTGGCCTCTTTGCTCTGACTCTCGCTGTCCTTCCCCATCTCTCCTTTGCTGTCTCTCTCTCCATCTTTCTCATTCTATCTCCTTTCTTTCTTGTGCTCTGTGCCTATCCTTCGGCTGCATCTTTCTACCTCTCTGTGTGTGTCTTTCAGGATTTCCGACTCTCGCCATCTCTGTATTTCTCTGTCTCTACCTCACCCCCACATTCCTCTCAAACCTTGTCCTCCCCCCCCCCCCCCCCCCGCCCCTTCACTCTCTCCAGCGCACAGCCCTTAAGCCAGCTTCGCCGTTATCTGAGATCCCGGGACCAGGCCCTTCTACTGCCGGCTGTGCCACCAGCGCCTCCTCAGGGTGCCCAGACTCAGTCAACAAAGTCTGAGCACCGCTGAACGCATTTTTCTTCCCCTCACTTCGCTGGTTCTCTCTCCAAACTCGCCCTTCACCAGAGCTTGACCTGGAATGCTACCCTCTACACAATGAAAATTAGTAATCTGTAAGAGTTGGGATGAAATTTATCTCAGGAGCCCTAGTTGATGGCATCCAAATATGATGGTGATTTTTAATGAGTCTTAGGGAGTCCTTTCCTCCAGTGTGGCTATTGGACACCTCAGGCTCCACCGTTTCTGACCGGCTGGGGGCCCAGACACAATAGGTCCTGGAGAACTATAGGTTGAGCTCCCCTGGAGAAGCTGCTTAATCCCCAGCCCCCAACACCAACAATCAGCATAACCACCCTTTTCTGGAACAAAGGCAGAAAGAACCCCACTGAGACCTTCCCCTGGAATCAGACCTCCAATTTAAATCCCCACTGGAGGACATACTGCCAGGCACTTTGAGGCCTACACTTTCCCTTCCAACTAAAAATAGCTCTTTAAAGAGCAAACTCTCTAATCTGCTTCTGTGACCTCTTGGAATTCATTGGGGCATATGCAGAGTAAGGCAGTGAAGCACATTTTCTAAGTGGGACTCTGAAAATGCACTTTGGAAAAAATGCACATTTATATATAGTATAGTCACAATGTTATCCTGGCTATCTTCATTTACCTGGTTTTTCATGTTCTTAAAAAGTTTAAAGAAGAAAAATAAACTTTAGGGCACCCATATCTGAGGCTGAAGGGTCAAAGTAGAGCAAGGGAAGCTTTGTCTGTCTCCACCCTTTAGGATTCAAAAATGGGGATCAATCCTAAAATTGGTCCGCATTTTTGCATGAGCTCCCAGGCCCTCCCAGGATGGAGTGTGGAGCTGGAGTAAATGTTGCCTGCCTCTCTCCAGATGCCCAGGTACAATGCAGTCAGGGCTGAACTTGGAATATGACCTTTGGGAAAAACGAGAAAGAGTCAGGCCCGCTTTGGGATATACCAAGTTCTTTTTTCTAAACCTTACTTCAAAAACGTTCTGCCTCTAGTGCCATTTAGCCTTAAAAATTACTGCTTACGAAATAGAGAGACGATTAAGGATCTTAAAATCTCTGTCTGAATGGGACTGATTATTTAAGAAAAGCACCACAGGCACCTAGTAATGGGAATTGGTCTGACACTTTGTTCTGTGACAGAGGGTGCCAAAGAGCTTTTTATGGTAATGACCTGAGACCTTCTGCCCATTCAACTCTTACTGGATCCTATGAGACACTTGGCCTGAGATATGAAACAGCAGTGGATTGTCATTTTTTATATCTTTGCTAGAGTCTTCATTTCCTGTAGTACTCTATTAGAAAAGGACACTAAGCCAGGTAAGACTTATCATTGTTTCTGCTAAACCTCTCCAATTTTAATGACATAATTTTGGGGGGTGGGAGGCAATGGGAGACAAGGATGGCTCATTCACCCCCTTTCTTTCCTATCATTTGCTTTAAAAAAAAAAAGTAAAAACAATAAGGACATAATTTTCAGACATCCTTCTGTTTAAAGTGTTATCCCACTCTAAAATATACTCTTGGACTACATCCACAATCAGCCTTACCAGGACAGGACAAAAGTGTACCCTTAAGGAGTATAGTATTTGTGCCAATTTTTTTTTTTGAAAAGTTTCTGTTAAGAATCCTTTCAGAGGGCACCTGGTTGGCTCAGTCGTTGGGTGTCTGCCTTCGGCTCAGGTCATGATCCCAGGGTCCTGGGATCGAGCCCCGCATCGGGCTCCCTGCTCCGCGGGAAGCCTGCTTCTCCCTCTCCCACTCCCCCTGCTTGTGTTCCCTCTCTCGCTGTGTCTCTCTCTGTCAAATAAATAAATAAAATCTTTAAAAAAAAGAATCCTTTCAGAAATCACTCTCTAAATTCTGTGTGTGATGCAACTTAATACACATGTAAACTCAGCATCAGTTATAACCATGGTCTAAAACAATCCTGTGCCCTCTGCTTTTCCCCAAGTCTACCTGATCCAATCTGAAATGAATAGTATAAAGCAATATATATTCTTCTCCAAGAAATATGTCTTTTAAAAGAATTAAAATGAGCTAACAAAAGGAAACAGTGATATTAAGCAATTTTCCTGATAATTAAAACCAGAAAAAATTAAAATTAGAATTCATCTGAGATATACTGATAATTCTGTTAACCGCAATTAGTTGTTTTGGTTGATTTGGTTGGGTTCACCTGTATGACTCTTTTTCTGAGGGGGAAAGAAAGGGCAGAAGTTGAAAGTTTGAATTATCTTGGGGCTGGGGAAAAGAAAGAAATTAACTTTGAGTTCTATAAAACTCTGTCCTAAAATGAACCTGTCTTAAAATGAATAAATATCATCATCTTTCACCCAAAATCCAAATAAAAACAGAAAACAGTTGTTATAAAGCACCCAGCTGTGGTATTGCCTAAGCTTCAGGCCAAATTATATCACTTTGTACATAGTAACTGCACTGTACCTATTTTTTCCCTAACAGTGACACAAAACTTATAAGGCATGAATTATCCTTCTGCCTTGACCTCAGTATAACCTGATATTTGCATGTTGATGACCTTGGACAAATGCCTGAAGATTCCTCTGGCCTCAATACCCTCCCCTCTATAATGAAGAAGTAGGATTAGATGATGTTTAAAATGCCTTTATTCTATTTTTGTATGATTAAATAAATGTAAAGTCATCTCTGCCTTAAAAAACTTCACAAATGTCAACTGCATTTATGATTTTCAAAAATATTAACAATTTAAAAAGAATATATTTTGTTCAGTGCACTGCAAAGATTTTAGGCAAGTGTGTTTGTGGGTTTGAGGCCTTTTTGTGCATTTCTTCTGTGCCCCACCCTCATAACCTTTCTTCTAGGTTAAGGGTTGACTCTATTGTATTAATTATATCATTTTTTAAGATAAATTGTTTGTGCATGTTTTTAATGTCATTGATTTATGAGAATGTACACTCAGAATGGCATCCCTATTAGACTTATGAATATTTGTTTAAAAGACCCATAGCCATTTCCACTACCTTTGTAAAATTTTTAAATGTCACTCAGGACAACTAAGAAACCCCCTGGCCCTTCCACACCCCAAGCTATTTTGCTAGTGGAAGGAAGGAAGAATCATTTGCAAAGTGATTTGGGATTTGAATGTAGTAGAACTTGGTTAATAACTATGAGGCATGTGTGCTAAATTACCTTTACAAGAATGCTTTAATAACAAGATCACTGGACTAGAGAGAAAAAATAGCCGTCAAACTCTGAATAAAAAAAATTAAAGAGAATCAAAAAGCTTTATGTAGAAGGCATTTTCTTTTTTAGAGGTAATTTATATGCTCAGTCTTTGTATCCATATTTCATTTATTCTGCTAGGTGAGAACAGAGGGTTCTCAAAGGTAGGGTAGTTTTAATTATACTCACAAACTTTAAAAAGAGAACGAGCACAATAAGAGAAACTGAAGAAAGTCAGCATTAAAAAGGCAGTTGAATGTAAAAGATGTGAAGATTGGGGTCATCGCCCAAAAATCATAACCAAAATTTTAAAAAATATCGTGACTAAGCAAACCTTTGCATTATAATCTAATTACAAAAATTCTTCATGATGGTCCCTCCAGGGATTATTAATTGACAGTTCCCTGAAGCAGAATCATTAAAGACAAAGAACTTGATAACCAATGTTCTGTTAACAAAGTGAAACACAGTCTATGCTTTCAGCCAGAAAGAACACTGGGGCTCTGAACCACATAGAGGTAGAAGAAATTATGAGGACAAAGGTTGCAAGCCCTGTGGTTGCCTGAATGCTGAAAATGAGGCTGCGAATGCATATTTCATCTCCATAATCTAAAGTCCATGGCTACTTTGAAACACACACCTTTCCAGCTTTTATCCTGATTTGGTGATATGAAAACGGAACTGCAAACTATAGGACCGCTACAGGCAAGGAGCAAATGGCTGCTTCAACCCAAATATCATAATGATAAGAATGTCTTGGATCAGACATCTTTTAAATTAGAACTTTCACAGGGATGCAATGACCCCCTCAATTTCCCTTTTTAACATCAGATTAATGAAAACAACTACACCAGAATTTTGCCATAATTAACTTCAAGGCTGATGCCATAAGAATCTCATAATCTTACATTTTTCCACTTTTCTAGCTCTAATAATAAAATGCTTTTGATAAAACTCAAAGCAAAATGGTGTAACATCAAATTTTGTATTAAACTGGGGGGTAGTTTCTCAAAGGTCCACAGATTTCAATAGGATAATAATAGCTACCCGTTTAGGGAGTGCTAGACACATGCTGGAACCGTGCCCTGGGTTTTATTTGCCTTATCCCACTGTTTCCCTAGTGATTCTGGGAGCCTTAATTTGCAATTTAGGTTGTTTTTCTTTTAAGATTTTATTTATTTATTTGACAGCGAGTGAGCGCACAAACAGGGAGGGGCAGGCAGAGGAAGAAGCAGGCCTCCCGCTGAGCAGGGAGCCCAATGTGGGCCTCGATCCCAGGATCCTGAGATCATGACCTGAGCGGAAGGCAGACGCCCAACCGACTGAGCCACCCAGGCACCCCTGCAATTTAGTTTTTTGGGTTTTTTTTAAGATTTTATTTATTTAATTTGAGAGAGAGAATGAGATAGAGCGCATGAGAGGGGGGAGGGTCAGAGGGAGAAGCAGACTCCCCGCTGAGCAGGGAGCCCGATGCGGGACTCGATCCCGGGACTCCGGGATCATGACCTGACCCTGGCATGTCGCTTAACCAACTGAGCCACCCAGGCGCCCTGCAATTTAGTTTTGAAAGGAAACCTCTCACGTTAGATAAGAAGATCTCCTTCCTCACACTTGTTCTCCATCAAAGCTGACTTGAAATTTGAGAGTCGCTGGACCATTCATTGCCGCTCCCTCCTGCTTGTCACTCTGCATTTCAGCTTCAGTATCACCATTCCTTCTCCAGACCTTTCAAGTCATCTTCTAACCACTCATTCTGAGATTACCCACATGCTCCTCTGTATACACTAAACACCGGTGCTTCTGAGGGCTCCATCAGTAACTCTCTTTCTCTTTTCACTCCGCCTAGGCAATCCTGCCTATTCCTGTTGTATTTACTGGTTGTATTTACTGTTTACCCCCAATGACCAATGAGTTCATAAATCCAGCTCTGATATTTTTCTTGACCCAACTATCCAGTTGTCCATTTAGATATCCTAGAGATACTTAGAATTAAGACGTCTAAAACTGAACACATTATTACCATTACATTACACATTACATAGTCTGTTAGTTGGTGTGACAGATTCTAGAGTTCTCTACTTGTAATAGGAATAAGTTCCTGTACTTTGCCAAGTAACCTCACGGTGGAATGGGAAAGTTTTCCTCTTTCCTTCTTCCTTCCTTCCTTCCTTTTTTTCCTTCCTTCTTCCTTCTTTCTTTCGTCTCCTTACTTCCTAAGAAATCCTTCTTTAGGATTCCTTTCAATCCTAATCAGAGTCTTCAAGAGTATAGCATGTTTCCAACTTGTTCCTCTGGCCATCGGGAGAATAGCACACACCAGGTAGAAACTGCGTCATTCACTATGGATCCTGAAATGAGAAACCACTTGGAGCAGACCAGAACCTGACCTGTGACCTGAAGTATAGCCACCAAAGCTGACTTGCAGTCCCACAGATCCAAAAGTGAGCAATAAATGTTTATTGCTTAACTATCAAAATGTTGGGGTTATTCGTTTTGCAGCCAAAGTTGACTAATTAGTGACACTACTACTATACTGGAAAACAAAAGTATCAGATTCTGTTATGCTTTCTTTTTCTCCTACCCAGCAAAAATAAAATTATTAACACCTCTCAACTTTTCACGTGATTATCTCTCCTCTCCTCTGTTCCTGCTACTGACTGAGGCTCATATCATCAGTCACTCGGTCTAACGGCAAGAGTTTTCTAACTAACCACCCCCTTTCAGCTTGTACCTCCGTACATATGTCCTCCTCAGTGCCACCTGGATGACACGGCTAAATCATCATACACTTGTTTAAATCTCTTCACAGCCTCCCACCGTTGACAGAATCAAGTCAAACTCCTTAGCCCAGCACAGAAGACTGCTTTAAGCTGACCTCTGTCGACTCCTTCATCCTCATCTCCTGCCTCCTGGCCCCCACTTGACAGCATACTTCACATTCATCAGTTACAAGATCCTTAGAGCTTCCAACACACAGATGTATGTCTCAACTTGAGGCCTCTGCACCTTCTTCCCTTTGTTTTAAATCCTCTCACCCCAACCTCTAGATGAACCCCTAATCTTCCTACAAATCTCTGCTCAGAGATCACCTCCCATCCTCTCCACTTGTCTCAGAGATTTGCACACTAAATCATATTATTAAATCAATTACATCATGCTGTTTATACATTTGTCTTCCCTCCTGGACTTTGTCATTCACTTTTTTTTTTTTAAGATTTTATTTATTTATGTGTGTGAGAGAGAGAAGGAGAGACAGTGAGAGAGTATAAGCGGGGAGGAGAGGGAGAAGCAGGCTCCCTGCAGACCAAGGAGCCCGATGTGGGGCTCGATCCCAGGACCCTGGGATCATGACCTGAGCCAAAGGCAGACGCTTAACTGACTGAGCCACCCAGGCGCCCCTGGCATTCACTTTTGTACCCCTTGCCTTACCTTGGACTAGATTAAGTTGAATGTTCAGCCACACTTGGAAAGCACAGTGCCCAGAGAACAGCCTAGTGCACCTCTTAAAAGAAAGCATATCAGAGACTCTGGAATAACAAGTCTTCCTCTATGAAGTACATAAATAGTACATAATTGGAGAAGGTTTTGAGGCAAATCTCAGCCTAGTGAAATTAGTAAAAGAACAGGACCAGTGTGGGAGGCTTAGGCCAGAAGGCATAGCTCCTTCACCCCAAACAGTCTTCTCAGAATCAGGGGCTAAATGAATAATCGGGTCTGAATGTGTCACTTCTAAGACCAAGAATACCTTGGTACCAAAAAGTCCCCAGATATCCCTAAGTTTGAGTTTCATCTTGCATAGGTATACCCCAGAACCTATCTCAAATTTCAGTTGTTTCACCTCTTAATTAGTTTCCTACCCAAAGATGTATTATAATCAGACCCTGCGTTATCCCCTCTGCTGTAACGACCAGCTGAAAGAGGCCAGGGGATGGAGAGAGGAGGGTTCAAGAGAGGAACATGAACACCATCATCATAGCACTACCAATTCTGGACCTGGTAAATGCAGTTAACCCATAGAAAAACAGGATACTAGGCCTTAGGACTGTGGGCTTCTGAATGAATCTTTTTAGCAGAAAGTAGAACTATGAGACCTTTGGTCAAAGAAAAGCACTAGCACTTTTTTCTGTCACAGTTAAACTCCTGACATGATAAACACCAATGGCTCTTGCTTCATGATCTCTGAGGTCTCACTAAACACCGCTGAATCATGTCTCCCTCCCTCCATTGACAGGACTCTAAGGTAACCTGTAGCCTACATTTTACTGGATTTGGTGGCCTTTCTCAAATTTCATTATCAATTCTCCACAAAACCACCCTTTGCAGGTTTCTTTTCTATGTCTTTGGCAGTTCTTTCTTATCTCTAGCGCTGGCTGTTCTTACCAACTTTCCCCAGGGTTGTCAGTGTTCAGTCTTTCAAGCCCTTCCCTTTGGCCTAAACTGCACTCTAACATCTTCAGCTACCAGAGGACATCTTCACTCAATGTCCTACTGCTGTCTGACACACAATGTTCAAGAATGAACTCACCATGGGGCACCTGGGTGGCACAGTTGGTTAAGTGTCCTACTCTTGCTTCCAGCTTAAGTCATGATCTCAGGGTCATGAGATGGAGTCCCACATTGCGCTCCACGTAGAGTCTGCTTGGGACTCTTTCTCCCTCTCCCTCTGCCCCTCCCCCCTGTTCTTTCCCTCTCTAAAATAAAATCTTAAAAAAAAAAGAATGAACTCACCAATACCCTCAATAATCACCCCGTAACACAGACACATGTTCCTACTCACAGCCAACCTAATTTCATTAGTGGGATCCAATTTTTCTCTGTACACGGCCTTTAAAGCTTAGAATTAACTCTCATTGTTTTTGTATGTATCTCCTGGACCGTTCAGGCATACTGTCTTGTCAAGTCATCCTTCAGAATATCCCTTGCACCCACCTTCTGCCACTGTAGACCACATCTTCATCATCTCGTATCTGGACAACTACCTCCTAACTGATTTCCCTGGCTATAATCTATTTCCCCAAATTAATCTCATCACTGCAAGCACCATAATGGTAGGGACTATGTCTTATTCATCTGTGTACTGCCAGCACATAGTAGATTCTCAATAGATACTTGCCTGATGCATGGATCAATTCTTTACACTACCTCCAGATTATTTCTTCAATAACATATTTGCCGTATTATCCATTGAGCTCACACACAATTTCTTTTATCTTCCCATGTCCATAGCAGCGCTATTTTTGTGTATTTTTTCCAATCAACTATTTCTTCAAGAGAGCTCTCACTCAGAAACATGACAAGCAAAACACAAACGTAAAGTGTCTCTGGTTAAATATGGGGTAGAATGCTAGATCTACACCTATAGCCTTCTCTATGCCACCTTTCCTCTGTCCCATCCCCAAGCAATCCTAGAGCTGGTAACTGTCTAGGGTACCCTAAGACAGTAGTTTCCAAACGTTAGTTTGCTTAATTTTCACCTAGAGGGTTTATTAAAATGCACATTACCAGGCCCTACTTTCTATTATGATTTATTGGTCTAAGCTTTGATCCTGAAAAGGATGCATTTTAAAAAGCATCCAGGTGATCCTGATAAACACTGTCAGAAGAATGCACTTTGAGAAATCTTACTTTAGAAAGTGGTAGATTGGAATATAAAAACCCTGTCTCACAGGGTGACGTGTGAACCTCCTGTGGTAGCAATTAAAGTCAAAGCCTCATGAGATGACAATTGAGTAAAGATTGAAGGAGGTAACAGAATAAACCATGTGGATATTTGGAGTAAGAGCTATTCAGGCAGGGGCACCTGTGTGTCTCAGTCAGTTAAGCGTCTGCCTTCAGCTCAGGTCTTGATCATGACCCCAGGATCCTGGGATCAAGTCCCGAGTCAAGTCCCAAATCAGGCTCCTTGCTCAAAGGGGAGTCTGCTTCTCCCTCTGCCTGGTGCTCTCCCTGCTTGTGCGCACTCATGCTCTCAATCTCTCTGGTAAATAAATAAAATTAATAAAAAAAAAAAGAAAAAACAGACTGAGAAGAGTAGTCACTGATGTTGGAGGAAGCTTGGAAAGAGGAGGAGGCAACTCAGTCAAACACCTTGATAAGTCAGGGAAGATTGGAACTAACAACTGAATTTTGAACTAAGGAAGTCTCTGGCGATCTTAACAAGAGGAGTTTTAGTGGGTGAATATGGGGAAGCTGAATGGAGCAAATTCAAGAAAGAAATATAAAAAGCATGAGTGTGTACACAAGTGAGTATGGGCCAGTCTTTCCAGATGTTCTTTCATCCCTTTTTAATTTCCTTCTACCTGAGTCTCTGTACCATCTAGTATCAGTGTACTCATATTGACATTTTATCATATTTTGCCCTCAATGATACTATGTTTATATCTTCTTTCTAACTAATTTGGAAGATCTTAATGGAGAAAATCAAGATCAACTTTTACATCTGCAAAACCCCCCCTCAGTGAGTTACATAATTCTGCACCTATAGTATTTGAAAACACATGATGAACTAATAAATATTTATCTAAGGACATTCTGTACCCCTTTTTCTAGCTCTTCTGTCTGATTATAATTTTAATTATAGGTCAGATTTCTACTCCTCACTTTGAACTTGAAGGACCTTCATGAAATGGTCCTAACCAAAATGTATCTTTTAGTATTTTCTTATCTAGCCCTCTGCTTTAGTTAAGACGATTTACTGACCATTTCCTGAAAAGAGGACATTTATTTTTACCTGTCATTTTAATTATAATATTATCCTTGTCTGAAAATTCCTCCTCCAACCCAAGGGCTTTTCTCCTCTCAGAAAGTAACCAAGAAAGGATCCTAATCTCAACTTTTGGTGCTTTTTTTTTTTTTTAATATACAGTTACTCCAAATTTTAAGCTTATCATCGATACCTAAACATCATGACTTCTCATATTATCTACTGGATTCAAAAATTCTACTTTTATATACATTCCATTTTTTAAAAAAAAATATCTTAGACCAATCTTAGCATTTTTAGTTTTCTATTTATTCTATCCATCAAATAACACTTTTAGGACCAATGAAAAATCAGATGAGAAACAAAATATCACCACACATGAGGACATTTAATGAAAGATTAATATGAGAGAATGGAAAAAAGAAGAAGATAGCAGGAGGGGAAGAATGAAGGGGAGTAAGTCGGAGGGGGAGACGAACCAGGAGAGATGATGGACTCTGACAAACAAACTGAGGGTTCTAGAGGGGAGGGGGTGGGGGGATGGGTTAGCCTGGTGATGGGTATTAAAGAGGGCACATTCTGCGTGGAGCACTGGGTGTTATGCACAAACAATGAATCATGGAACACTACATCAAAAACTAATGATGTAATGTATGGTGATTAACATAACAATAAAAAATTTTTTAAAAATGAGAGAATGGATAAATGATGAAGGGATGAATGGATTAATGAAAATGACTTTACACTACAGTTACTTCATTTATCATACAGTATCTTCTTTAATACTCTCAAGAGCCATAGGATGTGGGTAGTATACTTTTTATAAGACTATGACGAAATAGTCTTTTTTAAAAAGATTTTATTTATTTATTTGAGTGAAAGAGAACAAGAGAGAGCATGAGCAGGGGTGGGGGGGGCAGGAGCAAAAGTCAAAGGAAGAGAGAGAAGCAGACTCTCCACTGAGCAAGAAGCCAGACACTGGCACTCAATCCCAGGAACCTGGGATCATGACCTGAGCCAAAGGCAGATGCTTAACCAACTGAGCCACCCAGGCGCCCCTATGGTGAAATAGTCTCAAAAAGGTTTACCTGCCCAAGGTTAATGCCAGGACTTTGGAACCTAAATCTCTGACTCTAGAATCCAGCCCTGTCCTGTTTCCTTCATATTTGTTTGCTAGATAAAAATATAAAACCACTCAAAACCTAATTCAAAGCTGTTTTCCAACCTCTTCACTTAGATAGAATTGATGAGGTTTTGCTGAATTTGTTTTTCAATGAAATTGTAGTTCTTTATTCTTTTCTTCTTCAATAACATATGAACTACCAGTATCACAATTGGTTTGATCATTTAACTTAAAGTGTCAGCAAAACAAAGTGCACCATTCTTAAACAACTCTGGTTTTGACCCCTTTACATCTCAAAGCTTTGTCAGACTACCATTGACTCCAGCAGTAATGGTTTACAAGTTTGAATTTCTGAAAATCAAGATAAAAATATTCTCTGGGAATACATTTCCTCTTTGGAGTGGACTTCTTTCTACCACAAGACCTTCCTCTCAGGTTTCTGATCTTAAGAGAACAAAACAAAGAATAGTTTATTAAGCAAGTGCCTTCTGAGCCTATATGAACTCCCACCTCAGACATACTTAAAAAGATGTTCTGTTTACTTCCTTAGTATGAAACTCTTATGAATTTTGAAAGCTTTCTTAACCTTCTTAGATCACTGGGGCACCATGAGATCTGAGTGAATAATTTAGGTAACAGGTACCCCAACATGATTAAATCTTTCAAGGTTAACAACAAAAATCTGGCAATCCTATTTTACTTTTGGTAAAAGTACTTTTACTTTTTACTTTTGGTCATGGGCTCTAAGTAAAAAACTAAGAAAGGAAAGTTATATGATACTATAAAAGAAGTATGTTCTCTAAAAATAAGAACCAACTAGTTATGGCAGCCAAGTAGTTCACTTAGCATCCCAAGTGCCCACCCAGGGTGCCTTCAGTCTGTAGCTTATAACCTAAAATCATCTGTCCCCAAACTTGAGGTTATGTTGAGATATTCAGAGGAGTTGTATATAAAACCAAAGTGCTTTAATTTTTAAAATTATCTTTGACATGGGGTGCCCAGGTGGCTCAGTTGGTTAAGCGTCCAACTCTTGATTTTAGCTCAGGTCATGATCTCAGGGTCGTAAGATAGAGCCCTGTGTCAGGATCCACACTCAGCGTGGAGCCTGCTTGAGATTCTCTCTCTCCCTCTGCCCTTCCCCCCACTCAGGCTCTCTTTCTTTAAAATAAATAAAATCTTTAATAAAATATGTTACCTTTGACAAATATGAAATCGGTATAAGTTAACTTAAATTTAACTGTATATTAGTTATTTTTTCATTTTATATAACATTAAATGCTTTTTGGTTTCATGGCAAATTGTGAATCTGCAATGTAGAGATTTTGGATTTCAGTTTCTATAATTCAAAAGAAGATGATCTATATTAGACACATGTTAATTTTGTGAAAAATGATCTTCCAATTGACTAAGATACTATTTATCTTCAGCCTACGTATTTTTATATTTTAAGTCTCAAGTTTACTACTTCTAACTCGTGTCTTAAGGTTTTAGAATCAGTTGATAGAATCTTTCCAGGTATTTTGGAGAAATTCGACAAACCGCTGGCTGAAACAGCAGGTATATGCTTTCTCTCTTTTAACATTTTCAAAAAGAGAATAGAAATGTAATGATAATTAACGCTGCATACTATTTTCTCTTTTGCCAAATCTTAACAGACTACTAGAAAGTGCATACCTTTCAATGAAAATTGACAAAAATAACCCTCAATGGAATGATTATGAAGAAGATTTTCCTGTTGAAGAGTGAAGATGAAACATGAAAAAGATCAGCTTATGCAGCAGACATTTTTCATTCTTTTTTACAACGTGAGCAAATGGAGGGTGAAGGAACGCCTTTACCTTTCATCATGTGCTCTGCTATGCTCCAAGATTTACAGTGACCCTTTAAATTTCAAAAGAAGGAAAAAAAAAAAAAAAATCCTGCACAAAATAAGGAAACTGTCAGTCACTAGAGTCGTGACTATTGAGTACATTTTAACATGGATTACAAAGAGTTTATGACTGTTAACAAAACTAAGACCATGACTTTGAGGATCAACAAAATTTGAAAATGGGAGCATCCAAAACAAAGGGATGTTGTTTCTCCAGTGTAATGTGTTTTGAAAAGTTACTGCCCAGTGAGCACTGTTAAAAACCCTATTTCACTCATAACAAAACTGCACTTAGATTTTTAGTGAGTGAAGCCATAGTCAGAAGAGGAAGAAATCTGATCATTTGCATCACTTTTAATGTAAAATTTCACACTCTCCTTGATTCTGACAATAGTGTGATTTGTAAAGGACTCTTAATTGTGGTCAATTATTACAGTCCTCCAGCGCCACCTAGCGTTCGCCACATATTTATGTTGCCCAGCTCACCT
The DNA here is from genome assembly GCF_009762305.2 of Zalophus californianus. Taxonomy (NCBI): domain Eukaryota; kingdom Metazoa; phylum Chordata; class Mammalia; order Carnivora; family Otariidae; genus Zalophus; species Zalophus californianus. Next base: position 41,232,658 of record NC_045606.1, on the reverse strand, counting down.
ATTCAACCAAACTAACAATTTCTTACAAAAGCATTCATACATCCTAAAGTAAAGGAACAGGAAGACTTCATAGCTTGATTTTCAAATCTTATAGTCAAGATATTTTCTGTTATCTTCTTTTAATACTTCTAAATTGCTGAAGGTCTCGTTATTTTTTGTTGAAGTGAAAGTCTTTTATATCTTTGGAGTTCATTCCTATTGATAAAGGTTTCATTAACTATTGCTTTCTGGCAAACTGATGTAATTATAAGGTTGACCTTGTTTTCTCATAAAAGGCAAGTTATTTTATGATTGATTCAGTGGAATATTTAAGAGATTTTAGAGTAGAAGCCTACACATATACGAACTGGGTTTACAGAAGCAGCCAAGGAAACATGGAAACAAAGGATGACAACTGAACACCCAATGTTTGTGAACTGACTTGGTTGAGAACACTCTCTGATTCTTGTTATTAGAAATAGTGATCACAAAAGGTTAAGGTGGGTGACATCTACTTCCCCACAACCTCATTACCAAATGATAATGGAAAGCATATCTCAGATCATATTATGCCACACCTATGGACATGTAGTAAATAAATAATCAATAGCAAGCACACACAAAACTGTTCATATAGTCTAGTCTATAAGTTTAACAAAATCCTGGTTCCATTCTTCCCAGTGATAACTGAACTGCCTTGTATAATGGATTCACTAGAGGCAAATATGGCAACATCCTTGAGGCAGAATTTTGTTATATTATGATCAGCGTCAGGCAACCAGATATCATTCTAAACCAATGGCTGGACACAAGGCCACTTAGAGGTAAAGCTTTATGCACCATCCTTATGGAAGAAAGCTATAGATCTCTAATTTTACTTTATGATAATTGCTGAAAATGATTTTGTCATACAGAGAAAAGGTGGTGTTAAAAAATATGATCCATTCCAAGTGTCAAATAGGTTGGGTATGTCCCAGAATAGCACCATCACCACCAACAACTAAATATTCCCTTGTTCTTAACACACATGGAAATGAGGTGGTTTCTATATGTGCCTCCAGGAAATATCCTATTATTCTGGTTTTCTCTTTCTCAAATCTCTTTATCAAAGTAATCCAACAACCAGAAAAATGTCTTTGCTTCTAGATAAGAAGTGCTAGGATTGGGTCAGATAAAAAGCATTGTCTAAGAAAACAGAATTACAATCTGGATCTTTCTAATCCAGATATACACCAGGGTAATAAACTAGCTTGGTCTGCTCACGGAAAAGCCAAACATTGCTGTGCAACTCCAGTCAGGTAATAAAGGAAGAAGGAGAAAGTTCATCATTTAGGCCTGACTAGCCATTTCCAACCAAGTCAGTGAATGGAGCGGAATCTAGATTCCCTATATAACAATTTCAGTTTCTTCGTTTACAAAATATGAATTGGAGCAGAAATGTAACAAAGGCATTTGATGCTTAAGAGGAGCTATGACATCACCTTGTACTCAGTATTTTAAAAATATTTCAACAGAGCTTCCTTTCCAACCAGGGCCCAGCAGAATGGCTCCCGCGAAGAAGGGTGACGAGAAGAAGGGCCGTTCTGCCATCAACGAAGTAGTGACCAGAGAATACACCATCAACATTCACAAGCGCATCCATGGAGTGGGTTTCAAGAAGCGTGCCCCTCTGGGCGCCTGGGTGGCTCAGTTGGTTAAGTGACTGCCTTCGGCTCAGGTCATGATCCTGGAGTCCCGGGATCGAGTCCCACATCGGGCTCCCTGCTCAGCGGGGAGTCTGCTTCTCCCTCTGACCCTCTTCCCTCTCGTGCTCTCTGTCTCTCATTCTCTCTCTCTCAAATAAATAAATAAAATCTTAAAAAAAAAAAAAAGAAGCGTGCCCCTCGGGCACTCAAAGCCATCCGGAAATTTGCCATGAAGGAGATGGGAACTCCAGATGTGTGCATTGACACCAGGCTCAACAAAGCTGTCTGGGCCAAAGGAATAAGGAATGTTCCATACCGTATCCATGTGCGGTTGTCCAGAAAACGTAATGAGGATGAAGATTCACCAAACCAGTTCTACACACTGGTTACCTATGTACCTGTCACCACTTTCAAAAATCTACAGACAGTTAATGTGGATGAGAACTAATCGCTGATTGTCAAATAAAGGTATAAAACTGCAAAAAAAAAAAAATTTCAACAGAGACATTTGATTTTTATACAAAAGTAATTTTACAATATTTTCTAACATTAATAAATTTGTTTTGAAAATAATTAGTAAATATATCATTTTATTTCAATACATTAGGAGATACATCCAGGTGCAAATACTCCTTCGTATAGATGACTTGCTCTGTGTGATTTGAAGTATGTCCTAAAATTCACATGTGCCTAATATCTCCCCACTTGCTCAGTGAGGTGCCATCTTCCTTTCTTGCTGAAGCTCAAATTCTCAATTTTAAAGTCAGAACTCTGATTTAGATAACCTCAAAAGAATCAGTCCTCAGTTTTAAATCCTAGAGGCAGAGGTTGTAAACACCCTAAAAATGTATGCAAAATATTGTGTTATTTATATATATGACCCCCTTTTTGTTTCTGAAAAGTGTGTTCCACAGCTTTAATTAGATGTTCAAGAGTGTCCCTGCTCTGACTCAAAGAGCTAATGAGCACTGTCCACAGGATTTAACCAGCTCTTCCAATTATCTTACTATTACAGATTTATCTCTTAGAGTTACCCAACTCTCCTGACAGGACATAGAAAATCCACAAGGAAGTAAGATCTTTTGCAGGTAAGTGCTGCCTTGCATGACCCAGTCTTAAAGTATCAAGTTCTGTGATTAAAATCCATGCTTGACAGGCATGGGCTCTGCAGTGAAGCAGATCTGAGGTTACAGTTTCTGCTCCGTCATTCACTCCTTAGGTGACTAGTCTGAGCCATCTCTACCTGCTGCCTGCATCCCTGCAGTAGCCCAGTGACTGCTTCTGCCCTTGCCCTTCCTCCGTCTGTCCTCAGTGCAGCCGCCGGAGCAGCACTGAAGGTTCTATCACCTCACTCCCCAAACTTCTCATGACTTCTCACATCAGCCAGCAGGAAAACCAATGAAGTAAAATGGCCCCAAGCCATGCAGACCCAGCACCACTGCCTCTCAGACCCTGGTCTTCTTGGACCTCATCTCCTCCCTCAGATTCTCTTCTCAAACTTAGGGACACTCTCCCGAGCCTCAGGGTCTTTGCAGTTCCCAGTCTATTCCCAGGTCACCATTTCGGAGAGTCCCCCCTCTCCATCCTAAATCACACCACATACACCTGCATACCCCACTCCCGCACTCCCCGTCTCCTGTTACTGCTTCGTCGTTCTGCACTGCATCCATCACCATCTGACATACAGAATTCTGTAATTCACTTTTCTCTATCTCCTTCAATGCCCAACCGCCATTCCCCATATGCTCAAACTTCTAGGACATGGGTGAGCAAACTTTCGTTAAGGGGCCAATTAGTAAATATTTTTGGAGTTGTGGGTCATATGGGTCTCTGTCACAACTTCTCAACTCTGCTATTGAGAAGTTGGAAAGGAGCCACTGACAATTGTAAACGAATGGGTGTGGCTGTGTTCCAATAGAACTTTATTTACAAAAACAGGTGGCAGGTGCTGAGTTTGGCCCATGGGTGACAGTTTGTTAACTCCTGCTCTCAAATAATAAACTCCATTTAGGCGAGGACATAATCTGCCTTATTCACTATTTTATCTCCATCCCTTTGAGGAAGGCCTGATACAAAGTAGTTCCTTAAACATTTGCAGAATGAATTAACGTCCTTGACTACTATATCAGTTTCTCATTGGTAACATAAGGTAATATTATCAACTGTGGGGTTTATAAAAAAAAAAAAAAAACCAGTCCAAGAAAGTATGTCATGCCGTGAGAAGAACAGGTAAAGAGTAGTGGTTAAAATTATTCTGAACTCTATCCCCCGAGAACATGGAAAGACTGAAAGACAAACAGAATTTAAAGAGAAACCAAAGATATATCTTTGAGGAAATATTGAAGGGAAAGAGGGTATTTTTGCCTAGAGGAAGCCCAGAGGAGGTATGGTCATTGCTTTCCTAAATTTGAAAATTATTTTAAGCAAGAGAGATTTTCTATATACATTGTGGCACCAAAACTGGTACAACTAGGATCAGTAAGTAAATATTACATGGAAATAGATGTCTGCTCATTGCAGGGATGCACTTTCCTGTCAACCCTGGAAAGGGGAGACCACATTCATTTTCTTCACCAATGTACTTTAATGCCCTAGCATGGGGCCTTCATTGAATGGATGAATCAGAATGAAGAGTGAATAATCTAACCTTCAAAGCTGACCAAAGCTAGAACAGGCTTCCTCCATCTGTGCATTCGAAGGTTCAAGAAGGCACTTTATGACCCCCTGCTAGGGTGCAGCCAAGATACATTGTTACAGTACATTTGTCACAACTAAAGACATTGGTGTGTTCCTATGACCTAAACACACTTTGTTCAGATTTCTCTAGCTTCTCCACTAGCGTCCTTTTTCTGTTCCAGGATCCCATTCAGGATACCAGGTGATATTTAGTTGTCATGCGTCCTTAGGCACTTCTTGACTCTAATAGTTTCTCAGATTTCACTTGTTTTTGGTGACCTTGGCAATTTTGAGGATATATTTTGAGGTATATTATAAAATGTCCTTCTATTTAAATTTGTCTGTTTTCTTCATAAATCGACTGTGGTTATGGGTTTGGGAGAAAAAGACCCATGGAGGTAAAGTGTCATGTTTAATCACATTATATCAAGCACATGTCATCAACATGACTTATGACTACTGATACTAACATTGATCACCTGGCTGTACCAGTGTTTGTCAGATTTCTCCACTGTAAAGTTACACTTTCCTCCTCTTCCCGTACACAACTCTTTGAAAACACGTCAATGCACAGCCCACACTCAGGGGTGGGAGCAATTGAGCTCCACCTCCTGGAGGAGGTAATATCTACATAAATTATTTGGAGTTCTTTTGTAAAGATGTGTCTCTTCTCCCTATTTGTTTATTCATTCGATCATTTATATCAGTATGGACTCATAAATATTTATTTTACTCATCAGATGAAAATCCAGTATTACCATTACTCATTTTGTTGCTCAAACTCTTCCAGCTTTGGCCATGGGAGAACTCTTTCAGGTTGGCGCCTGTGTTACTTACACATGGTCTTATCTCTTTGTTTTTTGAGAATTTCTTACTTTCTGACACTACGAGATGCTCCAGGCTCATTTTCTATTGTTTTTTTTTTTTTTCCTGTTTAGCACCATTTATTAAGTGATCTCAGCTGTTGTTGTAGCTGCTGCATGTCAGCCTGTTTTTAAAACATAAAATGCTCTTCCAATTCCTCTTGTCCAGGACAGAAGGATCTTCCAGGTAGCACACCAAGAGAACAAGAGACTCCAATGATGCCAGCTTCAATGATGGTGCCATCCAGAGAGGGAGAGGGTCATGGCACATTCACCTGTGGCTTCCAGAGGTTTTGAAAAAGGAGCCTTTGGGGGCTCAGCCTGCCTGGCATTTAGATGCTGTCGGTGTGGGTTTTTGTACTCCATAATGGTGTTAGGAGGTAGGTTAAGCACTTGCCAAAGTGTATCTCGGATTTGGGCTGTGGTTGCGTGGTCACTGGCAGTCTTACTCTATATTGAAATAATGTCCTCCTGAAACCAGACAGAGACCACAGCTCCACAGATCTCCCCAACCAGAAACTCTTCCCCCGACATGGCCAGGATAAGGTTCTCCCAGCAACAGGATGCCAAGACTTTCCACAGCCGAATAATCCACTTGCCACCATTTTTATTTGCATCATCCTCCCACATGGGTTTAATTCCTTCTTTGATGAGATGGAAGTCACTGTGTCCAGGCTCATTTTCTCTTTTCCCTATCCTGATGCTAGAATCAGCCATCCCTCCACAGAGCCCTGACTCCTTTTTATTAGAAAAATATAGTATAATAAACAAGATCTATGTTCTGAGTATGTGTGTTGCTCCTGGGGTGTTACTGCTTCTATGCCCTCTCAGCAGACAAAACTAGAAAAATAAATAACTGTATGGGTTATACATAGCTATAGTTATTTCTGTATCTATCCATATTTATCTATCTTAAGTTAAACAAGATTTCATACTGATGATTCTGTCTCTGATCCAGTTCTTTCTAGCTTCCCATGCCCCCTCCCTGTTTATCTGTAACTTCCCTCTTCAACAGTAAGAAACCTGCCTCCCATCATTCACCATTCATTTCTTCTTCATTTGTTCAATTCCCGCACACACACACGCACACATAGCAGTTTCTGAATTTTTAACCCAAATAGCTACCATTTTTTACATTACATCACACTTTACACATGTATATTTATATCTTGTCTTCATAACAATACAATATATAAATAAGGAGACTAAAATTAGAGCTTTTAAATTACTTGCCCAAGGTCACATAACATCTACCAAGCCAGGAACTGGAATGTTAATCCAACTCTGTCTGTTTAGAAAGCAAATGATCTTGCTACTTTACATATTGCTTCCAATATTATAAAAAAGGGGAAAACTAGTTTGTAATATATAGTTTGAAAATAAACAAACATACTGAGTTTTCATTATAAAAGACGTCCAGGTTTATTATAAAAACCTGGGAAATTTTATTTATATAGTCCTATTATATGTATAGTTTGGTACACTGTTTTCTTCTTAAATAACACTTTTGTGTTTCTATACCTAATGTATACTTTGTAAATATAATTTTAATGACGACTTAATGTTGCATCCAGTCAATAGATCATTATCGGCTTAACTATGTCTCTATTGTTGGAAGTGGAGACAAGTTTTATGTTCCTTATCAACATAAAAAAACCCTGAAATTCATTTCATATCTCCAAGAGATAGAACTACTGGGTCAAAGTGTTTAAGTTTTCAATGCATTTTGCCAAATTGCTATCATAGGAAATTGTACTAATTTAATTCTAATATTATCAGAGTGGTTGTTTCACTGTCACATTTTAATATTATTGTTTCAGAGCGATCTCTATAAATGGCCATATGAGTCTTGTTCTTATCATGACCAAATACAATTTAATTTACTCAACCCCTACTTCCAGGTACCAAGTGATTCCAAAAAGAGTTAAGCTCTCTGATAGGATTCTGATTAAACATTGAAAAAGTGTGTGTCACTTGATATTGTAACGTATTGTTCTTATCAGTAAATTTTCTGAGAGAATATGCTTCTGTCCTTCAGGCTTAATCTTGTTTTGCTTACCATCCTTAATTAAGTAAGAACTCTTGGTAGTATCGGTTAAATAAATCAACTTTTGTTTTTAACTGTAGTTGCTGGACTATCATGCTCTGATCCTGACCCCAAGCTTATCGTGAGGAGTCCCAGAATCAGTATGTGAACCAAGAGTTATTTATAGATTGAATAAATATTATGTGTCATATAAACACAGATGACTATTTTACCAAAGTATGCATATATTTGGTGAAAAATACAAATTTATTTCAGAACATTGCTAAATTCATAATAACTTTGTATTCAAGTGTTTTCTCAAAAGAGCCTAAAAATACAACTGCTATTATGAAGACTTAAGAGATTAGGGGATGTTAAAAACATTTCTTCATATTCAAAAATGTTGGAAATTACTTAAATAGGTGTACACATGTCAATTTGGTGATGTTAGGCAAGGTATGCACTTACTGAACACATTAATCCAAATCTCATTCAAAGGAAACCTGTTCAGCCTGTGTTCTATACTGGGTAAAAATTTAATTATCTTATCCCTTTCTGAGAAGTTCAGGCAATGTCTTCTTTCAATGAGGAATGCTGCAACAATTTAAAAAAGAAAAAAGTGGCAATAATACCCACCTTCAAGGCTGACATTTTCCTAAAGCCCCCAGTATTCAGGGTGAAAGCTAAGCATAGCCAAAATGCTCCCTCAGTTTCTTTACGTGTCTACTCAGTCTCAGCCACCAATCTTAGACATTTCCCATAGTGTAGATCAGGGGCATGTGTAGGCAGTGCAGTGTCAAGAGAAATTACAGGGAAGCTGAGCTATCATCGCCTGATGGGGTGGTTTTCTTGGATTCCTTTGCTCCCATTTAAATATCCTCAAAGCCTGAATGACCGTGCTAAGGCAGGCACCAGGCAAAAAAAAAAAAGGCCAATTTTTATAAAGAGAAATGGAAGTACCGTTACTCAACTCTGCTGTAAGACCATGAGACATTACAGCTTGTTTTAGAGGGAAGAGCAGTGAAGCAGGAAATTGCTAATGCAACAAATTTGGAAGAGAGGAACCATGAAGATACCAGGCAAAGATGCAGAGATTTTAATAACTACCTAAGCCCCTGCAACAGAGGCTAAAAGGTTCAGAGCACGCATTCATGGAGTGAAATGCCACTTAATTAATTACAGAGTTGAGCTCGATTAGCTTTAAGGAATCTTATGAACAAACAAATGGGGTTAATTCGTAGCATTTAGTTAGCGGGCTTCATTTTTCTTTGCCAGCTTTGATCTGCTATTGTTCTTATTTCTACTAAAGCACGGTAGCTATCACATATAACATAGCTTGTAAGCATATAGTCTCTGCTTTAGCATCTCATAAACCTTATGTCTCAGGTATTTATTTATTTTTTAGATTTTTTTTTTAATTTATTTGACAGAGAGAGACACCGAGAGAGGGAACACAAGTAGGGGGAGTGGGAGAGGGAGAAGCAGGCTTCCCGCTGAGCAGGGAGCCTGATGTGGGGCTCGATCCCAGGACCCTGGGATCATGACCTGAGCTAAAGACAGACGCCTAACGACTGAGCCACCCAGGCACCCCATGTCTCAGGTATTTAGACTGCACTAGACACATTATTTCTTTAAGCCTTATAATAATGTTCAACACATAAGAACTTCCATAGCATATGTGGATATAGATAGCTTTAAGGAAATCCATTTTTAGGTCTTCAACTTCCACTTATATTCTTTCCTAAAACTTACTTGCTTAGCTAGAAATTAAGCAACAAAATACACAACAATAGTATCGGTTTATCATCCAAAGAATAAAATTAAATATCCATGACTCTGTCGTGACATAAACAAATGACTGAATAAATAAATAAATGGAGAAGGACAAGTTTTCCTTATATAGTTGCTTGGATATGAGTAAAGCCAAGAAGAAATGAGTGAAAGAGAAAATCACCATCAGAATGCCACAGCAATAATCACTGTGGATAAGATCCACTGATGCATGCTAAAATTAGTGGGCCAACTTTAATGAGAAACAGGATTGTTGAATAGCCTCAAAGAATCTCTCCCAAAATATGTAGTAATTACTGTGGTGGTTTTAACATATATCCACATTCTCTGATATTCCTCCCTCCAGGAAGTGGAGCTTAATTTCTCTCCCCTTGAGTGTGAGCTATACTTAGTGATTCCATCAAATAAAAAATGGAAAGGGAAAAAGAATAACTTTTCTGTGGAGAAATTGGCATACACCACTTATCCAAGTGATCAAGATTAACATCACCCATAATAAGTCATGTTGATATCATGCACCCCTGATATAATGCAATGAGAGCATTTCACCTCTGGGATGTTCTTCCTAAAAATGCATAACCCTCGTATAACCATGAGAAAACATCAGACAGACCCAAACTGACAAACATTCTACAAAATACCTGACAAGTGTGCTTCAAAAGTGTCAAGGTCATGAAAGACAAGAAAACACCAAAACACCATCACAGACTGAAGAGTTTAAGAAGACACAAGGAAAAACTGGTGAAATGTGTACCAACCTATAATGTCAATACCAATGTTAATTTCTCAGGTTTGATAAATACACCATGGTTGTGTGAGCTGTTAACATCAGCAGAAGCAAGATTTGTTTGTTGTTGTTTTGAAGAAAGAAACACCTTTATTTTCATCAGAAATAATAATGCTGGGGTGCCTGGGGTGGCTCAGTCGGTTAAGCGACCAACTCTCAGTTTTGGCCCCACCCTCACTCAGCAAAGAGTTGGCCTGAGATTCTCTCTCTCCCTCTGCCCCTTCCCTCATTCTTGCTCTCTCTCAAATAAATAAAAAAATAAAATATGTTTTAAAAAGTTGTAATAATGCTTATAAACTTGTAGAAACCATTTACTCTAAGAGACAAGAAGCCAGGAATTAGAGTGAAGGTGATAGTAAAATGAGAAATTACATAAGGTTTAACCTTAATGGTATGCTTGCTCTGAGATTAAGTGGCTTAAGGAAAGATTTAGTATTACCCAATATGCCCAATAGCTAAAGCGATCCTTCCTTTCCTTTGCTCCCTTTTTGGTGGTGGCTGGTTTACAGAGTAGTAATCTGCTCTCAAGGTAGCAGTAGTGCGGGCGCCTGGGTGGCTCAGTCATTGGGCATCTGCCTTCGGCTCAGGACATGATCCTGGAGTCCTGGGATCGAGCCCCGCATCGGGCTCCCTGCTCAGCGGGAAGCCTGCTTCTCTCTCTCCCACTTCCCCTGCTTGTGTTCCCTGTCTTGCTGTGTCTCTCTCAAATAAATTTAAAAAATCTTTAAAAAAAAAAAAAAAGAAAGGTAGCAGTAGCGCGTCACAGTAGGTGCTTAGAGGTCAGTTACTGGCTTAGGATGGATCCAGGCTATTAACTTCAAGATGTGCTTCTATGAGGAGGAGATTTGCTTGTCTGACTGGGTCCAAAACAGCGGCAGGCCACAAGCCACCCATTCTGTGCTGCGAACAAGGATGCCCTAGTTTCCTGGCAGGACTTACAGATCCTCTAGCCTTCTCCCTTCAAGGCAGATCTGAAGGCCACAGTGAGACAGGACTCTGCAGCTACAGGCACGGCTAGGAAGAGAGCTCAGCATTCTTATGCAGGGTGAAGGGCACAGGGAGCCTCTCTGGACAACGGCCACTCGGCTATACATCTAAAATTACTTCAAAATAAAACATGTTTTAATTGACATGCTTGAGAACGCTTCTCCTTCGGACCATTTTCTTTTTACCTTCTTCCCTTCACAACAACCCTTCTCCCCGCTTGACAAAAGAAAACACTTCTTCCCCACACTTCATTTTGCTGTGGTCAATTGCCCTGGGGTGTAACACCACCTACGAAGCACACCAGAGGACAAATGGAATGCCTCTGAGGGAGAGCAGAGAGTACAGGAAGGAATAATGACCAGAGCTAAAACTTTTTTAACCTGTAGCAAATCTCTGTCTCTCTCCCCCACGTACTTCCTTGATTACTCCCATAAACTTACCAACCTAAGAATTTTAATTCAGAACTAAAAAGGTTATCACAGGAATGTGGTAATGTATTGATTTGAATTTTTCAAGAATTAAAGTCTAACATTTTTTTCTTGTTGAAAATAACTTTGATCTGGCTGAAAAGTTCAACTGCAAGGACTGACTTCACTAATTAAATGATATGTCAGACATTTGAATCTACTGAAAGAGCTTAGCAGCTCTAAAGTTTTGATTCAAATATATTTAAGGTGTATACAATATGCCAGATTATACATCTTCTGCAACTATTTTAAATTGATAAAAATTTTATATATCCATTTTTAGATGTGAAGTTGCAAAAATTTTCCAAATTCCTTTTGGAAAAATGCAAGCAAAAATTTTTGAAGACCAATTTAGTAGAAAGGGAAGAATCACCTTACCCACTTTACTCATGTGAACTGGTGTTCTTGAGAGCCAGGAGGGTGTTTGGGCCATGGGAGCGCATCAGTCAGAGCTCCAGGGGCCACAGGGCATGCTGAGATACAGGCAGTGGAATAAAACATACATGTGTCTAGACTGCAGAGACTCAGAGGGAGGAGGCCAGGTCCCTTACCTACTCTGGTCTTGGATCGTCTTGAGAATTTTATTGATGTTAAAGACGTCCCTCAAAAAATAATGCACATAATTCCATACTCTCTAAATTTGGGGTACAATTTAAGGACCCAGTTAGGAAGCCTTGGTAGAGAAGGAACGATAAAAATGTCAATCAGTGTGTTTGAGCATTCCGGAGCATTTTTACACCCATTAGAAAGCTCAGCCCATGTGGAATTATAAAAATGACCTGAGAATGAAGCCAGGCTCATGAGTAGGTATGTCAACTAGGTCCATCATTAGTACATTAGCCACCCTACCCTCCTCCTTCTCCACCACCATCTCTTTCAGTCACTATCCATCTCAGTCTCCCTTCTTCCCTCTGCCCACCCCAACCCTTGCCCAACATCTGAAAAATACTTTTGGATTCTTAGTGTGAACTGAATCTTGGCCAATCACTTCATCTGATAACCTGATTTGAAATGAGAGCCAGTACTAGCCTATAAATCTTTAAAGGCTCCCCCCTCTCAGCAGACAAATTAGAATAGGCTCCCTCCTCTAGAAAGATGCAGAACCTCATGCAGGGATTGGCAAGCAGATAACACTTTTGTAGAAGGAAAAGACTGTTCCTTCCTTTGGACAAATGAAGCCCTGCAACAAGCCCTAAGTTTTGGTGAACAGTGTGAGCTGGATTTCTGCCCCTCAATCCTGACGTCACTGTTTGAGTTTCCCCTGAAAGCAAAGACTAATCTAAAGTCTTAAGCACAGGTAGTTTCTTTACGGAATAAGATTCATGGAACAGCAGTGAGGGATCAATGAGAGTGAAACAGAGAAAGAGGAAAGAATAATACAAAGATGCATTACAGTTTGCCCCTGCTATATATGACTTGTGGTTGATCCTGCTGTAACCTTCTGAGCAGCCTTAGGAAATGTCAGAACTGTTCACCCAGGAAACAAAAGAGAGGCCGATGTACTTTATCCATTGGCTTCTGTTTCCAGTGGTCAAGGATGACTCCACAGATGCACTTTCAGGATGCACATGGTTTTGGCACTAGAAAAGCTCAGGAGCAAGAAGGAACTTAGATGTTAGCACCTGAGGTGAGGTGTTAACAGATGACACCTGTGAGAAGCTACCTGAATGATGCACAGAACCAGTCACTGAAACATGGCTAAGAGGCTGCAAAGTGGTCTGGAAGAGGTGTGCTATACAGATTCCCAGCACACTAGTGAAGGCCCCTTCCTGACCGTATTTGGATCTTCCCTTAGCTCAAATCCTCCCAAGTATTCAATGTTTCAATATCTTACATTTGCCCCACCTTGAAGCCCGCCTTAAAGTAAGATAATATGAAGAAAATTGAGATGTATACAGTTTCTAAAAGAAAAAGAAGGAACAAAGAGGCCCAGTCAGTCGATAATTTGTCACTGGGCTAAGAACACCCTGGAGAAGGCAGCAACTGACTCAAAAACGAACCCAAAGTACTGTCACCTTAAGTGCTCCAAGAGACTCAATCCAGAGATACTTTATGAACAAAGTCTTTTAAGTCTTTCCAGAGGGCTGGCAGTATCCAACCTTCACTCATCCAAATGAGGCAGCATGTAGTTAGGGAGAACTTGATGTCAGAACTGTGGCAAACCACCTGCTCCTGAGTCTCCTGAGTAGGGAGTGGAGAGAAATCAGTGTGCATGTCTTGGACACATCATACCTCCTCATTCAATGTTAGAAATAGTCTCTCAGTCACTGATGGGCCCACAGCACAGGCTGTGGGAATGCAGGGATCCTGAAGGAACAAATCCATTTTCTAGTCCACGTTATACAAGAACAAAGGAGCAGCATAGGAAATAGAGGCAGAAGGAGTAAGTGGTTGTGACAAGAAATCTGGCAGGTCAAGACCAATGGAGATAAGAGGTTTGGCACCTCAGAATGGTTTAATTAAAAAGATGAAGGGGGGCTAAGCCCAACCCCACTGGGGCTGCCCAATTGGAACCTTGGACAAATTTCTGCAATAAACACTTCTGGCCCACATCTACAAGAAATTTAATTAAAATAAATAATATATAAGCAAATAAACAAATCAATGGGGAGGGTAAAAGGAGATGGTGAGGGATGCAAGAAACAAATGATATTTAACTAGTAGAATTGAAAATAGTAGAGAGAAAACAGCTAAAGTCAGATTAGCACAAAGAGAGAGAGGCATGCATGTGCACACAGAGCAGAAACCACAGACACTGGTGCCCTCAGTCTTTGCCTGTGCAGGTGTTCCTCCTTGCAGGAAGACCCACCTAATCCCCAGGCTGAACTGACACCCCTCCTGGGTGACCTCCTCTAATACAGTCCTTCTCAAGCTACATGCAATTGATTGTTTACTTGTCTGTCTCTCCCTTCTGAGTGTTCGTTCCTTGCAAGTAGGGACCTTGGCTCTTCTTTGTATCAGGGTATAATTCAAAGTTGATTCTCAGTGAAGAAATGTTTGTTAAAACAATAAACCAACTATTTTTTCCATGAAATGGAACTGTGAAAATAAGTCCAGAAAAGTAAAATATAGAGTGAAGTAGTTTTGGCTAAAGACAAAACAAAAAATAATAAAAATATGGAATTCTTATTAAAAATACAGATTCTATGTTTTCGTACCAAGAGATTCTGATTCAAACTTTCTATCTCTCCAGTTACATTTCCAGGTTTAGAAAGAAAGACCTTGCCCAGGAAATTCTTGCCATCAAACATTTTCTCAAATTCTGAGAAAACAGTATTTTCAGCTTTCAATTATATATTCAGAAAAACTTTCAATACAGAATAAGAGAAAAATGAGATCAAACAGTATTTGTCTTTGTCTGGCATACTTATATAGTCCACATTTTCTTTATCCATTCATCCACTGGTGAACACTTACGTTGCTTCCGTGTCTTGGCTATTATAAATAACGCTGCAATCAATATGGGGGTGTGTATATCTTTTCAAGTTAGTGTGTTCTTTTTTTTTTTAAGATTTTATTTATTTGACAGAGAGAGACACAGTGAGAGAGGGAACACAAGCAGAGGGGGTGGGAGAGGGAGAAGCAGGCTTCCTGCTGAGCAGGGAGCCCAGTGCGGGGCTCGATCCCAGGACCCCGGGATCATGACTAGAGCCGAAGACAGACGCTTAACGACTGAGCCACCCAGGCACCCCTCAAGTTAGTGTTTTCATTTTCATTTCATTCCATTTTCTTCAGATAAATACCCAGAAGTGGATTACTGGATCATATAGCAATTCTTTTTTAATTTTGGGGGGGAACCTCCATACGGTCTTCTAAAGTGGCTGCACCAGTATACATTCCCACCAACGGTGCACAAGGGTTCCCTTTGCTCCACATCCACACCAACACTTATTTCTTGGTGGTTGCCAGATGTGGGAGGTGGGGTGTGGGCAAAATGGATGAAGGGAAACAAAAGGTCCAGTTATAAAAGTCATGAGGATGTAATATACAGCATGGGAACTAGAGACGATAATACTGTATTGCATGTTTGAAAGTTGCTAAGAGAGTAAACCTTCAAAGTTTTCATCACAAGAGAAAAACTGTGTAACGAAGTATGGTGGCAGTTGTTAACTAGATTTATTGTGGTGGTCATTTCACAATATATACAAAGATTGAATCATTTTGCTGTACACAAAACAAACTGTCGTAGGTCAGACACAGAGTGCATGAAAGTCCCCCACAGTGGGAAGTGTGTTTCATTTCTTCAAAGAAAAGGTTAATAGTCAACAAAAAATATAATCAAATATGCTTCATAAAGAACTTTTATTCATTTTCTTGGAAACACTGAGGAGCTGCCCTAAAAAGGGTGGAGTTGACAGGTGGAGATGTGTTGGAGAAAAGAAGGGCATAATGAACCAGCAGAAGCATAATAGAGAATGACTCCAGAGGGGAAAGTGTACTATTGGGCTGGAGAGTTTCACTGATGGATTTTATAAAGGACTTTGACAGTTTAAGCCTGAACATAGGTTTAAGGGAAATGGCCAAGTCCACCATACGTGGATGAACAAAGATCTTGATGAAAAGAGGATTATAAAAAACATCTGGAAATGAAAAGTCTCCCTGTTACCGAATCCAATCAGCATTTCCAACTATTGCTGTGTCTTTCATGATATTGTATATAGTGCAGTCACTTAGCAGGTACTCCCAGTATTGGCTAAGAGAGGTATCTCCTCAGAGACAAAAAACATGCAATCCAAAAGAAAGCACCTTTCAGAATGTTTAATCATCATAAGAAAAATAAGGGCACCAAGTAAGACATAAAGGGATGGCAAGGGTGTACCTTGGCTAAATCTGGAAAATCTAGAAATATCTAAATTGGTCTGATGCTGTGAGTAGCTCTTCCAAGAGTAACTTTACATGAATGTTATTTGGCTTGAGGAGGGTTTTCGTTTTGTTTTGTTCTTCTTTTTCTCTTTTTTTGGCATGGGAAATGCTAAGTTTCTTTAAGCTTTTTTTTTTTTTTTTTTGTTTTAGAGAGAGAAAGAGAAATCATGCCTGGGGCGGGGCGGAGAGAAGAGGAGGAGGGGAGGGGGAGAAGAAGAAAAAAAATCTTCAGCAGGCTCCACTCCCAGCACAGAGCCCAACTCCAGGCTCAATCTCACGACCCTGAGATCATGACCTGAGCTGAAATCAAGAGTCAAACACCTAACTGACTGAGCCACCCAGGCGCCCCACCAAATTTCTTTAAAAGACACAAAGTCGATGTTTTCAAGAAAAAAATTAATGGACTGTTGACAGAAAAGGAAATGTCTTGGGTCAGTGGGGAAAATGATACAGTGAAACAGAACAACTCAAACATTGCTGGAGTAAGAATAAATTGGTATAAAATTTTAGAAACAAATCTGACAGTATATACCACACATCCTAAATTTTTTTATAAAAACTTCAACACCCTCAAAACTTTACTTCAGAGAATCTAACCAGGAAAACCTTGCTATTTATCAGTGTCATTAAAATAGCAAGAACATTGAAGAAAAATATCTGAACATGTTTATAGAAAACAATTGGGATTTCAGCACCTGAACATCCTTTCCATCTGGGGGAAATCCCAAGAGGTAAAGAATTCAAGGTCTCGTGACTTAAGGGCACATGCCTACAACACAGTCTCAATCAATTACACACTCACACCTGAAATTTTGAATATTCAAAGTGTGACACAAAAAGCCGGGTGACAGTTGGAAATCAATAATAACTGAGAATGTTTATCCTAGAAATTACTGAATCACACCATTTAAATTCATATGCTCATTTTGTGTCATATGTGAAAATTAGGACATTAATTTCGGAAAGTAATTGGACTTTGAAAATTATACTGAGGATATATGGCACTATGGACTGAATCATTTCCCTCCAACACTCATATGTTGAAGTTCTAACCCCCAGTATGATGGTATTTGTAGATGGGGCCTTAGGGAGGTAAATTTAGACCATTCATGAGAGTGGGGTCTTCATGATGGCATTAGTGCCCTTATAGAAAGAGACACCAGAGGACTCGCTGTCTCTCTGCTGTGTGAGGACACAGCAAGAAGGCAGCTGTCTGCAAGCCAGGAAGAAAGCTCTCATTTGGGAACCAAATCAGCTAGCATTTTGATCTTAGATTTCCAGCCTCCGGAACTGTAAGAAATAAATTCCTGTTGCTTAAGCCACTCAGTCTATGGTATTGTGTTACAGCAACCTAAGCCAACTAGTACATATGGGGAAGATTTGGAGAACTCGAAGTACTTTAAACCTTCAACTGCCACCCTTGTGTGATGAAGCTGTCCCTACTATATGTGAAGGCCCTCTAGTAACCTCATATAAAGAGTTGTTCTGCAAGAAAAAGCCAGTTCTCTTTATCCCTCCCTTCTTGCTACCACTACTTTTATAACTAGTGTCAGATCCCAGCATGTTTTGGGAATACAATCACAAAGTCAAACATTTGTAGAAAAGGATTCTACACCAAAAGAATTTCTGGACTCTACAATTTAAAGTCAGAAAAGTCTGGGGAATATGTGTGGAAAGAATTCTGAAGGTGCTCAAACAAGTATACTCGGCACAAGTATGTTCACCAGAGAGTCTAGATTTGAGATATTAATTCAAGCAGTTACAATCTGTTTTAATTGGTGTTTGGAGGCTTTTCCTGAAACTTAGACATGACAGTGGGCAACACTAAATGAAGCTGAGATGCTAAGTAAAAAAAATAACTTGGTGTATAAATAGGAATAGATACAAACAGCTCATGAAATAAAATAATGAAATGGATTAATCATGTGCAACTCATCTACCACCAATCCTCTAGGTCCCTCAAGAATGGTCCTAATACCATTCACCAAGGCCTTGAGAAATATGTGGTGAGGAGAGTGCCAGCATCTCTGAAGAGCACATAAATGGTTCTTGCCTAAGGTCAGGATATTGAGGGAGACATTGCAGCAAAATGGACCCCTTAAATTCTCTGAGGATAGGAGGATTCTGAGATGACAGAGACTCAGGGGCACTGGTGAGCCACCTGACACAAGAGAGGCTACCACAAACCAAAAGGAGGGCCAGGGTGAAAATTGGAGTGGCTGACTTGCATTTTTTCTCTTTGACAGAGATCAACTGACCATGAAGTCTACAGCACCAAAATATATGAGCAGATCACCAAAGTGCTTCTTAAATTTGTATAAATGGTAAGTCTCCAGGCTGGTGAAGAGAGACCTAACCTGAGCCACAAGTGTCAACAATCCCAATACCTCATGGGGGAAGAGCTTCTTAACTAAAGGGGAAGTAGGGTGTCCTTGAGGAGAACTCAATAGAAGCATTCACTGTGAACACTCCCCCTGGCCTTCAAAGGGGACCTGTAGCACTGGGGACTTTTGGTGACATGCTAACGCTAACTTCTGAATCTTAGCTGCCCAGAATACCACTGGAGTTCACCTGTTAGATAGGGGCTTATGTAGGTCTTCCAATAAATACAGATAAATTCTGAATAAATATCACAGTAGTCCTGTTGGAACTCCCAAAATATCATGGGTATAATAACCCAATTAATAATGCAATAACACGGGTTATTTCCCTATATCCTGGGTATACCATTGCCAACTCATCAGCTGACAGAATCCCCTTCCTGGCTCCTTGATTTGTGGAACCAAAGAAGTGGTGCATCTCAAGTCAATAAAACTTGAGAAACATTTTTAAAAGCCTACTTTACTTTCCTGGAATGAAATTCATAAATATAACCAATCTACACACATAGTTTTAAACAGAACAACAGAATGGCCTACCTATAATATGAAGAATAAATAAAAGGAAATTAATTTATAATTATGCAATTGCATGATTACATTAGAAGTCATAATGAATTAGTCAGATGCTTGCCCCATACATAGAATCCCTGTGAATATTACAGCTGCCAGTGAAGACCGACATATGTGTGTCGTGTTGGTAACTCAAGGGACAGAAGCAGTACTGCCATTGTTGTGATTTTGAAAAATTGTGTGCAAGCCTTAAAAAGTTCCAAAGAAAGAAAGTAAAATCAACTTTCAATTTATACTCCTGGAAAATTCAAAGAGTATCAAAATTGTCCAAACATAATTAGCATTTTTGTGAAGGATGTAATTAGTTTAGGCTACAGAATACCTGGAGTACCATTTGCAATTCGTGCAAGAGTAGGACAATCCTCTCTTGTGGACGTCTGCCTTGCACATGGCAGGGTGACTAACATTACTGGCCCTGGTCCACTAAATCTGGTAGCACTGATCAATCACTTCAGCAATCAAAAATGCACCCACAAGTTTTCAAAATGTCCCTCAAGGTGGTACCAAGGTTGAAAACAAGTGTAGAAAGTGCCAGTAGAGAGGCGCCTGGGTGGCTCAGTCGTTAAGCATCTGCCTTCGGCTCAGGTCATGATCCCAGGGTCCTGGGATCGAGCCCCGCATCGGGCTCCCTGCTCCATGGGAAGCCTGCTTCTCCCTCTCCCACTCCCCCTGCTTGTGTTCCCTCTCTCAGTGTCTCTTTCTGTCAAAATAAATAAATAAAAAATCTTAAAAAAAAAAAAAAAGAGAGAGAGAGAAAGAAGAAAGAAAGCGCCAGTAGAGCAGGAAGGGCTACCTGGAAGCTCCTGGCACCCTCCCTCTCTGCCCAAATAGTAAATCTCTGGGATGAGTGTCTTCCTCCAAACTAGAAAAATGCAGATGAGGTGATTCTCATGAGAATATAAGCTACATGATGGCAGGAACCTTTAACTGTTTTGTTTGCTTACCAATCTCAGAGGTTAGAATAGACCTGGCACTCAGGGTGACAGACATTGGGGAGGGTATGTGCTATGGTGAGCGCTGTGAATTGTGTAAGACTGTTGAATCACAGACCGGTACCTCTGAAACAAATAATACATTACATGTATAAAAAAAAAAAAGAAGAAGATAGTAGGAAGGGATAAATGAAGGGGGGGAAGTCAGAGGGGAGACGAACCATGAGAGACTATGGACTCTGAGAAACAAACTGAGGGTTCTAGAGGGGAGGGGGTGGGGGTATGGGTTGGCCTGGTGATGGGTATTAAAGAGGGCACGTTCTGCATGGAGCTCTGGGTGTTATATGCAAACAATGAATCATGGAACACTACATCAAAAAACTAATGATGTAATGTATGGTGATTAACATAACATAATTTAAAAAAAAGGAAGAAAAAAAAAAAGAATAGACCTGGCACTCATTAGGTACTTAATACATATTTGTGGAACAAATACATGGAAAATTCCATTTAACTTTCAGTTTAGCCTGTACAGAAGACATGAGGGTCTTAGAGAATTTAAGGTAGTGACGACATGTTCACTTCATTAGTTGGTTGCTCTACGTGAAGGTGCTGTTCCACATGTGCTGTCCTTCCTGAAGCAAATAAACACAGATTTGGCTATCTAGTACGTAGCTTTTAATTTTTAAAAAGTGTCTTTCTCTATATATATCACTAAAAGCAGAAAAGTCCAGAGCAGTTTGCTATAATCTGGCAAGGAACACAGTATATTTTTACTATCCATCCCGCCTCAGATTCTTATGAAATCTCTAGCTCCATGCCACAGTTTGGTACAAAACAAACTTTTGAACATCACATCCCTACACCAGACATCATATTTGTCCCCTGTATGGATGATATCTTGATATGATTTGGAAATCAAAGTAGAAGTTATCCTAGAAACCTTGGGAAGATACCTACATATCACAAAGTGGCATATAAATCCCTTAAAAATATAGAAACCTGATTGTTTAAGGAATTTTATGGAGGACAATATCAGAATATTCTCTCCAAGGTTACTATGCTATGCAGGCAGCCTCCTACCACAACAATCGGCACAATGCTTCTTGGGCCTCTTTGTGTATTGGAGGCAATTTTGAAAGATGGTATAGTCAGAAGCAAAAGCCCCACAACCACGATCTTAAGTGTCCTGGAGCAGCATGATCTTGGCTACATCTCATCTCCCTTGATTCTCCAGTCTGCCCATTAGTTCCATAAGTCACCCAAATACCTTTTCAATATAATTCTTTTCTGTTTCCATTAGCCAGAGTTGATTTTTTTTTTCATTTGCATGCAAGAACCCCTCACTGGGTTTGGGTTTATTCAAGAATCCAAATTGGAGAACAGAAAAAATTATAGTTACAATAAGTTCATAAGCATACAGTGAATATCTATATAGTGTTAAGTAAAAACAGCAGGACACAAAATGTTGTTAAATAAGTGCAATAAATATTAAAACTGTGCATAAAACATTGGAAGAAAAAATGTTGAATGGTGTTCTCTGATAATGGGAAAATGGATGCTTTTCCTTTTCCCTCTATTTCCAATTTTCTATAATGAATACCTAATTCATTTATAATGGAAAATGCTTATCTTGTTAAAATCGGGTTAGCAGGAAGATAATAAAATTTGAAAAGACTTCTTATATTAGAAACTATTAACGTTTTTGTGTGCTAAGTTAGAATAAAATCCTTTCTAATAAAAAAAAATCTGTTGGGATAAATGAATCAGTGCAGAAAAGTTTTTTAAGCTCATTAAAAGTCACATGCAGCATCCCTCTCTGGAGCTGCATTTATTACTGTCCCTGCATAGTTCATGGGAATCACTAAACAGCACTATGAAAAAGGAGGCCCAAGGGGTACCTTCGGAGGAGAGACTAGAGCCTAGAACCTTGGTGTGTTTGTTTCCCATTGCTGCTGTAACAAAGTATCACAAACTTAGTGCTTAAAACAACACAAATTTATTATCTTGCAGTTCTGAATGAAGGTCAGTAGTCTAAAACAGATGTTGGCCAGGCTGTGCTCATTCTGGAGGCCCTGGGGGAGAATCTCCTTCCTTGTTTTTTTCCAGCTTCTACAGGCTACCTCATTCCTTGGTTCATCACCCATCACTCAGACCTCTGCTTCCATCAACACACCTTCTCTGACTGACCCTCCTGCCTCTCTTTTAAGGACCTTTGTCATTTACATTAGGCCAATCCAGATGATCCAGGATAATCTCCCCATCTCAAAATCCTTGGCTTAATCTTATCTGCAAAGGTCCTTTGGCTATGTAACATGTTCACAAGTTTCAGAAATTAGGATGTGAACATCTTTGGAAGGGAGGGCATGATTCTGTCTACCATTCTTGAGCTTTCAACATCTCAGCTATCAAATAGGACTCACTGACTTTCTGGAATGGGAGAGGGGGTATGAATCAATCTTTTCAGGGCAGTTTTCTTCATTGCATTCCCCAGGGCCTGGGTACTAGTCATGGCATGTTAGGAACTGCTAAATGAACTGAAGTGACCTCCCCCATCCGTCAAACAAGGTGTCATAACATAGCACTTAAAAAAAAATTGTTGATGGGTTTTTTTAAAGTTTGTAATGTTCCTTTAAAATATTCAGGCAGGGGCGCCTGGGTGGCTCAGTCGTTGGGCGTCTGCCTTTGGCTCAGGCCACGATCCGGGAGTCCTGGGATCGAGCCCCACATCGGGCTCCCTGCTCAGTGGGAGGCCTGCTTCTCCCTCTCACTCCCCCTGCTTGTATTCCCTCCCTCGCTGTCTCTGTCAAATAAACAAATAAAATTAAAAAAAATAAAATAATTAAAATAAAAAATAAAATATTCAGGCAGGCTGGAAATTCTTGGGTTTTTTGTTGTGGTTTCTTTCCATTGGACTAGTCTATTTTCCTCACAATATCCACCAGAAAAGAGTATTACACGTTTATGTGGTGACCCCTCCCAATAAAACATTTTATATCTACCTATGAGAGAAGCAAAAATAGAAGACATGAGTCATAATGCCATTAACCAGACATGTAGGGGGAAAGGAAATAAGAGAAGAAGAAAGCGATAACTGAACTCTCTTCTGGGATCGCTCTAGCCTAATAGCAGCAACAGTTATATCAGAACAACTGAAGAATCACCTTTTCACAATTATTTCTACAGTATTTTGCCAGTTTAGTTGCACTGAGGAGAAATGTTATATGTCTCATATGTTGTAACAAGTGATTTCAAGAATTACATTTATATAGCACTTCATGCTTAAGAATGCTTTCACATACATTAATGTTATTTACTGTGTACATTATTTAGTGTATTTAATAGAATAAATGTTCACTTTTAGTAATATCTTTTCTCTACTAACATTTTCGCCTGACATCAGGGTGTTATGATGGTAATCACTGTTAACTACCAGCTTCCCTCCCTACCACCAACCCCCCCCCCCATTAAAGCCCTGATCTGTGGCAATTTCAAATTTCCATATGGGAACACTCCCACCATAGCTGATGACAAGTTACCAGTGCATCCCTGAACAAGGAGTTAGGAAGAGATGCGCACAATCAACTCTTGCAAGTAGATTGAAGTGGGCTCCAGGATATCTCTTCTATTTAGCATTCAAGCTTCCTGCTAATGGACTAGTACCCTAGTAGGCTTAACTAGAGGGAAAATAATTCACCTTTGAGGAAACACCCAAGTGATACTATGAAGCCCAAACCAGCTCTCACAGGATTTGGAGCATGCAATTGTGCCGTACTCTGCCCCTTGGTGATTCTGTGGCCTCTTCTGGCTTCAGTTGGCCTTAGGCTTCAATGGATAATACTTACTATTCTTCTGTGGAATACAGCCCTCAAGCTACTGAGTTAGCTTGCTTCACCCTCAGAGTATTTAGCTCATGGAGTGCAGGATTAGAAAAGCCCAGTTTTCTTGCCTCAAGTATTTCCCCGTGGGGTAGACTAAAGTCAGTCTTCTCTGGATCTTAGCATGGAATCACACCCTTGGTTCCATCACTCCTTTGTGTTTGTCCAGGGGGCATTTCTTTAGCAAATCACTCCTATGCTAATCCTCATCTCAGGGGTCTGCTGCTGGGGCACCTAACCTAAGACATGTATGGGGATGATCACACCAGGTCTTTGCCTCTAATTTGACCTTGCTTCAACCTTACCCTCTGGATGCTTTTAACTATTCTCCTGACAATTGGTGTATAATTTATCTAGAATTTCTGGCCAATTATGAGAAGTCAATGTAAATACAACATAGAATATTTAGTGGATACTTAGGGGATGGAATATGGTATCAAATTCTGGGGAAATGTGCATATTAAACTACTTAATTAAAATACCAGAAATATGAGAGGTTCTTACACATATTTTCTGAAGCTTCTAGCTCCAAGCTGCCCCCAACATAAATTAGGACTATTTAATCATATCACTCACTTCCTGATTACACCCAGTCATGTGAGCAGTATTTCAGAAGATGCACAGTGAAAAAGTCATGCCATAACATGGGGGATTCTTTATTAACATAAGCTAACTAGATATTTTCTGGCTGGGGGAAAAAATCTCTCTGCTCTCAGTGGAAAAGATTTAATTTGTCTTCAGAAACACATCCTGTAACTAAATGGAAAGGTCTGTCGTTCCTGTAAAGATGATGCCAGGTGCACAATCTGTAATGAGAAACCTCCACAATTTACCTGTAACAAAGCAAAGGGAAGGCACAGCTTCTGACTTCTAGAAACTTGCTTTGGCTCCACACACAAAAAAAGAACCCAGAGGAATGCTTATGTTTCCAGACTAAAATATAATAAAAATCCTACTACCAGGAAATTTTAAAAAGAAGTTCTCTGCAATGAGCAGTGAGAATTCCTCTTGGTATAAAAAGCACATGCCTGCTGGTGCATATACCTGGCTGAGGTAATACAAATGAAATTGGGTCCTTATTCCATGTGAAACATAACACTGAAGCAGGATAAAATACACAGTTTGGTGGGAAAATGGGAAGATGCAGAAAGACCCCATTAGAGCCTCATCTGTTAGCATTCCCTTGTCCTCTGGAAGACAGAAGGTTAAATTCTCATACAGCTTCTACGGAATACTTACAAATGCAGTCAGAAAATAAAGCAGATGCCGGCAGCAAGGATAAAAATATGAACAAATGGGAACTATTACAGAACTTTATAATCTGCGTCCACACATGAACTATTACTTCAATTACTGAAAAAAGTGCAGTCCAAACAACTTCTCAGGCCATGGATTCTCAGGCACCTTGCAAATCGCTATCCAAAGATAGCACAGAGGAAGTTAAATCTTGAGAGATTCTTTTTTATTTTACTGATTTTATCCCACCACCTAATTATAAAATTTTCCAGTTTAAGGGGAAAAAAGCTTTCAAAAGAAAAAAAATAGATTTTTAAAGTGTTACAGATCGGAAATAGGATAGCAGAGTAAAGAATAAAAATTATTAAAAGAACTTTAATATGCTAACTCTGTACACAATGGTGCTGAGGAAAAGAATTGCAGAAGCCTGTGTAGGTCATAAAAATTAATTAGAGACTTATTTACATAAGACATTACCTATCTAGGCAGATATGACAAAGAGATTGTTATGGAGTAGTGTGTGTGTGTGTGTGTGTGTGTGTGTGTGTGTGTTCACTCATTGCTCACAGAGACAGAAGTCCAGGGATGAAATATATGCACATCACACACATACTGACTTGCAACATGCTATGGTGCATACTTTTTTCACTGTCAAGGAAATGCAGCTTTACTCAAATCAATGCCATTAAGGTAGGAAGTAGGTTTCTACATCTAGTAAGAAAAAAGGGAGAGAGAAATGAAACGTTTGAAGAGAAGAAAGTATAGTCATATGACAAGACCAATCAGCTTCAGAAGCAATGTGCCTTACCCAAAACAAAATAGATTATTTCTTCTCTTGTACAAACCCTTAAAGGAGCCTTATGACTTGTTTCTCTCAAGCCAATTGTTTATCATCTTCCCCACAGTGGTGTATGGGTGGTAAGTGAATTGCAATTGCTTATTCTTCCCATTCACTGCATCAGTATTGCCCCCAACCTTCACCTTTCAAGTCCTACAGTTGTTCAAGTTAAAAACCCACTTCATAGCTACCACAGTTCTCTCTGGTGGGCATGTGGATAAGTGACAAGAAGGGTGAGAGACATGGAGGGAAAAACTACAAGCCAAATAGGAAAGCCTGGGTGAAACTGCCTCATAAAGACATAATCTTTGACAGGTGACTGAGTTCAGAGCCTCTCCTAACCTGTCTTCCTTTGTGCCACACAACGGCACCTTGAGCGTGGCACTGAGTCTCCGTCCTCTGGCAGACAGAGAGATGTGTGTGGGCAAAACGAGCAGGAGTGTTGGTTTTGAACTGCAGGTGACAGGCTGCTGACAAACTGTAGCCTGACACAAGGCTGCAAAACCCAAAGCGAGGGAACTGATAATGAGACACTGTTTACACCCATAAATGGGCACCAAGTAAAGAGACATGAAGGAAAGGTCATTAGGTGGAATGCATGACTGACAGAGCCCAAGGAGGTAAAAGTCACACACCCTGAGAGGCATCTGCTCAAGGCCAGTAGCAGCATTGAGCTGGAAAGTGGGGATGTCCCATACAGCCTGGCTCCTCACAGCTGTGGCCAAAAGGCAGATGGTTTCAGTATTCCCCAGCCCACTGCCACAGGGGACTAACCTTGACACTTGCAGACCTCCAGAGTCCTGTGTAAGGGCTCAGCACCGTTCCTGGGAGTTATTTAATTTTACTGAGAGCCCACAGTGGGTGGGGATTAGCGTTCTGACAATTCTCAGTATTGGGGATTAAGCTGCAGTTGACACTTCCTGACAGGATGTTAGGAACAGGGAACCTGGGTGTGCTCAGGTCTCCCAAGAAACTCGGCAGGCCACACAGTTTCAGGAGGCTGGGTAACAGCTAGAGGAAACGCACGAAAGAGGAAAACTGATATGACTCCCAGGTCTGTCTGAGGTTATTTTAACGTAGGTTATGAAAGGAAGAACCCCCACAACCTGAGGCCCTCCTTGAAGACAAACATCTGAGAGGAAGTGTTCACAGTGCAATGCCCAAACACCCGTGGGCATTTGGACTAGAAAAGCAAGCATCCTCTACTTCATGTCACACTCTCTCTACATGCTCTTCCACTTGGGTAAGTCAGTCACTTTGCATCTATGGGGGAATGTCATGTCAAACAGGCCTCCCAACTTTCTCTCTGTGTGTAGATTCTTGATAGACATCAAAGCCAACATGATTATAAACAGCCTGACAGCTCTATTAAGACAAAGGAAACAATTCGTAACTGCTTCAAAGTACTGAAAACAACTCAATTTGTCAAATCTGTATTTCAGACAACATTGCAGAAAACAAAAATAAAAAAAAACATATAATGAGACTATTAGATAACAGTATATATGGAATAAAGGCCATATTTTTAAAAGTTCTTTAAAAATCCCTTCTCTAATGCACTCTGAGTCAATTCCATAAAGTTGGCCTGTTACACTTTATTCTTTCAAATACCACTACTCTAATAAAGGCTTCTACTGAAGACCTGCATGGATTGTTAAGAACTGTCACCATAAAAATATCATCTCATGGTCTTTGATATTTTCTAAAGTAAAAGAGCAATTAGAATGTAACTCTCGTTTGAGTTTAGTTGGATTCCAATCCAATTAGCTTTATAAATTAATAACTCTTTGTATTTTAACAGTAGGTGATGTTGTTTAATTAGTCAGTTTATTGTTTCCAGATTTAGTTCAGAATTTCACATTCTGATGAGTTACAGAGTTTTAATTGAGTGGATGAACATTCATCTAGAAAACTGTGCTCAAACATCTGTGGGAACACTGCGGTAACAGTTACAAAATTACAATATTCTATTTCCGGAATTCATAGTATTTACTTTATGGCAGGAGTTACAAATAAACTGCCTATGGTACTCTTGGCAAACACCTTTTCTTTTCTTTTCCTTTCTTTCTTTCTTCCCCAGGACATGGCCTACCTGCTCTTTCATTCTTCTCCATTCTCATGAGGTCTATGCCACTTACTTGCTTTAACCACCTGGCCCCTGTGGGAGGCACTCATGTCTGCCACTACCTATCCATATACAGGGCCATGCAATGTTTGTCTGACCTTAGGCTGTATCTTTCTTAGAATTTTCCACATCTCTGCCATAAGATTCTGCACCTGGGTTCTGTAATAACTTTCTCCCCTTTTTTCACCGAGCACATCGGAAATAAAATCAATTCACCAAATATTAGAATATAAAGGGAATTAAGACAAACATCAGCAAATGCTTTAGGGCTAACAGGTATCAAAATGGCCAACACTGCCTATGATTTGGCCTAAAGATTTAAGGATAGAGAGTGTTATCAAAAGGAAAAGGAGAAAAAATGTGACATCCAGGGAAGAAGCAAAAAAATACCTGAGTGAGGAGAAAGACAGAAGCAAACACAAGTAGAGAAAGACACTGTGGTTCTGGTACAAAGACACCTCCAGTGCCAGCTAAAACTCCCTCAGGGACAGCTCAGGGGCTCCAGTGACACCAGCTACCTACCCTGGATTAAAACAACATATTAGAATAAAAACGGATAGGGAGGAGGAGGAAGAGAGACAGGATTTTATCTGCTAGGTAACAATGTTATGCAATCACTTGGAAAATGAGTAGAGATATCCCATTTGTTCCAAACAAATCCATTAAAGAAAAGTAGCTCTCCTGAAATGTGTCTACTTCTCTCAAGGTTTTGCTGGTTTGAGTGCTTAAGTATGCCTACCTAATAGTCAGGAATAGACACTAATCTCATCATCTCCTAAACCATCCACTCTGATGACCAAAAAAAAGCTAGTTTCATTATTTCAGCTTATTCCCAATATTTAATAATAGGAGACATTTTGAGGGCACTAACAGGGTTCCTTGTCAAGAACTCCTTTTACATAAGGCTAAAAACATGCCAAGAGTGACACTTGAAATTGATCATCCTTTTAGCCATTCTGTCAGGCTTCCGAAAATTAATGAGTGGGCTGCAGACAGGAAGTGGCTTACCAGAACATCGCACAAATTTGCTGATCCTGACTTGCTGAAATTCTGCTTACCTATGCAAAGTTAAACACTTCACCTCTCCACAGTATTTACATTCTACCCAAATCTTCTCTTGGGTTTCCTCCATTCAGTGTTGCTCCCTCCTCAGGCATTAACAGTGAAATACAAAAGAGAGCAGGAAAAGTCACTCTCTTCAGCTGATGGAATGATACAATGGATACTTTTCAAACTTAAACTACAAAATCACTGTGCTTATGTAAAAATCAGGATTCCAAATGCTGTATGACATGTATTCAACAATACTGAGTGGATATAATGTTTAGATTGCTACTTGAGATGGAGTAAGAAACTTACTTGGCTGATGAAATACCTTGATCAGGAAGGTGTTTCTCCCATGGCAAGGTTTAGCTCCTGCAGTCTGTAGGAATGACTTCTGCCATTTTCCGAGTATGAGAAACTCAACTGCAGGAGCTGTGGAAAGACAAAATATCCTCTGTCCTAAAATATTGTAATTTACTGAGTTAAAGGGAAAACATAAGCTCAAAAAAGTTAAGAATAACAGCAAGTGACAGCCATTAATAAGGCATCCTCCAAGTTATGACAACTGAATAATAAACACTCCACACATATTTCTCACTTTCACTTCCCCCTACAAACCCCAGGCCCTGAGGTAAGCGTATTTAGCCACAAAGCTGTAGCATGCAACACTGCCACCTAGTGGGCCTTTGAGGAAACTAACATAGCCCATATTTATGAAGTTTTTTTTTCTTCCTCCTCTTTATCTAGAAAGCACTTAACAGGGTCCCAGAGTTATTTTCTGAATATACTTACTAAAGTTATATTATAGTCTTTTTTCCTTCTATACTTCAATTACCAAAGTCAAAAAAATTTAAAAACCATTAACACTGCTGTCAAAATCATAGGATTTTGTGTTAAGCACCTGGGCTCTACCACTTAGCTCCGCAAATTTGAGAAGTTACTTATACCTCCTTGTGCCTCAGTTTCTACCTCTGTAAAATAGGAAAAATCATAGTATTTACCTTACATAAATATTGTGAAAAGTAAATGAATTAGTATTTGTGAGGGACTTAAAACAGTACCTGGCACATACGAAGCTCTAATATTTTATCTTATTGTCACTATCACAATAATATTTTCTGATGCTGCTTTTTAAATATTTGTACTTAATCCATACTTTGGGATAAATAGTCTTTGTTGCTTGGCCTGGAACCATAACTACCAAATATAATATTGTTGAAATTAAAAACATGTTTAGATTTTTTTTTAATATTCTTAAACTTTTAGAAAGGATCTTGGTTATAAATTAATAACCATCTGTTCACATAAACTTCAGAGAGGCTAAGGAACAATTGAGAGATAAGTGAACAGGATTGGCGGTAGATGACATGAGAAAAGAATAATTTCCTGAGGCATTTGTTTGGGGTTTTGTTAAAATTAGAAACACTGAGAAGCAGAGAATAGAAAAAAGGAGGATACATTCCAAGTGATGAAAATAACATGTGCAAAATCTTAGAGGAGTGAGCAAATTGAAAGCCTACAATTTAGATAAAGCTTTGCTTAAAAAAAAAGAAAGACACCTTGGCAAATTCAATATATTTTAATGGTTCTTGAATATAAAAAAAAAGAGTATAACTCTTTTTCTTACATTCTAGAACATAATACTGCTGTCTTAAAACCCAAACTGTGATCTAGATCCAAAAAAGAAAGTGGAGTGTATTGTCAATATTCTTTTTCCATTATAGCATTTAAAGTGGATGGAAATTGAACATATTAAAAGAGATTTGCCCTCCATTTTTCACACTGCTCTAAACTGAGCATGAGCTGATGCAGGGGATCTGAGCAGTGGGGGTGGGTAGCAAGAGGCGTGTGCATTCATGACAGCAATCAGAATCAGATGCTTAATTTATGGACTCATAGCACATAAAAGATTAAAAAACTGAAGCATTTACTGTAGCTGCTGCTGATTACTGACTATTCATTAAAAAGGTATTTGGCTTGTGCCAATGTAACCCCAATGTTCTTTGTAAAGAAAAAGTCTATCATGCAGTTTTCCTGTAAATTATGTAGGTCCCTGTTCATTCTTCTTCAAAAACCCATGGCCTGCTTCATAATAAAGAGCTGTTTAAAGGTTCTTACAGCCTAGGGATTGTGGTTAAAATACTGAAATCACACAATTAAAGGGAAGAAAAAACTAAATTAAGCCTCCAAAAAGAGACACTGCCCAAGTTAATGCTTTCCTTGTACCCGAGTGAAACTCACTCTGACAAGCAGGGCTCAAACGTGCTCTGGTAATTGCTTCTTTCCCCAGCACAGCTGAGGTAATTGCTCTGCAACTTTGCCTTCCCAGCACACACACATAGAGCTATCATGATGTGATCCCAAAATGACACCTAGACCCAAAGAGCAATGTCTTATAAATCCTGCATTCAAGAAGAATGGGAAATATTACCAAGAGAACTCAGTTTTCAGTCTAGCAGCATCTTTGGCTTTCATCCAGAAAGGAAAGAAACACATCCAGAATACCATCAGAACTTATGCCCTATCTTCTCTCTCTAAACACCAGTGCCCACAGCCAAACACAATCGATCCAGATGTTTTGGCTGCTCAGTGTCTACTCCAATTGCAAGAGCTGGATATAAGACATAAGAAATGTCCTTCTGGTTCAGACAAATAGCTTATATCCTCAGGTCATCTGTGAGAAGGTATGTTCACCCTCCCTGATACCAATCTCAAAAGAGGGAAGGTTGACTCTGAAACACCCCTAGATTTCCTTTCCTTAATAAAGCTAGTATGCATATAATATTGCTCCTTTTCTTCCTAAGTCCTTCTTGATTTCATATGCATTTTCAGCTTGTATCTACCTCTTAAAGTTCCAAAAGTTTATAAAGCCTGCTATGATAAATAATGTCTCATTGGTTTGCCTTAACCTCTTTATTGATGACTGGCACAGTGGTAAGCACACAGAAGATGTCTGGGGCAAAGTGCATACCAACATGAATTGGCTGGATTGGAAATATGCAAGGTCTGACCCCTAAATATAAATACACCACCTGATTGGTTCCCCTTGACTGGACTCCTCAGGATGCCAACCTGAGTTTTTGGCTTTGAAGGGGAGATAAGCACATGATATCTGGGTCTCGTGGTTTTTTAAATATTGATTCCAAAAGAGATGAGACAGGATTTTCGTGATTCCACTGGCTTAGGGATACAGATCTCAATGATAAAGCTGACCAAATTCCTCACAACATGGCATAAAGCCATCTGGAAAATAAATGGGTAGATCTTGCTTCAATCTATTCTAACCTCACTTTCCTAGGAAAAGCAAGTGGATCATAATCTTTTCTCTGTTTCTTTTGTCCTTAGTAGACATCAAACCCTCCACATGTCCTGCTGCTCATTATTAAAATTTTCTCCTTACTTTCTATGACCAATCAAGTAATATTTAAACTCAGAGAAGGGATCTGGGATAGGTCATTTATAACTGTGAAGCTTTGGGAGACTGTTTGAGAGATAAATTCTAAGACCATCAAGGGAAAATCACCAGAAATCCCAGACTAAATTATGTCTATCCCCAAGCCAAACCATCTGTCACGAACTGAATGCTGAACTGCATGTATATGAGCCAATACTCAGGTTTAAAGTAATCTATGTTATAACAGTTTTCACCCTATGAGAACATGTACTCTATAGACTCACTACTCTCTAAGTAATATCTTAGTTAAGAGAAAAACTCATAATGCTACAAGCATGCCTTGGTAACACTGATTTTCCCCCCTCCTGAAATACCCAATCCCATTCAATGGTTAAACAGTAAGGTACCTGCTCCCCCTGGCTCAGAAATATAGACGACATTTGACACTAATGTTCGTTTTCCCTCTGCTGCAGTTACAGCTTATCATTCCTATTTGATGGTAGGTAGACCCACTGCTTTGACTTATTCTGTTACTTGCGTGACAAAGGCTGACCCACCAAGGTCAGTGGTTGGATTGTCATCCATCATTTTGCCAATATGTCTGCCATGATTGATGGGGATGATATACCTCAGGGTCCCTGACTTCTGTTACTGACACATTTTTTTCTCCTAGCCACACCAAGACTGGAGCTCTCAGGTACTGTACCACCTCATCTAATGGTCCTCTGATTACAATGGCTCAAGAACTGGCCTGCTTTTACAGAGCAATGGGACACAAGGCAGTGCAGTACTAGTGTTCTTGCTCACTCAAAAAGTGTGCTGACATGTAGGACCGAGGGCAAGAACTCAAACTGAGTTGTAATCCTTTGCTTGAGTGTAAATGTGGGTGATTTTTACCCAAATCCATAACCCTAATAGATAAACAAATCCCAAACATTAAAGCCTGGATGATGTGAACAAGCACATTAAAATCACCTCAACTTTTTAGCGAAGTTAGCAATAGATCACTGAATTTTATAGCTAAAAAATGAAAAAAGAGTAATCTTGTTTTTGAAGATAACATGCAATCTTACAAAAAATGATTAAAATCCTCACCCTAGGTCAATAAACACAATACTCCTGATTTTCAAGCTTCTCCTCCCAGCAAACCTGACAACTCCAACACAGGCAGAAGCACAGAAGTCGATTATGGGGAAAATGCAACTGGACTGTGTGTACACTTCCCCTTCATCGTCTTCTCCTTTTAATCAATAGCACACTGAGTCTCCAGCTTCTATTGAATTAGGTTTACAAAGCTTTTTTGTTCTCACCTGTCGCTAAGAAAAATCATTCATGGCATCCTGGATCTGAACTAGCGGAGACTGCATGAATCAAAAAGGTAAAAACGTTCCCTCCCTAGGGGGGCCGCCAGCTGTCTCATTGATTCAGCGCTGCTCTTGGCTGATTTGGAAGCTACCCTGGCACCAGTTCCAGAGAGCACCGTGTAATAAGGTACCACAATGCAAACTGTTACCAGGGAGAAACAGCACATCTGGTCTGGAACAAAGGCAAAGTCCATTGCTAAGAAGCAGCCTGGCCATCCGTGTCCAAGGGTGAATATGCCGGGGCCTGTCACCTGAAAGAGGGGGCCCCTGGAGCCAAATAAGTGAAGACAAAATAAAAACCACAAGGAAAAAGAAATCCTGAGAGAGGAATAACATATCATTTTCTCACCATTTCTGTCTAAATGTAAAATGATAGTCTTTTCAAATGGGATACTCTTTCTAAGAGCTATTTTTTTTAATTTGACCAAAAACAATGGTAAGAACCAAAATTTTTAAAAGCAGAAATCAGTCTATTTGTGTCTTTAGTCTGTGTGTGTGTTGAATGACTGAAAGCTTCCCTTGCTATCCTGCTATTGTAAGCACAGCTAATGACTGGCCTCTGTTCTGTAGAAATATTTTAACTGCCAAGGACCTATTGATGTGGGCAGTGAATCTGAGGGCAGTGAGAAGCAGCAACATGCGTGATGCCTACCATACTCCTTCTACCATGCTGCGCACCTACACCCGAAACTTCAGAGTCTGATGCTGTCCGGGTGGTTTTACAAGCTAGCGTTTTTGTTTAGGTACTAAATAACACCTTCAGAAAAGGAGAAAAATCTGACTTCCACCTGCTTTAAAATCCAGTTTAAAAAAAGAAAAAAAAGCAAAAAGAGAGAGAGAGAAAGAATGAGAGAGAGAGAGAGAGAAAGAAAGCAAGCAAGCAAGCAAGCCCGCTTACCCTGTTGCCAAAGTCCCTGTCAGAGTGAGAGTCATTATACTCTACATAAGGTTTGTGTACTTCATTCCTTTCCAAAGCCATCTGTCTGAATTTAATTCACTGATAATTTTATCAGTCTCCCCATGCTTTGCCTGAAACCTCTCCATTGCATTTTTTATTCTTCACAGATGTTAACTCTTTGAATGACAGTTTCAACGCAGTTAGAATTTTGATGAAGATACACATTCTCTCTGTGAAGGATCTCTCTCATAACAGAACTCATTCCAATTGCCCTGCTACACCAGCAGTTGGGCTTTCCAACAAAAGTTGTGCTTCTCCTGGACAAAACCAATCTAGATGCAAAACTGTATCTAGGACATTGCTAATGAAGCCACCTACAGAGCACCATCCCAGACACACTCAATACCTATTATTTCAGATGCCATTTTGGAAACTGGAAATCAGAATACATTTCATAGGGATAATTCCAACCTTCCTTCCTACCTGATTAGGACGTTTAAGACTATCTTTTCTAAAATGCAGACCATTAAAATGTCCCATAGAGGGGCACCTGGGTGGCTCAGTCGTTGGGCATCTGCCTTCAGCTCAGGTCATGATCCCAGGGTCCTGGGATCGAGCCCCACATCAGACTCCCCGCTCCGCGAGAAACCTGCTTCTCCCTCTCCCATTCCCCCTGCTTGTGTTCTCTCTCTTGCTGTGTCTCTGTCAAATAAATAAATAAAATCTTTAAAAAAAAATAAATACGTACATACATAAATAAAATGTCCCATATACCTATTTCAAAATCAGCTATCTGAAGGAATTGTTTCTCCATAAAAAAAAAAGAGAGAGAGAGAGAGAACATTTAAATGCACTTGTAGGTTGTACGTAAGTAGTTTATCTCAAGTACATTATCTAATCATTTTGAGGATAGTCTATTTTAGTTTCCAGATTAATTCGATGAAAAAGGTCCTTGTACAGTTGATGTCACATCCTGATTTTAATTTTGCCCAATAGGCATTTCTAAGCACCTTTGCTCAACAAGGTGTGATGCTGGGCACTGCAGGAGGTGAACAGGAAGGCTCACCAAACAACTACCCCCTAAGAGCTTGTGGCCTAGTGGAGAAGATGAGACACAAAGCACACCGTGACTAGTACAAAGTGCTACACAAACACAAGTAAGAGAGAGACTTCTTTAACCACAAACATGGGTGCAGACTCCATAACAGAGATCAATTTTTACTTGGGCCCTGAAAAGTGGGTAGGATTTTGAGGAGGAGAAATGAGAATGAGAAGGTATCTAGATGCTGGGAACTGAATTCATGAAAGCATGGATGTGGGACAGCATGTTCTGGGAACACAAAGGGTACCAGTTGGACTGGATCAGAGGGTGTGTGAGGGAAGAACCCAGAGAAATAGGTACAGAGGTAAAGTGGGGCCATGATTTGGAGATGCAGAGGTGCCACTGGTGCCAAAGTTGTCTGAGCAAGAATAAGACCAAATGTGAACTGTACTTTCAAAAGATAAAGGCCATCCTCTGTAGGACGAATGAGGAAAAGATATTAAAGACAGGGAAATTTTAGATGTGTTGTCATAAGGAGGGCAAAAGAGGTCCAGGATTAAGGCAAGGGCAGGTGGAATGAAATTCAGGAAATTTGCTCAAACACTCCAACCAAAGAGATGTAATAGATATATTCAAATCAAAAGAAAGGTGGGCTGAGCAAAGCAACCTGACTAAAGTGCTTTGCTGAGTTGCTTCTTTTTTCTTTGTTAACTGTCAGGTGTCCCAGGTGTTGCCCACCATTTCCCAAAGGAACCAATCAGCCCTTTCTGGAAGTGTCTTCCTCAAACTTGTGATTTTTAACCCCAAGGGGGTGCACCTTTCCTAGAAGTATCATGACACCAGCTTGATGCATGGAGTGTACAGAGCAAGCTCCTCTTCCATCTCCCTGCTCCAAAAAGCCGTTTAATATATTGTCCTATAATGGAGGGTGTGTCAGATATTAAACTGATAAGGACAAATACTATACTTGGTCTTAGCCAAAAGGCCGAGAAGCAATGGTGATCATTTTTTGGCTATTAATGATCACTGATACTGCTTTCGGGACAGTTAGAAAGTTCCGACGCCCATTTTGTGTTTATACTCTCTGAGCTTTCACTGGAAGACACCATTCTGAAAGCCTGATACATGCACAAGAGAGAGGCCAAGAAAACAAGGCACTGACTCCTCAGTAGCCCAGGTCTAAGTGGCCTGACAGGAGGGAACGATGGGAGAGCAAGTTAGTGCCCTAATTAAAATAATGTAGATACCATCCATAGATTAAAATGTCAAAACTGAAGAATAAAAATGTATCACTTAAAATTGGGGATGTTGATGATTATTATTGCCCCTCTGAGGGACAATACCATAGAAGAACTGAAGATCTTAATCTTCTCAGGACATGATTGTGTTAACTTTCACTAATCTCAAGGATAATGTGTGATACTAAACCAAGTCCCAGCCTAGAAAAACTGCATTCATTCATTCATTCATTCATTTTAAGATACAAGTGTTGTATTTTATTTTTTTCTCAAGTTCTTATTTAAATTCCAGCTAGTCAACATACAGTGCGATATTAGTTTCAGGCATAGAATTCAGTCATTTATCACTTACATACAACACCCAAG
This sequence comes from Zalophus californianus, assembly GCF_009762305.2. NCBI lineage: Eukaryota > Metazoa > Chordata > Mammalia > Carnivora > Otariidae > Zalophus > Zalophus californianus. The sequence goes on along the minus strand of NC_045606.1, from coordinate 41,195,228 downwards.
GCTCATCACGAGTGCCCTCCTTATTACCCATCACCTGCTTAATCCGACCTCTACCCTCACCCCCTATCCCTACCCCTACCCACCTCCCCTCTAGTAACTATCAGTTTGTTCTCTATAGTTAAGAGTCTGTTTCTTGGTTTACCCCCTCTCTTTTTCTCCCCTATGTTCATTTGTTTTGCTTCTTAAATCCCACATATTAGAAAAACTGCCTTTAGAGCAAAATATATAAATGCTTCCCAACAAGCAACTTAGGGGAGAATCTGGCTTAATGTGGTATGGTAGGACTAGCTAGTCATTCACCAAAACCCAATCTCCTTTTTTCTGAGGACATAGACTGTATTTCCTGGCCTCATGATGGATTCTTCAACTGACTTCTGCCTAACTAAAAGTGACACAAATGATGTTCTCCACTTACCAGCCTGAAAAGCTTTCAGCTTGAGCCTCCATATTCTCTTTTTTGTTTTCTGATGAAGTAGAGGAGCAGAGAACTCCAAATTTCCAGGGAATGATAGGGCCACATGAAGGAAGGACTGTGTGAAGCAGACATTTCCAACAACCCATACTGGAATATGTTGGGAATAAGAATACTTTCATAAACTGTTACTGTGTTTAGTCACTGAGATTTTGGGGTTGTTTGGAACATCAATCAGCCTGCTTTGGCTGATAAACATTTAAGGCTTTAGAGTCAGACAAACTTAAGCCTTTGTTTCAGCTCTGTCACTTCAATAGCTCTGAAAAGTTGACCAAGTTACTTAACCTCTTAGAGCTTCAGTTCCCTTATAAGTAAAGCAGGGAAAATAGAGCTGCTGTGAGCATAAAATAAAATGTATGTAAATCTATTGGCATTGTCCCTGGCAATAGAAAGCATACAATATAAGATAGCTATTATTATCACTGGTAGAGAGAAGACATCATTTGTATGCTCTTATTATCCAGCATTTAAATGGCCTTGGGGAATGGGATAAGAAGGTAGAGCTATCAGAAATGTTCCTCTCTAGGATTTTCTAGAGAAGGCAACTACAATTTTATCTTCATCTGTTATAAAGAATTACTTCTGATTAAAATAGTATCTTGTTAATCTCAAGGAACGATAAGGAAACCTAAGATTTAGAGTTGAGATTCAAATTCCAGTATGAAATATCTACCTCTGGCCATGGTTGAATGACTGGTATGGGAAATATTCTCATTCCAAACTACAAAACTGTACAAAATATATGAGTCAATTGTTGTCAAGCACTGGACAATGAACTACACAGGGCTGTGATCCTTGACAGAAGGGAAACATGTAGGTGAGCTTCATGTTGACCCCATATTTCTATCTAGGGCACTTGCTGAAGTACAGAAAGTGGCAGTCTCATTAGTCAGAGGAGACAAAGTCTGGAATTTAGGGCTGCTTAAGAGACTAGAATTTAAAGAGAAAGGTACTTGAGATGGGAAAGATGCAAAAAGTGGGGTCCCAAGAACTCTGCATGGAGATGCCCCTCACAACCTTGGCCAAGCACTGGACTGTACTTGAGTAGGGTGAAACTCACTGAGTCCATCCAGAGAACAGTTGCTGGGAAGTGATTCCTGAATGAAGATACCAGAGGTTATAAAGTGCTGGGTGACTTTGGAGTTCTAGCCAGTCAGGGTGGAAGAAAGAGACTTCACTTAGTAATTTGGACATTTAGTTAAGACTCCACAAAGGCCACACATTAGAAATAAGGACTATGCCCTAGAATAAGGGATATGCTCTAGGGGGAAAATAACTGTAAAAGATCCTTTCTAACAACATCCAAAACATCTACAATAGGGTTTCTCAGCACTATTGAAATATTGGATCAGATTGTTCTTTGTTGTGGGATGCTTTACTTGTGAATTATATGATATTTAGCAGCATTCCTAATCTCTACCCACTATATGCCATCATCACCCCCAAGTTGTGACAACCAAAAACATCTCTCTATATACATTGCCAAATGGGGAAAATTACTCCTGGTTGAGAACCACCACTTGACAAGATCTAAGCAATCACTATGAATTAACTGTCAGCCAGAAAAACTCAAAATTCTGTAAAGGAAACATCATAGTCCATAAATTATGTCTCACCCACAATATCCAATATATTTTTTTAAAAAAACTGCTACAAATGCAAATAGGAAAAAAAAAGTTTGACCTAAAGTGAAAAAAAGTTAATAAAAATAGTCCCTCAGAATGATGTGGGTGCTGCTATTATCAGAGAAGTAGTCTTAAAGCACTATTATAAACATGTTCAAAGATTTAAAGGAAATGAGGAATAGAATGAGTGAACAGAGAATATCCATAGAGACATTAAAACTGTAAAAAAGAACCAAACAGAAATTCAAGAACCGAAAAATAAAATATATGAAATAAAAACTCACTGGATGAGCTTAGGAGAAAATTGGACAGTGGAAACAAAGGGATCAGTGAGCTTGAAGCTGGGTCAGTAGAAATCACCCTAACTGAAGAATAAGATAAATATTAATTTTTAAAAATGAACAGCACCTAGTGTCCTGTGTCAGTAGAAAGATGTTTAATAGGCATACAGTTAGAGTATCACAAGAACAGGAGAGAAAGAGACGGGGCATAAAAATATTTGAAGAAATAGTAATTGAAATTTCCCCAAATTTGATGAAAAATATCAATGCACAGATATGAAAAGCTGAGCAAACCAAAAACAGTATAAGTACAAAGAAGACCATACCTGGGCACATGACAGTAAAACAGCTGAACACCAAAATAAAATATTTTAAGAGCAGCCAAAGGGGAAAAACTATTATACATAGGAGAACAATAATAGGGATGACTCTGTCTTCTCATTAGAAACAATGGGGCTAGAAGACAATGAAACAGCATCTTTAAATGCTTAAAAAGGGGACTTTAGCTTCCAACCAAAATAGAATAACAAAACAACCTAAAATAAGAAAAGGAGGGAAATGAAATACATGAAACAATGGTTTTCAAAAAACTGGATATCAGTCAACAAAGCACAGTGATCCGAGAGACAGGAAATAAATAGGTGAGGCTCATGGTTGTCCCCATTTCTTGTCTTACGAGTTTCCAGGCCACTAACAGGGAGGGGGGAAACCAGGCAGAGCCCATCAGACTATCTGAGTTGAGGAGATGGAGTTTAGAGCCCAGGGGAAAACAAGGCAGATGGTGTTTGAAGAAAGACTGGCACAAAGAGAACCTTGGAAGTCTCCAGAGAATCTCCCTCAGGTATTGAGCACAATCATTTGAGGAAAACTACCTGGGCCCAGGGAACTAAAGGAACAGTACACCCAGTGGTCTCAGAGGACAAGCACCAGTGCCCATTATCACCAGCCAGACTGAAAAACCACATTATTCAGGGAACATTGGATAAAGTACTTGGAAAGTATTACATTAGACATGAGGAATAACTATCTCTAGACTAAATGATGTTCTGGTTACACATAATGAAATTATAAAAGCAAAGACCCAAAATGTTCAAGCTGTTTCCAAGTAACTTAACTGCACCCTAGAACAAAGCACAAGAATATTTAAAAGAATATAAAAATATTCAGCACCCAACAAAGAAAATTCACAGTGCCTGGCCTCCAATCTAAATTCACCAGAAATACAAGAAGCCAGAATATACAACCCATAAAGAGGAGGTAAATCAATCAATTGAAACTGACCCAGACTGAGATCAATGTTAGAATTAACAGACAAGGGCACTAAAATAATTATGAAGACTGTATTCCATATGTCCAAAATCTTAAGTAAAGACAAGAAATATTTTTTTAAAAAGGAGATTCTCCAAAGCCAGAAATCTGGGGCAATCAAACTGGATAAGAAAACAGCCATGGTTAGGATGAAAAATACACTGGATAGGAATAACAAGAGATAAGATGTTTCAGAAGAAGAAAATAATAAACTTGAAGAAGTAACAACAGAAATTATCCAAAATGAAACTCAGAAAGAAAAAAAGAATTTACAAAAAATGAACCAAAGCATCAGTCAGTGATCTGTGGGCCAAGTTCAAGTGGCCTAATATTTATGTAATTAAAATCTCTGAAGGAAAGAAGGGAAGCACCCAAAAATATGTTTGAAAAAATGATGGCCATAATTTTTCTAAACTGATGAAAACCATAAACTCACAGATCCCAAGAAGCCCAATAAATCCTAAGAACAAGAAATAGGAATTAAACTACTGAGATTAATCAAATTAATCAAATTGGTCAAACCAAGTGATAAAGAGAAAACCTTAAGAGCAGCCTGGGAAGAGGGGTGTCAGGGTGGGGAGGAGAGCATGTTACATTTAAAAAATAAATAAGTAAGGATGAGAGCAGATTTCTCATCCCAAACAAAGCAAGCAAGAAGACAATGGAGCAACACCTTTAAAACACTGAAGGAGAAAAACAATCTGCCAACCTATAATGTATACCTAGCAAAAAATATCTTGCCAAAAATGAAGGCAAAATAAAGTCTTTGAGACATGCAAAACCTGAAATAATTTATCACCAGAAGATGTGCACTACAAGAAATGTCAAAGGAAGTCCTTCAGGCCAAAAAAAAAGATATGAAATGGAAATATGTATCTATACAAAGGAATGTAGATTACTAGAAAAGGTAGCTACATGGATAAATATATGTTTTTATTCTTATTTTTTAGATCAATTTAAAAGAGAATTTACTATTTAAACAAAATTAATAGCAATATACTATAGGATTTATAACATGTATAAATAAAATGTATGACAGAAATAGTCTAAAGGCCAGAAGGGGGAAGTGGAGGCATGATTACTACATTATATGGGAAGTTATCTAATATTGATTCTAAGTAGACTATAATAAGTTAAGAATGCATATTTTTATTCACATCAATGCCTTTTAAAAAACGAGCTATAGTTCCAAAGCCAATACAGGAAATAAAACAATATAAAAATATTTAATTAACCCAATTTGCAATTGTACTTCTTACTCTCTGTGTGACCTTATGTGAGTTATTTCAACGTCTCTTTTTTTTTAGAGAGAGAGTGTGCACAAGTGGGGGTGGCAGGAGCAGAGGGAGAGGGAGAGAGGGAATCTTAGATCATGACCTGAGCTGAAATCATGAGTCGGACACTTAACCAACTGAGCCACCCAGGTGCCTCTATTTCAACTTCTCTTAATTTCCATTTCCTCATCTCTCACTAAATGTATTTAATAATACTAATTTCATTAAATTGTGATGACAAACTAGACTTTAAGTTCATTGGGGAAAAGGAAAGTATCTTACTAATTTTTATATTGCCTGTACCAGGCATAATGATTGATATATGTATTTTTATATTTACTAACCTTTTTCTTATGCCCTACACCTTGTAAAGTGACTTAGTGCCTGGCATATAATGAATAACAAATATTTTTAAGTGAATTCATTTCAAAGTACTCTATAAAATGATGAAATATAAAAAGACAATAAATGTATCAAATTAATTAAAATGTCATGTATTTCTATCTGCAGTAAGTTAAGGGAGAATTGCACCTCTTTATGTCAAAAAAGTCACATTAAGAATATTTGAGGATAGGGGCGCCTGGGTGGCTCAGTTGGTTGAGCGACTGCCTTTGGCTCAGGTCATGATCCTGGAGTCCCGGGATCGAGTCCCGCATTCGGGCTCCCTGCTCGGCGGGGAGTCTGCTTCTCCCTCTGACCCTCTTCTCTCTCGTGCTCTCTATCTCTCATTCTCTCTCTCAAAATAAATAAAATCTTAAAAAAAAAAGAATATTTGAGGATAATACTCCATTTCTTTGCCTCAACAATAATGATATGAATATCAAAATCTACCTTACAAATGTCACCCAAAAAAAGTTTATCCTCCAATGATTTAAAACTGTCACAGTTAAATCCTGATGACCTCAAACAATTGTTCTTCCCAAGTCAGGTGGTCTCTGAGGGTCTGCAGCAAGTCCACCAAAAGAAAGGAAAACATTCATAGTCTCCATGTCACAGTCACAGATGGCTGCCTGATTAACAGGTACTAAGGCCCTGAACTGTTTGGCTAAGAACCACTTTAATTTAAATGTTAAGTAGGGTCAAGGATAAAAAGCAAGCGTAACTTACTGCTTCATCTCTAAGAAGATGCATCAGGAATGTCTTCAGATATGAGGAATATTTACTGGCCTCAAAGGATCCCCACTCACTCCTCTCATATTAGTAATGGCAATCATCAACTACTGAGCACAAATTCCATCAGATTCTGAACCAAGCACTTTGCATATATTAGTTAACTTAATGTTTGTAACTCCATAGACCAAGTATTATATATGCATTACCATTTTATGTATGAGAATACTAAATCTTAGGGACACCTACTGACTTGTCCAGAATCACATATTCAGGAGACAGAAACAAATGTGAACAAGGTCAGGTCTGAGATTACTAAATCCGGGCTCTCTTAAATACCTGACCCTACTGCCTTCCTTAAATTTATTGTGGAAATGAGGAAATCTGATATCAGAACAGCATTCACCTAAAGAAGTATATATAATATTGTGTTCTAATATATCTTAATTGTTTATAACCCAGTTAACTTCAGCCTGAAATTTTGGAAGGCCTCCAGTAATTTACATATAAATCTTTCTCTCTCTCTCTCTCTCTCCTCTCTCTCTCTCTCTCTCACACACACACACACACACACACACACACACACACACACACACACAAACATACTTAAGAATCAGTGTGGTGAATGGAAAGAACACAGCCTTCAAAGTCAGCTAAATTTGTTTCATACTTTGGTTTCATACTCTGACTTACAAGCTACATGATCCTGATGGAATATTTACCTTTCTGTTTTGTGATATGTAAAATGAGGATAATAGTGTCTACCCTGTGGAGATTCTTGAGGTTTAACTTAGATGGCCTTTGTGACAAGTCCCAACACAGAGACCAGTGAATATTTCCCATCTTTACTCCTCCAAAAACTCACAAGCATTTAAAATGAAAGACTCTTACCAACAAAGAAATGACTGGCTAATTAGGCATCATTCATTGACATGTGGACACTATTGGAGAGCACAGGTTCTGTTTTGATCTCCAAAAGGGCTGTGTCTGCCTGGTCTCCTCTTGCAGGCTCAGTAACCTACCACCAGATGGCAGAAGATGTGTGATGAATCAGACGAGATGGGGCATCTTGATTGGGAAGAAGATAGGCATTCCAGAGAAAACAAATAGTATGGACGCTTTCCACAGATAGATACAGGACATTATATAGACACAGATAGATACAGGACATTATATAGACGATTCCTACTGTCCATGAAAAGGTGATGCTTAAGATCTCTTCCAACTCTTAAGAGTTATAGTCTTACATTTCTCAAGAGAGCTCTGGTCCATGTTAGATTCAAAATCACACAACTCAGATTCTCAACATCAGGACTAAGTTAGTGTGGATCTAAATCAAAATGATTCTAACTTGAGTATCATAATGAAGAATGGCAGAAACCAATTATAACACAATGAATTTTTAATTCATTAGTCCATACAGATACAAAATATATCTTACATGTATATGTGTTATAAATAATATTTTTAAGTGGAGTGAAGAAGAAAAAGCTCTTCTTTACAGAGGAATTATAACTAATAAATAACTGAGAAGAGTCAACAGAATTAGAAAATCACCATTGGGAAACCACCACAGTAATAACTGATTCTGGTAAGAATCAGCAATATATGTCAAAACAAGGGTGAAAGACTGCCAAAGAGGATATTCACACAGTGGGGAAGTCTCACTTCACTGATTATGTATTAATTTCAAAGAGGAAAAAGTATGTTTGGTAGTGGGAAAACCTGATGGACTTCACCTTAATTCAATTATCAAACTTAACATCATCAATGAAAAACAAAATGACTTAATGTGTCTCCTAATTAGAGGTACTGAGAAGGGTACAACATCAAATCTGTAATATTCCTGCAAAAGAAAAAAACATTTCACCTGAGTCATAATAAAACAATCACACAAATCCCAATTAAAGGATTATCTACAAAGTAACTGATCTTGACTTTTTAAAAAATGACAAAAAAGCACCAGGGAACTATTTATTCTAGGAAGACCCTAAAGAAGCAAGACAAGTAAATGCAATGAATGATTTTTGACTAAATCCTGACTTTAAATTTTGAAAAAAAAAATTTTTAACCTATGAAAACATTATTGGGACAACTGTGAAATTCTGAATATGGACAGTATATTAGATCATAGTGTTATGTTAGTGCTAGATGTCTCAATTACGAAAGTAATATTTGGTTATGTCAAAGAATGTCCATTTCTTAGAAAACATAAGCTGAAATGGGAAGTATCATGAATCCTGCAAGCCTGCACCTAACCCTCAAATTTTCAGGGAAAGAAAAAGAAAGTGTGTGTGTGTGTGTGTGTGTGTGTGTGTGTGTGTGTGTGTATAATTTCATATATGTAGCTGAGGCCAGAGGGAGGAGCCATTTCTTTCTAACATTGGCAAAGTCTATAGTCTAAGCCTTTATTGTTTTGATTTGTCTTTCCAGAAGTGACTATCAGTGCATGCATAAACCTGGCTGCTCTGAGCTCTGGCAGCACACTCATTTGTAAGGCCACATGTGGACTCCACAGGACAGCAGCAGGTAACTTTATCTGAATTTATTCTCCACCTGGAATGGAAGTGGGTCATCACATCCCCATCTGAGAAAGGTCAAACTTCAGAGCTTCTCTCAGCACCCAAGCTGTTCTTCCTTGTATTATTACACTTTACAGGGCTCCACCAAGTCTATTTTGAGATTTTTTTTTTAATGGGGAAGTTGGTATGGTGTCTGTGATCCACTGAAACATATTTGCTAAAGGACAGACTTCAGTATGATGCCCTCCCACTCCCACTGTCCCTTATGCTTGACCCTCAACCATGTTAAACCTGAAACACATACAGGAATCTGTTAGATGTTGAAAGAAACAACATGGGCTGGGAATTCATTCTGGCATGGACTTTCCTGACAGATTTCCCCTGCTGGGTCTGGACCGTCTTTAAGTTTTTCCTTTTTCCTATGCACTTTCTCAGCAGCATGCTATTTGTAAAAATATATCTTTATCTTTCACTATTATACTAACCTGAATCCAGAAAAAACACAGGAACTCCCAATGTTTTATGATGTTAGACAAATCACCTGATCTTGCTGCATTTCTGTTGCCTTACCTCTAAAATAGCAAAAGTAAGTATCTCATTGAGTTGCATGGGAAATGAAAATATAGACATCGTGCTTGATCAGGAGCTCCTAGAAAGCAAGGGTTTCCCCATTCATATTTGTGTCACAGCACCAGGACTTTAAATACACATTTGATTGAATGGTATGCCTGAATATAGATGCCTTAACAAAGACAGTCCCCTACTCCCATATAGTCTAGGGAAGAACATTTTGACTAATAGGTTCCAGAGATATATAATATTATAGTTGATGAAGGTAGGTCTTATAGCAGTTTGTGTTGCTATTCTTACACTGAATGGCAATAGTTCTTAGCTACAAAATACTGACTTGAGTTTAGCACATACTACACATTGCTGTCTAATTAGATGGTTAAGATGAACTCAGTGATAAAAATATTATTCAAATATTTTCATATGTTGGGACAGGAGTCAACAACTTTTTCTGTAAAAAGCCAGATAATAAATAGCTAGGTTTTGAGGGCTATGTAGTCTCTGTCGCAACTATTCAATGCTGTCACTATACTAGGAAAGCACCATGGACAGTACTTAAATGAAATAGCACAGCTGTACTTTTTTTTTATGGACACTGATATATGAATTTCATAAAATTTTCATGTGTCTCAAATATTCTTTTTGATTCAAACAAAGATGTTTCTCTGAGCTAAAAACACACAAAAATGGGCATTTTTATGACAGGATGTAATCTGTTAGGATATTGTGCTAAGATATTACATGAATTTATCATGCATTTTTATATCAACCTAAAATTCAACTTCTGAAATCATGAGTTAAATATATATTAAACTGAAATTCACATTTTAAAAAGAGTGAGGACAGTCAAAGTGTCTCCTTAAAAGGCAATTCTTTTTCAGAAATTTAGTGATTTTTCACTGTTTTCTAATGATGATAAAAATTTCTAAAACTATCAGTGAACTGTAAAAATTATTTTCACTGTGTGTGATTTAAAGTGATTAAATTCGACCTGCCTCAGGGCACCTGGGTGGCTCAGTCGGTTAAGCATCTGCCTTCAGCTGGGGTCATGATCCCAGGGACCTGGGATGGAGCCCCACATCCGGCTCCCTGCTCAGCAGCGTGTCTGTTTCTCCCTCTCCCTCTGCCTGCCACTGCCCATGCTTGTACTCTCTCTCTCTCTCTGTCAAATAAATAAATAAAATCTTTAAAAAATAAATAAGTAAATTAGACCTGCCTCAACAGGCCTTAATGGCTTACAGGTACCACTTAACAGCATATTTACTCATTCACTTTATACAACGATCCCCTAATAACTTTAGAGCTTTCATATATTTTTTTGAAAAATATGTGGGTTTTTTTTCCTTGACATGTGATTATCCCAATTACGTGTTTGATATATGTCAACAGCAGGAACAAATCTAGAAACCCAGCAAGAGAATGAAAGTATTAAAAACTCTTATAGGTATACCTGGGTGGCTCAGTCATTGGGCGTCTGCCTTCGGCTCAGGTCATGATCCCAGGGTCCTGGGATGGCGCCCCGCATCGGGCTCCCTGCTCCACGGGAAGCCTGCTTTTCCCTCTCGCACTCCCCCTGCTTGTGTTCCCTCTCTCGCTGTGTCTCTCTCTGTCAAATAAATAAAATCTTAAAAAAAATAAACTCTTATAAAGGAAAAAGGAGCATGTTAGATGATTGTTCACCCCTTTCTTACTGATTTGCTCCAGGCTTCAAGGCTCTATGACTGAAAATCTGCGTCATTTTTTTACATGGTATCACAAGGGGTGGGGAGAATTGGAGTTACTCATTTAACAGTTATATACTGTATTCCTCTTATATGCCAAGGGCTGCTCTGGCATTAGCAAAGCAGTGGTCAACCAATCAACCAAGCTACCTATTCTCACAGACTTATACTCTAGTGAGGGAACACAGACAAAGAACAAAAATGTTAGATAATGATAGATACAATGCAAAGAATTTTCATAGGCTAATGTGACAGAAAATAAGTACCAGAAAGGCCAGTTACACCAGGTGATCAGAAAAACGCCACTTAGAGGAGGTGATACTAAAATTGAGATATAATTTACAAGGAGAAACTTGTTGGAACAAGAGCGGGGGGGCGGGGAGTGCATTTCAGGCAGAGGAAACAACTAGTACAAAGGCCTTGGGTAAGGAGGAGTTGGTCTATTTGAAAAACTTAGGTATTTGTATGGCTAACGCACAGGGAGTGAAAGTGAGCGGAAATGAACTCAGGTGGGTAGGCAATAGCCAGATCAGGTAGGGTTTTGTAAGCCAAGGTAAGAAGTCTGGACTTTATTCTACGTGTGATGGGGCAAGAATGTAAGGAGGGAAGCCAGTGAAAAAGGTGTCATAGTAGTCCAGGCCAGAGATAACAGTAGGTCTGACCAGAAAAGTGGGAAAAGGTCAATCTGTTTTGAAGATACAGGCATCAAGTCAGTCTGTTACAGAGGTAGAAGTGGGAGGCGAGGAAAAGAAGAATCAAGGATGACTCCTTCAATTTTGGCTGTAGCAACTAGATGGATAAGGTTGTCATTTGCCAAGAAAGCAAGACAAAGGGGAAGCAGGTTTGGGGTGGGGGACAGATCAAGAGTTCTGTTTTGGTCATACTGTAGTAGTTTCCTAGGACTTTTTTTTTTTTTTTTTTTTTTTCCTAGGACTTTTGTAACAAATTACCACAGATGGGGTAGCTTAACACAACAGAAATTTATTCTCTCACAGTTCTGGATGCTTGAAGGTCAAAAGCAAAGTGTGGACAGGGTAATGAATTCTAACTGATTCATTCCAATCCTACATCTATTGAAAGCTGAAAAGATCTCTTTAAGAAAAACAATAGCATAATGATTAATTAAGAGTATACATGGTTTTTTTTGCAGGTAGATAGCCTGGATTTAATTCCTGATGCTGCCACGTACTAGCTGGGAGACCCTGGACAAACTATCTGACCTCTGCATGCCTCCATTTCTTTATCTGTAAAGTGGGGCTACAGTGCAATTCTGACACTAGCTACCTGGAGTTAGGAAAACTTTACAGGTTAAGGGCTCAGGCTTTCACAAGACTGTTCTCACTTCAAACACTGGCAATAAGCTCAGGGGTTCCCCAGTCACCTCCACTTCTGACCAGCTGGCTAAAAATCTGGTAACACAACTTATAGAACTCAGGAAAGCACTATACTATTATAATTTTGTTATAGCAAAAGAATACAACTCAGAACCAGTGAAAAGAGACATACAGGGCACGATCTGCAAGGATACCAAATGCCAAACTTCCATGTCTTCTCCCTGTGGATTCAGGACACATCACCCGGCTCACTCAGGCTTTAATGTGTAGAATTTTCCTTAGGGTTTCATTACGTAGGCATGAATCATTGGCCATATGATTGAATTCAATCTCCAGCCCCACCTCCCCTCCCAGGAGGTTGAGCTGATGTTGCATAGCTCAAAGACTCAACTCTGTAATCACACATTGGTCTTTCTGGCAGTCAACCCCCCATCCTGATACTATATAAGAACCTACCATGAGTTGTCTCCTTAGCAAAAACTACCAGGGCCTACCATGAATAACAAAACTGAGAAAATTCCAAGGATTTAGAGGCTCTCTCCCAAGAACAAGGAAAAAGGGCAGCCAAAGTCTTCATTATACAACAGCGTCTAACAAAATCTACCTCAAAGTTTGTTTTAAAGGTTAAAAGAGCTAATAAATGTAAAATACTTAAAACACTGCCTGGCACTACAGAGATGTTAGCTACTTTTGTTCTCTAAATATTAGATAGTCCTACATTCATTAAGTTCTATTAAGTCTCATATTCCTGCTGTATTTTCCTCCCTAAGTGAGATAATCCACCTTGGCTTCTTCAAATGTGAAAGACCCCATGGAGCTGAACTATATGCATTTTTCATCTATCTTTTCAAGATCTGTGTGACAATTTTTTTCTAAGATTTTGTTTATTTATTTATTTTAGAGAGAGAGTAAGCAAGTGAGCAAGGAGAGGGGCAGAGGGAGAGGGAGAGAATCTCAAGCAGAGTCTGCACCAAAGGTGGAGCCCAACGTGCGGCTCAATCTCAGGACCCTGAGATCATGACCTGAGCTGAAGCCAAGAGTCGGATGCTCAACTGACTGAGCCACCCAGGTTTCTAATATAGTATCATCATGTACCAAATAGGCGTGGTTTTTATATAAAGCCTAAAAACTGTTGAGTGACTGGGATAATTATTAGCAATCAGTACTCCTAATTAAAACTCACCGCTATAATGCAACATAATCAACTTATACTTTCTATTTTTCATTTTTTGTTTCAACAAATATTTATTTAGTACTATTCTAGGTGCCGAGTCTATAGCAGTGAACCAAACAAAGTTATTGCCTTCGTTGAGAGGGAGGGCTTGTATACTATTGGGAAATTCAGATAATAATCGCATTCTAAAATATTTATTTGTAATATACATTTAACATATATTTAGTATATACAACATGTCTATACACTTAATATATATAACATATATAATGAAAAATAAAGCTGAATGAGGTATGGAGCACGAGGAAGTGTTCTGTTCAGAGAAGTTTTCACTGAGAAGGTACTATTTAAGGAGAATCTGGAATGAAGCGGTTCCTGTATATCCTGAACTCTTTTCTGCTCTGTTTGTACACCAGAGGATCTGCCCCTCTGGTTTCTGTACATACAGTCTTTCTTCCTCACCTCTATCTAGACTAAACCGGTTGAACCTGTTTATAGCTACCCATTTCTTCCACATGCCAAGGTCAGTTTGAAATTCAATGATGTCCTACACCTAGTCATTTTGAGACAGCATCAAATTTAATAAAATTGTAATGCCTATATTGATGTTTTAAGGATTTTAGTCAGAGAGAGTGGTTAAGAGGGTGATTTTGTAGAAAGGACACAGGGGCCAAGTTCAGCCAGACAGCTTAGTAATCTTTCCCTTGAGAAAGCAGCAGAGTTATTTTTTATTTCTTCTTTTATATTCTGCAACTGCAGATTTCAGTTAATATTAAATTACTTACCAGAGAGAGTTTGGAATATGGTTTTCTTTATATTCCATTTGACTTAACATCATTTCTCTGTGGTGAAGTCTCCTTGCTATAAAAGCTCTTTTTATAGATAATTGAACCTGAGAGCAAAATCTAGGCATTTTGAAGGAAATATAGCTGATTCTCTTTCCAGGGGAAAATAATTCTGGCTTCCTTCCTGGAACCAGTGAAGTATGAGGCAAATGACAGTCCTTGATTTCGATCAAAGATCCAAGACTACTCTATGACAGTTGGGGGCAGATCATCAAGTGAAAGCCTGCCTCATCTACTCCACTGTCTATTCAAGGCATCCAGCACTCAGATAATAAATGATAGGCTACTGAAGCCATTAACAAGGAAAAATGCACTGATAAACTTCTCTTCACAAAAATTCAGCAAAAATATTCATCAAACCCAAATTGTGAAAGAGACATAGATGAAAGAAAGAGAGAGAGAGAGAGAGAGAGAGAGAGAAAGGCAGGAAGGGGGGAATAAAGAACAAAAGAAAAAAGAGTCATCAGCAAAAAGGATATCCTCATTCACTGTCAGAAAATAGCACTAGAAACAGATAAATTCCTTAGTTAAAATCACGGAAGGGGTTATGTTCGGCTTTATTACAGGATAGCAGGGTTGTACATTACAGACCATTACAAACAGAATGGTATGAACAAAGGAGCAGAGATATACAATCAAACCGTCTATTGAGGCATGGAACCACAGAGCAGAAGCAATCACCATGGAAAGCAGTGCAGTGACAATACAATTTTAAATCCATTTGATAGGCAAACTATATCAGTTGAAATTTCTCAGGATGAATGAGTTTAAAACTCGTTATCTGTAGAGCAGTCTATCCCATGATACCACTTTATTTATGCAGATGGAGATTGGAGAATATGGGTAAACATTATAGCTCCAGCCACAACATGTTTTGTAGATAAATCCTGTACGTTATTTGTTCTCTATGCCTTTGCATATGGTTCTTTTCCACTGTAGAAGAAAAGAGTGGGGCATGAGGGGAACAGTGAAAGGGCTCTCTTTAAAAGACACCACGCACAGAACTGTGAAATGGCAACATGCATTTGCGATGCAGGCCATAACAACACTGGAAGGCATTCTGTCATTTAATGTTCCCAATTTAGAGTTTTAAATAGCTGGGAAATACTCTAACTTCTTCCAGCCGTCTATCAGATAGTAAAATTCATTAAAGGTACCAGTTAGGCAGAACACACAGCAAAGTAACTTCACAAAGTGCAGGTCATAAAATACACATTTGTTTTATGGTTGAATATTCACATTTTCCCTTTATTCCATTGGGAACCCTAGTTAGTTTCAGTTGAAAGAAATGAAATGTCTAAAATGGAACGAAGGTACAAAATGTTTCTGCAAAAGTACAATAAAAATAATTCTTAAAGGAACTGTGGTTGGAGAAGGCTGAAAACATCTTCCATGGAGATGAGAGCTGGAATACAAAACATAAACATTCAGGGGCGCCTGTGGTGCAGTTGGTTAAGCATCCTACTTTTGGTTTCGGCTCCGGTCATGATCTCAGGGTTATGAGATCGAGCCCCACACCAGGCTCCACATTTAGCTTGGAATCTGCTGGAGACTCTCTCTCCCTCTCCCTCTGCCCCTCCTGCTCATGTACCCACGCACGTGCTCTCTCTCCCCCTCTCTCTCCTCAAATAAGTAAATCTGAAAAAAAAAAAAACTTTAAACATTCAGTGTAAAAATTTTGTCACAACTCTTACAAATGGTCTGCAGATATTCTTTCATTTACTGAAAGACACAGACACATTTACACTAGACAAAGGACTCTATCTTGATAATTATGTCTTAACTCTTCTACTGAAGGTGGAACCCTCTGTCTTTTTTGTCCATTTCTTTGTTTAGTCATGAAAAATTTGCTGTTTTAGGTAGAAAAAAGAATACAGTGATCAAAAAGAGCTCTATTTCACCCATTAAGAAGAACTTTTTGGTGAGTTCACTGATTGAGGAATGAAGTACCGTATTTGGAAATTCTTAGGGTCAAAAGCATATTTGTTGAATGTGCCACATGCACTTAGTATTACAGAGATGGAGTCAGGTGTGGGATATTGGTGTGGGATTTGAAGTAGGTCATTTAATCCCCACTTGGTTTTCGTTGTTTCTTTTTCCCTATAAAACAAGGAATTTAGATTAGATCACCTGAGTCCCATTCAAATGTTCTATGATTTGAGTCTTTGTTAATGACCTTACAGTGGTACATAATTTTTTTAGAGTAAGAGAGTTCTTGGCTTTTATGAACTACTCTTTATCAAACACATGCATTCTCACTTTGAATCCCCACAATAACCCTACAAGGGTGTTACTATTATTTCAACATTTGAATTATTTTTTAAGTAAGGAAATAAGCAAGCCTAGAAAGATTAAATAAAATTCTCAAGGTTTCACAGTTATGAAGTAGAAGAGGTCTGTCAAATCTAGGTCCATCTGATGGCAAAGACAAATTCTTAACCATTAGGCCATATTACCACCCATAGGGAATGTTATAGATCCCAGGGCCTCATTTTAGATTTTTTTTTTAAAGATTTTATTTATTTATTTTAGAGAGACAGAGACAGCGCACAGAGGGACAGGGGGTGAGGGTGAGGGAGAGAGACAGGCAGACTCTGTACTGAGCACCGAGCGCAACAAGGGGGCTCAATCTCATGATCCTGAGCTGAAACCAAAAGTCTGACGTTCAACCCACTGAGCCACCCAGGCGCCCCTCATTTTACATTTGCAACTGGTAGCTAAACAAGGTCAAGTAACTTGCCTAAGGTCACAGAGCCAAAAGTGTCAGAGTCAGAACCTGAATCCAGGCTTGTTTTCCTCCAAGTCAGCTTTTATTAATTTATATCACACTATCCATTTTCTGAAGCCACAAAACAGTTCATAAACAACCAGGTTAGCATTCCCTGTGATTCTAATTATCAGATTAATAAACATAAATTCAAATAACTGGAAAGACCCTAACTGAAGTCCAGGATAGGTGAATTTTCCAAAAGAGCAAGCAAAAATAAAAGACTCGATGAGAACTGAAGATTAAATTAAAAGGCCTTTAATGCCCATCTGTTTCTCTTTCCATCAATTTGCAACCAAATGGTATCTAAATTCTCTTATTCCCTGCTTCTAGAAAAGGTCTAGATCCAAAAATATCCCGAGTCCAAGATCCTCAGAGAGCCTCCCTTGTTTGTACTAACCTTAACTAAAAACATAAGCCATAGAGAAGCAATTTAAACGGACCAACTCCATTTCCTGTGGACGGCTCATCATTCCCAGCCAAGATGAGCATCTTTTGTAATGGTGAACAGCTTGATGCTTAAAACTTTACTCAATTTTGAGCTGTCATAAAAAAAAAAAAAAAAAGGCAGCAGCTCCTTTGCACAGAGGGAATATGTACATATATTTTGTCCTATCAAAGATGACTTGAAAAGTCCTCTTCCAATTTGCTTTGAGAAAAAAATAGCCTTTAAACTGAGATTAAGCAGAGAAAAACTCTCGATAAAAAGGAAAATTTTTCAAAAACTTGCAAGTGACTGCAAAGCCAGTTAACACAGAAAACCTTGTCACCTTAAGTATGCCATTTGTTATCACACACGCCGGAATACATCTATTCATCTTCTTTTAATTGCTCAGCTGTGCTAGAAATACAAAGCAGCTCACTGATGCAGAGACTGTGGAAGAATATTTTGTCATGGAAACATTGAAAACATTTCAAAGCAGGAGCTCTTCTCTAGTGAAATGAAACCTTATAGCTGTTTGTTGGGCTTTGTATTCAGCTGTTAAGTGTCTAGAGTAAGAGGCCTTCTCTGTGAGTGGCTTTTGCATACATCATCCTGTGCTCCAAGATAGCTGAGAAAATTCCAACAATTTCCCAGGCATTGTTTGGGAGAGCAGTAGTTTGTCTCTTCCTCCTTTTTTCTCAAAAATATAACAACTGAGATTATCCCTGAGTCAGCAGGTAAATACCTGGTTGCCTCTTAAGGGTATCTGAGACCAATCTGGGGTTATTTTTGAGCTCATCCTTCCTCTGAAGAATTTTGCTGAAATTAAATACTGCACATGTATATACATTTGTCAGATGTTGTTTGTTGAACACCTACTATATGTTTTATGACTCAGGTGCTTTACCTATGTTATTTCATTGAATCTTAAAGAAATTCTATAACATCTATCTAAAGATTAACCTCAAATCATGGATTAATGACAAAACCGGCTGTTAATGACAAATCTAGCAGTTTAATTGTTAATGAGTCACAAGACCACAAATCAAAGCCAGCCTCCAAAACCCAGGTCCTTCCACTATCACACTGAGCTTGCTTGCTCCTTGTCAAATGGCCCCTGCACTTAGAATATGACCGAGAGCTTGAAGCGGTTTTCGTTTTCAAACCCTTTCCATTCATCAATGTTCTACCAAGAATTATGGGAAAGTTATCACCCACGTCCTCCAAGAGGCACTGATGAGCCCTGTGGGCTCAGTATTATTCCAAAGGAGAAAATGGACACAGAAATTTTAAGAAACTCAATTTCCCAATCCGATTCTCAGCTTCAACATACAGTAGTCTTTCCTAAAATCGATCTGAGGAAGAAAACACCTGTAGTTGTGTCAGCTGGGCTCTCCCTTCCTCATCCCAATCCCCTTCCGCAATTGTTCTTCTCCCATTTTACTGAAGAAAAGCACACCTCCCACTCATACCTTACCTCCTTAAAGCATATTGTCTCAGGGGAGAATCTGAAATATTGCCCCCATTGAGACACCCTGAATTCCCCTTCCCATGAGACACACATGGAATCACAATTCTTCTCATTAAGAAATGACGTTTATGTTTTGCAATACTAACATAACCAAAAATTTAGTATGTTTACTCTGGTTTTATAAAGTATTAGTTAACAAAAATGTTATAATAGAAACATTTTAACCCACAGAGCTTTACAGAATTAAGAATAAAATAATTCCAATTTATAACATGTTTTGTTAGCAGAGAAATATAGGATGATCAATTAAAAAACTGTCAAATATATATATATATCACACAACCGATGAATTATTGAACACTACATCTGAAACTAATGATGTACTATATGTTGGCTAACTGAATTTAAATAAATAAATAAATATATATATATATATATATATATATATATATTGCATTGGGATAAAACTCTGTGGGGAAAATGAGAAAAGAGAACAACGTAAAATGACTCAAAAGAAGAGTTTGTTCTAGTCATTTCAAATGGATGCTGGTGGGTATCAAATCACTTTGGTATGAGCCTCCGCTGTATACACTTAAAAATGACTAGTGTAACAGTTTTAATTTTAAAGTGACATAGTTTTAAGGTTAGTTCAGGTCCGCACCAAAAACGCCATATTGATTTGCTATTCTTGACAGAGAATGACAGCAGGACCTAGGACTCATGAAGATGTATGAAAGGCCAAAATTCAGACTATAATGAACTCAAGTAGGTTGGTATAATTTCCTCTTCTCCAATCCCATTATATTCATTTCATGAAAAATGCTTTCATATTATACTGTTTCCTCTTCTTAATATCTTTGTCATGTGGGAAGATATCAGCATTTTAATGATTTAGTTATTTAAACTTTTTTGATAATTTCTGTCCCTTGATTGACCCTTCCACTTCACCTCCTCTCCTCTAGTTATAAGAACCGAGCATATGAATTGTCAGCAAATCAAGTTACAGAGTGTTAGAAAGGTTATTGTGCCAGAAACTGCTATTATCTTTCTGACAAAAATTATAACAAGCACAGGAAAAGGTGCAACTAGAATTCATTAATAACCTACCACTCAGAAATTGGATACCATGGTGCAGATTTTAGAAACACCAGAAATGGTTGCTATTCCGAGAAATGCCATAATGCATGTTCAGAATTGATTTTCATAGCCTTTTTGCTGAGACTGTCAATAAATGAAATGGCTATTTTAATTTGGCAGTGGTTGGAGTAATATGATGCCTATCAATAAAGAAATTAAAAGATACAAATATTTGCCTGAGCTCTCAACATAAGGCAACTCATTATACCTTGGAATTCAGTTCAGTAAAGGGACTTCTCAGCCCTGAAAGATTTTTGTGACATGTTCTCACCTGTGTACTTTTCCCAAAGCATGGGCAGAAACATACACACACACACACACACACACACACACACACACACACACACACACACACAGACTGCATTGCAATGAGATGACATGATCTTTGATGATAACACGTTTCACTTTCTGGCATGTGTCTACACATTTAGACTTTATGGACAAATATGAGAAAATGGTTTAAAATATACAAACCAGCATTTATTATTATAAAATAAGGATTCATATTCTAAGACTACAAAAATTATTTTTGCCAAAATTTATCGAGTGCTATCCACCACGCAGGGTGCATGTTTTACATATCATATCAAATAAGCATCATGAAAACGCTTTGATACAGATACTTTGATTACTTCCATTTTAAACACAAGGAACCCAGGGCTAAAAGAGTTAATTAAATTGCCCAAGGACATTTGGCAAAAAAAGATACAGAGTTCCAACCCAAACCCAGGACTAAAAGCTCTTGATCTAAATCGGCTCTGTCCAATAAGGTGGCTCCAGCACTTGAAAGTAGCCAGTAGAAATTGAAATGTGCTGTTTGTGTAACATATACACCAGATTTCAAGGACTTAGAATATAAAAAAGGTAAGATACCTCAAAAATATTTTTAATTGATTACATTGAAATGACAATATTCTGAATATATTGGATTAAATAAAAAATATTATTATTAAAATAATAAATATTATTATTAAAATAATTTTTACCATTTTCTTAAGTTTTCAATGTAGCCACTAAAACTTTTTTAAGTTTTTTATTCAAATTCGATTTAGTTAACATATAGAGTATTATTAGTTTCAGGGATAGAATTTAGTGATTCATCAGTTGCAAATAATACCCAGTGCTCATCACCCATGTGCCCTCCTTAATTCCCGTCACCTAATTACCCCATCCCCCACCCACCTCCCCTCCAGCAACCCTCAGTTTGTTTCCTATAGTTAAGAGTCTCTTATGGTTTGCCTCCCTCTCTGTTTTTATCTTATTTCTGCTTTGTTTCTTAAATTCCACATATGAGTGAAATCATATACGTATTTGTCTTTCTCTGACTGACTTATTTCGTTTAGCATAATATCCTCTAGTTCCATCCACGTCATTGCAAATGGCAAAATCTCTAAATTATGTATGTGATTTTCCATATATTCCTATTGGAAAATGCTGATCTAAACTGCTGGGTATAGTGCCATATCTGTATGTATTTGTGTATGTACGTAGGTGTATGTATTTTTTAGTCTAAGAGAATATTAAAGTATAAAAGGATATAAAATATTAGTCTACATTAGCCTATTTAGGCTGCCATAACAGTACCATAGAACAGATGGCTTAAACAACAGAAATTTATGTTCTCACAGTTCTGGAGGCTAGATGAAGGTGCCAGAATGGTTTCTAGTGAGAGCTCTCTTCCTGGCTTTCTAACGACCTTCTTCTTGCTATGTGCTCACCTGGCAGAGACAGAGAACTCTGGTGTCTCTTCCTCTTCTTATAAGGGCTCTGGTCCTATTGGATTACTGTTTTATTACCTTTATTCCCTCCCAAAGGCCCCATCTCCAAATACCATTACATTGGAGTTAGGGCTTCAACCTTTGAATTTTCACAGAGGGCTCATAAACAATCGATAACAAGTGGTTATTTCTGGATAATAGAATTCTAGGTGATTTTTATTTTCTCCTTTATGTTTTCCTGATAATTTTATACTATATTTTTCTTCTTTAATCAGAAACACACACATTTTTCATTTTGAGAAATAAAATTTTACAATATTATTGTGACTAGAAGCAATAGAATCATTTTTCTAGGCCCTTTCTCATGTTACTATTTTATGATAAAGAGTTCATCAATATTAGGTATTTATTGCTCATACAGTATGCTGTTCTTTCCCTGAATATGTTCATTATTTGTAACTTCTGAGTGGTGAGTTGTCCCTGATACATAAGAGACTCCTTCAGGGCTAGACTGCCTGAGGCAGTAGCTAGGTCACTCAGAAGTTCTCCGTCTGCCCCCTGGAGGCCCCTGAGCCTCCTCACCATAATTCTGGGGGCTCTGGGAGCATGAAAAACCAGGAAGGATATCTAAAGTGGAGCATGCTAGAAGATTCCAGATAGGAAGCTCAATGCCAATAAATACATGGGCAGGCATAAAAACTGACCTTGCTTATCCTTCATGTACTTGAAACATTTACCTCTTTGTATATAAACAAGGGATAATAAAAATACACAAAAGAATACATTTGTGTGTATAATATAATAATATATTATTATTTATATGAATCCTGATGAAATTTTCAGGCTCATTTGACCAGTTTTCCAATGACCAGAAAAAGCAGCTAGGAGCTACAGACCAAGATATTTCAGGATAATGGGATGCTGAACGGAAGAGACGGATTAGTTACAAGTATTTGATTCTCAACAGATTGCATACCTCCCTTCCTAGATCTATTCCAATAGCCATATCTGCTAGCTACTGAATAAGCTGAAATTCTCTTGGGCTATTATCATACCTGCAGCAGCAATCTTTGAACACAGCGCTTGCTCATTCAACTCCTTTTATAATTCCCAGTGAAATAAAATATCACAAAGTCATTCAAATTCAGACTAAAGATATATCTGTAGTGACAAAGTAAAGTATAGGATAAAATTGATTATCCTGATAAATTGATGAACACGGACAGTCACTCTGAATAATTTGAACTAAAGGAACTTTTTCTCTCAATGGCTGGATATTTTAGCCTGATTTATCCACATAATTGCCTCAGCTCCCCATTCCATTTTGCCCATGTCAACACAACGAAGTCGTCGTTCTTGATTTTGAAAGCTTCACTATTTCATGTCACGTTAGCAAGAGAGACGCGCATAGCAAATTCTGGATGGGTTCTTATGACAAATGACTTCTATGGTTTGCACGTGTCTCTTCAATGACAGCTGCTGGGAAGAAACATCACCTCCCAGCTGCACAACTTGATCCTTCTCTCCCTTGTGAATTAGGAGGAATTGAATGTTTGGCTTTAAAGAGGCACTTCATACTCCTCTCATTGAATATCACAATTGTGCCCAGACAAATGGAAATAAAAAACCCCATCATTGGCAACTGATGGGAGAAAAAATAGTCCTCTCATTACAGAGATAATAAGCAGGATGTTCCCCTGAAGCTTTTCTTCTTAATTCTCCTTATTGTATTTTATTAAATGATGCAGTTTGAAATTAAGTCTCTGGCAACCTTCGTGCACACGCTGCATAAACAAGCAAAACAGAAACACAGTTCAAAGAGCAAGTATAAGCCCCTCCCAAAAGCCATCTGCTTTCCTTTTGTTATGAAACTTCAATTCATCAGCAAAACTCTAAAGAAAATATTTATAGCAGAAATGTAAGCCTGCATTCTGAAGCTGCTCTGAGACAGCGTTAACAGAACACTAGAAAACTTGGTTAGATTATGTCACTTACTAACCAGTCTAGAACTTCATTGAATAAGACCCTCAATGTGCCAGGACCTGTGGCAGCTGCTTTTGTTTCCATATCATTAAATGAAGATAATAGTTATACCAGCCATGCCTACCTCTCAAGGTTGCCGAAAACTATAAAACAAACTGTAAAACAAAAAAACCCTATAAAACAAATAAAAACATCTGTGTTTGTTTTCCATCAGTAAGCCACCAGAAGAAAATGAAACAGCCATTCAGTTACCTTTGCAAAAAATCTGAATATGATTATAACTTAAAGGAAGTTTTATTTTATATGTCCACTAGCACAAACTTTTGCTAATTTTCACCCTGGTAAATCTGATCAAATGGAGGGAAATCAACGATTCAAGCACAATAAACTTTCCTAATCACACAGAACGACCATACAAATAAATATACCTAAACAATAATACTGACATGTAATCCAAGTTTGCTAAGTAAAACATCACCCTGAACTTCCTTTCCTTTCCATTTTCCTCACAATGTATACCCATCTGATGTGATGGTAGCTTATAACCATGGTCTATAGCAAAATAAGACAGGATCTTGAAGACTTGGCATGAAGAAGAAATAAAACTTCATTGTGTCCAACAGCTAGGTTGGCATGAGGATATTTGTTTCCATAGCATATTCTAGCCTAGCATAATCTAATCTAACAAATTCAGGAATTGTACCAGTGATATATCTAGGCCATAGCAAAGAAATCTTAAATGTGTAGCAATGGTTTAGCAGTTAGAATGAGGACAGTAAGGAAACCAATTTTGGAGGCCAAGAAAATAATAATCCATTTTATGCAGTGTGAAAGCATTTGGTAAAATTACTTCCTGTGGTAATTTGGGAGGTATACCATGTGCTTCTGAGCCCACTGATTTAGGGGAAGAATGTTAAAAGCAAATGTTGGCTATGTTTGACAAAAGATGACAAGGATAAAATAAGATCAGGAAAACCCTGGGTGGTTTGCAAACAAATGAAAGGGATGGCAATAGTTTAGAAATTCTGACACTTGCAAATTGAAAAAGTGACTACTTCTAGAACCAAAACAATAAAACTTAGGATCTCAGAAGACTAAGAAGACTAAACAACAAAATCATTGTGAAACTTTCCTCTTGAATGAAATGACTCAGGACAGGGGCAGAGCAAGATGGCGGAGGAGTAGGAGACCTGGGTTTCATCTGATCTCAGGAATTCACCTGAATAGGGATCAAACCATTCTGAACACCTACGAACTCAACAGGAGATCGAAGAGAAGAATAGCAACAACGCTCTGAACAGAAAAGCGACCGCTTCCTGGAAGGTAGGACGTGTGGAGAAGTGAATCCGAGGCGATATTCCGGAGGATAGACGGCGGGGGAGGGGGCCTCTGTCGGCCGCTTCTGGCAAGTGCTAGAGCCGCGGAGCACAAAATCGGAACTTTTAGAAGTTGGCTCCGCTGAGGGATGTCGCTCCAGTGGCTAAGCGGGGGTAGAAACCTCGCGGGACAGTGTGGTCTCAGGACCCTTGGGGTCACAGAAAGACCGGGGGTGCCTGAGTGCGGCAGAGCTCCCAGGTATTGGAGCGGGGAAGCCGGCTGCAGAGACGGAGCCGAGGCGCGGGCTCTCAGCTCGGGGTTGCCATAAACTGTGATCGGCGACACAGTCGGGCCACTGCTCTTCAGCAGGGACCCAACAAGCGGCAGAGCTGGGGAGACTCCCCTTCCTCCCCCGGGAGGAGCAGCGCGGGAGCGCACCTCAGGGATCTGCTGGGTTTGGAGACTCCACACAGGGTCAGGTGCCAGAGATAGAAACACTCGGTCACCGGCCGGGTGAGCACGGAGTGTGGCCAGAGACCGGGGAGACAGGAGTGACTGCTTTTCTCTGGGGGTGCACTGAGGGGCGGGGCCCCAAGTTATCGGCTCCTCCCGGTGGAGATTGGGAGGCCACCATTTTCACTCTGGTCCTCCAAAGCTGTACCGAGAGCTTGCAGGGAACAAAAGCTCTGAGAGCAAACCCGAGCAGATTGCTTAGCCCGGACTGACAAGGGCGGGGCAATTCCGCCTCCAGCAAAGACATTTGGGAGCCACGGCAACAGGCCCCTCCCCCAGAAGATCTGCATGAACAGCCAGCAAGCCAAGACCAAGTTTACCCATCAAGGAGAACGGGAGAACTCCAGGTCTAGGGGAATACTGCACATAGAATTCATGGCTTTTTTACCATGATTCATTAGTTTTTCAAAGTTAATTTTTTAACTGTTTTTTCTTTTTTTGAATTTTTCTTTTTCCCTTTTTCAACCAACATCTTATCAATCCCTTTTGTAAAAAAAAAATTTATTTCTCGTTTTTAGAGTCATATTTTTCCCTTCATAGTAGTTACCCTTATCTTTGGCATATATATGTATAAGTTGTTCTCTCTTTAAAATTTTGAGATACAGTTTCTTCTAACAGATCAAAATATATCCTAAATCACTAGTGTATGGCTTTGTTCTAGTCTCCTGCCTGATCACATTCTCTCCCTTTTTTTTTTTTTCTTCTTTCTTTTTAATCTTTTCTTTTTTCAAACAACTTCTTATCAATTCCTTTCATAAAATCTTTTATACTTTTCAACTTTACAGTCATCTTCCATCCCTTCATTGTATCAACCCTTATTTTGTACATATATAAATCTTTCTTCCTTTAAAATTTTAGGAGGCACTTTCTTCTAACCAAAATAAGCCCAAAATCTAGTGTGTGGCACTGATATATACACTAGTCTGATCATATTTGATCATATTGGTTTTTTTTGTTTTGTTCTGTTTTTGTTTGTTTTTATCTTTTCTTTTTTCTTTTTGTTTTCTCTTTCTTTTTTCTTTCTTTCCCTTTCTTTTCCCCTGGTTTCAGGTCTTTTCTGATTTGTATACAGTATATTTGCTGGGGACGTTGTTAACCTGTTAGCATTTTGTTCTCCCATTCATCTATTCTTCTCTGGACAAAATGACAAGATGAAAAAAATCACCTCAGCAAAAAGAACAAGAGGTAGTACCGTCAGCCAGGGACCTACTCAATACGGACATTAGTACGATGTCGGACCTAGAGTTCAGAGTCATGACTTTAAATATACTAGCAGGGCTTGAAAAAGGCGTGGAAGTTATTAGAGAAACCTTTCTGGAGAAATAGAAGAACTAAAATCTAACCAAGTCGAAATCAAAAAGGCTATTGATGAGGTGCAATCAAAAATGGAGGCACTAACTGCTAGGATAAATGAGGCAGAAGAGAGAATCAGCGATATAGAAGACCAAATGATGGAAAATAAAGAGGCTGAGAAAAAGAGAGATAAACAACTACAGGATCACGAGGGCAGAATTCAAGAGATAAGTGATACGATAAGATGAAACAACATTAGAATAATTGGGATCCCAGAAGAAGAAGAAAGAGAGAGAGGGGCAGAAGGTATATTGGAGCAAATAATAGAAGAGAACTTCCCTAATGTGAGGAAGGAAACAGGCATCAAATCCAGGAAGCACAGAGAACCCCTCTCAAAATCAATAAAAATAGGTCAACACCCCGACATCTAATAGTAAAACTTACGAGTCTCAGAGACAAAGAGAAAATCCTGAAAGCAGCTCGGGAGAAGAGATATGTCACCTACAATGGTAGAAACATTAGATTGGCAACAGACCTATCCACAGAGACCTGGCAGGCCAGAAAGGACTGGCATGATATATTTAGAGCACTAAACGAGAAAAATCTGCAGCCAAGAATACTATATCCAGCTAGGCTGTCATTGAAAATAGGAGAGAGCAAAAGCTTCCAGGACAAACAAAAACTAAAGGGATTTGCAAACACGAAACCAGCCCCACAAAAAATATTGAAAGGGGTCCTCTAAGCAAAGAGAAAGCCTAAAAGCAGCATAGATCAGAAAGCAACACAGACAATATACAGTCACAGTCACCTTACAGGCAATACAATGGCACTAAATTCATATCTTTCAATAGTTACCTTGAATGTAAATGGGCTAAATGCCCCAATCAAAAGAACAGGCTATCAGATTGGATTAAAAAACAAGATCCATCAATATGCTGTCTGCAAAAGACTCATTTTAGACCCAAAGACACCCACAGATTGAAAGTGAGGGGGTGGAAAACCATTCACCATGCTAATGGACACCAAAAGAAAGCTGGGGTGGCAATCCTTATATCAGACAAATTAGACTTTAAAACAAAGACTGTAATAAGAGATGAAGAAGGACCCTCTATCCTACTTAAAGGGTCTATCCAACAAGAAGATCTAACAATTGTAAATATCTATGCCCCGAACATGGGAGCATCCAATTATATAAGGCAATTAAGAAGAAAAGCAAAGAAACACATTGACAACCATACAATCATAGTGGGGGACTTTAACACCCCTTGACTGAAATGGCCAGATCACCTAAGCAAAAGATCAACAAGGAAATAAAGACTTTAAATGACACACTGGGGCAAATGGACTTCACAGACATATTCAGAACATTCCATCCCAAAGCAACGGAATGCACATTCTTCTCTAGTGCCCATGGAACATTCTCCAGAATTGATCACATCCTAGGTCACAAATCAGGTCTCAACCGGTACCAAAAGCCTGGGATCATTCCCTGCATACTTTCAGACCACAATGCTTTGAAACTAGAACTCAATCACAAGAGGAAAGTCGGAAAGAACTCAAATACATGGAGGCTAAAGAGCATCCTACTAAACAATGAATGGGTCAACCAGGAAATTAAAGAAGAATTAAGAAAACTCATGGAAACCCAATGAAAATGAAAACACAACTGTTCAAAATCTTTGGGATACAGCAAAGGCAGTCCTGAGAGGAAAGTATATAGCAATACAAGCCTTTCTCAAGAAACAAGAAAGGTCTCAAATACACAACCTAACCCTACACCTAAAGGAGCTGGAGAAAGAACAGCAAATAAAGCCTAAACCTAGCAGGAGAAGAGAAATAATAAAGATCAGAGCAGAAATCAATGAACTAGAAACCAAAAGAACAATAGAACACATCAACGAACCTAGGAGCTGGTTCTTTGAAAGAATTAACAAGATTGATAAACCCCTGGCCAGACTTATCAAAAAGAAAAGAGATGTGACTCAAATCAACAAAATCATGAATGAAAGAGGAGAGATCACAACCAACACCAAAGAAATACAAACAATTATAAGAACATATTATGAGCAACTCTATGCCAGCAAATTAGATAACCTGGAAGAAATGGGTGCATTCCTAGAGATGTATCAACTACCAAAACTGAACCAGGAAGAAATAGAAAACCTGAACAGACCTATAACCACTAAGGAAATTGAAGCAGTCATCAAAAATCTCCCAAAAAACAAAAGCCCAGGGCCAGATGGCTTCCCAGGGGAATTCTACCAGACATTTAAAGAAGAATTAATACCTATTCTCCTGAAACTGTTCCAAAAAACAGAAATGGAAGGAAAACTTCCAAACTCATTTTATGAGGCCAGCATTACCTTGATCCCCAAACCAGACAAAGACCCCATCAAAAAGGAGAATTACAGACCAATATCCTTGATGAACATGGATGCAAAAATTCTCACCAAAATACTAGCCAATAGGATCCAACAGTACATTAAAAGGATTCTTCACCACGACCAAGTGGGATTTATCCCTGGGCTGCAAGGTTGGTTCAACATCCGCAAATCAATCAACGTGATACAATACATTAACAAAAGAAAGAACAAGAATCATATGATCCTCTCAGTAGATGCAGAAAAAGCATTTGACAAAGTAGAGCATCCTTTCTTGATCAAAACTCTTCAGAGTATAGGTACATACCTCAATAGCATAAAAGCCAGCTATGAAAAACCTACAGCGAATATCATTCTCAATGGGGAAAAACTGAGAGCTTTCCCCCTAAGGTCAGGAACGCGGCAGGGATGTCCACTATCACCACTGCTATTCAACATAGTATTAGAAGTCCTAGCCGCAGCAATGAGACAACAAAAAGAAATCAAAGGCATCCAAATCGGCAAAGAAGAAGTCAAACTCTCACTCTTGGCAGATGATAGGATACTGTATGTGGAAAACCTAAAAGACTCCACCCCAAAACTGCTAGAACTCATACAGGAATTTAGTAAAGTAGCAGAATATAAAGTCAATGCACAGAAATCAGTGGCATTCCTATACACCAACAACAAGATGGAAGAGAGACAATCAAGGAGTTGATCCCATTTACAATTGCACCCAAAACCATAAGATACCTAGGAATAAATTTAATCAAAGAGGCAAAGGATCTGTACTCAGAAAACTATAAAATACTCAGGAAAGAAATTGAAGAAGACACAAAGAAATGGAAAAACGTTCCATGCTCATGGATTGGGAGAACCAACATTGTGAAGACGTCAATGCTACCTAGAGCAATCTACACATTCAATGCAATCCCCATCAAAATACCATCCACTTTTTTCAAAGAAATGGAACAAATAATCCTAAAATTTGTATGGAACCAGAAGAGACCCCGAATAGCCAGAGGAATATTGAAAAAGAAAAGCAAAGCTGGCGGCATCACAATTCCGGACTTCCAGCTCTATTACAAAGCTGTCATCATCAAGACAGTATGGTACTGGCACAAAAACAGACACATAGATCAATGGAACAGAATCGAGAGCCCAGAAATGGACCCTCAACTCTATGGTCAACTTATCTTTGACAAACAGGAAAGAATGTCCAATGGAAAAAAGACAGTCTCTTCCACAAATGGTGTTGGGAAAATTGGACAGCCACATGCAGAAGAATGAAACTGGACCATTTCCTTACACCACACACAAAAAATAGACTCCAAATGGTTGAAAGACCTAAACGTGAGACAGGAGTCCATCAAAATCCTAAAGGAGAACACAGGTAGCAACCTCTTTGACCTCATCCACAGCAACGTCTTCCTAGAAACATCGTCAAAGGCAAGGGAAGCAAGGGCAAAAATGAACAATTGGGACTTCATCAAGACAAAAAGCTTTTGCACAGCAAAAGAAACACTCCACAAAACCAAAAGACAACCGACAGAATGGGAGAAAATATTTGCAAATGACATATCAGATAAAGGGCTAGTATCCAAAATCTATAAAGAACTTATCAAACTCAACACCCAAAGAACAAATAATCTAATCAAGAAATGGGCAGAAGACATGAACAGATATTTTTCCAAAGAAGACATCCAAATGGCCGACAGACACATGAAAAAGTGTTCAACATCGCTCGGCATCAGGGAAATCCAAATCAAAACCTCAATGAGATACCACCTCACACCAGTCACAATGGCTAAAATTAACAAGTCAGGAAACGACAGACGTTGGTGGGGATGTGGAGAAAGGGGAACCCTCCTACACTGTTGGTGGGAATGCAAGCTGGTGCAACCCCTCTGGAAAACAGTATGGAGGTTCCTCAAACAGTTGAAAATAGAGCTACCATACGATCCAGCAATTGCACTACTGGGTATTTACCACAAAGATACAAATGTAGGGATCCGAAGTGGTACGTGCACCCCAATGTTTATAGCAGCAATGTCCACAATAGCCAAACTGTGGAAAGAGCCAAGATGTCCATCGACAGATGAATGGATAAAGAAGAGGTGGTATATACACACAATGGAATATTATGCAGCCATCAAAAGGAATGAGATGTTGCCATTTGCAACGACATGGATGGAACTGGAGGGTGTTATGCTGAGTGAAATAAGTCAATCAGAGAAAGACATGTATCATATGACCTCACTGATATGAGGAATTCTTAATCTCAGGAAACAAACTGAGGGTTGCTGGAGTGGTGGGAGGTGGGAGGGATGGGGTGGCTGGGTGATAGATATTGGGGAGGGTATGTGCTATGGTGAGTGCTGTGAATTGTGCAAGACTGTTGAATCACAGATCTGTACTTCTGAAACAAATAATGCAATATATGTTAAAAAAAACTGAAGAAGAAGATAAAAGGAGGGGAAGAATGGAGGGGAGTAAGTCGGAGGGGGAGACGAACCATTAGAGACGATGGACTCTGAAAAAAAACTGAGGGTTCTAGAGGGGAGGGGGTGGGGGGATGGGTTAGCCTGGTGATGGGTATTAAAGAGGGCACGTTCTGCGTGGAGCACTGGGTGTTATGCACAAACAATGAATCATGGAACACTACATCAAAAACTAATGATGTAATGTATGGTGATTAACATAACAATAAAAAATAAAAAAAAGAAATGACTCAGGACAAAGATACGATTAAGTATATGAATTTCTTACCTGTTCAGACATCTTCAAGGTAGCCACAATAATACTGACAGAGAAATTCATGGAAGTGAGAAGCAATGAAACAGACCAGATTTTAGAATTCTGTCTAGAAAAGATCTTCAGGTGTGATTACTAGCACATGGAACATACTTGAAGCAAACACATTAGAAGCCTACTATGTTTGTGAGGGAATTGCATTGACAAAGAACCCACGAGTCTGCGCTGAAAAACCACTGACATTTTGAGACTTGCACCTCTTGGGTCCCCATGTTCCATAAGAAGGTCATTAAGAAAATCATGTGGCTCTCAAGGAGGCCATGTTTCCTAATATACACTTCAGAGGTGGCTGAAGAGAATAATAAAAAAAAGAAAGAACATCTCATTGGGTACAGCTTGCAGCCATAGAGTACAATGAATAAAAAAACCCCAAGACTCAGAACTAAGGCCTAATTCAGGAATACTGACCACCCTCATGGGTTACAGGAGCCTTCATCATGTCTTCCCAGTGGGATTTCATCATTGCTGTGTGGCCCCTATCTTCCCCTTTCCAAGTGAGAATATGTACCATAGTTATCCTGCCCCTTTCCACCAATGTAAATCCAGTGGAGGGGGAAAGTTCATATGATTTTCTTTTCATTTCATAGGTCATCTGATCAAGAAGAGCTTCAGGTAGACAAGGCAGAGAAGCCCATGTATTCCATAGAGCTTGATGTAGTAATGGCACTGGAATTCAGGATGTCTTCCTTGAGTCTGTCCTATGTATGTGAAAAAGGTAGTAATTGGAAATCTGATGACTAGAAGAGCAGATGGTGGAGAAATTGTGAGTGCCCACCTAATATTCATGTATTTCTCTGTATTTCCAAGCCCCCATACACCTAAGTGGGATCATGCAACCATATTATGCCAGTGGAAGGCAAGCACAAGAAATATGTAACTTCTCAGTGAAACTGTCTCTAGTTCTTCCCCTATCCCTGCTCTAGTGACCTTGGAGAGGCTATGTGATCCAAATGCTATAGCTATATGTGGTATAATGATCATTGTTAATAATACTAATATATATATACTTGAAAGTTGCTAAGAGAGTAAATCTTAAATTTCCTCACTGTAAAAAAGAAATGGTAATTACATGACATGGTGAAGGTGTTAGCTATGATGGTAATCATTTTCCAATATGTAAGTAAACCAAATTAACACATTGTATATCTTAAATTTACACAATGTTATATGTCAATTATATCCCAATAATCTGGAAAAAAAGATGATGGAAGAGGGTATCAGATTCTGCATAAGGAAGAAATATGTATTATTTGTGTAGAGTCACTAGGATTCATGAGTTATTATCATAATATAGCCTAGATTAGATTAACTAACCTATTATTCAACAGAAACCCCATCCTCATCCTCCCACAACATTTTTAGCGAGGTCTATGCTGATGACTAATTTTTTTGGTGTAAATGAAAGAGAAGGAAGGGTTTGAAAAGATTCTGTGTCTAGGGTTAAAGTGAACTGAAAATATTAAGACATTATGTGCAAACACAAATGCACTGCAGTGAGAAACAGCCAATATGTAGGTTACACTTAACTACCTCTTGGCTCCCAGTGCTCCTCTCTATGGATACAGGAAGCAAATTTTGAAACAGTTGCAGTGGGATGTCAAAACCATTGCAGCTTCATAATGGGCCAGGATTTGAACATAACTGGGTATGTCTCATATAACATTGTGGCAAACTTACAGAAGTATGTTTATGGGGAGTACAAAGGAGCCTCCCAGGAAAGAACTCATCCTTAGGTAGGGAAGAGTTAGGCATGACAAAGTTCCCCCAACAGCAAAGCCTTAATCATTAATGGGGAGAAGTGTTCTGGACATAACATGGCATCTTCACTCATCTCTTTCCCTGTCCCTAGGTAGATAGAGGGCTGTAAATAAAACCTGAAATTTATTTAATTTAAACCTCTTCAAGACATTTTGTGTATTGACATAGCTTTGATAACCATGTAACCGAGAATAACACAAAATGAGGAGCAAGGCATTTCTGCAACTTTGCCACTCTCCCTCAACAAAGTTTTGGCACCTTAAGCACCTTCTTGTCGAAGTCAGAGTACCAGGCAGTGGAAGCTAGAAGTTCTGCCACCATTGCAGTTTCAACCTGCCCAGTTTGAATAGCAGTATCCAGTAGAAACAGGGGTGGGATCCTGTGGCTGCTATTTGGCTGATCACCAGACTTTTCATGAGCACTTACAAAACATTGCCTAAGGACCCAAAGAAATAGTCAGGGCCAGAGGAAAGGACCTTACCAGGAACTGAATTCTTGGGTGAATGAGTGGAGGGTAGAGTTAGGGAAGTCTCATGTATCAGTTAGCTTTTATGGTATAAAAACACCCCAAAACTTATTGGCATAATGTAAGAACCATTCATTATTTCTCACAAGTCTAGGTGGACTGGGCAGCTCCAGTAAGCTGGGCTGGGCTTGGTTTATCTCATCTGGGCTCACTCGTGTGTCTGTGGTCAGCTAACAGGTCAGCTGGGGACAAGGCTAAAGTTGGCCTTGGCTGGAATGCCTCAGCTTTCCTCCATGTTTCTCACATCTCTCTAGTGAGTTAACCAGGAGTTGTCCTCATTGTGGAGGTAGGGGTCCAAGAGACAGAGAGAGAGAGAGAGAGAGCAGCACAAAAGAGCACAAAACTTCTCGAGGTCTACAACTGGACCTGAAACACTATCCATACCACCCCTTCTACAATGTCAAAGCAAACCACAGGCCAGCTCATATTTAAGGGATACAGATACAGACTCCACCTCTTATGGGAAAATCTGCAAAATCAATTGCAAGGGTGGCAAATTCTGAGAAGGCGATGACTGGGGCCATTTTTGCAATCAGTCCATTGCATCTGTGTTACTGCTTTTATCATGATATGGTTTGTGTGAAAGAAAGTTGGTTGGACACTCTCCATAAGTTTCCCAGAATGCTAAAGTTGGAAGGATCTTAGTGATCACTGTCTACTCCAACCTCCGAATTTCATAGAGAAGGAATCTGAGGTCCAGAGAGGTTATGCAATTGGGTTAGTTTCTTACAGACAAAGGAGGGCTAGAAATTACTTTTGATTCAGCTCATAATTCTTTCAACTGTACTATCTTCTCTTCCAAAGACACTTTCAGGATAGGAAAAATTTTGGTTTTGTTCATTTTTTTTTCACCCGCCACATTTGTATGAAATGATTATCTAGAAAAACATCAACAGTAGCCAAGGAAGGCTGTTGGTCTTTTAGCTGCGGTACCTTACTGACCTTGTCCTGCTCAGACGTGCCTTCTACCCATAAGTATAGTGCCTAAGACCTCTCTCACAGTGAACTTCCATAATTCTCATTATCTGTGCTGTCACACAACTGTCCCTCCCTATGGAACCAACCCGCCCCCAGAGAGTCCCAGGACTTGCCCAACAATGCCTATATCTGCCTCAACAGTTTATGGTCTTAGGAGAACTGCCCTCTTAAACAGTTGCTAATAACCTTAATCTTGCAATCTTCCCTTCTTATTTTGCATAAATAGCTACAATTCTGCCTTCCTCAACTGTAGTTTTTCTCCAGGATCTATATTACAAACCAGAAAATTGAAAGTGCAGAACTTATTTCTCACCTCAAAAGATATAAACCCATTTAACTGACAAACTGTTAGAAACACAGCTATTTCTTTTGTTTCCAACTTGAATGTGAGGGATGGAGGAAGAAGAAAGGTACCGCTTTCTGGCAAAGTAATCTTGATCCCCCTTAAAAGTGTTGAAGCTTAAGGGTAGGGTAGTAGGTCAAGAATATATGGTGAAGGGGCGCCTGGGTGGCTCAGTCGTTAAGCATCTGCCTTCAGCTCAGGTCATGATCCCAGGGTCCTGGGATTGAGCCCCTTGCCGGGCTCCCTGCTCAGTGGGAAGCCTGCTTCTCCCTCTCCCACTCCTGCTGCTTGTGTTCCTTCTCTCGTTGTGTCTCTCTCTGTCAAATAAATAAATAAAATCTTTAAAAGACAAAATTTTTTTTAAAAAGAATATCTGGTGGAATCACACTCTTAAGGACAAGCACATGTTGAAGTAACTTGTTACTGAAAACCTCTGTTGCCTGTACACAGAGCATGACAATAGGAAGAAAAACCAGATTTTCAGTCATTTATATGATTCATCTCTGTTTTTATGGGCAACCCAGCATAGTTCACCTCATTAGCCATTACAGAGATTTTAATTCTTGAGTTAATCCCATGTTCATTCATCAGAATGAATATTAATATCTTTCTAATGTAATTTTTAATT
This sequence comes from Zalophus californianus, assembly GCF_009762305.2. Classification (NCBI taxonomy): domain Eukaryota; kingdom Metazoa; phylum Chordata; class Mammalia; order Carnivora; family Otariidae; genus Zalophus; species Zalophus californianus. The sequence continues at coordinate 41,158,962 of NC_045606.1, read as the reverse complement.
AAATATAGCATCACCATTATAACACCCCAAAGATCTAAATAGAGTTTGAAAGAGAAGACAGACACTATCAACAATAAAAATCAGAAAATTCTGCTCACATTCTTTTCAAAAGGCTGATCACCTATGAAGTAATGAGAATAAATTGTGAGATAATGTAGGACAGATCTAATTAAGATAATGAGCTATGATTATGGACATGATTTTCCAGGGTTAAAGATCTTAACAAAAGGCAATATATGAATATATTTTAAATATCCTCTTTGGTCTACTTACTTATATTAGCAGTGTCTCTTAAAAAAGGAAAATATTCATCAAAAGTAATGACCCTGAGTCTGTTCCAAGTGCAGAGTTTTAACTATTTTGCCATTACTTATACATTTAATACTTTGACAAACTTTGTAAAAAATTTGCTTTGTATATTTGACTGAACAGTGCTTTTTTTTTTAAAATCATGACATTCGAGGGGAAAGAGACATTAAGATCAATGTTCTTTCTGTACTTTGAAAGCTGTATTATGAAGATGCTAGAACAGATTTAGATGGATATTTCTGGAAGGAACTAATTAACAGCAATGGTAGGCAAGAAAACCAAGAAACATGCATAAGTGAGCTTTCTATGAATGCCTGGGTGCCATCTTTGCTCCTGTCCAAAGACGGAACAACAACCACTTAAACTTTGGTTGATAATAGTTAAGCAGCAGACATAAATATTTCCTGAGAAGTGCAGAAATGCCATATGAGAGCCCTGGACGAGTCTGATGGCTTCATTACTTGGTAAAGATTCAGCCCTGCACTTCGAAAATTGACACTTCTACTGGTACCCACAAAAGCTGATGGGTGGAAGGAACCGTGATCCAGGGGGTACTAAGAGTTTTACCCACATCCTATGTCCAAAAATGATGGCTTTCAAAAGTAAAACTCAGAATCTAATCAGTGACGCTTGTCGCAAAGTGGATCCCTAGCCCAGAGTCACCCCCCAGAGGTATGCTATTCATGGTTGCTGTCATTTGCATCAAAGAGCACCACACCCTGGGTCTGTTTTAGACAATGGAGCAAGCAAGCTGAGCTCATTACTAGCAAAAAAAAAAAAAAAAAAAAAAAAATTGTAACTCTGGCACAGTGCTTGACTGCACTGCAGTGGGCTTCTGGGCATTAACTCCCCAACGTCAGGACCTTTCAGTGACAGCTTATGTGGCTACATCAAGGAGCACTGCACTGAAATCTCTCAAGAGCCTAAGGATCTCTGAAAAAAGACATAACAGAAGGATGGATGTCTGAAAGACATAAATGATGCATTTAAAAGCAAAGAAATTGTCAGTTCCCTTCTTAGATTTTTATTGAATCTTATTCTGCATTCCTTTTCTCTAGTATACATACTCTTCTTTCCCCTCCTTCTCTCTCTTTCTGTATAAATCTACACACACACACACACACACACACACACACACACACACACACACCTGTGTGATACTGTGGAAAGAATATTGCTAATAAGCCAAAAGATTTGCATTTTCTGTACTGGCACCAACTCTTACTAGCTGTATAGGTCTGGGTAAGTCACTTAACTTCTCTGATCTTCCATTTCCTCAACTCTGACACTGGGAAAACAAAGTTATCTTGCAGGATTGATGTGAAAACTAAATGAGATCATGAAATTTAAGCACATTTAAAATTATAAACCTCTAGTCTACATATTCTTAAAACACAGTGCTTGTCAATATGTTCCCACCATGTTAGATAATTTGGGGAGCAAAGCCACTGGATGGGAAGCTTATAACCAGTGATTAATTGATGGCTTGAGAAAGTAAAATAATGATTTTCAGATTTGGCTTATTTCAAATGCAATCTTCAGGGCCTTACTTAGAGACCTGAAGACCTGGGGAAAGATTTGAATGTAGGCAGTGCAACAAGAAGTCACAGGAACATCTTTCTGAGGCACTACATCCATCCAACACATTTGAATAATGTTACCCATTCTTTCCCTTTAACATCATGCTCATCCTATTAATTTTCTTTCCTCTCTCCTCTCAGGATCCAATAAGATAGATTAGAAAGAGTATTATGGACTTTGTAGGCAGAGAGATCTGGCTCTGTCATTTATCAAGTTATTCAACTCTCTAAGTCTCAGGTTTTTCATCTGTAAAACGGACTCACATATATGATGACATTTACTTTATGGGGCACCTGAGTGGTGCAGTCGGTTGGGCATCTGACTCTTGGTTTTAACTCAGGTGGTGATCTTGGAGCCCGGGGACTGAGCCACGCCTCAGGCTCAGCATGGAGTCTGCTTAAGACTCTGTCCCTCTCCCTCTGCCCCCCTCCCCACCCCCAAATGCATGCATTCTCTCTCTCTCTCTCAAATAAATAAATAAATATTTTTTTAAAAAATTAAAAGCACTTAAGACATACATGTTAGGTTCCTTCAACTGTGCTCCAATTGTTGGAGATTGTTAGCAGTAGCACAAACAGGACCCCCTACGGAAAAACTCCAAAGTGTTATAGCTGGGCTCTCCCACCTTCCCATCTGTGGACTTGTTCCTCCTGGAAGAAGGCATTTCTGTCACCATAAGCTCCTAATTCGGGTGGCATCATGTACCCCCAGCTGCCCAGTGGCCACCGTCCATTAATTGCAGTTTCCCCCATATCCCCAAACTAGTGCCTCCCATTCCCTCCAAATCTAAGATCAGCTTAGCTAAATTACTAATTATTATTTACCATGAGGTTGAGAATGATTGGCAGCCCATTAAACTTCCAAGGGAAATTTTTCTTTTAAAATCCACATCCAATGCAGTGCTAGGGGAGGAGGTTGGCCCTGGCCACAGAGTGGAAAGGGTTTGGATACAGGAGAAGAATGCCTCCCAGAAAGGTACTTTACCAGCCCAGTTAGATGAAAGTCCCTATGCCTTTGAGGTCAATGTCAAGCCATGCCATCCCCTACTTGTCCTCTACACTATTCTTTACCACAAATACAGTAAGTCCAAAACTCAGTCACCTTCCTTCCCAAACCTACGTTCCCTGTCCTCGTGAAGCAAACTGCCACAATTCTAGTCTACAGTCTGGGAGTTATCTTCACACCTTTCTGTGCCACAACTCAGTCCTGGTTTAAAATCTGGTTTCTGACAATGGCTCCCAAATCAACATTCCTTCCTCTACTCTCGCTTCCTCCAATCAGCTGTCAATGGGACAGAGAAAATGGTCTTTCTAAAGAGCAAATGGAATCATTTTATGCTCCTATTCCGAACCCTTCCATGTGCCCCCTGGCCTAACAGGGCAACATCCAAATCCTGAGCCTTTCAACCTCAGACTGCATTCTCTCCAGCCCTCTCACCAGCTATTCCCAGTATCACTTGGGGCTCTATGTATGGCTCTGATCTGTTAAACACCCCCAGGTCTGTGCACATACTTGCCTCTCAGAGCACCTTCTCTTCCCTCCTCACCTCCTGAGCTCTTGCTCACCCTTAGATATTTAACTTCAGGACAATGCTCTCTGGGCTCTCCCTATGACTTCCCTACCCCTAAGGTCTACCCTACATTATTGGATATTATCTTATCCCTCTCTATCCCACATGTCTCTATTTTGTACAAATCTCTTTTGTGATGAGTACCCAGTATAGTGTGTTTATAATTATTAGTAAGATTGTTTGGCTCCTCACTTAGTCATGGAAACTCTGAAGACAAGAACTAAGCCTTGGTTATCTATTCCCAGGGATTATCAGATAGCAGTCCCTCTAGCCTCCTCTCCCCTGTTCAAATCTTACATAGTTAAGGCATCCTTTAAGCAAACGGGAATTTCACAGTGATGAAAGAATTTGGGCGTGAAATTTCACTTTGCCCAGCAACAGCCAAGAAACAGTTGGAAGACAGTGTGAAGAAATGAAAATACTAGTTAGTTGTCTGAGTGTCTGAAGTGATGGTTTATAATCCTAAAAACTACTGGTACTTGCTCAGTTCTTGAAGTTGTTGTTTCCCTATTTTCCTTACTTAGTGCCTGAATGTCCAATTCTTGGAGCTGATTTAACTATGTGTTGAAGAAATATGTCTCTATACATTACAGGGGATATAAACCTTAAAAATTTGGTTTCAATTAAAATGAATGCTATCTTAAAGTACTGCCTCAAGATATCTCAGTGTAGCACAACAGTAATGCCTGTCATATTTTGACATTGCACATAGCGTTATTCCAAAGAAACTATAATTTAGGAGTTTTCACCACTACTTTGTGCCTTATTCATACTTTGCTACAGTTTGATTCTCAAGGTGCTATGCCAATGCTTTTTATTGTTTTGGTTGCCATTTAAGTCACTTTAATCTGACAGTCATCCTTCTGATGACACCAGCCCAGTCTTCTTTGCCGAAAACCTGTATTTGGGAATATTCTGCAAGTAGTAATAAATAGCAACCAAAAAGTACATCCAGGATTTTTCAACCTATACTGAAATATCCAGCCAACAAGCATAAAATGTGACTGTAGAATTGTTGCTGTTTTTCAAGCCCACAACATTTTAAACACTTTTAAACCAATTAGAAATATAAGTGCATTCTGTTTTTCTCTGACCTCCAGTATTATTTCTGTGTATTCACCACCACATAAAACAGAGGGGGTTTTCTTAGGCAACAGTGCTGTGCACAAGATGAACTTCATTCAAGGTTTCGTCCATTTCATTAATTTTTGTGGGTGAAGGGAAGGCGATATTTTTACAAGTTATGTGCATGGGTGATTTGTTGGTGGCTCTTTTAGTTGTTGCTATTGCAATTGTTGTTACTACTCTTCCCTCTTAGACTTGATAGTTTAATTTAATGAAAATTGCTCTTATAGCCCAAAAGGATTTTTCTGCATTCTGGATGTACTATTTTACATTCTACTGATAACTAATGATTAATGATTCATGTCTAATACTTGGATGCAAAGGGTAGGTTCTAGTCAAGAGTCCTAAAAGGGTCTTTAGCTTGGATCTCACTTTAAAAATATTAGTTATGGCAGTTCATCCAGATATTTTTGTCATGTGGGATTAGTATAACCCAAACCAGACTATTTCTAAATTTATAGCAGGTAAATTTTATTGAAAATACTCATTTTTTCTTAAAGTGCTGCCTCAGATTACATTGCAAAACACCACCATATGGGAAATGCTTATGTAGTTAAAAACTATGCTTCCATAACAGCTGATGAAGAATATGCAAAGTCCCAGACTCTTAAAGAGCAAAGAAATAGAAAAAGCTGATTCTCCAGTGCTCCGGTGTCCCTGAATCGACTAAAGCTGGATGAATGCTGGAAGCAGAGGCCTTCAGCCATTTTCATGTGAAAATTTAAATTGATTGCTGATCCTTCGGCTCTATAACCAGCAAAGGATAGATTTTTACCTTTTTTGGGAAGGGGTAAGGAATTTTTTCTAAGAGGTAATGTGTCCTAATGAAATAGTATATTGTTCAAACAGGCAAAAAGTGTAAGGCAGAGGGAGGAACAACATTTCAAGAAAGCTCAGTAACAGTGTACATCCGGGTTCAGTCCTCTGCTAGGGCAAGCTCCTTAGCTCAAGGATTTATATCAGTTTTCAGATGGAATCTCACCGAAATGCATATTATTCAGGGAAAACCCAGCCTAGAATTACTAGAGTTAAAATGCAGTATAATAAATACCATTTCAAGTAAGGCCTCTACAGAGTACAGATTGTTCTATATGCCAAGAGTGTGGATCTGACTTATCAATGCTTTACAACTAACAAACCTACTCAAAAAAATGGCATCCCTGGCTCCTGAACATATAAAAGGCTTTCTCTATCATGGCCATACCTACTTGTCTGAACTATCCAATTTAGAACTCAATTTACTTCCTTGAACTGATTCCCATGTGTCATTATAGTCCCAGGAATTGAAATAAAAATGGATGCTTGAGGGAGAAGCAGCTTTGGGTAAACACCAATCACAAGTAGTTAGCACACATAAGAAAGAAGTTTCCATGCACACCCAGAAATAGTCCCTATACCCATCCCCAGTACACAGATTCTACAATTTTGTCTTTGTCCATGATCATTGCAACCCCAGAGAATAGCCAAAGCTAGCAGGTCATTCTAACCTGGCTCAGTCAGCCCCCCTGCACCTATGACTCATCCCTCTCCTCCCAAACAAACATCATAATTTAGTTTTTAGGCTCGGCACCTTTTCTCTCCCAAGGCTGCCTTAGAAAACACATCTAATGAAACATTGCTTTTAATAATAGCAGACACAGTAATCAATACCAATCTTTCCACTGAAGACAAATTGGGAAAGGCTGGATGAAATATTTTTAAAACAGATTCTTAAAAACATCAAAGAGCTAATGAGAGAGTGAGGAATAACCAGGCCAAAGGGGAGAGAACCCAGAGACAGTAGGCTGCTTTTGCCTGTTAAAGGGGTAGCTGAGATGCTGAGCTGCACAACGAACAGCAGCTCCACAATTAGAGTGGCTGAGGAGACAAAAGTAGAGTTCAATGCCCATCAAGGTCAGGGAACTTGTTAAACACCCTCTGCTTTAGGCTGGGACCTCAAAAAATTTCACCCTTTGAATAAGGGGAATTTCAAAGAAATAAAGAGAAATAAAGCTGTCATTATTCACAGACAATGTAATTGAGAATGTAGAGAATTCAAAAGAAATCTACAAATAATTTATTAGGATTAATAAGTGAACTTTGCAAGGTCACTGGATATCAAGCCAGAATCAGTTCTATTTCCCTATGCCAGCAGCAAACAATTAGCAAATGAAGTTTCTGAAACAATGTTATCTACAATAGCATCTACAAGTCAAATATTTAGAAATAAATCTAATAAAAGATATATAAAACTTTTACACAAAAAATGATAATATACTATGAAAAAAATAAACATGCAAATAAATGAAAGAATGTACTATATTAATTCTCCTCAAATTAAACTATATTTTCAGTGCAATCCCAATCAAAATTCCAACTGTGTGTGTGTGTATGTGTGTGAGAGAGAGAGAGAGAGAGAGAAAGACAGAGAGAAAGAGCTGACACTCAAGTTCTTATAAAATGCAAACAGACCAAGAATGGCCAAGACAAAAAGCATAAAAAAGACAAGGTTGGAGGGTTTACTCTACCAATTATCAAGGCTTATTATAACACTATTGAAATTAAGCCAGTGTGCTACTGATAAAATTAATAGCTAAATAGATCTCTGGAGATATAAAGAGCCTAGAAAAAAACGTGCATATATGGTCACCTGATTTATGACAAATCTGCCACTGTAGAGCAGTGGGAAAGGGTCATATTTTCATAAAATGGTGCTGAGTCAATTGGATATCCATATGGAAAACAATGAAACTTGACCCTTACTTCACATCATACCAAAAAAAAAAAAAAAAAAATCAATTCCAGGTGGATTATAGATCTAAACATGAAAGGTGAAACAATCAAGCATCCCAAAGATAACACAGAAAACAACTTTGTGACCTTGAAGAAGGCAAAGATTTATTTAACAACACAAAAAATACTAACCATAAAGTGAAGATTGATATGCTGGAGTTCAATAAAATTAACCATTTCTGTTTATCAAAAGACCCACTAACAGAGTAAAAAGGCAAGTCATGTGATGAGAGAACATATTTGCAACATCAACAACAAAGGACCAGTATCCTGAATGCATAAGAAATGCTTGCAAGTCAATACATATGCCAGACAAATGGCAAAAGACTCAGATACTTCACAAAGCAGAATATCCAAATGGTCAATGGACATATGAAAAGTTGCTCAACTTTTTAATAATCAGAGAAATGCAAGTTAAAACCACATTGGAGTATCACTACTCTACAGGACGGATAAGATTTAAAAGACTGACAGTAACTAGTGTTTGCAAAGATTAGAGCAACCATAACTCTTATACCCTGGTTGTGGTAATGCAGTTTGGTATAAGCAGTTTTGAAAACTCTTTGGCATTATCTATTAAAGTTGTGCATATGCATGTAACCCAGAAAAAACACTTCCTAAGTTTATACTCAACAGAAATATGAGTATATGTACACCAAACAATTTTTACAGGATATTTGCAGAAAGATTATTCTTAATTACCAGAAATAGGAAAGCAGCCAAGGTATCCATCAACAACAGAATAGATAAATAATTTGTGGTACAGTCATACAATGAAATATGTCTATCCTTTACTCAATGACTCTCATTCATTCCTGAAAACACTGCCACTATTGACTGTGATCACCAATTCCAATGTGTGGAGGGGAGTTTCCCCACAACACCAAGCAATTCTCAGACAACAGCTGGGTATTCTACAATTCAACTCAATTCTGACACTACCTACCTGGAGATCACATCAGATCCCACAGGTTAAAGGCTCAGTCCTACAAGACTGCACCCACCCACCCCCACCATCAACTTCAGACACTGGTTGCATGTCCAGGTTATACCACCAATGTTTCTGACCCACTGGGTATAGATTGGAGGTTCTAACAACCTCTTCCTTGGGTTCCATTAATGTGCCAGAGTGGCTCACAAAACTCAGAGAAACATTTTTACTTACCAGATTACCAGTTTATTATTAAAGGATAAAATTCAGGATGGAATTCTATCCTGAATTCCAGATAGAAGAGATGCATAGAACAAGGTATGAGGAAAGAGTGTGGAGTTTCCAGGCCCTCTCCAGGCATGCTTCTCGCTCCCAATCTCCATGTATTCACCAACCTGAAAGCTCTCCAAAACCTGTCCTTTAGGATTTTTATGGAGGCTTCATTACACACTCATGATGGATTAAATAACTGGCATTGACCATCAGGTTAATCTCCAACCCCTACAAATTTCCCAGAGGTCAGAGGGACAAGACTGAAAGTTCCAACCCTCTAATCACCTGGTTGATTCTCCTAGCAACCAGCACCCATCCTTAAAGTAGGTCCAAAAGTCACCTCATTGACATAACAAAAGATACATTTCTAGCTCCCATTACTTAGGAAATTCCAAAGGCTGTAGGAGCTAGGTTCCAGGAACAGTGGAAGAAGACCAAATATATATCTCTTATTAAAATCACACTATCACAGCTACTAAATCAAAAACATTCAAAGAAAAATATTTTATTAGTTTTAATTTGAAAAACTGATGCATTTTATTCCAATCATAAAGGTTCAAATAATACTTACAAATAGAAAATATATTAAATGAATAAAGAAAACAAGCTTATATAAGTAATAACCAATAGTTTAAAAGCCAATTGTATGTAAAATGTAGTGTGATATAAGGTTTATTGTATTCATTCTTTTTCTTCTTTCTGGATTCATTTTTTATAACAACTTTTCAAATTTGGGTGAGTGGTTATGGGATTTTGCACTCAAACTGCACCTATAAACAAAGTAATAGCACAGTAAAACAAAATAAAGAAGAAAACAGAGACTAAACCTGAGATCTCGTAAAAGTAAGTGGAAATACAACATTCATGAAGCAGTATGAGTGGCCATGGAAGACACCACTTCTGCCTCTCAGTGTACAAGCAAAACAACACATTTTGGGTTCATGCAAATGTAGCACACAATTAGAATTTGTTCCATATGATATTCTTTCAGTAGGAACAACTTTTTGAGAATTTGGGTGAATGTATCTGAAATTATACTGTTAAAACATCATTTCCTATAGCATATTCATTTAGTATATGGGGGCTTGAAAAAGTCATTATACTGAATAAAAAAGAGCTACTCAAAAAAGTGGAATAAATATTCATGAGTCTATTATACTGAAGAGCTGTTAACTGAACAGTTACTAGGTAGGGTAAGTCTGAAATACAACCAAAGAAAAACTATTGCTACATGCAGGAACATGGATGAAAAATACAAATACATTGTTGAGGCAAAGCCAAATAAAAAAGAATGCATACTGCATATTTTGCTTTATATAAAATTCAAAAACATGCAATCAGAAATCAGACTAGCAGATATCTTTGGGGAAGAGAGAAGATCTAACTGGGAAGGGCATGTGGATGGCTTCTGGGGTATCGGTAATGTTCTGTTTCCTGTTCCAAGTATTAGTAATCAGAGTATGTTTTTATGATCATTCGTTCAGTTGCATATTTGTGTTTTGTGCAGTCTTCTGTTTGGATGTCATATTTTGCTAAAAATATTTATTTAAAAACAATTCTTTAAATATCATTGAAAAAGCAACAAAAATATCAAGTACCTAAGGAATAAAACTAATAAGAGATATGCAAAGCTCTACGGAAGAAATCATGAAAATTTGCTGAACAAAATGAAAGAAGACCTAAAGACACAGGGATATCTACTATGTTCATAGCTTGGAAGAATCAATGTTTGTAAAGATTTAATTCTCCTCAAAATGATCTGTCGGCTCAACACAACTTCAATCAAAATACCAATAGTTCCTGTGTGTGTATGTGTGTCTGTGTGTCTTTGTGTCTAGTGTGGTGTAACAAGCTGATTCTAAGATTAATATGGAGATGCCAGAAGTCTAAGAATAGTCTATATTCTAGACATTCCAAAAGGAAAGAACAGGTGTGGGAAGATTCGCTCTGCTGGATTTCAACACTTGACATTAAAGCTAAGGTAATGAAGGGATCGTTAACATGAAGAATACCCAAATCAACCAATGAAACAGAACAGAGAGAAGAGAAACAGACCCTCATATATAAATAAACACTTTATGACAAAAGTGATACTGCAGAGCAGTGAGAATAGGTGTTTGGACAACTGGATAAACATATGGGAAAAAATGAAATTGGACCCCCATCTCATGCCACACAAAAATCGATTTTAAATCTATTATAGATCTAAGTATAAAAGGCAAAATAATGCTTTCAGAACATAATATAGCAGAATATACTTAGGATTGTGGATAGAAAATTATTATACCAAGGACAGAAAGAACAAAAAAATCTTTAAAAAGAAAGAAAACAACCAAAAATGTTAGTAAATCAGACTATATTCAATTAAGAACTCTGTTCATCTAAAGGTGCCATTAAATGAGTGAAAGGCAAGTCACAGGATGAGAGGAAACACTAACTGTAGCAACTATAATCAACCAATATAGGACTCATTATATAAAGAATTTTTATAAATCAGTAAGAAAAAGACAATCCGCTTAAAAATGCACAAAAGCCTTAAACAGGCACTGTACAAAAAGAGAAAATCCAAATGAATAAAACTAAATATTGGAAAACATACCTACCCCATTGTGTAACCTTGGAAATCTAAGAAATCCACAACATGATAAAATGAACCTGCCATGGGAATGACCAAAATTTTTTAATATCAAATGTTTATAAGGATGCCGACCAATGAAAACTGTCAAATATTGCTGATGACAGTATCCATTAGTACAACTGGAAAATAATTTAGGATTGCTAGTAAAGTTGAAGACAAATCCTATGACCTAGAGATAAACCCCCTAGAAACACACACAATAAAAATGTGTACTCTGGGCTCAAAAACACATACAGAAATGTTTTATAACATCAATATTCATAATAAGTCTAAATTTTTTAATTGCCCATCAACAGCAGAATATTATAGAGCAATAATGAACCACAGTGCACATCAACATAAATGAATTTCAAATATACTGCTGAAAGAAAACAGACACATAAAAGTACCAACTGTGTGACTTCATTTATATAAAGCTCAAAACTGGGTTAAAATTAAGTAAATAAGCCTTCACAGTATTTTGTAATACATTCTTCATAGATAACAGTATAAAGCAAAATCAAGCGAGGAGGAGCTAACTACAAAGATCAGGGTAAGGATCACCTCTGGAGCAGCAAAAGCGTTTTGGTAAGAAAGAAGCATGTTGTGCATATTTCTTAACCTGGGTGGTTTTTTACATGAGTACTGTTTTACAGCAATTCATTAACCTCTATGCTTATGCTTTAATCTCTTTCATTTACTTGCTATATTTCACAATTTAAAAAACAAGTTAAAAAGAGCAAAACAGAAAAACAGAAGAAAAAAAAACCTCAACATCCTATACCATCCCATTTATTTCCCTCTTTTCTCTAGTAATACTTGATATTATTTCTTATTATTTATTTGTTATGATACCATGTTTCCTTTGGAGACATCCAAATGGCCAAGAGACACATGAAAAAGTGCTCAACATCACTCAGCATCAGGAAATACAAATTAAAGCCTCCATGACATACCACCTCACACCAGTCAGAATGGCTAAAATTAACAAGTCAGGAAATGACAGATGTTGACAGGGATGCGGAGAAAGGAGAACCCTCCTACAGTGTTGCTGGGAATGCAAGCTGGTGCAGCCACTCTGGAAAACAGTATGGAGGTTCCTCAAACAGTTGAAAATAGAGCTACCATACCACCCAGCAATTGCACTACTGGGTATTTACCACAAAGATACAAATGTAGTGATCTGGAGGGGCACATGCACCCTGATGTTTATAGCAGCAATGTCCACAATAGCCGAAGTATGAAAAGAGCCTAGATGTCCATCAACAGATGAATGGATAAAGAAGACGTGGTGTACACACACACACACACACACACACACACACACACACACACACACACACACACACACACACACAGCAATATTATGCAGCCATCAAAAATGAAATCTTGGGGGTGGAGCAAGATGGCGGAGGAGTAGGAGACCTAGATTTCGTCTGCTGTCAGGAATTCAGCTGAATAGGGATCAAACCATTCTGAACACCTACGAACTCAACAGGAGATCAAAGAGGAGAGTAGCAACAACTCTCTGAACAGAGAAGCGACCACTTTCTCGAAGGTAGGACATGCGGAGAAGTGAATCCGAGGTGATATTCGGGAGGATAGACGGCGGGGGAGGGGCCTCCGCCGGCCGCTTCTGGCAAGTGATAGAGCCGCGGAGCACAAAATCGGACCTTTTAGAAGTCGGCTCCGCTGAGGGACGTCGCTCCAGTGGCTAAGCGGGAGGTGGAATCCTCCCGGGACAGTGTGGTCTCAGGACCCTTGGGGTCACAGAAAGACTGGGGGTGCCTGAGTGCGGCAGAGCTCCCAGGTATCGGAGCGGGGAAACCGGCTGCAGAGACAGAGCGGGAGGCGTGGGCTCTCAGCTCGGGGTGGCATAAACGGTGATCCGCGGCCCAGTCGGGCCACTGCTCCTCCAGCAGGGACCCAACAAGCGGCAGAGCCAGGGAGACTCCTCTTCCTCCCCCGGGAGAAACGGCGCACCACAGGGATCTGCTGGGTTTGGAGACTCCACACGGAGTCAGGTGCCAGAGATAAAAACGCTCGGTCACAGGCCGGGTGAGCATGGAGTGCAGCCAGAGACTAGGGAGACGGGAGTGACTGCTTTTCTCTGGGGGCGCACTGAGGAGCGGGGCCCCGAGTTCTCAGCTCCTCCGGGTGGAGATTGGGAGGCCACCATTTTCACTCTGGTCCTCCAAAGCTGTACCGAGAGCTTGCAGGGAACAAAAGCTCCTGAAAGCAAACCTGAGCAGCTTGCTTAGCCCGGACCAACAAGGGCGGGGCAATTCCGCCTCCGGCAAAGACATTTGGAAACCACGGCAACAGGCCCCTCCCCCAGAAGATCAGCACGAACAGCCAGCAAGCCAAGACCAAGTTTACGGATCAAGGAGAACGGGAGAACTCCAGCACTAGGGGAATACTGCACATAGAATTCATGGCTTTTTATTAACATGATTCATTAGTTCATCAAAGTTAATTTTTTAACTGTTTTTTTTTAATTTTTCTTTTTCCCTTTTTCAACGAACATCTTATCAATCCCTTTTTAAAAAAAAACATTTTTTATTTTTCATTTTTAGAGTCATATTTTATACCTTCAAAGTAATTACCCTTATTTTTGGCATATATATATAAGTTGTTCTCTATTTAAAATTTTGAGATAGTTTCTTCTAACAGATCAAAATATACCCTAAATCACTAGTGTATGGCTTTGTTCTAGTCTCCTGCCTGATCACATTCTCTCCCTTTTCTTTTCTTCTTTCTTTTTAATCCTTTCTTTTTTCAAACTTCTTATCTTATCAATTCCTTTTATAAAATCTTTTATAATTTTCATCTTTACAGTCATCTTCCATCCCTTCATTGTATCAACCCTTATTTTGTACATATATGTCTTTCTTCCTTTAAAATTTTAGGAGGCACTTTTTTATAACAGACCAAAATACACCCAAAATCTACTGTGTGGCACTGCATCTATGCACTAGCCTGATCATATTTGATCATATTCTGCTTTTTTTGTATTGTTCTGTTTTTGTTTTTATCTTTTTATTTCTTTTTTTTTTCTCTTTCTTTTTTCTTTCTTTCCCTTTCTTTTCCCCTGGTTTCAGGTCTTTTCTGATTTGTATACAGTATATTTGCTGGGGACGTTGTTAACCTGTTAGCATTTTGTTCTCTCATTCATTTATTCTCCTCTGGACAAAATGACAAGATGAAAAAAACCACCTCAGCAAAAAGAACAAGAGGTAGTACCGTCAGCCAGGGACCTACTCAATACGGACATTAGTATGATGTCGGACCTAGAGTTCAGAATCATGACTTTAAATATACTAGCTGGGCTTGAAAAAAGCGTGGAAGTTATTAGAGAAACCTTTCTGGAGAAATAAAAGAACTAAAATCTAACTAAGTCGAAATCAAAAAGGCTATTGATGAGGTGCAATCAAAAATGGGGGCACTAACTGCTAGGATAAATGAGGCAGAAGAGAGAATCAGTGATATAGAAGACCAAATGATGGAAAATAAAGAGGCTGAGAAAAAGAGAGAGAAACAACTACAGGATCACGAGGGCAGAATTCGAGAGATAAGCGATACGATAAGACAAAACAACATTAGAATAATTGGGATCCCAGAAGAAGAAGAAAGAGAGAGGGGCAGAAGGTATATTGGAGCAAATAATAGAAGAGAACTTCCCTAATGTGAGGAAGGAAACAGGCATCAAAATCCAGGAAGCACAGAGAACCCCTCTCAAAATCAATAATAATAGGTCAACACCCCGACATCTAATAGTAAAACTTACGAGTCTCAGAGACAAAGAGAAAATCCTGAAAGCAGCTCGGGAGAAGAGATATGTAACCTACAATGGTAGAAATATTAGATTGGCAACAGACCTATCCACAGAGACCTGGCAGGCCAGAAAGGACTGGTAAGATATCTTCAGAGCACTAAACGAGAAAAATATGCAGCCAAGAATACTATATCCAGCTGGGCTGTCATTGAAAATAGGAGAGAGAAAAAGCTTCCAGAACAAACAAAAAATAAAGGAATTTGCAAAAATGAAAATAGCCCTCCAAGAAATATTGAAAGGGGTCCTCTAAGCAAAGAGAGAGCCTAAAAGCAGCATAGATCAGAAAGGAACACAGACAATATACAGTCACAGTCACCTTACAGGCAATACAATGGCACTAAATTCATACCTTTCAATAGTTACCCTGAATGTAAATGGGCTCAATGCCCCAATCAAAAGACACAGGCTATCAGATTGGATTAAAAAAAAGACCCATCAATATGCAGTCTGCAAGAGACTCATTTTAGACCCAAAGACACCTACAGATTGAAAGTGAGGGGGTGGAAAACCATTCACCATGCTAATGGACACCAAAAGAAAGCTGGGGTGGCAATCCTTATATCAGACAAATTAGACTTTAAAACAAAGACTGTAATAAGAGATGAGGAAGGACACTGTATCCTACTTAAAGGGTCTATCCAACAAGAAGATCTAACAATTGTAAATATCTATGCCCCGAACATGGGAGCAGCCAATTATATAAGGCAATTAATAACAAAAGCAAAGAAACACATTGACAACAATACAATAATAGTGGGGGACTTTAACACCCCCCTGACTAAAATGGACAGATCACCTAAGCAAAAGATCAACAAGGAAATAAAGACTTTAAATGACACACTGGGGCAAATGGACTTCACAGACATATTCAGAACATTCCATCCCAAAGCAACAGAATGCACATTCTTCTCTAGTGCCCATGGAACATTCTCCAGAATTGATCACATCCTAGGTCACAAATCAGGTCTCAACCAGTACCAAAAGCCTGGGATCATTCCCTGCATACTTTCAGACCACAATGCTTTGAAACTAGAACTCAATCACAAGAGGAAAGTCGGAAAGAACTCAAATACATGGAGGCTAAAGAGCATCCTACTAAACAATGAATGGGTCAACCAGGAAATTAAAGAAGAATTTAAAAAATTCATGGAAACCAATGAAAATGAAAACAAAACGGTTCAAAATCTTTGGGATACAGCAAAGGCAGCCCTGAGAGGAAAGTATATAGCAATACAAGCCTTTCTCAAGAAACAAGAAAGGTCTCAAATACACAACCTAACCCTACACCTAAAGGAGCTGGAGAAAGAACAGCAAATAAAGCCTAAACCTAGCAGGAGAAGAGAAATAATAAAGATCAGAGCAGAAATCAATGAACTAGAAACCAAAAGAACAATAGAACAGATCAACAAAACTAGGAGCTGGTTCTTTGAAAGAATTAACAAGATTGATAAACCCCTGGCCAGACTTATCAAAAAGAAAAGAGATGTGACTCAAATCAACAAAATCATGAATGAAAGAAATCCAAATCAACAAAATCACAACCAACACCAAAGAAATACAAACAATTATAAGAACATATTATGAGCAACTCCATGCCAGCAAATTAGATAACCTGGAAGAAATGGGTGCATTCCTAGAGATGTATCAACTACCAAAACTGAACCAGGAAGAAATAGAAAACCTGAACAGACCTATAACCACTAAGGAAATTGAAGCAGTCATCAAAAATCTCCCAAAAAACAAAATCCCAGGGCCAGATGGCTTCCCAGGGGAATTCTACCAGACATTTAAAGAAGAATTAATACTATTCTCCTGAAACTGTTCCAAAAAACAGAAATGGAAGGAAAACTTCCAAACTCATTTTATGAGGCCAGCATTACCTTGATCCCCAAACCAGACAAAGACCCCATCAAAAAGGAGAATTACAGACCAATATCCTTGATGAACATGGATGCAAAAATTCTCACCAAAATACTAGCCAATAGGATCCAACAGTACATTAAAAGGATTATTCACCACGACCAAGTGGGATTTATCCCTGGGCTGCAAGTTTGGTTCAACATCCGCAAATCAATCAACGTGATACAATCCATTAACAAAAGAAAGAACAAGAATCATATGATCCTCTCAATAGATGCAGAAAAAGCATTTGACAAAGTACAGCATCCTTTCTTGATCAAAACTCTTCAGAGTATAGGGATAGAGGGTACATACCTCAATATCATAAAAGCCATCTATGAAAAACCTACAGCGAATATCATTCTCAATGGGGAAAAACTGAGAGCTTTTCCCCTAAGGTCAGGAACGCGGCAGGGATGTCCACTATCACCACTGCTATTCAACATAGTATTAGAAGTCCTAGCCGCAGCAATGAGACAACAAAAAGAAATCAAAGGCATCCAAATCGGCAAAGAAGAAGTCAAACTCTCACTCTTGGCAGATGATAGGATACTGTATGTGGAAAACCTAAAAGACTCCACCCCAAAACTGCTAGAACTCATACAGGAATTCAGTAAAGTAGCAGAATATAAAATCAATGCACAGAAATCAGTGGCATTCCTATACACCAACAACAAGAGGGAAGAGAGACAAATCAAGGAGTCGATCCCATTTACAATTGCACCCAAAACCATAAGATACCTAGGAATAAATTTAACCAAAGAGGCAAAGGATCTGTACTCAGAAAACTATAAAATACTCAGGAAAGAAATTGAAGAAGACACAAAGAAATGGAAAAACGTTCCATGCTCATGGATTGGGAGAACCAACATTGTGAAGACGTCAATGCTACCTAGAGCAATCTACACATTCAATGCAATCCCCATCAAAATACCATCCACTTTTTTCAAAGAAATGGAACAAATAATCCTAAAATTTGTATGGAACCAGAAGAGACCCCGAATAGCCAGAGGAATATTGAAAAAGAAAAGCAAAGCTGGCGGCATCACAATTCCGGACTTCCAGCTCTATTACAAAGCTGTCATCATCAAGACAGTATGGTACTGGCACAAAAACAGACACATAGATCAATGGAACAGAATCGAGAGCCCAGAAATGGACCCTCAACTCTATGGTCAACTTATCTTTGACAAAGCAGGAAAGAATGTCCAGTGGAAAAAAGACAGTCTCTTCCACAAATGGTGTTGGGAAAATTGGACAGCCACATGCAGAAGAATGAAACTGGACCATTTCCTTACACCACACACAAAAATAGACTCCAAATGGTTGAAAGACCTAAACGTGAGACAGGAGTCCATCAAAATCCTAAAGGAGAACACAGGTAGCAACCTCTTTGACCTCATCCACAGCAACTTCTTCCTAGAAACATCGTCAAAGGCAAGGGAAGCAAGGGCAAAAATGAACTTTTGGGATTTCATCAAGATTAAAAGCTTTTGCACTGCCAAAGAAACAGTCCACAAAACCAAAAGACAACCGACAGAATGGGAGAAAATACTTGCAAATGACATATCAGATAAAGGGCTAGTATCCAAAATCTATAAAGAACTTATCAAACTCAACACCCAAAGAACAAATAATCTAATCAAGAAATGGGCAGAAGACATGAACAGATATTTTTCCAAAGAAGACATCCAAATGGCCGACAGACACACGAAAAAGTGCTCAACATCGCTCGGCATCAGGGAAATCCAAATCAAAACCTTAATGAGATACCACCTCACACCAGTCACAATGGCTAAAATTAACAAGTCAGGAAACGACAGATGTTGGTGGGGATGTGGAGAAAGGGGAACCCTCCTACACTGTTGGTGGGAATGCAAGCTGGTGCAACCCCTCTGGAAAACAGTATGGAGGTTCCTCAAACAGTTGAAAATAGAGCTACCATACGATCCAGCAATTGCACTACTGGGTATTTACCACAGAGATACAAATGTAGGGATCCGAAGTGGTACGTGCACCCCAATGTTTATAGCAGCAATGTCCACAATAGCCAAACTGTGGAAAGAGCCAAGATGTCCATCGACAGATGAATGGATAAAGAAGAGGTGGTATATATACACAATGGAATATTATGCAGCCATCAAAAGGAATGAGATCTTGCCATTTGCAACGATGTGGATGGAACTGGAGGGTGTTATGCTGAGTGAAATAAGTCAATCAGAGAAAGACATGTATCATATGACCTCACTGATATGAGGAATTCTTAATCTCAGGAAACAAACTGAGGGTTGCTGGTGTGGTGGGGGGGGGGTGGGTGGGGGTGGCTGGGTGATAGACATTGGGGAGGGTATGTGCTATGGTGAGCGCTGTGAATTGTGCAAGACTGTTGAATCACAGATCTGTACTTCTGAAACAAATAATGCAACATATGTTAAGAAAAAAGAAAAAGAAGAAGATAGCAGGAGGGGAAGAATGAAGCGAGTAAGTCGGAGGGGGAGACGAACCATGAGAGACAATGGACTCTGAAAAACAAACTGAGGGTTCTAGAGGGGAGGGGGGTGGGGGGATGGGTTAGCCTGGTGATGGGTATTAAAGAGGGCACGTTCTGCATGGAGCACTGGGTGTTATGCACAAACAATGAATCATGGAACACTACATCAAAACTAATGATGTAGTATATGGTGGTTAACATAACAATAAAAAATTTTTAAAAAATGAAATCTTGCTATTTGCAATGACATGGATGGAACTAGAGGGTATTATGCTAAGCGAAATAAGTCAATCAGATAAATACAAGTATCGTATGATCTCACTGATATGAGGAATTTGAGAAACAAGACAGAGGATCATAGGGGAGGGAGGGACAAATGGAAAAAGACGAAACCAGAGAGGGAGACAAACCATAAGAGACTCTTAATCTCAGGAAACAAACTGAGGGTTGCTGGAGTGGAGGCGGGTGGGAGGAATGGGGGGCTGGGTGATAGACACTGGGGAAGGTATGTGCTACGGTGAGCGCTGTGAATTGTTTAAGACTCATGAATCACAGACCTGTACCCTGAAACAAATAATACATTATATGTTAATAAAAATTAAAAAAAAAATACCATGTTTCCAAACACACACAAAACAACTTGAGGATGTTCATGTGCATTGTCTTAGCATGAAACAACTTCCATTTGAGGGCAGGGGCCATATCTTTATCTTCCCTAGTATCTTCCAGAGCCTTTGCACTATGGTCAGCCCAGACCAGGCACTCAGTACTCAAACATGAAAGGATTTGGAGAGACTTGATTTACTGGCTGACTAGATGAATCTCTTCCCACATAAAGCTGAAACTCTCCTTTGCCTGCCTCATCCTTCCCGTATCAAAAATTTGTAACACACACACACACACAAACTGATAAATGTATTAATCATAACCAAAAAACAAATTCAGGCTCCCAAAGGAGAAAGAAATCGAGGGAAAAAAAATGGAAGAATGTGAATTTCTCCTTATTGTATTCCATCATTTCCTTTTACTTTGTAGGTGATTTGAGAAAACCTAGACATTAGCCCTAATTCCTTTCTGGGTCTGAGAGAGTAGGAAATATGTATAGTTGTGCGTTCTTTTTCAAAGATGTATTTATTTATTTGAGAGAGAGAGAGAGAGACAGAGAGAGCACACTCATGAGAGCACGCAGGGGGGAGCGGAGTGGGGGAGGTGGAGATTAAGCAGACTCCGGGCTGAGAGCAGAGCCTGACACAGGGTTTGATCTCACGACCCTGCAATCATGACCTGAACCAAAATCAAGAGTTGGTTGCTCAACCAACTGAGCCACCCAGGCATACCTGTAGTTCTGTATTTTTTATGGCTTTGGTATTCCCTGAGGTAAGAGGCATCATTGTCTATGAAGTATTTGTGAGATTCTAATAAGTGTTGTGAGCTTCTAAGAATTAATCCAACAAAGTTAGATTATGTTAAAATAAAGGTAGTGAGATTTGGGATACAGAACTGGATGGTCCCTGGTTCAAACCCCAGCTCCATCTCTTCATAGCTGTCTGACATTAGCCAATTTATCCTCTCTGAGCTCCAGTTTCCTCAAATTTTAAAATGGAGATGATATTAACCCTCCACTAGGGTGCTATGAATAGCAGTAAGATCACACATATAACAGGACTTGGTGGATAAAAGGTTCTAAACAAATGTTCTTTTCTTTCCACCTTCTGCATTTATTGAAGATTGTGGTGGGGTCAACTGCCAGTTTTTAATCTTTATTCCTTCTTGGAAACACAGGCTGGTAGACTTGGTAAATGAACTAATGTTACAGGTGAAAGAAAAAAGCATTTTGAATTCAGCCAAAAAGGAATTTAAGAAAGTGCCAAGTAACAGTACTGAAATTTCATTATAGAAACCCTAAGAACACAAAATCACAAAAAAGTAGAGAACTTACTTTACACAAATAACATGATATTGTTGCTTACTATTGTTTGTAAAGACTCATTTAAAAGTCCTACCTTGAAATACATCACAATTGTTTTCATATCCCTGAGAGTAATGATACTATGAATTCCTATTTTTATTTCAGCTGTCAGTTAATTAATTATTCGGTCTCAAGAAGATGTTTGAATCAATTAAATTCCTGCAATCATATTAATTTATGTAAATCCAACAACCTCATTATTTCAAGATTCTAAGTCAGCACCTTCTTGCATTTAGGCAGTTAGAAAAGCTAACAAAAATTACTACAGTCACTAGGTCACATTTAAAGATTCTATGTTAATCAAGAAAGACAACATTAGGAACTGTTCTTATTTCTTCTATGATGTTCCTTCCAGATTTTTTAGGGCAACAAATGAAAAAGTAAACCTACCTCATTCCCCAGTGACTTGTCCTATGACATTTTTTCCCTAAACTAGATTTGAGATCATCTCTGTCTGGTTCCATCTTGCTTGCTGGGTAAAATTTTTCTGGCCCCAAATATCTGGACTCCAAATACCCCTTTTTTGCTTATTCTGGTCACCTAGAATACTTTCCTTTCTACCCCACCCCACCTTCAAAGTACAGCTCCCCTGTACTCCCCCCTCCAAGAAAACTTCCCTCTGTACCAAGTCCTCAACGATGGCTGTCTTTGGAACTCCTACCACATGTATAATCATATATTCATATCATATAACATCATAATCATATAATCATCCAGCATCTTGATTTGCTCACTACTATGGATTTGTCCTATGTCCCTAACTACATTATAAGTTCTTCCAAGATAAGGATTGAGTTTGCCCTTCACCTGTCTTCCCCACAGCTTCTAACGTAGTTCTTGTCACCTAATAGGCTTGTTGAGTGGGGATGACAATATAGGAACAAGAATGTCTGAATTAAATAGCCTGCTGCAAGAACTACTGAATGCTAAATGCATCTTAAATCACCATGTGGCTCATCAACAGAAAATCAAGACAGGTAGAGGGAAAGGGAATGCAAACACAAACACACACAGGGAAGCCCCTTTAATCTTCTTGTCTGAAGTTCCGTTTTGTTTTGTTTGACAAACTGCATACTGTTGATCTTTTCATCTCTCCTTGTCTGAGAGATGAAGGGTATTGTTGTTTACTCTGTTCCCAGGCCCAGAAAGCTAACTAGGCTGCCTTGTCCACTGGTTTGAAGTGGGCTCCAATGGGGAGCTGCAGCAGATTAGCGACAGTGAGGTCAGGGTAGTTATTCCTCCACTCCCCTCCCTGTGAGGGTCCCCACAGGCTGGCTGCATCCTTCTACCAAAGGCCTCAGCAGCCCTCTTCACACAGCCTTGCCAGGTCCAAATCCTGGTAACTCAGTGCCCTCACCTCACCCCTGGTTCTCCATGGTACTAGACCCAATGCTTTCCCTACACCCTGTTCATATATCTGCAAAACACTCTTCAAATTACCTACTTTGAATGGGCTATCTCCTGTCAGGACCAGAGTTGATTTGAGAACTGTGATATCCAAAGCAAAAAGAACAAATGTGATGATTTCTAGACGGAAGGACAGCAAGAACAAAGGCGGGAGATGCAATGTTCAAGGAAGAGCCAGCAGGCCAGCGGGGCTGGAGAGAGGGAAGATGAGTAAGAAATGAACATAAAAAGAAAACAAAGACCAGATAATTCAGGGCTTTGATGGCTATTATACAGACTTGACCATTTACTCTAGGTGACCATTGGAGAGTTTAGAGGAGATAAATTATCTAACTTTCTTTTTAGCAGGATGACTGGAAGCTCCATTACCAATAAACTGAAAGGGTCCACATTAAAACAGGGTGACCAGTCTGGAGGCTACTGCATTATTCCACCCTTGATATATTATCGGTGGGTTGGCCTGAGTAGTGGACATGGCAAAAGTGGTTGGATTCTGAATATATTTTAAAAGTAAAACCGTCAGAATTTGCTGATAGAAGTGAAATGTTCTCCTTTCCTACATTATTTTTCTTGATAGCACTTATCGCTTTCTGACACACTACACATTTAACTTTCAGCGTTTCAACTGATCCTCTCACAGAAATGAGAGCTCCATAAAGGTGGGGAATTTTTTCTCCATTTTGTCCACTGCTATACCCCCAATGTTTTTTTTTAACAACAGAGCACTCATTTAATCCATTAGGTACATAGGGAAGTGTTATAATCCAGTTTGTTATGTCAACCTGAAGAATAAAACAGTTGTTTTACTAGCAGAATGAGTTGTTGTTTGTTTTCCCTCAAAAAGTTGAAAATAGACCTACCGTATGACCCAGCAATTGCACTACTGGGTATTTACCCCAAAGATACAAATATGGTGATCCGAAGGGGTACATGCACCCCAATGTTTATAGCAGCAATGTCCACATTTACTTAGGTTTCTAGGCACTCAAATAAATTATTAACTGAATTGGTTCATCTGAAAAATTTTAATAACTCAATCAAGATATTTTACTCTTGTCATGTCCCCTTCCTTTTGTGGACATTATTAATTATAGGCTTGATGTTGTTATTCCACTATGAGTCATTTACCATAGCAAATCCACTTTAAATTGATCTACATTGTTTAGAAAGTGCCACCTACTTGTATAGCTTAGTGCCCTGCTCTGATAACTGATATAAACAAACAGCTGTTGATGCGCTAGACTTGGAATTAAGTCATCACTGGGTTATAATTGATTCGATTTAATTAGCGTGAATGTCAGGGAGGCACATTCGCAATGGCAGATGGTATGACAACTAATCTTGTATTGAGGTAATGTGCCTGATCTTTATTTTGAGTGTATGATCTATTGATAAAGCTGCTTTGATGCAGCCATTCTGATGCCAAGATAATATGATGACACCAATCTGAGGGGATGAATTTGAAGCAGGAACACTGTGACACTACCTAAAAACAAACCATCAGATTTCCACCTTGCATTTTCCACCAAGTGATAAGCTTCATTCCATCTCCGAGATTCAAGAGACTGAGGTAGAAGACAAGGTGGGGCCAAGAATGAATGGAGGGATGGGCTGAGGTTAGGTGTCATCTTTCAGTATGCATATGCTTGCCGCATGTGCATATCTTAGAAGGGGACCTCAATGATTCTAAATGGATTTCTGTCATTCTCTGAAAATTCACCTCTATCTCAAATGGTCTGTGCACTGAATAATCATTTGGTTATATTTAAATTTCTTTAGTTGTTTAATAATGGCAGTTTGTTCTATTTTGCATGTGTGAATATAGACTGGTTTCCTTTGCTTCTTTGCAATGCTTTCCTTCTTGTTAGGCCAGCCTCATTTGCTTAGGTTTCTTTTTTTTTTTTTAACAGAGCTCTCATTTAATCCGTTAGGTACATAGGGAAGTGTTATAATCCAGTTTGTTATGTCAACCTGAAGAATAAAACAGTTGTTTTACTAGCAGAACGAGTTGTTTTTTGTTTGTTTTTCCTCAAAAAGTTGAAAATAGAGCTACCATATGACCCGTATGATCTATTTACCCCAAAGATACAAATATGGTGATCCGAAGGGGTATGTGTACCCCAATGTTTATAGCAGCAATGTCCACATTTGCTTAGGTTTCTACCAGACCCCAGGGATGAGGGAAAGAGGGAGGGTATCAGGGCGGACCTATTTCTTATCTTCAGTTTCAGACACACAGGAAATCCTCGGTTGGATTTCTAATGGTTTTCTTAGGGCTCTCAATTACATCTAGAACCGTGTGAGGGGTCCTCTGTTAAAGACCCAAAGAGGTGATATCTACCAAAGGCAAAGAGAATGGGGCACTTACCATTTCTCCAACCAGGGCTAATCTGAGGGACGATGCCGTCCAAGGCACTGCTGACCATAGTGAGTAGCAGCCACAGGCAACCTTCAAGCAATTCTTTAATGAAAAGGTAATAATTACCAAGCCAGCTGTGCCTATTTGCCACCACAAAACTAGTTTATAATGTTGTTTTGTATGTGCATGTGAACAGAATTGGACTTGAATTAGGAGCCGGAGCACAGTTTACCTGGGTTCTCTCTACAAAGTCACCATCAAGTTGTTAGCTGGGTATGTTCCCTTCTGAAGTTCAGGGTCCTCTGCCAATCTCACGTGGTTGTCAGCAGAATTTAGTTCCTTGCAGTTGTAGGACTGTATGTTCCCTACGAGGGAACTCTCTTCAAAACCAGGTCACATTATAGGAACTTGCTTCCTCTAGTCTAGCAGGAGATTCTCTCACCCTAGAGAAGTCCCAGGTCCTGTTTCAGGGGCTTTCATCTGATTAAGTATGGCCCAGGCTTGTTGCCACATAATGTAACTTAATCATGGGAGTGACATCTCAACACCTCTGGCTTATTCCACTGGTTAGAAGCAAATGACAGGTCCCAACACACTCAAAGGGAGGCTATTACACAAGGCATAGATACGAGGAAGTGGAGAACCTTTGTGAGTCACCGCCACATCATCTGTCTACCACATCACTTAAGCTTTGTTTGAATTAATTACATGTTTTGTTGAGTATGAACTTAATCTGTTTTCATTAAAAATCCAACCATTATAGTAATAAATAAAATAGGAACTCAAAGCTTCCAGCAACTGGCTAGAAATCAGAGATAGAACACAGAAATTTTGCATTCTGACAGGCTTGACAAAATGTTATATATTCTATTTTACACTGCACATTGTTCTAGGTAAATTAAATAGCTAACGATGACCAGTTCAATGGACTTAGCAGAGGAAATGTTCTAGACCCAATATGTCGCTGTTTCAAAAATTGATGGAAAACATATACAAACCAGGACTAGAAGAATCAAGGACTCATTTACATGAAACCAGGAGGTATTCTTAGTATGGGCTAGAGCTGAGGGGAGGAGGTTATGTTTATATGATCTCCTTAATGTCCTGATCTGTGAAGCCCTTCAGAATGCTCTGGGCAGCCTTTGAATCACTTTGCTTTAGGACCGCTTCTGACAGATGCCTAGCCAAGGTGACCAACAAAGTGTAGCTATAGAACTAAGGTGCTAGAACCAAAGCAAAATCCTAGAAGATTATGACAACTTATAGGCATCGAATTTTTTTTCCAGAAAAATAGAGTTCACCGCAGATAGTCCTTCTAGTACATACATGATGCTAATATTGCTATCTCACACCGCCCTATAGATTTTGATGTGGAGGACTTAATGATTATCTCATTCATTCTAACTAATCTCACCACTATTATGTCCAAAGCCCTGTCCAGTTAGGATGAATGCCTCCTTACTCCATATTCCTCTGTAATTTTTGTATGTGACACTTAAGTGGGCTATCACTATACTCCATTCTTACCAAACCGATAAAATGTGACATGAATCACAATATAAATTCCTCAAAGTACATTAGGCTCTAAGTCTTGAGAGGACATCCCAGCCTTATTTCCTTCCTTCTTTATCTTCTTCAACTATTCCAAGGAATTTAAATTGCATCTATCAGGGAAGACCAGAGATATCATTTTTACATAATAATTTAATAAAAGTGGTATTGACTGAAAAAGAAAATTACACTACAGAACTATTTAACTCTGGGCACTAAAAATACCAAAAAAAAAAAAAAAAAAAGCCCTTAAACATGCAACAATGAGAGGTCAAAACAATTGCTTGAATTATATTCATGTAAGTTTAGAATTTGCTTAATCCCCACTAAATGCTTATAGTTAATTTAAGATTAATTTATGCCATAGATTTCATGCATTAGCCAAGAAGAAGGAAATGGCAATAATTCCACCCTATGGAGAAGTGTACTTATAAGACTGGCAATTTATTCAACAAATATTGGTGGAGAATCTACCAGATGCCAGGCACTGCTCTATACCCTGGGAAAACTAAGGTAAACCAGGCAGACAGAGTGCTTGATATCATGGAGATATCCTGGGGGTGTGGGGAACAGGAAGTAAACAGGTAAATAAACCAATTTATAAGATAATTACAGATTTTGGCAACTATTAAGGAAAAAACAATAGAGATACAGGAATAGAGTACAATTGGGGGTGGGTGAGGGATGAGGTGGTCAGGAAATGTTTCTCAGAAGAGGCGACGTTTTAACAGAGATCTCAATTGGAAAGGACAGAAACTAACCACAGATCTGGAGGAAGAACGTACCGGGCTTTGATAAAAGCAGGTTTTAAAACCAGAAGGCAGAAGAAAGGCCCATGTGGCTGAATAGTGAGCAAGGAGGAGTCCTAAGCAGCCAGTGTGAAGAGAGAGGCAGGAAACAAGATAACATAGAGCCTTAGAAAGGGCTAGAGCTGAGGGGTCAGGGTTTTACTTAAGTGTAATGAGAAAAATGGGAGTTTTATTATTATATTTTATAAGTTCAAATATAGCGCTGTGTACTTAAGACTACTCTAAGGGCTTCACAAATATGAACTCATTTAATCATTTAAAAAGCCTATAAGATAAATGCTTTACTATCCCTATTTTTTGGATAAGGAAACTGAGACCCAGAGAGATTTCATAACATATCGTCACACATGCCTGTATGTAACAGGGCCAGAATTGTAACTAGGACGGACTATACAACTGATTTAAGGTTCACTCTGGTTTGCAATGTGGGAGCAAATAAATGGGGGCAAGAACGGTCCAGGCCAGAGACGATGGGAGCTTAGATTTAGAGATGACAGTGCAGCACCTGAGAACATGGTGTCTTAGTCCATCCAGATTAGCCAACAACAAAGTAATAGTATGTTTTGCTTCTATAAAGTGAAGCCTGTAATAGCAGAGAGATTATCTACAAAATAGGAAACCAGAATTATGTGACCCACAGACTAAGAAAAATTTTGTTAACCCGTTAGAAGATTAGAGAATACTTAAGCCCAAAAGATCAGAGAAAACCTGACGTTTATAGTGGAGAGAAAAAAATTTGTTTTACCCACCTATTCTTTCCAGCCATTTGAAAAAGGCACATAGTAATCTTAACTTCATGATTACTTATGCGTTGCCCTACCCCTGGTATCACTATCTCTGTGCTATCTACTGTAGGCAGGCCCTGAGCTAGCTGTCTGGGAACAAAAGCAAATAGGATTTTTAAAAATATATTAAATATTAAGTTATTGAAAATTGAGGTAAATGCTATACCAGCAACAAACAAGTTGCTAAAATGGAGAACAGCCGGGAATCTACTTAAATAGGGACTTTGTGAGAAGGGGACATTTGTACTGGGACACGAAGAAGGACAGAAAAGAGTCTTCCAGGCAGAGGGAAAATATGTGCAGAAGTTCTCAGATAGGAGAGACTTTAAAAACACCAGTGCAGATGGGGCTGTGTGAGTGAGGTTAGAAAGGTAAGCAGAACTTGAAGGTCAGAGTCAAAGAGGGGACTCTACTGTTTGTACAACGGGAGACCCTCAGAAGAAGTTTTAAGGAGGAAGATGGCATCATCATATTCACTCAAGCAGTCAGTTAACAATTATATAGTGAACATCTACTATGTGACAGGCACTACTAGGTGCTGGCACATGCAAACCCTAGAATATGGGAAGCAGTAACAGGCCATCCTCTATGGCACTGTTGTGCTCCAAATTCATCCTCTCCCTAGACTACATAGAGGAACATGAATGAGGGAGCAATATTTTAAAAGTACCACTATTAAGTCTATCAAATTTACTCTAACTTTTAGATGCTTAAGAAAACAAGCTAAGCTGATGGCACATGGGTGGCACAGTCGGTTGAGCACCTGACTCTTGGTTTCGGCTCAGGTCATCATCTAGGGGTCATGGGATGGAGCTCTGAGTTGGGCTCTGCGCTCAGTGGGGAGTCTTCTTGAGTTTCTGCCCCTTCCCTCCCATGCTCGCTCTCTCTCTCTCAAATAATAAATAAATCAAAAAAAAAAAAAAAAAAGAAGAAGAACCTAATCTGGTTCATTCCCATAGTACCTGGTGAATTAAGGCTCACTGACTCAATGTACAAATGAATAAATGATAGTAAGGCCAACTACAGCTCTAAATAATAGAGACTATAAATGCTTCCAGCCTAAAATGGTAAGAGTACCTAAAGCAGGGATGCCTGGGTGGCTCAGTCGGTTAAGCGTCTGCCTTCGGCTCAGGACATGATCCTGGGGTCCCTGGGATCAAGTCCCGCATCGGCCTCCCTGCTCAGCGGGGAGCCTGCTTCTCCCTCTGCCTGCCGCTCCCCCTGCTTCTGCTCTGTCTCTCTGACAAATAAATAAATAAAATCTTAAAAAAAAAAAATTCCCAAATATTTTTCTACAGTCTCTTATAAATAATTCAGATTTCTGTTTGAACCACCTGGCAGTGTTCCTGGGGAAACTAAACTGAATACACACCTACCTCTAATCTACTTCCTCTTTCATAAGCCACAGTGGACACGGATAGAGAGAGAGGTTCTCTCCACATTTTCTCTTGTTGGATCCACTTTCTTGTCCACAAACACCCCAGAAACTATACAGACAGTAGGTAAGGAAGAAGGAGCTGAAGAGGAGGAACTGGAGAGGGAGGGTGTCACCTTCCCAGAGTTAAGACAGTTTGGGCATGTTGTAAAGACCCACATTTCAGGGAAATTCTTTAAAATGTGATTCAGGTTTTTCATCTTACATCATGGGGGGGGGAAATAAAGATGATTGTTGCAAATAATGTTAAATGCATGAAAAAAGATAAAAACAGAGCACTCCCAACAGAGACTGGGAAAGGAAGGAATTCTGATTAAGCCAGATCATCTGGGGAAGGACTAAGCTGGAGGTGGTGGTCACTCTGCACTAAGGGAATATCAAGATTCTACATAAGTTGTGGCTATTAAGTGGGAAGGGGGGGAATAGTAAGCATCCCATAAAAGGGTACTTGCTCATTCCTTCATTCCTGTGTAGAAACTAAGAGTTGTCTGAGAGGTGGAGAACTAAGATTCAGAAGGCGGGGGAAAGGCCCTCATCCCCATAAGAGGCAAATCAGGAAATAATAAACAACACGAAAATCAAGATTTGCCCTGCCACTGTCCATACTTAGGACAAAAAGGAGCCCAAACCCAGGCCGGTGTGTTTTCAGGTTCTATGCCAAGGCTTAAGTAGCTGAAGGGTGTGGTTTTGTTTCTGAATCCCTGCCGCCCCAACACAGAGGTTGACACAAGAATAAAAGTTGAATAAATGAGGGAATAAACAAGTTAATTTTTAAGTTTAAGCCTTGCTAAAAACAAGATAACAGGACCAAAATGGAGTTGTTTATGCTAAACCCCACGTCACCAAACCAAGATATAACTTTAACTTAGAGTTTAGCCTCCACCGGAAATCCATTTTCAAACCACTCAACCAGGAACCACCTGATCAGCGCCAGTCAAATAACCTAATGGACCTCTGCCATTCCCTAAAGGAAAGAGACCTTGCAATAGCCTATAAAAGTCTTTCATTTTGTACAGCTCCTTGGAGCTCCTTTCTATCTGCTAGATTGGAGGCTGCCTGATTTGAATCAATTTTTGCTCAAATAAACTCTTAAAGTTTCTAATACGCTTCAGTTTATCTTTTAACAGTTCCAAGGTCATAAGAGGGAAATGAAGGAGACCCCCAGCAGCCACAGGAGCAACCAGACAGAGGTACCTGTTGAGCTCCTTGAATGAGCTGCCTTCTTGCTGCCTCTGGAGGTCATGGCTCAGTCCCTCTAGGACGCTCTCCTGCAGCTTCTGTGTCAGGAGCTTTCAGACTTCGAGCATTCCTTTTCCCAGACTGGGTCAAAAAACCAGCTGGTGTCAGTCGGCATCAAACTTGGAAACCGGACGTTCCCCGGGTATTCATCTTGGGTCCGACTTGGAAACCGGACCAGGTCCGGGGACAGACTGGGTCCGACTTGGAAACCGGACTGGGTCTGGGGTCAGACTGGATCAACTTAAACTGAACTGGGTCCAGTATGAGGCCTCAGATAAATAAAATTTTAAGGCTGAACAAACAGAATAAGTTTACCAAAGATAATCTTGAAATTCAGTGGCCACAATAGAGAACTTTAAACCTAGACAAACTTACCCATTTTGAGGTGCTGTCGAGCTAACAGGGTCTCAACCAAGCACTCGCGGTAAAAGCTAAAGGAAAAATTATTTTTCCTCCTTTCTGGTGACCCCCAGATACTTCACTCACTCCAAACAAAGCCTTCAGGCAGGATCCTTGGAAAAGTGCAGAAGCAGCAGGGTAAGAATTCTTACCACTCAACTCTCCCAGATGTCTTCTTTGTGGCACCTGAGCAGGAGAGGAAGGTAAAATTTCATGTCCTTCTTTAACAAACTTAGATTGGCAGCCAAAAAAAAAAAAAAAAAAAATTTTTTTTTCAGAAATAGAACTTTGAATTGTGACTCGTGAATTTGCTCTCAAGTGCATTGGTTGTTGAACCTTTCTGTCCCGGAATAGCTCTAACCTTATTTGCCTCATTTTGTGTCCTGAGAACTTGGTTTGTTCAAGCCATCAGTCGGAAGCTCCAAAAATAGGGCCAGACAGAAATGTTGCACCCCGTCTGCAACTAGATACAGCTGACAGAAATGTGTGTTGCACTCCACTTGCTTCTAGGGTCCTACTGACTCTTGCCCGCTCTCAGTGGAATTGAGTTTTGGGTATTTTTGTTCATTGTTGTTGGTTGTTTTGTTTTGTTTTGCCTTGGTTATCTTTGGTAGTGGCTCTGGATCTTGAGAGGTATTATCTTTGGTACCCTCCTTGGGGACACCTTTTGCATCCATGGGGTTGTTCAGTACTGCCGGGAAGAG
Organism: Zalophus californianus; assembly: GCF_009762305.2. Taxonomy (NCBI): domain Eukaryota; kingdom Metazoa; phylum Chordata; class Mammalia; order Carnivora; family Otariidae; genus Zalophus; species Zalophus californianus. The sequence goes on along the minus strand of NC_045606.1, from coordinate 41,126,902 downwards.
TTACTATTTGTCCTGGCTGAAACCTTGACAATCAATCAAAATTGACTTTTGCACAAACTTAAAATTTTTAATACGCTTCAGTTTGTTTTATAACAGCCCGCACTAATACGGGCAATTGTATGGCAGCATCAATCACCTGATTCGGAGAGGTAGCTCCAGAGCCTGAGGAAATTACAGCTTTGTTTATAGTATTGCATTTAAAAGGAAAAGATTATCAGATTATCATTCCCTGAAAAGCATGTTGTTTATTCACCTGCTTAATCATAAAATTTTTTAAAACTCGTAATATAAAATATAGACCAAATCTGAACAATAAGACTTCCACCTGGTCCTTAGAACATTATCTCATGGAACAGGCGGCCATTAAAAAAAAAAAAAAAAAAAACAGCCTTATGCAGCCGTGGGAAAGCTCGACGGCATCGAAAGCCGTCATTAGCATAGCCGGCCACCAGGTGTCACCATTGGTTTAAGCAAATGCGCTCACTCTAGCTCTAGGCTAATTTCATCGTTTTGGATCTCCGAGACATTAGATGGCATCTCACCTGGACAGTTGATAAAACCAAGAGGCTCCAGTTAGTTCCTAGATATTTATGAAGAAATTAGAACTCAGTCTAACATCTTCAGACTCCCTTACTAGGGCTTTCTCTGTTCCATGTATTTTTATTAAAAAGAAAAAAAATGAAACCAGCTCGAAAGAAAAAAAAAAATGAAACCTGCTCCATGATGCCCTTTAGACTAGTAAACTACAACTAGGAAGAATGATATCAGAACAGTTGTCTGTGTCACGCGGCTCAGATCTGTGTTATAGTGTCTGCTCACCTTTTCCCTTTTAAAAACTCCGAACTCTTGGGGATTGCCAGTTGAAACAGATCTTCACAAAGGGAAAAGAAGTAGTGAAGAACTTGCCAAAGTCCAATTAAAATGTTTTTTTTTAGGCAGATGATATTTAAACAGTAGTCCCTAAGAAGGCAGTTCATATTTCTGAAATTTACAAATGATTTTTTCAATGTATAGGTGTACCGACAATTACTTTATTCTTTAGTTTCTCGTTTTTTATTAATATAAAGACAAATGTTAATATCTTTTGTTGATTATCCTCTGGCTTCTCTACAGATTGACAAAAAGTCTTCCATTTACACAAATACATTTTCTCTTTAAGAAGACTCCTGCATCCTCACCCTCATTCAAATATTCCAACAAATAATTCTTTTAAATTCCTCCCTTCTTCCATTCTCACAATATCTGCCTTCTCAGGGAGAAAACATCTGATAGATTTCTATTTCCTAAAGATACTGCAAAGATATCTTGGAAGCTCCTCACTACATAGAAACCATATTGGTTTTCCCACTACAAATGTAAACCTCAAACTAAGAAACAATACATGATAAGAGCAAAGACCAAAGGGGAAAGCAAGGAAGTGTGTGCCCCCAAGATAGGAAGGAAGAAAATCCCAAGTAGGAATTTACTTCTGGCTTGTTGTTATTAAATCACATGATTCTGATATTGTGTTTTATAGCTCCATGATTTTGTTTTTTCTTTTATTTGGCAAGCAGAATTAAAATCACTATTCAAACAAAATGACACAAAATTGTGTGAGCCGAGATGAACAAAAATGCACAGTTGATTTATTTAAGTTCCAGGAATGAGTTTGAATAAAATGTGCTGCTAAAAACAGGACATTAAAGACAATTTAAATATATTCAGTGCAGTCATTCATTCCAGTTTCATGCACATTAAGTAGCTTTTTATCTCTAAGGTGCCATCAGCGGGACTCTCAGACATTCAAAATACTGGCATTATATCATTAACACATTTCTGGTCAGTGAGTTGAGTAATGTAGAACTTATGAAAATATGTATTGCCATTCTCTTTCAAATGAGCTGCATATTACATCCATTAACATAACTATATTGATCTAATTTCGTTATTTTCAGTAGAGTGGAGTTTGGAAATATAAAATTGACAGATGAGAACCAAATGAGGAGAGGGGGCTTACACCAAAGATCATAAATTATAAAGCCTCAATAAGGAATATCCTAGATAATTGCCATGTAGAAGTGTTAAGTAGTATGCATTTAGTTTTTAAAAAAAGAAAATCTTACATATTTTAACCATTTTATTTCCCCCAGACTGTATCTGTTGGTAGTAGATTATTTAATCTCCTTTTCAGAGAGTGAGTTTGAATTCACCTAAGTATGTAGGTTATTTATCATATGGACTGTGGGGGTCAAATCAGAGCCTAGATGAATACTTGGATTCTTCTCCCAGAGATGCTTACATTAACTGGCCTGAAGTGTGGTCCAATCGATATTTAAAATCTTCCCAGGTGATTCTAACGTGCAAACAAGATTGACAATCTACCAAATTTCACATTTTATGCAAATGGATGTTAACACCTTTATTGTTATTTAATAAAGGGGTTTAATTGCAAGTTAGGTTTAAAATGTGCTGGGGTGGGGAATCTTTCAAATTACTGCAAAAGGTGATTGCAAACTAAACATTCTTTACAACCAAAGGAAGAACAACATCGAATTAGTAGATGCACCTTCATGCATCTCTTGATTAATCAGTGGATCCATTACAAAATTCCCAAAAGCCAATTCTTTGGAACTTCCAAAGAACGTTTTTGGTGTTACCAAAAAAGTCAAATCCAAAAAATCTAATATCAAATAATTTGGGGTTAAATACAATTTTCTACAGGAGTTCCTAGAATTGATAATGGTAATAGACTGTAAATCTTCAAGAGGGACAGAATTTCCTGTCCTGTGTAGCATGCAGTATGTTGATTGATTAAAGGAATTGTGGGCCTCATGATTCATGGACCACACTTTAGGAAATACAATCCAGGTATGTCTTTTAAGACAATAACGATTAAGACCTAGAACCAAAACTGTTATCCAAAGATTTCACTCTGCAGGTCTGACGTACCACTTGCTTTTTAACATTCTCCTTCATATATATAATTATATTGCCTTCAAATATTTGGAAGTGTTCTACCAGACAGCCAGCCTAGGGATTAAGACTACAAACTCAGGAGTAAGACTTGTGTCTAATCGCTCTGTACCTCAGTATCTTCACCTGTAAAACAGGGAAATGTATCTCCCCTACCTCAGGGTATGTAGTGCTTGAGAAACGTAGGTCACTGACATTCTGTTCCAATAACAAGAGTGACATTTAAAAGTAAGGAGCCAGGGGTGCCTGGGGAGCTCAGTCTGTTAGGCATCGGACTCTTGATCTCAGCTCAGGTCTTGATCTCAGGGTCGTGAGTTCAAGCCCCGCAATGGGCTCTGTGCTGGGTGTGGAGCCTGCTTAAAAAAAATAAATAAAATAAAAGGGGCCAAACTACCATATGAAGAATTTCAAAGGAAATTTCTGAGAATCTATCCTATGACTTCTGAACCTTCTGACCTAATTTAAGAATATGAAAGAACTGAAAAAAGAAAGGAGAAGGAATATTTGTGAAGGGAACGCTCTAAAAAGAGCTGTTGCCATGTTAAGAGTCTCCACCACCCCACTCTTGAGGATTCAGATGGGTCCCCTTGGCCATCCTGAGCGGTACATCCCTGCACTTTGGAGATCCCAGGCCTGCCATCGGCTTTCTGCTCAGAAGATCTAGAGGATCAGGGATGGCTGAATGACTACTCCAGAGGTAGATCCATCTGCATTCCCAGAGTTCTTCAGGGCACAGGATACTAGGGTGTTTCCTGTGGACCGGGGGCAGCTGATGAGAGTCTGGTCCAGCGGGGGTCATGGGGGGCACCAGAAAGAAGCTGGAGGTGAGGCCAAATTCCCAGGATACAAAGCAGGAGCAAGTGGCCACTGGAATTGCAAATGGCTCTGCCAGCCAGCAACAGGGGAATTTCAGGAAAGAGCTACCCAGCACCTAGAAAGACTCCACAGAAGTAGCCCATGAGGAAAGAATCTGCTTTAAACCAAAGACCCAACATGGCTGAACAGAAGAAGACTAATGAGGGCCTCTTTCCAGGGCAGACGTGCAGGGAAAACAAGACCAGACTGCGCCAAAAGAGGTTTGCCTGTTAAATCAAGGACAGAGCTTGCTTAATATCCTGGGCCCCAAAATCTAATTACTGAATTGAGCCTGGTTCTGATCTTAATTGACAGTAGGGTGACCTATTACCTAAGCATGAGCAGAAAAGTCATGGGGTCTGGAGAAATTTTCATCCAAGGGTACCCAATGATTACTGAATGAATTTTAAAGGGGCAAAGAAGGCAAAAATAAAGACCACTTGATAATATACCACGAATCCTGCAACAGATACATAATATGTGTATGTTTTTAAATAGAATGCTTCAGGGGCACCTGGTTGACTCAGTCGATGGAACGTGCAGCTCTTGATCTCAGGGTTGTGACTTTGGGCTCCACACTGGGTGTAGAGATTACTTAAAAATAAAAAATCTTTAAAAATGAACAGAATGTTTCATAAATTCCCATGAATTGAAGGATGATAATACTCTCAATTTTATATCCATGCTACTCAGAATGTGGTCCATGAACCAGCAGCAGCAACACTGGGAGCTTTTTAGAAATGCAGAATCTCAGGCTTCACCCCAGACCTGCTGAATCAGAACCTGCATTTCAACAAGGTCCCCAGGGGATTCATATGCCTATTAAAGTTATAAAAGCATTGCCTTATACCACTCAGCTGTCCATAAGAAAGTCTTTGTGATATTTGAATATCTACTAATTGTGACATAACCATTCCACTGAAGTCTCATAAAGGACTCAAAATAGCAACAAATATGTTCTAGCACTTTGGCATTTTCAAAGCTCATTTTATTTTTGTTATTCTCACGGTTAACTGGTTGACTCTTACTCTGATTTAGGTATTTCACCTGTTACCTCATGCACTTAGTGCACATGCAAGTGATTGCACAAATCACGAAAAAACTGATCTCTAACACCTGGTGTTCCTAGGCTACCTTCCAATACCAAAGAAAGATTAGCTAGATCAACATCTGTTATTGAGTAATATACTCTCATTAGCTTATCCTAGCATTATGGCCACAGAGCTTCTTGATTCTGTGGATAAGTGAGAGGCAGCCTTCCAGATTACCACAGCCTCAGGAAAACTTGCTTGGGTGGCCTTATCAGCAGAAATGGAGACATATTACCACCTTTGGCTCCTCATACCCCTTTGTATCAGCCTCTCTCACTAACTGGGATGCCCCTGGCTACAAATCAAGAGGCAGATTAATATCTGAGTGTCAGTGGATGGATTCGAGGATAAAACCTGCAAACATAAGCCTCACTTTGGAGAGCCAGAGAAAATGCAACATCGTACAGGAGAGGTACCAAGACACAGGCCAGGTGTGGGCAGCATGGGCTCATGGTACTTGGAGGATACCAAATCAGTATTTATTAAATGAATAAATATATCATAAATGAATAAATGAAATGAATTGGTCTGGAATAGCATATGTTTTAGGCTACTTTGTATTTCTAAATCCCTATAGTTCCCTGATGAATGAAATCTATGCAATATTTCTTTTTTATTCTTTCTCATGCCTTGAACTCACCTTATAGCTGAGGAGATTCCGTCGTGTTTCAGCAGAACAATATTGAAATCCAGACAAGGCCATCCTCATAAGATCATTGGCCATAGTTTTAAAAAGTTTAAATCTGGGTCCCACCACTTGTAGGCTGTGTAATCTTGGGTAGTTATCTAACTTGTGGAGCCCCTATCTCTTCCCTTATAAAATAAGACTAGTAAGGCCTCATCTATAGGGTTATTATGTGAATTAGAGAGGGTAACAACTGTGGAAGTTTGTAGCATGGTGTGGGTACAAAGTAAGTCCTCAATTACTCACTGTACATTTCTCATGACCTCACCCCCACCCTAGATTTATTGTTCTAGCTTTGCTTAAACCTTATCCCTGTCCTTCCTAGATTCCACCTCTGAGGCTAATAAATTGTCTAGTTCCATAAATTATCCACAGAGGCAAAGCATAGAATTAATTTTATTTTTCTACTTTGAAGTTCATTTGTACATTCATTCATACATTCATCAAATAATCTATTTATTGAGCACTTAGCAAGCATCAGATATAATTCCAATATATCCAACTAGAAATAAGCCTTATTTAGAAACAATTCTATAATCAGTGCTAACAGTCAAAATGCTTGCTGTTTGTTTCACTCTGCATCAGGGTCCATCTGCCTAGAAGTTCATCCATTCACAGTATCAATGGAAATGGATCAGTATTGAGGATCTCAGGGCTAGATATCTAAAAATTCTCATATACAGGTCTATTCATAACAAAACATATTTGAATAGAAAATGACAGACATACACACGAGGTCATATTTATGTTCAATATTTTCTCATTTTATTTCCTAGAAAAAAACTCCAATATTAGACAAATTCAGAATGGGATGCCAGTCAATGTTTTTAAGCTCCAGTTGGTGAGAAGTGGCCTTTCCTAATTACCATCTGAATCTCCAAGATGTTGAGCTACAGATGTCACAATTCTTCCTGAGCAAAACCATTAAACATAGCGCTGGTAACCACATGGGGGGGGGGCATTCTGTTTGATCTTGTTCAAGGATGAGTTGCTTGTATTAAGTACTTTTGTATTCACGTGTACTTCAAATTCTTACCAAACCAAAGCCACATGGAGGGAACAAAGAATACTAATACCAACAGTCCCGTAGGGAGCTAGAACATGATTTTAGTCATTGGATTAGAAAAAAAATGATTTAGCCTCAGTTACAAGTGACTCTATAACCTGTATCCTTGAGGAAGTAAAAACTATCTAACTTTAAAAAAAAGATACAACCTGTAAATTTTACAGATGCTTTTAAGGGTAGGAAATGCAAATGAAAAATAAATCTCAGAAAGGAGGTACTCTTTGAAAGAAAATATTGTAAGTCCTGGGAACACTGGTGACCACAAAGATAAAACCCAGTTTAGACAAGAGTTGTAGACTACCGAGAGAAGATGGATCTTTCTATCAGAATAGTGACTGGCAAGAGATCTGACTAAGCAGGAAAGTGAGGAGCCCCTTGGGAGGGATGCAGAAGCAGAGCCTGGAGGTTCTTTTGAATTGTGCCACATCTCTGGGTTTTAGGAAATAAGCATGCTGAAACAGACTATCAAATGTTTAAACAACGCTCAGAATTGTATTTCATCCCACTTAGCTGGCAACAGGGATTTAAAATGATTCCATAAAGCACTGCAAACCTTCAGTCTAGCCTAAATAAGGCTACATCCTTGCTCATGATTCAGGTAAGTCATCCTGCATCCCCAGCATTCTGCCTGGCTCAGAGCAGGGATTCTGTAAATATTTGCTTAATGAAGGGGACTGAACTGACCTAGAATTTGTTTAGACATCCCTATATCCCAAGATTTAAAAATTGTGACCTTGTGTGTGTGTGTTGTATGTTTTCCCTCTAACACAAATTAAACTAATAAAATAGACTTTTTAAAAAGGGCCCAGTAAAAGTTAATGATAGTTTTTTACATTATTAAAACAAAAGATCCAACATATAAAAGACTAAAATAATTATTAATATCATTTAAATTCTATTTGAAATAATGAAATGAAAGCTCACTGTGAGGCCCAGAAACCACTGCTCTGCCCCTTACTCCGGTATTTCCCACCCAGACAGTAAACGGACAAGTGCAGCTTGGTAAATCCTGGCAAACAGCCAGTACCCTGTGCTACAACTCTTAAGAAAACTAGACTGGAGGATACAGCTTAGGCCAGAAGCCCTAAGTAATTTTCTTCCACATGAAACTGCCATTTCTTTTACTTCTGATATCAAAAGGGGGTTATTACAGTGTGATGAGAGAAGAGGGCAGTACAAAACCCTTCTGCAGGACCAGGGTAAAGGAAGTCCCAGGTCTGACAAGGAAGAACACACCATCCCCTTGCCCAACGTCAAGCTGTCCTGTTCCTTGCTAGCTTATGGGCCAGCAGCCTGTCAGACTGCCATTCTGAGTAACGAGAATGCAGTGGGAACATGGCTGGGCTACTTCTCACGTTGGGAAAAAGGCTCTGGCTCTCTTACCATGCCAGAACATGGATTGAGAAAGCCGACAAGAGAGCAAAACAACACACACCAAATATGACTGTGGCCTTCCACATAGAGACGCTGCCCGGTAGTAAAAATGGGGCTTAATCAGTAAGAGAGCCTAACCAGAGTAGCCATTTGACCCTTAGGGACAGAAAACTGAGCAAGCATTCAGAAGCCAAAAAAGCTGTCTCCCCATTGTCTCCCCTCGTGAAGAAAAAAATGCTATAATCCCCTTTTCCTTTGGTTGAGGCTGGCATGTAAGAGGGACAGAGATTAAGTTTCCCTTCATGTAGTGTCAGAAGTAATGATCAAGGTTAGGGTCTCCTGAATTCACAGAAAGTCGCTAAAATTAAAACAAGGGGAAATGGGAGGTTCTCAAGGGGAAAAGCTAAATAATAAGCCCTCAGGACGGGCAAAAACCAAGTTAGCTATGATAGGCTATAAACATTCCCTCATTCCCTGTCTTTGTCTCTCACCACCCCCCTTACACACACACACACACACACACACACACACACACACACACACACACACACACACACACACACCCTGTATTGTCTTGCTAATATTGTCTTGCTAATCACCTCCATTCTTTTACCCACAACCCACTTCCAATCTCCCTACCTGCCCCACCTCAATTGGCTTCCTCTGCTGAGTCAAGCAGACCCTCCTCTAACACCAAATTACAATAGTCTAAATGGAGAGTTCAGTTCTCAACAACATTTGACATATTAGGTCCAGCATCCACCATTAATTGACAGCTTTTCTCTGTGACATTTAGTTCATACCTCATCAAACCAATTCATCTTTAGGTCACTGGAGGAGTTATCTTGCACCTACAAATACAAACTTCTCAGGAGTACCTATAAATGACACTCTTAAATATGAGTCTAATCTGGTTCTGAGACCAGTTCTGACCACCAAGCATTGCTCAAGGCACCAGCTGGGTGTCCTACAACTTAACTCAATTCTGATAACTCCCTGGAGACAGCATCAGATCCCACAGGTTAAGGGCTCAGTCCCACAAGCTTGCCCTGCCCCTCCAACTTCTATGCCAATCACCGAGTCCAGGCTGTGACCAGACTGCCTATTAACCCGAGGTTCCAACAGCCCCCTACTTGTATTCAATTCATTTGCTGGAGCAGTTTGCAGACCTCGGAGAAATATTTTACTTACTAGATTACTGGCTTACTATAAAAGGATATAACTCGGGAACAGCCAGATGGGAGAGATGTATAGCACAAGGTAAGGGGAAAGGACACGGAGCCTCCATTCTCTCTCCTGAGGCACTGCCTGCCCCAAATCTTCTCGTGTTCGCCAGCCCAGAGGTTCTCCCAACCCTACCGGTTTTTTGGATATTTATAGAGGCTTCCTTACACAGGACTGATTGATGTAATCATTGGCCGCTGATGATTGATCCAACCCCAGTCCCTCTCCCATCCCTGGAGGTTGGGGATGGGACTGAAAGCTCCAACCCTCTAATCACAGAGTTGGTTTCCTGGCAACCAGCCCCATCCTCAGGTACTTTGAAAAGTCACCTCATTTACATAACAAAAGACACCTTTATTGTTATCTTTTAGGAAACCACAAGGGTTTTAGGAGCTCTGTGCCAGAAATGGGGACAAAGACCAAATACGTCTTTCTTATTATGAATCACAGTATCACAACTCATAAAATGCTAGTCAGGCCTGAGTCCAATCAGGCAAACATGGACACTGAGGGCAGCAGTGGCCAAAGTTAAGAATTCCTCTCATAGCTGTTCTAGGATGCTAGTGTTTTTGTAGTTGCTCTATCCAGTATCTTCTCTGCTCAAATGATCCTAGCTAAACAGAGGTAGCTAACAGCAGTAGCTTCCAATTAATCAAATCATCTGAGCAAAATGCCCATTTTAAATTTATTTCCTATTTCTTGTGATTCTTTCCTCATAGAGTAATCTATAAAGATCCAGAAATAAAACTTTATTTGCAAAAGGTGAACTTTTAGTGAATGGAATAATTTTAACGTGACTGCCAGGAATTTTTCATGTATCTAGCTTTCTTACACTAGCTGAAATTATTGATCTGACCAAGCTGGTACATAATAAATGATACTAAATTACAGCTTATATTCACCTGTATTTAATTTGCCATTTTAAATAAAATCATGTGCCAATAAAATTCATCAAGTTTTCTGTAATTTTTTTGCAGCTCTCAAAATTTTATACATGCATAAGACTATACAGATAGATGATTTCACTGGGAAGTTTTAGAATTATCAGAATTACTAGTGCAGGGCGCCTCGGTGGCTCAGTTGGTTAAGCAACTGCCTCGGCTCAGGTCATGATCCCGGAGTCCCGGGATCAAGTCCCGCATGGGGCTCCCTGCTCAGTGGGGAGTCTGCTTCTCCCTCTGACCCTCTTCCCTCTCGTGCTCTCTATCTCTCATTCTCTCTCTCTCAAATAAATAATAAAATAAAATCTTTGGGAAAAAAAAAGAATTACTAGTGCATTTATTCAGTAGTCCTGTCTCAGATCTATAAATATACTACAATCAACTATATAAGAGAATAAGTTTAAATTAGAGTAAGAGAATTTGTTTTAAGCATACCTGTATGCAACGTTAAGAACTATAAAATAAAAAAATTGCAATTGGAAAGAAACAATACAAATAAACATAGCCTAACACAATGTCTGACCCATGATAGGTGCTCAGTAAATGTCTGGCTGAATGAATGGACAAGGAGAAGACAACACAAATATGGGATATATAAGTACATATACAAAGAACTATAGAATAACTTTCTTAACATACAGGAGATAGAACATGGGAATACTGAAAATGGTAAGATAATAATGTTCAAGTAGCTGCTGGAAAAATAGAAAAGTAGAGGAAAATCTTTTAGACCAATGTGTGAATATTACATTCTCCATTATTGATTTGAATAGAAATATTAAAATCCAAGAACAATTACAGATTTAATATCTTGAGGAAGGAGGAAATTTTAATTAAATTTTGCAAACAGCATAAACCTGACTTAAGTATGAATGCCTCTTGAAAGGAAAGGAATTAATAATAAAAATGCTTGTATAAGTTGAAAAAAATCAAGAACATGAAAAAGAATTAAGAAGAAAAAAATTAATTTATAAAATTATTCCAACACAATAAATGTCAATAATGCAATAACAGAGGAACATAACGGGAAGTCAGGAAGGAACTAGTTTCACAATAATAGGTTTACAGAGAGAGAAAATGTCTACAAGAATCATTAGGAAATTTCCTGGCATAATGTGGGTTAACAAGCTGAAAGTAGCATTTATTTTATAGAAAGTATACACACCACAGAAGAGCCGATGCACCAGAAAGATTTATTTAGAGTTGACATTTGCTTCCTGTTGAATTCCTTAAGGAGAGCTAAATCTAAATGAGAAATTTAAACTTATAATTTTTAAATTGTGTTTACAGTAATTAGTATATGAAAGATGAAAGGTCAAAGAAAAAAATGACTTATTTAAAAAATATGTATCTCTCCATCAAAGTGCTTCATGTTGTTCCAAGTCTTTAAAAACATCTATAAGATGATATACCATCAACAAAGATAAAAGAATGATACTATCTGCCTATGGAAATCCCTTTTCTTTTTGATAAAAGAGAGAAAAGATAAATATTATAAACCTCCTCCAATCTCCTAGAGCCCCTAACTTTAAAAATTGGGGAGGGGGATCATTTTCTATGAGGCAAATAATTCAAAAGGTCAGGGATCTTTAAAGGTACATTAATTTGTCCATGTCACCACGAGTGTAATTTGCTAGTTTACTTCTGAAGCAAATGCCATTTCTTATTACTCACATGAAATAGTTAATACCTTCCTCCGCTCTAGCATGTACCTACTTTTCCAACATACTTGATCTGTTCCCTACAATGCAAACCCAAAATTAAATGGAAAGAACAAAGTGAAACCTTATCTTCACCTACAAGAGTGACTCTAAACACAGTGACAATCATGCCAGACAAAAGAGACATAATTTCATATCTACAGTGTAACATCAATTAAAAGACTTTGAAGTAACTAGTCCTTTAAACATTCAAGGTTAAAGTGTTTCTGGTTGAACTGCTAAACTAGCATTAAAATAAAATACATGGTTTCTTATTAGTTCTGTTTTATTTTTAATGATGTTGGGCTCAACACCTGTCTAGAACCGTAGTAAATCAGACCAGTTCCAGGACCTGGGCTGTGTCTGCATTTTACGGAGAGTGAGAGGAATGAAGGCCCATGATTGTGTTCTCCCAGCCTCTGACTTTCTCAGTCTTCTGGATTATTCAATTTCATTTAATAAATAAATGGGTGAGGGAAGGAGGGTAGAGAGGGAAAGGAGGGGTGGATAAAAGGGGAAGGAGGAAGAGAAAACAAAAAGAATTTTTGTGATTTAAAAGTACTTGAACTATCTCAAAAATCATTAGGCAAAACAAGCCTACCAAAGATTATATGAATTTTCTGGGGTACAGCAGGGAGGTAGTCCCCCATCTGAAAAATAAATACACTTCCAACTATTTTTTTTCTCGAGGCTTAAAATTTGTCATATATAACAAAGACATTTATACCACAATCAGTTTTAATTTAATTTCACTTAACAGTGTTTCTCAAATGTGACCGATGACTGGCCATGCATGGATTGCCTGGGATTGTGCTCATTTGCACCTGTCCTTCCAGAGTAATTATTAGTAGCAACTCACTTCACTCAGAAGTGTCCTGATTTAGAAAATAATTTTTATGGTCACTCAACCAATGACCAAATGCATTTGAAAATCCTGGTTCTTATTAACAGTAGAGCTTCCTGGGTCCTACCTTAAACCTAATAACTTCAAACCCTTGAGAGGCAGGCCCAGGATCTACATTTTAACAAACACCCCTTAGGTAATTGTTAGGATTACTGAAATTTGAGAACTGCTGCATTAATATATATAATACAGAGTATTAGATTTCAATGAGGAGAAAGATTTCAATGAGGCCAGTAAATGAAAATAAACAGGAAGAAGTGACATTATTGAATAATATACCCAAAGCCACCAATATAAAATTGTGTTTATTTGGCAAGTTTCTTTATGGCCTGTATCCACTACCACATCTATCTTTGTCCCGTGGCAGGGAGATCAGTAAAACTGTACAAACAAGAGGAAGCTAGCACTGCAGGTCTTCGTCCAGCTTCTGTATTTCCATTTGTTTTGCATCACCCCAGGTCTATGTACAGTAGCCCCCTTATCCACAGGGGGTACATTCCAAGACCCCCAGTGGATGCCTGATACTGTGGACAGTACCAAACGATAACTCTACTATGTTTTTTCCTATACATACCTATGATAAAGTTTAATTTATACATTAGGCACAGTAAGAGATTAATAACAATAAATAATAAAACAGAACCACTGTAACAATATACTGTAGTAAAAGTTATGTGAATGTGGTCTCTCTCTCTCTCTCTCTCAAAATACCTTATTGTACTGTCCTCACCCTTCCTGTGATGATGTGAGAGAATAAAATGCTTGCATGAAGAGATGAAGTGAGGTGAATGACGTGGGCATCATGACACAGCAGTGTTGAGGCACTACTGACCTTCTGACCATATGTCAGAAGGAGGATCATCTGCTTCCAGGGCCATACTGTCGACCATATAACTACCCCAAAGCCATGTGCTCCAATTCACCCTTTGGCTGTCTAACAGACACACAGGCACACACGTGCACATGCACACACACACACACACACACACACACACACATCTTTTTTTCCCATATATCAAAAAAAAAAAACAACCCAACAACTCAAAACACATGATCCAACCAAATCTCACACAACCACAATGGGGAACAACAAAGTTATTTCCAGCCACTGCACACAGAAAGGAGATGCTGGCCTTCAAGTCCAGGACATCTGGCTTATGTCCATTCCTCTTGAATTCTGTCAGAATCCCATTTCAGTATTCTACAGCCTATGAACCACATGATAAATTGAACAATTACCTGGATAACATTATATATCCCTGGAAAAAAGAAAGAGGCAAGAAAAGAAAAAAATAATTAGTATAATTCTCATTTTAAAAGGAAACATGAGAATAAATACTTTGCAAGCAAAATACTGGTGCAAGCTACAGTCCTCCATTCTGCAGGCATTCACAAGAGTGCTGCTGACATCTGAGATAGATTCCTCCTCTGCTTGTTCCAAGTTCTCCTGGCTTTCAGCCAACACCACAGCTTGCCAAGGATCTTCGCCCTGATTGCACAAAGAATCCAACATGCCCAGGTGGTAAGTCTCAGCTCCCAATTCAACAAAACCTACATTTTTTTTAACCCTTGGATGAAACATTCTCCCAATGAGTACTGAATTACTTAGGCTAAAAGAGTTAAATAATTTTGAATAGTTAAAGCAAAACTTTTGAAAGTGAAAGAGTAAGTGTAATTATGAGAAACGTCTTCACCCCCAAGTCCTAGGTTGCAGTCCAACTGTGAAAACAATATCAAATGTATTGGTCACTGGTTCCATTCCTGTTCTACATCCTACAACTTAACACACCAATATCACAAGGTGCTACTTCTTAGATATTGTCATGGTTAAGTTTCCAATAGATCCTTCCAATGAAGTGTAGCTTCAACAGGATGACAGGATATTTCTATAGCAGGGCCAGGCAGTCAATAGCCTACTGCCTTGTTTGGCAGTGCAGTGAGTTCACCAATTAAAAACTATGTATGGAATCCTGTGATGCTTTTAAGGCATGTAAGCAGGAAAAGCAAATCCAAATCCAGAAAGACTATTCCAGTGATGATAAGTTGTTGCTCCTCCATGATGAAGGGGCATTTCCAACTCAAAAGAATTTATCTGCTGCAGGGTAGTACACCAGGTCCTCTAGAAGTACATGGCTAGTCACTGTTGCTAACAGTGTATGATCAGCCTTGGTGGAAGGAAATTTACATTCCTGAGTCCAAGCATCACCTCCAATCTGGCCATCACAGCTCTTTTTTTTTTTTTTTTTTTAAGATTTTATTTATTTATTTGACACACAGAGAGAGATAGTGAGAGAGAGAGCGGGAGAGAGAGCACAAGCAGGGGGAGCGGCAGGCAGAGGGAGAAGCAGGCTTCCTGCATGAGCAGGGAGCCCGATGTGGGGCTCGATCCCAGGACCCTGGGATCATGACCTGAGCTGAAGGCAGCAGTTTAACCAACTGAGCCACCCAGGCACCCCTGGCCATACAGCTCTTATGCCCATGAACGAATAGACTGGCTTGAGGAGGAGGATGACTGACTCCCACAGAAGGAATCATTTTTGTACTCCTAGTGTTAAGAACCACTTCTGCAATAATGCCTCTCAGTGAGCATTCACATGGACACACATATTCTTACTCTGGGCCCATTCTGAATGGTCCATCCACCCTTCCCTAAAACCTCATTGCTATCAGTTCTCCAGTCTTGACCCTTCCAAGTCTGTAACCATTTAGTTAGGCCAGGACTAAAAATAACCCAGTATGTACTTACTCAGCCTTAAAAAAAAAAAAAGCTCTGTCCAAAGCCCCTTGCCCCAGTATATCCATCATTGCCCAAATCACTCTGGCCGAGTCACTCTGACCCCTCCAGAATCCAGCAATGAAAGGGTAAATGCCTGGCACAACATGGGGTCTTCAGCCCTAGTTTCAGTGCTAGATTCCAACTGCCTTACTTGTTACAGATTTTGGAAGTTGCCTTTGTGCCAAATAATTAGCTTAAGAATTAGTATAGATCCTGACCTCAGGTAAAGTAGACAATAAAATGTTTCCTTCAAAGCAAAGTGAACAATAAAATTTCTGCTCAAAATTTAATAATGGTAAGCATTTTCCTTCTCAGTTATAGTGCAGGGCCACCCAGAAGAACAGAAGCACTTCCTCTCATCTGTCTGGTGCCAGCATATCATGCAAAACCATCTGTACAGCAGGCTCAAGTTACTCTGTCCCTGATCCACTAGGCATAGGAAACTCTCCCATGAGACTTATGGAAGAAAGTGACATAGGAGTATAACTGCCTGCCTGGGTCTTCAAGCTTCTCACAGGCTCGGCCTCACGGGGTTCTCTTCTTTCTCAATCCACTTGAGGTGGAGTACTGCTGGGGATGGTTGGCTTTATGGCTAAGTGTCTTGAGATAATACCATTTCATGTCAGACATCAAGGTACCATGGCTGTGTTATGCCAGATGGTGGAATGATTCAGTGTCTACACGAGCCTAGCCACAAGCCAAGAGTCAGCTGCTGAAGAAGCCTTTGCATTTTCCCAAACACAAAGGGTCTCCTTTCTGATGATCTTTTTGGGGCTTGTCACAGACTCCATACAGCTTTTGGCTGGGCCATAGACCTTTCCAGCAGCACTGGATCCACTAGCTCACATGCTTGCAGCCTGGGATAACTGGAAAGCCCCCTCGCACGTTGGGTCCCACTCCAAACTGGCAGCTTTTGAGTGGCCACCCAGGAAAAGGCCAGCGTGGCCACACTATGTCTAAAATCGAAAGAGGACCCAACTTATTGTGCCTGGCAAATTCTCTTCAGAAATTTGTAAATGAATATTTCATTACCTCACATTAATTACAAACTCAATGTTTAACTTCAAAGTGCTAAAATTTCAAAGCGCTGCTCTGTTATATTAATCAAACATGGCTATTTTTCTCTTCATTTAATTCCTTCCTTCCTTATTTAAACTTCATCTACTTACAAAAAGGATTAAAAGTGCCTTGTCATGTCACATTGCTTTTTTGTAATAAAATGGTAGCAAGAAGTTGCCGAGTAAATAGCACCTTATAAAATTTAAGGAAGTAAGTTCAACACTTAGCTACATTTAGTTTCTATGTTGTGAATCCATATGCAGAAATCTGCCCATTTGAGAAAATATGTAAGGACTGTTCAAAAGCTCTTAGAATCTTTAGCTTTTATGTGAGACAAACAGAATGAATATTGCCCTAAGTGGGAAATTATCCTTTGCTGTGCTCTTCGGAAGCCATCACGCACAAGACTTTTAAATGTAAATGTCTATCAGGAATTTTTTTAACAAATCACTCTTTTGTCTATTCCCTTTAACAAAAATCATAAGTAAATTAACACCGAGGTTCTTATGAGTCTTTTTAAAGCAATTTTAACACAAATTGATTTGAGTGCCCTCAAAAAATGCTCCATTTCATTTCCTTCTACAAGTATTTAGTGATCATCTACTATGTGCAGGCTCTATGTGAGGCCATAGAGAAGTAAGGCCCAGTCAATAAGCTATCAAAAAATTTATAGTGTAGGGGCGCCTGGATGGCTCAGTCTGTTAAGCATCTGACTCTTGATTTTGGTTCATCTCAGGGTCCGGAGATTGAGTCTGCTTGCTTCGGATTTTCTCTCTCCCTCTCCTGCCCCTCTCATGCTCTCTCTCTCTCTCTAAAAAAAAAAAAAAAAAAAAAAAAAAAAAGCTTACAGTCTAATAGAAGATATAAATAAGTAGAAAATTACGAGATAGTCTAAGAGGTCCTAAGACAGGACTAATAAAGGGTGCTGTGAAATTGGGGGTCAGGGAAGACCTTCCACAGGAACTGAAATCTAAGCTAAGGCCTAGAGGGAAAAGGAGCCACAAAGACCAAGATGCTACAAATTAAGGAAGAAGAGTGTGTTCTGAGCAGAGCAAAAGTTATGTGCAAAGGCCCCCAGAGGCCAAAGAAACCACAGAAAGCACAGTATGTTTGGGTCCTTGAAGGCAGTTTGGTAAGGCTGGCTCTTAGAATTGGAGTGGTGGTAGTAACGGTGGTAGTGGAAGGACAGGGAGGGTAGTAGAAACACATGTATGGTAGACAGGGTTCCTTGGCTCCACTACAGTTCCACTTTCTCTGCTAACTGAATCTCAGATAATTGGCACAGATCCATTGAATTAAGGACAGCTCAGGCATGAGTCAAGGTAATTCTCACTTCACAATCATGAGTCTAGGGTTGGGCATTGACCCAGTTCTAAGGAGAAATCAGCTGAAGCTTCCCTTCCACGCTAAAAACAGATCCTCCTTAGGAGAAGGCTGTTGCCCCCTTCTTCCCTGTCTGGAATGCTCACCAAGGTCTTAAAGACTGTCTGGAGCTGCTTCCTTCCTTGATGAAGGAAAAGACCCAAAGAACTGCAGAGCTGACTAAGGCATTATCATGTAGTGTAACTGATAAACCATCACTGGAACCATGTCTGTCTGCAGTTCTTGGTATGTGACAGAATGAAATGCCTCTATTATTTAAATCTATTTGTCTGTGTTCTGTTACTTGCAGCTGAATATCTTCCTAAGGGTTATAGGAATGAAATTGAGAAGCTTGGGGCCCTATCATGAAGGGCCTTACAGGCTATTCTCATTTAGACCCCTTGTTTGCAAGTGACAGAAATCTATTTCTAACTGGCTTATGTGAAAGTGGGGACTTCATAGGAATGTCCTGGGGTATTTTGTCTGATGCAAGGAGAGGAACAACCAGTTTCTAGAAGGACCGAGGTATAGCCAAAGGGATTAGGGACAACTTGAATCAGGGCTTCAAATACCCCCAGCACATTGTTCCCTATCTCTCATCTCTACTTCTCCCTAGGGGCTGGCTTCATTCCTTCTCACTGTTGACCGGGTTCCTGCACATGGTGAAAAACATGACCACTGACAGCTCTCAAGCTTCTCTTTTAGCTTCTACTCACCAGGAAGAACTAGCACATTCTCCCTCTAACATTAAATTTAAGAAGCCCACTTAATTTTCATGAATAAAGTAGTTCTGGAAGGCCAGAACAAGACGTAACCATTGTACAAGGGACCATCGGAAAATTTAAGCTAAAGAGAGAAATAATTAAATTTCTACTTTAGAAAGATGACCTTAGGCTCAGGCTAGAGAATGGATGAGGAGGGTAGTTTAAGGAGAAAGGGCAATTGCCATAACATCTGTGAGAAGTAATACTGCTTAAACAAAGGTAGACATGATGCAGATAAGATATAGCTCTTACTTAAACAGCACTGATCTAGCCATTGTGTTTAGTCCTTTTCAAATCACAATAAAGAATACAACTTGTCTATGGGAGCAGGGAGTAGATGGGAAGTGGACAGAGGGCTGCAAAGATTTTGGAAGAAAGATTAATCAATTTGCCTTTTATTATAATCTAATTTTTTTAAAGTCATCTTAAGATTCTATTGGCTTTAAGTTCTACTGAGACTAATGCTTATTCAATACTGATTTAACATAAAAACTGATTAACAAATTCACAAGTTTCTTTAAGATATAAAATACCAAATGTGAAAATCCAATGATCCACCCTTATCATGTGTTCCTACCAATCCAACATATTTTAGTAGAAAATCCTTTACTGCTTGTTCGGCAGAAAGTACACATTTTATCGGAAATCAAAGGCAGATGAAGCCTTAGGTTGTATAAAATGCTAGTAAATAAAAGCAAACAGTTGGAAATAAAAGCATGGTCATGAAACTAAAGATGTGTCAAATAAAATTATATATAACAGTAAAATAATTAGCCCAAGTAAATTATCAAATATGCATTACTGCAATTTAAAGATGAATTGGGTGATTTCAGATATAGGTTTTTTTGTTTTTGTTTTTGTTTTGTTTTGTTTTGTTTTGGTGCCTAGATCTGTTCTAGATGGGTATTTCTTCAAGAGAGGACCACAAACCAACAAACCAAGGGGAAAAGACAATAGATGGGAAAATGTCAGGTTGAGGAGGGAAAAGAAAATAGAGACAGAGAATATCTAGAAGTATCTTACAGTTACTTCAAGGAGAAAATGGAACTTTCCTCTTCATTACCCCTCCTTTCTACCATATCACCTTTCCAATAAGGGCTATGCCCTCTCCTTTAAAAAGAAAAAAAAAAAAAAGGCAAAGAAGAAGTCAAACTCTCACTCTTTGCAGATGATGTGATACTTTATGTGGAAAACCCAAAAGACTCCACCCCAAAACTGCTAGAACTGTTTATAGCAGCAATGTCCACAATAGCCAAACTGTGGAAAGAGCCAAGATGTCCATCAACAAATGAATGGGTAAAGAAGAAGTGGTATATATACACAATGGAATATTATGCAGCCATCAAAAAAGAAATCTTCCCATTTGCAACGAAGTGGATGGAACTAGAGGGTATTATGCTGAGCGAAATAAGTCAATCAGAGAAAGACAAGTATCATATGATCTCACTGATATGAGGAATTTGATAAACAAAACAGAGGAGCATAGGGGAAGGGAGGAAAAAATGAAACAAGATGAAACCAGAGAGGGAGACAAACATAAGAGACTCTCAATCTCAGGAAACAAACAGAGGGTTGCTGGAGTGGTGGGGGGTGGGAGGGATGGGGTGGCTGGGTGATGGCCATTGGGGAGGGTATGTGCTATGGTGAGCACTCTGAATTGTGTAAGACTGATGAATCACAGACCTGTACCCCTGAAACAAATAATACATTATATGTTGGAAAAAAAAAAAAGAAGATAGTAGGAAGGGAAAGATGGGGGGGAATCAGAGGGGGAGATGCACCATGAGAGACTATGGACTCTGAGAAACAAACTGAGGGTTCTAGAGGGGAGGGGGTGGGGGGATGCGTTAGCCTGGTGATGGGTTTTAAAGAGGGCATGTACTGCATGGAGCACTGGGTGTTATATGCAAACAATGAATCATGGAACACTACATCAAAAACTAATGATGTAATGTATGGTGACTAACATAACATAATAAAATAAAATTAAAAAAAAAAAACACAGAGAAAGAGAAGGAAAGGGAGTATTTCCTCAATATAAAACCATCATTTGCTGTAACTTCCCTGATGTAGGCTCCATGCTTGGATTGGCAACAAAAATTGATAGGACTTAGTGCTGCAAATTTACCAATTACTGGAGGAAGTCATTAAGAGGACATGACCGCCGATTGACCTGGGAGTTGGACCCAGGCAATCTGAGACTCTACCCTCTTCCATCTTTGAAATGTAAATTTTGCCCACTGTGGGAGCCATTTCAAGGACACAGCCTGGAGAGAGCAATGTGTTGTTGGGCCTATCTGGATGGTAGTGAATCCAGTGAAATCCAGTGAAACCCTCTATATAAACTTTTTTTTTAAAAAAAAAGATTTTATTTATCTGACAGAGAGACACAGTGAGAGAGGGAACACAAGCAGGGGGGAGTGGGAGAGGGAGAAGCAGGCTTCTGGCAGAGCAGGAAGCCTGATGCAGGGCTCGATCCCAGGACCTTGGGATCATGACCTGAGCTGAAGGCAGACGCTTAACAACTGAGCCACCCAGGCGCCCCTATATAAACTCTTTTAAGGTTCTGGTAGGTGGCTGTGAAGATCTACTTGGCTTGCTGCCACCCAAGACAAGCCTCGTATGTAAGTTCCCTTGCTTATTAAAACTGTCACCTCCCAATCTGGAGTAGTCTGCCAATTTCTTCGGTCTGTCCTTGCCCTCCGTGTATGAATGCCAGTTTTCAAATTTCACCTGGGGAACTCTAGAGACTGTGTACCATTACCAACCAATGCTTGGTGGCTCTCTTTAGGGTCACTGAGTAACAACATAGTCATGTACCACTACTTGTACTAAGATGAGGCCCAGGAAGGGGAAAGAAGGAAATACAGAATTCCTCACAGAGTTTTGCATCTGGATCCTGTGAGGCCTCCCTTAGTATTCTCTATCTTACCAAAGCTACCTCAGCCTCTGATTCAATAGAGCCAATAGGTCTCAAATTTTAGTGTGCATCACAATAACTGAGGGAGATAGCTTAAAATCCAGAATACTGGAAGTCAACCTAAGGTTAATTCATTAGGTCTGGATGGAGCGTACACTGTTAAGGAGACCCTCAGGTGTTCCACAAGCCCACTAAAGTTTAAGAACCACAGAACCACTGTCCTAGAGAGAAAAATTCCAGATCAGCTGGGGAAACACACATTCTCAGACTTCTTTTTTTTTTTAAGATTTATTTATTTGAGAGAGAGAGAGCATTGGGGAGAGGGCAGAGGGAGAGAGAGAGAATCCTGAAGCAGACTCCATGCTGAGCACAGAGCCCCGACAAAGGGCTCAATCCCAGGACCCTAAGATCATGATCTGAGCTGAAATCAAGAGTCAGCAGCTTAACCGAGTGAGCCACCCAGGTGCCCCTCTCTGACTTTTTAAAAAGGCAAATAGTAATCACAGACACTGGGAAGGTTTGCTTATGTATCAAGAAGTCTGGGACACATTTTGAAATAAAAGTTATAAGATTGCATAATAAAGACTGAATGGTAGTAGTAATAAGGAGTGGTATCCATATGGATTCAATATTTTTAAGCTATTCTAAAATTGTTTTCTGCTTTACATGATGAAGAGATATTTCTCACATTAAAAAAGTAGAACATTTATGACTAAATCTGGTACAGATTAGTCTGGAACAGAAGGCCTAAACAGAAATAACAAACTCACCATGGTTAGCAAAAGGGCATCAGAATGACATATTGATCTTGATAAACTTACAGATGCTAGAGTCCCACTCCAGACCTACTGAATCGAAATTTTGCAGGTAAACCCAAGCCAAGGAAGATTTTGATTCCCAGTGAGAGCAGACTCTGCTTTAAACTAGGATCACAGATACACTACCGCCACCTGATGGAAATGTACCTAAATTGTAAGCTAATTGTAATTCTGAGCTGTGGTATCTTTTGCAAGCTGAATCTACCATAGTAAATTGTTGGACGGACCATCACAATTATAAGCATTAAAAAAAAGAAAGAAAAAATATAAAAGTTCTTATTTGCAAATTTGTTAAACTTTACTCAAAATACTTCGAAGCCTAAAATATAATGCATTAGGTTTACACAGGGTTTTACCACTTATGAGGTAGATTCACATGCATTAATTAATTCCTAATATTTTAGAATGAGAGTTATTTCCTATATTTTATTCATAAAGACACAGGCTTAGAGAGGGTTAATGATTAGTCTAGTGGTTCCCAAACTTGTGTGCATGTTGGGAAATAAATGCTAATTTATTGGTATATATGAGTCAAAAAATACTAATGCCTGTGTCACACACAGCCTTAGAGAATGAAATTTAATTTGTCTTGGGTGTGACCCGAGTTTTGGCACTTTTTTAAAGAGCTCCCCCGTGAATCTAATTTGCAGACAAATTTGGGAAACACTGGACTAGCCCCAAAACACTCAGATGGTAAATAACGAGATTGGCGTTCGGGCATTTGATGTTAAGTTAATGCTCATGGAATTATATTTGGCATAAAGATCAGAGACAATAATTAACCTCAACTAAGATGTATTGAGTTTCTCAGTAAAGCAGGGTTTCCAAATTTCTCTAGCCATAAGAATCACTAAGTTAAATTAAAAATAAAGATTCTTAGGACCTTCCACAGAATTTTCTGATGCTGTATATTTGGGAAGGTCCTGGGGAATGTGCATGTTTCCCAAGTTGTCTTAGTCTTTTTGGGCTGCTATAACAATACTATAGACTGGGTGGCTTATAAACAACAGAAATCTATTTCTCACAGTTCTGGAGGATGGGAAGTCCAAGATGAAGGCCCTGGCAGGTTCAGTGTCTGGTGAGAGCCCACTTTTTGATTCATAGACAGCTGTCTTCTGTGTCTTCACATGGAGAGGGAGCTCTCTGGGATCTTTTCTATAAGGGCCCTGAGTTAGTTCTCAAAGGCTTCACCTTGAGGAGTGCCTGGGTGGCTCAGTCGTTAAGTGTTTGCCTTCAACTCAGGTCATGATCCCAGGGTCCTGGGATCGAGCCCCACATTGGGCTCCCTGATCAGTGGGAAGCCTGCTTCTCCCTCTCCCACTCCCCCTGCTTGTGTTCCCTCTCTCACTGTGTCTCTCTGTCAAATAAATAAATAAAATCTTTTTTTAAAAAAAGTCTTCACCTCGAAATATCATCACATTAAAGGTTAGGCTTCCCCAGATAAATTTGGGGGGACACAAACATTTATAGTTTATAGCACAAGTGCTTACATGATTTCTAGGACAAAATAAGAATGAAAAAAACTATTATTAAAATATCACACTATATCAATATTATAAAATATTAGTATTGAATGTCAAAGTTAGGTTTTAAAAATGGCTAGGAATTAATGGAGAGACTTTAACAAAACAAAGCCAAGAGAAATAACTGGCCACTTCACCCTCAAAGGGTCTAGTTGTATACAAACCATTCATTAATTCAGCAAATTTTCATTGATGAATTCATTGATGAATATCTAAGACTGTACATGTAGGGTACGCTGGTAAATGTGCTAACAGACACACAAATGAAGAAGGCAGAGTCCTTGCCATCAAAGACCTGATTGCCTGTGTGCATCTCCTGTGAAAAAATGCAAACTGCTTGAGCTGGCTCTGGGTTTTAAATCCAATAGTCTTTTATTTTCCTACTTGAGAAAGTTTTCATTTCAGATTGCTTCAGTGAGCATTTAATGAGAACTCTAACAAGGATTGAGGAGATATGAAAACTGTTGTGGTAGCAGTGGTGGTAGTGAGAACAGGAGTCAGGAGTTACTGGGCCCTCTGAACTGGGAGCTGAAGAACACTTTCAGGTCAAGTCCATCCTTGGCACCTGGGCACAGTGATCATTCTTGTGTGAATGAATCCAGGGAGGGGGGGCAGTGAACAAGAGAGGACAAGCGGAAATCAGTGTTGGCAGGTGAGCAAGGCAAATTAGGACTGATAAAGGTGTTGAATTGCTTGATTAGGCATTTGATTTTGATGTAACCTTTGGAAGATTTTGTAGTTGGGACTGAAGCCAGACTATCATAATAGAGTTTAATTAACTCCATACTTAAAGAGTAATTCTAAGGCATGGGTTCTGCCTTCTATTACTTTACACATCACCCTCCCCACCCCAAACCACCATAACCCACCACACGTACACAATTACACACCCACACACACCTGCACACACACCCAATTCTCAGCTTAGATACAAAAATAAGTACTTAAAATACTTATATTGTAACAATCTTATTTTTTTAAGATTTTATTTATTTATTTGACAGAGAGAGACAGCGAGAGCAGGAACACAAGCAGGGGAAGTGGGAGAGGGAGATACAGGCTTCCCGCTAGGCAGGGAGCCCAATGTGGGACTCGATCCCAGGACCCTGGAATCATGACCTGAGCCGAAGGCAGACGCTTAACGACTGAGCCACCCAGGCGCCCAACAATCTTCTTTTTTTCATAATGTGACAATCTTAACTGACTTAATATTGGTCTAGATACACAATCCTGAATGGAAATAAATTTTTAAATTCCAGACAAGAAACAGCCAGAGTTGGAAAGGCAATGGAGATAAGATCGAGAAAAATGGACAGAATATCCGCGACACCAGCAGAGAAACTGTAGTTTCTTGTAGTGAATCATAAACTTGTAATGAATGGGGATTTAACAATTAATTGAGTACATAGGTAAATTATTAGAATGGAATTCAAAATAATTTTGAGACTTTTAAGCATGTCAAGGTAAGTAAGAAAAAGAGCTCTGAGAGGAAAATATCTTGAATGTAAAATCAATTCATGATCCTCTCTTCCCACTCAAATCTGGATAACCTCTGATCCCCCCAAAGAGATACAGAGATTTCTAGAACCACTTCTAGCTTTTCCAACTCCAAATGCCTTTATGAATGTTTCTTATAACCAGCTCAAGATCATCACACAGGAATAAAGTCACCTGAAATATAAGGAAAAAAAGAAGAGCTTGAGCCAGTATTTGGGCCCCCCCAATTAGGGAGCATTCAAGCTTTACCTAAGCAATTCACATTTGTCATGATGACAGCAGCAAGGAGAAAGGAATCCATGATCAGAAGAATAGAATATAAAATCCTTAAGGAATTTTAGAATATAAACCAGTATTAGATAAACCAGTATTTCTTTTATTTACTTATTTATTTATTTGAGAGAGAGAGAGAGCATGAGAGGGGAGAGGTTCAGAGGGAGAAGCAGGTTCCCTGCTAAGCAGGGAGTCCGATGTGGGACTCAGTCCCAGGACTTTGGGATCATGACCTGAGCCGAAGGCAGTCGCTTAACCAACTGAGCCACCCAGGCGCCCTAAACCAGTATTTCCAAACATTTTCAAATGTGAGAACTTGGTTATTTTCTCCTAGTGTCAAAATTTAAATCATCCTCATTTTTGAAAATTATAAAATACTATATGTACACTGCAAAAAAGACAAACATTTACTAAAGAGTATAAATGAAAACCCCCACTCCCAACTGCAGCCAAAAAGAGATCATTCCCTGGAGACAGCCTCTGTTAACATTTTAGT
The DNA here is from genome assembly GCF_009762305.2 of Zalophus californianus. Classification (NCBI taxonomy): domain Eukaryota; kingdom Metazoa; phylum Chordata; class Mammalia; order Carnivora; family Otariidae; genus Zalophus; species Zalophus californianus. The sequence goes on along the minus strand of NC_045606.1, from coordinate 41,100,622 downwards.
GAATATAAATGTCTAGTAAACATAAAATATTTACTTAAATAGAATTATATTTCACATGGTGTTGTGCAAGCAGCTATTTTCATTTAAAAAATATCTTGACCTCATTCTCTTTAACAACTGTCTGCATTCCAATATGTGAATGTACTAAATATATAATTTAGTTAACTAATCCTTCCTTTAGATGGACAATTTACTGTTTTCAAAGTTTAATGTTATAAACAGTGTGTTCTGATGCTCAAGGAAAATATCCTAAAAGCAGAAATTCAGGGTCACAGGTATGCATAATTAACATTTTGTATGTATTGCCAAATTTCCCGCCATAAGTGTGTAAAAGTTTTGCTTCTATCCTCCATTTATGAGTATGTCAACATCTGTTTCCCATATCCTTAACAAGCCTGAGCATTGTTTTTCATGTCTGCCAATATGATAGATGAAAATGTTTTAAGTTGAAAAAAATTATTGGAAAATAGTCTATTTTTATTTTTACTATTTCAATTTCTTCTTTTATGAATTTTTTGTCCCTGGCCTTTCAGTTGGATTATTTGTAAGTAGGCTTATTCAATATTAAAAAATTCCTAGACTCCCCCCAAAAAATAAACAGTAATGCATACTGATCAAGAAAACACATAATGCAAGGTTACTATTAATTCATTAATAGAGGGATTTCTGATCAAGATGGAATAATAGGGACCAGATTTATACTCCCCCCTGAAAGCACTAAAACAGACAAAATGCCACTAAAAATATTGGATATTAGGAAAAAAGATTTCTTTCTCCCTCCTTCCCCTCAAGCCCCTAGCAATTGATTTTTTTTAAACTATCCCTACAGTTTTGCCTTTTCCAGAATGTCATATAGTTGGAATCATACAGTGTGGCTTTTTTCATTTAGCAGTATGCTTTTAAGGTTCTTTCATGTCTTTTCATGCTTGATAGCAAATTTCTTTTTAACACTGATTAATAGTCCACTGTGTGGATGTACCATAGTTTGTTTATCCATTCACCTATTGAAGGACATCTTGGTTGCTCTCAATTTTGGGCAATTGTGAATAAAGCTGCTATAAACATTCATATGCAGGTTTTGGTGTGGACATGTTTTCAACTCATTTGGGTAAATACCAAGAAGAGCAATTGCAGGATCGTATGGTAAGAGCATGTTTAGTTTTTTAAGGAACTGCCAGACTGTCTTCCAAAGTGGCTGTACCATTTTGCATTCCCACTAGGAACAAATGAGAATTCCTTTTGCTCCACGTCCTCTCTAGTACTTGATGTTTTCAGTTTTTTTGGATTTTAGCCATTCTTATAGGTGTGCAGTGGTATCTCACTGTTTTATTTGCTATTTTTTTAATGACATATGATATTCAACCTTTTTTATTTTTATTTATTTATTTATTTGACAGAGAGAAACACAGCGAGAGAGGGAACACAAGCAGGGGGAGTAGGAGAGGGAGAAGCAGGCTTCCTGCAGAGCATGGAGCCCGATGTGGGGCTTGATCCCAGGACCCTGAGATCACGACCTGAGCCGAAGGCAGACGCTTAACGACTGAGCCACCCAGGTGCCCCTCAACCTCTTTTTTAAATGCTTATTTGCCATCTGTATATCATCTTTGGTGAGGAGTCTGTTCAGAATTTTTGCCCATTTATTTAGTTATTCATTTTCTTCTTGTTGAGTTTTAAGATTTCTTTGTATATTTTGGATAATGGTCTTTTTATTTTTTATTTTTTTATTATGTTATGTTAATCACCATACATCATTAGTTTTTGATGTAGTGTTCCATGATTCATTGTTTGTGTAGGAGTGCCCTCTTTAATACCCGTCACCAGGCTAACCCATCCCCCCCATGCCCCTCCCCTCTAGAACGCTGTTTGTATCTCAGAGTCCATTGTCTCTCATGGTTGTCTCCCCCTCCGATTTCCCCCCTTCATTCTTCCCTTCCTGCTATCCTCCTCTTTTTTTTTTTTTTTACATATAATATTTGTTTCAGAGGTACAGGTCTGTGATTCAACAGTCTTACACAATTCACAGCACTCACCATAGCACATACCCTCCTCAATGTCTATCACCCAGCCACCCCATCCCTCCCACCCCCACCACTTCAGCAACCCTCAGTTTGTTTCCTGAGATTAAGAATTCCTCATATCAGTGAGATCATATGATATATGTCTTTCTCTGATTGACTTATTTCACTCAGCATAATACCCTCCAGTTCCATCCACATCATTGCAAAGGGCAAGATGTCATTCCTTTTGATGGCTGCATAATATTCCATTGTATATTTATATACCACATCTTCTTTATCCATTCATCTGTCGATGGACATCTTGGCTCTTCACATAGTTTGGCTATTGTGGACATTGCTGCTATAAACATTGGGGTGCACATACCCCTTGGATCCCTACATTTGTATCTTTGGGGTAAATACCCAGTAGTGCAATTGCTGGGTCATAGGGTAGCTCTATTTTCAACTTTTTGAGGAACCTCCATACTGTTTTCCAGAGTGGCTGCACCAGCTTGCATTCCCACCAACACTGTAGGAGGGTTCCCCTTTCTCTGCATCCTTGCCAACATCTGTCGTTTCCTGACTTGTTAATTTTAGCCATTCTGACTGGTGTGAGGTGGTATCTCATTGAGGTTTTGATTTGTATTTCCCTGATGCCGAGTGATGTTGAGCACTTTTTCATGTGTCTGTCAGCCATTTGGATGTCTTCTTTGGAAAAATGTCTGTTCATGTCTTCTGCCCATTTCTTGATTGGATCCTTTGTTCTTTGGGTATTGAGTTTAATAAGTTCTTTATAGATTTTGGATACTGCCCTTTATCTGATATGTCATTTGCAAATATCTTCTCCCATTCTGTCGGTTGTCTTTTGGTTTTGTTGACTGTTTCTTTTGCTGTGCAAAAGCTTTTTATCTTGATGAAATCCCAAAAGTTCATTTTTGCCCTTGCTTCCCTTGCCTTTGGCAATGTTTCTAGGAAGAAGTTGGATAATGGTCTTTTATCAGATGCCTCCTGAAAATATTTTCTCCCAGTCTGTGACTTGTCTTCTCATTTTCCTGACAGTATATTTTGTAGAGCAGAAGTGTTTGATTTTAAGAAGGTCCAGTTTACCCATTTTTTTCTTTCATGGGGTAGGCCTTTGGTGTTATATCTAAGAAATCACTGCCATACCTAAGGTTATCTAAATTTTCTCCTATGTTATCGTCTAGAAATTTCATTGTTTTGTGTTTTACATTTAGGTCTATGATCCACTTTGAGTTAACGGTTGTGAAAGATATGAGGTCTGTGTCTAGATGCATTTTTTGCATGTCCAGTTGTTCCAATACCATTTGTTGAAAAAACTATCTTTTTCTCCATTGAATTGCCTGTATTTCTTTTTTTTTAAATTTTATTTATTTATTTGAGAGAGCGAGAATGGAGAGAGAGCACATGAGAGGGGGTAGGGTCAGAGGGAGAAGCAGACTCCCCGCCGAGCAGGGAGCCCGATGCGGAACTCGATCCCAGGACTCCAGGATCATGACCTGAGCTGAAGGCAGTCGCTTAACCAACTGAGCCACCCAGGTGCCCGCCTTTATTTCTTTATCAAAGTTTAGATGACTATATCTGCAGGTGTCTACTTCTGGGTTCTCTATACTGTTCCATAGATCTATTTATCTATTCTTTTGCCAATATCACAGACTCTTGATTACTGTAGCTTCATAGAGAGTCTTGAAGTCAGGTGGTGTCACCCCTGGACTTTCTCTCCTTCAATATTGTGTTGGCTGTTCTGGGTATGGCTGAAGTTATTCACAGTTTGAATTAAATGAGAAACCCACAGCCCCAAAAAGCTCAACAAAGACAAAACTACAAGAAAAAACAATACTGAGGACATCATAATCAAACTTTTTAAAACTAGTTGTAAGGGAAAAAAAAAATCTTAAAAAGCTGCCAGAAGAAAAAAAGCCTAAAAGGACCAAAGATAAAGATGACAGATTTTGTTTGAAACAATGTAAGCTAGAACACAGCAACATCTTTAAAGTTCCAAAAAAAAAAAAAAAGTCAACTCAAGTTCTTTACCTGTGAAACAATATTTCAAAAACAGAGGTGAAATAGACTTTTTCAGATGTACAAAGCTAAATGATTCATTACCAACATATCTGCATTCCAAGAAATGATTTTGTTTTACAATCACATCATAGGTATTTCAAAATTGCTATCTTTATTTCTCAAGGAGGGGTTTTTGTCTACAGACATTACTTGTTAGAGATTTGTATCCCATGATCCTTTATATTAACACCAATGGCCCTCAGAGGCCCTGTGACCCACAGATTGAGAATCATTGTTTTGGAATGAAAAATGAAGATCTAATCCAACATCATGGAGTAGATGGATTAATTAGGATAAAGGCTGGGTTGTAATAATATCCAAAAACATAGTGGCTTAAATAGTATTGAACTTTATTTCCTTCTCATAAAAGAACCCAGGCAGGAGGACCAGAGCAGTATGGCAGATCAGGTGGCAAGTTTCTTGCCCTCCCCAGTATATTGCCTTTCCCTTCATGGCCAAAGGTGATCCAACCAGCGGGAAAGGGGCAAGACAAAGGTGAGGGTGTGTTTCTTTCAAAAGCATGACCCAAAAGTTACAGATGTGTGTTTCAGTCATATCCTATTGGCTAGAACCTGGTCACATGACCACACCCTGAAGCCAGGGAAGCTAGAACATAGTCTTCAGCTGGGCAACAATGTATACTCAGCTGAAATTTACATTACTCTGGGGAAAGGGTAGAATAAATATTGGGAAATGATTAACAGTCTCTGCCAAAGCAAGTTAGTGATAGTTAAAACTAGAAGAGGAAAAGTGCATTTGATTGGCAGTTACAAAATATGTTTTATAGTCCTGATTCAGCCTCTTACCCCATGATTAAACCCAATGTTTAGCCAGTGCTTCACCTGAATTACCTTAACTATCTGCAACAGGGTTGGTAGTGATTTTTTTAAATTGTCCCTCTGGAGAGGGAGAAAGGAAGGCCAAAGACCTAGAAAGTTCCATCCTAATCTTTCAGTTAAGTCCTATTCCTTACCAGAGAGTGACCCTTTTAGGGATCATTAGCTGTATGTCTGCTACAGGGGACATAGTCTCAAAAATGAGACCAGAGGCACAGCTCTGAACTCTGGGCTGAGGTTTGTCCAAACCCCAGCACAGTTCCTAGTCAAAAGCAGGATTATACCAGATGGCACGTGACAAAGTTCTTTACCTACAGTGAATAAGATGTCCCATTTTGATGCTATCACCAATACTTTTCTTGCAGAAGTTCCAATGGATGATACTGGGGGTGAAGAGGTGGGGTGTTATTTACCCAGAAATCTAAGCTGGTATGCTGGTTTTACTCTTCAGTGTAAAATAAACCTCCTCTCTTCATTGAAGCCTTATTTTTGAAGGGAAAGGAAGTTAATTTTAATTAACAAAAGTTAATGCTATTAATTAAACATTTGTTCTATTTTCACATGCACACACAAATTTGCTTAAAGACATAACTATCACTGCTGAGAATATAACAGGAGCTTTGTTTTGCTATGAGAGAGCACATCTGATGACAAGAATTAAACCAAAATTGGTCAAGATACTTAGTTGAGTACGTCTAATTCCTCTTTCAGTATTACACAATACAGGGAATAAATGACTTCATTTTGCCAATAAAACTTAGTTTAAGCTTTCTTTAAATTTCTATCACCAATAAAAATCAGACAAGTTTAATAATAATTTTTAAAACAGTTTTTTTCAAAGTTTATTCTTACAGATTATCTAATTTCAATTTCCTAGCAACTCAAGGAAAAGTGATTTGTCTTATTAATGAGCTGAGCTTTGAAGAGATTTATATAAGAGATTTATATATATAGCTCTTATTAAATACGTTGATAATAATCATACCTTCAGCTCTATCTTAGCATCTTACTCTAGAACAGGAACCATAAATATATATGATGCTGTCAAAGATGAGTCAGAAAATAAAAGGATTTCACAGCAGTAGGAAACCATAATTATTTGTCTGGATGAATGGTAAAGCACTTATTTGCATTGTGGTTCCCATTCACCAAAAGGAAGAAAGGCATTCTGCCTCACTTGCTCATGTTGGCTGAGAGCATAAAGAGCACTCAGAACATTAAAAATACATATTAAAAATATATATCAACTGTCCACTAAATATAGTATTATTATATTGTATTATATCATATATTACATATTCTATTAAAGTTTGTACAAGTATGTTCATACATTAACTAATACAAATATATTGATATACATATATGTGTGTGTGTATATACATATATATATGCCCTAAATGATCATTAATCTACTTTCTGTCTCTATATATTTCCCTATCCTAGACTTTTACAAAAATGGAATCATATAATATACGGACTTTTGTGGCTGGCTCTTTCCAATCAGCACGTTTTCAAGGTTCATCCAAGTTATGGTAATATACCAGTATTTCATTCCTTTTCACAGCCCAGTAATATTCCATTGTATGGATATAATACATTTTGTTTACTCATCCACCCAATGATGAACTGTTGAATTGTTTCCACCTTTTGACTATTTTGAATAATGCTGCCATAGATTTTTGTGTGCAAGTGTTTATGTGGACATAGGTCTTCATTTCTCTTGGATATATACTTTGGGGTAGCATTGCTGGGCCATCTGGTAACTCTATGCTTAATCATTTGAAGAACTGCTAGACTGTTTTCCAAAGCTGCTGCATCATTTTACATTCCCACCAGCAATGTATGAAGGTTTGTATTTCTCCACATCCTTGCCTGGATTTTAACTTTAAGCAATATTGCTTTGCTTAGAATGGTGAAACAGAAGGAGAGGAGAGCAACACCCTGATGACCTATCAGAAGCCATATGAGTTCTGGACTACTTTCCAATTTCCTTAATGTGAGAAAAAATAAACCTTTACCTCATTTAATCCACTGCCATTCTGGGTCTCTGTTAATGACAGCCTAACACAATTCCTAATTCTTGTGGTTCTATTAGCACATCTTGAACCTTGGAACCCCTCAAAAAATCATTAACTTGAATATGTAATGATTGTTTCTGTGGAAAACTTTTCTTGTCATCCTGTTACATTCTGGAAAATGCACATTACTGTATAGCTTCCTTAATTTCAGATGCCATCATTCAATAACCATTCTCCTCTTAGAAGTTGTTTCAGGTTCTCGTGGCACCTGGGTGGCTCAGTCTGTTAAGCACATGCCTTCAGCTCAGGTCATTAACCTGGGGTCCTGAGATGGGGCCACACATTGCATTGGGCTCTCTGCTCAGAGGGGAGTCTGCTTCTCCCTCCCCCTCTCTCTAATAAATAAAATCTTTTTTAAAATAAAAGAAATTGTTTCAAGTTCTCAACACCCTGTGGGTGCTTTGCAAGATTGAAACAACTTGATATCCAGAAACAAACAGAAGTTTACAGATGGAGCAATTTTTTAAATGGGAAGGAAAAGCCTTCACTGTGGTGATGTAGAACGAGCATGAGTTTATTATTATATATATATTATATTTCCTTCCTGAAATATCCTGTTAGGACAAAACTAATAATGATAAAAAGTCATTTAAAGATTTACCTTAAACTCTGGGAGCCCAAGGAATTTCAGTGCCATGTTGACCAGATAGGGCTTGTTATCACATATCTGTTCACTTTTAGACATTGTCTTCGAAGCCACTTTTAGCATCCATGGTGTTTGACTCATGGCTCAAGTTTTCACCTTGGCCTTTAGAAAAGTAAAAGGAAACCTGAGTAATTAGTTACATAAATCAGTTTTCTTGCGCACTTCCCCTAGTGCTTGTGTTCCAGTTATCTGCATTTTGAGGAGATATTGTGAACACACCATCAACCTGCCATTCTACTGGCTCTCTTATAACGAATTTAAGTATCTTCCACAAAGCCAGCCTTTGATAAATAGAGTTCCTAATATATTTTCATGCAACTAGTAAATCACCACTGGTGGAAAGAACATTACAGAGTCAGGGAATTTTGTGATCCGTTTCTCAGCGTTTCAAACAACTGATTGATACATTCACCCAACATTCAAGAAGCCTTTGTTGATCATCTTAAAAGTTTTGTATTTTCCCTTTTTCCTTCTTATAAAGAGCAAAAATAACTTGGCTTGTATTGTGAACAGGTCACCTTGAATGCTTCTTATAAAAGCCAAATAGATAGGAGCAACGTTTTTCTCTTCCAAACTTTGTCTTGAATCTCAGCTTTTCAACAAATTGCTATTTTGTAGGCCATATTAATTCATTATTTGTTTATTTGTAAACATATTATTAAGGACTTGATGTTTGCTCAGCTTTATGTTTTGTGCTATATTAGGATAGGCTCAAATAACAACTATGACAAACAAAATCCCCAAAGAGTATATTTGAAGAATAATGTCAACTTTTAAGTTTATATAAATTTCTGAAGCTGTACCATCTTACAAACTTTCTATTAAAATGCCAATAACACCTACACTTTTTCTCTATCCATTTTGGCTAGGCACATTTCTTTTTTCTTTTTTTTTTAAATTTTTTATTGTTATGTTAATCATCATATATTACATCATTTGTTTTGGTGTAGTGTTCCATGATTCATTGTTTGTTCATAACACCCAGTGCTCCATGCAGAATGTGCCCTCTTTAATACCCATCACCAGGCTAACCCATCCCCCTACCCTCCTCCCCTCTAGAAACCTCAGTTTGTTTTTCAGAGTCCATCATCTCTCCTGGTTCGTCTCCCCCTCTGACTTACTCCCCTTCATTCTTCCTCTCCTGCTATCTTCTGTTGGTGGGAATGCAAGCTGGTGCAACCCCTCTGGAAAACAGTATGGAGGTTCCTCAAACAGTTGAAAATAGAGCTACCATTTGATCCAGCAATTGCACTACTGGGTATTTACCCCAAAGATACAAATGTAGGGACCCGAAGGGATACGTGCACCCCAATGCTTATAGCAGCAATGTCCACAATAGCCAAACTGCGGAAAGAGCCAAGATGTCCATCGACAGATGAATGGATAAAGAAGAGGTGGTATATATACACAATGGAATATTATGCAGCCATCAAAAGGAATGAGATCTTGCCATTTGCAACGACGTGGATGGAACTGGAGGGTGTTATGCTGAGTGAAATAAGTCAATCAGAGAAAGACATGTATCATATGACCTCACTGATATGAGGAATTCTTAATCTCAGGAACAAACTGAGGGTTGCTGGAGTGGTCGGGGGTGGGAGGGATGGGGTGGCTGGGTGATAGACATTGGGGAGGGTATGTGCTACGGTGAGCGCTGTGAATTGTGCAAGACTGTTGAATCACAGATCTGTACTTCTGAAACAAATAACGCAACATATTTTAAGAAAAAAGAAAAAGAAGAAGATGGCTAGGCACATTTCTATCTTGAGATTAAGCTAAACCTCTCATGGTTCAGACAACCCTGGATTCAAACCCCTGCTCATATCCTATCAGCTAAATGCCTTAAAGGCGCTCTGGGCAGTGTCTTCATCTGTAAAATAGGGATAATAATTTTACCTACAGCACTGGGTTACAGTAAGAAATAAATGTGAAGTATACAGCATATGCCTGACACATAGCAAGCAGCTCATTCATGTTAGCTGAAATCCGTGGATTTCAGATTTGTTTGCATCATTGCTCAATAACCATCTTTCGTTCCACTCTGTTAAATTGTTTCAACCAGTGACTATTCTATGAACTTACTTATAAATACATAACATACTCAGGGATTGACTCATAGCACATTGGGATTGCTTTTTAGCATAGATAATTTTAGGAAGCACCTATTCCAACACCTTCTCTTTGTGTGATCACCACAAGGTGCTCTAAAAGCAAGAGTTTGGTTTTTTCGTGATAAGATCAAATTACTATAAGCGTCAATAATTTAAGATTAAAAGATACATGACTATATGGGGAATAAAAATATATATATACATACACAGTTGTGTTTTTTTTTGACACAGCCTTTTTCCTTTAAGCTCAAAGTTAATTTCCAGACACAGGCCTCTGTAACTTTTCTTAGCACTGAAGTCATGAAGTCTCCTGTCTCCTAAAGCCACAGAAATCTTACGTGGAAGGAAGGAGGACGCACCACGCACAGCACGGAGGGAACCCTGGAGCGCTCGCTGCGGCTCCCACCTGTCCGCCAGGTCATTATGACGTAAATGCTATGGACACGTGGAACACCTGCGGGAGAGCAGGGGCGGGGTCACCCTGGGCGGCCGATCGAAACGGGGGATACCCCAGGAGATGGGGGGGTCGAGGAAAGTCCCCAGGGAGGAGAGAGAGAGAGGGAGGCTCAGTCCCCCCATCCCGGACCCGCCCCCCAAAAGGTGAGGCCTTCGTCCCTTCGCTCCTCCAAATGCCCGGGTCCTGGTGGGAGGGGTCGCCCCGCCGGGTGTCTCCTCAGGAGAGAGGAAGGGAGAGGCGGCGGCGGCGCCCGGGCCGCGGGCGTTTGCTGGGAGGCGAGACCGCCCGCTCCCCCCGGCCGCTGCGCTGCGCTGCGGCGCGTACGGGCTCCGCCGGCTGCTATTCCGGCTGGCGGCCACCGCCGCAGGAAGGGCCGGTTCCTGCGCTCCCCCCGCCCCCTTCCCTCGCCTTCTGCTGACGCTGACGTCGGATGAAGGAGCTGGAGGGACGCTCCGACCGCGGCCAGGAGGCTCCTGGGGGCCGGGGCTCCGAGGTACCTGCCCTCCGGGGTCGGGGCGGGGGCGCGCCGGGCGGGCTGCAGCGGGAGACGCCCGGCAGCCGCGGCGGTCGGGGCGCCAGCCTGGGGCCGCCAACTGTGCCCTCTGCGGGCGGCGGGTGACAGGCGGGTCGCTTTCTCTGGTTTCTGGTCCCCGTGTGGGAACCGCCACAGCCCCTTCCCCTCCCCCGCCTCCTCCCTCGGGCCTGGGCAGGTCTGCAGGATGCACGCGCCATGAGAGCGTGCGTCAGCCCCGGGGGAGCCGGAGGGAAGCGTTCCGGGCGCCGGCCGCATCTCTAGCCCCGGCGCTCGCGGCACCCCCACCCACGCCAGCCCACTCCACCCACGCCGTGCCTCGCCTTCCCAGCTGTTCCGGCCCCGGGACCCCGAGGTTCCTTCTGGGCAGGGACTGACTTGTTGACAAGTTCACCTGCCGCGGCGCTAGGTGTTTGCTTTTTCTCTTCGCCCCGTTGCCCATCTTTGGCGGAGGTGGCAGGGAGCAGATGGGTACCTCTTTATAACCACTAGTGCCCGGAGGCCTGCGCTTGGTTTCCCGCAGGCGAGTTGCTCACCAGCCTTGGACCCGACTGGAGCAGGAGTCCCTAAGCGGGCCAGGTCCCTGCAAACCCTGACTCGTTTCCTTAGGGTGCTACTGACTCCGCCTTTCCTGCCCTCGGGCTATTGCAGCTCCTGCTTCCTCTAGAAGCGAACGTATCCTGTTATTATGTCTGCCTTTGCCCAGAGGCCCCCTCCACTTCCATTAAGCTTTCCCACTGTTTTTTTACTTGCAGTGCCCCCAAAGCCCCGCATCTTCTCTTTGGGGGGGTCTCAAAAATACTGTGCCCTTTTGCTGGGAAAAGGTATTAACTGCCTGGTTGGGGAGGTTTACAGTTTAGAAAGAAAATCAGGTTCTCTTCTGTTTAGATAGCATAAAAAAATCAGCACGAGAAAAGGTGCTGGGTAGCAGCCTTAGAAACTGAGATCTGGTAACTTCATGAAAATTATCAGGGCCTGGAAAGTATAACACCAGCTGGTTTGAGAATATAGTAAATGTAGGTAGAAAGGCACATAAGGCGCTGGCCATTAAGGTCCTATAAATTATGACTCACTGCAAACATGTTCATGTCCAAACATTTCAGTAAAGTCTCTCCAGAAAAATCTCGAATTGGTTTCTGTGGACCTTTAGTTTAGATTTTCTGAGATCTGAACTATTCCTGGGGGTTAGGGAGTGAAACAGGAAATGCTTATTAGTTTGAGATCAATGCTCCAGACTCAGTTTCTTACCGTCTATTTAAATCACATACACAGTCTAAAAATACTTTTAAGTGGGTTTTCAAACCAGTTTCTTTTTAGGTTTTAGTCTTTATTCTTGAAATATCCTGTGTAGGGAATACCACAGGGGCAAAATCAGTTTATAATTCTTAATAATTCAAACATCACTGTTTGGTTTTAACTGCTATGTATATATTTAATTACTAGAGATGTGGCTTTCTAATTGTACCGTTTTGGGTAATATAGGTAGACAATTCTATTATTAAAGATGAGTGTTTAGAAAACAACAGTTAAGCAACCTGAGGTTAAAAAATCTGTGGATACTCCATTCATGGATCATTAAATGGTAAAGGCACTGGATGGTAAATGCCTAGACGGTTTATTTCATAGCTGTCTTTCCTCCATTTGGTACACTTAAGTATCTGATTTCCACGAGCAACTTTATTGTCATGCATTTCTTTCCATGTCAACCTTGTGACAGATACAGAAAATTTTGTTGCTCAAAAGAAAATCTTCAAAACTGGTGCACTTTCAATGTATTTGACTAAACAGTACTTTTTTTTTTTTTTTTCCGGTGCAGGCAATTTTATTAGAGGCAGGGAAGTGTGGTAACTGAAATCACATGGTAGGGTCAACCTAAGTTGGTGTGAAATTTAGAGTCACAAAAACCTCATATAAGAGAAGGTGGCAAAGTTGATAGACCACAAAGATCAGAAAAAACTTTTCCTTTTTATTTGTTGAGTTCCACGGCTAGAAGCCTGAGGGTAGGTGGCAACATTTAGGATCAGTGCCCTGGTCGCAGATGTCCTTTTTATTCCATTTGTATTATCAGATTTATGGGAACCATAGTCAAAGATGCTATCTGCATGTTTTTCATGAGGCATTAGAGATCACTAATTAATTAACCTTATCCCCATCCTCACCCCCATCTAGAATCTGCCTTAGCAAAGCCTTGAACTCAAAGACTGATACAGGAGAAAATATTTTTTCCCATTTTTTCCTAAGCTGTCACATTTTGTACCAAAATCATACTAGCATCGTGGAAGACGTACAGAGGGCACATAGGCTTTGGATCCTAAAAGAACAGGATTGGAACCCTAGCTGCAACACCTAACTAGCCATGTGACTTTCAGCAGGTAACTTATGCTCTCTATGTCATCATTTTCTTATCTATAGAGCAAGAATATCCACCTTGTGGGGTTGTAGTTGGAATTAGAAATAATGTATTCAAATGCTTTACATAGTAAATAGAACTCAAGTAATAGCAATAAATTATTCTTTTACATGCTAAACCTATGTGCTATCTGTATCTGAAAAGGATGCTACTGCTGAAAAAGATAGGGAATGTGTTCCAATTTAGTTTGGAGTAGTTCAAGTGTTTTGTAGCAATACTAAGATATTGGGCCTTCTGGAATACTCCCTGAGGCTGGGAGGTTCAATCTGTGGTCCAGGAACAAAGCAAAGCTAATTTGTTCCAGTGGGGATAGATCTTCCAGCCCCCTGCCACTCAAATGTGATCCATAGACCAGCAACATTGGCTTCCCCTGGGAGCTTGTTAGATATACAATGTTTCAACCTGCCTTCACCAGGCCCACTGAATTCAAATCTGCATTTTAACAAGATCTTCAAGTGATTCATGTGTATATTAAAGCATGAGAAGCATTGTTCTAACCTGGTATTTATCAAGCTTTTGTGTCCAGTAGAATCATTTGGGAACTTGTTAAATGGGGACTTCCAGCCTGGCTTCTTTCATCTGCTCTTAACACCTCAAATGGCTCTAAGAAACACGGCACTAAATTCTATCCAGCATAGTTCTCTAAGATGGGACTCTGCCCACTTCCTTAACAAAACATTTTGGCATACATGATCTTTTTTTTTTTTTTATTCAACCCCCTTTGAGGTAAGTAGGTATTATAATCCCCACTTATAAGAAAATTAAGACTACAGGCATTACCCTAGATAATGCATATGGTAGAACTGTCTTGAACCTCTATAAATGCTAATGAACCATGTTTTCACTACTCCAGTGTCTAAATTAATGTACTGTGTGTGTGTGTGTGTGTAATTTCAAATACTAAGGAATCTCTCCAGGACAGGGATGACTATACATAATAGGGCATTTTATAATGCTTTTAATACAAAACCTTCCTTCTCTGACTGTAGGCCAGTTACTTAGGGTAACTGATTTTGAGCTTGATCCATAACATGAGGATGATGTCGACTTGGCAGTATTTCCAGGATAAGCATAATGTGCATCTCGGTGTCTGAGAAGTGGTAGTTCCTCAACTAATAGCAGTTACTTGTTCCAGTATAGACCTAGTGGGACAATGAGTTCATGAAAAGCTGAAAAAATGGCATTGCTTGTGATGAAAAGTCTTTCCTGCTAAGTCAGATGACATCGTTCACTAGGCCTTTGGCCCAAGCAGAGAAGTGGGGTTCACTACTCAGTACTCAGCAAGCATTTGTTGTGTGTATGCGTGTGTCATGCACTGTGCTAGTACTGGGAATCCCAAGACAAGACCCACACCCTGCCCTGCTCTGGAGGAACCTACAACCTAGTAAGGGAGATGGAAGAGTCTGCTGACAATTAAATTTCAGTGAAAGCAAGGAGGGGATGAAACCCAGGACCAAGGCACCCCACCCAGATGATAGAACAGGAAAGAGCACAAGCAGAAAACCTGAGAAGATTCATGGAGGAAGTGACCCCTGAGTTAAGCGTTTAAAGACCAATAGGAATTTGGTAGGTGAAAAAGGGTTGAGTGTAGAGAGAGAGAGAGAGTTTCTAACACAGTATCCAGGTTACAAAGAAAATACTGGCAAATAGTCCTCATATCTGGAGCCCAACATATATGTGCGTCCTTATCAGCTGAGTGACCTTGGCGAATTTGATCATCTTTGAGTTGAGAGAATTAAATGTATTCATCAGGGTAAGCACAATTCTGGTTTCAGTTATGTGCTAGATAGTCATGGAGGTATTAGAAAACAGGACTGATGTTAAGTGATTAGGATTAGAGAAAATTAAAGAGGCCAGTTTTAGAATACATTTAACAGAAAATATGTAGAATTAGAAGAAAATGCCTGTAAAAGGATAACTGAATGCAATTCAGTACTGTGGGGTGGGAAGCACGAGGTACATGTGTTCAGGAATGGATCACTGAACACTTAGGTAATGGTATATTGTTAACCCTGAGAGTCTAGATTTAGGAGTGGAAAGGTCCTGTTGTTCTGATGGTGAGAGTATTTGTACAAGGAGACACTACAGAGCATTTTGGCCATTTCCCCAGAGCACACATTAAAATCCATTCCATTTCTTGCCACCATTATGATCTCTCATACCCACTTCTCTGTTCCCAGAATAGGGCATGGACACCAATGTCTCAAACTTAATGATACTTGGGAGAAATCTAGCCTTCTCTGCCTGTTTCCGGAGAAGTATATCCTAAGTCAAAGATCAAGGAGATAATTGTAATAAATGGTGCTCCCTCTCTTTATTGGTGGGAACCCTGATAGCCACCAGAAGTCCATCATCAAGGTTTTGTTGTGCACAAAAACCATGATGGTAATGGACTTAGGACTAACACAGCACCTAAGCCTGGGACTAGAAGAGATTGTTTTTTAGAAACAATTTTATAGAAATGGCATCCATTATCCAATCTCTTTCACCCAGGAGTAGAGAGGAGTGAGTGGTTAAAAACAGGAGCTCAGGAGTCAAAAGCAGACCTAAGTTTATCAGTTGTTGACTTTGGGCAAATTAATTTACCTTTCTAAGTTTTTTTTTTTTCTCACTTGCAAAATGGCGTGGTATCCCTTTCATGGTGGCTATGTCCACACATGAGATAATGATGTTAAGTGCCTCACACATGTAAAGTACTCAGTGAATGGTAGCACATAATTATTGTCTTTTGTCCAGAACATATTTACTAAAGGCCTACTGTGTTTCAGATACTGTGCTTGGTGTAAGGAGGCAAAGATGAACCAGTTAGGGTGCCTGCCCTCAAGGGACTTGCAGTGTAGTGCAGGAGATGCAGATGTAATTAGCTCAGTGCAGGAGAGCAGTGGGAGTGCAGGGTACCACCTGCATGGGGCAGTTAAGGACTGTAGTTGAAACAGGAATGGGAGGTCTCTGGGTGTGGAAGGGTGGGTGTTTGTTAGGAAAGCCCTCACTGAGGTGGTGACGTTTGAGAGGCTTGAAGTAAGCTGTAAGTGGGGCAATTGGACAAAAGAGGGGAGGGCATTTCAAGGGAAGAAAGAAACTTCACAGATTCTTGGCATAGCGTATTCAGGAAAGCTCTAACATTCTCAAATGGCCAGAAGGAATAGTTCTGTGTGGAGCATAGCAAAATTTTGAATTTTGCATTTGGGTTTTTTGCCAAGAAGTTTCTCTAGTGGCAAGAGAATGCAATTAAAGCATTTGGAGTGGGAAGGCAGCATGATTAGATCTGCATATTAAAGTAATAGTTCAGACTAAGATTGGAATGGGCAGATCTAGGCATAGTGTTGCCTCTGAAGGCCTAGACTAAGTCCTGGCTGTCAACATAGAAAAGGGAAGATGTATTTAATAGCTTTTGAGGAGGTAGAATGGAGAGAACTTGGAGACTGGCTGTAAAAGATGAGAGAGAAGTCAAGTTTCTAGTTGGGACCATTCAGTAGATTTTCTGCAGGTGATTAACATAGAAGCCACGGCGGGGGGATGATTTGGGGTTGCAGATGGAGAGAGAGGTTCTGTTTTAGATGTGCTGAATCTGAAGTACCGGTGGGACATCCAGGTGAAGATTACAATAGGGAGATGGGAATTTAAACACATCTCCAGAGCACCAGGTCCATATTTCCATCTCCCTACTGCAATCTCTGGAGAGCTGTTTAATTCTGGACTTCATTGGCACACAGCTGTTGGTTGAAGGCACAGAGTGGATTAAATCACCCAGAGAGGCAAGTGAAGTGCAGCAGAAGACAACCAAGGTCAGAACCTTGCAGATCACTGATATATGAGATGTAGGCCCGAGAAAAAGGAGCTAACAAAGAGATTAGAAAAGCTTCAAAAGTGCAGAGTGTTTGCTGAGCACTTAAGAATGGGAGCTTAGTCAAAGGTCAAGCAAGATGAAGACTTGAGTTGGGTTCATAGTGAAAAACTTTCTCTGGCATGGTGGAGAAGGGAACAAGTCTGTATGGGCTTAGAAGAACTCAGCAAAGAGAAGGAAGAGATGGTAACTGGGGGGAAGAAAGAGGTTGAAGAACATGGGCTTATGGCAGAAAGGGAGGTTGATTAACTTGAAGAGAAAATAGTTGGGCAGGTACAGCAAAGACTGCTGGTTGTTGACTGTGCCGGAATGTCTCCATATGACCTCTCTAACATGGCATATCAGGACTCCAAGAGGCAATATTCCTAGAGAAAGTGCTCCAGCAAGCACCGTAAAAGCTGCAGAGTGAAGCTGTCATACTATTTAGCTTCCATATTGTTTTCTGGAACACTAGTCAACAGTGCTAGCTGATTCTGTCTTCAGCCGTCCCAGCAGGAACAGAAGGGGAAAGGAAGGGAGACCCATCCCTTCCAGACAAAAAGAAAGGAGCAGCAGTAGTTACAGTCGTGGTGCTGGATAGTTCCAAAGAAGTGCGCAGTGGTGCATGAAGAGTGGAAGCTATGAGAGAAGGTGCCTAGCACAATGCCAAGAGCCATGATTCCCTACAGTGAATGAGGGACTGAGGGAGACTGGTCATCATAACCCTGGGGAATTTTCTTCCACCTGATGCTCCCTGAAGGCCAGGATTAGTGTCCTTGTACCTAATGCTCTTTCTTCAGTGTTGCCATAGGCAGCATGGGCATCATTGTGAAGTAGGTAAACTTTGCATTGGTGCCAAACCACTCCCTCCTTTCTGCTTCCTGCTTCTCTCTTCCCTGCACTCCTGACTTGGACCTGCACCCCTTTGGACTACCTGGTTATTCTACCTGCCCTACCAGGTATATGCCCATGGCCCTGTCTTTCCTGATCCCCATCAAAAAACCAGTCTTGTGCCTTATTTACTCTGGGTGTTGCTGCTATTTAGTCCTGTAAGCTTCTTCCCTAAGAGAGTGGGGAGGATTTGGGAAAGAGATCTTTTACTAGTTCTCAAATAACAGCAACTAGATGACCCGGTGTAGGCAAGGGTGGCTCTGTTAGTTGGGGTACATAAAATACAGAACTTTCTGTCTGCTTCCCTTTGCTGTTTGACTTTTATTTTAAGGTCCCCTTCTTGCTTCTCCCTCCCCTGCCCGAGCTGCCTTCATCCCTTGCTAAGCCAGCCCAAACTCAAACATGAGTTAGTAGCTACAGCTTTACCAAGGAGAGTCCTTGACTATGCACCATTTCCAGAAAAAGGAGCTGAGGTGGTTTGTTTACAGGACCTGTGCAGAGTATAGACATTTTATAAACTACTTATTGGTATGTGTGTATTTCAGTAATTTAAGACTGATGAAAAAGGCTTACTCTTTGCTTTGGGACATTTTCTTCAGTCTTCATTTCTCAGTTCTTTCCCCTGTGAAAAGAGAGATTGGACTAAATGATCTATAAATTCTCTGCTAGCTCTGAGTGATCCTGTGGAGGCATAAGAAATTACTTGATCATCTCTATAATGTGCTTCAACTTACGAATTTAATGTTAAAGAAGGAACCTTGTAAACATTAGTGTCTCCCTAGTTTTCTGATTGTTGACATGATGCTTATGTGTAATTTCATACATGCACATACTTCCATCATACCTGTAATATTAACCATTCATATATTTGTATATGAATTATATATAATGTATTTCATTTGTAAATATGTATATATACTTTGTAGGTAGATATTTATATATGAATGTATAAGTGTATAGAGAGAAACAGTCTTTATCTTTTCCCTTTTAGTGGGCTTTTTTTTAATGGTCTTATAGTAGTTTATTAATTTCTTATTTCGATGAATCTGATTTGAAACTATTAGTGCATTTTGCACATAGATTTGGACCTTTTTAAAGCAATGTATAATGAAACTATGGAGGTCATTTAAAAAAACTAAACGTGTGTCTGTATATATATCTATATACACACATACAGTCTTTGTGTATATATATATATACATATATATGTGTGTGTATGGAATTTTACTTTTGTAATGACATTTCTGACAATAATTATCGGAGATTCTAGGGAGAAAGAACTATTTAAAGATATTTAATCTGTACAGAATATTGGTGACCTGAGTTATGAAATTAATTTCTAGCTCTTTGCTAATTTGCTTAATGCCTTAGACCAAGGCTGTCTGTGAAAATATAATGGCAGCCACATATATAATTTAAAGTATACTAGTAGATACATTTGAAAAAATAAAAGGGAACAGGTAAAATTAGGTAATATATTTTATTTAACCCAATATGTCCAAAATATTATTTTAACATAAAATACAAAAATAAGTATATAAATATAAAATAGAATGTATAAATATATATTTATATATAATATAGTGATATATCAAAATATGAATATATACAAATATGTCGATAGAGAATACATACGCTTTTTATACATATAAAATATAAATATAAAATGTAGATTTATCAATGAGACCTTTTACTTTTGGGGGGTATACTAAGTTCTTCAAAATCCAGTGTACACTAAAAGCATATCTAAATTCAGACTAGCCATATTTCAAGTGCTCAATAGCCAAAAATGGCTAGTGACTGTTGTATTTGGGCAACATGATGTTAGATGATAAAGTTAACTTATTTCAGATTTTTCTCCCATGAAAAATTTTAAAATTGGTAAGAGCTTTCCAACTGTAAAATGCTGTTTTGAAATATAATTAAAGGAAAATATTTATTCCTATCATTTAATAATGTTCTGTGCTGGCAGTTGAAGGGTATATAGTATTTCTTTGCAGAAGTTGATTAGGACCTTTGTCTGACTAGGGTGTTCCTTCTTCACCTTTTGAAGTTAAGCTTTTAGAGAAAAAGCTACCATAAGTACTAGAGATTATATAAACCAACCTAAATAAAATCAAAGGTGAATATAATTTATAAACAAGGGTTTTTTTTTTAAATCTTTAGCAAAGACAGCCTATTTATTCTTTTTCTGTTCCCAGTATTTTAATCCATTTTATGTTACTTGCTCTTGTGGATTTCTTTGAGGTTTTTTGTTTTCAAATGCCAGCCTCTTTGTTATTGCTGCTATGATTTTTGTTGTAGCACAAAATTCACCATCAATTGTCCTTTGCAAGCAGGGCTTTAAGAGAAAGAAGAGCAAGACCTAGCCCATGCCCCTTGTGAGCCATTTGAATTTTTTGTTCTTTATTTTGTTTTTAGTTTGTTTTTGTGGAGAGGTATTTTTTTTTAAAGATTTTATTTATTTACTTGACAGAGAGAGAGAGAGTACAAGCAGGGGGAGCAGCAGTGGGAGAGGGAGAAGCTGACTTCCCACTGAGCAGGGAGCCCGATGTGGGGCTCGATCCCAGGACCCTGGGATCATGACCTGAGCTGAAGGCAGGTGCTTAACCGATTGAGCCACTGGGGACGTAATATTTTTAACTTATAATAATGGTGAGGTTGATAACCTTTTAGAGAGTATCTTGACTTATTTTTCCCATTTCTTAGAATATGAAATGCTGTGTTGGACATGTTCCTTTGAGAAACATCTCTTCAGATAGAGGGAGAGGCTGAGGGGAGCACCAGGTTGATAACTGGAGATTAGTGTTTTAATCCCAGCTTTCCTTATTGAGAACTTGATCTTTAACCTGCTCTTGGACAAGTTGTCTCCATTTTTAAACTCCAGTTTTCTCATCTTTAAAAAGGAAGATGTGTTCGTTATCTCAAAGCTTTCTCTTAGATATAAATGTCTCTAAAATTAATTAAAAGCAGCTTTATAGTTTTTGTGACCGAGGACATCCTAGATGTCAGCTAGCCTGATCTACGGTTTCACAGGCAAGCAAAGTGAGGCCTGAGAGATGAAACGACATGGAAGAGGCACAAGTTTGTAGCATGATCATGGGTTTACTGGCTTTTATTTTATATTGGGAGATAAGTTATGTTGACATTGAAAATATTTAGTGTAAGAATGTGATTTTAGTAGGTTTAGGGAAGCATTAAGCTTAATTAATGCCTATAGGTAGCACCTGAGCTGTGCTGAAATGTGAATGAAATCATCATATAAAAATATCCTAAGACTCCATTAACAGAAAATGCAAATTTTAACAATGATTTGCACATGTAGGGTTTAAACAAAAACTCATCTTTTAATAGCTTTGAATAAGGTTAGAATTGTTTTCCTTTTATAAGATTTGCTGACTCACAAAATTGAGGGATGTGATTGTGTTTTACTTTTACTTGTTAATTTATGAAATGTCAAAAATCATTTGCAGGAAAAAAAGTCACTCGCGGGAGATACAAAATTCTGCTAGAAATAGAATCCATATAAAGTTACATGGAATGCTCAAGTAATCATAACTTTATGAAAATCTGAATAGAAAAGCGATGTGATATCTGAGAGATAGGAAAAACACCCATAAAAGCTAGTCAAAATTTCATTACTTTTTAAATATTTTTTTATTAAGTAAACTACACCCATTGTGGGACTCAGACTCACAACCCTGAGATCAAGAGTTGTGTGCTCTACCGACTGAGCCGGCCAGGTGCCCCAAAATGTTATTACTTTAATTAATACTTAGCTTTTGAAAGAATGGAAGACTACTTCAGCTTTCCACCATCTGTAGGAATTTGTCAACTATGTAATTTGAAGAATCAGTTTTTAAAATATATGTATAGTTAATTGCGTATGGAGGAATTGTTTTTCTCCATTTCTACTAAAACTCTTTTGACATTTATACTTAAAACACACTTCCTTCTCTTCGTGGGAAATTATAAAAATCATTATTAACATAAGAGAAAGTGACCAAAGATAAACCTCTGGGAAAAAAGATGAAAAAAAACTTGGAGCAAAAGAAATGTACAAACATTAAGTTATTTTTTAACTCAGTACCCAGAACCTCTGACAGATTTGTATTTCTTCTGTTCATTAGGCAAGCCATCAGGAGCCTGCACTGACGCCCTGGCTCTGAAGCTACTTGGCTTTGTTCTCTCAGACCCGTTAGTCACCTCCCTGGATCACAGGTCCCCGTGTTATTTAACTTATTTTTTATTTCTTTAATAATCTATTTGTTTTAATTTTTATTGAAGTGTAATTGATGTATAGTGTTATTGTTTTCAGGTGGGTAACAGAGTGATTTGACAGTTCTGTATGTTATGCAAGAAAGGGGCTTTATTCGATTGTTTCTCAACTCCTTCTAGGCTCTAAATTATATGACTTACCTTAGTTCTAAGACTGCACCAGAGAAATAAACCCAAGGACAAAACAAGATATTGAACACTGGGAATATTTCTAGATGAAGTCAATCTCTGAAAAATGGGAAGATGGAACTAACTGGTGGAAAATTATGTACTTCAGATTGTATAGTTGGAAGCTAAATTCAAGAGACATGCCACAGGCTTCCAACATTGTTATGGATAGTCAAAGATGAACTCTCTAGCAAAGACAGGACATAGAAGGTGCTCAGTAAATGTGAAATAAACAGCATTGAGTGTCTACCCTCCAGTGGCTACAGAATAGATCTAAATGCTGAAAGGGACAGCAGGTGGCCTCAGAGATTGGTCCGTATGTCTTATTCAGTCACAGCTTCTCTCTAAGTTCTAGGAATGCACAACTGCTTATGGTTGGTGGCATGCACACCCCATACAGTTCTGCTGTGCAGGAATGTGTTCATTGCTTTCTCTGTGTCTGGAATAATTACCAGCAGCCACCCACACGGTCCCCCTCCACCGCCCCCACTCTTACCCTTCACCTGGCCAGCCTCTGCTGATGCTTAGAAACTCAGCCCAGAGGCCACGTAGGAAGCTGGCTTGGGGTCTTCCCCTCTCTTTTTCTTGAGCCCTGGGCACCTTCCTCATGGTACTCATTCCACATCACAGGCAAATCTGCCACTCTCTGGCTTCGGAGTCTCCTTTTCAGTTATACACAAATAGCCCCCAAAGTCTGTAGCATGTAGTGATGTGTTTTTGCTGAGGTTTAATTTTAAATAATAATTCTTTATGTCATCAAAAGTAAGAAACCATCACTCACGAGACCTTTTTACCATTTTATGTTCTGTGAAGAAAGAAAAGGGACTGCCAGACAGTTAACAAGGGTATCAATTGCAAGACACATCCCAGCTTCAGGAATGTTGGGATGTGAACAGGTTTGCACTTGTTCAGTGATGTGTGGTGCCATGAAGCTGGTGTTTGGGAATGAGTGATTTTACTCTGGGATGATTCAAGTGTACGATTCAAATGTACCACTTTGCACCCACATCACTTGAAAAGTGTGTTTCTTATGGGGGGAAAAATGGCCCACTTCCCAAAGAAAACTAAATGCTGGTTTGCACAGCAGTGCCGAAGAGCTCTAAGATAGTGACAATTTTTAGTTGGAAAATGGGAATTTTGAGTAAGTTAGAAAAATGACAAATTTGGCAGTGGCTCAGATCTGCAATTCAAGAGAATCCATATGTTCAGTGCAGATACAGGGAAAAGGGATTCTGGACTCAGGCTCAGCTAGTACTCCATCTAATAGAAAAGCTGCTCACCGGTGGGAAAGAAAATCTGCTAAGTTGGAAAGGTAATTAATTTGAGACCTAAAACTGCACAAGAAACACAGCAGACTTGGAAAATGTGATTCAAGAGGAAGTTTATTGAAATATTTTTGTGGTTTGAGAGTACTGATACAGTAAAATGTGACTGTCTTACCTTTACTCTGAGTGAGGGTTGGCTCAAGAATTTTAAATTCTTTGCATAATTCAAATGTAATTGAAGGTGCCATCAGCTAACTCCATAAGCTCCTAGAAAAGGGTTCTGGGCCAGAACAAATGTTCAGTGCAGCTGAAGCCAGCCTATGTGGAATGAAAATACTTCCCCGTGTTCTATTTCCAAGGAGGAGGATCTCATATCAGGGTTTAAGGCGTCTGAGGACAGACCAACTCCTCTTCTTTGCAGCAATGCATAAAACTTTGTTTAAACCAGGCTTGCTTTAGCACTCTAGGAACCTTGGAGTATTTATGAAAAAACTTCAGCTTATGTATTAACCATCCAGTGTGTTCCAAATGGCTTTTTCAATGATTATAGGAAATAAAAAAAATGAGTTGTAGTCTTTCCACATGGGTGAATAAAAAAATTGAAGATACACCACAGCAAGCTGTGAGAAAAGCAAAGAAGAAAAATAAGCATAATTATTTCACAGAACCCCAGTACAAACGCTGAACAAAGTACAGCTCATCCCTATTCCCTCAGCTCTCCCCGCAAGGCAGAATGGGCTATCAGCCACATGGGTGTGGCTGAGAACAGCTGTGCTCTGAGTGCCTGGCCTTGGTGCCTGAGGTCGGTGTACTGCGTCCCCTTCACGGTGCAGCGTGGCAAAGCCTAGGAAGATTAGGTTGATAGTACCTCTTTCCCCTTTAGTACTTGTCTTAGATACAGAGGCCACTCCTTACTAACCCATCCCCTCACCCTCAGGATTGTTACATCAAAATTAGGAATCGTGTGTGTGTGTGTGTGTGTGTGTGTGTGTGTGTGTGTGTGTGTGTGTGTGTGTGTGTGTGTGTGTGTGTGTGTGTGTGTGTGTGTGTATCGTGTGTGTGTGTGTGTGTGTGTGTGTGTGTGTGTGTGTGTGTGTGTGTGTGTTTAATAAGTTCTATGCCCAACGTGGGACTTAGACTCATGACCCCAAGATCAAGAGTAACATGCTACACTCAGTGAGCCAGCCAGACACTCTAGAACTTGCTTTCTATTGATCTGTTAACTAACTCTTGGGACACTACTTCTTTGAGAAGGTCTTAAGTCTTATTAGCTAATCTGCTTTGTCTCCCTTGGAGAGACAGAATATAGTGAAACACAGACATTGATGTGGTCAAGTCATGCTGAATTTAACAGTATTGGTGCCTTTTTTTTTTTTTTCCTTTCATGGCACTCATGTCATGGCAAGTCCATAAGCAGCTTGGTGCTTGTTCTTCTTTGCTTATCTCTCAAAGTAATGTGTCCACAAAACAGAACTTTAGGAAGTCTTCTCTATGCTATTAAAATGCTCGAGACATGATAGCATTCATTTTGGGCTTCTTTCATAAGTGTCTTGTGGCAGAAATGGAAATAAAGCCTCCTTTGCAGAATCATGAATTGAAGTATTAGCTAATTATAGACTTTATTGTATTTTATAGGGGAAATTACTTTTCTAACAGCAGATTTTACAAATTTGGGGATTCACAAAGATCTTTTTATATGTCCCTTGCAAATATCAACAGACTCTTGGATCCGAAAATTATGTTTATATGTCTGTCTTCCCTGCTTAACCTGCATTGTCCAATATTGTAGCCACTAACCACACATGGCCATTAAGTACTTAATGTGGCTAGTCTCAATTGAGATGTACTGTAAGCATAAAATACACACCAGATTTTAGTCTTAGTGCAAAAATATGAATGGAAAAAATCATTAGTAACTTTTTTATTACATGTTGAAATAATATCTTAGATATATTGGGTTAAATAAAATATGTTGTTTTAAAATTTTTTTACTATTTTTACTTTTTTAGCATTGCTGTTTAATCATTTAAAATTACATATGTAGCTTATAGTGTATTTCTGTTGGACAGAGCTGATTTAGACTATAAGTTACTTGGGGCCAGACAGTGTCTGGTGCATAGTAACTAGATGCTCAGTGCATGCTCAGTGCAACCAAACTGATGAACTGAAATGAGTGAATAGATGAGACTTATAATGGTTTTTTTTTAAGTAGTGATTTTGACACTGTGAATTTAGAAAGTGGTAGAGCAAGAGAAGATGAATTTTGTGAAGAAATCTTAAAATGTTTGTCAGTTGTCCCTGGTTTATGGAGCTGGAGATGTGAGTCCTAGTCAGGAGCTGCCTTCTCCTGTAGTCCTAACTGCAGCTGCCTTCTCATGAAATATTCAGCTGTGCCCTGTAGAGTTGACCTGATTTTGCCACCAGTGATTCCTTTACTATAGTGCCATATTATAATCCAGCAGTTTATTTAAGATCCATTTCCAGAAAGGATTTTTCCTAGATGCCATATAGCTGTGGTATTCTGACTTAATGTGCTTCAGAATCATTTGCAAAGCCTATTACAAATGCAGATTCCCAGACCCATGCTCAGAGATTTTCGGTCATTAGGTAAAGGAATGGAGCCCAGGAATCTGCCTGTTGACACCCCAGAAGATTCCAGTGTAAGTGACCTCTAAACAATACCTTGAGGAACCTTGGCATCATAATCTAGAAATAGCTTAGAAGTCCAGGTAGAAAGCGCAGTTTGCTGAGTGATTTTTATTATCTATTATTACATTATGAAGAACTTAAATTGTTAAATACTTTAATAATCAAAAATTAATCAAAAAGTTGCAGCAAAGGAAACAACAGTGAAAAAGCAACCTACTGAATGGGAGAAAGTATCTGCATACCATAGATAAAGGGTTAATATCCAGAATATAAAAAGGATTCATACCTACAATGCCATAACAAAAAAAATTGCCCAATTGAAAAATAGGCAAAGGACTTGAATAGACATTTTCCCAAAGAAGATATGGATAGTAAGCATGTGAAAAGATGTTCAACATCACAAGTGATCAGGGAAATGGAAATGGAAACCACAATGAGATATCACTTCACATACATTAGGATGGCTGCTATCAAAAAAAAAAAAAGAAGAAGGAATAAAAGGAAAGTAACAAGTGGGGAGAATGTGGAAAAAAATGAAGCCCTTGGAACACTGTTGGTAGGATTTTAAAATGGTGCAGTCACTGTGGAAAAAAGTATGGAGGTTCCTCAAAAAATCAAAAATAGAACTACCCTATGATCTAGCAATCCTACTTCTGTTATATACATAATAAAAGCCCTGGATTTCAAAAGATATTTGTACACCCATGTTCACTGCAACATTATTCATAGCCAGGATGTGGAAGCAAGCTAAATGTCCATCAATGGATGGATGGATAAAGAAAATATGCTTTATATATAAAATGGAATATTATTCCACCTTTAAAAAGAAGGAAAACCTGTCAGAGGTTACAGAACTTTGACAACATCATGCTTAGTAAAATAAACCAATCACAGTAAAGACAAATACTGTATAATTCCACTTATATGAAGTATCTAAGATAGTCAAACTCAGAAACAGGAAGAATGATGGTTGCCAGTGGTTTGGGGATGGAGGAAATGAGTCGTTTGATGGATACAGAGTTTCAGCCATGCAAGATGAAAAAGTTCTGGAGATCTGTCATATAACAATGTATAGTTAGCAGTACTGTACTGGACACTTAAAAATTATTAAAGGATACACCTAGTGGTTTTTACCACAATTAAAAATTATTCAAAAAGTATCAACTATCCTAATAGGCTGTGGTGAAATCGGACTCAAGGAAAGAGTATAATTTGTGTCCTCGAACAGTATCTTTTCATGAGAAATTTTTTTTGGAAGCTTTGAGCTAAATCAAGTAAACGTGTACTTGCAGGGAAGCTGTGTGGGTGTTGAGAGGACTAGAAGTTGGTGGCCTCTCTATGATTTACTGAGAAGAGGACAGGGTTTACTCATCATGAACGTCATTCCCAAAGCAGCTTGTCCACAAACCTGGAAGCCCTCCAGGAGGCAGAGAGATGCTGATGACTGGATGGGGTCATTTCAGAGGCAGTCCGGACACTCTGAGAAAATGTCGTCCTTCCTCCCTCCTGTCCCCACACCTGAGACCTGGAATTTTAGCACTTTCATTTAGTTCCCTTAAAACATTTTTAAAAAGCTTTTTAACATTTTAAAAATGGTAAAAATAAACCTTTAAAAATTTTAGTCATTTTAGGGGTACTGATTGCCAGGACCCTTTCTGGTGTAGAGGAAGAACAACTGGATTGGTTTTGTGGAGTACCCAGAAGCGTTGACTCTGACAGCCAGCATTCTGTGTCTGAGGCCATTCCTTTAAGTAGCAAGCTCTCCAGTCTTTCCAGAAACTGGTAGGCAAGTATGTTTGGGTTGGTTTGCTCCACCCATGAGGTTGGCTGGCTTTCCTGAGAGGGCAAAGGGAGTGAAAGACAGTGGCCTAAAGTTACTCCCATATTTACTGATGAGGTGAGAGACAATGGTAGGCTGGTAAAAACGGAAATAATCACATTTTCCTCCTTTTAGCCCTTCCTAGTATCTCGTTTTAGCCTTTAGCCTTTTGTCGTGTGTGTGTGTGTGTGTGTGTGTGTGTGTGTGTGTTTGTTTTGTTTTCAGTATGCTGGCTCATTGGCTCATGTTTTAGAAATATTGATTGTGAAATATTTGTTTTATTTTCTGGCTAAGGACTTTATTTCAAACAAAAGTTACAAATAAAAAAATTGAGAGCTATTTTCCTGGGTGTGGGGAAGAGATCAGGGCAAGGAATTTACCTGTGGCTAGGCCAATACCCTCATACTAAATGGGTTGTGATAATTCCCCAGTGTCCTTCCTGGTCACTGTTGGGGAACCTCAGCAAGTGCAGCACTCTATGCCAGAGCCCACCTACCAAGGGCAGCTTGGCCTAAGGGTCAGTCCCTGGGAGGGGACACAGGCAGCAGCATGGCCAAAGGCCAACCACAGGATCAAGTCTTAATCACTGAGAACCCACCTTTCTCCCCTTCCTGGGACCCAGAACAGATTAAGAGGCACCATACCCCACAGCTGCACCCCCCACCACTGCCAACTCTACAGTTAACACATGATCCTTTGTATTTCTTGCCTTCTATTTCCCTTGGGTGGATGGTTGGTTGGGTGGGGTTTCCTGGTTTGGGGTTTCTCGTGCTAATCTTCTCTGTATTGTTTCAATTTTAGTATATATGCTGCCAAAGTGAGCACATTTATAAAATATTTCAAATCTGTAAAGAGGCAGACAGATGCAGTCTCCTCACCACCAAGCTTAACAAAGAGAACATTATGAGTACAGCTGAAGCTCCTGTGTACCCCTCTTGAATAATATCCCCCAACCCCCTTCTGCAGTAGTAACTGCTGTCTGGAATTTAGTGTTTATCATTCCTAGGCAATTTTTATGCCTTTACTATATGATGTGTGTATATTTCAGCAATATATAGCATTGTTTTACGTTTTGTGGTCTCATATTTTAGTAGTCTTCTGCAACCTGCTTTTCTCAATCTGCCTGTTTGCTTCTTACACTTCATTTAGAATATTTCTTCCAGTGTTAAATTATTCTCAACACCAGTGTACAGTGTCACTGTGTAATAGTGTTTGGCCCCTAAAATACAATTAGAAATGGCTCAGATTGAAAAATTTTATATGTGTCAAATTAACATATAATATAGTGTGTTAACTGTTAAAACATATTTGTTTTATTTCAGGTTATAATATAACTTATCCTCTCATGCTTTTTCCCTGCCCCTTCTCCCCAAATCATCAACAGTAGAAAAAGAAGAAGAAGAAAACATGTCAAGACACAAATGGTAAGTAATGTGTTGTCTTTTCTAAAGTGGGAGATAGGCTAATGAAAGAGGAAAGTACATAGTATATGCTCAATAAATGTCTGTTGAATAGAAAAATCAAGAGTCACATTAGCAGCAAATGATCTGTTAGCCCTTATCCAATATGGGGTATAGTTAAGTTCAACATCTCTTCTGAGTGAAATATGGAAACCAAATAATCAAACATATTATAAGTCTTTATGTAATATATATCCTCTGAGAAACTAATTTATATACAGCTTTTCTCCTGAAAATCTAATGGCTTTTCTTACCACCAGTTTTTCAAATCTAATAAGCCTATATATATATATATATATTAGCGCTATTTTATTTACAACTTATTAGTGTTATCAGGGAACTTGCTGTACAGCAGCTATAAAATAATGAATGCAAACTCAGACTCATTAATTTATAGCTGTGACTTTAACCTTCATGAACACTCAGGAGGCAATCATGGTCGGAAGATGCTGCTGCTGAATAAGTTGTGGTAATCATGGCAATGTTCAGCACTGTCATTTACATGCCTGTAGCACATCTCAGCAGCATGTTAAAATTCTTATAAATTCCAGGTCTGCCTCACACAGTGTTTCTGAATGCTTTTGAACCCATGACCCACCAGGCAAGCAGATCTTTGTCATGTTTTATCTCTTAATTCATAGCATGAAAAAATGGTGATGTGTATTTTCATGTTTCAAGTGTACAATTAATTATAATAAGGAATATACTTGCTAATCCCTCCTCTCTCAGTAAAGAAGTAATCAGACCCAAGACCTCTGTAATATCAAATGTGAACCTTTAAGAGAATTTTTGCATATCTTAAAATGTAATGAATTTTAAAAGGTAATTAATAAATGGCTGAGGGATTTAGTTTCCCTGAGTATCCCCATTTGACAGCCGTCTAAGAGTTGTCAGACTCTTTTCATAATTATTCCATCTTGCCTCATTAAGACAAAGGGGTGGCTCCATCCTGTGACCCTCATAATGGCTATCACACCCTGGCAGCAGGCCACAGAAGTATGTACTCACCCATCTAAGAGAGCCAGGAGAGCCCTGAGAAGTGGGCCCTTCCCCAAAGTCTGTCTCTCACTCTGCCACTTCATTGCTTGCTGCTGAAATGCAGGGGCTGTAGAGAACATGGAAATGAGCACTGGACTGGGATTAAGTGGCCTGGATTTTAATTCTGTGTGACTTTGGGCAGAATTCTTAAGCTTTTGAAACCTAAGATACCTCATTTGTTAAATGACAAAGCTGAGGGGTATTCACCACATCTCTGGTCCCTTTGTTTTTTTTCCAAAATGGAATTTTTTTTCTGTTCATCCATGACCTTTCACCAAAAATAAGTAAATAAAAATACAATACAAAGAAGTCCACCCTATTCCCCACTTCTAAAAATTCTATTTCCTTGAAATAACCAGTTTTGGAGGGTATATCCTTCCAGTCTTTTTATACACATATTATGTAGAGAGACTCTATCTTTTACATAAAAGTTGTATGTTTTTTCCGCTTATTTTCCCTCAGTGAGCTCATAGTAAAACTTTTTTTTTTTTAAAGATTTTATTTATTTATTTGACAGAAACACAGCGAGAAAGGGAACACAAGCAGGGGGAGTGGGAGAGGGAGAAGCAGGCCTCCCGCGGAGCAGGGATCCTGATGCGGGGCTCAATCCCAGGACCCTGGGATCACGACCTGAGCCAAAGGCAGACGCCTAACGACTGAGCCACCCAGGCACCCCTAAAACTTTTTTTTTTAATTAAAGTATAGCGGACACACAATGTTATGTTAGTTTCAGGTGTACAGCATAGTGATTTGACAAGTCTATACACACACACAAAAAAAACCCTTTTATTTATTTATTTTAGATTTTATTTATTTGAGAGAGAGAATGAGGTAGAGAGAACATGAGAGGAGAGGGGAGGGTCAGAGGGAGAAGCAGACTCCCTGCTGAGCAGGGAGCCCGATGCGGGACTCGATCCTGGGACTCCAGGATCATGACCTGAGCCGAAGGCAGTTGCCCAACCAACTGAGGCACCCGCCCCCCAAAAAAACCTTTTAAATAATGCAGAAACTATGAAAGTCCCCCAAATCCTACTTCTCTAATGATAGCTTTTGTAAAGAAGTTATTTGAAACCCCTTCTGACTTTTTAAGAATAAATGTCTGAATTGAAAATTGTAAATGTTATGTGGAAGGAGAGTATAAATCACCAAGTTTCAAGGAACAGGTATTTTTAAATAGTGGTGTAAAGCAACTTGTGTTTTAGGACTCAGGTCTGGCATGTTTTGAGTGGTGATAGCATGGAGTGGAAGAAAGAAGGCACATGTCTGCAGAGAGGAGAAACCAGGGGTCCTGTGTGGACATATGAAACAGGAGCTCTAAGGGTGCCTGGGTGGCTCAGTGGGTTAAGTGTCTGCCTTCGGCTCAGGGTCCGGGGATCAAGTCCCACATTGGGCTCCCTGCTCAGCGGGGAGTCTGCTTCTCCCTCTCCCTCTGTTCCTCCCTCCCTCCCGCTTTTGTGCTCTCTCTCTCTCAAATAAAACCTTAAAAAAAAAAAAGAAAGAAACAGGGACTGTAGACCAGAGGAAGGCATAGACAACATGGGGAGGGGTGGAGCACTAATGGCAACATTTCTGTCAATATCTGAGGTGTTGTGGTCTTTTACAGAATTCTATTTCATTCTCAATTTTTTTTCTAATTTCTTCCTTACATACTTTTTTTTAAAAAAAGAATTTATTTATTTATTTGAGAGAAAGCATGCACAGGGGCAGAGGCAGAGGGAGAGAGAGAGGGAGAAGCAGACTCCCCGATGAGCAGGGAGCCTGATGCAGGGCTCGATCCCAGGATCCTGGGATCATGACCTGAGCTGAAGGCAGACGTTTAATGACTGAGCCACCCAGGCGCCCCAAGAATTTAAGGTTTTAATATCAGAAATCATTAACAGATTTTTCAAAAAAACATTTTGTTAAATTTCATTTGACTGTAGTTAAGACTATCTAACATGAGATTTGCATTTTAACAAATTTTTAAGTGTATACTATGGTATTATTAACTATAGGTGCAGTGTCGTACAGCCCATCTCTAGAATTTACTCATTGTGTATCATTGAGACCTTACACCCCTTCATTAAGAGTTTCCCATTTCCCTCTCACCCCATCCAGCCTCTGGTAACCACTATTCTACTCTCTGATTCTGAGTTTGACTATTTTAGGTACCTCTAGGACAGATTTTAAATGTGCTATTTTTCACCCCCTTATCTCTACTTTTCTGCTATCACTTCAGTGTTGGCCATAACACTGGAGTGGAGACAACATAGGTATCCAGCTTTATCGCTGACTCACTGGGCTGCTTGAGCCAGACACCCTGCCTGGTTAGGCCTCACTTTCTCTACTTGGAAAAGGAGTATGTCCAACATGCTGAGAGCTAAACTCTTCAAGGTTTAGTTTCTTGATTTCCTGCAAAAGCTTCTTGATTTCCTCACTAACTTTTAAGGTTTCAGAGTATATTAGAGTTGGTTAATTTTTTTGGTGTAATAATCACACAAGAAAGTATGTTTATGGCGGCGCCTAGGTGACTCAGTCGGTTACGTGTCTGCCTTCAGCTCAGATCATGATCCTAGAGTCCTGGCATCGAGCCCCACATCAGGCTCCCTGCTCGTGGGGGAATCTGTTTCTCCCTCTGTGGCTTGCCCCTGCTCATACCCTCTCTCTCTTTCAGTCAAATGAATAAATAAATCTTAAAAAAAAAAAGTATGTTTATGAATGTTGTGTAATATAATGTTTAGATAAATTTGTTAACACTAAAATAGCTTCATTTTTATGAAAGTCAGGAATAAAATACCTCTTTAAATGTATTTTTTAGCAGTTATCCCTGGGACTTACAGGATCGATATACTCAAGATAAGTCAGTAGTAAATAAGATGCAGCAGAAGTATTGGGAAACGAAGCAGGCCTTTATTAAAGCCACAGGGAAGAAGGAAGATGAGCATGTCGTTGCCTCTGATGCAGACCTGGATGCCAAGCTGGAGGTGAGCTGTTCTTCTTCTCAGTCCCAGCACAGCCCCCTCACTAGGGTCACAGTCCTAGAGTGTACAGACTTGGACAAGCTTAGGTGTGCTTTATATTTGAAAACATACTGCAAACAGCTAGTTCATGAGGAAAAAATCTAAGATGAGGTAAATTCAATCTGAGCATGTTTTCTAAAAACCTACAAATTCTCGTGTAACTACCAGCATGCCTCAGTTAATTTGTTTTTCAAGCACTTTAATGCACTGCATGTGGTAAACTCAATAAATGTTTGTTGTTTGTTGAAAATATTAATGCAACCAAAGAGCCACTGCACATGATATCAACACTAGGGTCAAGCTAATGCTTACATTTTTTAAAAAAAGAGGAAAGGACGACAACACAAGATCCTGGAAATTAGAGTCTCATAAACTTGGCATTGAACCCTGAAAAATTCTAGAATGAATTAACTGAGCAGATATTTAGTTAGACTAGTTAATAATACAGTAAGCTGAACTCCTATCTGGTTGATTCCCAAATACTAACATAACTGGTAGAAGGTCCACTAATCCCCTGTCTTGCAGGACATTCTGCCGATATTTAGAGTAAAATTTAAAAAGCATACTCATCACTTCCATGAGAAATACTATGTTACATAACCTGATAAGAATTCAAAATGATCTCTAAATTCAACATATCAGATAAAGTTAATGAGCTTGAACATTTTACATGATTACAGTAAAAAGCTCAGGGTTTCAAAAAAACTTTCTGAGAAGGGTGCCCAGGATGGTAGAAACCATGGTTATACTGGAACAGAGATGTTTAAGGGAGCTATATTAGCTGTTGATTGCATAGAAAGGCCTGTCATTTGGATGAAGGATAATTCATCCTATGCATCTGGAGGGAGAACCAGACCCAGGGCCCCTATTCATAGTATGTACATCTCATGTGTTTATGTGTTTGTCTGCCCTCCCTCCACTAAGAGATCCATATCAGCCTTATTCACCATAATACCATCAGCAGACACACAGTACTCATTCAGTAAATAGTAACTGAATCAGTGTACATGTTAATGCAATTAATGTTCATTCCCAACCCTTTCCCCTGCCAATGGAATTGTTCAAATTGAAGCTGGGTTTCATAGAGATGTTCTAATGGAGATGGCTACAGGGAGAAACGTGGCACCAGGAGGCATCGGTTCTGATTTTAGTGTTCTTCATACAATTGAAATGATTATATGTCACATATGCTTTTCATGTCTCCTACCTTTATTTTTTTTTCTTTTTAACAATGTAGCAAATACAGGCATTATTCAGAAAGGAATTTAACACGTAATTATTACTTCATTACACATAATACAGTAATTTTATATTTATGCTTAGGCTCTTGCAGCATTTTTACTGAGCCAACTGTACTTTAATCAAAATAGCCACTGTCCTAGGCACATAACATCTAAAGTAATTAGCTGTGACTGGTAATGTTACATGGATGAGGTTTCTGTTGCAGAAATGTTTAAACTCGTGTTGATGCTTATGGAGAGCATCCATAAAACATATGTAAATGACGTGCACAGCATTTTGATGCGTTCTTACCCTAAGTTATCCACAAAAGGCTAGCTTACGAAACAAGAGCCTTTGTTTTGCTAGCACAGAGCAAGTTTCTGTGCCAAGTTATAATGATGGTCAGATTCTACTATAATCTGTTGGGAAGTTAATATAGAAATGTTGCACTAAGTTTAACTATGTTTCAAAATTGGTTTTTAATAAAATCATTTTCTCAAAAACAGCTCTTAAGTACAAGAACAGACAAAGCTAACCTGTGTTGACAGGCAGGTCTCTTAGGAGGGGCCGTAGCAGAGCCGCCGGTCAGTGGTTTCTTAGTTTGGGTGCGGTTGCAAGAATGTATGCAGTTACAGACCTGCAGAACAGAACATTCCAGAGGTGTGCATTTTATTGCCTTTCATTTACACCTCAGGTTTTTAAAAATGAACAGTGACAACAGAACAGCTCCTGAACATATTTTATGAACTCCCTTGATCCTATATTCAGGAATTGCTATCTGTTGGTGGTTTGTGACCCATAATCCTGATGTCAAACGTTAGTCAGGGAAGAAATTCAGACTGCTGATTTTCTGTTTCTGTTGTTTTTTTTTTTTCTTTCTCTTTTCTAAACAGGTAGAAAATACAGAGTAATGAAATGAGATTTAGCAAAATTTATATTCTTCATGACCAAATTTTATTGTACTAAGCGTTTCTGGGAATGGTTTTTAATATTTCAAGTATATATGCATGCATCTATTTTTATTAGATCATTGGTTGTATTTATTATGAAACAGATCATCTGTTTTAACTCAATAGTGAAGTGCTTCATAATACCAAGACACAGCTATTACATCACCGTGGCCAATAAGCTAAAAGAGAGAGAGAGGGAAAGCCTTACTCTGCCTCATTAGGTGGCTCTTCAGAGGCAGAATGTTTGCCAGGTTTTCTGATACCAGCTGTGGTCTCTGGGCTGGTGGACAGAAGGTGGAGAAAGTGTGAAGTGTCTGATCTTCTCTTGAGCTCGTCTGGGTTTTTGAAGCAAAGTTAAAATCTAGTTTGATTCTTCTCAGTATAGCCCACCTTCTTTTCCCGTACTTTCTTCTCTTACGGCCTTGGCATTACATTAGGTTTCTTCTCTGTATATCTTATGAAATCAATGGGAAAATAAGGAGTGATAAGGGCTGCTAGCTAAACTCCATTTTACCAGATGTCTTCTAAATGGAACATTCAACTGATTGATTTTTGTTTGCTCTTTATAGAATTGTTTAAGCATGCCATAAAATGGATTACGATCACAAAATAAGCGAATGCCATGTTTTAAATATGATTCTTAATTGAGGGATCCTACATTTAAAAAAAAGACAGCAAATGGTAAAAGAAATAAATTATGAATGAATATTGGGTCTCTGGTTTACCAAACCTAATTGGGCCCTTCATTTAGGATTTCTGTTTTTCAGTTCTTATTTCAATAATCTGGAGGAAATCACTGTTCTGCGGATCTTAATTTAGATCACAGAAATGATGAATTCTAATAAATATAGATAAATAGGAGCATACTTAAAGACTTTGGTCACAGTTGCTGCACCGAACGCCACATAACAACAAGCATACTTAGGTTTGTGATCTTGTTGTTAGTGGGCAAATCAAACACTGTGATTATGTTCTGATAATAATTTTTTATTTCACTATTTGTTATAATTTAGCATTTTGTTTGTATTTTTATTATAGCTGTTTCATTCAATTCAGAGAACCTGTTTGGACTTGTCTAAAGCAATCGTACTCTATCAAAAGAGAATATGTTGTAAGTATGCCCTAAGTATGAATATTGATCAGATAAACAGTAAGAAATAGGATATTTTGCTTTAATATATCATTTCATATGTTTAGAAAGTAAGACAAGGAAATTACTATTTAGGAGTGTCTGTCGTTGCTCTCTCTTTTTTTAAAGATTTTATTTATTTATTTGACAGAGAGAGGGAACACAAGTAGGGGAAGTGGGAAAGGGAGAAGCAGACCTCCCACTGAGCAGGGAGTCCGATGGGGGGCTCAATCCCAGGACCCCAGGATCATGACCTGAGCCGAAGGCAGACGCTTAATGACTGAGCCACCCAGGCGCCCCTGTCTCTGCTCCTTAATTGGTGGGGAGGAGGGTCTCTAATAATTTTATCAGAAATCCTTTACATAGGTTGTTTATCACTCAATGCAAGTAACTGTAACAAGAACTTTATATTGGGCCTCCTGTGGTGGGTAAGTACATGCCATTTATTTTCCTAATTATAAAAAAGTTTTCTCAGTTTTATGTGTGGGTTTTCTAAAATTCTGGGTTGTTTTTATTTGATTGCCCTGGCTCTCATATCCAGTTTTGTTCCTCTTAAAATGGAGAGAGAAGGCACAAACAGGTAATTTATTAACTGTATTTTGTTGACAGCACTTCTTCATGAGCATTTTTTAAGTTGGATATTGGGTTATTGGGGAACAAGATTCTGCGTAAAGTTATTACCAACAGTTGTCTCTAAATGCTAAATATCAAGTTGTGTGTTAGTATGTTTTAAAATTTCCTTTTGTAGGTGATTTAATAGTATAATTTCTGTATTTCTGAGCAGGAACATAGGAAATTTTTTTGTTTCTGACTGCTGATACACCTCTTTCCAATAATCACAATTAACAGTTGGTAATTTTCCTTCATTAGTCTTTGTTAAGACTATTGTGGGGAAGTACAAAGTCCTAGGACTTAGAGGCAGAATTTTATAAATTTTCTGTGTTCCTGTTTACTAAGTGTTTGAGCTAAGACTTCTCCAGGGCTGTAACTCCATAGTCTTGAGTTCTGGGGAAGTCAAGACACATGACACATACCCCCCCACCATTTCTCTGTCCCACATCTAGTCAGTCTTAAATGGTAGTCCATTTTGTCTCCTGAATAGCTTTCAGAGTCTTCCTCTCTACATCTCTACTGTCACTACCTTAGTTCATGCCACTACTATCACTCTCTTACTTGATTTGCTATATCAACTTCCTAAATGATCTCCCTGCACTCTGCCCCCCCCACAGCCCACTGTCTACACCACAAAGAGCTCCCAGTAATCTAAGATAGGACAGTTTGAGCAACAAAATAAATAACAGTAGTATCAGATTATAACCCATGAAGTAAAGTAAATATCCATTAAGTCAGCATGGAAATAGACAAACAGGGGAGAAGAAACTCTTTCTTATAAAATAACTCTGGTTAATAAATATAGAAAGAATGAGGGAACCATAAGATCTCCATTAGGCAAATACCACAGTAAGAATTGTAGCAGGCAAGGTTCACTGGAAGATGGCACAATCAGTGAACGAAAGTTTGAGGAGAAAGTGGGTATTTGCATAGCATCATGTATTTCCCTCCAAGATTTTAAATAATTATGAAAGGAGGAAATTATAATTTTACCATGGAGTAACTCAGTAGACACCACCTGAATTAAGTGGTCGAGATTGACATCACTAGTGATAATGTGTGTTGGTATCATGTAGTCCTGATATCATCATTTAAGAAGGCCACTTCACCTCTGTGGTTTCCCTCCCCAAAATCTGTCACCCCAGTCTAATTGTGAGAAATAAGACAAACCCGATTGAGGGACATTCTGTACAATACCTAACCAGTAATCTTAAAGGGCACAAAGCTCATGAAAGATAGGACAGGCTTAGAAACTGTCACAGATCGAAGGAGACTAAGGGATCCTGACAACTTAACGTCAGATCCTGGATTCGATCTTAGAAGAAGAAAAGGGACATTAATGAGAAAACTGATAAAATTCAAATAAGGTTATGGTTAAGTGTACTATACCAATGTTAATTTCCCAGTTTTGATAACTGTACCATGGTTATGTAAGATGCTAATGTTAGGGGAAGCTGAAGAAGGGTATACAGGAACTCTGTATTCTATTTACAGTTTTTCTATAAGCTTAAAATTTTGTAAAATAAAGTTTAAAAAAGTACATTGGATCATGTTGCTTCTCTGCTTTAAAGTTTCCAATAGAACCTAAGGTGAGGTCCAGGCTGCCATACCATAGTCTATAAATTCCTACATGATCTGGCCCAGCTTGCATCTCCAGCCACTTTTGCCCTTACCCACCATGTCACCTAAGGCCTTTTACGCTCACTGTTTCCTCTGTCTGGAATGTCACTGGCCTAATCATCTCAAGAGTGGCCCCTTCTTGACATCTAGAGCCCAGCTTAATGGTTACCTGCTCAGAGAGGCTTTTCCTGACCACCCAGCCCAACGTATCTTCTCTCCCCTTCTTTTATTGCTCTATCTGGTATTTTTCTTTTTGTGTTTTGTATTTGTGATTACAGATTTTTTATTTTCTGTCTTCTGTTACACAAACAAAAGCTCCATAAAAACAGGGACCTTGTGTGTCTTGTCCATCTCTATATTTCCAGTGGTAAGAACAGTGCCTAGTACATACTAGATCATCCATAAATCTGTGCTGAGTGAATTAATGCTGCCAAGCTAACTGGTTTTATAGTTCTTTAGTTCCCTTTTTAGGATACATCTGAAAATCTAATCAGCAATTAAAAAATGAATAGGGGTTTTTTGGTGTGTCTGAATTCTTAAGTCCCAGTTAAGTTAGACCTTTTAGGTGGAAACTGGCAAGTCATCTGATACCTGTGTTGCATCTGAATTTTAAACTTCTATAAATTAATTTCTGTATTTGAATTTTAAAGTTAAAATTAAGGAATGAACATCCCTTCTCAGAAAATGACAGTCATCACTAGTAACCCAAGCTGGAGTCTGATGAGGCTGAGATGTTTTCCACCTCTCTCTGAGTAACATTGCCAATTAATTAGAGTCCAGCTCTTAAAAGGAAACCTGTTGGGCACCTGGGTGGCTCAGTTGGTTAAGTGACTGCCTTCAGCTCAGGTCATGATCCCAGAGTCCTGGGATCGAGTCCCACGTCAGGCTCCTGGCTCAGCGGGGAGCCTGCTTCTCCCTCTGAGCCTCTCCCCTCTCGTGCTGTTTCTCTCTCTCTCTCCCTCCCTCAAATAAATAAATAAATTCTTAAAAAAAAAAAAAAAAAAAAGGAAACCTGTTTCCCACCCCAAGCTTAATCCTCAAGTGCATAAAATAATAAAAATAATTTTTCAAATGCTTCAACTTCCTTAGGCTTATTTAGGAAAGTACATTTCATCAACTATATAATCATTTAGGTACAGTGAATTGGTATCTTCCTAGCCTTAAGGTAAATATGTTCATTCGTATGTGACTTGAGACTTCAAGGTAAAAAAGGTGACTGTAGTCTCATGCTATTATGAACAAAAATGTGAAATTGCTCTCCATAGGGACATATTCATTGTGGAATTGAGTGAGTCCTATATTAGTAAGTAGAAAGAAGTTACAGAAGGTATTAAAAAACAACAAAACTTCTTATAATTATAGTTTTTTTTAAATCTTCATAGAATCATGGCATAAATATCAAATAAGCATTTAAAATGAAATAAAGTGGGATAGGAGGTGGTGGGGAAAAATAATGTATGAGGATAATAAGGCAAAAATTGTAGTTAATTTAATTTTATAAGCACTTAACAGTGCCCTGAATGCTCAGCTTGGGGAATCCATAGTTGGATGAGGTCCCTGTCCTGAGAAAGTTAGAGTCTCATGGGATAGACAGACACATCCCCAACCATGAACACCCTAATGCCGAGAGGGCGCTGCTATCCCAGAGAAATGGGGATCAACTACTTCACAGCCTTTGAGCTTTGAGTAGTGAACTTGATTCTTGAAGGACAGAGAGAAAGGAGAGTAGTCATTTATTTCTCAGGGAGAGTGGATTCCAAAAGGCTCATCCTCTGGAATGTTTAGTGTGAACTATAGTGACAAATTAACAAAGAAGCAGTAGCAAGTATAACCTTCACCTTTGGATTTGTGGTTCCTGGCTTATGCTCTCATTGGAGAGGTTATGTCAGGAATGGGATGCATTCTGAAGGAATTGTGGATTGTTTATGAAAAGGGACAAGAATCCTAGTAGCATTTAAAAAGCATTTTTAGAGGCACGTGATGTGTAAATGCATAAATACAGAAGTGTGAAATAAGAATAGTGTTCAGAGTAAGTCCATAGAAATGCTGTATTTAGAAAAGAAAACATTTAGGAAACTCAGTGTCACTCTTTGTTCAGCTGTTGGTAAATGTGGATTGGGGGCCAGTGGCTGTGTAAGAGCCCACTGTTTCATTGTTTGAAGACACATAGTTTTATAAATCAGCCCCAAGTGTAAAGAAAGAGAGTGTTTTGCTATTATAAATATTGATGCTATGATTATCTTTCCATATGAAGCTTTGTGCCCATTTCACTAATTCCTTGGAATGTACTACTAACAGTAGAAGTGCACTGTCAAAAGATACATAGAATTCTGTAACATTGTATGTTTACTGCCAAATGAATCTGCAGAAAGCATGTACCAGTCACTAGCTCACCAACAGTGCCATCTCAGGTTGTCTTTAGAAATAAGGCCAAGTTTAGGCATGACCAATTCACGGTTCCAGCTCTGCATTTATTTTTAAAAATTTTTTTTGAAGATTTTATTTATTTATTTGACAGAGACAGTGAGAGAGAGAACACAAGCAGGGGGAGTGGAGTGGGAGAAGGAGAAGCAGGCTTCCCGCTGAGTAGGGAGCCCAACATGGGGCTTGATCCCAGGACTTGGGATCATGACCTGAGCTGAAGGCAGACACTTAAAACGGGCTGAGCCACCCAGGTGCCCCCAGCTCTGCATTTAAAAAACCCATGAAGACATGGGGTACCTGGGAGGCTCAGTCACTTACGTGTCCAACTCTTGATCTCAGCTCAGGTCTTGATCTCAGGGTCATGAGTTCAAGCCCCATATTGGGCTCCATGCTAGATGTGATGCCTACCTAAAAAATAAACCCACAAAGGCATTAAGCTGATTACCCCCCACCCTCAATCCCCACTCCCACTTCCAACCAAAGACCCACATCATGAATAAGGTATTGGAATTGCTTTATTATCAAGTAGAATGTAACTCAGAAAGCAGAGATCAAAAAGTCAGTGAGAGAGAATAAGCAGAGGAAACTGGCTCTATATTATAGGCAGCCACAAAAGATTCCCTCAGTCATAATAGACAAACCCAACTTTTTTATTTCAGCTTGAAACAGCACATTATCGGCTCGCTTTTCAGTGCAGAGGTCATTTTCTGGTTCTGATTACAGGGCACCAAACACACTGACAGATGTACTCAAGTGAATTTGATCTCTCCTTTTGTAAATGGAGGGACAGCATGAAAGTTAAATGGTGGGAGGCGGGGAGCTTATCTTGTAGCTTGCCACGTGGATTTAATTTCACCCCGTCTTTGCCTCTAAAAGAGCGAGGACCTTGTGTCTCTCTCCGCTCTGTAATAAAAATGCTTATTGTTCATAGCTCCTTTTGGTCTTTTCTTCATCAGTCTTGTCTCAAGAAGAAAACGAACTGGGAAAATTTCTCCGATCCCAAGGCTTCCAAGATAAAACCAGAGCAGGAAAGATGATGCAAGCAACAGGAAAGGCTCTCTGCTTTTCTTCCCAGCAAAGGTGTGTGGCCTTCACTGGGGCTCCATTTGGGGGGTCGGCAAAGAATCCAGGATCCATCCAGCCATGGAGGGGACTCCTCTGTTGTTGTCTAGAAGGCTCTTGCCTGAGACTGAGGAGCTACTCTGTTCTTAGTTATTAGTCTGTTCTTAACTCTCTGATTAAGATAACATGTATGATTTATTTTCCTCCTAGTAATTTTTAAGTTTTTTTTTTTTTTCATATTTCTCCTGGTCTATAGGGAGCATGTTATGTACCAATCACTGTGAGTGCTGCCTAGGCTTATGTTTGACCTTTAGCATTGCTCATAGCATTCAGTCCTGTCCCCTAACAGCAGCTGATTAAAGCAGTAGCCTAATGAGACCAGGTGGAAGGGTTCCTTCTCTGCTCTCTATGGGCCAATTAACTTTGGAGAGGTGGTGTTCACGATGCCCTGAACTATTCTGCTCAGACCCTGGACCAGCAACATCAGCAGCATCCCCTAGAAGCCTGTTAGAAATGCAGAATCTAGGCCCCATCCCACAACTGCTGAATCCAAATCTGCATCTTAATGAGATCCCTGGTTGATTTTGATGAACATTTAAAAGTTTGAGAAGCTCTGGTAGAGAGGAAATTGTGGCAGATGAGTGACATTTTTTTTTTAACACTCTCATGACTCATTTTTATGGTTGGTGTAGAATAAGCCAGAGCCCCTGCATATAGTTGCATTTTGTGCCTGAGAAAAGTAACACTCCTTCTCTATCCCTCTTCCCCCAATAATGAACTAGCCCAAAAATGTCACTCACTAATATTAGGCAAGATTATACCTAAATAAGGCGTTGTAGGTAGTTTCCAAAAATGTTCAGCCTACAAAAATTTCACTTAAATTGTTCATTTTCTTCTCCTAATTTCTCCTTCTTTCCTTCCTTCCCTGTGGGCCAAGAGCAGGCTGTCAGCCTGTTACACAGGTATTCCTATGAAATCCTGAGAAAGCTGGAGTAGCAGAAAGAGACCAACTGTGTCAGTTTCCCAGGGTCCCACTCCTGGGTGTGTTGGTTCTGTCTAATAACATTTGGACCCCAACTTTGTGGGCAATGCCAACTTTCACAGTTGAACAATACCATTTCCAATAGTTCTGTATCCATTTCCCAAGAAAAGTGTTGCTTATGATTTTTAATTGTACCTTTTAGGGGTGCTTGGGCGGAAGTCATTAGGAATCTGCCTTCAACTCAGGTCATGATCCCAGGGTCCTAGGATCCAGCCCTGCACTGGGCTCCCTGCTCCATGGGAAGCCTGCTTCTCCCTCTCCCACTCCCCCTGCTTGTGTTCCCTCTCTCGCTGTGTCTCAGTCAAATAGGGAAATACAATCTTAAAAAAAAAAAAAAATTGTACCTTTTAATCTTATTTGTAATCGTTTTTCTTTGTAAAAATAATACACATGTTTCAGAGAAAATTAAAACGCAGACAAATCAAAAGAAAATTAAAAAGCAATTAAAATTTTACTAATAGAGATGACCCACTTTTAACCCCTTGATGGATATTTTCTATGCATATGTACTTACCCCCCCCTTACCAAGATAATTGGTTCTCAGTCTTTCAAAGAGTAAATTCTCATATGTTAAACATATAATTATCACTAATTTCAGTGGGAAAAATTCTTATACATACCAGTATGCCAAAACTTACATCCATTTATGGGAAACAAAGCCAAATCCCTGAAAACAATCACTATAAGAGTTACCATTACTGATCTCATAATTATTTTATAATATGGCTCTCTAGGTACACCCTTTCAGAGTTGGGTACCAAATTATCTCCCAGAGCACACATAGGGTACCTTGAGTTTATATAATCTAACCTTTGGTTACAAGCAAAAACAGA
Organism: Zalophus californianus; assembly: GCF_009762305.2. NCBI lineage: Eukaryota > Metazoa > Chordata > Mammalia > Carnivora > Otariidae > Zalophus > Zalophus californianus. The sequence goes on along the minus strand of NC_045606.1, from coordinate 41,056,190 downwards.
AATCGACAAAAACAATGCAAATGATACCTCAACTCATCACCATATAAACTAGCAAAGTGCACTATATCCATAATTTAATGCATCTTGGACAACTTTAAAATTTGGAAGGTGACCTGCTGCAAGATGGCTCTGGTTTCATAGCACTCAGCTGCTGACCAAGCACATGACATCCCAACCAGTCCTCCTAAACATAAAGACGGTACAGGATGACCTAAAACTCTCACGAAGTTAAATTTTCAGATCTTGAATGGATGTAATTTGAGATATGCCAGAATATGTTTTTAATATAAACAGCATCATGCCGTACAGTTTTTGTATAGTAGTGCTTACTGATCATTTAGCAAATTGATTTTTTGATCAAATAACCATAACACATTTTGCTGTCTATGTATACATTTTTAAAAACATTTATACCATAGTATTCCAGGGCATGCCATGATGCATTTAACCTGAGCCCTTCTGTCTATTACTTAGGTCACTTCCACATTTTCCTACTAAAGGATAAATGTCTTTGTGGAGTAGACCTGTAGATACTTTATTAATCTTTCCCTTTGGGTAGATCTTCATCCATGAAAATGTGCAGCAGTCTTTCACTGAAGCTTGATATTTCTGGTTATTGCGTTTTTCCTTGGTCTACACGCAGTCCCTGGTAGCACCAGGAAATAGGTTTTCACCTTTCTAATCTTATGTGAAGCAAGTTACAGAAAAAAAATGAGGTGATTTTATATGCTTTTTTGTTTTCTTCAAGATCTTAACATCTGTCATCATGTCATTACCTCTTCAGAGGTTTCTGTCTAACAGTCAAAGAAATCGAGAATATTTTATTCACAAGATGCTTTTTCAGCCAGTTTAGGGAAATTGGTAAGATCCAAGGGAAGAGAAAGAGGAGTCCAGAAATGAACAGGATCCTTAGGGGGACAGCTGAGGGCTCTTTCTCTCTTTAAATAGAAGTCCCCAGTTTTATAAACCTTCACACCAGCATTTGTTTTACTGACTTATTTGATAGTCATTGCTACAACTGTGCATTCAATTTGATGAAAGTTGAGTATTAAATTTAATCCAATGGCAATAAAGCACAAGCTTACTTTATGGCACCATAATATGTCCAAAAACCACCTGCAACACTTACGTAGGATGATGTGAGCAAACTTTTTAGAGAAATGCTATTTAAAAGCAGTGTTTTACAGAAAAGAGGAAAAGAGAAAATAGTAAAAGGGTTTTCTTTTTTTCTTAAACAGTTTATTGCCCCCATCTATAATCTGACAGTACTGTTGGAACTGCCAAGCACTGACTTCAGCTCACTAACATTACTGTTCTCTTCAGCTTCATAAGTTTGCCTTTAAATTGAAATGTAATTACTCATTTTCATGTTTTGAACCTATGCCCTGCCACCTCATGGAGACAACTGTATTTTAAGAGTGTAAGTCATGTGACATTATTCATTTTGGGTAGGAAAGAAGCAATATTTCCCTTCCCTGCAAAATAAATATTTCATTGAAAGTTTGATATGCCTCAAACATTTTTTTCTTGCTAAATAAAGGTATGTTAAAGCTAACATTATAATTATTTTATATCCACCTTGTATAATATACATTTATTTATGGCATAGGATCCTCAAGTTTTGTTTCTCTATAAGGATCAATCATATAACCTGTCTGTGCCTAGCACGTAGATCCACAGTGCTTCTCTCCCTTCCTAGACCATTTAAAAATGCTTCTGTTTGGGCCACCGGTGGCTCAGTCCGTTAAGGGTCCGACTCTTGATTTTGGTTCAGGTCATGGTCTCATGGTCATGAGATTGAGCCCCATGTCAGGCTCTGCACTCAGCACAGAGTCTGCTTGGGATTCTTGTTCTCCCTCTCTCCCTCTACACCGCTCATGTACTCTCTCTCCCCCGTCTCTAAGATAGATAGATGATAGATAGATAGATAGATAGATAGATAGATAGATAGATAGATAGATAGATAGATAGATAGATGATAGATAGGTAAAATCTTATTTAAAAAATGCTTCTGTTCATGCTCCATTCTCTGTGACTGTTGGAGCAAGCAGGAGATTGCCCTGGCATTTGGAGAGTAATCCAAAATGACCTAGCAGGGGAGACCCTAATCATGAACAAGTCCATCCCTCCTCAAAGGGCCAGGCTTCAGAGGAGCAGAGACAGGGATGCCAAGAATAGAAATGGGAAATGGTTATGCCTTGGCCTTTCTCCATTAACACAGGATTGGTTCCAGCTCCAGATAAATACTCTTTGCTCAGGCATGAGACTATCCCCAACAGTACTGTTGGAAATACTTCCCAGTGGTCCAGTTAAATAACAGTAATCTAAGGGATCAGTACATGGGTAATCTGGTTGACTCATCAGTTCATCCATTTCAATCAAATATTTCTGCAGCATTGTCTATATTCCAGGCACTCTTCTAGGCTCAGGAATTTAAGATTGGTAAACTGTCAAGGATGCAAATTGCTGGCCTGCTTGGTTTCAAGATTATGGCTTTATCCTCTTGTCTAGGTTGGCCTTGAGAAATCCTTTGTGTCGATTTCACCAAGAAGTGGAGACTTTTCGGCACCGGGCCATCTCAGACACTTGGCTGACGGTGAATCGCATGGAGCAGTGCCGGACTGAATACAGAGGGGCATTATTATGGATGAAGGATGTGTCACAGGAGCTTGATCCAGACCTCTACAAGCAAATGGAGAAGTTCAGGAAGGTAGGAGATTTTATGAAGGTTACCAAGAGGGGTACCTGCTGGAAGGTAATGAGGTGTGATTTGAATCACTCTGGTGAAGAAGACATAACTCAAAAGCACCAAGGATGCAATTAATCATTGCCAGTGTCTTTTTATGTGACAGAATACCAATTAATGTGATATATAATTCTCTAAGGATAAGATAGAAGAGACAGCTGGAAATTGCTGGGATTTAGTAACTGGTTCTAATTGAAGTCGGATTTTCATATAATGTACACTTTTTGTAAGGTTGTCACTTTAAAATGCTTTCATGCGTAACTAAAAATCAAGATTAGATCAAATGAAACTGGAAAGTGAGGACAGGCTATTGGAGAACCTTTTTTAATTGCTAATGAATTTTAAAATTAATAGAATAATACTCCTCTGTTTTGTGAAGTGGTTGAGAAGTGGTGGGGTTTGGTTGTGGGATTAACTAATGTTCCATTTGCAGTAGGCCTCTTCAGAAATTTGTCTGAAGAAAATAGTTAGCTGAGAAGGTGGGTATGCTCTTAAATTTCCCTGAAATAACTGGTGAGCAGCAGAGGAACAATGTTCCCTTGGCTTTTTAATTATCTTATGTCAATTTAGCTGTTTGGATATTTGGCCATACAAGGATATATCCCACCACTAGGTGGCAGTCATACACTGAGTATTTATGAAAACGCAGCGACTGTTGTGTACAATCTTGGTAGTTCTTTGTTTGGTTGATTTGGCTGTATTTCAGGGTGTGAAAGAAAAAAAAATCAAGCAAATGTCAGGTTTGACATAATATTGTGTCAATTATCTTACTCATTTCAAATGATCCGTTTGTAATTAGTGATGTTGCTTAAAATCCCTGGATTTCTTTTTAGGTACACCACATGGAGTTGTGAATGGGAAACCCTGCTAGTGCATAGGAGGTGAAGAGTGTGGGATGGGGGAAAGGAGGGACCTTCTGTTGCTTAAGAATAGGGTCACCAATTCTTGACCTACTATTAGATTGATGCAAATTCTTTTAAAAGCCAAATCTTATTTTCATTTGTAGTTTGGAGTCCCTCTCTATGAAGGAAATCAGAATTTATTTTATTTCTGATTATAGATAACCTTAATGTGGTAGCAGTATCTAACTTAGCAAGGCAGATTTCTGAATTCATGGAAAATCTGAACTGAAAAGTAAAGCTCACTCATTTTATGAAAGTGAAAATCAAGGCGCAGGCCACATTAGAAATTTCCTGACTTTCTAATCACACCGGTAATTTGGTTTGTCTTTGACACTTTTTTTGTGGGTTAGAGGAGGATGGGGTAGAGAAGTTAAAACAAAACAAAACAAAAAAACCTTATCTGCAGAGAATAGTGCTAATCATTTTATATCTACTACCTCCTTTAAGCCTCACAATAATCAAGGCACAGATTTAATTTTATAGATGAAGAAAGTGATACCTATGTTAAGTAACTAGCCCAAGGTCAGACAAGGGAATGAAAGAATCCCAGAAAATATGCATGATTTTTTCCTTAAGAGAAAAAAAAAGGAAATTGACCTAAAATTGACATTTTCCTGGTAATACCTGTCCTGTGATTTATTCATTCAACAAATATTTATTGAGCACCTTTTATGTACCATGTAATAAAAATTAAAATATGGGGCACCTGGGTGGCACAGTCAGTTAAGTGTCCAGCTCTTGGTTTCAGCTCAGGTCATGATATCATGGGTCATGAGATGGTGCCCCAAATTGTCCTTGGGCTCTACACTCAGCGGCGAGTCTGCTTGAAGATTCTTTCCCTCTGCCCCTTCCCCCAACTTATGCTTGCACTCTCTCTCTCAAGTAAATAAATCTTTTTATTTTTATTTTTTTATTTTACTTTTTTTAAAGATTTTATTTATTTATTTAAGAGAGAGAATGAGAGAGAGAGAGAGCGCACATGAGAGGGGGGAGGGGCAGAGGGAGAAGCAGACTCCCTGCTGAGCAGGGAGCCCAATGCGTGACTTGATCCCGGGACTCCAGGATCATGACCTGAGCCGAAGGCAGTCACTTAACCAACTGAGCCACCCAGGCGCCCCTAAATAAATCTTTTTTAAAAAATTTAAAAATACAATTATTCTGGAAGGCAGGAGAATTTCACGTGGACTTGTGTTTATTTGGTTTTATTTTGGAGGGTGGTTACTAGCTGTGTAACAATGAAATAAAAACCAAGCCCTTCATCATTTGGTTTGAATGTTGAAACATTACCCACTCTTTAGTGTCATCAATCTGTTGATTTTGGAAAATATGGTTTAAAAGAATCCTTTTCTATGCAGAAGTAGCTGAAGAGATGCCTTACTCTACAATCCCATGTGTGCTGAATTTAATTTAATAGCTGAACATGGTGTACTTTGAATTTAGGGAAAGACTTTTTTTTTTAAGAAGTCAGTGTTCAGGACTCCATCCTCCTCTATATTAGGCAGGACTGTCCATGAGGACAGGGACTATATTCGTCTCTTCACTGTCACACCCCAGGGCCAGACTAGCATTCATAGAGCATGGTCAGATTCCAACCATTGAGTTTCAAGTTCCAGACCCATTGTTTCTCAAATCAATAGGCATTCTGACCCCACGCAACTCACCTTGTGATGTGTTGGAATTGACATAGGGTTTTGCAATTAAGAAGTAGCATTATTAATTTGTGGCTTGCTGCTTTCTTTGGAATGAATTTAAATTGTGGAGTTTGCTGTTTACTTGGAGTTGATAACATGAAGCTTAACTGTGAGCAAGCTTTAGCGTTTTGTCCCAGCAGGATTCCATTTTAAACAGAGTCTCCATTTATCTCTCAGAAACATGTTACCAAAACGCATTTCTGTGACCTCTGGGAGAGGGGTCTGACTGTGGGTGGCTTCTTAGGAGTCACTGTGGGAGGGAGAGTCTCAGCCTCTGCAGAGCCAGCTGCCACCTTCACGTTTCAACTGGTGAATCCAGAACTAAAGTAGCATTTTGCTATAAATTCAGTTCTTTGGAGTTTACACTTTCCGAGGAGACAGAATTCTAATTCGTCCTCATAGATGTGATCCCCCTGGTTGCAGTCTTAAGTATGCATTCATTCATTTATTCATCCTCCCAACAAATAATATGGAAGCCCCACTGTGTGCTGGGCCACACGCACAAGGATGTAGTTAGTAGCAGATAAGCAGACAGGATCCCTCCCTCCTGTCACGTGTAGTCACGTGGGGATGGAGCAAGTAAACGTGATGCAATAGGTTGAGGTGTTGTTGTCTGAGGTGACCCATGGTGTTGCAGGGTCGCTAGGAGGGGCTTCCACAGGAAGTCACATCTGAACAAGACAGGAAAGGATGAGTGGGAAGGAGCTGGGGGGAGGGAGTAGGGACAGCTGAGCAGAGTTCCAGGCTGAGCGAGAAACTTAGACAGTGGCCTTTAGATGAAAGCAAACAGGGCACCTGGAAGTACCTGGAAGGTTTTTACAACCAGAGCACAGAGGCAGAGCAGGTGTGGGAATGGGGGTGCCCGTACTACGGCAGCTGGAAAGGTAAGCAGGGCCAGGCTAGAAGGGACATCTCCGGAAGGCCAGGGGAATGGGAGGGTGTTGAGGTGGGGAGGAGCATGGTCGTCTTTGTGTGCTCACCAGCCCACCCAGAATGTAAGGTGGAGAAAGGATTGGGAGGACCCAAGCTGCTGGGAGGACGTGGGGGAGACCTGGGTGCCCGAGAATGATGATGCACACGGACCCAGGGAAGTGTACGTTCTGCCCTCTCCCACACTCTGTAATTGTACCACTTTAATTACAGAGCTCTTCACTTTTCTTAGAAATGAGCAGAATAAGTATAAATAAATAGCAAGACCAAGTGTACTTTCTCTTCCAACCATTGCTTTTCTCATCATGTTTTCAAGGTGCTAAAAACTTTTTAAATAACACACAGTGAGCATGACCAAAATGATGAATGAAAAACTTAAACAAAGCAAATAATCTGTTTTCATTCTGGCACCGTTTGAAGCACATGGGCCTGATGACAGATCTCTCAGCAGCAACACTAATAAGCATTTATTAAGTGCCTATATTTGGGGATGGAAATACAAAGAGGTGGAAAAGTTTGATCCCAGCCCTCAAGAAGGACCCTGCTAGTCATCTGTTCCTTGTCAAAATTACCATGATAAACAAGACACCTGGAGAGTGTGGCCATATGTAGCTCTTCTCCTAAAGACCAAATAATAGGAAATGGTGGATGAATTTCAGTGCTCAGAACTGGATGACGTAGGAGCAGTTGGAAGCCCCCTCCTGACAGTGTGATTCACCCCAGGAGGGAAATGGACGGGAGACTACGCCACAAAGTATTTTATGAGCAGTTACAATGTGTGATATATGTGCCCTTTGAAGGCAGAGTAAAAGGGTATGATTTAAAAATAGAGGTCAGCTTCTTGTAGCAGATTACATCAGCTTAAGTTGTGAGCTCACAGAAGAGCTTTTGCAGCCTGATGCCCTTGAGAGAGTCCTCCTGTGGTCAATTAACTGTCTTGTTTTTCTGGAAAGTCAGAAATGGGATGGAGGGTAATTATTCTAAATGGAATAAAAGCTGCGTTAGGTGTAAGAAAATAGTTCTGAATCCTCTAAAGAGATAATATGGAAATGTATATGTGGGCATTTGTTATGAGTCGGAGTCCTTATAGACGAGGACAAGGGAACCAGCATTTTAATGAGGGCCATTTATTAAATGGCTTAATCAAATCCTACAGCATTTGTCTAGGGTTTCATCACCATAATTCAAAAGGGTATCTAAAAGGGTATTGTAGGAAATGTGAATGATACACACTGGTATTCTTGGGCTTGTGTCTATTTAAAATAGTGTTAGATTTTGGAGAGCTGTCAACTCACTAAAAGTCCTGTTATCAAAGGATATGTTACTGTGAGATGGTTTGTTAATAAATAACAGTGGCTTAATATGTGGGGCCTTATTGGGGTCATCAGCCAGTGGTGTTCCTGTGTCCAACTGAAGGTTTGGGTCCATAGAGCTTGGTCAAGGACTAGTAAACAGCAATATTGACGTTAGAGGCTCTTTTTTTTCCTGTGGACAAAGACTTGGGTTAATTAATTTGACAGTATCATTAATTACTGCTGAAATCATTGGTCTTTGTCAGAGGTCAGGCTCTTTTAGCAATTGAGGGCAGGTCCCACGGGAGCTGGAGACGCCAAGTAATGCAGGAATATCACCGCTCAGCCATCTCCTCATTCTGTGTTAAAAGCCTTTCCTATTTGCCCAGGCCATCCAGCTCTCTGGCTTGCACTGGTGTTCTGCTTCAGTTCAGTGCCAAGGGCAGGGCTGAGACCCCCCAGTGAGTCGTGTTGAGTGAGCATGGAGAATTTCAGGTTTGGGTCCACACAATAGACCAACCCTATGAGCCTGCTTAAGCAGTGCCTTGACTCCAGGGCTTTGCTTTAATTCATACATAAAAGGAGAGGATGTTTGACCCATTATCTTTTCTGTCTCTTCTAGGGCTAAAACCCTATGCACTGGCTTGAGTTCTTTGATGAGGTGAAAGTTCCTTTTGTAAAGCTAACACACTTTTGAACCTATCTGTTTCATAGGTTCATTTGCTGGTTTTTGGTGTGTGCTTATTGTTTGTTTTGGTTGTGTAACTAGGGAGCCTATTTTTTTGTGGTCTCCAAAAAGATCAAATCAAGCTGCTAAACCCTACCCCCGGGGGGTTGTTTCTTTATCCTACTTAAATGCCATAGGAAAAACATGCCATTTTCATACGGCACAAGTGGGAAAGGGAACACATAATTATACCCTTGCTTTCATTTTTGAATTTCATGAGATGAGGCCTTTGGGGGGGTCTATGTGTCTTTATTGATTTCCCCCTTGATCTCAGCGAATGGCAAAAATTAGTTTCAGGGTTAAGTCAAGACCATTTGGAATCGCAGGCATGAAACAGATAACTTGCAGACTTGGGGGCCGGCTGGCTCTAATGCTTCTGATTGGAAATAGAGAGGAAGGAGCATGGCCTCAGAGTTGGGACGGCCCTACCCTCTGTCCCCAGCCCTGCCTATACCAGCTGTTACAGCTTGGAGAGGTCTAGTGAGCCTATTGCAATTTTCTCTTTCACTAAAGGAGAAAGAGGTACTAGATGATCACCAAGCTTTCTTCCGGTTGTAACGTCTTTAATATTCTTTAAATTGTTAAGCTCTGGAATCATTAAGCTCATCTGTAGAGAAGTGTGGACCCTGGTGCAGAGCGACCCTGTCCTTTGTCAGTGTAGTGTTTTCTTCCTCCTACAGGGTAAGTGCTGGTCTCATTGAGTCAGCTTGATCCTGTTGCTCTAATCTCAGACTCTGGAAAAGAAGAATATTTCACTCATAATTCTTGGGTAGAGGAGACTGAAATTTGTACAAAATGATTCTAATTATCTTTTATTTAGATAATACTTGTGCAAGGGTCAGAAACCTCTGGCCCACGGGCCAGCCACCTGTTTTAGTAAGTGAAGTTTTTATTGTAACATGACCACGCGCATTCACTTATGTATTATCTCTGGCTGCTTCCATGAGACCGTGGAGAGTTGTGTAGTTACAACAGAGACAGTGGTCTGCAAAGCCAAAATATTTACTTTCTGCCCCTTTACAGAAAAGAGTTTGCTGGCCTCTGGTTTATAGGTACCTCTAGTGCATGCTGAAGTTAAGAAATTTTAAGAATTTAAAAATGTTTAATTATGATAAAACATATAACATAAAATTTGCCATCTTAGCCATTTTTAAGTGTCCAGTTCAGTAGTGTTAAATATATTCACATTGTTGTACAACAGATCTCCAGAACTTTTTCATTTTGCAAAACTGAAACTCTATACCCATTAAACATCCACTCCCCATTTCCCTCTCCCCCAGCCTCTGGTAACTATCATTCTGCTCTCTGTTTTTATGAATTTGACTACCTTAGATACCTCATATATGTGGAGTCATGCAGTATGTGTCTTTTTGTGACTATCTTGTTTCACTTAGCATAATGTCAAGGTTCATCCATGTTGTATCATGTGGCAGGATGTCCTTCCTTTTCAAGGAATAATAATAATTTTAAGGAATAATATTTCATTCTGTGCTTATACCACTGCATTTCATTTATCTATTCATCCACCAACAGACACATTTAGGTTACTTCCATCACTTGGCTAGTGTGAATAGTGTGCTACTTTATGAACATGGGTGTGGAAATAACTCTTTAAGACCCTCCTTTGAACCCCAAATACATAATAAACAAACATAATATGCATCTTATAAATGTTTCTATTACTGAATGAAATTTAATCCCGTCATTGAATAAAACTGAGACTTGGGCTCTGCAAGCAAGGAGTCATTTGATTTTATCATCCTAGAAGATATTGTGTACACATACTAATTCATAATTTATATTATCTAATTTCTGTAAGAATAGTAAATATTGCTATGTTTTTTAAAAATAAACCTATATAATATAAAAGCAAATGTTTTGGTTTAAAATAGATTTTTCTTCATGAGGGAGTGAAGAGAAGTACTTCTCTCTTGAGAGAGGTATCACATCTTTGCATATGGCATTTCTCCAGTTGTTTGAGGGAAAAGCTTACTTAACTCTCAAGTTTCAGAGTAGACTCTGGACAAAAGTGTGTTATCTGAGTGTGAACTGATCTCAGCCAAGAAAGTTTTCCTTTTGCCAAATTGTCTGGCTTTTCTTCCTAAGACTTATATGTATTGGATGGCATATGCAAACCTGGTTTCTGGAATTTTGTGGATGATAATATACAAAACATAAGATTTTCCTGAGTAGAACCGTCAGGTTCCAGATCAAAATGCTGCCATATTTATAGCCCATTTTATAACAAGGGCTTCTCAGTGCGTTAGCAGCTAGAATGTCTTAGATGGATTCCTTATTTCCATGTTTCATCATGTTGTGCTTTTGGCTGCAGGGTCAGAGGAGTGGTTGGTGCCCATGACACCCTCCCTCCCTCCCTCCCCGCCCAGCCCAACCGCAGACTGTTCCATCTGCTTCTGTCTCCATTGGTAGCTCCTAAAGAAGGTATCATTTTAGATTATGCTTAAATGGAAAATCACTGTATTCAAGTAGTATGATCTACTAGTTACTGTCTCTCCAATTTCCATCTCCAAGTCTGCCCTATCTGTCTACCCCTCCAGATTACCCTCTTCCTTTTGGTTAACAGCTCAAATATCATCTTTCCCAGCTAGTCCTCTTATTCTCTCTTGGCAAACTGGTTGCAATTCTTACCATCTTCAAGAATTTAGTATAAAAGAAGACAGTTGTGCCCTCGTGGGTTAGCTAAGCACTCTGGTTTTGAATGTTTATGCTTTAGGGATCCATCCCACTGTGCTGTTATTCTTATTTTACAAAATGGTGCTTAGGTACACAAAATAGTGTGATTTTGTTTAATTTCAAACTAATTTCAAACTATACTATTTCCTGAATGCCAATAACGTTACAGTACTGTAAGTTACTTTTATTAGAGTTAAAAATAATTTTCTTCAGATACATTCTTCTTTACAACCAGACTTTTCAGTGACAGGAAAGAAAAAATAATGATCTGATGGTTGTCTGAATTGTCACTTTTACATCAGACTGGATTTTTTAATTGGCTATGGAGAATTAGTATTTCAGAAAGAAAACTCTAAATCACAATTGCTTTTGGGAAAAACCTGTATTCTGTATTAGTTTGTCATCATGGGATATTGAAAGGTTTTGAGTAGTACTTTTTAAATTATTGGGTTATTTTTTGAGAATCTCTCCCCCCCCCCCAACACACAAAGTGTTTCGGACAAAATTTATCCAAGTAGTATTGGCTGTGTGATGGAGTCACAGACTCTTAGTGGTTTCACCATTCTCCTGTCTCTCAGGAAAACTCAGAATCTTCTTGCATCCAAGTCCTAAGTCCATCTATACTTCGTGTTTGAACTACCACAAGAGTGAGTTCATAGAAAACTGGTATTTCCATTCATAGTTCTGAGGTTAAAAAAAAAAAAGACATTTGATGATTACTTGATCTTCAGAAAACTGACATAATAGTAATCTCAGAGGGGGATTAGCCACGGAGGCCCACATGTTATCCAGCGTAAGACCTGGTCCATGGTGGCTCTGTTCACTAAAGCATGCAGTTTCTCCACCAGTTTCAACTCACATGTCTCACAGTGGCTTCACTTTGCCTCCTTTAGTAAGTTTTGGTGAATGGAAAACCTTGAATAGAAGGCAGCTTTAAAATGTATATGCTTGGGGCACCTGGGTGGCTCAGATGGTTAAACGTCTGCCTTCGGCTCGGGTCATGATCCCAGAGTCCTGGGATCGAGTCCCACATCGAGTCCCGCCCGCATCGGGCTCCCTGCTCAGTGGGGAGCCGGCTTCTCTCTCTGCCTCTCTCTCTCTCTGTCTCTTATGAATAAATAAATAAAATCTTTAAAAAATAAAATGTATATGCTTACTCTTCTAGTATAAAATTTTCAGGACAATTCCAGGTATAATAGAACTATCCCAAGGGAAAAAATTCTTTTTCATATTCAACAGTTATCCCACACTTAATCATTACACAGGATGAATGAAATTCATATATAGGAGTCCTAAAATCTTACACTGGCCAATTTCACATGGACTCAGGGAGTCCTAAGAAGAAGCAAGCCCTTGAAAGGCCATTGGTATAACTTTGACATGAAATTCCCACATTCATTAATCAGGCCTCTGTTGTTCCCATCAAATGAAATATGATTTTAGGTCTTGGTAACACTTCACAGTTGATTGGCTCTTTCTATCCAACTACCCGTCTATCTGTCCATCCATCTATTTAAATTCACTCCCCAGCTGTGATCCTGAGACAACCATTGTCATTTAGATGCTGATTCCTTACTGTTGTTCTTCTGGTGACTGCTGACATTGGGATAAGGGATACTTCTCAAGATAGATTAATTACATAAACAAATTGAGGGATGGGTTTTTTTTTTCTGCTTTGTTCTTTTAAATAGCTGCCCCTCCCTCCCCCAGCCTTCAGAGGTAGGACTTTGCATTCTTCTAAGCAAACTTAGTTCATGGGTATTAGTTCATATTATGAGAGAGGTCCAGGCAGAAAGACTCGGAAAATAACCCACATACAGGGAAGAAGGACCATATGAAAGGCCCATAGACTAATGCATGGGAAATATATAAAGTAATTTCTCAAATAGACTGGCAAGCTGAAAAGAAGCTGGCAGAGTAAAATTTATTACATTTAGGGCCTTGTTCCTTTTCAGTTTTGTTTTGTTTTGTTTTGTTGTCTTAAATCAGGGGAAAAAAGATACAGGAGAACCTGGCAATAGTGATTGCTTCTGCGGCAGGGGACTAGATTGGGGGATGGGAGACAGGGTATGAGAATGAGGTTGGAGTTGCACCATATGCCTTTTTTGGGCTTTTAAAGTTTGTGCCCTACGCATGTATTATCCTTCTGGTTACATGTATAAAAATAATGAGAATTAATGAGATTTGAGTGAGAATAGATAATATTTGGTAGAAGGAAAGAATACGGATAGAAAACTCTTAAGTTGACAAAAACAGATGAAAAGCCAGGTTCCAAAAATGATGTCACATGAACAGCCAGATGAAGAGTTTGGAGGCTGAACTCATTTTCAAGAGCCATGTGAGGTGGTTAAGTCACTGAAGAGAGGAAGGATCAAAGGCAAATGCCTGAGGGAAATCCACCAAAATCCAGAAAGAGGAGAATGTTTCTTTTGAAAGGCTTCATGGTTCTAAGAAAACTGGAGCGAGCCGAGTTGTGCTTATCCCGAAGGGTTTGGGGAAAAGGTGAGAAAGTAAACAGGTAACTTTTCCCATCTCTCTGTCCTAGAAGGAACAAGTTCTCTGATACACAGCATTGAGAATGTAGAGAAAATCCTTTCCCAAAAAAGAATCAAAGCGGAAGTGGGCAGCTGTTTCAACGGGAACACTCTCCACGGTTTGGACCCCATGTTAGGTCCTTGGAGTTGGGTTGTAGCATCATGTAGGCTGGTATTGAGTCTCTTAACTTGGAGGTTTTCTGCTGGCTTGAATGACGTGTTGTGTTCACTGTCCACATCTAATTCTCACGCATGCTAATTAATACACTCAGACAACATCTTGCCAGCACTACAGTCTCTCTCTCAACCCTTCACTCTAAATTTAGCAGTTTCATCAGTTCCTTTTAATTGGTAGCCTTCCAGGTTTTACAGATGAAACCAAGCATCCTTATGTGCCTGTGAGCACTGATTTTGTCATTAAAATTTCTGGAGAAGTAATATCAGTTGTCATAAATCAATCTCTATCCACTTTGGCTTCCTAGTATTTATTACTCGTTTATTTTTAATACTCTTACAAGGGCCTTCTAATGCTCAAGTCTAAAAAGAAATTGAAATACACGCAGATGCTAAAGCACATGTCTTTCTGTGCACATATTATGAATTGGGCTCCCTAACCGAACGTACACATCAAAATCAGGTATGACTGGGAAGGCATAAGGGCTTCGTAGCTACTAGGGCTCCCAGAGACTGCAGTGTGCTCAGGTTTCCCTGAGATTTTATCATGGTCACCATAAATCAGTGTTTTAAAAAGTTGGAAGCATCTTTAATTTTAAAGATTTCTATATCTTCCTCATCCAGACAATGTAGGCGATGCTTCCTCACCCTCCTTCCCCAAGCCCTGCCAGGAAAAGCCAATGATTTGTAAATTGAAGCTATGTCAGCTCAAGCTTTTATTGGTCCTTATTACCCGGGCCTCCGTCTGCTTTTAATTTTAATTCTCTGCTGAAAATACTAGCTCGGCCTTTTTTTTTTTTTTTTTAATTTTTGCACATCTTTCTACTTTAAAAAGCAACAGCTAAAAGTAGTGATGTGAGGCAGACAATGGTTTCCAAAGTTAGCCTCCCTCTTTCCTATCCTTAGTGTATTTTAGGTTTGGGGCAAACCTCTTGTTTTCAGTATTGACCTACTTGCCTCTCTTCTCTCCTGGATGTCCCCATTTTCCCCACTATCCTGCCATTTCAGCTAATAAATCATGTAAGGAGAGTAGACATTAAGAAACTGATGTTAGGAAAGAGGGTTTTGAAAATAAAATGAAGATTTGATCAGTTTTTTCACCTATCCTTTGAGAAAGCAAGAACAACATATTTTAATAGAATGTTAAACATAAGTTGTGCAAAAGTCAAAATACTGCTCACTTTAAAGATATCTTTTTTATAGTACAAAAGCACAGCAGATATTTAAGTTCTACACTGAACAATATGATCAGTTTATTTATATGAGATAATTAACATATTTGAATTTTTTCCCAGCCAACGGTTTTTCTTAGCCTTCTGCCATATAGATAGATGTAGCAGCTACTTAAATATGTACACAATGCAGAATATTTCTGATTAAATATTTGTAAAATGCTCTTCAATTTAAAAAGCTGTTTCATATTCATTACTTCATTAAAGCTACACAGCAGTTCAGCAAGTACGTGAATTCTTTGTCCTGTTTCACAGCTAAAACTGAAAAGGCAGAGTCTGACAGACTTGCCCACAGTCACATATATGCACCAGGATTTCAACCCGAGTCCTCTGAATCCAGAATCAATGCTGCGCCTACCCTTTCTGCCCTGAGTTCTTCCTAATCCAATAAATGGATTCCTGTGTGTAGTGAAGTCGCTATGGGAGAAAATGTTTTTGTGATGGAGGAGACCCAGCCTTGCATTAAAGCAGGAGACACATCTTCCAGAACATTCTGCATCCTCCATTCTCATTTTCTCTGACCCCAAAGGCCCATTTTACTAGTATTCTTAAAGAGTATTTGGATTTTTTTCTTTCTTCTCACTAGGCCAGCTTGTCAATCTGTCTTCTGAACATCTAGTCACATTTCTACATTCAGCATTTAGCACTTTTCTTCTCCCTTGCTCTCTGAGTGCCCTTTTGAGGTGAAATGGCTGGTGTTCAGCATGGGTTTCTTGGGGTCAGGTGCCTAAATCCCACAGCAGGATACTTCAAGCTCAGAGCCCCACGTCCGAATGAATGGTATAAGGCTCATGGATGGAAAGTAAACATCACAAAGGCCAGCACTCTGTCCAAGGATCCTGTGCATATTGGCTTGTAGGTTTAAAGCCAGTACACTATGGAAAGGCTTTGATTCCTGAGAAGAAGGGAACCAACACAGAGGCCCTACAACAAATAGGCACAGATAGACAGCAGTCCTCTGTGTAGTCCTCTGTAGAAACATCACTATTCTGTGATGTTTCCTGTGAAGGACACACATACAACCAACCCTGAGTTAGGGCCTCTTTGGCTCATGTTGAGTATGAAAATCCTCTGAGAAGCAGGTTGGACATGGAGAATCCTGGATTCCACCTGAGGATCCTGATTCAGGAAGCCTGGGGTGGGGCCCAGGGGTCTGATTTTCAGCGAGCTTCCAAGGTGATTCCCTTGCTGGGGAATCCCTTGGCCACATCTTAAGACATATTTTCCCAGAACACCACTATGGGATAGCTGATGCTCACAATGATCACTAATCCATCAAAAAAGGTGATTTTTCTCTAACAAGATAGATATTCAGAAGGATGAGTGTTTAAAGGACAAAGATTTTTCATTTTTAAAGTTTTTAAAAAATAGAGTACACTTGAATTATATGGAAAAGTCAGTTAAATGAAACCACTTGATTCCCCCAGGGGTCCTACTATATTAAGCATTATTGTGCTTTTTGGTAATCACCATATATGTTTTCTTAAACCCTAGAGCCTGGAGATTTGTATACCACAGACACCCAAATGTACTTACTTTGCTCATCTACAATCAGTATTAATCTTGCTAATTAAATCTTTTTTCTTGTTTCCACTAAACCCTCCTTAGTGTTCTCCAGGCTGACTCAGAAAACTTGAAAAAGCTAGAATGGAGCCTCAGATTAGTTAATATCTAGAATTGATTACTCAAGATCATACTGCTTTGTGGGCACACAGCAAATAATTCTGAGAATTAATTTACGTATGTTCAACACAGGGAATTTTCCAGGAGCAATCTGGCACTGTTAGTGTCCTGATACGCATGTTAAAAAATGACTGCCGCATTACAAATAAATCCTGCCTCCCCCCACGCCCCTGCATCCTTCCTGGTTCGTGTGGTTTGTCTACTGCCCATCACTGGTCCATCTGCTTAGGACTAGATCAGCCTAAGATGGAGAAGGCTTCACCACCACGTCCTGCAACACTGCCGTTGTTGTACTCTGTGGCTTGTTATGGCTAACATTATTCCTAAATAATGTCCTGGCTTTGAGGTACTTTCTGTAGTGAGTACCAAGATGTTGAGAAAGAGTCGGATGGTATGAAAACAGTACTTCTCATTTGTTGCAGAACGACATTTTTGTTCTTGCGGGGATGGATGAGAGGCTGTGAAATCATAAATGAAGAATGCCAGGAATATAGTTCTTTGGCGTTTCTTGACAAATGTTCAACCATTCTTGAATAAAACAAATGAAACTTTGAAGTTGAACGTGATAGTAGAAATGATAACAAAATTAGTAAATACATTATTAAAGATTTCTCTTGTGCCAGCATTTTACATAAATAAACTCGTTAAAATTCTTCAAAGGATAGATATCATGATCCCCTCTTGACAGACAAGGATTTTGAAGCTTGAAGAGGTTAAATAACTTACTCATTGTCACACAGAATGTGGACCAGAGGGGAAGGGGTTGTAAATTTACTCAGATCACCTCTACATACATATATCCTTGTTTTCTAGACCAGAATTGTTTTCTTTATGAGCATGCACGGTGGGGGCTTCTAGACTTGTCGGTTGAAGGAGGTTAAATATTCTCCCTTGGTTAAGTTTAAATGCTCAATCTATTAAAAATGTGTCTTCCTACTAGCACAGTTTAAGTAGTCTCTTTGCGACACTCTTTCAGAATTCCATCCTACTTCGCCCCAGGAGGCCATGGGGCTGACTATGTCCTGGAGGTGGGCAGGGAGGATGGCGTTCTTGAAGCCATCTTGACTCCCCTGGCTCCTTTCCTTGTCTTTGCTGCAATATGGCCAGTCTGTGCTTGCATGGTATGTCCCTGAAGCCTGTAGCTAGGATAGGCCCTGGTCTCTTTCTCAGTTCTGGCAACGTTCTAGGAGCTTTAGCCACCTTCCCTGGATGAAATCACCGTAATGGCAACTCAGACTACCTTAGACTCCAGTTTGGCCTTCAACCCAGGGCCACTCCCTGGCAAGCTCACCAGCCTGCACCCTCGGCCACCCTCCTCTTCCTTCCACAAGTCAGGTGAGATCTTCTGGATTTCTTCCTCTCCACACCCCAAGAGCCCGAGGAGATCCTGGGGAGCTAAAGTCTACCCTCCCTCATCAGTTGCACTGCTTCACTTGGATGCAGCTGATCCTGTTTGGAGGAGAGACAGGCTTGAGAGGCAATCCCCTTGCAAACTCCCAAGCAGGTAGTGAGGAAGACTATATTCTACCTTTAGTGTGTCCCTCCATGCTGGAAAAGAGGCAGACGCATACATGATAACACCAGTGCTGTGGGCTATGCCCAAAGTCCTGGGAATAGGGGGAAGTGATTTCTCAGCTATTCACTATTCTGCTTCTTCTGGAAAATTTCCTTTCTCCTTCCTTTCATTTCACTAATAGGTACCTTTTCTTTCTCAAGCTGACTAGCAGGGCATCCCTCAAAAATCATCATCAGATCCTCCGTCCTCTTTCACTATCCTCACATTCTGTAAGGGACCTAGTAAGTTGTCACCGGGGCATTGATCACTGGATCTCATCCATTAAGCCTGATTTCTCACTTAAGATAATGGGACCCTATAAGTCTCTTCACAGTTTGCAATCCACTTGACATGACATTGCCTTCTCTCCATGTCTAGTCTCCTCAGATAAGCCTTTTGTTTTTACAATTTACCTGGCTTTGTTGATGGCCCTACTGTCTCCTAGACTCCAGACTCAAAATCTGACACATTCCTTACCCTCATTCCCTTTATCCAGTCAGCCATCATATATAGCCCACTGAGACTTCCTTCAGAATGCCCCTTGCCTTGGTCCCTTCCTCTTGCATCTCATGCAGCGACACCAGTCTTGGATTTTCATCACCTGGGGCTTTAATGAAAGACCTCCTAACAGATATGATTCCTCCTGTCTTTCTTGCCCCTTTCACATTCCTCTCCACCCCCCCCCGCCCACCGCATATAGACTTATACTAAATAGTATCTTCTCTAATGGTCTTGATGGTCTTGTCATGCTGTATCTCTGCTCAAGGATCTACTGTGCTTATCTGTTAGCCATGTTCCCTGTGACCTTGCCCACTCTGTCCTAGTGTGCTAGCCCACACTCCAGTTTAAGGTTCTATAATCAGACCAGATTGCAGCACTGCTTGGCAGTAGAGATCCTAAGGAATAACTATTAATGTGGAAAGAGTCCTAAGGGAGCTGAAAACATCCTCCCCTTTCTATAGATTTTAAAGCAGCAAGAGGTAGACTCATTTGGATGTTTTAGATGCAGGAACCAATGGATGATCTTGTGTCCTCTTCAGTTGTAAGTGTGTATCTGTTCACATGACAGTTGCATCTGGTGAAGAGGTCTGGGAAGCCTTTTGCTTTTAACCAAAGAGATAAGGGCGCTATCAACCTTACCTGACTGTGTTGTTTCTATCTTAGTAATGAAATGTGCATGCTTCCTCTAGGTAGAGACCCAATATACCTTTTGAGGAACTTAAATGAGACTGTGCTTTGTGACTCCCTTTGGTACCTTTTATTAATTTTTACCCTCTGCTTCAGTCAGAAGTCTTGTTCCTTTTGTATTTATTCTGTCAAGCATTTTTATATGCCTGTTTGTGCATTAATTGAGAAGACCTTGTCACTTAGAGAATAATTCTTGTTTTCGAAAGCACTTTACAACCTTCCTGTTCCTCATCATCTTACCGCAAATTGAGTAAGCAAGATCTCCCTTGTCCTTTTCACATCTTACGCTGTGCCTTCTATAAAAGCAGAGTTTTTCCTTGAAACACTGGTCAGGATTCTGATTCCCCTGAGTCTCCAAGAAAGAGGTTCCCAGAGAGGCAGACTGACCCTTCTCTGATGAACAGAAACTGGAAAATTAATGGGAATGTTGATCAAGGAAAGAATCAGATTTTTAAAAGGAGATGTGAATTCCAAGATGTTTGCCTTCTCTATGGCAATATTTGTGGGTTTTGGGTTTTTTTTTTACCATTTTGCTTTGATTTAGGAGCAAAAAGTTACATTTGCAAAAAGAGCACTCAATTCAAAGATAAATTGACTATTAACAGAAACTCTAGGCTTCCTTTCCATTCTTTGATCTTCCTTCAGTGGCTTCAGTGACCAGTTATTGAAAGGGCCTGTTGTGTTGGATACTATGGAAAATAAAACAGATATATAAAGTAGTTCCCTCCTCAATTTTACAGTTTAGTTGGGGGATAAGACATACATCTGTAAGAGAGACTATGCTTGGTTGCTTGGTATTCAGATGAATACTATTGTCCATATATGGCATTTCCTTAGATTCCTGTCCCTTCAGAACTTCATGAGAGGACATGAAATCCCATCTAAATTGAGTGAACTTGCCACTTTATTCTAAACTAAATGTATTTGTATTCAAATTAAAATTCATAAGCCAGAGGAGGGAATGATCTCTAATAATAACTACTCACACTTAGAGTGTTCCATTTTTTTCATCTTTCATTTTATAAGTCATAGCTCCCGTGCCATGAGAGAGACATCATAAGGAGGAAAGTAGAGGCTCCCGGAATGTGATTTACACATGGTCCCATTGGAGAGCCAGATAGAACTGGCACAGACACTTTCCTGGTTGACTCCAGATGGAATGCCCCTTTCAGCCAGAGCGTGACTTGGTTGAGAGCTGGTTATGAGACTGCATTTACCAGTCAGGCTTTCTGCCTGGGAAATAGCACGAAAGAAGCTTAAAGTTACTTCTGGATTCTAAGGTTCTGCTTAATTGGGGGGAAGAGAACAAGGAAAAACAGCATTATGGTGACTACCTTTGTATAGGAAACCTAGAGGCACTACCAGGTGTTGGAGAAGTGTGTGTGGGGGGGGCTGGGGGGTAGAGAATGAGGACTCACAACCCTGAAGTGTGGGAACACACATGCACCCTCAGAACCAGCAATGCAGCTGTTTCCAGCATTTTTCCTGCCTGTCTTTACATGATTAAACCACAGCTGTAAGCGGTGAGCTACAGTTGTAGTGAATGCTTTAATCCAGCAGCTCCTCACCAGTGGGCACCTTTGTATCCCATGGCATTTGGCCTGTTTTCTGCATTTTCTTCATTGTTCCAAAACAATCCTGGGTTTGTCTGTGTTCTGCTTCTGGTGCTTTGGAAGTTTCCATCCTCAACTTGGTGTAACTCATTCTCCAAGCATGTGTCAGTTTCCTCCCATTCAGCATGCATGTTGTTAGGCAACCTTGAGGGCACACAGCTTAATGGGAGACAGCAATTTAAAGAAAACAAATCGTAGATTAATGTAAGTGATAGATATAAGTGTGTAGATACCAACATGTAGCATTCCCCCAGGCATTTCCTGGCTCTCTGACCATCTCATTACTAGGTGCTATTTTATATAAATTGGACTAACTAGCTACCTTATTCTTAACAAGCTCCCATTAATATCGTTATTCAACCCATTGTAACAATGGAAGAAGAAGAGCAGCACTTCAATTCACAGGTGCCATTAAGTGTTAGCATTCACTCATTTAACAAATGTTTTGAGCCCCTACTGTGTGCAGCACCAGGCATACAGTGCTGAGAACAGGCATGATCTCTGCCCTCATGGAACGAATAGGGAGATAGAGATAGACATGCAATAAATATTTCATACTGAGGAAAACATAACTCAAAATTGTAACATAATCTATGAAAGAAAATTATAGTGTGCAATGGGAGTATGTGGATGGAAGCTTGTTTAGACAGGAAAAGGAGAGCTCTGTGTAGGGTCACTGATTTTAGCTTAGAGCTTGAGGATGCAATGGTGACAGCCAAGTTTCAAGGGTGAGATCTGTGTGGAAGTAACAGAATATGTGAAAGTCCTGGGGTGGGAAAGGGCTGGGAGGAAAGAGACCTAGGTTGTGGGAGCACAGTCAGTGAAGGGTAGGAGCCAGGTCATGGAGGACTTGTAGAATGGGTAAAGGTCTCAGAATTTAAGTTCAAGTACACTGAGAAGCTATTAAAAAAAAAAAGTGAAATGATCAGATTTGTGTTTTTAAATGGTTATTTTGTTGTATTTTTGGAAGTATACTAAGAAATGGGTGAGGAAGGGAGTGGAGAACAAGCATGGTTTGAGGGAAAACATTAATGTAGAATTAAGGTGACCAATGATGGTGGCTTGGACAAGAGTAGCAATATTCACTGTGAAGGAAGGTTGAGGCATTTGAGATCTGCTTTGGGGTTAGCATGTACAAAAGTTGGTGAAGGCTTGCCTATGGGGAAAGAAGAGTCGAGGATGGGCCCCATGTATCTGGTAGCATTTACTGAGCCATGGAAGACAAGATGAAAGGCAAATTGGAGCATGAGAACAGTAATTCATTCTTTGAGTACATTGTGTAGGAGTTGAGTATGAGATACTCCCAAGTAGGATTGTGTATTTCATTTTGGAGCTCCACAAAGAGGACTAGGTGAGATATTTACATTTAGGATTTGTTGGTATCTATGACTGATAATGCACGAGAAAAGATGAGTTCCCCTAGGAGAGGGTTTGGAATATGAAGAGAAAACGGACTGGAATTTCACCATTTAAGGGTTAGGTATGGGAGAAACCAGCAAAATAAAGGAAAAGCTTTATTTGGCTATGACACCAAATAATCTTTTATTTGGTGTCATAGCAACCAAAAAAAAAAAAAAATGAAGGTATTTCAAAGGAAGAATCTGTCAACTCTGAATCTCCCCACTGTTATGTAAAGTATGAATATGAATAAAAGGTGTTCCTGGATTTAGCATTAGACAAACCACTTTGTAGAATTATTGAATAAGTGTGCATGTGTGGAAAGAAAGATGGGGAGTTATGAGGAAAAGGATATATGGACATGGGAACATCCCTTTTTGAGAAGCTTGGATGGGAAGTAGAGTGTACATAAAGGACAGAAGCCTGAGCCTGGTTTTTCCTGATAGGAGACACTAAAGCATGTTTGACTGCAGATGGGAAACGGGAGGGAAATGGAGTACAAAGCTAACAGAGAAAGGGCTGTTGTGGTGCTAGGGGCTCCTCACCAAAAGACTAGAAGGATTGGAATGGAGGCCACACAAAGAGAGTGGTCTTTGGTCGGAAGAGGAAAGAACGGGGGTGGGGGGGTGCAGGCAATGAACAAATGGTGGAAAGATTGTGGATTTGATGGTAGGAAAATTAGGGAATTCTTATATGATGGTTACAGTTTTTTCCTTGAAGTATCAGAAATAGACATTCCCTGAGAATAAAGGGGAAAAAGAAAAACAGAGTTGGGTTTAGGAAGGTAGGACAAAGCATGACATATTTGACTAAAGGAACATTTAGTGGCTTGAGTGCCTAGTTGAAGGTGGTCATCAGGGCCAACGTGTACAGCTGTGTGGGTTGTATATTGCACAAGCTTGCCATACCTAAGAGGAGTGCTATTCACATCATAAGCGTAGATTTGTATATGTGTTATAGCAGGTTAGTGATAGAGGGCAGTAAAGTATCTAGTTCTTACAGAACCAAGATATCACCCTGGCTTCCTGACAGAGAAGTAAAGTGTCTTGAGGAAGGGACATCTTTTTTTTTTTTTTTTTTAAGATTTTTTATTTATTTATTTGACAGTGAGAGAGAGACAGCGAGAGCAGGAACACGAGCAGGGGGAGTGGGAGAGGGAGAAGCAGGCCTCCCCTGGAGCAGGGAGCCCGAAGCGGGGCTCGATCCCAGGACCCTGGGATCATGACCTGAGCCAAAGGCAGATGCTTAAGGACTGAGCCACCCAGGCGCCCCTTGGGGAAGGGACATCTTATTTTAATTCACACACAAGGCGCCATATGAGATTCTTGTATTGGCACTCATGCAGTTATAGGATAATACCACTCTGTCCATGGGTGACTTTTCTTCAGCAGCATACAAGTTACGGTAGGCACAGACATGAGAAGGTGGGTGATTGGCTCCATCCATTGTTGGGAGTTTTCTAGGCAGTTGTGACATGAGTAGAAACGAGAAAGGCTGATAGGAGCCGAAGAGATGGTGCTCGTACAATAGAAGCTGGTTGAGAAGGAAAATGAAGAAGTGGATCTGAAGCATCAGTGAGAATGAAGCTCTGGCTGTTACACTGGGGATTCCTGAGAAAGTGAGTCCCCAGGATAAGAAGCTATAATCAAAGAGTATGATATTTAATTGGTGATTTTGGAGGTAGGAAGTTTCTGGTGAAGTCAAGGTCATTGTGAGGGAGGAGAAATTATGCTGATATACTTAGTATTTAGTCAGTAGTATAAAAAAATGCCTTATATTTTTTTCCTTCAGTTGTCAGTGTACTCAGTCTAAACTAGAAAAGAGATAATGTACCCAAAACCAAAAACACATGATTATATCAATTTTCTGCATGTAAGCTCCAAAAATATGAAAATAGAAATTAAGTAGAACAATGGTCAGTGTTTTAAAATGCAGTTTTATATACATGTGCTTTCTCAGATGTTGCTTAGCTATTTCTTGGAAATTACTAAGAGGATTTTAATTATTTTGTTCTCTAATGATCTGAAAAATATTTCAGCTCTGTTATTTTGACATATCGGTAAGGCTTGTTTTAAAAATAAGCCCTGTGTGTGGGTATGTCTAAGTTAATGCCCAAGGATAGGAAAAGGTGTAGTATAGAGACTCAATAAATTAGTTTTGAAAGTAGGCTAGCACACTGGAAACCTACTTAGTTGGGATAAAATACTAATTACCATGAATACAAAAATAGCAAAACAAAAACAGAAACAAAAAACAAAACCCTCAGAGTTAGTAAAGTATTTTAAATAAAGCCACAGCATAGACATTTAGGGTACGTTTAAGCTGAAGTCTGGGAAGTGTGTAAAAAATATTATCTTGAATTCAAGAGGGATCAGAATAGTAACCTCCAATATGTCTTATGATTGTGTCTTGGATACAGGAATATGTTGTTTCTCCCTAATATTCATGTTCACTTGAATGGATATTTGGATGCTGTTTCAGTTACTATGGCTGAGTAAATTACTCCAAAACTTAGTAGAATGAAACAGCCATTTATCATGCTCACAGGTTCTGTGGGTCAGGAATTCAGACAGGGCACAGAAATGACCCTTGTGACTTCTAAGGCAAAGGACAATACAGCTTCAGACTGGCTCTTTTTTTTTTTTTTGGCGGAGGGGGAATGCTTGCCCTTAGAACCTAGCCAGCAACCAACATCAACCACTAGACATGTGGGCAGTTTGGGCTTCCTCACAGCATGGTAGCATCCCCACATAAAGACCAAGTTGGAAGCTGCATTGCCTTTTGCCTTGGAAGTCACACAGCATCCTTTCTGCATTCTATTCATTAAGGCAGTTAGTTACAAAGTCTTTCCCATGTGGGACTGGAAATACTGCTGTGGCCGTTTTTGCAAAATACAGTCTGCCATGTATACCTATATGTTCCTTTAAGCATTTTTCAAAGATATCCTCTTGACATCCATTGGCACACCCCTTTAAAATATATATCATTTGCTGAATTTGTGGTTGCAAAAGCTCTGGAAAATGAAAGAACCTCAGGTACACACAGAGTCAACCCTCTGAGAACACCTAAAGAAAGGTTACCTCTTCTGACTATCCCAAACCTTCATAACTCCCCTCTACTTAATCCTTTACTCTCACTCTGAGCTCATGACCTTGCCTTGCCCCCTATTTCTGAGTACTACCTGCTTTCTTTCCATGCCCTTCTCATCAAAAGTCTCAAAAAAAAAAAAAAAGTCTCCACTTATCTCTTATAGTTCAGCCCAGATGCCCAGGTACTCCCCTGGAATGTTTATGCCTTCCCAAAGTCCAAATCCTATCAAGTTTTTTTTCCCCCCCGAGCTTTATCTTAAGGAACTTCTTCTGTACAGTATTTTACAATGTTGACCACTGCTTCCTGCTTCAAACTTTGTGAACTTGACCCTGATATTATATACCCTAGTCTTCCCACCTTTGCTGTCTTTGACTGCCATCTCCTCCTTTGCCCACCATATTAATGTTGGGCTTTCCCAGGGCCCCCTCCTTGGCTAAATAGTCTTCGTAACTTTCATGCTTTTCCTGGGTGATCTGTTCATGCTCCTGATTTAACTACAGTTGACTCCAAAATATTTATCTCTAGTGTAGTCCTCTTCCTCAAACCCACCCAAATATGCCTGACTTTGATGTGCAGAGGGACCTGCACTTTAAATACAGAGCATCTAAGACTGATTCCGTCTCCCTGTGCCCCTGTAATACCACCCATCCCCACACCCATAACAGCTCACTTCTTTATTCTCACTGAAACTAAAAACCTCAGAGATATCCAGATACCTTACTTTCTTGTACCTTCTACATCTAACAGATAACCAGATTTGTAGATTTTGACCTTCTGAATATTTCCCAGATCGGTATCTTCTGTAAGCCCACTATCTCGGCTCTCCTTGGCCTTGTGACACTTGTCTGGACTACCAATCTCCAGTATGCCTCCCTGCTTCAAGACTGCCTTCCACACAACCAGTGTGATCTAAATGAAACAAAATCTAACCACATTATGTCTCTGCACAGTGGCTGCTAAGGCCACAGGTTTGAGTTCAAGCTCCTCAACATCCCACAAAGCCCTCTGTGGTTTTGCTCCTGTCCAAGTCTAGGGCCTTACCTTACACCACTTCCAGCCTCATATTTTATGCTGCAAAAACATCAAGCTGCTTGGCTTAGTTTCCTCCAAACAATTTGCTGTTTCTTACACTGGTATTGTCTTCTCTGCCAGGAGACGGGCTGAGGTCAATACCACTTCAGCAGGTAGGTGGTTGAAACTGCCTCGGCCTTGAAACAGAGAATTGAAATATGCAAAGGAAGGGGAGCGGAGTAGCACAGTATATAGGGTAGGATGGGTGGATATTTGTGACAATGCGTGACATTTATTCAAACCACATTTTTTGCCCTAGGCCATTAGCTTGTATTCTACTTCCATATTTTGGCTTGTGGTATACCACAATCAGTATTGTTTATCGCATGCACAACTTACAGAAACTTTAAATTTCAAAAAGAAAATTCATAGAAATATGTCATTCCAGAACAGTACTCTCCTGATAAAGTTATATCTTACAGCAGACATTTTTGGTGAATGCTCCAACTATCCCAGATGGTTAGTCTAAGATAGTAGTTCTCCAGGTGTGGTCCCCAACCAGCTGCATTAGCATCACCTAGGAACTTGTTAGAAATGCAAATTCTTGAGCCCCACCTTAACACCTGTTGAACCAGAAATTTGGGGAGTGGGGTTCAGCAACCTGTGTTTTAGTAAGATCCTCCAGGTGATTCTGATTTATGTACAAGTTGGAGAAGCCACGGGTCTAAAACAATCTAGATTATTTCATCCTCTCTGTCACTAACGAGTTTTAGAATGTATACAGGTAACCATATTATGGCTTGTGAGAGGTGAAAGGAAGTCAGTTAGGTAGCTGGGAGCCTTCTGGGAAAAGTGTCCTTGCTCCTGGGAAGGATACTCAGGAAAAGATCACTTCTGTACTTCCCTGAGTATTGTCATGTCTGGATGTGACCCTTGAAAATGCCTCAGCCTTCTCGAAGGGTGCCAGCTTAATGTTAAAGCCAGCATGCTAAGAATGGCCAAACCAGGGGCGCCTGGGTGGCTCAGTTGGTGAAGCGACCGCCTTCGGCTCAGGTCATGATCCCTGGGGTCCTGGGATTGAGCCCAGCATCAGGCTCCCTGCTCGGCTGGAAGCCTGCTTCTCCCTCTCCCACTCCCCCTACTTGTGTTCCCCCTCATGCTGTTTCTCTCTCTCTCTCTCTCTCTCTATTAAATAAATAAATAAAATCTTAAAAAAAAAGAATGGCCAAGCAGGAAATTGGAAAGAACTTTATAGAACCATTGAATTAGCCAACTTTCTTAATTATTTAGTTCTGTTTGAATCAGTTGTCTGATGCTTATTTAAAACAATCATAACAAAATTTATGCATTTACTTAATGTGTCTGATATGTTCGCTCTAAGCATCTTTACCATAGACATTATCCTTGCTACAAGCATTTTTGCCTCAAACATTTTCACCACAAGGCAGTTTTGCCATAAAAGATAAAATCATGAAAAATAAAAGAGGGACAATATGAAAATGTATATATAAAGGGTTCTAGGCATATTTGCTCTAAGCATCTTGGTGGTAGACATCTTTGGCACAAACATTAATCTTTATATACATTACTTAAAAGGATATTCATTAAAAAGACATAATGAAACATGAAAAATGAATAATAAAATTAAATAGATTTCATCATGAAACAAAATATTTGAATACATTCAAAATGTATAGTGTAGATTCATGGCAATTCTGCACAAATGTCTGAATTTATTTTGTGGATTGTACCTAAGCACTTGTCTTCAGAGTCTTTTATTCATAGTATAATATATATATATATATATATCTATTGCTTATTGATTTGCCTCCTCATTCAGCATCTCACTTTTTTTTTTCTGAAATCTCTTCCCTCATTAAGAGGTATCAGTTTCCAAATACTAGGATGCATATTTATAACTGAGCTTTGTATTGCGTTGCGAAAGCCTTCTACACTGCTGTTTGTTCTTGGCATCTTGTCACATGTCTACTGATAGGCATTCCGAAGTTTATGGGAAGTGCGGGTTCACAACTCTGCTCCACTGTGCAGACCATCATGAGGGCTAAGATTTATGTAATATAAAAATGGGAGTACTGCGTCAATGAAGAAATGAAATCAAACTGTCAACCAGTTATTTTTTTATCTTTTGTGGCGAGTTGCCTATAACCAGTTAGTTGTGCAGTGAACAATGTTGCAGCAAAAATGTTTGCAGCAAAGATGTCTATGGCAAAAGTACCTAGAACCCTCTATATATATGTGCATTTATTCACACCTAGAGTTCTTTCTTTGTTTCTGTAGGTGGCAATAGATGGTGATTATAATTATTATAATTACTTTCTGTGCTGCTGAGGTTCTTTGAAATTAATGAAGCCCACTCACTTCCAGAATACAGTGGTTATTATGCTTCACTTTAACAATCAAATCATATTCCAAGCCCTTTCCTATTTTTTCTAGAAATAAAGAACATTCTCAGGAGACCCTGCTCAGGCACTCTCAACAATCCCTCAAGAGTGCTGTGTTCCTCAGTTCTTTGACTGTTACTTGTGTCCTCAATCAGCTGTCAGCCCCCAGCCTGCCAGGCCACTTTCTGAAGGTCATCCCTTATCATCCTGTAATGGAAGAGAATTACAGTGCGGATGTGTGACTCCTCTAATCTTTCAGTATTTCAATAGCCGAGTACTTTCAAAGCCCACTTCTGGAGGATGACTCTTTCTTCCATACCCAGCAGGTCGCCATGTCACAGGAGACAGCTTCACTCCATCACCCAGAAGTGCCAGTGGCCCCATCTTGCCCCGAAGTGAGGTTCACAGAGAAGATTAAAGTCTTCCTTGTCTACAAGGGAGACAGCCTTACAGAGGCAATTCACACACTAGGAAGATTAGCGTGTACTTTTTAAGGCAGGGCTTTGTGGCTCTGCTTTCTCTCTCACTGTTGCCTCCTTTCCAGAATATGTTCTTGGCTTTGCTTCTGTATAATCAAAGACCTATTAAAGTGTTTTTCCCGGGGCGCCTGGGTGGCTCAGTCGTTATGCGTCTGCCTTTGGCTCAGGTCATGATCCCAGGGTCCTGGGATCAATCCCCACGTTGGGCTCCCTACTGCGCCGGAAGCCTGCTTCTCCCTCTTCCACTCCCCCTGCTTGTGTTCCCTCTCTCGCTGCCTCTGTCTGTCAGAAAATAAATAAAATCTTTAAAAAATAAAATAAAGCTCTTTTCCCGAAAACAAAGAAGCAATTTCTCCTCAAAGATGAAATCAGACCTCACTTTCAAGGTTGTTTCCCTTCTTTTTGCTATCAAGGCTTTCAAAAACATGGAATTGAGTTCTTGCTGATGTAGCACTTCATACAAGGACGGAACGGTGTCTGAAGAGTGGTAGTCATGGGGACAGGAATAAGGAGGAACTTGGAAATAAGGCAGCTATTGGAGCTACCATGCCACGCCTTTCAGGGAGAACAATGCAACTAGACCTCAAAGACTCTAGAGCTAGAGGG
Organism: Zalophus californianus; assembly: GCF_009762305.2. Lineage (NCBI taxonomy): Eukaryota > Metazoa > Chordata > Mammalia > Carnivora > Otariidae > Zalophus > Zalophus californianus. Next base: position 41,026,243 of record NC_045606.1, on the reverse strand, counting down.
TACCTCAGAGTTTGAAAACTGGCTAATCTCCTCTCTCCCTCAGCAGACAGAACTCATGGATTCCTAGTTGAATGCACAGCCATTCTCTGAGTTGGTGTCTTATTTAGTTCCCCACTGCTAATTATTTCTTTCCATGTTCCCCAGTTCACATTTCCAAGAGAGAGAATTTGACTGGGCTAGTTCATCAATGTCTTTTGTGTTTGAGCAGAGCTCTTTATACCAGATGACCTCACAGGTCATTGACCCAGATGGAATGACTCCCTTGGGTCAGGTGACAACCCCCAGTCTAATCAGCTGTGTTGACGACTGGAGGTGGGGGTGAGGGACAGGGTCAGAGGGTAAACTACAAAGCCACTCCTTCAGCAGAGGCTGTGGATGGGGCACATTGCCTCGGAAGAAGCCTGTGGGCCTGCCAAGGGCAGTGATTGCAAGATAACCAAGTAGTACAATGCAGTCTTTCCTACAGGGAACACAAGGGAAGTCTGACTTTTTTTTTTTTTTAAGATTTTATTTATTTACTTGTCAAAGAGAGATTGAGAGAGAGAGTGGCAGAGGGAGAGGGAGAAGCAGACTCCCCGCTGAGCAAGGAGCCCTTTGTGGGACTAAATCCCAGGACTCCGGGATCATGACCTAAACCGAAGGCAGACACTTAACCGACTGAGCCACCCAGGTGTCCTGGGAAGTCTGACTTCTAATTCACAATAGACATCCACATTTTGGCCTCAGCAAGTTTTCCTTTCAGGGCCTCAGTTTCTTCATCTGTAAAGTCAGACAGTCCAGCTTCGTAATTTCTAAGGACCTTGCATTCAGGGCAGATCCAGGTTTTATAAACCTAGGCTTACCTGTTTGGAACTCTCTTTAGAAAAAAAAATGCAAAATTCGGTACAAGGTCTTAGAAGGAGCCATAAAACTAAAGGTTTCTTAGTTTCATATATAAATCCAATTTTGCTTCTATTCTTAAATTCTGTGGTTCCTTTCTGGTCATTGTTTTGAATTCTGCCTCCCTCTTGTGCTCACAGCCTGAGGCCTTTCTGATGAACCCCACACAGGCTGGTTTTTAGCTTAATTCCCAAAGAACAGTGTGTTCCCTGGAGTCCCTTAAATAGACTATAGGCAATTTGGTAGTTTAAGAGGGCAAAAGAAATTGGGCCACAAGCATTTTATAAATTTCAAGTATAGTGGTATCATGACATTGAAATTAATTAGCATGATTTTTACAGAAATCTAGTTACTTCCTAAGTGTGCATTCTTCAAGGTGCATCTTCGCCTTAAAGATAGAGGCAGTTTATCTCAGCTAATATACCTTCAGGCTCTTGATTTGTTGCTTTGTGTATTAGTTGAATTTGCATGTATTGTTACCATTGTGTTGCACTATAATTGCCTATTCACACATATGGATTAGTAACTCCAAAGAGATGGCAGGGTAATGTAAAATTTGAGGTGAAAATATTGATGTATTAACTCAGAATAACTTTATAAATGTAACAGTGAACAATACTCCAGAGGGGGGATTATAAATGTATATTTGCTGAGCTTGGGTTTCACACAAGCAACCAAAAAGGAAAAACTCTAAAATGAAGTATGGCATTATTGAAAAGCTGGGCTTTGTTGACTCATTAGTGCCTTGTCAGTAATGACAAAGATGAAACTTTGTCAAGTGGGGGCAAGAAAAGTCGATTTTCTTTCATTTTCCACAAAATGTCCAATGACATTTCTATTAAACTAAGGGGCTCCCCTCCCCAGCATGAAACAAAATGGTGCTTTCTTTCTAGTATAAAGTTAATTGATTTTATTAGCAAAAAACCAAGAGAAGAAAGAAATGAGAGAGGCAGCATTATGAGTTGCTCTCTGAGTTTCAGTTCCTGAAAGAGTACAGTTTCTCATTTCTGGGCTGATAAGGCAGGGACCAGGTTTGCTGAAGAAGCCTGGACCAATGGTGCAAATGCCTTTATTATTTAGGCTTACTGTTTGCCAACACCTGATGGAGAACACAACAGATGATCCATTGTTTGGAACAACTTAAAACCATATGTAAATACTTCAGTCGACTATAAAGTAATGTTTTCCAGAGCCCAGTGTAGCAAAAGACTGTGTTGGAATATACTTGCCATCCTCCTCCAAGTTGGCACAGCTTTCCAGGTTTTCAGTGGAAATGCCGTTCAGTCAGCCGGTGAGCTGACTGTGGGCTTCGGTCACAAATTTCCATAGCGTTGGTTCATGCTCAGTCTGAATGGGAAGACTCCATTTTCTTTGCTCCTCTTGTTCCTCCTCCTTTTTTATTGTGGTTGGAAAATGGTAGACATAATTTTTTAAAGAATCTGAAACACAGTTTGTATCATCTTTCTTCTTTATCATCTCTGTTTTTTCCACCCTTCCCATAGGTACATTATTTTTTTAATGCCCATACTATAGGTTCATAGCAAAATTGAGCCAAAAGTACAGAGAGTTCCCACATACCCCTTCCCTCTACCACACACATTGCCTTCCCCACCATCAGTATACCATATCAGTGTGGTACATTTGCCATAATTGGTGAGCCAGCATAGATGCATTATCAACCAAAGTCTGTAGTTTACATTAGGGTTCACTCTTTGTATTACTGATTCTGTGGGTTTTAACAAATGTATAATATCATGGATATACCATTACAGTATCATATGGAATAGTTTCACTAAGCTAAAAGAAATCAAACTAAAGAACTAATAGAAAAAATAAAGCATAAAATGTAACAATTTTCATACAGATTATGAGCCAAAATATGACAGAGTTGAGACCCAAACATGTCAGTCTTACCAATAAATGTAAATGGGCTTACCCCCCCACCCCGCTTTTAAAAGGAGATATTTTCAGCTGGACTCAAGCAAGATTCAACTATAGGCTGTATCCAAAATAAAATTAAGAAAGGTTAAAAATAAAGGGATAAGCAAAGATGTACCAAGCAAATGGAAATAATAAAAAAACAGATACAGCAATATTGATACCAGAGACATAGGATTTTAAAAGCATTAAATATGACAGAAATACTTTTTAGTGCTAAAAACCACAATTTACAATGAAGATATTTATGGATATCTATGCACTAAATTATACCATAGCAACTTTCATAAAGCAAAAAGTACAAGAGATGCAAGAGAGGCACAGAAACACCTACTAACAGAAGAATTTAATGCACCACTCTCAATATAAGACTAATCAAATAGACAAAAAATAACTAAAAATATTGAAGATCTAGACAGCATAATCATTAAGGGTATATATCATGTTTATACCCAGATAATAGAAAATAATACCTTCTTAAGTGCCATGAAGGATTCACTAAAAAAAGATCCTATATAAATTGAAATTAGAGAATTTCTTAAAAAATAATAATGAAAAATAACACATACCAGAATCTGGAATATATATAAAGCAATGATCAAAGAAATATTCAAAGTCTTAAAGACCTAATAAAAATTAAAGTTGGCAATAAACGAATTAAAGTCTCAACTTAAAATTCTAGGAAAAGAAAACCAGAATAAAGTGAAAAGAAAGAAATAATATAACATAAATTGAGGGAGAAAACAAAAAAAATAGTAAGTCTAATGAATAAATTAATTAGATACACCACTAGCTAACCCAGGGAAAAAAGAGGAAAAGTACACAAATAAATGACAAAGGGGAAATAACTATTGAATCAGAAGAATTTGGAAGTATTGTAAAAATCTAATTGTAGGTCTTTGCAAATTTGAAAACCCAAATGAAATAGATAATTTCCTAGGGAAATAGTTCATTAAAATTCATCTCATTAGGAATGGAACACGTACACAGAAAAATTCCTTACAGAAATTTATCCAGGAACTACCTCACAAGAAAAGTACCAAACCCATACTCTTTTACAAGGAAATCCTGCCACACCTTCAAAGACCATATAAGCCCCAGGGCTCCATAAGTTATTCAACAGTATTATGAGTGAAGGAAATTTCCTGAATTGTTTTTATTAGGCAACTATATATCCATACCTAAACCTGATGGAATCAGTACAAAAAATTATAGACCAGTATCATTTATGAATATTATTGTAAATTTTCTAAGTAAAATATTAGAGAATAAAGCCTGATACTACATGAAGAAAATAATACACCATGACCAGATGGGACTTATCCCAGGGATGCAAGGATGGCTCAATATGAGGAAATCCAGTAATTTAATATACCTTATTAATCTGAGGAAGAAAATCATATGATTATCTTCATAGATTCCAAAAACCTTTTATAATACTCTTCACTCATCTCTGATAAAGTCACTCACAGAAAAGGAACTGATGAATATTTTCTTTTTTTTTAAAGATTGTATTCATTTATTTGTCAGAGAGAGAAAGAGAGAGTGTAAGCAGGGAGAGTAGCAGGCAGAGGGAGAAGCAGGCTCCCTTCTGACGAGGAGCTTAATATAGGACTCGATCCCAGGATCCTAGGATCATAACCTGAGCCAAAGGCAGACGCTTAACCAACTGAACCACCCAGGCATCCCAACTGATGAATATTTTCTGAAAATATATAGCTATATGATCAAATATAAAATGTGCCTTAGTCTTAAAGCCAGCTTAATGGGGAAACACTAGGAAATACTACTAAGCAAAGCAAGATTACCCACTATCTCACTAACATTCAATATTGTACTAGAGGTATTAGCCAAGGCAAGTAGACAAGAGAAACCAATTGGAGGCATAAAATTGGAGGGAGAAGAAGTAAAACTTTGTCTGTTTGCAGATGATATCCTCATGGACTTAGCTCCAAAGACCCAGTGGCAAAATCAAATCAAATAATGAGTAAAGTAGCAGGAGGCTATAAAAGATATACAAAGATAGGGAAAACTCTTTTTATAGTAACAATAAAGAAGATAAAATACTTCAGGATAAATGTAACATGAAATATTGTAAAATTTTTGTAGGGAGAATTGTAAAACATCCCTGAAAGACATGGAAGTAGTCTTGACCAAGCAGAGGCTACCCTTTGCTTTTGGATAAGAACACTCATATAATAAAGATGTCAGTTATCCACAAGTTAATTTATAATTTAAAACAACCCAATGGAAATACTAAGTTGATAGTAAATTTCATATGGGAAAAGTAAACATGTCAGAATAGCCAAGCAAATACTAAAAAGGAAATGCTACAAGGAGGGGGCGCGGAACTAGCCTACCAGACATGTTTACTAAAGTTTCTTTTTAAAAAGTGTGCTACTGGCACATGAATGGGCAGACAGATCAGTGGAATAGAATAGAAAATAAGAATAAAATAAACCCAAGTACATATGGGACTTTAGCATTATGATAAAGATAGTATCTCAAATCACTGGTGCGAAAATGAACTTCTTAACAAATGATACTGGGACAACTGAATAGCCATTTGGCAAAGATAAAATTAGTTCCACATTTCACCGTGCACAAGAATAAACTTCAAATAAATTAGGGATCTAAATGTAAAAAATGAAACTATGCAAATTTCTCTTTAACTTGGGTGTATACAAAGAATTTCAGATTACGTCTCAAAATTCATATGCAATTAAAGCAATGATTGATAAATCTGATTAAATAAAAATAAAAACGTCTATACAGCAAAACAACATAAAGTCCAATGATAACTGAAAACAAAATGTTTGCAACATATATTGCAGATAAAGGGATAGTATCACTAATAAATGAAGAACTTTTTTTAAATTAATAGAATAAGGTAAAAAAATCACAGAACAATGGAAAAAGACGTGCACAGGTAATTTACAGAGAGGTATAAAAATGGCCTTTAACCTATGAAAAAAGTATTTAACCTCACTTGTGACAAAAGAATTGTGCATTAAAACCACTTTAAAGTACCATTTTTCACCTGCTTCCACTAGCAAATTTTAAAAGTATAACATGATCTCTAGACAAGGCTGTAAGGAAACTCTGTCAGAGATAGCTGGAGGGGATGCAACTGATGCAGCTCCAGTGGAGGGGGACTCAGCCATGTCCAACAAAACTGCCTGTGTGTTTAACTTTTGACCTAGCAACCCCACTTCTAAAATTTACCTTGAAGGGACACTCCCAAATATACACAAATACTACACTTAAGATTATCTAGTACAACACTGCATTGTTTAAAACTGCAAATTATTGGAAATAACCTGAATGCCCATTCAGAGGAAAGTAGTTGACTGAATTACTCCATGGTACGCAGTGGAGTGGTAGTATGTGGCCGTGAAAGAGAATTAGGAGACCTCTGTGATATGAAGTGATTTCCAGGATATAGAAAACGAAAAAAGGCAAAGGGCAAAGAGCATGTTACCTTCTGTGTAACAGAGGGAGAAATGAGAAAATATACATTTACCCCCTCATTTAAGGAAAAAACAACACAAAATGAAAAAAACAAAGACCAGTAAGATCGGTTACCTACAGGATATGTCTGGGTGGCAGTGGGGTGAAAAGGAGAGGGAATGGGGGAGGGATAACACTTCTCACTACACCAGGTTATACAGACCTACCTTGTAGAATTATGTTAATATTTCACATATTTGGGGGGCACCTGGGTGACTCAGTTGTTAAGCGTCTGCCTTCGGCTCAGTTCCTGATCCCAGGGTCCTGGGATCGAGCCCCGCATCGGGCTCCCTGCTCGGTGGGGAGCCTGCTTCTCCCTCTCCCACTCCCCCTGCTTGTGTTCCCTCTCTCCCGGTCTCTCTCTCTCTGTCAAATAAATAAAATCTTTAAAAAAAATATTTCACATATTTTTTTAAATGAATGAATAAATAGAAAAGTAAGTAAGACCCACAGGGTAGTGAGGGACTCTCAAATTGGATACAAACTAATGAAAACAAATTATGTTTCAAATAAGTAATATAACCCTAAGAAGACAGTGAGCAAGGCAGGGAGGCAGTGAACCCAAGAAGCTTTTGAATGCAGTACCATGACTATGCTGTCAGGCTAAAAACAAAAATAACTCTAAACAAATTCTGAACTCTTATTAGTAGACTTTCCTTTTTGTAGAACCTTTTTTTTTTTTATGTTCTAGGATTAAACAAATAAGTTGTGGATGATGTGAGTCAGGTTTTCAACTTTGGGAGAAGGAAGTTAAAATTATGCTAAAAGGAAAAAGTAGAATGAACCCTACAGTACTGGATTGCATTGGAGGTAGAGGTGCAAACTCATGGGTTCTGCTACACACACACATGCCTGTACACACGCATGCACACACGCATGCACACACATATGTACTTGTAAATGGATATAGATGTACTTAGATATATGTGTATGGGTTTTGTGTGTGTGAGTGCATATGCACACATATTTGTTTATGTGTATGTATAAGCATTTCCCAGCACTGTCCTCTTAAGAGGGTCTTGAAACAAATTGCCATTATCTTTGTTTCTATATACCCCATTCTCCACAAAAAGGAATTAGGGCCCATGGAGAAGTGCTTGAATTCAAGATTGGGGCAGGGAAAGAATTGGAACACCTTGTTATGCCAAAAAGTAAGAAAGTGCTTAAAAAATGATAAAGACATGTCAAAATAACACAGGAGCCAGCTTGAAGGGATCCTGTGAAATCTGGGATAATGTAATCATTAAAATAAAGTACTAATTTAAGTAAACAATGATAATTTAATACTACTCAATAAAGTAAGGAGCGATGAGCTACACTAATATAAATAAACAGGGAGAAGGGAAAACTTCAGTAGAAAATCCACTAATGTCGAAGGACAGGGGAATTTGAAAATCACCTTTCACAAGCCTTCATAAAAATAAAGGATACAGGCAACAATCATCTGTGAATGCTAAAACTAATTAAATGAAAATTTGAGAAGAAATAGGATATTTACATTGTCTCAAATATATCCATATTAGCTACTTTTTATTTACAAAGGGTAAAATAGTCTATCTAAGTGGAGAAACCTAGCAAACACCTTAACCAAAAGATTAAAGTTAACACTGCTACTAGTAGGACTAATCAATAGTATGTGCTTCCTAATACGTTGCACAGAGAAAAAGTCAGAATCACATTTTCCATATGCTGCCAGAGGCATTTCACATTAACCTAATCAGGAGGACACATAGGATAATTCAAAATGTGAACACTCTCTAAAATACCTGGCCTGTACAAAGACCGATCCAGGAACTGTCCCAGATTAAAGGAGACTGAAAAATCACAACAACTAAATGCAGTGCATGCTTTTAGAATTTCTTTTACTATAAAAGATGTTATTGGGACAATTGATAACATCTCAGTAAGGTTTTATAGATTAGATAATATTTCAATAGTAACTTTCTATAATTATACTGTTTATGTAAGAAGATTCCTTGTTTTTAGGAAATGCATATTGAAATATTTAAGAATAAAGCAGCCTCATATCCACAACTTATTCTTAAAAAGATCAGAAAAGGGGCACCTGGGTGGTTCAGTGGGTTAAACATCTGGCTCTCAGTTTCAGCTCAGGTCATGATCTCATGGGTCATGAGATTCAGCCCCACGTTGAGCCCTGTGTCAGGCTCTGTGCTCAGTATGGAGTCTGCTTGAAGATTCTCCCCTTCTACTCCTCCCCCTGCTCGTCACTCGTGCGTTCTCTCTCTCTCCAAAATAAATAAATAAATCTTCAAATAAAAAAAGATCAGAAAAAAATAAATGTATATTTAGAAAAAGAAAAGACAAAAGTAGTAAATGTTGAAACTGGGAATCTGGGTGAAGGGTATCCAGGAAGATGAAAAATTCTTGCACCTTTTCTCAAAGTCTGAAGTTATGTTTGCTGACTTCATGGTTTAAACTTTAGTATGCTCTTTTATAATAATAATGTATCCAAATTAAGAAATTAAGCATCAGTATATGATGGAATGACACTGAAAAAAATGTGGCAGCAGTAGAAGTTTATATTAATTCTACATATATTATATATATTGTATCTATTACAACAATAGTTACAATAATGTACAAATACAAGTCTTTACAAATTTAGTGAAACCTGGTCTGTGTCTTTTAGATGTGGTGATCTAAGGCTGGAATGGTACCAGTCATGTTATGCGCCAAGAAATTGATTTCAGTCATTCTCATATAAATTGGGGGTGGGGGGCAGATGGAAAGCTATAATCCTATTAGATTATTAAAGTTTATTATGATTGGAGCTTACTGGAGTCAGACGGTGGTTCCTCACATCTGCTAACTGTTCTCTGACTATGGAATAAACAACTCTGATGGCCATTTAGTCATCATCATACTGGAGTCATGTCTCTGAGGAATGTCAGGGCAGTAAAATTTTAGAAGCTAAATGTTTAACTTTCCAGAATGTCTGTGCAAGACAAAGCAAGGTTCACAGAAGCAAACTTCCTTGTTCACTAAACACTCAGCTCAGAAAAATTGAGAGATTGCACATGTAACTGTGAACTTTGCACTGCTGGATTTATAAACTTTGTAAACCAAAAATAGATTTTGTCAGTGATCCAAAAACTTACATTCTAGCAATAAACTTATGGTGGGTAAAATATCTTAAATGTTAGATTGAGTTCCTGCTCTTTGCCTCTGCATGTGATTGAGTCAGGTTAAGTTGATTTGAGCTTTGAAGAAGAAACACATTGCTTCTGTAGGGTTTTCTGACGTCTAATGAAAGGTACTAAATAACCTGTTCTATTAGGTTTTAGAATCCTCCAGGGGGCACCAGAACATTCCAGTGTAGTTGACCACATTTCATAAGTCCAGAAAGGCTAACTGTATTACCTTATTGTAATTGAGTCACCTACTGTAATTTTTTCATTTCCATTAACAGTGGATTTTTTTTGTACACTTGGGGGATTTTTTTGTACATTTGGTTTTACAACATTTATTAGTTTATGGAATATTTCTACCTCTGAGGAGGTGGAGGAAGGAAAGAGATCATCTCTTGGATGAGCCCTTAAAAACTGGAGCCATGTCTCCTCAGGGTAAATATGAAAGCTTTCAGCCCACTCTGAAAGTAAGGATTTTCCAAATGTTCCTAATCTGGCTGAGGAAAAAAAAATTTTTTTTGATGAAACTGAGAATTCATTCACTTTCTCAGCTTAGTGCTGTGTATAAGCCACTCTGTTATTATCATTATTAATAATAAACACAGTGAATGTCAGACAGGCACTTCATGGTAGATTTTTATATGAATTTTATGCAGAAGTAAGGGGTTGCCAGGCTACTGCATAATATTACTCAGTTCTGGTCCAGGAGTACAAAATTCCAACAGGCCTCCTGAGCCCGTCCCTCCAATTAGTGGCTACTTCATTACGAATAAAGAACCCTCATTACCGTGGGCCTTCAAGTGAAATAGGATCCCCTACCTCTTGAAATCCGCCTTTCTAAGTACAGACAGTTCCCAACTTACAAACAATCCACTTAAGAACCACCAAGGCATTCAGAGGCTGCCTAGCCTCCTGCAGCTGCTGCCCGGGCCCCCTGCCCAAGCCCCCCTGCCCAGCCCCCGCCCCAGGCTCCTGGTCTGCTCAAGGGAGCTCTGCCCTCCCCCCTGCAGAGCCAGCTGCCCACCTGCCCCCCAGACTGCAGGCTCTGAGCTAGGGGTTCAGTGAGGCCTCAGAGCTACCGCTGGTTTTATAGTTGAGCTCAGCTATGGGGTAAATAGGCTTTTGTGGCCTGGCCTGGGAACCGAACCACCATTTAAAAAAAAAAAAGGGAAGAAAAAACCTGTCTCCATGGGAAAATGTATTCTGCATTCCCAACAACCAGCCAACAAACATTAGAATGATTGTAGGAGCTGTGTTCATGCTCCTAGCAGGGTGAGGAGGAGAAAGGATGTCCCGCGTGTTCTGGGTTCCCATTCCAACTCTAGCACTAACAACCCCCCCCCCCCCCCCCCCGCCCATGGGGCCATTAACCTCTTTGGGTCTCACATCATTTGTCAAACAATAGCACTGGACTAAATGAGTTATAAGCTTCCTTCTGGTATAATAACTCTTGTTAATCAAAACCCTACCTCATTTCATTCATTCATTCCATTCGTTCGTTCGTTCATTCGTTTGTTCGTTCATTCATTCACAGGCATTTTACTCAGGGCACCTGCTTTGTGTAAGGCTCTGGGCTAAGTGTTGGGGATATAGTCAAATACTATAGTTCCCAGGTCTCCAGGGGCTCAGTTGTTTGTGGCAGGGAAAAATATGTAAGCAAATGCTTAAAATCTAAGCAGGTGCTGTGATTGAGGTGAGCACCGAGTATTGTCAAAGTTCAGGAGAGTGGCATCTAAATCAGATGAAGGCTTCCTCAAAGAGAGGATGCCTCCCTGGTTTGCCCCTGTCTTTGTTTTGATTCTCCCTTCTACTCGGTTGTCAAGACTGGTTCACTAGGAAGCATGGCTTCTGCATCTGCTGTTCTAACACGTCAGCTTAGTCCCTTGACCTCTCTGGGGGAATCTTACCCTCTTCTTGCATCACTGAGAGATGGAATGCAGTGGATGCTCCTGCCAAAACCATAGGCTTCATTCCCATGAGTGCTGCCCTGAATGCTGCTTTCTTTCCTACGCTGGTGATCCACAGCCTAAAAGACTCTCCCTTCTTCTTGGGGCCTTCCCTGCTCTTGGATTGCCGACAAATGGTATTCCCAGATTTAAAAAAGTCTTCACCCCCAAAATTGTTTTAAAGGTCTAGCCACCAACTTCTCACCTTTATTTGTAATCCCTGAACTTCTACCAAAACTCCCTGCCAGGCTACCACACTTATTATTAAAAATTGTAACAATAAAGGTGGTTCTGAAAGGTCATCTTTTATTTGGAAGGTGATATAATGTAGTGGTTCATGTTCGAATCTTGACTCTGTGACTTGGTATCTGACATTATGAAATTTTGCCATTATGAAGGTTCCCAAATGACTATGGAAGAGTAGTTTTGGGGGAGTTCTGTGTGCTGCTCCAAGACTAGAAAGGAGGGAATAGATGAGAGATTTCTGGAGTAGAAATGATGAGGCTTAAACCAGATAAATGTGTCATTATGTGTCATGAAATTGTGACGGTGTTTTTTTATAATCTTTTATATGTGAATACCTATTCCTCAAAAGTATTATAAAATTTAACTATTCTATTTATTTCACATGTGTAAAAGCAGTTTGATAATTATAACTGGAAATAATACCTCAAAATCTTTTTTTTTTCATATAAATAACACAGCACACCAGGAAAGTTTTAGATAATAGTTTCCAATCCCAGTTCCATCCAGTTCCTTTAGGATGTCTTTAGTATAGGGAACCTCCTGATGCCATGGTGAGGAATGCAGTCTCCACAATCAGATACTCCTTGGTTCAGTTTAAGGCTCCACCACTTTATAGTAGTATAATCTTGGGCAGGTCTCTCAACTTCTCTGTGCCTTGCGGTCTTCGTCTGAAAATAGAAATGATATTAATCATATAGGGGCACCTGGGTGGCTCAGTCAGTTAAGCATCTGCCTACAGCTCAGGGATCAAGTCCCGCATCAGGCTCCCTGCTCAGCGGGGGTGGGGGGGTCTGCTTGTCCCTCTTCCTCTGACCCTCCCCCCGTTTGTGCTCACTCTCTCTCAAATAAATAAAATCTTTAAAAAATATTAATCATATTGACCTCAGGAGATTCTTATGAAGATTAAATCTGTAATATTTGCAAAGTACTTAGAGTGTGATCCATGCTAAGCACAATGGAAACATTCATTGTTGCCCAATTTTAAGTGTTCATTAAATAAAAAATAAAACAAAATAAAGAGCCTATAACAGCTACATCAAGATATTGTATGGCTTGTCTTTTGAGAGATGGAGAGAACATTAGTGAAGTAAGAACTCAGTTCTAACCTGTTGTTGTATTTCCCCTCTCAGTGGCACTTTGGAACCAAGTCTCATGGTGAATGTAACAGAGCCCATCCAACTGAACACGTCTGTATCTGAAAGGGAATTCGTGATACGTCCTCCCTGACCTGCCTCTTCTCCTGACCTCCTTGTTTTTGTTGACATAGGCTTGAAATACTAATAACTTCAGGTTCAACTTCTCCCTCTCCTTGTCTGATACATTTGGTTTCAAAATCTCATCATTTCTGGAAATCTCCTTCTCATCTATTTCCTCCTCTCCATTTTTGTAGCAGCCTACTGCTAGCAACCTACTACCCCAAGTGAGGTCACTTCCTGCTCAGGACCTGTAGTAGCTCCCACGACTTAAGAAGCAGAACTCTTGGCCTGTTGTTAGGGATGCTGTGCTGCACAAACCCATCCTACTCTCTGTCCCTTTTTCAGGTACTCATTCCCAATAGCCTGTTCTCCAGGGTGACCATATGCATGGTCCCTTTACTTTTTTTTAAATTTTATTTTATTATGTTAATCACCATACATTACATCATTAGTTTTTGCCGTAGTGTTCCGTGATTCACTGTTTGCATATAACACCCAGTGCTCCATTCAATATGTGCCCTCTTTAATACTCATCACCAGGCTGACCCATCCCCCCACCCCCCTCCCCTCTAGAACCCTCAGTTTGTTTCTCAGAGTCCATAGTCTCTCATGGTTCGTCTCCCTCTCTGACTCCCCCCGCCTTCATTTTTCCCTTCCAACTATCTTCTCCCTCTCTCTCTCTCTCTTTTTTTAACATATAATGTATTATTTGTTTCAGAGGTACAGGTCTGTGATTCATCAGTCTTACACAATTCACAGCGCTCACCGTAGCATATACCCTCCCCAGTGTCTATCACCCAGCCACCCCATCCCTCCCACCCCCCACCACTCCAGCAACTCTCAGTTTGTTTCCTGAGATTAAGAATTCTTCATATCAGTGAGATCATATGATACATGTCTTTCTCTGATTGACTTATTTCGCTTAGTGTAATACCGTCTAGTTCCATCCACGTTGTTGCAAAGGGCAAGATTTCCTTGGTTTTTTTTTGATGGCTGCATAATATTCCGTTGTATATATATACCACATCATCTTTATCCATTCATCTGTTGATGGACATCTTGGCTCTTTCCATAGTTTGGCTCTTGTGTACATTGCTGCTATAAACATTGGGGTGCACGTACCCCTTTGGATCACTACATTTGTATCTTTGGGGTAAATCCCCAGTAGTGCAATTGCTGAGTTGTAGGGTGGCTCTCTTTTCAACTTTTTGAGGAACCTTCATACTGTTTTCCAGAGTGCCTGCTGCATGGTCCCTTTAAATCCGTTGTCCTGACTTAACTGTTAATGATGCTCCTTTCATTTGCAAAGTGCCCCTGTGGGGACCATAAATTATATGGTCACCCTTCTGTTATCCCTTTGGCCGAACTGTGTATCCCATGATCGCCCCCCTTTTCCTTTCATCTGGAATGTCCTTCCCTTCATCTGTGCTTTTCCAATATCTTCCTCTTTTTTAAAAAAACCATTCATGTGTTGCTTCCTCCACTCTTCCACTTTATATACCACCCTCTTGCCAGCTAACACTTTCTACTTTGTATCATGATTATTTATGCTAGTGTAGCTCCTCTTCCAGACTGAGGTCCCTAAAGAAAAGAAACCATGTCTGATGAACAGTGTTTCTTGCAGCATAGAACACGGGGTCTTCCATGCCTGGAAAAATAACAGACATCAGTTACTGAGTGCTTATTAAGCACTAGGCACCGTGTGTATGGTGTATAGACACTGTGTGTATGGTGTATAGATCACGTCGGAATATATTTCTTTAATCCTAACAATTGCCCTGAAAAATGCAGTGTCTCTGTTTACAAATTTGGCAACTAAAGCATGGGTTAAATTACTTGGAAACAGTACGTCTGGGTGCAAACATCTGAACCCAAATCTCTCTGACTTCAAAGAGCATGCTCTTAACCTTTTCACTAAAGGACGCTGGTTCTCAGACCTTACCATGCAATGCAGTCACCTGGGGGGCTTGTTAAAACTTGTGCTGAGCCCCATCCTACTTTCTGACTTAGTAGGTCTGGGATGGAGCCTGAGAATTACACTTCTAACAAGCTCCCAGGTGGTGTTGATGTTGCTGGTCCCGGAAGTACATTTTGAGAACCACTACATAAGCACAGTTATTCATCAGTGAGTAAATGGACGGATGATAGATCATTTGATTTAAAGTTCTGTAAGTCTGCTCCGCACTTTATACATTAGGGACGTTCATATATTCAGTTATTATAATTCTTAAAAGATCAGGGTTAAAACTGAGTTTTATTTTAAATACCACTTTTAGCTATCTCATAGTATTGTTTAAATTTAAATAGATTTTTTCTATTTTTTTTAACCAAAGAAGGATAGAACTCTTTTCATTTATCTTTTTCATTTTCTTTTGTATCTTAAAAATGATTAGTTCTAAGTAATGTTAAAGATGGCTTATAGATCTTTCCCCTCTCTCTCTGAGGTAACTTTATCTTCTCTGTACTCCTGGGTACATGTTTAAGACTCAATAGGTTTTTAAACCACAGTAGATTATTAGATATGTATGGATTATTTCTCCAAACCAACATGTATCCTGAAGGAATTATTTGTAAGTAGTCTGGGAAGAAAGCTATCTTGTGATTTTTATATTGTGATATATTCCCCAAGGATCATGATTAAAGCAAATTTCCTTTCTTCTGCTCTCTATCACCTCTTACCAAAGCAAACCATGATATGAATTCAGCTATTATTTCAGAGTAAAGAGTGGAGCCCTTTTGACGTTGAGCATGTTGCCTCTCATTGATAAAAGGTACAGCTGGAGTGGAGGCAGTGTACCTACCCTTTTTGCTCACATCTCATCTTCCCAGCCATTTGAAATTTCTTTGAATGGGGGTCATGCCTTATGCATCATTTAAAACTGTCTCTATCTCATTTTACCCTCACAAACACCCTTACGTGGGGGCATAATTGTGCTAACCACAGGACCTTGCATGTAACTCCTAATAATAGCCTTAAGCATTACAATTTTTAAAACTTCTGATATACGTTCTCTTTTGTTTATCTCATGCTTATTTTCCAAATCTAATGGCAGAAACTCAGAAAAGTTAAATAACTCGCTCAGTATTACAAAGCTAGGAAGTTTCTGACCCATGCATAGAACTCAGGCCTTCTAGCCCTGGATTGGATGCCCTTTCCACTCCATCACATTGCTAGAGGTTTTAACAACTGCTTGTTGACTGATTACGTGAAATTATACCAAAACTGCCACCCTCTACAAACCCCACCCCTCCAACATACACATCATTAGTATATGCCTATGTCTTATTGGGTTGGATTGGCTTCTGATATGGCTGCACTGTTCATGCTGTAGGCCAGGACCATGGATGACGTAGGAGTAAAAATAGCCTTTACAGGAACAAAGATTTGGGGAAGAAGGGTGTTCAAAATCATGTTTACCAGTAAAGATACAGCCTTCACTTTCTTGGTTAAAGATTTTTAGGAATGTAGGGAAATCTTCCTGTCAATCTCTGCTTGCTGGTTGCTAAGCTGATCTCCCCCATCCCCATAGGGGACCAAGAGCTGAAAAAAGTAAACTCAATTTTGTAAGTCAGTCTGTTTAATTGTAAGTTCCTTCTCTTATCTCTGTTTCCCCTTTATTATTCTCAAGGCTTTAGGAAAGTTGGGGTTAGAGGGTCTAGTTTGATTGCCGATTATGCAGTGGGAAATTAGGGAAATGTCATTGCAAGTCCCTGCACATCCAGTGTTGTTAGTGAGGAGCTGCGCCCTGAAGGCACTGGTCATGGAGGCACAAGTTCAGGGATATGCCACCTAGGCATCTAATTTCCTCTTGTGGAGATTCTCATTTACATTGCCAACCTTGGGGTAAGAGTGGGTTTCCTTTCCAAAAGAACTGTGTAACACAAAAGTGAAATAGAAAGTTACATCATACAAAAGTAAAATTTTAAAAAATGAAACATTTTCAAAAATAGGATAAATCCTAAAGGTTAGATCTGGTAGCTATTCTGGAAGATGGTCTTCATTCAAAATAATCTTTTACTTCATTTTTATTTTCTTATCAACAATAAAAATTAGGAAGAAATACAGCACAGCACCCTTAAAAGACAACCGCCAGGATTCCAGAGATAATTGGCATCCTTTTAACTGACTTCACTTTGGGACAGCCCAGTGGTTGATCTCTACTGACTCTGGTTTTCATGAGGAAAAGAAAAGAATCCCTTCTGCTCTGTTCAAATTTCATAGTAAATCTGTCAAGTATTTATTGAGTAATTAAAATACGCCAGGTACTATGCAAGACTCTGGAGATAAAATTGTGAATAAGGCCATCACTGCCCCTGCCATCTTAGAATTCATAGTGTAGTAGGGGAGACAGACATTAATCAAGCCATCAAAAGTCTAGTGCTAGGAGAGAGGGTCTAAAGGATTTTGTTGGGGCACATAGTAGAAATGCCTAATTCTGTCCTGTGGATCAGGATAGGCTTTTCAGAGATGCTGTGTTTTAAGCTGAAGACTGTGAGTGCATAGTTAGTAGCCTGGCAAAAGGGAAAGGGGATGACAGGAGTTTTTCTGGCAGAGATGTGGGATGTGAGAAAGCCCAGAAAGGGGTGGGACAGAGAGAATGATACAAAGAAATGAAATTAACTGGAATATTATGTTTTTCTACCATAAGCTGTGAAAATAACTAGTGGTAACTTTAATTTCATAATAGTGAAGTAGGTTCAAAGAACATTGTTCCAGTAATAATATATGCTCAGGTATGTTCAACTCTTAGTAAGAAGACTTTACCATTCAGATAATCTTCTAGACAGTTTTCACTGTATCTATATTATATGTTTATTTTGTGTGTGAGTTGTGTTGCTTTTATCTTTTAAGGAAGATGATGCAAATCCTAGTAATGCCTCACATTTTTAAATTAAGCATTGGCTTATTTTCTTAGCCACATTTAAAAACTGAAAATGACAGGTACCTAAGAATACATCTAACCAAAGACATGCAAGACATCTATATGTCTACATTACTTAGAAACTACAAAACTACAAACCATTGCTTAGAAAAATTAAAGCAGACTTAAGGGAGAGATATACCATGTTTATGGATTAAAAGACTCCGTTTTGTTAAGATGTCAGTACTCTCCAAATTGATCTGTAGGTTAAATGCAACATCAATCCCAATCCCAGTGGGAAATTCACAGGATAATTATGAACTTATATAGAAATTCAAAGGACATGGAATACCCAAGATGATCTTTAAAAAACAAGAACAAAGCTGGAGGACTTACATTCCTGGATATTAAGACTTACTAGAAAGCTACAGTAATTAAGATAGTGTGGCATTGACTAATGAATATAATCCAGTAGACCAGTGGAACAGACTAGTAGTCCATAAACAAACACACACACAAAGTTACCTGATTTATGTCAAAAGCATTACTGTGATTCATTGGAAGAAATAACGATGCTGGATCAATTGGATATCCATATGGAAAACAATGAACATGACCTTTATTTCATATCATACACAAAAATTAATGAGAGATAGATCATAGACTTAAAGTCCAAAGGTAAAACAATATATCTTTCAGAACAAAACATAGGTGAATATCTGAATGACCTTGGCACAAAGAGTTTTTTAAAATTTTTATTAAAGTATAATTGACATACAGTGTCATTTTAGTTTCAGGTATACAATATAGCGATTCAACATTGCTATACATTACTCAGTGCTCATCATGATAACTGTATTTTTAATCCTCTTCACCTCTTTTCACCCATCCCTTACCCGTGACCCCGCTGGCAACCACCATTTTGTTCTCTGTATTTAAGAGTCTGATTTTTTTGTTGGGACAAAGAATTCTTAAACAGGACACAAAAAGCACTAACCATAAAAGAAAATAATTAATTGTACCTTATCAAAATTAAGAAAGTCTGTTCATTAAAAGAACACTGAGGAAAGATAAAAACTATAGTGGAAGAAGATATTTGTAGTATAGATATTCAACAAAGAACTTGTATTCAGAACATCTAAAGAAGTCCTACAGAAAGAAAAATCCCACCTAGTTAAAAAAAATGGGGAAAACATATGAACAGACACTTGACAAAAGAAGATCTCAAAATTGCCAATATGAATATACAAAGGTATTTACATTATTAGCCATAAGGGAATGATAATTAAAACCTACCAAATGGCTAAAATTAAATAAGACTGACAATCACAAATGTTTGTGAGGTGTGGAGCATCTAGAACTATTGTACGTTGCTGGTGGGAGTAAAAACTGAAAGAACTACTTTGGAAAACTGGCATTATCTACTAAAAATATATACTTCTAGGGTTATATCCAAGGAAATTGAGTGTTCATGTAAAATGCATGTACAAAAATGTTCATGGTGGCATTATTTTTAATAGCCCCAAAGTCAGAACAAACCAGATGTCCATCAACAATAGCATGGATGAATTAATCCAATAGGATACTATACAACAATGAAAAATAATTAATTGTTACTACAAGGCAGAAATATGGATGAACCTCATGAGCATGGTGTTGAGTGAAAGAAACCAGACATCCCAGATTATGTAGTATATGATTTCATTGGTATGAAGTTCAAAAGCAGGCAAAACGAATCAATGGTGGTAGAGGTCAGAATATATAAAATAGTGGTTCTATTTTTGAGAAGATATTGATGGAGTGGAACACAAAGGAGACTACTGGAATGCTGAAAATGTCCTATATATTGATCCAGATAGTGTTTAGGTATACAGTATATTTTAAAGCATATCGAGCTATACCTTAATGTACTTGAATATAAGCTGTATTAATTAAACAGTAACAAAAGCACAAAATAATTAGTCTGAGGCGAGAAAGGGAGGAATAGAGGCATAGTGCATAGACTAAAATGAGTTTTAGTGGTATAATTATTTAGAAGCACTTTAAGAAGAAAAGGACTGTTGTACTGATGGTGTCTTATTTGTTTACATCTTCAACTTTCTGATTTCCTGAACATTTCAAGCGTATATCTTCCAGCCCTAAATATCAAGAGACCTCTTCTTTGCTTACCTCTTCTATGCAAAAATATTTAAAAAATGACTTTTTCTCCCTAAGAAAAGTATAATTAGCATTTGGAAGTTTGGGGGACTTGGGCTAAGAGCATCAGAAGTTCACCAGAGAGTCATCTAGGACTTCTCAGTTCTAATGATAAAAAAAAAAAACACAACAGAAAAAAGAATTTTTCAGCTGTTTCGCTCTTTTCAGATTCACCCCACCACACTTATCTTCTCCACTGTTGCTGTACAACATTTCTTTTAAAATTCAGTCTCATTATACATATACATACATATACAAATAAATAAATAAAATCTTAAAAAAAAATTCAGTAGCATTAAAATGAATTTTTGAACACCTTAGTAATCACCTGATATTAACAACATTCTTTTTTTTTTTAAGATTTATTTATTTATTTATTTGACAGAGAGAGACAGCGAGAGAGGGAACACAAGCAGGGGGAGTGGGAGAGGGAGAAGCAGGCTTCCCACGGAGTAGGGAGCCTGATGTGGGGCTCGATCCCAGGACCCTGGGATCATGACCTGAGCCGAAGGCAGACGCTTAACCGACTGAGCCACCCAGGCGCCCCTATTAACAACATTCTTGTTGATGAACAAAATAGTAATGGAAATATAAAATCTTTGGATAGCTGACAATTATCTATGGAAGTGTTAGACTTTAACCTACTTCCAACGTTATGTCTAGCATCTTGTCATTTAACTCTTCTTAATCCCTATATTAGGTAGAATAGTCTAGGTTAGGCCGTGTTACAGAGAGGCACCCCAAATTCCATAATCCCATGGCTTAAACCAACAGAAGTGTTGTTTTGTTTTGTTGATTTGCTCACCAAATAGTCCTGGGCAGGTGTCCAGGTTGATGAAATGGCTCTCTTCCAATAAGTTATTCAGAGACTTGGGCTGACAACAGCTTTGTAATCTTTAAAACATGCTTCCCAGTGTTCCCTCGATGTGGACATCCCAGTTATACTGAAAGGAAACAGAGCGTGCAGGAACATGTGTAGAAAGGCTTTATGGGCCAAGCTTGGAAATAGTGTATGTTACTTCTGCTCACATTCCATTGGAAAGAACTTTGTCTTATGGCCACACCTGTTTTCAAGGGAAAATACAGAAGGGCAAATGGATTTCGGTAGATAGCACAACCTCAGTCACAACAGCACTTGGTCATCACACTGAAAATCTGAAATATTCTCAGGCCTATACTGACAAAAGGAATTATCACCAACACAAAATGTTAATGGATTGGGTGTATACAAAGAACACAAAACCCACATTTTCCAGAACAGCTGATATAGAGAAAATTGGAATGAGTTGATTTGTAGCAGGAAGGAGACAGAAATGTTACAGAAATATGTTGAATCTGTACACAGAAAGTGTTTTAAAATTTTAGACTAATGGGAAATTGAGGTGTTGGAACAGCTTCCTTATTGGCATACAATTACTGTGACAGTGTCTTCTTCTAAAAAAAAAAAAGACATCAAGTGACAGAATGTCCATCTATAAAAGTAGACTATAAAAATAGAAGCTATAGACCCAAAGGGATGGTGTGTATTCCTAGGCACCAGGTTAAAAACTAGAATTTTTAGCTCTGTCAATATTGGGATGATAAGATATGACCCCCCCCCCCCAACTCACAGGCTCCCTGGAGAATATAATGGAAGACAGTCAATTAAAGGAATAATGACTAGGAGCACCTGGGTGGCTCAGTTGGTTACGCATCTGACTCCTGATTTTGGCTCAGGTCATTATCTCTCAGAGTCATGAGATCGAGCCCCATGTCAAGCCCTGCATTTGGCTCCGCATTGGCATGGAGCCTGCTTGAGAGTCTCTCTCTAACTTTCCCTCTGCCCCTGTACTCTCTCTCTCTCACTCTCTAAAACAAAAACAAACAAAATAATAAAGTAACAGTGTGCAATGTGATGAGTGTGAGATAATAGAGGTGTATAACAAAGTGGTGTAGGAGCCCAGAAGAGGAGCATCTGAAGTCAGACTTGGAGATTGAAGTGTGCTTCTTGGAAGAGGAGGCACAAGCTGAGTTTTGAAGGGACAACAAAGGAGGAGAAATATGATATCAATGGGAATAACAGGCGCAAAGGAAGACGATGCATCCCCTTTATGATCTGGGAGATTGCACTGGGAGAAAAGAATGAGAGAGAGACAGAGAGAGGCCAAGAATGAAAGTGAAGTGGTCCAGGGCCAGATCATGAGGGGAGTGTGTGCAAATTACAGAGTCTAGATTCAACCTCAGTGTTGGGGGAACCAGGGAAGGCACTGTTCATGCTTCAGTCTTTTTAGATATTCTTTTTTTTTTTTTTTAAAGATTTTATTTATTTATTTGACAGAGAGATAGAGAGCACAAGTAGGCAGAGTGGCAGGCAGAGGGAGAGGGAGAAGCAGGCTCTCCACTGAGCAGGGAGCCGGACGTGGGGCTCGATCCCAGGACCCCAGGATCATGACCTGAGCAGAAGGTAGCCGCTTAACTGACTGAGCCACCCAGGCGCCCCTAGATATTCTTGAACATCCAGATCCACACTTCGGAAGTCGAGGACAGCAAACTGAATCCATAAAAGGAGAGGCCTGAGCTTTTCCCTATTTGCTCTATTCGGGACCCACTGCCAAGTAAATAAATACAACACCTCAAACAAGGTAATTTTTAGCCTGTCAGTTCACTGTTAATGTATCAGTTGATTTATGTTTGTGAGTTATGATTACTTACAGTGAATGACCATCAATCAGTAAGCATAATAAAATATATGGTAATATAAAGGACAAACAGTTTTAGCTTGGGCAGCCAAGAGACACAAGCAAATCCCCCAACCTTTCACATGGTGCATAAAACATGAATAAATGTTCAAAAAGGAATAAAAAGAAAAGGAATAATGACATATTTTTCAAACCACAATAAAGTACAAGAAATACCAATGGAAAAAAAGGATAGTATTGTAGCCTTTTACTATCCTGAAGTATGTGCTTCTCAGATAAGAAAGAAATTGATAAAGCGGGTGCCCTGGGCTCAGTCTTGTGACCTGAGTTAATACTTCCACTAATGACCTGAAAGAGGAAGTGAAACCAGTCAGTTACATTTTCTGATGACAGCATTGCTTTCTTAAGTTAAAAACAGAAAACAGAAAAAAAAAATCACCAGCTGAGCAAACATTAAGGATGTTGGGACAGTGTGATAGCTAGCTAAATTAATCTGGAATGTATCTGCATATTATACACTACATGGTTGTGAATAATTTTAACTGTGTTTCAACCAGGGACTTGAAAACAGATGACCTTTTACTCTTTGTTCCTATATCAGTAGATATATTGTGAGTAATGGTTTGAATTTTAAAACAAGAAGCCGGGATCATAAACTTGTAACATATTAGAACATTTTAATGTAATGAGTGACAGGTCACGAATAGAAAGAATAATAGATGAAATGGCCGACACCGCCATTTTGGGTAATGTACAGTTGCTCTTGCTGGTTTGAGATTTGCTACAATTGGGAAAGCAAAGTGATTCAGTGAAATGAACATGGACTTTCACATCCTGCCCTGCCCTACTGGTCAGGTTGGCTTGGGCAAGTTACCTAATGGTTCTGAAACCCAGTTTCCTTCTCTGTGTAATAGAAACAAAATTATGGTGTAGGAGTATTGCAAAAATCAAATGAGAGTACGTGCATATATGTATTTCACCTACTCAGTAAATGGTGTGGTACTGGTGAGGAAGAAGGATGGTGTCTGGGAAAGTCTAACAGTAATTCAGCAAATGGAGCATGCTGTGCTTTCTTGAAGAGCGCCATTATGTAGTAGGAAAGCAGGACTCATTCTGGTGTGCTCTCTTCATTCAGTGTTTTGCATACTGGCTACCTGGAGGCATATAGCCACAGCCTCATGAAATTAAATAGTGTGTAGCTTTCACCCTCATGAGCCTGAATAGTCAGAGCATAGCTGGGCATACATGGGAGCAGGTTGCACACACCACAATTCCGTGTCATAAGGGTGTTTGCAAAGAGACTGACTGCAGAGAGGAGAAACTGCTAACTTAGCTGAGGAGCCTTACAGGAAAAGGTTCTCAGAGGAGAAACCCTTTGAGCAGAAACTTAAAAGGTTGAATAAGAGTTACCATGTGGGCCATGAGGGGAAGTTTGTTTTCCCAGGCAAAGGAATTGTGCAGAAGTGTGGAAGGTTTGGCATGGTGTAGCTGGAGAAGGGAAACTCAGTATGCCTAGAGCATATGGTGCCTGGGAGGTGACGTGGGATGGGCCAAAGGCAGGCTGCAGGGTATGGGTGCAGGGTTTGTATGTCACCCAAGAGGAGAGAGCGTCCAACCCAGGCCAGGTGCTGGCCTTTCTCCTTACCTGCTGGTTGGTTTTAGGCAAATTGTGTTGTACCTCTGTTTTCTCTTCTTTACCAAGGAGGATAATGTTACCTACCTTGAAAAACTGTAGTATGAAACAGTTGTAAAACACTGCCCTTTGTGAGAGTGCACTTTTTTCCTTTTCACCCAGTTTGGAACACACGATTAACTGTAATAAAGGAGAGTTAAAACTCTTTTACCTGGAAACTCAACAGAGAGTGGACTGTGGGATGGGCCCGCACTTCCCCTGAATCATCACTGAGATCATTATTTGATTAAGGTATTCATCCGCTGCAATATTTTATACATTCCTAGAACATGACCCTGACACTTTCTTTGGTGTGTTCCACTCTCCTAGTTGACTTTTGCACTCATGATCAGAACATGTTATAAACCTGAACTTGTAAAGCGCAGAGTAGGGAAGAAATTTGGAGTGATTTCCATTAGTATCTGAAAATGAGCATCTGAATGAAGGTTGCCTACCATGCTTGTGTAAAGGAACTGAGATTATGTCAGCTGTATGTATGCCTTGTCCCGATTACACAGATGGATCCAAAACTCTTGTTTTGAATAAACAGCTTTCATTCATCTAAAGGGAATGCTAGCTGAAAGATTCAATTCAGTCTATAAATTCATCAGTGACTTAACTGAAAAACCCCAGAATTATCATTGTGTATTTGTTATTGCTGAATTGTTAAAGTTCAAAATACGTGTTTAGGAGGAAATGAAGTAAAATGACACACATCTTCCTTGTTTTTGACAAAACCCTGGTAAGTAACCATCATAGCCACTGCATTAAACATGTATAGATTCTTCTCTCTTTTTCCTCTCCTTTTCTTCTTTCTTTCTTTGACTGCAGCTTCCCTCTCTCTCAAATCAGCCTACTCTCCACCCTCCTTGAATTGGGTTGAAAATCAGCTTGGACAACCCATTTATTCCCCTCCCCAGTTTGCCACCACACCCCACACATTTTTTCCAGCCTCTCTCTCCTGCCCCACCTGGTTCATTAGCTGTGGTGCTGAGTCTAGCAAGACCAGGGAGTTGATCCCTTCTCTCTTTTGTCTTCTAGACTGTGGAAGTGCTTTCTCCAGCGCCATGTTGATCTACCTTGTCCCTCTATTTCCTTGTATCAGTGGAGCATGCCTCTTTCTCTGGGTTTGTTCTAGAATCTCTCGCTCTCATTCTTCACTATCTTTCTCCTGGTATTTAGAGGTAATTCTCTGAAGTACAGTGTTAGAATGATGCTGCTAAGTGTGAAAGTATTTGTTTCCTGCACTATAGAGTGTAAGTTTTGTGGGGGGTTTTTCTTGCTGTCTTGAGGGAAAATCCCAAACTACGATGTGTGTGTGCTTGTGTGCGTGCATGTGCGTATGTAATGGGGTAGTAGGAATGTGTAAACTTTATATGTACATCTAAATATCATTCAATTCCAGTGGACTAGATTCATTACAAAAGCATAAAGGAAAAAAATGTATATAAAATGAGTTTTCTCTAGAAACTATAGAAACAGAGTTATCAAAACTATTCATGCTATCATATGTTGATTTTTAAAATATAGAACTTTCAGAATCACTTTCAGAATGATTAAGAACATCATTTTATCTACTTGTTAATAAACTTACATTTGGCATGTAAACCAGATGTGAAAGCGTATAACTAAAGACAATGATTATAGTTCCTTGAACAAGCCAAGCACGCTCCAGCCTCAGGGCTTTTCCACTCCCCATTCTTTCTGCTCAGAGTGCTTTTCTCCCTGATATCTGCGTGATTTGCTTCCCCTAGGTCTCTGCTCCAAGATCACCTTCTCAGAAAGCTTTTACCAGACCATTCCACTTTAAACAGAATCCTCTACCACTGCTCCCAAATTCTGCAAATTCTATCTTTCCTGTGCTGCTTTATTTTCACCATCTAACAAAACACAGATTTATTTTAGTTGTTTATTGTTCCATGTCACCCATTAAAATGTAACCATCATGAAAACAGAGATGTTGCTTTATTCCCTGTTTCTCTGCAGCACCTAGAACTATGGGTGCTCAATAATATTTCTTGGGAGGAGAGAAGGAATTCAAGAAACAAGAATGGTGCCAAGTAGAGCTAAAACCTCGAATGCTTTGAGGTTTTTGAAATATTCTAGTATAACAACAGTACTATTGTGAGTGGTGTGGAGATAGGCCCACTATTGGGAACAGATGGTTTAATATATTACATATTCCTTCTTTGTTAATAAATTTGAATGGTTCAATAATGAGTAACTTTTCCCTCATCAACTATCAGGTCATCCTGCTACAGCACAGTTGGACAGGAAAGGCGGTATAAATGTTTGGTCCTTTGTCAAAATATTGAGTTGGTTCACTTGGCATTTTCAACATGTGCCCAATGAGGTCTTTTGGTTTTCAGTTAGTGTGTTCATTTCCTTCTTTTTAAGTATCATTATGAACTCATAGATTTGAATATGTTTGATGGGTCTTCACTGTTGCCAATAATACTTTATTGATGCTCAAATTGTCTTAACTTTGGCTAGTGAGAGCCTCTTCAGGTTGACTCTTGGGTCCTTTTGACATGATCCTGGTAATGGTCTAACTTCCTTTCTTGTACAACAAAATATTTTAGGACCATCATATATTTCCTACACTAGCCCTAGAATCAGCCATTTTGACAAGGATCCCTGGTTATTTTAAGAGAGACATGGTAGGGGCATCTGGGTGGCTCAATTAGTTAAGTGTCTTCCTTTGGCTCAGGTCATGATCCCAGGATCCTGGGATAGTCCCGCATCAAGCTCTCTGCTCCACGGGGAACCTGCTTCTCCCTCTCCCTCTCCCTCTGCCTGCCGCTCCTCCTGCTTGTGCTCTCTCTGTCTCTCTCTCTCTCTCTCTCTATCAAATAAATAAAATCTTAAAAAAAAATAGAGAGAGACATGGTAGTTAGAGACCATGGTCTGGGTGCTTAGGATGCTTATTACTTCTAATGAGTTCTCATTACTTCTAACTTACAATACTAAGTTAGCCATTACTTTTGACCTTTACTGTGGACAGAACTAGAAAATATATTTTTGGATAATTTAATGTTAATAATGAGAGCAAAGAAAGCAGAACTACTAAACTTCTATTGTATTTTCATTGCCATTAAGGGAAGTTGTATTAAAACTAGAAAAGATAGAAAGTCAGTCTTAAGGAAACCTTGAAGCTTAGTCTATTAAAGTGTCTAATACATATTAAATGTATTTAAATACACTTGGACGGATTATGTCACAGAAAGAACTTATGTATCCAAATCCAGAAATACTGCTAGTAAGCTCTGAGAAATCAGAGATGGTAGAAATTACACAATAAGCAAGAATTATCCTATTTGTAAAAGGGAATACTAAAAACTCAAAAATTTAATATAGTAAATTTCACTCTGATTTTTCATCAAATTTAGATCTGATTACAATATAAATGGCTTTAAGGATTTAGAAAAAATCGGGATTATTCTGAAGCCAAATGGATTCACTCTAACACCAGACTAACACCATTTTGTCTTATTTATAATATTTTGTAAGTCTCATATCATGCTCTATTAGATAAAATGGATAAAAATAAGTTAGAGAAGGGCACCTGGGTGGCTCAGTTGGTTAAGCGACTGCCTTCGGCTCAGGTCATGATCCTGGAGTCCTGGGATCGAGTCCCGCATCAGGCTCCCTGCTCAGCAGTGAGTCTGCTTCTCCCTCGGACCCTCCCCCCCTCATGCTCTCTCTCTCTATCTCATTCTCTCTCTCAAATAAATAAATAAAATCTTTAAAAAAAATAAGTTAGAGATTAGATTTAAAAAAAGACTAAGCTAGGTCTAGTCTCAGGACACACTTTAAATATAAAGATACAAATAGGTTAAGAGTAAAAAGATTTTTTTTAAGTAAAAAGATTAATATATCACCTGCAAATCCTAATCAAAAGAATTTTTTTAAATATTTTTTTAAGATTTTACCTATTCATTTGACAGAGAGAGAGACAGCGAGAGCAGGAACACAAGCAGGGGGAGGGGAGAGGGAGAAGCCAGTTCCCTGCTGAGCAGGGAGCCTGACGCAGGGCTTGATCCCAGGACTTGGGGACCATGACCTGAGCTGAAGGCAGACGCCCAATGTGACTGAGCCACCCAGGCACCCCCTAATCAAAATAATTCTTAAGTAGCTATATTAATTTAGACAAAATAGACTTCAGAGCAAGGACTTTTACCAGAAATTAATATAATCTTGACAAAATATGGTAATCCAAGGAATGGAATTCAATTTAAAATGAGTAAACGTAATTTGCTATGTGAAAAGACCAAAACCACACTATATTATCATTTCAATGGAACCAGAAAAAGCATTTGATAAAATCCAATATCCAATTCTGATAAAAATTTTCAACAAACTAAACATAAAAGAGAACATCTTCAATCTGTCATTGGGTATATATGAAAAATATACAGCTAATATTATACTTAATTATGAAAGACTAAACACCCCCCCACACACACACACACCCTGCTCCAAGGTCAGGAGAAAGGCAAGTATGTTTGCTCACACCAGCTTCTATTCAGCATTATCAAAACTAGTACAATAAGGCAAGAGAAATAAATAAAGACATACAAATTGGAAAGGAAGAAGGAAAGCTGCCTATAATCTTAGATAACATGATATATGTACACGGATCCATAACTCAGTCAATCATTCCATCCATCCATCTATCTATCTAGAGAGGAAATCCTAAGGGATCTCCAAAAAAAGCTTTTAAAACTAATAATCGAATTTAAGAAGATCATAGGATACAAGATCAGGTTATAAAAATTAATCATATTTTTAGTGAGCAGTTGGAACTTGAAATTTCTATTTGATAGCCTCAAAAAATATGAAATGTTTTACAATAAATTTAATAAAATGTCAAGGCTTGTGCACTAACATCAACCAAACAAAATGCTAGGAGAATTTTAAAAGACCCAATAAACGAAAAGGTATACCATTTTCCTCAGTCTGAAGATATTGTTAAGATGTCAATTCCAAGTAAATCTGTAGCTTCAGTGCAATCCTATCAATATCATCAAGGCTTTTTTGAAGAAATGGAGAAGCTGTCCCAAAGATATAATAAGAATAACTTGGAATAACCAAAACAAAAAGAAAAAAGGAAATGTCATAGGATTTATACTACCTGACTTAAAGACTCATTATAAAACTATAGTAATCAAGAGTGTGGTATTGGTATAAGGATAAACATATAGATCAAAATAATACAAGAGAAAGCCCAGAAATGGATCCACACTTAATAATGCCTTGATTTTTGCCAAAAATGTACAGACAATATAATGGGCATTTGGATAATTTTTCAACAAATGATGCTGGAACACCTGGATATCTACTTCTGGGGAAAACAAAATGAACCAACACCCCTACCTCACACCATCTACAGAAGTTAACTTAAAATGGGTCATAGATCTAAATGTAATAGCTAAAAATATAAAATTTCCCAAAGAAAAAGCACAGGAAAAATATCTTTATGATGTTAGAGAATGGTTTGGTAAGACACAAAAACCAGAAAATATAAAAACAATTAGATATAATCAAAATTAAAAACTTTTCTCTTCAAAAGGCACTATTAAGCAAATGAAAGGCTTATTGTAGGAATCATTTCATAATGTACAAAAATATTCAATCACTCTGATGTATACCTCAAACTAATAGGAGATTGTATATCTATTACACTTCAATAAAATCAACTTTTTAAAAAAACTTGAGAAGACAAAAATTGCAAAGCAAGTTAAAGATTTGAAGAAAATATTTTCAAGCTTATGTCTAATAATGGATTTATATTTGGAACATATAAAGAACTCAATAATAAGACAAGCCTAATTTTTAGAAAAGTCAAAAGATTTGAATAAGCACATTACCAAAGATATGCAAGTGGCAAATAGACATAAAAAGAATTTCAACATCTTTAGTCATTAGAAAAATGCAAATTAAAATCATAATGACTGTGACTACACATCCATTAGAGTGACTAGAACTTAAAAGACTGAAAATACCAAGTGTTAATGAGGATATGGAACAAATGGAACTTGGATTCATTGTTGGCGGGAATGCAAAATGATATAGTTACTTTGGAAAACAATTTGGCAATTTTTTATAAAATTAAATACACAGTTACTAAAAGATCTAACATTCCTACTCTTAGATATTTGCCCAAGAGAAATGGAAAACATGTCCATACAAAGACTTGTGCTCAAATGTTTATAGCAGTTTTATTCAAAATAGCCAAACCCAAATGAATATACAAATTACACTGTATCCATGCAATTAAATACTACTCAGCAATAAGAAAGAACACAATGCTAACATATGCAACAACACTAATCTCAAAGGGATTATGCTGAGTGAAAGAATCCAGCCACAAAAAGACTAGACTACACTGTATTATTCCATTGATATGGAACTCTTGTTCCAAGTTCAAAAATCCTTTAAAAAGGGCTCTGATTCATCCAGCTGGAATCAGATGCCTTTCCCTGAATCAGGCAACCATGATGCGTTGTGATTGACTCAACTTGGGTTAAGATGGCCATCCTTGGGCCAGTCAGTGGGAGTGGAGAAATGCCCTATAAAAGGATGTATCAGCTCCCATTTAAGCCACATGATTAGAATAAAGAGAAGATTTTTCAAAACGGAGTGAGGATTTTATTGAGGGAAAACCAAAAAACAGATCACTCGTAAGTTAACAGTTGTCTGCCTACACACATGCATGGGGCACACAGTCTCTTACACATACTTTCATGCATAATACAGTGTCAAAATTGCTCCTGCCACCAATGGCTAAATATATGATGCAATCAAGTGATACAGTAAAGTGATTCAGGAAGGTGTTTGGTTCTCTGACCCTCAAGAGGTCTTGGTTCATTGGCCAGAAAAGAAGATCTTCTTTTAATGAAGCCAAATACCTGACCTTTTGTTCTCCAAGTGACTTCAGACGGGCTAGACTTTCTCCTGTGGCACCTTAAAGCCAAGAGAAATAATTGCTATATTCTCTGATCTTGAAAATTTTCCCTGGATGTAGGATTGCTGCCTCAGAGGAAAATATGAACAAATCAGTTTTAATGAGGGAGTAGTATTGAGAGCTAGTTGGGAAAGAAACCAAGAATTTTGATGTGGTGTGAGGTGTCCATGAGAAGTTGATATGAGTAGAAACATCTGGTGGAAAGGCAAATTAGATGATGATGCTGGGTTTGGAGTGGTTAGATCCATAGGAGCCATCCTCCATACCCCCAACATCTAATCCCTCACTAGGTCCTGCCTGTTTTACCTCCTAAATATCTCTGGAATCAGAGCACTTTTTTCTCCATATTAGTATCACTACCCAAGTTTAAAGCTACCATTATATCTCCCCTTGACTCTAGATCCATCCTCATCTACACTCCTCTCCTTCCTCCAATCCATCCTCATACTATAATGAGTGGACTTTTCGAACTGAAAATAAAATTCTGTCTCTCCCATGGTTAAAGACCTCCATTGTTTTTCTGTAGCTTTTAGGTTAAAAACTAAAATCCTAAGTATATGCCTCCAAGGACTGTGCTCTAGAATGTGCCCCAGCCCACCTCTCTTGCCTCATCTCCTACTGTCCTTCTGCTTGCTTCAGCAACCCAGCTACACTGGCTTTCAGGGACCTGCCTTATTGCCCTCACCCCAGGACCCTTGCATATGCTCCTCTCTCTGCTGGAGTATTCTTGCATAGTTAATCATGTTCAGTCCTTCTGAATAGAATTTGAGCACCGCTTTCTTGGAGAATATTCTCTTGGTCAGATTCTTTGCTAAATCATTCTTGTGGGGCAGTGGGGCTTTCCTTCGTTTGGTTTGATATCATGCCCTCACTGATATGAAAATGCCCACTGGACTGTCAGCTCCATGAGGGCAGAGAGCACCTCTGTTTTACTCACTACTACCAGCATGTAGAAGATACTCAGTGAATATTTGCTAAATGATTGGATGGGTGGATGGTGGAAGGCAGAGTCATTTCCTGGAAGAAAATGTAAGAGTAGGATTGTAGTTTTGCTTTATTTTGTTTTTAAAGGAAAGAAAACACAAAAAAAATTAAAAACCACTCTCAGATTATTTGGTTATGGAGTAATATAAAGACCTTTCCCACTGGATGGGGAAGTCAGATTGAAATAAGAGGATGAATAGCTTTGACTTCACTATATGTAATTCAAGTTGGGGCTGTAAGAGGTAGAATTTCAGGTTAGGAGAAATAAGTACAGAGGAATGCCCTGTAGTTTTGGCACTGAAGACATTGCTCCCTTTTCTGATAAACTGAATTTCTGCAGCCTGGGGAAGGCGGGACTCACACTAAAGGGAGTTTAATATGCGTGATCATTTCCTAGAGCTTAGAGAAAGGTAGGGCAACAGAAATAAAACTAAGAAATAGACAAAGGGTACATTTATTTGACTGAAGATATTTTTAAAGAACCTTGAGAACCACAGGAGCTCCTCAAGATGTTGATGTAATTGAATATAATTTATCTGGGATTGAAAGGAATAATAAAACATTTTTCACTTAAGTGCATCTGGAGGCATTTGAAATTGGACTCTTGATGGTGGCCTATGCTTGACTGTGTCCTCAGTGCTTTGTCCTTGGGCTGCAGACTGGAAATGTGTTTTAGAGAGTAGACATGGAGCACAAAATATTAAATGAACTTTACCATATTCAAAATGCCCAACAGTGTAACATCCTCCTTGTTTGGCAGGGAAAGGACTCAACATTTGGAAACTCAGCAGTGCATTAAGTATTTTAATAATCATTGTTGACACACAAAGCATATGGCCTTTCAGAACTCACTGGGTCAAACGTTGAAGTCTTCTTCTAGGTTTCTAAAATTACTTTACAGAATTTAAACAAAATAAATTAAGGCACATTTCAAAGGATATTAATGCATGAGCTTTGTATTATAAGCAACTGAAGTTTTCTTATAGGATAAAAGAATATCTACGTAAAGGAAAAAGCAAAATCCACAGCCCCCAAAATTAATTTGCATTTAATGAGAAGATCTCGAACCTCCCCATTAGCAGGGCAGTCTTGTGGATACCTTGTATTTATTGTTTACTCCTATTCATGCTCAGATATCCCCCCCTCATCTCAGAAGCCTTTATTGCCCACCTGCTGATCATTTATATCCATTATCTGTGGCCACAATAATGCTGTGAAATAAGCAATTCTAACATTCAGTATCTTAAAACAATAGGCATTTCTTATTGCTCACAAGTCTGTGGGTTAGCAGGGCAATTCTGGTCTCTGTTAGGCTCACTCATGAGTCTGTGGTCAGCTATGGGGCAGGAAGGGCTTCTCATCATGGGTGGCCTCCCCCAAATCTCTTCGGGTCCACTGGCCAAAGGCTGATCTGTTGGGGCAACCGGGCTCTCCTCCTTGTGTCTCTCGCTTGCACAAGACTCTCACAGCCCTCCAGCTGGCCAGCCTAGGCATATTCTCAGGTTGGCCTGGGCATATTCTCATGGCCATCTCAGAGAAGCAAGAAAGTGGAAACATGCTAGCATTTTTTTTTCAAGCTTCCAGTTTCATCACATTTGTTAACATCTCACTGGCCAAAAGCAAGTCACATGCCAAGCCCCGAGTCAGAGTGGGAGGAGCCTACAAAGTTAAAGGGAAAAGGGTGGGGATACCGGGAGGCCAGTATTTGGGGCTTTAATGACATCAACCTACGTTCCTGCCCTACACCACCCCCAGCATTAACCAATCCCTGTTCTGCGCTCTTAGTTTTATTGTTGTATTTTTCCCATTGCATTATAATATAGTTGCTAATTTGTCTTCTCTGAAATACTAGAGGGTCCTTATTCCTAAGCGTATTCATTCATAAGTATTTACTGACCCATTGCTACAAGTCTTATTCCTTTATAGAGGCCCCAGTACCTAGCACTAGTCCTGACACATAATAGGCGCTCACCAAATATGTGCTGAATGAATGCATATGTGAAAGTTCATACCCATATTAATCTCCTTCTCCTTCAGAAGAAAAGGGTGGAGACAGATGCCTCTCAGGATCCCATTGAGGAAGTTTTCCTGGCCTGAGCAACTGGTGAACCAGTGAGGGCTTGCAGTGAGGATCTCAGATGCTTTGAGACATCTTTCTCTTCACATTCTCCCATTTCTTCCCTCTGGAACTTGGGTTTTCAATTAGCAATAATCATGCCTCGGATAAACTCATGGGCTACGATACTGCCACTGTGCAAAGCTGGAACTTGGGTTTTCTTTTTTGTGTCTCCTTATTCCTCTCAAAGGAAGATAGAAAATCACTACTTTTAACTAATTCTAAATTCATTTTATAGTCTGTGCTCCCAGGCATCTTTGCCTAGAGTTTCTCCACTCTACAGTGGGAAATGATTGAACTCCCGGATTTATTTAAGCTCATGGTGTGGTCAGTTTGGGAGCAGCTAAATGGCTTCCATTTCTCTGGTTTTCCCGGACCTGTAGACCAAAGATACAGAAGAATTCTTAGAAAATGTTTTATATAGTTACAGATACAAGACTCTATTCATATAGGATATTAATTCTATCAAAATGGTGTTAAATGCATTGGCTCGTTGTTTTCCAATTCCATATAATCTACAGGAGAAACTTGGGTTTCTGGGTAGAATCATAATTTCGAACTTCTTGATTTTCCAGTGACCAATATTAAGTTGCTTGAGAGGCAGAATGGTGTGGCTTTGGAGTCAGGCAGGCTAATCTAGAATGGCAGCCATGCTCATTTAGTTACTTCCCCAGATGAATCCTCTTACCCTCAGCAGTCAGAGAGGGTAATAACAGAGGCTAAAAGAGAATGGCTGGCATGTGGTAAGTGAATTGTATTAATTGTTCAATTGTATCAATTGTATTAATTGTGAATTGTAGCTATTGTTAAATCGCTTCAATTGTTAAATTGTTATAAATGGTAACAGTTTTATCAATTGTTGCTATTATTATAGAATGTCCTATAATCTTATAGGCTGTGACTCTAAGTAGTATTATCAGTGGTAAAAATTAATGTTTTATATCAATAATCTTTGTGTTTATTTTTACTAAAAAATAAAATCATTTCTAAAACAACTTTATAGGTTATACCTTAAAATGGTACTTAGACACTTTACCTTTTGAAATGGCCTGGAAAATTTCTTCATTCAGTCACCAAATATATATTCAGCACCTGCTTTGTACCAGGTCACCAGGTGCTAAACATGCAATGGTGATCAAGGTAGATGTCACCCTTGCCTCCTGGTATCCTGTGATGGAAGAACTATCACTAAAGAGTCAGCATTACTCCCAGAGTAATTACTTACCATTACTTACCAGTTATCTACCTACTAACTACAACTGCATGAATTATCTGAAATAAAGTGGTATTTGGCTTGCTTTCCCTGGTTAAAATATAGTGTGATGATGCTTCAGATTAGAAGAAGGAGAAATTTTGACTTACCCTTTTTAAAGTAGCTGTATTATTTTTAAAACCTATTTTATTTTTTAAGATTTATTTATTTTACAGAGAGAGCATGCACAAGCATGAGTGGAAGGAGGGGCAGAGGGAAGGGAGAGGGACAAGCAGACTGTGCTGAGCATGGAGCCCAAGGAGGGGCTTGATCCACGACCCTGAGACCATGACCTGAACTGAAATCAAGAGTCAGAGGCTTAACCAACTGGGCTACCCAGGCACCCCTTAAAAGCTTCCATTTTATTATCAAGTGTATAGAATTGACATTTCTGAATTTTTTACTCACCTCCATTTTGAACTACTACATGGCTGAGGGATAGAGGGAGAATTGCTTGTGTACCTACTCAGTAATAAAAACTTGAAAGTTTATCAGCTTTTTAGGCTGCATCACAATTCTCTTATTATGTGGTATCCTCGGTTGGATCTTGGAACAGAAAAAAGGACATCAATGGGAAATCTAGTCAAATCTGAATAATGTCTGTTGTTTAGCTAATAGGATTGTGTCAGTGTTGAGTTCTTATTTTTAACAGATGCACTGTGCTATGTAAGATGCTAGCATTAGTGAAGCTGAGTGAAGAATATACCAGAAGTCAGCTTCAAAGAAATATAGGGAAACAAACAACAGGGTGAAGGTTATTCCTTTGCCACCGTGCATGTTCCCAGACTTCTCACCACCATGGTTACTCAGTGAATGCTCTGAGAGGAGAGGAATTTTAACTTTTGACTGACAAATAGGATGGCAAATCTGCTGTGAAATCATCATATGCAGTACTGTTGTTGAAGTCCTTTGAAGGTAAAGAATGGATATTGTAGGATCTTCTCGCTTGCCTGGAATTTTCAAAGGTGTTTTCTTGTGTGAGAAAGATAAGCCCACTATGGGTCTCCCCTCACTGGCAAATTTTAACCACCTAAGAGTCTGAGTGGTTCAAAAGCTCCCTTTTACTTTCATAGGTACAAACACAAGTACGACTTGCCAAAAAAAGCTTTGACAAATTGAAGATGGATGTGTGTCAGAAAGTGGATCTTCTTGGAGCAAGCCGATGCAATCTGTTGTCTCATATGCTAGCAACGTACCAGGTAACAAAGTGTTGTTGGTTATAGTGAACCAAGAATGTTACGAGGTTTAGGGGGACAGAAAGACAGTGTTGGAGCTAAAACTATCGTTTGGGCATTATGAAGTTCTGAATGTCTGGCTCACAATTTACTTTCCACCCCTCTCCCTTCTAGTAGACCTACAGTTTACTCAGACTGAATATTAGCTATTTCCTGTGCACACACTGCTTTCACACTTTCCTGCATTTACTTAGGTGGTTCCATCTGCCTGAGTGCCCTTCCCCTCCATTGTACCTTTTCATAGTCCCCTCTGTTTGACGTACCGGTCTGAGTATCGCGTCCTTCAGAAAGCCTCCTCTGAATTCACTCTGCGTTGTGGCCTCTACTTCCCATGGCACCATCAGTCACCTACTCATCAGGTTGTCATAATTCAAGGAACTATTAATTTTTGTCTCCTTCTAGCCTGAGTTCCTTCAGGATAGTACTCATATCCAACAACAGTGCTTTTGGGCACCAACTGAGTGTAGGAGGCCAAATTCTGGGTGTTGTAGGGAATATAAAAATTAGTAAGACCAAATTCCCTGTCCTCAAGGAACTTAAAGTTTCAGAAGGAAATCAGATATAGTACATACAGTCTGACTATATTTTCTGTACTTCAAGGAGAAAGCAGGGTTTGTGTGCTAAGTGAAATAAGTTCTACAAAATCCAATGAGGTTTTGAAGAGGGACAAATCGAATCAGCGGAGGGATCACAAAAGTAGATTGGTAATGATCCCTGGGTTTTGGGGGATGGATCACATGGGACAAGTACAGAAAACAGAGAGAAGAATGGTGGAGCATTATTAGCCATGGGAGGCAGTATTTGGGGGAACTGGGAAGCATTGAGTTTGGCTGAAATACAAGGTATAAAGAGGGGCATAATGGGAGACGAGCCTGCAGGGATGAGTTGGAATCCTGTTTTGGAGGGCCTTGAAAGCCACAGATGGGCACCCTTCTCCAGGGCCTGTGGCTAGAACTGGGCATTCGAAACATTAATAGCTGCACTCTCTTTCCTTACAGACCACTCTGCTTCATTTTTGGGAGAAAACTTCTCACACTATGGCAGCCATCCACGAGAGCTTCAAAGGTTATCAACCGTATGAATTCACTACATTAAAGGTATGAAAGCTAGAGAGGCCATTAGAAAATCTTATGAGAAGTGATGTTTTGTTTACATCACAGAGTGTCCCTGGCAGCAATCATCATTACTGCAACAGACTCCCAATGTCAAAGAGGGAACTATGCCCCCTAGTATAGTCTTTTTTTTGCATCAGTATTCGTCACAGCAATACAAAAACACAGCTGGAATCTTCGGGTACATATTACTGGAAGGTGAATTGTGGGGACTGGTCCTGTTTCTTTAAATGACTTGTTTGATGTTGTTAAAGGGAAGATTGTCCAAGTCTAGTATACTCCATAACTTTTTAATTATTAAATTCAAATATGCTCACTTGGAAAGGTATTTGTCTTTCCTCTGTTACTTCTGACAAATGTCATTTTATTCTATGAGTATCATCTAATACAGAATTAGATTTTTCCATAAGACTACAGGAATATTTTCCAGTCGAAAAAGCAACATTAAACTCAGTGATTTCTCAACTCAGAGGGGCTATATGCAAATATCTGATTTTCAGGATTGCAACTGAAGGTGGAATCATTTTGGTTGCTGAGGGAGAATGCATGTCGAGAAGGAAGTGACTTGGGTTCCAAAAGGATTTTTGAGAATGAGAGAACGCTAGGTACTTTGTTGCCAGGTCATATCTTTGGGTAAAAAAAGACCAGGAAAGAACTTGTTAATACCTTGAAATTACCTTCCTTCTAATTTTTCAGGTAATTTGTAAATGACTCATCGCCTTGCTTGAGAAAACATTAAAAAACCTTTTTTTTTTTTTTTTTGCTTTAAAACACCTCTCTGATTTTGAGATGTTTATAATGTCACTGCATCTATAAAAGTACTAAGACGGAAACCTTTAAGACCCTGGCCCTTTAAATGAAAGTCCTAAGAGGAACCCAAAACAGTTCACTCACCTTGAGATGCACCTGCCCTGACTCCAGACAGGACATCTGGCCAGTGAAGTTTGTTCTTCATAATCCTCCCGTCAGCTGGTCATTTGCTCATGTATTGGCACTCGCTGACATGCGGCATGGTAACCGGATTCAGAATGTGCCCCTTTTTTGCTCTGTCGGCTGGACTGAAGCATTTGAGGGGAAGGACTTTTTATTTCCTAGGTATCGTCCTTTGTCCAGCCAAATGATCTATATCCAGTGAACCCAAAGCCTTTCTTATCACGTCATCAGTATCACCAATGTTGGTAAGACTGTATTCCTTCCCCATAATTTATTGCCCACTTTTAGCACCTTAGGAAGCAGCTATCCTGACCAAGCCATGTTGATTAAAATTATTACAACTCTCACTCTTCACATTTCTTACATAGGACTAAACATAATCCCGTCACTTATTCTTTGATAAGGTAGAGTTTTAGGTTTTAGGGTGTGTATGTGCATCAGATTTTATTTTATAATAAATACAGTTTCAGAGTTTGTCTTTTGAAAGACAACTGTACGTAACTCAAATCAGCTAGGTGGAAGATGGAATGATATCTTCTGCAAATACGATTTAAAGGAAGTTCAGGTTTGAGTTAATTGCATATAAAGTACAATATGAAATTGAAGTTGTGCCACAAGCATGGAAGAATCCTTATGTGTCGCTCTGGCCTCCCGTGTTGAGGAAAATATGGCTCTTTAATTGTTGCCATGATATTTATCCTGCAGAGAGAATCAAGCTGATTATGTTAGAGGATTTCTGGGCAGAGAATTTAGTGAAAGTTTGATGGCAGTGGTTCAGGATATAATTACAAATATTTTGGGCACATGACTATCCATTGCCTTTTACATCCCCAGAGTCTTCCTTAAATTATGGTTTAAGTAACAGTTTATGGTTTAATTGTAATATAAACTCAGTAGAAATAATATATCTGTTGAGGTATAATATAATTATAGTAATAGTAAGAATGTTAAGTGTCCAGTAATCAACCGACTAAACTAGGCTGTTATTACTTTTCTAGAATGCTATTCGTCTAGACTTTTCAATGATGTTATATTAGAATCACAAGCTAGTCACTAATTATTTTCTTGATATGGACCTAAACCTATATAATAGAATCCTGTTATCACACAGCTCATTATTGCACACATAGAGACATGTTACATATCATCTTGTATGTCACAAAACATGAAAATGAAAATCACTAATACCTTGTGTATTACCACCAGGCATGAAGATATTACCTGACTTAGCAACCTCTTGCACTAATGTATTTTTTTAAACATACCTTGTATTTAAAAGATTTTGATTTGGTTGAGTCATTTTCAATATATGTCATTTTCTTCTGAATGGCACTATATATTGATAATGGCTATTTTGAAATTTAAATAAATATTTTCACAATTTATTTGTTCTCTGGATTTACCTAAGCAAATAGCCCCTGAAATGCCTTTTGGGACTCTGGCTAGAAAGAAAACATTGTCTTTGGAGAGGTTTGCCAAGCTCTGTTAATGAAAAGCAACCCATTTGTTTTCTTTGCTGCGGGGTGTATTCTGAGTGTTGGTAATTGTGCCACTGCAGCTGGATTTCCTGACTGTTAGTTTTATGCTTGATGAAGGATGATAATTAATGTGTTAAACACTCGATGCATCCTGTTTGGAGGGGAGAGACTTCTGCTGCAGAATTACAGGGATATAACTCATGCCCCAGAAGTTTTAAGTTTTATTTCTAATGAACCTTTCTCTAGAAAATATGTGTCATTCTTTCCCAAAATAATTTTATTGTAAAAATGAATTGAGTCTCCACCTCTTACAACTTGAAAAATACCCAAGTGACTATGTTGACATTTTGCAAATATTTTGTGGGGATGTTTTATGTGACAACTCTTGCTTTTTCACTCAGGCCTGATATGGTTCTATTAATTGTACCTTTATTGACATAATCCTTCATCATTTAAATTTTATGATTAAGAGATTTTTGTAGCATTTTAACTTTATGGGAAATTTAGCATTGAAATTTAATATTACAAAAAATTTTTTTAATACTACAATTTTTTTTAATCTAAATGCAGCAAAGCTCAGATTTAAAGTGGAGAGAACCATCTTTTTAAGTGGTTTCCAGTAAAAGAAGCAATGTTCTAATCTTGCATTTTCAAACAATAAACATTTATTGTTTCGTTAAAATACTACTAAACATAGGTATTTTGCATGGGTTATTATTATGTTAATTTTATACTGATTCCAAATCATCTGAGAATGCCTTTCACATGGTAGAAATAGTCATGGAGATAGGAATGGAATATTTCTAGCCATATCTCAAAAGCACTGTCACTTTTTTAGAGAAAGTAATTTACACCATGAGTTTAAAAGCATTTTTTTAGAAAGCTAAATGAAATGCTGTCTGTAGGAAAACAGTGCCCTGTCTTAAATTACCAACCCTCAGATGTGGTCGTGTTTACTTCATCCTTCCAGGATGCCATTTACTTACACATTTCCCCACAGATCCAAAACAGGCTTCAGAGAAGGCAAAACAAAAACAAAAACAAAAGCAAAAGTAAAATACCCCTGTGGAGTCGAGTTGGCTTTTCCCTGGAAAAATCTAAAATTCTATTTGTATTAGTGGTCTTTTCTCCCCTCTTATGTGGGTTGAGTTAGATGTCTTTATAGAGAAGTGAGCACTGGGGGCCCTTTGAAAAAATGGACACACCCACTGGGAGCTGGTTGAGGGGAAGGCATATCCTTCTCTGTTGTTTTTGTTTGTTTGTTTGTTTGTTTTTGCTTTTCAAATCATTCTAATAACCTAGCAGTGATTCAAAAGGAGGATGCTACCATGATGGATTTACACAAGCATGATCAAGGGCAACGATGAAACCGGATTCCAAAGAGCAAGGGTGCTAAGAAGGCTTCAATGCTCACAGTTTGAAGAGCTTGGTTTCGGAAAGTCTCTGAGGGGTAGCAGAAGAAACATGAAGTTTAGGGGACCCTCAGAGGACAGGGCGCGGTTGCTGGGTCATGAGCACCTTGAAGCGTTTCTTGACGGTGATTCGGTGTCTAGAGTATTTGTCATCTGGGGAGAACCGAGCAGGATGCACTGAGCAAGTCTGTTGTCCCATAGGGTCAAGCTTCTTCAGCGTATAGACTCGGTCTCCCTGCTCGTTGAGGTAATACTGGAGAAACATGACCACACCGAAGCCAGAAATTCTAATTTTGTCTGCTGCTCTTTCTAATGGTCTCACGTGTTTCTGTTGTTGTTTTTTTTTTTTTAAGAGATCAGAGTGCCTGTATTTAATGAAAATGGCCAGTAGTAAAATCGAGTTCTGTGATGTGCCCCAT
Source organism: Zalophus californianus (assembly GCF_009762305.2). NCBI lineage: Eukaryota > Metazoa > Chordata > Mammalia > Carnivora > Otariidae > Zalophus > Zalophus californianus. The sequence goes on along the minus strand of NC_045606.1, from coordinate 40,984,063 downwards.
TCCAGTGTTTTTAGCAGGAAAGCCAGGTGTTTTACTCTGGATATATGATAAAACAAAGTAGGTAAGGTCAGAAGCTCTGGAGACAGCCAGACCTGGCTTTAACTTTAGCTCTGACACTTGCCAGCTATGTAGTGGTGGTGGTGGTACCAGTGATCCCACAGTGGGGGGCATGGGGATGGAATTATCAAGAATTCTAAAGTGGATCCAGAAGACAGCCATTGGTAGTATCAATACAGAGGGTTTTGTTGGGTTGCCAGGTTCTGTAGCCTAGTTTAAGTTACTTCCTTTCTGTTTTTACCCTAGATGATTAGTTTTGCAGTGAGTTTCGCAGGCAAGGCTGTGAATGGCAGTGGGATAGGCATCCCAGACCTCGCCCAGGATGACCCACTCCCTCTCTGACTCCCACAGATGCTCTGGCAGCTCCATTTCCAAACCTGTGCTTTGGCCCTGCAGGCCCTGGTCTGGGCTGAGAGAATTCCCCCAGGGATAGGAAAGGGCAGGGGAGGCCCGCAAGCAAGAAAGGCAAGGAGGCTTCCCACTCTGCAACAGGGCTAATTCTAAAAAAAATGTACTTTGACTTTGCAACTGGCTTTTGCCCTGCGCCAGGATTTTAACTAAGGAAACCCGAATTTGAAAACCTAACTTTGGGTATGTTCAAAAATAACCATTGAAACAGATGTGCCAATGTTCCCTCTCTTCTCTCTTGGGGTCTAGGATTTAGCACTCTTATATGGAACATCATTCTGGAGAACAAAATGCTTTTAGCTTTCACAATTCAAAAAACATCCTTCTCTAAATTTTGTTTTTCTCAAATTTGTATGCCTAACAGCCTTCTTCCACCCACCTCCACATTTCTCAGTTAATCACTTGAACATTTACCAACAAGCCACACGGCTCTGTAGTTACTTGCTTTGAAAATAAAGCCATAATAGTTTTTATGAAAATTGGGTAAATATCTCTGCAGTGCTATTTTAGTTGCCAGTCCCAACATGGCAATTATTCATGGCGAGCATCCAGAATATCCTTGTAGACTTTCAAGTTTTCTCTGTGTCATTACTTTACACAGCATTTAGCAGAATGATTTTTTTTCCCCGAAGCTGCTCCAGGCCAGATCATTGCAAAATTGAGATGCATCCAAGTCCATGGGAGAGGAGGGGGCAGGGGGGCTGACCATGGCCACCACTGTAGTCTGAGGTGGACAAGCCAGAGTGTGGCTGATCATCAGTTCATCCATCCCTTGTGATGACTGGCATTGGTTCTTCCAGGCAGCTGGTGGTAGCTCAGGCTCTCCTCATAACAGTAAGGTTCCTCTCCATCCTCTGTTTCTCATTCCCTTTTATTCGAGGGGAATGGAAAAATATTATCATTGTGTGGGCAGTTCTTTAATGCCAGAAACTCTGCTAAACGTGAGGTGAAGTAACGTCTCAGAGAATTTGTCATGGTATGCGTGACTCTAATGTGCCAAGGTTGGATATTATAATTAATAATACTGTTAGGTTCAGCACTAATATATAGAAAGTGCATATATTTTATCCTCAAATAACCTTGAGAAGTTGGGTCTACTTGGGTTTTTTCCCCCTATGTTTCAAATGAAAAAACCAAAGCTCAGATAGGTCTAGTCATCTGTCCAAGGCCACATGCCCAGGATGTGAAAGCCCTGGGAACAGGGATGCTCATGCTTTTCCTACTCTGCCACATGTCATTTCTTCAAGGGGGTACTTCCAGCTATGAGGCAAGGAGGGCAGGAGAAGGCACAAGGGCCACCTTTAAAAAGTTGTAAACTTTCAGTTAAAAGTAACACTTTGAAATGTTTGCACATAGGTGAAAAACATCCTCTGTATGTTAGTCCCTCAGATACCTAGGAACCTAGGACCCTTCTTTTAGAGTTTGGAGTAGTCTCCTTAATCTCCTTTGGCACTTCATGTGAAGGAGTTCAGTAAATGTTCTTGGCTCTGCTATTCAGTACTATTTCTTAACTAGTTGTAGAAGACCTGGAATCAAATATTGCTTCTGCCTGTTCATGGTTGAATGGCCTTCAGTAAGTTACTTCTCCTAAGTCTCCATTTCCATATCAGGAAACCAGGAAGACAGTGTTTATCTGGGTTTTGTGAGATATGTAAACATGGAGTGCAGTACCTAACACAAGATGAGCCCTTAAGACATCTAATTCCTTTTAGACCTTTAAAAATTGTTGATAAAAAAGCACATTTTGATTGCTCACTATGAGCTTGGTACTGTGCAGAAGCATTATCTACATTAATCCTCAGCGTTCCAAGGAAGGTATACTTGTCATTAACTCCACTGTTCTGGGGGGTGAGCAGAAGCCCCCAAGGAGTGAAGACCCTTTTCCATGTCCCAGCACTACATGATCTATTTTCATAGTGCATCTCTTTCCAGGACACTGTGATGTCTTCCCAGTAACAATTTTCCATCTTTAAAGAACAAGATTATATATCTTACTTATGATTGTGTTTATTTTTCTCTAATCTTACTTTTTGTTCTACAGTACAATTCAAGAGTACCTTCTGGTCCTAGATTAACAGTGCTCCTTATATAGTATCTTTAGAGATTTATAACTGCATGGGTGGGGAGGCCACGTGTGTTAAACGTCCATGAATTGTGTGTCTCATACACATCATTGGCCTCTGCTTTTTATTCCTCATGTGCTACCAATTATATAAACACAAATATACACACACTCAACTGAGTTCACCATCTTTTAACCATGCCTCACTATTTTCAGCACTTCCATTTCCTTTTATAGACAATCACTTGGCACCTTCATATGCATACAGTATAATTAATGGAAAGTAGCCTAAGAAAATTAAATGTTGTAATTAAAGATTAGAGAAAATGTCACTCGATTGTCAAGGCTAAACTTAAACTTAGGTCATTATATTAGGGCTGGCTGCTAGCCTTTTGTCTGTGAAATTTGTTTTGCTGAGTAGTTTTGCTTTCATTCAGATGAATGTTGCTCTTGCTTTTATTTTCCTAATACAGGAAGTAGTAACTCCCATTATTATATTAAGCTGTTTCCTTTCTAAGACACTTTCGCAAGCTCAGTCTGCGCATTTCCTCTGTCACGCTGATCTTATATATTGTGTGTGTGCTTCCTGAAACCATTTAAGCATTGATGGAAACTATTAGCATGTCAGTGCAGCCTTAAACAGAGAAAGGTTACTTAGTCTAAAAACATTCTTTCCTCTGTACAAAATGTTTTATTCTTGCACGATGCTGTATTGCTGCTAATACGTAGTGATTTTCACAAGCGATTTTAATGAAGGACCTAGTTGGACTTGGGCTCTAGAAACAGAGTGTTTTGATGTCTCATTTCTGGACGTGGATTTGAATGTGGCTTCCATCAGCCACCAATTCAAAATAGTTCCATCTGATGGCCGCCCCTGTCTGTGCAATCAGCCAGGCCTCTTAGGTTCATTTTGCCTGAGCAGGTGTTCATGTCACACAGAAAATGCTGTCACCCCTGACTTTTACAGATGCTGTAGGGTTAAGCATTTTCAGCTGAGTTGTGGACTTTAAAATACTTTAAGGAATTTACCTCCACCGCGGCCCCCACTTAGCCCTTTTCATCAAACTTTGGAGAAGCACTGGTTCACCATGTAGAATATCCTGTATTGGACAGCCACACCCAGGAACTAGTGCTGAGAGAGGAAAGGGGACGTGATTCATCCTCTGTGATGTTTCAAAGTGCCTCTAAGTTTCTTTATTAGCTATATTGTTTATCATATTTGTAAGAAACAGGTTCCATATGTGTTGTGGTTTTTTACCCTTGCTGTATAGAGGAGTATTTAGCTCAGTTTGATCTAAAAGTCTCTCTTGCTTGAAAAGATGCCACTTAAAAATATCCTAAAATTGACTGTGGTGATGGTTGCACAACTCTATGTCTATACCAAAACCATTGAATGGTATACTTTAGATGAGTGAATTCTATGGTACATGAATTATATCTCAGTAAAGCTGATGATAGATTCCCCACACAAGATTCCCCTTAGCTCAAAATTCTAATATTTAATAAATAAGCCCAGGTGTTCAGTATTAATTTTGCTTATGGTTCTATAAACTATTATTCCCCGAGGCTTTGAATTTTCTAGCTAAAGAGCTATAATTTTTAACCTTAAAGTTTAACCTTAGGTACATTAATTTATCAACCAAACACGTACATATTTAGCACCTCTCTTGTGTGGCAACAGTCAAATGGTTATAGGGACAATGGTAATAGCAGGAAGAGAGGAGCAATGGTAACAGGAATTACTAATAATAAAGTAGCAATTGGAACTGTAGCCATTCTGTTGGTGAAGCACAATAGTGACTTAACTGTGATTGTGGTGACAGGGAGCCAACAATTGAGTCCCTGCTAATGGCCCAACAGGGAAGGGGTTGAAAAGAAGGAAGGAGTGGTTTACATTACAAAGGGATTGTCTGAGAGCTGCTGGAGTGTGGTTATGAGGGGAGGTGGGGCTGGAGACAGAAGGGATGATAACCATGGAGCTGTCAAGGGCATCTCAGGGGCTTAGGCAAGCACTGTGGCAGCTAGACACAGCCGGCTGAGAGCAGACATGTCCTGGCCCTGCCTAGTGCTGATTGAGAAAAAGGAAATGCAATGAGAAGATAATTGAGCAAACCAGGAGGCCTGGACAAAGCGTCACAGAATTGAAAAGTGTGTCTTGGGGCCATCAGAACCTCAGCTGAAAATACTCCCGGCTTCACTTTGACCAGGGTTGGACCATTCTATGGGCAATAAAGCTGCTGGAAGGGTGTGTGTGTGTGTGTGTGTGTCTGTGTGTCTGTCTGTGTGTGAATAAAATGCTGTGATTGGCAGATCTATTGAAAAGAGTAAGTCTTTGACATCTGTTGAACTCCTTATGGTTGCATATTTCCAAAATACACACACACGCACGCCCAGCTTTTACCAGATGCTTTGGGGTATATGATTTTTAAAAAAGAAGAACATCTAGACTACAGTCCATATTCCAGTGGCCTTGTTTGTTCCAATAATGTCCTTTATCACATTTCCCCGTCCAGCTGATAATCATGGATCCCATTTCATTGTCATGCATTGGAGAGATATAAAGGGCAAAATAATATGATGAAGCCAGTGGGGCACAATGTTAAATATTGACGAATGTGGGTAAAGAAATGTTATCCCTGTGTGACCCCTGCTGACCTCTGTATCTTGATCTCCTAAGACTTGTACTCTTGCCCTCTACATTATAATCTCAGTGGATTCATTTTGTTCCTCCACCAAGCCGAGCTATTCCTTCCTTTAGGCGTTTGCCCTCAGGCCTCCATTTCTTCCTGAGCTGCACACGGATGCTCCTGCGTGTCTTCTGACTCTCAGCTGAAATGTCACTTCCAAGAGAGGATGTTCTTGCTCACTGAAGTAGTGACCCAGTCACTTTGTATCACCCATGTTAATTCCCTGCCTTAGAGCCATCACTAACTAGTAATTTTGTCTGTCTTGTTCACCATTGTATCTCCAGCACCCAGAACAGCACCTGGCTCTTGGTAAATGCTCTAAAACTATTTGTTGACTAAATGTACTAATCTAAATGTCCAGAAATAGTTATTACCAATGATGGCAATACCTTTGGGATGCAAGAAAATGCTTCAGAACTACAATCATAGCACATATATTCAATGAGAAAACCTTGACCTTATGTTAGAAAAATGGTGAATGAATGTATATTTACCTATTTTAATTTAATATTGAATGTTTACGATATATAAAATCTTTTCTGTATTCTCTACTCTGATGAGGAATATTTTTTATTATGAAATATGTACACATCTTATATTGCTTAAGAAGACATCTATATGCAATGATTCCAATTATATAAAGTAGTATGAGTATGAAAAACCAGAAAGGAAATACATGCAAATAATAACTAATTTTGGGGGGAAATCAAATTATGAGTAGTTTTTCCTTTTTAATTTTCCAAGCATTCTACATGTGGTTCTATTATTTTTCTAATTTAAAAAATATTTTTTAAGAAACAAAACATAATACAGAATAGATCTAATCAAATGTGAATAGGACTGTAAATACACTTTGAAGATGGAAGGACTTTCTTGAATTTGGCGTGCTTAGTGAATTAAGCTTTAAGGAAAATACCGGGAATTGATCTGGGCTTTGCAAAGACTGATCAGACTTTTGAGGGTGGACAAATAGGTAGAACTTTTTTGGGTAAAGAACCAGAATGAACAAAGATAGGAAGGGAGCAATTAGCACATAGAAGGCGATGAGGAGACAGGCCTATGTGAATGGAAAGCTCCCATTTGGAAGCCAATGGGAAGCAATCTGGGAGATAGGAGAGGATCACATTTTAGAAGATCTTTCAAATCAGTCAGACAGGTTTAGACTAGAAGTGGAAAGAAATACAGAAGTACTGTGGGTTCTTGAGGGAAAATGGTAACATGGTTGCTTGGGTGTTATAGGGAAATTATTTTGTATAAGGAGTGAGACAGAGCATAACACCAGTGTCCACCTGGCATCCACAGCAGACACTGCCATCCGCCATAGCTCTGCTCTGCAAAGACTCTGTCTCCAGACCATCTCCATCCAGTCTGCAGCTAGACATCACAAATCTGTCAGAGTTGGTGTAGGGAATGTGCTTGCCACCTTCTGTGTGTGGGTCACACTAGAGAAGAGAAAGATGGGAAGGGGAAGGATGACGAGACAGGAAGGCCCAAAGGACAGATTTTAAGGGTTCTAAGATTATAAGCAGGTTAAGTATCTTGAGATGTTTCTTGTGTAATTTGTAGGTTTGTGGTTTAATGAGAACCACAAGTAGAGATCTCTTTTTATAACTCATTATTCAGTTATTATGGAAATGTTTTGCTTTTTTCAGATTTTGCCGCTGGTGTACAGTTTTTAGGCACTGGATTTTTTTAAAAAAAGTCTTTCCTTAAATATTTAATAAAACCTGAGAACAATAACTCCAAGAAATTATGTTCCAGAAAAAGATTCCCGCCCATTTTTAATCTACAAAGATTTGGATGCACCTGCTCTGTCCACTCGTGGGAGTTAACTTGTCAGAATATGTTAAGCCACTATTTTTTTTCTTAAAAAAAGGTTTTGTTTTCTCTTATTTTTCAAAAGCTATTTTTAGATTATAAAATCACAAAATTAAAAATAAAATGAAATTGTCTCATCTTTGGGGGAGAAAACTTCTACTCTGTCAGTGTGTGGGCTGCAAGCAGAACAGAATGTTTATCTTTGCTGCATGTTAAAGATGGAAAATAAAGTTAGCAATAGCCAAAAGGCCTTCTTTTGAATAACTTATCACAAAGGGGAAAGCATAAATCTAGTGGCAAAACAATTCTCCTCTGTAGGCTAGTATTTCTTGGATGGGTCTGAGAACATTTAAAATTTCTTTTCTGTCTACTTAATAGGATCAAAGGTAACCTCCCCAAACCTTGAATTCAAGGTTTGGTTTCTGGACCAGAGGAAGTTGAGTTTTTTATTGATCTTTCTCTCTCTTTTTTTCCTTTTCATTATCATGATCAAGAGCTTACAAGACCCTATGAAAAAACTGATTGAGAAAGAAGAAAGGAAGATCACCCAGCAGGAAAGTGCAGAGGACACCGTGGAAGAGCCAAGGCAGTAAGTTATGGCTGCCTCTCTTGGCAAAATCTTTATTTCCACAGGCAAGGGCGGCACAGTCCTCACTGACCAAGTCTGTTGGGGTCTCAAACACAGGCCGGTTGCTTGATTTCCTCACTTCTCTGGGTTGATGTATTAAAATAAAGCCCAGACTTGGCCTGCACATAGTCCTGCTCAGCCAGGACTCATCCCAGTAAGAGACCCATTTCTTGGGTCTTAGAAGGAGCACACTTGTGAGGAGTTGACTGGGACGAGAAAAGGCACACATCTCCGGTGCTCTCTGACTCTCTGTCTGGTGGCCTCAGCCCCAGCTTTCTGCTCTCTCAGGCTTCTGGACCCAGTCTGGTCCTTTTGTTACCATCATTTACAGAATCCTGTCCCAGATCGGAAATCCCCCGACTTTTTCTCTCGTAGAAGGAAATAACCTATGAAATTGCCTCAGGAGACATCGAGTACTAAGGTGTTATCATACAAAAGTGTTGGGTTCTGACATTTTGTTTCCTACTCTTCAGACCTTCTGTTTTTTCCTCTGTGAAGCAGAGTGCAGAAAGTGACTGCTCCATCTCCATTTCTTGCCACTTTACAAAGAAGGGGCCTCCGGTCATGTTACATACTGAGACAAATTTCTCAACATATGTGGTGCATGATGTGTCCTGATCCCAGTCGGCAAGGAAGTTTCAGTGTGAATCCTTTCCTATTGAGATATCAGGGCTTGCAGGAACAGGGTTAGTCTTGAACTGGCCGACCTAGGAAAAGTGGATTACCTTACCTCCGTTTGGGATTCTCTCTCCACACAAAAAAATTTAGATGATAACTGTGTGGTAAAACTGGCTTGTATTTTTACTGTGTTTCTGAAGTTTCAAATACATATTTTTGTCCCACAGAAGTATTTGCTGCCAGTATTAGCCTTTTTAATTTTATTTATTATTTATTTTTTTAGTGGAGGTAGGGGCAGAGAGAGAGAATCTCAAGCAGACGCCCCACTGAGTATGGAGCTCAACGCGTGAGATCCTGAGATCATGATCCAAGCTGAGATCAAGAGTCAGACTGAGTCTTAACCGACTGAGCCACCCAGGCACCCCAAGCCTTTTTAATTAAAGCAAATACTAGAAAATTCTGTTAGTGTAAGACAAAGAAAGGTTTTCACTGTGGGAACAGCTGTAGAATATGATCTGAAACTAATAAAATTGACTATTTTAGGGGGAAGCAGTTTAACCTATTCCTGGTAATAACAGTAATGCTTAGTACCCTTTAGTGAGCTCTACTATATACGAAGTGCAATGTCAGGTGCTTTGTTACATGTTTTCTCTACTCATTCTCACGACAACCCTTTGTGTAATCAATGCCAACATTTCCTCATTGTTTAAATGATGGCAGTGAGGCTCAAAAGAAGTGAAGGGACTGCCCATGGCTCCTGGTGTAGTAATAGGCAGGACCTGGAATGAGTTCTGGTACTTTCTCTTCACCCATATATGTTACTGCAATCAAAGTATTAGCCTTCACTCAGGAACCACCCGAGATTGTCTCGATTAGTTCTCCTTAATTTCAGGTTTCTCTGTTATGTTAGTACTTCATTTTTAAAAGCTCAAAAAGTGTAATTCAGTAACTATTTTAAATGCAAAATGGAAATTTAGCAAGATTTTTTTTTTTTTCCAGAAATAGCAGGTAAAGGTGCTTTAGAGGGAGGTTCAAAGGTACCAGCTGAGTCTCAGGGTGGTGATATGTCTCTGCCATAATCTTAACCGGTATGGTGAGAGTTCAGTAGGCAACAGTCTTCTGGATTTGAGACGGATCCTGCTTTTGCTTTTCAGCCTTAGTAATTTAGCTAACCTCCTGAGGTGTCCTCTCCTATAACAGCAGGAATCAGAATAAACACTCACTTGCGCATCAGTTTTTTAACTACGTTTTTAAAAGTGATAACTGTACAGTATCTATTTTAGTTATACTTAACTGCCCACCTAGATATTTACAGAATATATGACTTATGATGAAACCAAATTCAGTTCTTAAGATGCTACTAACCAGCCTCAGGAGAGGAAAAAGCCAGCAAAAGTATTTCCTCTTAAAATGAATAGCATGTAAATGACTATATGTTCATGTGTGTGGGCACATGTCTGTGTGTTGTAAGTACAGTAATATTGTACAGAAGAATCTGGCTGTATCATAAATATAAAATTTTCAGAACTATATTACTAAACTTTTTTTTTAATTTTAAGGTTAATTTCATTAGAGGATGAAAACCAGCACAAGGAGTCTTCTAGTTTTAAGAGTAAGTTTTGATTTTTATTTAGAATTGCTTCTGAAATACTACTGCTCAGCAACCAATTCATTTTCTTTTTTTTTTTTATTTTTTTTTTCATTTTTTTTTTTTTTTCATTTTCTTTTTTGGCAGACTGCTCCTACTAGGCCTTTCTTCTTTTCCATTTGAGAAAATACTATATTAATTTGCTTATTTTTTTTTTACCATTTCGGTTTTAAATTTTCAAATATCGGTGATGCCAACTAAATAGCATTATTGGGAGAGGGTTTTATATTGTGAGCCAGAAAATAGCACCGTCAGTCACTTCTGCAGCAGCCTGTCAGAGGAGCATCCGAAATGGAGAATTAACAGAGAGCAGTTTCTTTTACAACAGATGATAACATTTCTGCTATTGCCATTACTAGTTCTAACTGCCATTTGGGCTGTAAAAATAGTTTTAATAAGATTACATGATCAGATTGGGTGAGTTGGTTTCCACCGTGTTGTGGGGTGGGGGCCTGGTCTTTGTTGGGAACAGCTGGGGAGAGCTCCGACGGCTCTAGCAGGTGATGCCTGGGTCTGCTCTGTAATGAGTCACATCTGTTCCCTTGGGTGTGCTGCTCCTCCGATGGTTGGGAAAGCAGTCGGAGAGTTAGTAGAGGATGCAATGTGCCATGAAAGGTTTGTCAGCTATTCCTGGCTCCTGCCATGATGGCCAGTTCTTTCACTGGTTCTCATAATGGAGTGGAGGGTACAGTAAAACGTGGTGGGACTAAGGTGATGTAATGCTGAGCTTTTCACTGGGACTCAAACCCTCAGGGATGCAAGAGAAAGCTTTACAGGTGATATGGAGAGAACTGAAATTACCCCAACCCTCTGCTCAGCCTGGCCCTCGGAGGGAGGGGGGGGTGCACATCCGCCTTTGCCTCACTCCAGCCTTTGCTGTGGCAGCCCCTCCAGGAGATAGGAGGAGGCAAAGCAGACCCTGGGACTTCCTTTCTCTTTTCCTCCACCCTCTACCTTCCTTCTGTCTTTCCTCCTACTTTTCCAACCATTTGCTTCAACTGTTTTATTCTCCTCCCACTTTACTGCTTCATTTGCTTTTCCCTCATCTATCTTTCAAAAGAAAACAAAAATCTCTCACCTATCTGCCTCTCTAACTAGGCTTCATATCATCATTTCATGCACGTAGTCCCTCCCTGACTCACATATTTGTTCGTTTGTTCAACAGATATTTATTTTAAAATTTTATTTATTTATTTGAAAGAGAGAGAGCACGTTGAGCAGGGGGAGGGGCAAAGGGAGAGGGAGAGAGAAAATCTCAGGCAGCCTCTGTGCTGAGCACAGAGCCGATGCAGGGCTTGATCTCACAACCAGGAGACCATGACCTGAGCCAAAACCAAGAGTCGGACACATTAAGTGTCCACTGAGCCACCCAGGCGCCCCTGTTCCACAGATATTTATTGAGGGCTGCCTGTGTGGCAGGTAAGCAGTAGGCTCTAGGCACACAGTAGTACACCAGACATATTCAGACCCTTCCCATGATGGGGCTCACAGTCAAAAGGGGAAACAGGTGGTAATCTGATAATCTGCACAAGCAATTGGGCAACTCCAACTTTGATAAGAGCTGCAGGCGTTCTGGGCAGGTGCAATAGGAAGACCCCACCTGTTTAAGGGGCTCATGGACCTAGCTAAGTCAAGTGCTGTTGCAGGAGTTATCAAGGTAAAAGAAACAGCCTGGGCCAAGACTATGAGCCAAGGAGGACCAGGAGAAGGTGAGAAAGACACTGTTTCGGAGACTGAGAGAGGGAGCAAATGACAGGAGACAGAGAAGCAGGTCAGCCTGATGCTGTTGGGCATGTAAGAGCTCTCTGAGTGTATTGATCCACACCTCCAGCCTCAGTATCTCTTGGGTGTTGACAGCATGAATTATGTTGTAGGAATCTAGAAATATTATAGTTTTGAGGGAAAATGTAAACTCCAGTTTATTATGTCTTCAAGTTACATATCAATATAAATCACATAATATGAAAGAATCAAATTTTTTCCCTTGTGTAGTATGTTCACTTGTTTATGGTATTTGCATAATATTTTGAGATTGCAAATGTTGATTACCTTGTTTTATGTATACATAGAATGGAATCCACCATAATTAAAGTGTCATCTGTCTTATTTTGTGACCTACAGAAAGTCTAATGTACATATGAGCAAACCCAAGGTTTTTTTTATTATTATTACTCATTTAGGAGAGAGAGACAGAGAGCATGAGCAAGAGGGGAGGGTCAGAGGGAAAGGGAGAAGCAGACTCTCCACTGAGCAGGGAGCCCAAGACGAGGCTAGATCCTAGGACCCCAGGATCATGACCTGAGCCAAAGGCAGATGCTTAACCGACTGAGCCACCCAGCCACCCCAAGCAAACCAAGTTTTAAGGCTGTTGTGTTGTATATACACACATACAAACACATATACACAGACACACACTTTATTATTTAGAGCAGTTTTTAGTTTACAGAAAACTGGGCAGAAGGTACAAAGATCTCCATATACCCCCTGTCCCCAGAGATGCATTATCAGCATCCCCTACCAGGGTAATACATTTGTTATAATCGATGAACCAACACTGACACATCATTGTCACTCATAGTTTACATTAGGGTTCACTCTTGGTGCTACACATTTTATGGGTTTTGACAAATATACAATAATATGTATTCACCATTAGAGTATTATTCAGAATAATTTCACTGTCGTCAAACTCTTCCGTGGCTGCACCTTGTTCATCTCTCCCTTCCTCCAAACACTTGGCAACCACTGATCTTTTTACTGTTAACATAGTTTTGCCTTTTCCAAAATTCTGTATACAGAATTATGCTGTATGTAGCATTTACAGGCTGACTTCTTCCACTCAGTGATCTGCCCTTTTTATTTTAGCCAGGCCCCAAATGGCCAAGGTTTGTAGCACCATCAGTAGTCAATTACTTGAATCACACGTTTGTCCATGAAAGGAGAATTGTTAGGTCAGTGCCATAGTTTTCTACCAAACAAAGCAAAGATTCGAAGTTGTTAACTAAGAATTCATGGAGAGCCAACAGTCTGAGCAGAATGTAATCTCAGGACCCCTGCTTCTGTGTGATGAGCTGTGTGTTTACCTTACACTGCAATAGCATATGAACATACACACCATTCTGAATTGGTGATAACCAAATGCATGTGTTCTGTTGACAGCTGAAGATGGAAAAAGCGTTTTAGCTGCCTTAGACAAAAGCTCTACACATAATGCATGCTCAGGTAATCTAGATTAAGGAAAATGACTCAATTTTAATAAATTTGACAGACTCCTTACAAAATGAAACTGACTCATAATTTTGTTTTCTTTCCCTTCCTCTAATGGACCTGTAGATGAACTATTAGACATGAAACCCGAGGAAGGTGGTAAGATTTATACATTTCTTTGGGGTTATAATTTAATTTTTTAATACTGTTTTTATGTGCAGGAAAATGTAATGTTTATCTTTTGAATAGCTTTGCATTCCCAAGCAAATTGTTTTTAGGTGACTGTCATTTTTCTTTATAAATGACTTTAAATAAGCCCAAGCACAAATTAGTATATATGGATTTGTCATCCTTAGTTTAGCTACATAATGTTCAGACTCCTAAACCTAAAAGTTATGACATCAAAAGTCATACGCTGTAGTAGAAAAAACATGGCTTGCAGAATCAGACCTGGATTTGAGTATTAGTTCTACTATAAAACTATCTATATGGCCTTAAGTCTTTTGCCTCACCCTTGAACTCCTTCAGCCTCCTTTGCTCTCATTTGTAACATGGAACCAAGAGCAACAGTCTTGCTGGGTTGTTGTCAGAATCGGAGATCATGTGTCTGGAGGGTCTCTCGTGGCCTCTGACATGGGGACACTCTTGAGATGGGAAGCGGTTGAGAAAGTAACACTAGAAAGATTGTCCTGGTGGGAGGCTGTGCTGCACCTCCACTGAGCCTTAGTTAAACAGAGGAAGAGTTTGCCTGGCTAGGGCACCCACCCAAGTTCAACAGACCTAAAATCACTTAGTAAATAACCCCCCAAAAGAGAATCCAGAGGCACGGATCTGGATGAGACAGCCATAGTCTGAAGCGACCCCAGCAAATTGAGTGCGTTCAGCCTGATAGAGCCTTTGCTTTCCATCCTACCAAGGGTTACCTTCTGATGATTTATCATGAGTCCAGAATACCCCTGAGATTCTGAGAGAAGCTTTAGAGCACCTTCTACCCTGGGTGGCTGGTACACAGCCTGCCCTGGTTTTACAGATCTCTCATAGGACTGGAAATGGGGCATGATCATCCTGTAGGCCCCAGCTAACTAGGGCAGACAATTTTCTCTACTCAGTTTGAGTCTTATTTGGGTCTAATCCCCAAAGTGTGAGAGGAAGAAGGTCTGGGAAACAGAAGGCATTGGTTAAAGTTTTTTCAAAATTGGAAAGACAGTAGAGCTCCTGCATTAGGTTTCCAGGGTTTGGGATTATCAACTTGCGGGAAGAAACCTGCTTTCCTTCCTCATTTCTCTTTGCAGGCAGTACACTGTGCAATATCTCATGATGTCCCCATGTATTTTTGTCATAATTACTACCTATTTGGTAAATACAGAAATCTCATCAGGTTATGAAAGTAAAAAGCAAATAGTTAAAGCAAACCAGTCACTACATGGCCTCCATTTTCATAAAAACATTTCCCCCTTGGCTTTAAGGATAGATTACTTTGATGAAAAATAGGAAAATTTCTTACACATTTTTTTTTTGGAGGGGGAAATATTTCAGTCTTCCAAAGGTGGGCTACAGACAATAATATAACATGCAGTAGGGGCCCACCATCTAGTTTTAGCAGATGTCCACATTTAACAGATTCTTTACAAGTATACATATGTTTCAGCTTGTTTTGGTGGGAAGATCGTTATTTCTCCTTTTGCCAGCCTCTTGTTTATGTAATTTGTTCTTTGCTTTTACTATCTCCTATTTAGTTTCATTATTTTAATAAACATAATTTTTGAATTAGGTATATTCACATTGGTGCATGATAATGATAATAAAACTGTAGGCGATAGAACACTCTGACTCCCATTTCCACTCCTCTCTATTCCGGTATTTCCAGCCCCATTCTATCCTCCTGGCATTTTTTTGTGTACTCACAGGCAAATATGGGCCTGTGTTCTCATGTTTCCCCCTTCTTACAAAAAAGAATTCTTGCTTTTGGATTTTGACTTTTTCTTTTTTCTTTTTTTTTAAATTTTATTATGTTATGTTAATCACCACACATTACATCATTTGTTTTGGATGTAGTGTTCCATGATTCATCGTTTGTGCATAACACCCAGTGCTCCATGCAGAACGTGCCCTCTTTAATACCCATCACCGGGCTAACCCATCCCCCACCCCCTCCCCTCTAGAACCCTCAGTTTGGTTCTCGGAGTCCATCATCTGTCATGGTTTGTCTCCCCCTCTGATTCCCCCCTTCATTTTCCCCTTCCTACTATCATGTATCATATGACCTCACTGAGATGAGGAATTCTTAATCTCAGGAAACAAACTGAGGGTTGCTGGAGTGGTGGGGGGTGGGAGGGATGGGGTGGCTGGGTGGTAGACATCGGGGAGGGTATGTGCTATGGTGAGCGCTGTGAATTGTAAAGACTGTTGAATCACAGATCTGTACCTCTGAAACAAATAATACATTATATGTAAAAAAAAAAAAAGGATTTTGACTTTTTCAACTTGGATAGTAATGGTACAATAAAAAGTAACCCAGTAGCCATGCATTTCTTTGCAGAATTAAATCAGAAATGCTACTTCCTGTGATACATGCTTTCTTTCATAAGCTTCCTCCAGAGCATGTGCCATGGATACACTGGAATAAGATTGATGTCTTTCCATTTACTTAGAACTTTTATATCTCACTGGTTTATAGTTAACAGTATTTGTTTCACAGAATAGAGGCTCATACCCTTTTTTTGAGTGCTCGCGCAATTCTAACAATAGAGAGATGAATGTATTCTCCAAAATGTGTACTTGTTTTCAGGCAGAAAAGTTGATTTACAGACTTTCTCAGTTAAATGCAGTATCACATAATCTCTCTTTTCCTTTCCCTTTATCACTGCCAATGCATAAAGCCCTTCTAGAGGCGTGAGCCATGCTTTGTCACTGTCTGACTCTTCTGCATTGGCAACCCCTAGGGCAGCATCAGCTTAAAGATTAACATGACCGCAAGTATAGAAATACTCTGTCAGAGCACAGAACTTGTGACTGAAGAAAAGAGCACACGATAATTAGTTGACTTCAAAATGTGTGCCCTTCAGAAAACTGCCAGAAGGCCCAAATCCTGAATTAAAGCACTGATTATAATATGCAAGACATTAAACAATCAAAAAATAAAAAGAGCTTAATCCAGGGATGGCTGCCTTTATAGGACTTGGGGGCTATAAGCTCTAGCACCCTGCTGCTTGGGGGCCAGTTCACTCCAACTGCTAATTCTGTTAGACAAGTAATGGCCAAGCTGTGGCACAATGTTATCAAAAAGCAGACTGCTTATGACAACAACAAGGAGACAATTCTCCAGGAGCCATTGCCCGGAAAATCACTCTGATTCAGTGTCATAATGAAATGCGTTTTCTCCTACTAAATAGATAATGTAAATAGAAAACCAATATTTGGCCAGTTTAAGTAAAAAAGAAACTGAGCGACATTTTGCAGTAACTTGGAAGTGGCCCTGAAATCACCTTGTGACGACATGTGACAATCCCAACCTCAATTCATGAGTTAGTTGTAACATATAGAAGTTTTTGTGTTCCTCAAAGTTGGGCTGAGAAAAATAACTAGTAGATAGGTAACTGAACAGAAAGTGATGGTATAAAGCAGAGAGAGATGAATTTAGGCCCCTTAAATTTCATTACTTGGATTTATCCAAAAGATCCTTCTCTAGGACAAGATAAGCTGAATTTTTTAAGAATTGTACACATTACAATTAAAATGTTTTGTCTCCTGCCATTTCCTTGGTTACTACTTTCAAACTTCTTCTGGCCAAGCATCAGAACAACAAAGAGAGTCATTCAGTAGCTCCCTTAGGTCTGGGTGCAGATCTTTAGCCCTTAGCAATAAGACAGGCTTATGTCCCCTGTGCCTGGTTTCTCCCAAGGTGTTCAGAACTATCTCTTGCTGTTCTCCATATAGAGCTGACTAGGGATCTGATTGCTTCCTCACATGTAGTGAGGCAAAGACTAAGCTTGTTATCTTTTCTCATTAACTTTTCCTTTTCCCTGTCTCCCTCAGCATCTGAGAATGGAATGCTGGCTCTGGTCCTTTCATAAAATAATGGTGCACTTTTAAAACCAAACACTCTACTGTTCTTACTTGATCACCATGGAGTGTAGTGTTCTATATGGATTTACTCCTGCTCAGGTGTCAAGTTTTTCAGTAAGATTGCTTGCTTGTTAAGATGTCATGCCGTAATGGAGGACCAGGGCTGGGGACCATCAAGAAATATTCTTTGAATGCCTACTCAGGGTCTAGCACTTTCAGGATTTTAGTTTTTGTTTTTGTTTTGGAGGGCATGTGTATGTGTATATCCCAGAGAAAGGGTAGAGATGGATTTTCCCCCATCTGTTATTATTATTAGCTGTGTCTTTTTTCACCAAAAGGGAGTTTTTAGAAGCAGTATTCTTGGATTCCAAACAAGTACAATTTGTTACCAGAGCCTTTTATAAGGACGAATACTTTTCTCGTTAGACATTTTTGTACGGTGGTTTCCCTCCCCATCTTTCTCCCCCATACTCTCTGTTGGGTGATGTGAGGTCTGTGTTGGTTGTTGGGGTTTTCATGTGTATTGCAAGTGTGCAGCCTTTACATTAGTCATAATGCTGAGAGTGGGGACCAGGGAGAAAACCAGAGAGACAGAGTCTTCCTGTTTCACACACAGATGAAGGTAACTTATGTGACATTTATCTCGTTGTTTTCCTGTGCTCTCATTTTTGGTCTATGTAGCTATGTTTCCATCTTTTGGGTTCCTAATTCATGCTGAGGTCATGAAACTCAGTATGATTTCAAAAATATAACCTGAGTGGGCTGTCACCAGTTTCCCACATTTATTTTCTGTCACCCACCCTCTGTCTGAACTTAAGAGAGCTTCCTCTGTATGTCAATTTTCACTCTGAAAACTTGCTGGGTCAGAATCAGAGTGCATTGGTTTAGAATCCGTTTTCCTGGAGAATATTTTCCCAGGGGCATAGGATTTTTATTTTTGAACCCTTGGGCAGTGTGAGGCCAACATGCAGAGTAGGTCTGCCATCTCAGCCATTCTGCCATGCTGGCTGCAGCCAAGAGCTTTGCCTGGCTGTCAGTGCAGCCATCTGACCTTAGAAATCCTCAAAACTTTACAAAAGCTTGAATATTCATTTATATATGACATCTTTAACAGGCTGTGAGGTAAAAGCAGTGTATGGCACTGAGAAAACATCTTCACCTATGAGCCAGGGGTCCCCAGCCAGATAATCTGTAACTAATAAGTTATATGACCTTGGGCAGGTCATCTAACTTGGGTGTCTTTTTCCTTATCGGCAAAGTGAGTTACAGGGGATACTCTATAAGATCCCTTTCAGTTAAGTATGATTCTTCTCTCTAGGCATCTCACTGGGACAAAAAGAGCAGGTTCCCAGACAGGAAGGCAGGAAAGCACAATTGAAAAATGGCAGATGTGGCAGAGTTTTGCCGAACTGTAGGCTTCCCTGAAGGAGTTGCTAGAAGGGCTGCATTAGAGCTGGACCACAGAGGTCCTGAATAGCACTATAAGGAGTGTTACAGAGGGAGCTGTTGAAGGTTTTCAAGTAAAAGTAATAATCTCACAGTTGAACTGAGCAAAGGTATACAGTGAGAGGGTGTCTTTTATGGAGTGCCAGCAGGCTTGCCAATGGGCAGACCCCAAAGGACCCTCGAGTCAGGAGTTTGTCATCAGAGGTCAAGAAAACGTGGAATTGGAGATGGAGATTTGAGAATCTTCCCAGATGAGATTGGAACCATGAGACTAGATAAAATGTTCTGTAGATAATGCAGGAAAGGGAGATACAGCTTAGGAGGAGACTTTAGGGTAACTAGAGTAGGAAGAGGCAGCAGGGACAGTATTGTCAAGGAGATGGAAGGACATCCAAAAGAGCCATTTCATGGAGACCCCAGGAGATGACAGCATTTCCAGAGTGGGCAATGGGGCAGAGTGCTACAGGGGTTGAGGCCAGAGAAAAGGGGATTGGAATCGGCCATGAGGATCTCACTGGTAACCTTCAGGAGGGCCACTTCAGTGTAGAGTGGGGGTAGGAACTTGACGACAGGCCACCAAAACAAAGAGTGGTTGACAAAGCAGAGTGTGTGTCTGTAGAAGGAGAAGCAACCAGAGAGGCAACGTTGGGGGGTGGGATGGGGTGCTGGGGGAGACAGGAATCACAAGATTGGGCGTTGTTGGGATGTGCCCATGTCTTCTGAGGTCAGGAGAGGAAGACTTGGATAGAGAAAGACTAGAAACGCTGGAGCTGAATCCTGGTGGGGGCAGAGCAGGCTCCAGCAGGAGGGGAGAGCGTACAGTGGGCTGATGTTAAAAAGAAGGAAGGAATGCATGAAGCGTCAGGGTCATAGAGCTGAAGGCCGAGAGGTGAAAACTGGAGTTCATTGTGTCTGTTGGCCTCTATTTCTTTTTTAAAGTTTTTTTTTTTTTTAAGACTTTATTTATTTATTTGTCAGAGAGCGAGCCAAGCAGGGGGAGTGGCAGGCAGCGGGAGAGGGAGAAGCAGGCTCCCCGCTGAGCAGGGAGCCCGATGCGGGACTCGATCCCAGGATCCTATGATCATGACCTGAGCCGAAGGCAGTCGCTTAACCAACTGAGCCACCCAGGCGCCCCTGTTGGCCTCTATTTCTGTAGTAACGTCTGGAGTTGTGTTACCCGATGTGATAGTGAACATGGAGACTCAGGAGCCTGCAAGAGCATGAAGGGAGCTTGGAGTGGTATCTGTGGGTTTGGCACCTGAGAGCTCCAGGAACCCTGGGTCACCCTTGAAGGATGGGTTGCCATAACCCAGGAGCAATACTTGCTCGGCTCCCTGGGTAGAAGCCCTGACTCCACCCACTACAGCCCTTACCCGGGCTTCTCTCAAAGAGCTTATTCTCTCTGTGTGTGTCCCTTTTTCTCACAGTTGAGTTGAATTATTCCCAAAGAAAATGATAGCTTGATTCTTAAGAGCCAACTGACTAGTGTTATTTTTCAAGTCTTGACATGTCTGGTTACAGACCTGAACCTGTCCTTTTTTACTTGTAATTAAGTTTTTCTTACAAGTTATGTATGGTAATTTCAAGCATCTTAATTATCAGGGCGATAATTGGGCTTCCCTGTTTTCTGGTTCAAGTCAGTACCAGTTTCATTGCTTTTAGGGAAGTAATAAGTTCTCTTAGAGAAAATGTCCGCTGTGCAGCCCACTTGAACAGTTAAATAACCAGGACACTGATAGGCCAAATTCAGTGTCGACCTCCAACTAAATCTCTATTCAGAACTAGCTCTAGACAATATCATCCTCACCGAGGGTCCTTTTCTCATTTCTGTCAGTAAAGTTGAGTTTGACAGGATACAACATTAGTCAGGAATCTTTTGGTTGGAAGTAACAGAAATCCTTCTCTAAGTAGTTTAGCTTTCAAATTGAAAAGACCATATTGGGAATTGGTCCATGAAACTGGGGACATACAGTGATGGATTGGCTTCAAGCAGAGCTGGGTCCAGGGCTTAGACAGTGTTGTCAGGTTTTTCTTTCCGACTCTTGATGCTGGTTTGCCCTGTGTTCAGCTCCGTCATCCCTGAGAACCTCAAAACTGCATCTTTAGAACTTGGAATCTGAGTGAGAGACCCTTCTCCTTCCACCTTCCATATAGCAAATTCAGGGAAGCCTGTGGCATGTGCCCATCGCTGAGCCAGTCACCAGGGCCTGAGAAATGAAGGACACTGGCCAGCCTAGAGGCACCATACGTGGTGTCTCCACAAGATCCTGTGGAGAAGGTGTTTCCCAAAAGGGAAAACTGAAGAGGAGGAGGGAAGTGATGCTAAGTTAAAACCCACAGAAGTCCACTCAATACCCTTGCACACAACCTAAACAGTAAAAACAAAGATAGAGCTTTTGCAGTTTCTGATTGTTTAGGGAAAGCTCAAAGTTTATTATTTATTGTTGCTGATGTTAGTCATGATCTTCCCTGGATTGACATCTTGATGAAAGCAGGGAAGCCTCTCCCAGGGTTTGACTTAGCACAGGGCTGTAAAGTGACTTCAGGAAGAATGCACATAATTTTCAGTGCTCATCTAAAGTCATCCCTTCTTCTAGAGTCTACTCTTTGATTTGAATTGGTTCCAATAAAACAGGTTTGATTCAGCAATCATCTGATTTCAGTCAGGCAAGATAGTAAACCACGGGAGAAGGTTTGGGTATTCCAGTCCCAACTGAAAGTAGAAAGTACAGAGATTTGTGAAGTTAATATGTGTAAAGGGAGTGGTGACACGAAGAGAGACTGAGAGAGGGAAGGAGGGAGGGTGCATAGCCAGCCGCACGTTGAGGGACACAGCCATGCTTCTTGCCTGCGTTCACATCTATGGGCTGTCCTACCCTACCCACCTGCCCTTCCACCACGCACAGGCCGAGGTGGGTCCTGGCTGCCCACCCTCCTACTGCAGAACTCTCTCAAAAGCCCGTTTTCTAAAATGCTATTTCCCTCATCTCCTCAGCACCCCACCTTACAAGCTATGTCTCAGTGCAAATTTCTGTGATAACACAAACAATAAGAGTTCTTAAATTAGACATTTGTCCAATTGAAGCGATATTTTGCCGCTATTTTTAAACCAGAGTGATAGGAGAGTGTCTGGACTCCTCCCTTCCTGGGTGTATAGCTAGTCAGCCTATAGCACATCAAAAATCCTCTCAGTCAGAACCCCGTTGTATTAAGTGTGGTTGGAAATAGATCCAGTAAAGCTGACAGATAAGCTGTATTCCTTAAAAAAAAAAAAAAAAGCCATCACTAATTATCTCATATATTTGAGGAAAACCTGTTAATCTCGCTTAATATGACAGTACCAGAACTGCAGTATAGCTCAGAGAAAATATAAATCATGATTATTCCTTCTCTTCGTGACTTAACGACAATGTTTGCAGTTTCCACGTGGCTATTAGATACCATAGTAAAGCCACAGTTAATAAGACCATCCGTTCTTGGTGTTCAAAATAGGTGGAAAACCCAATGAAAAGTCTTATCGTTTTTCTGGTTAGCAATGCCCCCATACTACTTGTATTCCCTGTTCAGTATTTTGTCAGTGTTCATATTGCAAGAATGGATCTCTTCTTTAAAGTCACCCTTTTGGATAAGCAATGAGATTTAAAGGTCCGTTTCTTTTGGTCTTCCTGACAATGCTTTGAGGTGGGCATTATTCATATTATAATTTTACAGGTGAAAAAAACAGAGGCCCGGAAGAGGTAAGGGTCTTGCTATAGTCACACAGCAAGTAAAGAATGGTCTCAGGGCTTCCCCTCTAGTCTCAAGCTCATTCCAACGCTCCAGGGCTGCGTCTCTGGCCTTCTCTGGGTGGATCTGTTATTTGCCCTGTTTTCCCAGTCATTCTTTCACTGCTGCCCTCAAGCAAACCAGACCCACTTTTCCTTTGCTTTGGCAAGGACTTGTGGTTGGGTTGCAGTCGGTTGCAGCAAAGAAGGGAAGCCAGAGGCCTCCCTTGGTCATCGTTGGATGTCCTGACATCCTCCGCTCCTGCCCAGTATGTGGCAAGGGTCCTCTCCCCATCCTGGATGACAGGGCAGGCTCCCACATGGTGTGTTGGCTGTGGATTTAGGGCTTGTTGTGTGAGAAGATTCAGGAAGCTATGCAAACAAGGAACTAATATCTCCCACCCACCTGCCTTCAATCCTGGCTTTGCTTCCTGTCTGAGAAATGTTCTGGTGGTAAATTTGCTTTTACATTAAGGAAAAAAAAACAAAACCCTCGAGTTTTGATGGAAACTGTTTCAGTACAATTCTAATGATGCTTGGAAACGGAACTTGCTTTGGAGGAACGGGGATGAGGGACCATGGGACTAGAAATTGA
This sequence comes from Zalophus californianus, assembly GCF_009762305.2. Classification (NCBI taxonomy): domain Eukaryota; kingdom Metazoa; phylum Chordata; class Mammalia; order Carnivora; family Otariidae; genus Zalophus; species Zalophus californianus. The sequence goes on along the minus strand of NC_045606.1, from coordinate 40,961,060 downwards.
ATTCTGAAAATTATTTTTTAAAGATTTTATTTATCTGACAAAGAGAGACACAGTGAGAGAGGGAACACGAGCAAGGGGGAGTGGGAGAGGGAGAAGCAGTCCTCCTGCAGAGCAGGGAGCCCGTTGCAAGCCTCGATCCCAGGACCCTGGGACCATGACCTGAGCCAAAGGCAGACACTTAACAGCTGAGCCACCCAGGTGCCCTGAATTCTGAATTTTCTTAAGAGAGGCTATAATGAGGGCGCCTGGGTGGCTCAGTTGGTTAAGCAACTGCCTTCGGCTCAGGTCATGATCCTGGAGTCCCGGGATCGAGTCCCACATCGGGCTCCCTGCTCAGCGGGGAGTCTGCTTCTCCCTCGGACCCTCTTCCCTCTCATGCTCTCTATCTCTCATTCTCTCTCTCTCAAATAAATAAATAAAATCCTCAAAAAAAAAGAGAGAGGCTATAATAAGAATAATTTATAGTTTGATAAACTTTTTCTTATATCTAGTCGTCACCCAGTCTGTCCCATCCCAGCCCCCACTGCATTTACTCCCAAGGGCTTGGGCCCTGGGTGGTGATGCGTTTTGTGTTCTGTTACTTTGTTCAGCTTGCCTGGGCCCAATGGCAGAGACCCCAGAACCTGAAGGTGCTGACAAAGATGACCTGCTGCTGTTGAGTGAGATCTTCAATGCTTCCTCCTTGGACGAGGGGGAGTTCAGCAAGGAGTGGGCTGCTGTGTTTGGAGACGACCGGCTGAAGGAGCCAGTGCCCACTGTGGCCCCAGGAGAGCCAGACCCCAGGCCCCAGACAGGCTCAGGATTCCTTCCTTCACAGCTCTTAGACCAAAACATGAAAGACTTACAGGCCTCACTACAAGGTATGTACCATGGGGATTGAAATAGGGGTTTTTTTGGTTGGTTTGTTCTCTATTTTTAATTCAAAAGCCTCTTTCTTCCTTCTTTGTCTTTTTTTAATGTTTCCTGATTTTTATTTTATATCTAGTGTCTTTTTGTGGCTGGTTTTTCATCTTTGTATTTTTCTTTTATACCAGTGACTTTTTAGTTGAAATCTCAGAATCATATTCCAGCTTTAAGATATGTTGCAGGGTTTAAGATCTCTTACTTCTCATCATTTCCTCCTCATGTTCACATTTACTTTTAATAAAAGGTTAGAGAGGTGGCCCTCAATCTTACTGTCTTGCTCTGATTGTAGGCTTTTGCCCGGCATACTTTAGAGGATTAGGTTGTCTTCACAGTCATGGACCAGTTGGCTTAGCCATTCCTGCCTGGACAGTTCTCCACATGGCTATAGTCATGCCATGTTTCTGGGTGCCAAGTAACATCCCACTGGGCTTCTTAACTCTTCTCACATTGGATTTTATCTTGCTTCTTGCTGTCTCTCCTTCCTGGCCCACCCCTGCCCTGAGGATGCTCTCAGCTCCTCTGTTCCTGTTGTGTCTGAAACACGTGGCCCAACAGCCCCATGCATCTTGGCCACCATAGAAATGCAGTTGCCACACTGATCATCTGTGGCCAGCAACATTGGTCAGGGTGGAAGGCATGCTGGCTGAGAACTACCGACCTGGGGAGCACCTTGATTTAGAGTAGAGAACTCAAACTCAGATTGAAATTAAAATTTTAGTTTGAGTTTCTAAACAGACCTTGAGAAGGAAACTATTTTCTAGTATTTCAACACCTTTTTCCTTCTTTCATGTCACCTTAATTGTAAGACAGGAATCACTATTAAGAAATTTTCAAATTGTTTTGGTTTTTCCATGAATGTGGGCTATCTCCTTAATAAGTGTTTATCTGGCACTTAAAGCTGAGAACAAACAGCAGAGCTGGAATGATTAAGTAATTATGAGCTATTAAAAAAAAAAAAACCTCAGGTCTTTGGAGATGAGATCATGGACACAGCAAGAGTTGGTGGGCAAGACCAAAAAAAAAAAAAACAGGTCTTCCCTCCTTTTTTTTTTTTTTTTTTTTTTTTTTTACGAAATACACCATTCCTTTTATCATCTTCTGTGAGTCTCATTTTGTAGCTATGTCATTTATTTTCGGTAATGGAGTTAGAGATAGGAGGGATGAATGGAGTCCAAAAATACCCCCAGTCTCAGCCCTGGGTTTCGCCATCTCTTTCATGGGGCTCCAGATGAGCCAGGCTGCCGGTGACTTGAGTTTCACCCCCACCCACCTGTGGTAGAGGTGCTGACAAGCTGTGGGAGAGCTGGAAGGCCAGAGCCAGGATCCACTACTCAGATCTGGGGGCTGCTGGAGACTCTCCAGCTGTGCTACAGGATGAACCCCACTCAGGCCCCCAGCTGTGAAGACCCACAGGGACTGTGATGGCAGTGCTCCCCCTTAGCTGGGGTGGCTGCATGTCACTCACTTGTGAGTAGCCCCCACTGACAGCTGAGAAGTCAGAGCTCCACGCCCTCTTCCTGAGCAGGCAGAGTGAGATCTCAGCTCAGGGCCCATGGCCCCGAACTATGCCTGAGAGTTATGACAGGAGCCGTGGCCGTGGACTTCACACTTTAGCCTTGTCCCAAGTCCAAGGAAACAGCACTGGAGTAATGCTTGGGTCTAAGGAGGGAGGTGATCTGACAGTGAGAAATGTAAGCTTGTTGTAGAAAGAGGTATTCTTGTACTGGTCGACCAAGGGAGCCCATTTATTTCTCAAGCTGCCAAAATCTCACTTAGGGTTGCCACCCTACTCCTAGCTCCTTAGCAAGTTTCTCATTGATTCAGCAGAGATTTATTGGGTCGTCCTCGGTGCCAGGCACTGGAGATTCATCTGAGAATTTAACAGAAAAGGCTTTTGCCTTCCTGGAACTCACATTCTAATGAAGAGGAGGTAATGAAGAATAAACATCATAAAGGAAAAAATCACAGACTAGGTTAGACAGTGATCCGTATTATGGAGAAAAGGAAAAATAGAACCAGGAGGTAGAGAGTGCTGGGTGGATGGCAAGGCAGGTCAGTCTGTAGAACTAAATAGGATTCTTATAGAGAAGATGAGATCTGAGCAGACTTGCAGGAGGTGAGGGAATCGGCCATGGGGAGATGGGGACGGGGGGAACACAATGCCGGTCAGTGCCTAAGGCAGCACATGCTTGGTGTGGTCAGGGGTCTGTAGGAAGAGCTCTGTTGTTGGAGTGAGGCAAGGAGGCAGAGGCTTGGCCATACAGGGCCACCTAGCCTTTAGAAGAAACTGGGCCTTTTTTGGGGGCCCAGGCCAAGTTGGGAACCATCACAGTGTCTTAGACTGACGATGGACATGATCTGATTGACCATTTAAAAGGATTATCCTGGCTGCTAAAAGTTTCTTCTTCTCTGCTGGTATTCTATGAAGACCAGTGTTAAAGGAGTTGTTTTATATCCTCTGAGTTACCATGTTTCCTTTGCATGCCAACAGCCACAAATGGAATGTCTATGGAACTCAAAATGACAGAAAAAAAAAAAGTGGAACCTAAGTGTTTGAAAGAGGAAGCACATGTAGCTTCTACCACACCTATGGATTCCCAACAGGTGCTCCCACAATTCTAGCCCTGATGCTGTCCTGATGCAGGGAACCTTCAAAACAGATGTGGTACAAATAAAGAGCAGGTACCCTGCTTCGATGACTGATTATGTTACCCAGTTAGAACCACATTCTGTGCTTTTGCCAGGACTTTCCCCACCTGCCTAAAAAAGAGGAAAAGATGAGTATTGGCTCTAGATTCTTTTTATTACTTCCATAGTCTAGATAAAGTCCATCTCTATACATGAATTACAAAAGCATCTGTTAAACTTCTGATACCTTGTATTGAAACTGCTTCCCCTGATTATCCAGATCAGCTCAAAAACCAAATTAAATAAACAACGGAAACAAGTAAGTATTCAAACACAGCATGCAGTAGAAAGGCTCTCTGTCATGTTGGTTTAGTGAAACAAGCAGTGGCAGAGAGTTAACTTACCTAATCCTCACCACACCCTTCCCAGGCAGGTACTATCATCATTTCCTTGTTAGGGCTCGGGAAACTGAGGAACAGAGGAGCTAGGTAATTTGTCTGAGATCATACATCTGGTAGGAGGCAGACAGACTGTGAAGCCGAGCCATCTGACTCTGGAGTCTGTGCCTTTCACCATTCTGTTGCTTCTCTGTACCAAGGCTCTGATGGTAAATGTGATTCCTCTGTGGGTTCCTCCAGGCCTCTCCTTGGATGCTCCCAGAGGAGCAGGACTTGTCATGATTAGTCTGGCCCTGGGTGTCCTGGACACACACAGAGACAAGGACAGGTGGTTGCCATGGAGGAGGAATGTGGGTGTGGGGAGGCAGGGTCCCTGTCCACCACAAAAAGTGGATGATGTTCCAAAAAGAATTTGAAATCAAGATTGTCTATAGAATCTTCGCCTGTGCTAGCAGCCACCCACATCTTCCCTGGAGTGCATTCCTGCTCAGTCTCACCACCATTGTTCTAGTTCTCTGTGAGGTCCAGGTGGGGCTGCATCCTCCAGGTCAGAGTGTCAAGAGAACTCTCCAGGCTCCAGCTGCAGCAACGTCTCTCTTCCACAGGCTGCATTTTCCTCCCCTCTCCCCTCCTCACTTCTCCTTCACCTCTTCTATCTCCTCCCTCCTCTGTCTCCCCATTTTCTTCTGCTTCCCTCCCTCCTTTGTCCACTGTCCTCCCTCTGCTTCCCTGTGCTCTGGGTGAATAGAAAGGAAGGGAGATTTAGTAAGATAACAATCATATTTTCCTCATCCCCCCACCCAACTTCAAGCTCTAGGAGAGCAAAACAAAGCAACTTACATTTAGGATCATGTTGGGCTGAACATTTAAAAGAGGAGTTGATTTTATGTAAGATTTCTAAGAGTTTCTGAAGTTACCAGCATGATAGGGGCTGGGGTTTCCTGTCATACAGTGATGAGAAAATTGTACCTTCTGGAGGCCTCTTAAAGTGCCTAGAAAGAGAGCTGGCCAGAGGGGTTGCCCAAGGTGGGAGACATGGTGAGGTTGAAAAACCTCATTTGACATTCTTCTCCATTCTCCACCAATACCCCAAATTTAATTTAGAATTAGACGCTGATACTGAAAAGACTACCATCTGCTCAAAATAAATGCATTAGGACATCTTTTAATTTAGGATTCTGCAAACCAAAGTTAGGAGTCTTGTTCCACATTCTCACAAACATACAGCTCTGCATTCCTTCTGGATATTCTTTTGTTTTACACCATGCCTAGGTGCTGTTGCCATCTGGGTGGGTTTCTATTTAAGGCCAATGTAATGTCAGACTTTGCATTATCTCAAATTCACCTTTCCTCAAACTAAGCTCACTCCCTCTTGCCATTCCTGGCTTAACTTGGTTCCAGGTAACTGATCTGAGATGAGTTGGTGAGGACTGTGGGGTGCAGTTAGAGTTTGAACACGGAGTAGGCACTCTCGGCATGAGCCAGTAGAATTTTTGTTCCATTAAAGAAGGAGCTTGTTGAGGAGCATCTGCCGGTCGTGGGTATGTGCAGAAATTAAGTGCCTCAATTAATCCATAGAAGGAGGCTTGATGATCATCTACTCCACCCTCATTTTATAAATGAGGAAATCAGGAAATCCCAGATAGGTCTTGTGACTTGCCAAGTAGTTGCAGTTTTATATCCACCATTTGCCTAAGTTCTAAACTCCTCAGCTTGGCTTACAAGGTCCTTTAGAACCTGACCCCAGTCCCATTGCTGCCTACACTTCCCACACCTTTACTTAGCATGACTTAATAACCTTGTTTTGCCGGAGACCCATGTATTATGTCAGTAAGCTGGACTCTAGCCATATCGAACTTACTGAGTGAGTCTGGCACATGCTCTTTCTCCTCCTTAGAGCATGTCTCCCGCCTCAGACCCATGATGCTTGCTTTCCCTGGTTAAGTTCTCATCCTTCAGGTTCTCAGCTTCAATGTCATTTTATCCAGGGAGCCTTCCTTGACTCCCTCTCCCCACCAGCAGTGAGGGTTAGGTGTTTCTGCCTCCATTCCCTTTACACCCAGTACTTACTCATTCCTCTTCTCTCACATCATTGTAAGATTGGTGTAATTTTCTGTCTCTTGCTTTTGGTTGTTATGGGCTGGGCCCATGTTTATGTTGTTGCTCACTATCATATTTCCAGAACATGGCTGAGTGCCTGGAATACAATAGATGTTCAAAAAAGATTGGGGGCGCCTGGGTGGCTCAGTCGTTAAGCGTCTGCCTTCGGCTCAGGTCATGATCCCAGAGTCCTGGGATGGAGCCCTGCATCGGGCTCCCTGCTCAGCGGGAAGCCTGCTTCTCCCTCTCCCACTCCCCCTGCTTGTGTTCCCTCTCTCGCTGTCTCTCTCTCTGTCAAACAAATAAATAAAATCTTTAAAAAATAAATAAATAAAATTTAAAAAAAACAAAAAAAGAGTGGATGGATGGATGGATGGATAGATAACAAGAAGGGAGAGAGAGAACAACAGACATTGAATCACTAGATGAAAAGAAAGCAATCCTAAACTAATGTCAGGGATTGCTCCTCATGTCTGCTGAGCTCTACTAAACTTTAGATTCAGCTTAGATTTATTGGTGGCCTGCTCTCTAGCCTCTGTGCTCCCTGATTTCACCTACAAGATCCCATTTTATTCATGCAACAACCTAATGAGGCAGGAATTTTTATCCACCCTTTGCAGATATGAAAACGGGCCCAGAAAGGGAAATGTGGATGGCAAGGTGGTGCTTGGCTACCATGATTGTGGTGTTCCCACTTTCCCCTTCACTGCCAACCCCAACTCAGTGCCCTTAGGCTACGATCATCAACCCAGCCCGGGCTTTTGCTCTCCCAGCTAGTGAAATTACATTCATGGTAAAGTGCTCCTCTGGATGGTGTTTTTTTGGCTTCAGTTAACTGCTCTAGCTGGCCAGTGTTATTTCTGGCTGATTTATATTTTCCCTTATGTAAGTAAAGGGGGCAGGATTGCTCCAATAAAATTTTATATGTGTTTCCTGCAAATGGGTAGCACAGTTGAGATATCAAAGGATCTGTGAGCTAGAATCGTCATTTTGTTCACAGAGCTCTCCGCGCTTGCTCCATGGCCCCCACCCTTCACCACCCTCTCCTGACACAATTACTCAAAGATGGGGAGACATCTTTCTAGCCACACCTTCATGTTAAAAACGCCTCAGCCAACTAACACCAACTAGAGAACAGTTGATGGCAATTACAGGAATATTAGCTACACTAAGTTCTCTTTAAATAGCATTTTTTTCTTGACAGAAGCCAAGATGTTTGAAATCTGGCTTCGCATTCCATCCATAATTACTTTCATTGCACCCCTCCCCTAAATAATTCCCAAAGTGATATGAGTGAGGATGACATTGCAGCTGAGCTTGGTGTTTTCTTTTCTTTTCTTTTTCTCTTAGCTGGTGTCTCAGCCATACCATTTTCTCCCCTCGCGCACATATAGTCCATTGTTAGACTTACACTTAATAGCTGTTCTAAGGAAACAATGTGACTTGGCAAACTAGCTGTTGTTTCTGCCTCTCACTATGGGGCAAGGGAATAATGATACCCTGTGTCTTTGTGAAAATTCTGAGGTATGCTGTCCCCATTATTTTAGTCCCCAAAGAGGGCATGTCTTCAGATTCATCCTTCTTCATGTCCTCTGCTGCAGAGAAGCCCTCCAATCCATTGATTCTAGATGTTACTTCTATGGTTCATGAGTGTTTAGGCAAGCAATTAAATTAAATTAAATCATCCATAGTTACAAATGAATCCAATTAGAAGCCATTTATTGTCTTTATAAAGGAATATGCCATTATAATCCTTGAAGTGATGGGCTTGAAATATGATTTATATTTCTGGTACTTTTAAAATATGGCTTGATATACAGACATTTTATTTATTTATAACTTCGGGAACATGCTCATTACGTAAAGTGAGGGGAGCTCCATTTTGACACGTGGATTTATTTCTGCCTCCTTTAGGAATGTGTTCCATTTTATACTCTGAAAAATACAATGCTTTGAACCTGCCTTGCTTTTCGAACATTCTCTGCAACCATTTTAAAAAATGAATGTTGTGCATATTTTTGAAATGGGAAGAATTAATCTCACTGAGTTCCCACTGTATCAAATAGCATACAGAGATCAGGGAGGGTTGACTTCTATACATCTCATTTGGCTTTGCTCTGAGTCAGTTCAGATTCTCTCTGGAAGTGTGGGCCTCCTTGAACTCAGAGAGCTTCATGGGACTGAAGAGCTTAAAACTGCAGGACCTGAGAAGGTGGGGTTTTGAGATAGACCCCTCTGTTTCCTAGGAGGGCCTCTCTGTCTGGCTCTGGCCTCAGCCAAGGTGATGGACCTTATCCTGATGGACATGGTGACCCTTGCAGCCTCCTTGGAGACCACCTATGACAGTGCTTCCCAGACTTGCACTTGCATAACAGTCACTGGGGGGTTGTTGAAACAGTTTCTTGGGCTCTGCCCCTAGGGATTCTGATTCACTGGGTCAGGGTTGGCCCTGGGAACTTGCATTTCTAGCCAGCTCACAGGTGGTACCCATGCTGTGGGTGTGGGCACCAAAATTTAGGAACCACTGCTCTGAGAGATTGAGGCCAGGCTTGCAGGGGTTGGTGGAAAGGTTCCATGGGTCTTGAGTACTTTGGTGTTGGGGACAGGGTTGTAGAGAAAAGGGTAAAATTTACTCAGTTATAACTATTCTACCTCTTTCAGCTTTATTTGGCATACTGTGGATCCACAGCTCTAACTTCCCACATTTACCACTGTTTTATGGGATTTGTGCTTAGAAGTAACGCTCATGGGCCAGTTATCTAGGAACTAGAGAGGTTGTGTTACTCCTGGATTACATCAAATACATCAGTTTTATAACTTTTTTTGAACTATAATTTACATACCATAAAAAATCAGTCATTGTAAAAGAGTGATTCAAGGATTTCTGGTAAATTTATATTGTGCAATAATCACTGTAGTCCAGCATTAGAACATTTCCATTATCCCAGAAAGCTCCTTCAGAATCTGGTGCTTTTGACTGTTTATGAATTATGTTAATGACATATTCAAATACCTTTCCAATGAATAGTAATACTTTAAAAAACCCTCTCTATGTTCGCATTGTTTTAGATCCAATAGATAGATCACAGGCCACTTGTTTCATTTGTCATTGGTTAGTCTTCATAGGGAAGTTTGTATGCCACTTGCCCAAAATGAAATAATTCAGCCAGTGAGTATTATAACATCTGTGCCAAGCATTGTTTTGCCATCTCTTAAAATAATGCTTCATAAGTGTAATTCTCATGGTTTAAGAATATTCTCCAAGAGTTTATCCTAATTCAACAGCCCTCATGTGCCAGACGGTGCGCTAAAGGATGTAAAGATGAATAAAATGTGATTCCTGCCTTCAGGAAGCTCACAACTCTAGGGGATGACAGAAAACTGCAAACTAATAAATATAGTAGGATTCCGTAGTGAAGTCCCCTATTAGGCATCTTAGAATAATGGCAGGGGAAATGAGTAGCATGAAATCCTGTAATTTTTTTGGCATAAACTCCGTGACTTTCTTGCTCCAGAAATTGGTTTCACTGCCCCAGCTGAACTGTGCCATCCAAACATGTTGTCTCATGAGGGCCTTATCAGAGACAAAACCTTTTCTGATGCTATAACCAGAGCATCCCAGTAAAAGAATACCGTTTTAAGAATACTGGACCCAACAGTGGTGCATCATCTGATGGTCTGTGTTTCACAGTGAGAATCAAGAATGGACTTAGTCCACAACACCTTTCCTATACTGCATTAGGTATTTTGGAGCAGAGTGAAGAAACAGTTTCTTGTCTCACTGAGAAGACAGGACTTCCACACCAAGAATTAAAGCAGACGTGCAAAGAAGTATTTGGTAAAGTTCTAAATTAAATGTAAGCCATACCCAAACATCTAGCACACTTAGTGAATGCCCTGGGAAACGAGGCTTGCTTCCCCCAAAGCAGGACTGCCAAATGCAAAATGCCACATACACATGAGGGGCGGGCAGAACGCAGGGACGTTACAGAATGTTGGGTTTCACAGGCTAAATGCCACTGTAAGATAAAGCATCAAGTTAAGGGGGGGCTTGCTTTCCCCTCATATATTTGGACTAGACTACCATTTATTTCTGTGTATTAACTAAACTTCTCAATTTAAATTAGCTGTATAGAGAATAAATGAGCTGGATCATAATGAAGTAGAGAAGACTTGCAGTTTATTAGTTATATTGTTGCATTTACTGGTGGCCACTTCTTTAAGCTTTCTCCATTTATGACAGAAAGGCAAGGCACTTAATTTCCTTGGAATGCTATGGATAATCTTTGGTGTGACCATGAAATAATGTTCCTTGAGAAGAAAAATGGGGATAGAGCTAAAAGAAAAAATGTCTTAACCTTAGCAATTTCACAGTTTCTTTTTTCAAAATCAATCTTTTCCCTAATTTTCCATACTTATGAATTGGGCATGGTTATACATATCTACTGTCCCCTAAAACCTATCCCAGGTCCGAGGATTATGGCAGAAGGGCCTTGTCACACCACCCTCTTCCCTTTCTTTGGAGGCCACTGTGGGTGAGACCGTGTGTGCACCCAGCAACTGGCGGGGTGGTGTGTCTGCTCTTCCCTAGCCCTAACCACCTCTGGTTTTGAACAATAGGCTGGTCAGAGAGCAATGTCAGTCCTCCTCCTACTCCATGGCCAGCACCACAGGCAAGCAGTCCAAATGACAACAGCCCTGCAATGAAAGGTAATACTGTGTTTTATTCCCTGGAAATGACAGTTGCCTTCCTTTCCACTGGCCTATTTTCTGTCTTTCTTTACTAATTTCTGTTTGAGCACCCAAGGGTGCAAATCAGGGGCTACAAGGGTGGAGAGTTTTGCATTCTGACTTTTTCTGGCATAGTGTCCTAATTCATAATTCCCTTTATCAAACCAAATGAGGAGGAATCAAATACCCATCTCCACGTGACTGGGTGCTGCCCGACATCGGGTGGATACAGCAAGGTAGGGAAGGCCACTGAGGTCTGCTGTCTTTAACTGAAAATACCATTGCCACCACCAAACGAGGCATTTAATTAGTGCTTCTCGGAGAGAGCTGGCTTTCCTTCGTTGTCACGGGAGGGCCTTTCAAGCTCATGGGACTCTTCTTTTTTGAGATAGGCCCCCAAAGAGAACATGTGCTCTACTGAAGATCTCTGTATTTGCAGCTGCCTCTCTCTTCCTTTGGTCATCACCCACTTTCCCTGTGTTGATCACAGGAAGTAACAGGTGGTGTCTTTATCATCCAGAAGCATTCCCATGATGTTCTTTTAGGTATTGTGCAGTTGCACCTGGTTTCCCAAACTCTAGCAGTGGAGGTCTAAGGAATGTGAGGGCTGACCCCAAAGTACAGTCACCTGACTCCTCCTAGCAAGGCCATAGCTATCTCTGAGGGCTGCCCTAGATGTTTGGGAGGTTAGGAGGAAGGGGGAGTGGGTGTAGCATATTTTTGCTGGAGATATCTTTAAGATATCTTGATATTCCCTATCAAGACTAGAAATAGGCTCATCCTCTTTAAATCAGTCTTGTTCCATAGTTTTCTGTTATGGCCTCCTACATGACTAAAAATGAGTTATTCCCTTTTTTTAAAAGTTGTTCCCACTCTACGACCCAACCAAACTATATTGAGATCTCTTAAGTCTCACTTTATCATGTCAAACTAAGCCAAGTGTTCTGCGGGCTAATTGCCCATGGAATTCAATTAATGTTAAATGGTAATAACTTGCATGTTACTAACTAGCCTTGCTTGCAGTAATTTTATGTCTATAATGCATTGATTATCTCATGATAAAGTAATCTATGAGAGATTATATTTAAAAAAGACGGGAATCAGAAGTATACCACAATTGGCACAGTATCTTAATATTTCAGTGCCACTTTCATGAAAAGACCAAAGGCCTGTTGATGTGCGACAATTCCGTCACCCTGGCATAACCTCGTAGCAGCGTGCCCCACCAACACTCTCCGAGACTCTTTAAGCCAGCTGGCAAGCACATTCCTAGCTGCTCCCAGCGAGGAGGATAACCTGTCAGACATTTTCTTCATGCTTTTGATACTCCCACCTGTTGGGGAAGGGAAAAAAGCCTGGGTCATCCAAGCCAATGAACTTCGATCCTCATGTGGAATGATTTATATAGAGAAGAGCCCCCAGCTTATGTAGAAATCACTTGCATCAGGCACTCATTGGAAAACATTCTCATCTGGAAAAGAATTGGTTCTCTAATTGTTGTCATTTGGGAAGTTAGGGCAGGTGGTTCAGAGAAAGAGCAGCTGAAGGGGAGGCTCTAGTGAGGGTGAAGTGGAATGGGAGTGTGGGGGCAATTTAGAGCCCTGCAGGAGGAGGGGGGGCATGTCAAAGGCCTCCTTCCTCTGACGGGAGAGGGTGGAAGAGGGCAGTGACCCTGAGAAAAGAGGAGCGGCCAGGCCTTAGGTGCCAACCCTCCTCTAAGCCTGTTGCTTTGAAGCCTGAAAAGAGTGGCCACAGTATTTCCCTTGAGCCAGCAGATTTGAAAAGGTTCCTCCAGTGGACACTGTAAGGCACCTTGCTTCCTCAGCCATTCGGTCTGATTTCTGAAATCACAGTGTTATTTCCTGCTTGTGTTGAAGCAGCGGGGTCTGAGGTTTGGGGCAGCTTGGTGGGCTGTGCCGTTCACTGGAGCGGGGGTACAGGTGTGGGTTAACACTGAGCTCGTTCTTCACTGAGCTTTAGGCCGTGGTGTAGAATTGTTTATCGGCCAGCCCACAGGGAGACATGGAATTCCCTAACTAGTTTTAGAGGCAGTCTGACTGAGCCATATAGCATCCTCGCTTTGCAAGAGGAGCTTGGACCCACCTGCATGCCGCATGGCAGAGGTGGGCCTTTGGAAGGGGCCTGCATTCATGTTTTCTTTTCTCTCTCCAGAGCCTGTGAAGGCTGCCTCAGACCTGACTGCCTGGTTCAGCCTCTTTGCTGACCTCGACCCATTATCAAATCCTGACGCTGTTGGGAAAACCGATAAAGAACACGAGTTGCTCAATGCATGAGTCTGCAGCCTCACGGAGGGAGCCCACGTGCCACTCCTCGGTCACACCTCTGGGGGCACGCAGACGTATGAAGTGATCAGTATGCTGTTTTAATATTTATGTGCCATTTTAATAAAATGAGAGGGTCAGAGGCCCTGTTTATATTGGTATAATTTACTCTTATTTGGTATAAAGGGTTTGAGTGTATTCTCTATGTGGATCTAATAATACAGGATTGTCCAGGAGCAGTTTCCAGGCTGCCGGCTCTCCTGCCTACATCTGCATCATGGCTGCTGATGTGTCACTGGGATACCGTGAGATCCAAGTTCAAATCATAAACCTGTTCTGTGTTAGGTTTAAATAATGAGTCCTATAGCCTTAGATGGGCAGTGGGAGGCTAACAGACCTTAAATGCCTCCTTGTGTACCCCCTGCCTCTGTGGCCCTTAGAGGGGGCTGCAGGAAGACCCTCCCTTCCTGCCAAGCCACCTTCCAGTGAGCTCTGGGTGAAGCCCGGCCAACCAAAGACACTCTTCCCCAGCCCTGGCCGGGTGGGCTGTGTGTTCTCACGTGGGCAGGGGGCTGGGCTGGTCTCCACTGCACGGACCTTTCTGTGGAAAGCAGCCATAGCTGCAGATGCCAGTGTCCCCTTCTGTCTTCTCCATGGCTGGAATTCAAAAGCATGTATTTCTGGAGTCCCTTGTGATATTAACTGTTTTTTTTTTTTTTTTTAATTAAATGGCAGAGATATTTGACATGCAAAGGCAAGTTAATAGAGTCTGTTGTGGGGACTCAGTGGGGGAGGTGCCATGGACGTGGGGGCTGGGGAGGGAGGAAGAGGACAAGGGCTAGTCCCACCGTGTGGGGCTGTCGACATGATCCCATACATCGCCCCCATGCAGTCCAGGGGAGGACGGCATGGACTTCTGTTGGCTCAGCCAGAGATGGGAGCAAGTTTTGCACGTGGGCATTTAAGCGGTTCAGACACTCCACCCATGTGGAGCCCCCGGGGCTAGTGGCTCTCCTCCCTCCCCTGTGTCACCTGTGGCCCTGAGTGGGGGCACGGTTGCTGATTAGCAAAATTGGTCCTACGTGCCCAGCTGGGCCAGGGAGGTCTCTGCTGCACTCTTGCAAGCTTCACTCTCCAGCTCTGAAAGGGTCTCCTGTGGCCACCTCCCCCAGCATAGGAATGCGGCTTCTCTGCTCTCTGTGGTGTGCCCTTATGGAAGGACCTGGCCACAGCAGTAGTTACCATCCTCTGCAAGACAGCCTTGGGGGCCTGGAAAGCATTCTCCTCCTCCTCCTCCGTGCAGGAGTAGACCTGAAGGCGAGTTGGGGCTGGGACTCAGTGTGTTATATGGCTGGTGTAGCTCTGCTCACTTCCTGGCCAGCCCAAACTGTCCACAGAGTCTGTTGGTAAGAATCTCACTGAATGACTCCTTAGCCTGGCACACATGGTCTTTGAGGATATCAGGATATAGCCCTAGGGCCCCCACCCACCCTCCCACACATACACAGGAAAGCTTTCTGGATCCTTAAGCCCTTCCTCTGGATTCTTGGCATATCATTTGCTGCACACTCCACCCGGGACGGCCCCCTCTCCTTACCCTCAGCGGCCATCACACTCCAACTCGCCCCTCAGGAGCTCCTCGCATCCCACCTCCTTTAAGTGTAGCACGCAGTTTTTCTTCAAGGAACCACCCCTCACCTCTCCTTCCTGCCCTTGTCTGTCTCATGATTAGCACATGCTAGGTGCTCTGCCTGGCCTGGGAGGCCTATATGTATGCATCTGCCTCTAGCACTAGGGGTTGCAACCCCAGAGAGCAGGGGCCCTGTTTCCCCAAATCTTCTGTGTCTCCCTAGTAATAACCAGCCTGGAGTCACCTGGCAAGCCCTGGACTCATGCTTCCTGAGTGGAGCTGCCCTGTGTGGAATGAGGATTAAGGACTCGTCGTTTCCTCCTGGGTCACATTTGCTTACAGCCGTGGAAGCCCACAGAAGCCGCAGGAAGAGGACGAAGCAGCGAAGCGGGAGGGGTGGACTTGCTCCATCCAGGCTGGAGGCACAGGGAGCTGGCTGGGGGGGTGGGAGGGGGCAAAGGGGTGTGGGGTCCTTCTCTGTTGAATGGATCACTTTAAACACTAGCAGGTTGCATTTTAAAGTTGATCTGTGGGTGAAGGGGAGTGGAGGATTGTGGTAGTTGAACAGGCTTTGCTACCAGTAAAAGGAAAGTACTGCACATGGAGGCATTTTCTCCCTGAATTTTCTTTACATTTTTGTTTAAAAAAAAAAATTCAATTCCCGTTCCCATCTGCAATGCACTTGGCCAGGCTCTTGATCCCTCTTGATAGGCGTGTTTTGATCCTGGCTCGCACAAAGCCCCCTCGGCCACCTCTCTAGTTTAAGGAGAAGCAGCTGCTGGCTTGTTCTCTTGTAAGAAGTCTGTGTGCCGCGCAGCCGGGGGGCTTCCTTGGGGGCCCACCTCGGGGCCCCTCCCCAGCCGCCTGTAGAAGGACTGTCTCTGGCTGGAGGAAGACAAAAGTGCTCCACCCCCTTCACGCCCAGTCTCACTACTCCCTCATTTTCATCCCGTGTCTCCAGGCTGGTCTGCACCACAATTGCACTGGAACCCTCGGGGAAATTCAGAGAGCACCTGCTCCTTGAAAACTTCCCTGCCGTTTTAGGTGGTCTGCAAGTTTCCCTTCCCTTCTCCTGCTGCCCCAGCCAATATAGAAAGAATATTCACATTTAAGGGAGGGAGCCAGAAACATTTCTCTTTCCTCCTTTCTTTTTCTCCCAGCTGGCATGGGCTTTGGTGCACTTTATAGATTCATTGCCTTCAAAATGTAATTTTAGAAATGTCAGGTTGATTTTGAGCTGTGTGAGAGTGAGAAAAGCATCCGTCAGCTTCAGAATTAGAAAGGCACCAACTTAGAACTTTTTGTCGGAGGCTTATGCCCAAGAAAACGTGGTCTGCTCAGAGTTGGCAGCCCTGAGAGCCCTGGGTTGCCAGTGGGCATGTAGAGGGGGCTCCCCGTCATGCCGTGGCCAGAGTTACATGGAGTGTGGGCCAGAGCCGAGGCCCCCGGGGTGCCATGGGAGGCTGCCTAGCCATTTGGGTCAAGATGCCTTCTGCCCATGCCTCAGCTCCAGAAGCCAGTTAACTGAGCTCCATGCTTCCCTCTCTCAGACACCACAGCCCAGAGACCCCTCCCTAGGGGCCGACCCTGGCAATGGCTCCGGGTTTAACTATTGGCACTATTGATTTTGTCAGTATACCAAAGTGCAACTGTCTTTATGATCAGCGTCCTCCAGACAGGCCATGGCAGTTAGTCCTTTGATTCAAACCATCTCTAGTCCTCTGACTGGCACCACGCACAGTGCAGTGATGCTTTGTTGGAAAATAGAACTCAACTTGGAGCCAACTTTAGTGATTGGCAGTGGCTGCCAAGAATGCTGCACAGAGAAGAATTCTGATAAATGAGTGATGTTTGTGCTGGGATTAGGGCAGGGAGTGGTGGTAATCATGCTGTGTGTGTTTCCCAACACCGCATTAGACCTTGTCTTTCGTGGGGCTTTTAGAGTTTACTATTATTACTACTACAAGTTACAACTACTCTCCTTCTCCTCATCCTCCTTCTTTTTAAATAAAGAACTAGGATTCCGGAACCCTGAGAGAGGGTTCTCAAAAAATCTCAAAAAATGCCTAATTATTGCAACCTAATTCAACTTAAATTCTTTTAAACAACAAAAAATGAGGGTGGATTTATGTGTTCAGCTAACTAAAACGTCTGGGTGTATGCTTCAGGCATGGGGGCTCAGGTAGGGGTCTCAGCAATTTCCCCCTCTTCGGCTCCCACCTTTGATTCCCTCCATGTTGCTTCATTCTAACAGACTTCTCATAAGGAGGCAACATGGCCACCCGTATCTCCAGCCAAAGTCTTGGAGTTGAGCCTGCCTTGAATCCTGTGTCCGGTCTTCAGTCAGCCACTGGAATCAAGGTGGGTGGGGGTGGGAAATAGGCTGTTTCCCCGGCTTTTCCTGGGCCTGTCCCTGGAGCCTGAGCCTCCAGGACTGGGGATGGAGAAAGGATGGTTCCTCTAGGGGACGCTGTGCTGCTGATACCAGAGGGATAAATGGATCCCTGGGCAGGAAAATGCCATGGTGATCCACTCCAGTTTCCCCTGGAATGACCTTGAGGACACACTTGTGTATTGTTTCTGGAGGGGATGTGGGGCCGGGAGGCTGAAAGAACTGGAATGTTTTCCAGAAACCCATTGGAGGCCACCCCTAGCCCTGGGACTAGGAGGCTTGGTGCCTACTGTGCAGCTCTTTTATAGCTGACAGCCAGGAAGTGAGAAGGGACCACAAAGCTCTTTGTATCCCTACCTGCTGATATCCAGATGAGAAAACTGAGGGACGTATTTTAAAAACTATAATTTAGTGGGAAACCGGATTAGAACCCACATTGCCTAACTGCTGGGCCAAGGCTTCTTTTACTTCAAGGGGTTTGCTAGAAACAGAGAGCTGAAGAAAGGAATTCAAAGACACACAAAACTCCTTTAAGAGCCCACATCTTTTTTCTCCTCCCAACTCCGTCTCTCTCTTTTTTTTTTTTTTTGCCAATTATCAAACACACCTTGGGGGATGCACTCCAGGAACAGTGGTGTAGGGCACTTGTGAAGAGTTTGGGTTCTGAAGCTGGAGAAATCTGTGGCCAAGCCTCCCAAGTTGAGACTCCACCAGCTATAAGTCACAAACCCTCTCTGCACTTCTGTTTTCTCTTCTTCCCTGGTACCATTGCCTCTAATGGAGTCATTACAGGGACTGAGTTGATGCCCCAAAGATGTGGCACTGGGCTCACACACTGCAGCACACAAGGGTGGCCATTCTATCCTAGAAGGTCACTTGCTTGGTAAACGATACTGAAGATAGGGAATGAGAAGCTGCTCTCTCCCCATGGCTTTCTGAGAGATTCTCCAAGCCCCATCTTCTGTCCCCACCCCTTATGAACTCGTTCCTAAGCATCACGAGAGTGGCAGAAGCTAGTAAGGAGGGACTAGAAAGTCTAATGAGTAAGTTGCCCCGGATTTTTCCACAGAGTTGGACAGAATTCTGTGCGGAGACCAGGAGAAATGAAGTGGGTTCTCTGCCAGTCAGAAGGGACATGCTGCAAAACTTGCCAAACTTAAGGGTATTTTTAAAATGAACCACTCCCCAGAACACTGATCAAAAGGAATTGGGATGCAGAGCAAATTGGAAGTCTTACACACTGTTGATGAGAAAGCAGTATGGAACAGCCACTTTGGAAAAGTTTGGCAGTTTCACATAAGGTTAAACACACCATACAACCCAGTCATCCCACACCTAGGAATTCACCCTAGAGGGGAAAAAAAAAAAAAAAAAAAAATATATATATATATATATATATATGGGTGTGTGTGTGTGTGTGTGTGTGTGTGTTCACACAAAAACCTAGATGTGAATGTTGGTAGCAGCTTTACTCATAATCTCCAAAAACCAGAAACTCAAATATCCTTCCCCTGGTGAATGAGAGACCGTGGCACATGCATCCAGTGAGATCTTACTTAGCAGTGAACATGAAGCAACTATTGATTCGTACAACCACCCGAGGATTCATATTGCTATCATGTACCTCTGACATGATGCAATGAGAAGGGAACTTCACCTCTCAGTATTCTTTCCCAAAACTCATAACCCAGTCTAGTTGTAAGAGAAATATCAAACATGAAACTCAAATTGAGCAATGTTCTATAAAATACCTGACCAATGTATCTCAAAAGTGTCAAGGTCGTGAAAAACAAGAAAAGACTGAGAAACCACCACAGATGGGAGGAAATTAAGGAGGCAGGACAACCAAATGTTGTGGCAGATCCTGGAACAAAAATATTAATGGAAAAATGGGTGAAATCCAAATAAAGTCTATGGTCTCGTTAATAGTATTGTCCTAATGTTAATTTCCTAATTTTGACTACTATGTCAAAATACTATAGCTGTGCAAGATGTTAGTATTAGCAGAAGCTGGGTAAGGAACTTTGTACTATCTTTGCAAATTTTCTGTCAATCTGAAAGTATTCCAAAATAAAAAGGTTTTTTGTTTTAAAGGCTATATCTGTGTGGTTCCATCTGTATGCCATTTTGGAAAAGGTAAACCTATAAGGATAGACCTCAGATCAGTGGTGGCCAAGGGTTGAGGCCAGGGGGAGGGTTGGACTCCCTCCAAAGAGGCCCAAGGAAAAGTTGGTATTGGTTGGAGCGCTTCTTCTTCTTCTTCTTCTTTCTTTCTTCTTCTTCTTCTTCTTCTTCTTCTTCCTTTCTTCTTCTTCTTCTTCTTCTTCTTCTTCTTCTTCTTCTTCTTCTTCTTCCTCTTCCTCTTCCTCTTCCTCTTCCTCTTCCTCTTCCTCTTCCTCTTCCTCTTCCTCTTCCTCTTCCTCTTCCTCTTCCTCTTCCTCTTCCTCTTCCTCTTCCTCTTCCTCTTCCTCTTCCTCTTCCTCTTCCTCTTCCTCTTCTTCTTCTTCTTCTTCTTTTCTTCTTCTCTTCTTCTTCTTCTCTTCTTCTTCTTCTTCTTCTTCTTTCTTTCTTCTTCTTCTTCTTCTTCTTCTTCTTCTTCTTCTTCTTCTTCTTCTTTTCTTCTTCTCTTCTTCTTCTTCTTCTTCTTCTTCTTCTTCTTCTTCTTCTTCCTTCTTCTTCTTTCTTCTTCTTCTTTCTTCTTCTTTCTTCTTCTTCTTCTTCTTCTTCTCTTCTTCTTCTTCTCTTCTTCCTTTTCTTCTTCCTTTTCTTCTTCTTCTTCTTCTTCTTCTTCTTCTTTTATTAAAGATTTTATTTATTTGAGAGAGAGAGAGCATGAGAGGGGGGAGGGTCAGAGGGAGAAGCAGACTTCCCGCCGAGCAGGGAGCCCGATGCAGGACTTGATCCTGGGACTCGAGGATCCTGACCTGAGCCGAAGGCAGTCGCCCAACCAACTGAGCCACCCAGGCACCAGGTTGGAACTCATCTATAAATTATATTGGTGGCTACACAACTGTGTGCATTTATCAAAATCTATGGAACCCTACACTAAACAGGATGAATTTTATGTGTGTTAATTAATCCTCAATAAGTATGGTCTTAAAGAAATGAAAGAAGGAAAGAAATTGAATTCTGGATCTTTCACAAAGTGATGCTGCTCTACATGGCCAGTGAGCCTCTGAAATAACAAGGGAAGCAGAGAGACTCCATGGGTTTGCAGAGTTGGGAGTCTGCTCAGCTGGAAGGTCCACAGAAGATCACTCTATTCACAGTGTCCTCCTGGGAGGTGTCTGCGATCCGTCTGTGGGTAAGTCAGGATAGGGCAGGCTGTGCTTCAGGAGCAAGCACTGAGAAATCTCAGTGGCTTATAAACCAGGAAATTTCCTTACTTCCTCACTTATGCTTTATGTCCAGTGTGGGTCAGTGGGGCTGTGCCCCACGAAGGCCCAGGGACACATGCTGATGGAGCATCACCAGCCTATGGCTGATGACACGAAACACTTGAGCTGCTCGGGCACCACAGCAAGGAAAGGTAGAGGAGGAGCGCCGTCACGTATTGGTTGTGCTGTGTTTTGTCCAAAGAAAAACCCACTTTTCTTCCTTCCATGGCCCCCTGGCCAGAAATAGCCACATGCCTCACTGCCGGGGCCTGGGAGATGGGACAGCATAGACGGGGTATTTCATGAGTACTTCTATTTCTGCTTTAAAAAGGCTCTTGGCCTTTAAAGCTGACTTTGAAAACCTTAAATAAAATCTAGTTTGGTCAAAAGAAACAATATATGTGTGTTAAAGGAGGGGGTTTTTTGGTGGGCTGTTTTGTTGTCTTTGTGGCAGACCAAGTTCTGGTAATGCTAGCAGTTCTGTCTTACGGGAGATGAGGACAGTTCTGTGTGAGTGTACTGACAAAGCATGTCAGTAACACTTCTAAGCAGTCCCGGCTCCCATTCTGCTACAAGGAACGTGGTCTTAGCCTGTAAGTCACGCTGCAGCCACAGGCCCTCCTGGTCTCAGCTGACTAGCTCAGGAAGCCAGTGTGGTGGGCCTGGCACAAGACCTTTTCACCCAGAGAGGAGTCAGAGTTTATCAGCTTCTCCGGCCTTTGATTCTGAGCTGGTGATGATACAAAACAATTTGTCAGTTACAGCAGCATAGATACCAAGATGAACAGAAGCCATGCACAGTTACTATAAAGTGATAGGAGACTTCTGAGTCATCAGAAACCGAGCAAGCAGCAGCAGAGGTGCAGTGTAGACAGGTACACGGTGGAGGAGGGGAGATGGCTAGTAGAGGCCAGACTGCAGAAACAGCCCAAGTCGCTTCGTCAGCACGGGCATCCCTGCTCAGCTGCTGCTCACCTAGCTTTCTTGAGTCAATGGCACCTCTTTGTATTTTCCTCTGAAAAGAGAACTTCTGGTCTTAATATAATACCTATGTCCTGCCTTCTGATCATTAATTCGTAGAAAGCTGACCTGAGGGCCCTACTGTTCTCAACATATCCAAAAGCTTGCTGTAGAGTGCTCAAGCATTTGGCCATATTCCTTGAACCAGTGCTCCCCTGGAGAACAGGATTAACTTCAGTTGAACTCTGAGGCTCCATAGGCTCTTGACCAGTGTCTTCCTTTCTCCTCTACTCCTACTGCCTGACATTCTTGTAGCACTTCAGTGGTCCATCCAAGCACAATGCGATGCCCCTTCTCCCACGTCTGGAATACACCCCCGGGGAAAGATCTCAATGTGGATAGCTGCTGGCCTTTGCAATTGGGTGAGTGACTTTTCTATAACTTGCCCTTAGCAGAGAGTTGATGAAAAGTGCTCAAGAAATCTCTTGACACCCGACAGGGGCCTGCATCCAGACCCTTTTGGCATCCAAGAAGAAGGCAATTGATTTTACAAATGCCTCATCAGTAGAGGCTGGATTATGTATCAGCTCTGGGGCTTCCTTTTTCAGCCACTTCCCAGGGAGCTCTCTTACTGATTTTGGTCTGAAGTGTCTCCTTGCTGGTATTTCTGGACCTGATCCGTGGTGCCCCACGGATCACTACCACATTTAGAGCATCGTCCGCTGTCCCCTGTCCCTGGCACAAACAGAAGGCATTCTCAGGACACAGCACTTGACAGATGAACACCCTTGCTTCCATTCTCTTCCTACACTTCATTGCTGTTCCGAGGGCTGGGTTATAAACTCTTCCATCCCTGTTGCACTCTACTCTGGTCTAGGGATTTATGGACCTCTTAGCCTCAAGAGTTCCGTACATCCTCTGAGGTATGTAATTTTTGTGTGTGTGAAAATGCACCTCTGTGGATTTTTTTTCCCCCCTGAGGAAATGGTCTAGAGCTTCCATAAATTCTCAAAGGGGGTCGATGAGCAATAAAAGTCAGAATCGCGCTAATCACAGGTTTCATGCTAATGCCGAGGGCACCAGTGTGACTGGAACCTCCTCTGAGCACTAAAAGCCTGCCTCGTGCACATGCCAGTGAGCAGGAGGTTCCTCTGACCACCTTTCCCTGTGGGGAAGTCACAACCATCCTGGACTGTTTCCTCTCTCCTTGCCCTGAATGGTGGAGTTGGCCAGGCCCGGGCCTCCACAGTCAAACTGAGGGGTATTTTTATCCTGCCAGTAGGAGCTGCCATCCTGGGTGAGCTGTGACTTGGACTCCAGCTGGAAAGGAAGAAACTAGCAGGGAGAGAACAAATCCTGACAACACACGACCCCGAGCTCTTGCTACCTGCATTCTGCCGCCCATCTGTTTCCTGCCCTCAGAACCAGCCCCAGGGGAGCCCTCGCTGCTTTATCTTGGGCTTCAATGGCAAGCCTGGGGTGAGAGAAGCCCAGGACCAAACAGGCTGGTTTTCCTGCCGTATAAACCAGGCTCGTGGTTAAAGACAAAGCACCTGGAAAAGACAGGAGTGGTCCCAGGCTGGAGCCTGAAGGGTCCCGTCCTCCCGGCCTTGCCTTCCGGGTGTGGGCAGGTAAGGAGAGCTGGGCCCACAGGTGCGGTGAGCAGGGGAGCCATGGGGTCTGTGGGAGAATGATGTGGGGGGCGCACCCTCGGGCTTTTTACATGGCAGCCAGGCTGGTGGGTGCCTGGCTGACCCACCTGCTGAAGGCGAGGAGAGATGCAAATGACAGTGAACAGCAGAGGAAGAAGTAGGGCCATGCAGTGAGTGTCCTTGAGGACACTAGAGACAGAGATTTTAGGCTCATGGAACCATGTGTATGGCTTTATCACCTTCACATTTTCTGACCCTACACGGACTGTTAGCAGTGGGATGCTTTATGCCAGACACTGCTACATGCACCTAAGTCCCTTTCATCCTCTTAATTACCCTACACAGTAGGAATTTTTGGCATGTTGAGTTCTACTTTTTGAATTACAATTCACATACCATAAAATTGTCCTTTTAAGGTGTAGGACTCCGTGATTTTTGGTATATTCACAATGTTCTGCAACCATCACCGTTATCCAATTCCAGAACACTTTCCGTTACCCCCAAAAGAAATGCTGTACCCATTAGCAATGACTCCCCATTCCAGCCTACCCGAGACCCTGACGACCACTAATCTACTTTCTGCCTTTATGGATTTGCCTGTAACGGACATTTCATATGCCTGGAATCATATATATGGTCTCTTGTAACTGGCTTCTTTCACTCAGCATGTTTTTCAGGCTCATTCATGTTGTAGCATGTATCAGTACTTTTGATTGCTGACTAATATTCAATCGCATGGCTCTAACACATTTATCCCATCATTAAATTTATGGACATTAGAATTCTTTCCATTTTTTGGCTATTATATATGATGCTGCTATGAACATTTGTGTGCAGGTTTTTGTGTAGACACATGTTCTTACGGTCTTGGGTCTATACCTAGAAATGGAATGGCTGGGTCATATGCTTAACCTTTCGAGCAACTAACTGCCAGACTGTTCTCCCAAAGTGGCTGCACCATTTTGCAGGACTGTCAGCAGTATGTGAGAGTTGTGATGTCTCCATATCCTCACCAACGCTTGTAACTACTTGTCTTTTTTATTATAACCATCCTGGTGGGTACAAAGGGATATCTCATTGTGGTTTTAATTTGCATTTCCCTAATGGAAGGCAGGTATTTGCCCTGCACTGAATTGTGTCTCCCCAAAGATTCAGATGTTGAAGCTGTTGGTTCAAATGTTGTGAACCCTGAAGACTCAATGTATTTGGAGATAGGGCCTTGGGAGGTAATTAAGGTAAAATGAGGTCCTAAGGGTGGTGTCTTATCCAATAGGATAGTGTCATAAGAAGAGACAGGGGAAAGGCCATGTGAGGAGCTGTCTGCAAGCCAGAAAGGTTTTCCTAGAAACCAGACACTGCTGGACATTGATCTGGGACTTCCTGCCTCCAGAACTGTGAGAAATAAATTTCTGCTGGTTAGGCCCCCCAGGCTGGGTTCTTTCGTTATGGCTAAAGCTGACTGAGGATGATTATTGCTATTTTACAAATAAAGACTCCCGGGCTCATTCTTGTCTGAAGGCCAGTCCTGGACCATATTCCCTTATGCCACACTGCCTCTGGCTTCCAACATGCCGGAACAGGTGTGGCCTGTCAGCTGACCAAAATCACAAACGGCAACGTGCTGAGACTCAGTTTGGTGCATAAGGGGGAAAAACGTACCAAGAAAGAGAAATAAGCAAATGTCTGAATCCCCAAGCGGCTTACGCTGCTACAGATTCAAAGACGAATGGGAGGAGCCAGATGCTACACTGGTGATTCTCGAGCCAAGGGACCCACTACAGCCTGTCTAGGGCCTCGATCGCCAGTCTTCTCTAATACAAATTCTGGTTGACCTCCATCTCATGTTCATCCATTTCAGATAATCTCTAAAATGAGACTAAACAGCTCTCCATCAAGAGTGTATTGAGAAATATGGATCACATTCAAGAACAATCTCTTGGACATTTTCAGGTTTCTATCGTTTTCTAGATGAGGCAATTCAAGAAGGATAAAAGACAGGACAGATTTCTGGGCTCTCTGGTGCCCACTTCATAAATCCATCTCAACTGATGGAGGGCTGGTGGCACGGGCCACGCTCCAGGGAATGGTCTGTCCTCTGAACTACAACTCCAGACTTCCCCAAACGTCATTCTAGGCTTAAATAATTCAGTCCTGTCTATGGGAGTATGAGGGTGTTGAGGCCATCTTTTTTTTTTTTTTTTTTTTCTGAGAAAGTGGAAAGGGCATGAAACTATATGTACATTTGGATTCTTCCATTGAACCGAGTTTACTCTTCCAGGCAGTCTCTCCAGCCACCTTGACTTTAAGAGATCTGCTGCTCATTTCCATTAAAAC
This sequence comes from Zalophus californianus, assembly GCF_009762305.2. Lineage (NCBI taxonomy): Eukaryota > Metazoa > Chordata > Mammalia > Carnivora > Otariidae > Zalophus > Zalophus californianus. The sequence continues at coordinate 40,935,670 of NC_045606.1, read as the reverse complement.
TCTATCTTTTGCTGCCATATCCTTTCTTTCCTCCTTACTTTTCTCCCCCCTCCCTTGATACCTGGAAATTAACATGCATTCTTCTCTCAAATTATAAGGTTTCTGAGAAAACTTAGGAAAACAGAAATGCAAATGTTAAGGCAAAGTATCCACAACCCAAGCATAACCACTATAAATTTTTGTACATTCTTCACGGTTATTTTTTTTTTTTTACTCACATATATATGTATTTTTACGAAACCAAGAAATCACACTAGTTTGTGACCTGCTTTTCACCCCTAGGTGTAAGTGCTACCACGTTCTTGTTCAGAAAGGATGTACTGATTTGATTTATCCTTCTAATAGCAGATGTGAGAGTGACCCTACCCCCTCCACCCCCTTAGCACTATCATCCTTCTTTTTAATCTTTGCCAATTTAAAGGCAACAAATTATTGTTTTAATTTGCATTGCTTTGATTACTAGTGAGGTTAAACATTTATTTTCATGCTGATCACTTTCCTTGAATTTCTCGTCTTTATACTAGGGACTAGGAAAAGCAGCCAGCCCAGTGCTATGCACTGGCTGTTGCAGACTGGATGACGGACGGACGGTGGGGAGAAGGTGGTGTGAGCACAGGGAAGAGGGCTGCCAGCAATGCTGCAGCAAGAAGGTCAGGTTGCTTCCTTGTCTTCTTTTATGAAACATGACAGCAGGAATACATACTCGTTGGCAGGAAAAAAAAATTAGGTATTTCAAAAGGACATACGAATATTATGAAAGCTCGCCTCACACTCTCTTCCCCTTTCCCACAGGCCCTATTTCCCGGGTGTAACCATCTTCAGTCCCTCCTCCCTGGCTGTCCCCTCCCCGTGACCGTCCTCCTGCACGACCAGCTGCAATGGTAATGGACTAAGGGGAGTGTTGGGGAGAAAGGGTCAGGGATTGGAAAAGGAATCCGTTCCCCATACAATAGCTCCCAGGGTGGTCACAGGGAAGGGAAGCAGGAGAGACCACACCAGGCTTTTGTCGGTAATCAAATGGGCAGATTAAGAGTGAGTTAAGATTACCCTGTATGCCTTGATTTCGGTCCATATGGAAAATGGCAGGCTGTTTATTGCAGCACTTGAGCCATGTCCTTTGTTAACTTTTGTCCCTTGAGTGTAACCCTTTACGAAGTGGAAGAGAAAACCCGAGAAATGGTTTGACTTTCCTGCATGAAGCCTCCTCCCCATTTGGCAGGTCCTGTGGAGCCCTACATCTACCTTTTATCCCGCTTGCTTCCAGACAGTGGTTTGAAATAACATCCATTGCCTCCGGGACCTTACCCAATTCTTTCTAAAGGAATGTCATCAAAGTCTTGCTTAAAACTGATGCCAAGACTTGAGTAGAATTTATAGTGTGAAAGGGGACCCCCATTCCTTGTTATCAGAAAATCGTCTGTAGGAAAAGTGATCTAATTATTCAAATTCTTAGTGTTAAGAAAATGGCTGTTTTAAATGGGAGGGTCCATCACCAAATTGATCTGGAACCTTTGAAACAACCTTCCTCTCTTTGGGAGACGCAAACGCCTGTGAAATGGAATAGGCCATTTTAGAACCAGTGGGTCACCAGCCTCCCACTAAGGAAAAAAACTAAGACATTCAAGGTGGAAATAATTCTTGTCTTGAGATTCTGCTTTTTCTTTTTTTCCAGCTTTGAAAACTGATCACCTGTCCCACCTCTTCTTGTATCATTTTCCACAGGGAATGCTTTTCTGCAAGGGTTTAATTTCTCCCCCCACTGTCTTCGATAAGATAGTTTAATATTAGACAAGATAACTTTTAGGCACATACAGTATATGTAATAGCGTGAGTTGTTCCAAGTGACAAAATCCTGTATGAGGAAGCTTTGTCTTCAACCTAGTCCAACAGGGCTTGTGTTTTTTTTTTTTTTTTTGCGTTTTTTTTTTTTTAAGATTTTGTCAGAGAGACAGAGTTCAAGCAGGGGGAGTGGCAGAGGGAGAAACAGGCTCCCCGCTGAGCAGGGAGCCTGACACAGGACTTGATCCCGGGGACCCTGGGATCATGACTTGAGCCGGAGGCAGACGCTTAACCGACTGAGCCAGCCAGGCGCCCCCCAACAGGGCTTTTTTCAAGAAGCGTTCATTCTAAAAAGGCAAGCCTCACTTTCTGGACCCAGGAGACAGGATGGCATAACAGGACCCTAGGTGAGATCTCCGTGGCAGTAATGGGTCGATGTGGGTGGGGAGAGGCACGGAGGGCACTGCTGTGTTGTATTAGTTGTCCAACCCTATATAACAAATTGCCCCCAAACCCAGCACCTTAGAACAACAAACTGCTGATCTCACACGGTTTCTGAGTGTCGGGAACCCAGGTGTGGTTTAGCAGGCTTGGCTCAAGGTCTCTCATGAGGCTGCAGCCAACCTACTGGCTGGGGTTGCAATCATCTCAAGGCTCAACTGGGGCTGAAGGATCCGCTTCCAAGCTCACCCACATGGCGGCCGGCAGGTCCCCGCAGTTCGTTAGCTGGCAGCCAAAGCTACTTGCCATGTGGTCTCTCTCCACAGACTTCCTGAGCATTCTCACAGCAGAGCTTCTCCCATAGCGAGTGATCCACGAGAGTATACGCCCGAGACAGAGGCCTGTCTTTCCACAACGTGATCTTGGAAGTGACAGCCCATCACTGCGGCATTCCATTCATAAGTCCAGCGCACACTTCAAGGGGAGGAAAATGAAGCGCTACCTCTCCGAGAGGAGTATCAAAAGAATTTGTGGACATATTTTAAAAACCACCACGTGTATGATCCAAGTTGCCTATATCCAGTTTGTTCTTTGGTCTATAGCAAAGATCAGTACATTTTTTTCTGTAAAGGACCAGATAGTAAAATATTGTTTTAGGCATCGTGGGCCAGACTGTCTCTATTGCAACTACTTAACTCTGCCACGGTATTGCAAAATACCCATAGGTAATACATAAGTGAGTGTGGCTTTGTTCCAGTAAGATTTTATTTACAAAAATACGCATGGGGCAGATTTGGCCATGAGTAGGAGTTGGTTGACCCCTGGTCTACAGCTATAGAGGTTATTGGAAGTCTGTTTCCTTGCCATCAGAATTCCGTGCGAAAAGAAATTCATCCACAAGACATAGCTGTCTGAGCTGTAGCTTGAAATTTAACAGCGAGATAATAGGAAGACAGAAAGGCAAATGTGATTTAGGTGGAGAAAAACGTCAGGACATGGGATTCCAGTTGTCCTCTGGGAAAAAGGAAGAATTGGAATATAAAGGAGAAGAGCCGATTTGGGACATCAGACAAGACAGCGTCTTCATTCCATTTAACCAATGAAGCAGAGATGAGACAAGAAGTCTGAGAAGAGATGTCCTCTAGGCAACCAGAACCGGGGGGCTGGATAATAGCGTTCCGGTTCTGACTCAAGGTGTGAATTAAAGGATCCATCTTCACAAAGCTCCTCAGCTCCAAAGAGCCCAGAGTTCACCAGAGACGTGTAGAGGCGCGGAAAAAGACTCGTGAGTCCCACAGATGGGGTCAAAGGAAGGAGCCGCTGGGAACACGAAGGAATAATGGAACTTCAGAGGGGAAAGGGTGGGGGCAAACAGTTAATTTTGCACTATTCACAAATAAACTTCAAGTGATTAGTTTTAGCTAACATAAGGCTAAGCATCTGTAAGTTCTTAGACCTCATTTCTCCCTCCATGTTCTTTAGGTTTGGTTTTGGTTCCTTAGGTTTCATTTTGCAAATACGAACTTGTTCCTCAGGGCTGTTTATATTAAGCTTATATGACCGAGAGGCAAGCAGAGGAGGAGCTGAGAATCCCACTTTTCCTGCACAGTCACCTGCGGTGGAACTTTTAACCCAAGATAGTTAACCTGCCTAAATTATATATCTTTCTCAAGAAGGTGGTTGAGAAATCTCACCATTAAAAAAAGTTACGTTTTACTTTTTTTTCAGCCCGAAACACAGCCATTAGTCATTTTTAAGTTAATCTTAAAGGTAAAATCTTAACAACCTCTTTGATGAGATGTGCTTTGGAAAGGAACACTCTGCTGGTAAATTATTTCTCAAAGAGGTTTTTTGCTCTCAGGCAGTGGCCCGAGACCAAAATGGGGCCTAGCATGACCCTATTTGGATAACTGGGCATAACATCAACACTCCGTCGTTCGGTTGAGGTTTTGTCCCTCTTACCCCGAACCTAAACCTAAATAATGAGTAAAAAATTAAGAAAAAATTTTTTGCTGCAGTTTTCTTTGCAAGAAATACCCCACTTCCTTTGAGGTGATGTCACTGAATTTAAACAAATTACTTCCATAAATACTTCCTGGGTATAAAATAAAGAGGTGGGGACAGTGTTCTCTCTCTTTAAGGTGCTCATAGCTGGGAGAGGAGGACAAAGACTTGAACTTTAGTCATCCGGCTCCTCATCTTGTGATGGAAAGCATGTCAATGACACGTCTGGAGGAAACCGGCTGGGAAGTCTCATCCAGAGTCCCTCTAGTGCCAGAGATGCAGGTCAGGAATTCAGTGAGCGCTGGGTACTGCCATCACCCTGATCTGAGTCTGTCTCTGTCAAGGTAAGATGCTAACCACCCAGTCTTTCCAAAGACATATGTGAACTATTCCAGTTTTACTAATAACTTTATTTAAATAAGACACAGGAACTTCTATACTGAAAAAATACAAAACAAAAGCCACACATTTCCTTGTGTAAAGCCATATTGTATGGTAACTCAAATACTGTTCAGCGCAGTGGCTAGAATTAAACAGTACAACTATATACAAAATTTAAACAATTTCTGACAAATTTCTACAGCTGGATGTAGGATACATTTGAGCTCAACAACTTCTGGGAAATTTACATGGCAAAGCATAAGCTTTAACACATTTGGTTCGAAACTTTAATATATGCTAAGAACAAATGTACAACACAATTAATATTTAGTTTCTCATGAGAAAATAAAAGCACATGTCACTATAAATACCGTACATCAGATTTCATCACCAAAAAAGCATTCAGTCCATCTTTCAGAAATTGATATCGATACTATTGCATCATATTTGGACAAAAGCAGAGCATAAGATCAACACATTATGTAATGCTAAACCAGATATCAGAAGTTAATGGAGCTCATATTTATCTTACAGAACTAATAATTTTCTCCCTTTAACCATAATCTACAAAATATAGTATTTTCATCAAGGCCTGAGATTATTAGGGTTAAAGGTGTCTGCTGCTGAAGAGATTGTTTTAAAAGGTTCCCCTGTGAAAATGGCAAAAGTAAACTGAGTCCTTTTCCATGACAGTCTCCTACAATATAACACTGACTAATTTAAAGGAGCCAGAATGCACCTTCAGGAGAGAATATTACTGCAAACTTTGGTGGAAAGAAGATAATTGGGTTCATAACAAAATAATACATAGAATACATACACACGCAAACATATACATATATATATATATATATCATTTCTTAAAAAAAATCAATGGTGTTGCTTTCTTCTCTATCACCTCTTCCTTCTTCAGCCTCCTTAGAAAATAAAACAAAAAACCCCAAGGAATGACTGAAGGGAACTGAAACGTTCCCGTGACTGTAGGCACCTTATTCCCCTAATTCTTAAGAAAACGGTGCCATATACTGTAGGTACAGATGAAACAACTCTATGCTTTACTGAACTAAAAGCAATGGAATAAAAATACGAAAACTTCCCTTTGCTTTTCGAGACTCTCTGTGCTGCAGAAAACAAAGTCTGAGAGTTGGGCTCTTCCACTGACCACTCGGGATTATCTAGGGCTCTCTTCACACAACTTCGTTGAAAATTCAGGTCAAGTCCGCAAGTTCAAGGCAATTTACTTGGGTTTTTGCTTTACTTTGCACATCCGAAATACTAACAGAACCATCCACGATACTGTGAGGAGAGGCCTGAAGAGACAGCCGCAAACTGCTGCTTTTTCTAAGTCCCCAAACAGCCAGCTTCCAGTGCTGCATTACTTCTGAGACCCACACGTTCTCTCTCCACATGAATGCAACTCATGCACCTCAACTGCTCGAGGAAAACAATAACCAAAAGCGTGTCATTTGTAAACCCTCAAATTAAAGAATTTCCAAGAGAGAAACTGAACATCAATATGCCTTTAGCTGAAACAGCATTTCATGACGCTGATGGCCAACATAAACAAAAAATCTCACCCATCCCCTGTGAAAGTTCACTGTTTTACTGTTAAACCTAGACTTTCTTGTTGTTAAATTCCATCACACACAACTGGAATGTTTATGTACAGTCTGGTACCGGAGACACTTTCTTTGCAACATTGTAACAGTCATGAACTGAGCAACACCTGAACTTGTTTAAAAAAAAAAAAAAAGCCACATTTACACATGTTGAAAAGTGAATTCAACAGTTGTTTTACTTGTAACCGCATGACAAAAATGATGTCAGACACCACAGATTTGCTGGTTCTCCTCATGTTCACCCATGTCCAGGATTATTGTTCTCCTAGGGTTGAATGCACTTCTTATTCTAAGAATGTGGAATGTAATGAGGAAAGGGAAATGCATAAAATAAGGAAAGGCAAAAGAGTGATGTTCCCTCTTTAGCTTTTTAGCTGTGAAATATTTAATATCCCAATATGATATACATTCCAAGTTACCTGAGTTTAGACTTCAACTGAAGTACCTGAAGCTAGGCCATAGGGTGGGCACTGTGCAACTGTTGTGGCCATTTATTATTATTATTTTTTTGCATTGTATGTATTACAGAAGTTAGAAACAAACACCTGGATCAATTGTAAACATAATCCTGAAGTACAGTATTTTCCATAGGACAAAACACAGCAAGACATTTTCTATTTAGACAGGCAACTTTTTGATATAGAGCTTATTTATACTGAAGAATTTGGAACAAAACACAGGACACAGTACTAATCTGTCAAACATACTATGAAATGCATAGTCTCCACTTAAAATGCTGAATGACACACACATTTTGCAAGCAGTACTGCTTTCCACAAAAACTGCTGAATAGGAGTTCCGTCCCTGCCAAGATCAGTGTTAAGAGATACTTTACGATGCTGATAAGTATTCTGTTGGTGGTGGTGGTGTTCAGAAAGTTTGTCACTCCATGCAGATAAGATGTCTGAGGTCTAGTTCCTAATCCGTGAAGGTAGGGTAGAGGCCAGCTCCCCCTTCGCTTTAGATGATCACATAATTCTGAGCAGAGATGTGTTCCTCGCCCTGCAGGTCCTGCAGGAGCTGCTGCTGCTGGGATGGCTGTTGGACGGAGGCCTCCAGGGCGCCCACCGAGCTGGTGTCGTCAGAAAGAGACGTAAAGGAAACCCGGGAGGAGAGCTGCTCAACGGTCAGGGTGGCCAGGGCCGAGCTCTGGCCTGAGTTAGGAGAGTTCTTGAGCATCAGGTCGGAGGCAGGTAAGAGAGGGCCTAGAAGTTTTACAGGACAGAAAGCTGATCCGGTTGGGATGAAATTAACCTTGTTTTTGTCAGGACATGAAAAGAGAGGGGCTGAGATAGGCTGACGAGACCTAAAACCACAAAACAAAATGACATTCACAATCACTAAAAGCTTCCAAGCTTTCTGACTTAGCTGGAGTTCTCTACCACAGCTACAATGTGAATGGCAGGGAATGAGTTAAGTGTACACAGAGGGGTAAACATCTTCCATAGCACAAGTCAGCTGGCAGACCAGGGACGTACACAGCACCGAGTGATATCGGAGACAAAAGGGTTTTCAAAAGGACTGGGCAAATTTTTTCAGAGATCATTAGTTTGCTTTCAATCATTTAGGAAAATGGAAAAACCTCCTATGCTTTAGTTAAAGATTATGCCAGGTAGAATGACCTTTTCTGTTAAGGAAAAGTATAATGGGAGAGGGATTACCTAATCATGTATTTGGTTTTAAGCATTTTCTCCTTTTTCTGCATCACTATACATACTTCTACTAACAGATCAGAAAAAAAAAGTTTCAGTAATTTCTCAAAGAGCCAGTCAGCCCAACAGAGCAGGGTTTTTAAGCCTTTCCTCCCTTCCCATTCCCAGGAACTAAGCCATCAACTCCTGCATTCCTGCAAGACCGGTCTCTGTCCCCTTCCAGGTCGCAAGAGTAACAGCGGCCTCCCCCAGGCACTGCACTGGGACAAAGGGATGAGTGAGTCCAACAGCCACACAGTCTTTTCTTTTCTTTTTTTCCTGAGCCACTCTGCCAAGTATTTACAGCATGAACTTCGTTTCCTTTAATTTCTAATTTATGCACACTGAAATTTCAAAAGAAAAAAAAACCCTGCGAATGAGAAGTCTACATTAAACGAATACACATGCTAGATGTGTCTACAGGGAGACCAAGTTAGTTTCTTTCTGGCCTGTGGGATCCTGTCATAAGGCCAGCCACACTTGGATATTAACTTTGCCGCTAAACGCCTTCTTGTTAGCCATCCAAATTCATAGAGTTTTTTGAAAGGAAAATTTGTAGTGATTAAAAAATAGATCTTTTAGGTTGTAGGGATGAATTTCCAGGTTTCTTTGTACTAGCTTATGTATTTCCAGCACACAGACTCCAGTTGTCCACTAAGATTCCTCCTGCCTATTCAATTCCCTTTTCATAATTTGGTTTTGAAACACATTATCAGCTGGATGGAGTAGTTGATTCATCTGTGATCAACTGGTCTCAGTAAAAAGCTTTACAGCTTTGCAGATCCCAGCTGATAGAAAAGACATTACTTACGCCATTTCCTCAAAGACCTTCACTCGCTCACATCCCTCTGGGGGCTCCCGTTTGAACATGTAGCTGTTGTTTGGTTTGGGAGATGAAGCGTACTTGGGTAACGGTGAGCTACTCCCACTGTCTGTAAATTTAAAGCAGTTATATTAACTAGTGATTGAAAGCTCTTTTAAATTAAGTTTGATTTCCAAACAAGCAGCCTTTTGCACAGTTTATCCACTATGGCCCCTCTGCTTCCACCACAGAGCTTCCTTTATTGCAAAGCTATTACTAACACTTTCATGTAGTACATTTCTTAGAAATAAAAGCTTCGATGCAACAGTAATCTGCCATACCACAGAACATAAAAGGAGGTTATTTTGGTCCAGAAACTGCATTTTGAATAAAGTAGAGCTATAATCTGGAAGACGAATACAGTAGAGCATGTATTTCAAAATGTAAATGAATGGGGTAATATGTATAAATCATGCAAAGAATTATAAGAGATTATAATACAGGGTCCTCTAGGTTTTCTCACTGTCCCACCAATTTAAATGAAAATTTTAGTATGAGGAATCATCTTCATTATGAACGTTCTTAGCAGAAACATTATTTTTACTAAACACCATGAATAAATGTATGCAGGGGAAAAACAGGTTTACAACACATAATGTCTTTTCCCCTTAGCCCACTATGAAGAATAAAATTCGCTCAGAATTTCGCCTTTGAAAGGTCTATATATAAAAGAATCTTTCCAGCAGTTTGTATTTTTGCTACTAGAAGCATGAGAAGTCTAAAAGCATCTCTACCTAATATGTTTTCTTCATATTTTTGACCAAAAAAAGAAAATGGTCTATTCATGAAAAGCCATAAAACCTATATGTAATTTCTCCCTTTCCTACCTGGCAAAGGATTTTGGAAATTCAAATCCACCAAAATGTGTCATTATCTTTGTAAGATGCCAAGTTGTAAAGGCAGTCACATACCTGTATAAATACAATAGTCCCATTTAAACAAATTCTGACTTAATGCAAAAAAATCCCCACTGCTAAAATACTAAGCACATGATCTATTGAGATGTATGGTTTTTATGTATATTTTTGAAAGACGGCATTGCTACCATAATTACGCTTGTCACAATTTTGATGAGTTGCTTTAGTTTAGGCTACAGAACACAGCGTGACATTCAGAATCTGAGTAATAGGAATGTTTTTATCATCATTAATGAACTGTATAATACATGCTTAGAAGTAGACTCTTGAGGCACACTTGGTGTATTTGGTGAATGATTCAAAGAGCATCTATATTAGTCTTGGGACTGGAGATGCGTGCTTACATTTAAATATGGCCATAACTCTGGGAAATCAGTGCCTACCAAATAACGAGGCCACACCACTAGGAAACCTAGAAAACCCCCCAGTTTCTCTGTCACTACTATTATGGATATTCCTACGGATTATACACAGTCCTGTGAAAGGAAGTGGGTCTTAGAATTAAGTTCGGTTTCTTCACGTGCCATTCAGATGTAAGGATTTTCTTAGATTCGACATTCATCTTACATTACTTAAACAAATGGGAGGCAGGAGGGAGAATGTACTTTTCTCCCATAGGTGGATGCAAAAGACCATTAACCTGGCGTCTGAGTTTGCTGCTCTCTATTGGAGCAAGGCTAGACCGAAAAGATTGGTCCACAGTCAAAAAGTGGCGAGAACGAGGCCCTGAGCTCAGTGTAATACAGCCTGACCCTGCTTTCCCGTCCAAGCAGCAAGAAGGCCCGTAGAGGCAATGCAAGACCAAGAGGTGACGTGTGATGCCTCCGTGGAGCTTCCCATTGGTGACGGCAGTCCCTGGGGGAGGGCACAACTGGCCTGAAGCCGTGGGCTCAATGGCTGTGACAAGCCTTTTTGGACTGTTGGCAGGGGTGTGACCATGTCAGTGGTCGAGAACTCTCCCCATCAGCACGTCAGAAAAGTCATCTTGGCCCCAGCTGCAGTCTTCTGGGCTTTACTTCTTTACTACGTCACCAGGCCGACCATAGGATTTCTCTGCTGACTTCAGCAATGGCTTCAAAGGCCTCTCCCGGAACTGAAAGCTAGATGTGAGTTGGACAATCTGTAAAACTGATTATCTTCCTATTAACATCTACGCTAAATTAAAGTGTTTCCTCTTAAACGTTTTTCTAATTTCAGAGGTTTATATTTTGAGAGTTTTACCCACTTAAAACATTCTTGTTCTTTTTTGGGGGTGGGGGGCTGATTAATGTTAAAAAATAAACATACTGCTATCCTAGAAAGATAGTATTCAGTACTATTATATCTCTTTGCCTCTTCAATTAAAAAAGTTGGGTTTTGTTGTTGAGAATATATATATATGTAAATTTATTTGAATGTTTGGTGGTCTGGAAAGACAAAGCTTGAAAAAAATTGAAACCATCAACAGATCTGTTGAATCTGGAGTTTCTTCCTCAGGTAAGTATGCAATCTGGTAGAGGACAAAGGGGAGCAGGGATGGAGAAACCCCATCTGAGGTTTCAGCTCTGTCACTAGTTGTGTAACTTTGAACACAACTGCCTTTCTGAGCTTCTAGATAACTAAAGGAATTACCACTAGTCCTAAATTCTGTGACATTTTTAAGGGTTCTAACATACAAGGTATATATATTTTTTGCTTTACAAAATGGCATGATATAAAAACAACCCTCATGGGGTGCCTGGGTGGCACAGTCGGTTAAGCGTCTGATTCTTGGTTTCAGCTCAGGTTGTGATCTCAGGGTTGTGAGATCGAGCCCCGCATCGGACTCTGTGCTCAGTGCAGAGTCTGCTTAAAACTCTCTCTGGCCCTCCCCCCACACTCCCTCTTTCTCTGTCTACAGTAAATAAATAAATCTTTAAAAAATAAATAAAAACAACCCACATGAACAACCTATTCTATCCATTCCAGACTTGGAGTCTAATTGATTCATTTGAAACTCTGTGTTGAATTTAATAAACATTTCAGTAACAGAACATAAATGTGAGGTAAGCATGCCTGCTCAGGAGATTCAAGATGAAAAGTCTCACAGTAATCTTAATTCAATCCCTCTTGTTCACACACATAATAAATTTTCACATTCTGTTACCTCTCAGTAGGAAGTAACTAGACATGTAGTTCACATTAAGTGTTATTTTATGTTCTTACATCATAGCCAATGTCAATAAAATGAAATGTAACAAATACGATTCTGCCTGTATTTATAACAGTCTTATCTATCTTTATAAAGAATCACCCAACTCTGAAAATCAGGAGTATGGAAATATTTTATTGGCTATTATAACAGATCATACTTACATATGTGTACCATATTTACCATTAAAATACAAGTAGCTTGTCAAATATTTTTAAACTCATAATGAATTAAAGCTTGGAAAATTTAGAGACATTTTAAACAATGGAATTCCATATAGAAATAGTATTTTTTAAACTACATGTACTTTTATAGTTACGAGTTTTCTGAATTTCTCCTTATATACAGCCTTCATTATTTCTGGTATATTAAGTACGGTCCACAATTTCAGTATAAAAAAATCGTATTATTCAGTTAAGTCATTCTGTGGGTAGGTATGTAAAATCTTTGCCATGGTTCTATTCTAGCCCGAAGTCTTTAGATGTGCTTTATCTCCTACTATCAGATCACTTTATCAAATTAAGTGAAATTAGTACTAAAACAAGCTATGTAATTACAGAGCAGCGGTTCTTAACTCTGGTTTCACATTAGACCCATTAGGAGATGTTTCCAAAAATACCAATAAATACCACTGTCCAGACCTCATCCCTTAGATATTCTGATTTAATTAGTCTGGGGCTCCTCCCCAGCGTGTGCTCCACCCCCCTCCCTTTTTTTTAAATCCCCCAGATGCTTTTAACACAGAGCCAAATTTGAGAGCCAATCATGAAAATGTCAAAACACTGGTTTGGAGTCAGGCTACCTTGCCTGTGACTTCTACCAGGCCTGACACCATGACCTAGGAGAAGTCTGAACCCTGTTTTGATCTGTAAAATGGGACTAACCACTGATACGACAACGATGAAAAATGTGTATAAAAGAATCAGCACAGGGCCTGGGACAGTGAGCTCTCAATAAATACAACTGCAACAGTACAAAGAACACGTCATTCCTAGTTTGCAAACTTAAGATGGTGAACCATTCAGAAATTAAGCACCTATTCTACTTTCTCTCAGCAGAAGAGAAGAACAAGAAAGTTATTCTTAAAAGATCCACACATTCCACTTCTATTCGGGTGCATAAAGGTAAGATTTGGTGTCTGGTGGGGAGGCAGGGTAATATCTGAATACCAGATTCCCCAGGTTAGATTGCCTAGCACAAACTCTTACCAGCTCATAAGGTCATCCTCCAGCATATAGAAATCTATTATCCTGAAATTCAAATCAATGTCTAAAGCACAGATTCTATAGATTCCTCTATGAAGACCTAACCAGAAGAATGTCCTTCTTATTCTGCCTTCACAGCAGAGTAAGAGCCTGGGTGAGTGAGGGTAGAGTTCCACCAAAACTATACTCAATGACAGATGAGGAACATAATGAAAAGTTAGCCAATAGAGTTAGATTAGAAATATGATTGACCAAATAGGACCTAAACAATTACCACTCTAGTATTAAAATTACTTCTTTTGCTTCAGGAAATGAAATTATCAGGTGTAGTGTGGTTCAATGGCCTAATGTAATCAGGAGAACACAAAAATGTATAGCCTTTCTTGGCAACAAATTTTGGAACCAGTCGTTATTACCAGTTGTATTGAAAATGTGTCCCGTTAACTCCAAGACCAAATTGGGAACAAAGAAGGAGAAAATCTGTCTTTCAGAAATAGTCTCTAAGGTGTCTCTAAAATTTCAAAGTCAACCTTTTATGAGAAGGTTACAGAATTTTAATAAAACAAGACATCAGTTGTCACTAATATCTCCCTTAGACCAGCATGCAATAAAGGGTCAGGAGGAAAAACTACTATCAGAACCTTCACTACTTAAGTTTCTGAACTCTCTTTCAAATAAGATTGTGTTCTGAATACTGGGCTCAACTTACATTCCAAATGTTTGGTTCCATTAATTAAATATTTGTCATATGGGTGGAGGTGTTTTAATCATTTAGTGTTCCCTAAGTATTCACTGAATTGATAACAATTTGTAAATTAAGCACACAAATCATAGCTGCTCCTTTTTGTGTACTCACAGTAAGTACAATCCTTCTTCCACAAACGTAATCCTGATATGCAGAACAGGGCTTTGTATTACCTCCAAATGTGACCTGGAGTCGTTGATATGCTAACTCCTCACTCTGAATTTGACTATCTGACATGGCAGTTAAAAATGAAAGCAAATTACTGTATTGAACATAGTCCTCAAACCAATTTATGGACTAAAATCCTGCCTCTTGTAAATATAACTCACAATGGCTATACCGAAAATAAATTTCAGATTATACAGAATATTTTATATCTTGAAAAGTAATTAAGGTTCTCAGGAAGATCATTCTGATATAATCTTAGTTTTTATACTCGAGCTTTTTAAATGGAAATATTTCCAGGGACATCAGTTTTCAAAAAACTAAAATACACTGTTCATATTAAATTGCTCCTAAAGTATCCTAACGGGGAAAAATAAACACTTCTAATAAAAGTTTCACTCTAATTTTAAATGCTCACTTAAATATTTACTGAGCACTTATGTGCAAAATAGAAGGCAAAGCAAAATGCTTTAATTGTTGTCTTACTGTATTAGGTAAAACTCAGTATTTATGTTCCCCCCCGCCCAATTCTTGCAAAAGAAAAATGGTATTATAATGTCTTTGGGCAGAAACCAACATAGAATCTTAAACTTAACACTGTCTTCTCCTTAAAGCCTGTTCCTTCTCTGATACTCAGTGCCTAATTAATGGTAGTAATCACCTTCTGCATCTCTCAAACCAGAACTCTTGTTAGAACCTGGCCTTTACCCTTCTTCACCTCATCCGTCCATCAGCCCCCAGATGCGGCTGAGTCCTCTTCAGCCCCTGCCCTCCAACTCCTCTGGTAGCCCCCCGCCTCGTTCTGACCTGCACCTGTCATTTCCCAGCTCAGGGACACAAAACAATCTGCTGACATGCAGGAATATTAGAACATTTATACATACTCACTTTCTATCTTTAAGAGTAAGAAAGTACGCTTCGCTAGTAACATGTTTAGTTTGTGGATTGAATTAAATATATACATAACTTAGAAATCTATGAACAGATTAAACACTGCTGAGAGGGCGTGTCATAAACCAAGTTTGGAGACCACAGGACAAGGCTATTTCAAGGGCACCTTACCTTGTCCTGCTGCTGTCTCTCCACTTCTGTGGTTCCACCTGCGTGTGGCCCTTAAAGATAAAGCTGGTCATGACCTTTAGCTGAAAAAGATCTGTGCTTGCTCCTTCATTTCTCTTCGCAAGGCCTACAAGGCCCCTTATGAAACAGTGGCCTTTCTACCTCTCCCCCCTCACTGCTTTCTGCTCCCCACTATTCACCCCTGTGTTCCAGCCACACAGTTTCTGACTGTTCTCCACACACCAGGGCCTTTCACAGCTCACGGCCTGTATGAGGCTATTCCTCCTGCAAGGGCAGCAAGTAGTCATATGAGGTTCCAACAGAAGATCACTGTTGTACTCCAAAGAGTTCAGGAAAGTGACTTCATTTTCTACACCTCAGATTCCCCTTTCTTAAAATAACAACACTGTCCCTACTCCTAGGACTGTGGTAATACTACAGGAGATGACACTCACCTGAGCACATTTAGTCACTGTAACAATCCTATGAGGCAGGTACCATCATTATCCCTAATTTATAGAGGAAAAAACTGAGATACAGAGAGGTTGAGTAATTTGCCCAAGGACACATGGTTCAGTAATTGGCCGAGCAGGGATTCAACCCGGCTGTACCCGAGTCAGAGCTCATTACCGTTAGGCTCTCTGTCTCACTAAGTTCTGATCTACCTCAACTCTAGTGCCCTCACTGGAGATATGAGGGCGGGACTAGACAGGCGACCGATCACGTTCCTTCCAGTCTCACGTTCCATGCTTCTAACTAAAATCTCATAGCTCAGGTAACAGCCTCATTGGGCTTGCCTTCTGTTAGTCTCACAAGGAGACACAGTGTAAGGAACGGCCTCTACGTGTTGGTATTTCTTCTTAGAGGAACACAAAAGATAACAGGGAGAAAAAATTAAATAGATCCCCTTTTCCTCTAGCTGATACCCTATTTTCTCCCCAGTCATGATCAGAGTGGAAAATGAGATGGATTTTAGCAAAGCTACTTCCTTTCACATCATTTCAATAGGCGGATTTGAACTTCATGGCTTCTTTTCCACCAAAGGCCCATCACTAAAGGAGTATACTCTTAGTTGTTTAGTTCTCTTTACGGTCCTGTTTTTTTTGGTGATGATGGGGGAGGAGGACATTATCACACCCTTCCTGAACATTCAAAAGCCTAAAACATACTATTTAATAACCTAAAGAAAAGGATACTGATGTTCAACACAGCTATAAAAACATACCCTTAAAAATGGACATACTATAAAGAAAGGTCCCAAAGGAATACTCGAAAGACTCTCCGCTAGGCACTGCTCTGGGCCAGGCATTACTCTACTCGCTGAGGAGAAAGCAAGGAGCAAAATGAAGTTACCCGCTCCCACTGGAGCTTATATTCTGGTAAATAGATAATAGAAGATTAAGTGAAATATATATATATGTAGGCATGTTAATAAATTTTGGTTTGTTTCTATTCTAGAATCTGGGTTGTAACTACTGGAACTGAGATGCAATAACTCATCATCCATAGGCTGCTAGCACAGCATCTGCCATCAGGGCAACGGTGAACATTTTCTAAAGAGCGGAAATAGGCATTTACTGGATGCTTCTTCTGTGCTGTCAGGCAATGAGAATATATATGATTTTACATATTATCTTGAAAGAGAGAATCAGGGAGATGATGTTAGGGACAGGATTCTAGAACAGGTCATCATTAACCTATGGAATAATTCCAGTGTTGTATCTCTATACTCTTTGGGATTTTACCACCAAGAGGTTCTTCTAAGATAAGGCATCCTAGAACATCTCCTCCTATACATGAGGAGATTCTTTTGATAGAGGAAACAGACTCAGGCTCAAAAGCAGTGATTTTAAGATGTAGTGGCTAAAAGCAGTACATCCAACATATTTATTTTCACAGAATAAACACAAAAAGTACCACAAAATCTCGGCTGATTGTAGGCTCTCTAGAAGATAGAGGGTTAAAGTCTGTTACGGGCAAAGGTCAAAGAAGAGCCCTAGAGATACAGGAGCCCTAGTGATAAATGCAAATAGAATTAAAATGTATGTAGAAAGGAGTAAGATGATGTCAAAAAGAGTCTCTTTCAAAAGTCTGACTAGGGGCAGCCCTGGACCCAGAAAGACAAGATAATACTTTATTTTTTTCTCCCCTACAACCAACGGATACTCAGTCCTAACACCCAAAGTTTAGGAATATTAATATTTATGAGTTAATCACAGTATGAGGTAAATAGGTCTTGGGAAACTCCATCCACATAACATACGTTGTTCTTGTGGGAAAATTCAGTTTAAGTTCCAAGTACCCAATTTATGGACTCTTGGAATATGACTGTTAGTAGCTGGCCTGAGTAGAATGGTTCAGTCAACTTCATGATTAGAATAACCAATGTTTCCACAGTATCTTGCAAAATTGCAGAATTTTAGAACAACTGCCTAAGTGAACTGTGCCAAAGATCAACTCTAAGTGGCAGGTTCATGTCTCGAGCCTGTGGCTCGCCCAGCTCCACTCTGGCCACCATCAGGAGCACTGGTAGAGCTGCTAAAAGAATATTCTGATGCTGCCATCTGTATTATATAAATGACTATTTTCCTCCTTGCATTTTGGGCATGATAATGTAAAAAAATTTAGGCTAACTCTTAGGGTATATTCTGAGGATGTCAAGATGAGAGCTCTTATTCTGGATCCTGAATTCTCCACATGGACCATAATGTAGGAACTGTGGTGGGTACTAGGTTAGTTAGCCTGACAACTTTATACATGTGACCAGGCTGCCTTCAGTCTTTAGGTCACTGGGAAAACCTAGCAAAAAAGGAAAAAAGAAAGAACAAAGAAATCCCAAATCTGAAAACAGTCTCTTAATGGCGGGACCTTTTTCAATAGTCAGAGTGTTTTTGTCTTGGCACTGCAACTGAAACAGCCAAAGAAAAAAACCAATATACTGATCAACTGAAATTATTTTATAGGTCCCAAATTATACATGGTTCATGGAAAAGAATATATGTTAGGAATAGAAAGAAGTATTGTTAGCAAAATCAGAAAAAAGATAAGTATGTCACAGATGAGTATCAGAAAATTAATCAGCTCACCAGCACATCGCTCATGAGAGCATGTATGCACAATGGCTACCCCTTCCCCTCTCGAGCATGCCTATCCAGGGGCCTTACAATGTCTGAGCCAGCTATTCTACCACAGAAAAAGTTTCTCTACAGGAACTGCAGAGTATGTAGGTACTCCAAATATATTCGAGTTGATTACAAAATTACAGTATCAATGCTGTTTTCAGAGTTAACAAACCTATTCAAAATCTATAGCTTCCATTTTTTTCTTTACTGAAAAATGCAACTTAGAAGACAAATGAGTATCTTCAAAAAACACAAAATTCAGACTGTACATAGAGAAGTAATGAGTCAGAGACTATTTCTATAGTTTAAATGACATAACATGTGTAGGTTTCAGAAACTATAAAACTAACAACTCCCTCTTCAGTACCTTTGGTATTCTAAACCTACTTGTATAATAGTGTATTATTTGTTTACGTTATTATTCCATATTAGACCATAAATTCCTTAAAAACAGATTTCACATCTTATTCATCTCTACTTTTCCACTCTCTAGTGGAGAACCTGACATACAGTCCATGTTCAACAAATGTTTCTTAAACTGGAAAAATGAACTCAAGTTAAATACATAAACCTCCATTCCTGATCCTAAAATCCACATGTGAGTGTACATATAGACATACATGCATATATGATAGATGTTATTTTAATTTTTTCTTCATAAAGAGGGGACTTGATTTACTTAAGAACTAGAAAGTTCACACTGTAATATAAGGTCACCTATTTTTCCAGGGAAGAGTAACATCAGCTTAATCTTAATCACAAAGTAATGCTCAAAGCTAAATATGGTCAGTATGTTAAGAAACTAGGGTCTTAATTCCCAAGCTGAAATAGTCTTGTAGAAAACAGAAAAATGTCTAAAATGATTCTGAGATCTCCATAATTTTTACAGAGATTTTTAAAAAGTCACAATTAGCCACACCCAACACGATTTATTGTTTACTATGGACCAATGGTTGTGCTAAGTACTTTGCTACAATATCTCGTTAACCCCAATAATGATATGAGGTAGGTATTATCACCTCACTTAACTAAGAAATATTTTTTTAATTAGGAAAAAAACTTGGGTCTTAGAGATGATCTGGACCAATGTTCTCATTTTACATTAAAAAAAATAAAACAAGAGGAACATAAGGGAAAAAAAAATTTGTGTAATGCCGGCAGATATCTGGTATGAAAGAATAAAAAGACATAGAGGAAAACATACAAAAAAAGGAGAAGTCTTAGAAAAAGGTCTAACTTATCTAAGAAACGGTCAGAATTCAGATTATTACACTATCTTGAAGAGACACCCACATTCCTATGTTCATTGCAGCATTATTCATAATAGCCCAAACATGGAAATAACCTAAGTGGCCCTCAATGGATGAATGAAGAAAATAAACACATGTGCACGCACACACACACACAGGAATGTTATTCAGCCATAAAAAAGGAAATCCTACCATTTGTAACAACATGAATAGATCTTGAGGGCATTATGGTAAGTGAAATAAGTCAGAGAAAAATACTGTATGATCTCACTTATATGTGGAATCTTAAAAACATCGAACTTAGAGAAATAGAGAGGATAGTGGTTGCCAGGGGCCAAGGACAGGGGAAGATGACAGTCAGAGTACAAACTTTCAGTTATAAGATGAATAAGTTCTGGGGATCTAAGGTACAGCATGGTGACTCTAGTTAATAATACTGTATTGCATACTCCAAAGCTGCTAGGAGAGTAAAATTTTAATGTTCTCACCATAGCAACAACAACAAAATGGTAATTACATGAGGTGAAGGATATGGTAACTAACCTTATTGTGGTAAACATTTTGCAAATCTATACATGTATCAAATCATTACACTGTACCCTTTAAACTTACATATGTTCTATGTAAAAACATATACTGGTTTAAACTTGGATCTAAGTGAGTACCTTTTCTGAAATGCAGAAACCATGTATTTACCTGCCTCACTGAATACTGGCACACAGAGGCCCTGAAGGCAATCTCACAAACAGTTAACCAGAGTGTAACTCACTCATCATCTTCCTAATACACTTCCTTTTTGGTTCAGTGTCTCTCAGTTATCCACAATATTAAACTTAGAAGAAAACAAAACTCAAGAAATTAACTGCCTAGCCTTATTATTACTGCTATTTTTTACTTTTCCCAGCTACCCGTACTAATAAACAGCAAGAGTGGTCAACCTGAACTGCACTTATCCTTTCTACTGATATAACACAGAATACAGGTTTTGGAATCAAGACAGACCTGTCTTGCCATTTACCACCGGGGTAGCCTAAAACAAATTACTATTCTTTAAATATTTCCAAAGACCTTCAAAATCCTATGAGAAGCAAGGTATTTTCTTGTTTGTTTAACTGTGAAACATCCATAGTATATGTTATGAGGAAGTGACTAAAGGTGTTTCTGCCACTAGGATGATGCCTCAGTGAAATCAAGGTTCCCTCGTCTGACATTCTATGATCTATCAGGACTTCGCACTTGAAACAAAGAGATGCCTGTGGTACTGCCTTCAAGACATCCTTAATGGAGACAGGAAGTGCACAAGGCTTGTCAATCATGAAAGGGTGAAAAGCAAGCAGAGAAACGCTGAGATCCACCCACAGAAAGAAAAGCAGAAGACAAAGTCCAAAGAAACTTCTATTTAACATCTCAGCAGAGAGTTAGGCATAATGATGAGTGAAAGAAGCCAGACACAAGAATACACATGCACCATTCCATTTCTGTTAAATACAGTAACATGGAAAAATTAAATTATGGCGGTGGAAATCAGAACAGTGGTTACTTCCAGATGGAGAGGGAAGGGGGCCCGAGGGAGCCTTCTGGGATGCTAAAAATGTTCTGTATCTTCAGCTAGGTAGTAGTTTCATGAGTGCATACATATGTAAAAATTCAATGGGCTGAGCACTTAAAATCTGGCCATTTAAATGTAATAATACCTCCAAATAAAACAAATGAAGGGGAATGACAGTCAAATGAGGACAAGGACCACAAAAATCCTATAAGATTCTGTAACCTTTACCTTTTTAAGTTTTCAAAGTCTGGTCGCCTATGGTGGATTTCTCTATGGTGAGAAGCAGTAAATGTGTGTGCGTTCAGTGTTTCTTTGGAAGTAGCTAGGGAGGTGGAAGCTGGGCTATCTTTGCTGCCTTCTGTGTCTGGGTCTGAGGGGGCCAGCAACTGAAAGGAGAGAGTAAGTGGTGGCCAGGTGCCTGACACAGCGACAGGAGAGTCAGGGGAGACAGCTGAGGCCTGAGAAGTAACAAAAATACCAGAGGTGCCGCCCTCTCGTTGGAGTTAGTTAACAATTCTTTTACATACCCCAACAACCCTTGATATCTGGTAGGTACTTATCAAACTTTACCTACTTAGTTAAAAAATCCCCATCCTTCCAAAAGAGTATCTAGAAATTACTTCCTCCTAAGCTGACCTGGGATGACAACATCTACCGTCAGGCATGAGCAGTATAACCTCTACCACAAGCATCATCAGCTCGGATGATACGGAGGCAAGCCCTGTGTGTTCTAGGGTGTAACGCTGTGTGCACTCCATGGGATAGTTTTCGTTAGCTGTCAGAACCATGCGCTGCGCTCCTCTGACACATTTATGGAAGATGTTTGTGAGAGTCACAAAGAAGAGGGTACGGGAAGCCAATGAACGAACCTACATTAACCAATCCTTGACGACCCCACCCTTCCACCAAAGGAAAAAAGGGATGCAATGGTCTGAGACGAAGAGAGTATAACGAGCACGGCCCTACAACGAACCCTCTGTCTAAGTGGGTGATTCCCTTCTCACCTTTATCACGCTCATAGAGCAAGTCTTCTGTTGAGCAAGGGCTACCGTCCTGGGACCCGGGGGGACAGAAGGGGGAGACACAAGGTGAGTGGCTGCTGCAGCTACTGCTGCGCTCCTGCACCGAGGGCGTCTGGGTGTCGATGCTGCGCGTGCTGCTGCTCCGGCAGTGGGCAGGCAGCGGGGCCCTCCGGCCATCCGGGATCTCCACCGGCTGCAAGAGAAACAAGCGTCACGTGTGGCAGCGCCAGGGCGCATGAGCAAGGGGCCTACAGGGGATGCGGCACGCCACACGGCCCGGCCTTTCACCTTCCACGACCGTCTCGCCACGGTCGGGCTTCAGACAATAAAGACACCAGTCTTGTGTCCTGATTTCTGCACGTTGTCTCGACTGAGCGAGAAGTTTCCTTCCAGCCACTAAGGAAGGATAAGCTGTCCTACAAATTCCATAGCTCTCTGTAGGTACCCGAGGCTAGCCCTTCCCATAACGCTCCCCAAGGGTAGGGGAGTCCCCAGCGCCTACCACCATGTCTGGCCCAGGCAGACATCCATCCAGCAAACATGTGCTGCACGAAGTGCTCGAACTTCAAGAAGTCACTCTGACTTGCTAGTAAGAAAAGCCGAATCGCATACCCGCAGGTAGAGATTTTTCTGTCTGTTCATTCTTTATATTTTTTAGAGATCAGAAGAGAACCATGTTTTCCACTTCCTTTACAGATTACCCAAAATTTCTAATAAAGACATTTATTCTATTACTATTCCATAAAGGATGTTAATGTAACACAAAACAATTCTACTGTTTTGGTATCCATCTATGTAGGACGACTCATAATTTGGCTTGGTTCTAATGCATTGTTCTGCGCAGCAAAAATAAGAAATAGAAATGAAACTATAATCACAGAAACATATTTTGGACCCGAAGAGACCATAGAGTTCATTTTTCCAGCGTCCTTACAAATAAAGAACCTACCCAGCTTAGTGCAGCTGATGTCATGCTGATTACATGGCCTCAGGGCTTCTGTCACAGGGGCCCCTCCCTACTCTGCTTCGGCTGTAAAGATAAATCTTACTCCATTTTCCTAATCTGCCTACTAACAAAGTTCAGTGAGTAAAATTCTATATATTAATCACTTAAAATATTTTGTTCTTATATAGGCAAGATTGCAAGGCTAAGAAAAAGTACCAATATATTCCTATACTCTTAGTTTATTTACAACGTATTTTCACTGTTTTTACTCTGAGCTTTGTCATTTCAGAGTTTTCAGAAACACTGTCAGAGAGAAAAATGGAGTAAGATAAAATTAGGCAAGACTCAAAATGGATAACTTTTTCTATAACAAATAATCAAGTGAAGGCTGAAACCATTAACTACTGAAATACAAACTGCATTTATCTACACAATGCTATTAAATCAAACCTATAGCATTGTCACAACCTGACAATGACTACTCTACTATAAAAAGAATATTCAATTATGTAAATATTAGTTCATTTTGTAAACAAATAAAAAGGTAAAACTTTCCAATTAAGGAAAGATATATTCCCAAAGGAATATTACTTTACTTGGTCAAATGCTAAGAAAATGTTACTTTAAATTTTTTTCTTTCATTTAAATAAAGTTAGGTTTTAATTACAACTCTGCACTAAACCTTAGAAAGAACAAAGAATAAATCATTGGTGCAGGTGTTTTTGGACAAAATTGCATAGCAGTATAAGATGTGTGAAGTTCCAGGGTAACCCATGAGCAAAGGGCATTTTCAAAAATGTATTTGAGGCCTTCATGACAGAACTCTTTTTTTTTTAAAGATTTTATTTATTTATTTGAGAGAGAGAATGAGAGAGAGAGAGAGAGAGAGCGCACATGAAAGGGGGGAGGGTCAGAGGGAGAAGCAGACTCCCCGCTGAGCAGGGAGCCCGATGCGGGACTCGATCCCGGGACTCCAGGATCATGACCTGAGCTGAAGGCAGTCGCTTAACCAACTGAGCCACCCAGGCGCCCGACAGAACTATTTCTTAAAATTTAGATATATAAGTCAAGGAAAATGTTATTTTATAAAAGCGTCAGTATTGGTAATCAGTAAAATCAGAATGATGTACAGATTTGTAGTTAAAATACTTAAGAATTTGAGCTCTCTTTCATTTGTGTCCTTTTTGATAAACATAGTCTTTCTGTATTCCTTTTTCTAAATCTATAACAGTAATACATATATATATATCCATTTCCTTAACCAACTTCTGTTTTGTTGGAAGGTTATAAGAATTATAAGAACGAAACAGATTTTTAAAAACAACTATTTATGCAAAATAACAATGGGAAATATAAAGGCTTAGAACACTGATACACTTAACAGGACAATTTTCTTTTTTTAGCTCCTGGCAGGTTCACTAATGGTGACATTTTGTTTATTAAAACTTTGGGGCACACTTAATTGTCAATCTAAAAAATTCTAAAAATCAATATTTTAGTTATAAGTGTGAAGGTTACCCTAGAGTAATTCTGAAATTGCTACTATGAAATTAGAATACGACTTATTTAAAAGCAGAACATATATATATAAAATTTTATTTATTAAGTATAATGTACATTAAGTAAAATGTACATTAGTTTCAGGTGTACAACATAGTGAACTGACAACTCTATACATTATGAAATGCTCACCACAAATGTAGCTCCCATCTGTCACCATATAATGCTATTATAATACCACTGAGTATATTCCCTATGCTGTACCTTTCATCTCTCATCTCTGTGACTTATTCGTTCTTTTTTTTCCTAAAGATTTTATTTATTTATTTGTCAGAGAGAGAGCGAGCTCACAAGCAGGGGGAGTGGCAGGCAGAGAGAGAAACAGACTCCCCACTCAGCAGGGAGCCTGACATGGGGCTCATGACCTGAGCCAAAGGCAGATGCTTAACTGACTGAGCCACCCAGAGGTCCCTGACTTACTTGTTCTATAACTAGAAGCATAGACCTCCTAATCCCCTTCGCCCATTTTGCCCATCCCCCTCCCCGCTCCCCTCTGGCAACCACCAGTTTGTATTTATGGATCTGTTTCTGTTTGCTTGTTTTGTTTTTTAGATTCCACATATAGGGGAAATCATATGGTATTTGTCTTTCTCTGACTTATTTCACATACCATAATATTCTCTAAGTCCACTCATGTTGTCACAAATGGGCAAGATCTTATTCCTTTTTATGGCTGAGTAACATGCCATCATGTGTCTATTATATAATTATATATGCTTTTCATATATTTTATTTTATATATTAAGTTTAAACATATTTAAATACACACACACACACACACACACACACACACACACACACACACACACACACACACCACATCTTTATCCATTCATCTATCAATGGACACTTAGGTTGCTTCTATATCTAGGTTATTGTAAATAATGCTACAATAAGCAAAGGCGTGCATGTATCTTTCTGAATTAGTGTTTTTGTTTTCCTAAAGCTGTATTAGTAAGTTTTCTATCCTAGTACAGTTTTGTTTTGAAGTTCTTAAGGAATCAGCAAATATGTGACAGATTCTTTCCTCCTCAAAAAATTAGATTTTTCACTAAAGTGAATTTTTTGGAAAATTTCATTTCCTTACATTTAATGCTTTTAGACATTACTTAATGTATTAAGAAAACATTTTAATGATCAACAGCTAAGAGACAGCATAATTTCCAAAGAGCTCCTTTATAGTATGATAAATACAAAATAGAATGTTAACATGAAACATCTAGGAAGAGTAAGTGGCACAAATTTTGGGGAAGATAATTTTAGCAATATTCATCAAAATTTAAAACACACAAATGCTTTGATCCAGCAATTTCACAAGAGTACATGTTTTCTAAAGCCCTGCTTGTGATGAGAAAAACTGAAAACAATCTAAATGCCCATCGACAGAGGACTTCTCAGTTATGGTACATCATACAATGATTCACTAGGTATTAGAATACACATACATATCAGGAATGATATACAAGATATTTCCCATAATGCTCGTATCTGCTAAGCAATACTGAGAATTGAAAGAAAGTCTTACTTTTTAATCTTATAAATATAAAATTGAACTGTTTGGATTTTGAAATTAAATCAGTTTTAAAACCTGCACATTACTTAAAGGAAAGACACACATTTGACATAAATTAAATCATTATTTTGGTTACCCCCCAAAAAATCACAGGGGTAATTAAGTCAAAGGCTACTTGATGTTTTCTTTTGTTGAGTATACATTTAAGATGTGGTCAAATATAGGTTCACATGCAGTAGTGTCCAGATTTCTTTTCTGGCACATAGGTAATTTATAAAGCATTTTTGGCAAATTCAAAATGGTTCAATGACCTCATCATAAGGGAAGGTTAAACTAACAAACTCTTAGAAAAAACACAAGTATCGTTGTGACCTTAGATTAGGCAATGGTTTCTTAAATATGACTTCAAATATACAATAACAAAAGAAAAACCCAGGGGTTCCTGGGTGGCTCAGCCAGTTAACGGTCTGCCTTCAGCTCATATCATGATTCCAGGGTCCTGGGATGGAGCTCCCTGCTCAGTGGGGAGTCTGCTTCTCCCTCTCCCTCTGCCCCTCCCCCTGCTTGTCCATGCTTGCACTCTCTCTCTCAAATAAATAAAATCTTAAAAAAAAAAAAGAAAAACAAACCAAACTTTATAAAAACTGAAAAAGTGTTTGTTTCAAAGGACATCATCAAGAAAGTAAAGCGTGAAAGACAACCCACAGAATGGGAGATATTTTCAAATCATACATCTAATAAAAACTTACTAGAAAATAAACTTCATAAAGAATCTCTACAATTCAATAATAAAAGGACAAAAATCCAGTTTTAAAATGGGGCAAGTGATCTGAATAGACATATTTCCAAAGAAGATATACAAATGGCCAATAGCACACAGAAGATGCTTAACACCATTAGCCTTCAGGAAATGCAAAGCTACACCATGAGAAGATACCCACACCCAACAGGATGGCTACAATAAAAAAGAATTACAAGTATGGGTGAAGATGGAGAAACTGGAACCTTCATACAAGTAAATGGTGTAGTGCAGACACTCTGGAAAACAGTCTGGCAGTTTCTCAAAAGGTTAAACAAAGAGCTACCAAACCAGCCATTCCACAACTAGGTAAATACCCAAGAGAAAGGAAAACATGTTCGCATGAAATCTTGTATATGAATTTCATAGAGCATTATTCATAATAGCCAAAAAGTAGGAACAAGACCATGTTCATCAATTGATGACTAGCTAAATAAAATTCACACACTGAGTATTTGACAATAAAAAGGAACCAAGTACTGATAAGTGTTACAACATGGGTAAACCTTAAAAACATTATGCTAAATGAAAAAAGTCAGTTACAAAAGGCCACGTATTGCATGATTCCATTTATATGAAATGTCTAGAACGGCAAAGCTGTAGCTAGAGGAAGTACATTAGTAGCTACCTACAGCTGGGGGCACTGGAAGGAAACGAGGGATGATCACTAAAGGATACAGAGTTTCTTTCTGGGGTGATGAAAATGCTGTAAAATTGATTGTGGTGATGGCTGCACAACTGTGAATATACTTAAAAAAAAACAACACTGAGTTGTACACTTCACATGGGTAAATTGATGGTATGTGAATTATAGCTAATAAAGCTGTTACCCAAAAAAGGACTTTTAAGACAGTTCTAAATATTAAAGAAAAAAAAAGGATTCAAACACTGCACGTAACCTTACCTTGGACACTTCCTCCTTCCCATTATTTTCTTTAATGAATACCTTTTCTAATTCAGGACTTATTCCTTCTACATTGCAGGGCACACGTGAAACGGATGATTTTGGCACTGATATATTTGACAGTGGCATGGGGACTGATCTTGATCCAGTAGCCTGCAAAACATAAGATAAGGTGGTGTCAAATTATTTGTGGCCAAAAAACTCAAGAAATCAAGAACTAAAGAGCACGGTAAATCTGAAAAAGGAAACTCAAATGAGTGGAGTTATTTCAACATTTCAAATACAATTTATAAATTCAGATTCACATACAGAAATTTAGGTTCTAAAAGAAGGTAAAAACTAGAGTCAAAATAATCCTTTAAGGTGACGTGTAAAGGTATAATGGCATAACATATACACTATTTCATTAGGACAGAAGACAGACTCTTCTGCACTGTTTCTTTTTCCCTTTGCTGTTTTTACTGAAAAAGCATAGTTGAAATCATGTCAGTTAAGTGGATCATGTGGCTTTACTGGACAGCTGTGTGTGTGCGGTTAAAAGATTTGTTTCCTTCACTGTTACAATTACCTTCTAGTATTTTTAATTTCCATTTTGAAAACCTTATGGATTATTAAATAATGTGGCAACAATATATCATGTTCAGTTCAATAACACTCACTTAACAACTTTAAGGTTGTTTTCAAAAGTCCTTTGGAGGAGTTCTCAAGAATTAACCACCTCTCATGGCTGTCACAGACAGTACCAAAAAGTATAAGATAAGCCTTTTTTAATTTTTTTTAAAGATTTTATTTGACAGACAGAGAGAAAGAGCGCACAAGCAGGTGGTGTAGCAGACAGAGGGAGAAGCAGGCTCCCTGCCGAGCAGGGTGCGCCTGATGGGGGGCTCAATCCCAGGACCCCAGGATCATGACCCGAGCCGAAGGCAGCCACTTAACCGACTGAGCCACCCAGATGCCCAAGATCAGTCTTTTAAAAAAAAAATCCAGGGCGCCTGGGTGGCTCAGATGGTTAAGCATCTGCCTTCGGCTCAGGTCACAATCCCAGGGTCCTGGGATCGAGTCCCGCATCAGGCTCCCTGCTCAGCGGGGAGCCTGCTTCTCCCTCTGCTTCTCTTTCTCTCTCTCTCTCTCTCTCTGTCTCTCATGAATAAATAAATAAAATCTTTAAAAAAAATCCAGTATAGTTAACATACAGTATTATATTAGTTTCAGGTGTATAATACAGTGATTCAACAATTCTATACATTACTCAGTGCTCATCATGGTAAGTGTACTCTTCATCCCCAACACCTACTTCAGGCACCCCCCCCACCACCACCTCCCCTCTGGTAACCGTCTGTTCTTTAGAGTTAAGAGTAAGATAAGCCTTTTGATGCTCAAGAAACTTCTACCACAGAAAGGAAATAAGGAAAACAAAGATGAACAAGGTAAAAATAAAAATAATACATGTTCTCTATCTTACTCAGAATGATTAAAGTTGATCTGTAGGATTCATAATGAGGTGGACTGCTAATCACTGATTAACACATGAATAATACTTCCTGTACTCAGTGCTGTGCTTCTGCCATCTGTGAACCGCTGCCTGCTAATGTCCTTTGTTATTGATGCATGAGATTTTTTCATATTGAAGTTGTACCTCTTTGTCATACATGTGCTGCTTACTTTAGTATCAGATATCTTTCAGTACTTTTAAGGTTTTTCATTCTTAAATATTTAACCTATCATGATTTATTTTTGTGTATGGTGTGAGGTAGTATGTTTTTTGCCACCCAGGAATCAAACTGCCAACCTTTATGATTCTATATTTGATTTATGGATTTCTATATTTGATTTGATTCTGATTTCATTTCCTTAACAGATAATCCCTATACAGAGCTTCACTTTAATTGCTATTTTATAGTACATGTGGGTATCTTATAGGAAAAACCTTTTCAAATTTTCTTTTCTATTAATTGGCATTAGTTTTCCATATGACCTTTGAGAACAACTTTTCAAGTAACAAAACAAGTCCTTCTCAATTTCCATTGGAACTCAATCTGTACGTTACTTTCGGGTAAATTGCTATTTGAAAAATATTGAGTCTTCCCTTCCCATACATGAATGTGCTGGGACTTCCCATTTAGGTCTTGGTTTTCTATTTCATATCCTCAATAAAATCTTATAATTTGCTTATTTTATGTCAAATTCTAGGCATTGTGTATTTTTCTTATATGCGTGTTTGAGAACTGTAACATAACAAGTAACGTATATTTGATGTCTGTCCTGCTTCTTGACACACATTTCCCAAAATTCTTGTAATTTCCTGAGTGATAGGTATGCTAGGGGCATCTTTTGGGTTCCAGTATTTGGTTTCTCACCCTGGACCTGGACACAGAGGTCCTAAATCCCTTGGAATTTCCTGGGTGATAGAAGAAAGAGTCTTCTATTCTAATGAGGTGACTCTTGAGGGGCTCCTGGATAGCTTCTAGTCAACAGAAAGATCAAGCCATGATTATAAGCTTGGAACTTCCAGCCCCACACATCCTCTGGAGGGGGCAGAAGGGCTGGAGATGGAGTTAATAATGGATCATGCCAATGTGATGAAGCCTTCATAAAAATCTCAACTATGGGTTCAGAGAACTTCCAGGTTGGTGAACAGGTACCCACATGCCAAAAGAGTGGCACGCCCCGACTCCATGGAGGCAGAAGCCCCTGCACCTGAGACCTCTCCAGACCTTGCCCTATGTACCTCTTTATCGAACTGTTCGTCTGCATCCTTAATTATATCCCTTATAATAAAAGAGTACACATAAGTGATTCCCTGAGTTCTGTGAGCCACTCTAACAAATTATTGAACCTGAAGTGGTTTTTGGGAATTCCTTCCTTATAGCCAGATGGTCAGAAGTACAGATGACAATCTGGGACTTGTGACTGGCATCTTAAGGGGGGAGGGTGGGCAGTCTTGTAGGACTGAGCCCTTAAACTGTGGGGTCTGTGCCAACTCCGAGTAGTTAGTGTTATATTGAATTGTAAGACACTCAGCTGGTGTCTGGAGAGTTGGCAAATGGTATGGGAAAGCCTCCCACACATGTGGTGTTAGCAGTATTCTAAGTAGAGGGTACAGTGGTTTACCTTCATTCATATAAGAGAAACTACTGATTTTTATGTTTATATTTAATCGTCTAAGTTCTCAGTTTTTTCTTCTTGTTATGAAAAATTATAATCATAAGCATAATTAAATACTATACCGTAATGAACTCTCATGTGCACATCATCCAGCTTCAAAAATTACCAACATCTGCCAATCTTGTTTCATCAAGTATCCACTTTTCTTCTGTTCTTAGGTAATTTTAAAGCACATTCTAGACTTCATACTTCGCCTACAAATATTTCAGTATGTATGGCAGATAATTGTTTTTATACCTAAGCACAATGTCAAAAATTCAATGTAAATTAGGAACACCTGCCTAAGTCTTTTTTGTTAAATCAGGAAGTCAATAGATCTTCTATAAATGCATTAGGCTCTTTACAGAAAAGTTGCTTGAAATAAACAGAGTAAGAATAAAATATATTATTTCTACCAGGTAAGAAAAAAATCATACTTTGTCTCTATAATATTGCCTTTTTGAGAACTTAACATAATGAATCATACACTATGTAGACTTTTGCTTCTGACTTTCACTTAGCGTGATGTTTTTGTGATTCAACCATGTTCTCGTAAGTATCAGTAGTTCCTTCCTTTTTACTGCTGAGTAGTATTGCATGGGTATTATGAAATGTCGTTTTATCCATTCACCAGCTAATAGATATTTGTTTCCATTTTTTGACTTATAAATAATGCCTCCATGAACACTGATGTAAGTCTTAGTTTGGACATAGGTTTTTATTTCTCGTGCCTAGAAATGAAAGAGTGGAATTTGGGGGCTCTGTAGTCAGTGTATGTGTGTTTAACTTTTTAGGAAAAATGCCAAACTGTTTTCCAAAGTGGTGGTACCATTTTGTGTTCCCATTAGCAATGAATGTCTGTTCTTCTTGATCCACATCCTTACCAACACTTGGTACTGGCTATCCTGTTGGTTTCAATGGTTTAGTTCATTCACTTTGATTTTCTAAATATAATCATATCATATACAGATAATGAAAGCTGTTTCTTTTTCTCACTGCTCTGTCCAGAGCCTCTAAACCACTAGCAAGTAGTATCAGTAATTATGGGCATCTATGACTTGATTTTTATTTTAACAGAAATGCTTCCAGTATTTTGTTAGGATCTCACTACACTTGCAGTAAGTCACATTGGGAAGTGTCTTATTTTTAGTTAGTAAGATTTTATCACATAACAATACTGAGTTTTTATCAAGTAATTGTTCAGCATCTACTTTGACCTTCTGATGCAGTTAACTAAACTAACACCTTTCTTAATGCTGAATCATCCATATGTTTCTGAAACACCCTGTTTAGATTTGTTTTGATTCACTACTTGGGTTTCTTTTTCTATACTACTGTATTTGATTTACTAAAATTTATATCAATATTTTAAGTGAATTTGGTCTAGAAGAGCAATTCCCAAACTTATTCCATGGAAATACATGTTCCGGGGGGGGCAGCTGGGGGATCCCCAACAGAATTCTAATCCTCAATTTCTGTTTATGTAAAATAGGGGTAAATATAGATAAAGAGATATAGATGGCTTAAGGTACTAGTAGGAAGATTAAATGAGATAATGCCCATAGTTGCTTAATAAGTGAATGAGCTAGGATTTTAGTATCAATCATCCTTGAGGTGACTACACTCTGTTAGGTCTATTATTAAAAGAAAATTATGTATATGGGGGGTGAAAAAACTTCTTGCAACAATTTAACCAGTAGTAGTCATTTAGTAGAGCTAGGGATTTATATTATTAATTTTTTAATCCTAAAATAATGGATCCCCCCCTTTATAATGAACCCTTTAAAAGGAATTATTCAAATGTGGACAAGAAATTAGCCTACCTGAGTGTGATTGATTGTTATATGGTTGCCATGAAGAGGTGACTGACGATCTTTCTCCTTACTGTGCCGACTACTCTGTTTACTACGTTGTAGTTGCTGCCTCAGTTTGGCAATCTGCTTTGGGGAGAGGGGAGGAGAAACAGGATGAGAACAAAAGTGAGCACCAGTTTTTACGTACTTCTTATTTTAATTTTTGGATACTAATAAATCATTTTTTTCCTCACAGGTTTCAAGAAGAGATAGTATTTCACTGCAAAGATTTATTCTTCCAAGTTTCTAGGATTAAAACTATCGAAAATAAGAGGTACAGACTTCCAGTTATACAACAAATAAGTCACAGGGACGTAAAGTACAGCATAGGGAACACAGTCAGTAATATTGTAATAACTATGTTTGGTGACAGAAGGTAACTAGACTTGTGGGAGTAATCATTTCAAAATGTATATAAATGTTGAATCCCTGTGCTGTCCAACTGAAACTAATATGTCACCTATACTTCAATAAAAAATAGGCTATAAATGCTGCACTTGTACAGTTAAAATAGTGTTTTGGTAAACATGCAGACTGAAGTTTTCCACATTATTTCAGATTTTACCTTTGTACACCATGAATATCTTCTTCTTTAAACACTTTTTATAAGGCAAAAAACTAGTATTTTGGATGCTAATTGATTAAAGTCAAAGCCAATACATTAATACAGAGACCACTTTAGTTTCTAAGTTCCCATCTTAGCCTATCAATCACTAAACACTTCAAAATTGTAAATAGTATTAGCAACTCACTAGCATCTAATATCTTACCATATGTTACTCTTTAGTCACTCAACTTTTATTTTACTTTCCAGTTTTATGGGGATAAATTTTGACATACAGTATTGTGGAAGTTTAAAAGTTATTGAACATGTTGATTTGATACCTGAATATACTGCAAAATGATGCGACCATAGCATTAGTTAATACCTCTCCCCCGTCCCATAATTACCATTTCTTTTTTTGTGGTGAGAACAGTTGAAATTTACTCTTTTAGCAGCTTTTAAATATACAATACAGTATTATTAAGTATAATCAAAATGCTATACATTATATCCATAAAATTTATTCATCTTATAACTGGAAGTGTGTATCTTTTGACCAACCCCAATTCCCTCTACCCTCCTGCCCCTGGTAGCCACCACCATCACCACTGTACTGTTTCTATGAGTTCAACCTTTTTAGAACCCACATACAAGTGATATCATACAATATTTGTCTTTCTCTGCCTCACTTATTTCACTTAGCCTAATGCCTTCAAGTTTGATCCTTGTTGTTATAAATGGCAGGATATCCTTCTTCCTCATGGCTGAATAACATTACAGTGGAGATATACACACACACATATACACTACATCTTCTTTATCCATTCATCTATTGATGGACATCTGCTATAATCGTAACTTTTAAAAACAAATATAACTTAGAGTGTATTCTCCTATATGGAATGGTAACACTCCCAGGTTTAAGAGCAAAGTCATTATTGCAATATGGCTTGGAATTCATTAAACTACTGGGTATTTACCAAGAAAAAAACAAACAAAAAACCCACCACACACACACACACACACACACACACACACACACACACCAACAACAATGCTAATTCAAAGGGATATATGCACCCCTATGTTTATAGTAGCAGTATTTACAATAGCAAAACTATGGAAGCAGCCCCAGGGTCTGTTGATAGATGAATGGATAAAGACAATGTGGTATATGTACACACTGGAATATTATTCAGCCATAAAATAAAAATGAATGAAGTCTTGCCATTTGCAAAAAATGGATGGAGCTAGAGAGTATAATGCTGAAATAAGTCAGAGAAAGACAAATACCATACGATCTCACTCATATGTGGAATTTAAGAAACAAAACAAAGAAAAAAAGAGACAAAGACAAACCAAGAAAGAGACTCTTAACTATAAAGAACAAACTGATGGTTACCAGAGAGGAGGTGGGCGGGGGATGGGGAAAGCAGGGGATGGGAATTAAAGAGTACAGTTATCATGATGAAAAAAATAATTAAAAAAAAAAGATTACATATGCAATCAAATGGTGCAGTTAAGGGTCTGCTGAATTGAAAACTGTGCCCATTTCTGGTTTGGAGAAATGGCCCCCACACAAAGTCCCTTGGAATCATCTGGGAAATTAAAAACAACAAAACAAAACAAACCAAAAACAACAACAACAAAAAACCCCAAATTCACAAAGTCCTGACCAACGCAGATCCCTGTACCTGTCCCAGACCGATTTTTGTGGTTCTATATAGTCTCTATGCATCAGCATTTGGGAGCCCTTGGTCCAGAGTGTTTGAGGTTATAAAAATGCAACCACCAGACCCGTCTCCAACTGCATATAGCCTAGGATGCCAATATTTAGCAAAGAGAGGATTCTATCATGCCACCGCAGCACTGTAGGACATCTTCCTTAGAATTTATCATAGCAGAATAAATTTTCTCAAAATTAAATAAAAGCTCAAAACTGGTACGTAAGTATTGCCAGAAGGTACACTTCTAACAGAAATAACTTATATTGAACACCAACCTGGTTGGAACTCAAAAAAAAAAAAATTACTATATTTTAGATGATGTATAATCCGCTTCAAATATGCCAGACCAGGAGTAAAATATTCCTGAGCATTTTATAAGGGACTAATTGGCAATTTGGGGGAAGTTACTTAATACTGGCATTATTTTCTTTGTAGAAAAGATGACACTAATCACCTAAGAGTTATTCCTTGAACACCTATAGTGAGTTTTATATTACCTACTTAGGCAAAGTGTAAACACAAAGTAAAGTCTGTAAAATACATTGATTTCCTCAAGGACATAAAGCAAAAATACAATGTATTTTAATATTAGCTAAATACTTACCTTGGATAATCATGGCAATGAAAAGCAAAAGAGACAGTTGCTACTAAAGCCTATAAATGCTCAAGAGGAGAAATATATAGGTTGCTAGAAAACTCATTTTTTATCTATGGCAAATAGAAGACAAACAGCATGGAAGGAAATAAAGCACCTAAACAACGGAATGGTTTATGTTCTTTTATATTAAGATCCTTAGATTCCTTCAGTTGTTGTTTTTTGGGGTTTGTTATTATTTATTTTTTTTAGATTCCTTCAGTTTCTTAAAGCTCTTTGTAGCTTATGGACCCCTCATACAATGTTGTTGCAAAGATATACAAGTAAGATGATCTATGTTAATATTTGTGTTCCCTGCTCTCTGTTGAAATGACATAATTTTCTTCTAGAGAACATTAATTTTCATGAGAAAAGGAATCAAAATTAGTAGGTAATCATTATAAATCAGGACAGATTATTCTCCATGATAGGATTTCAAATTGTACAAGTCATTTAATTAGGATAGAGATATAAAATTAAGTGTTTTCTGAATATTAATGATGTTTCAGTGCTGTTTCAAAACTGGCAAGAGCTTGTACAGAAGAGCCCATAATGCCTAGAGATTAATCAAGGCAATTTGTAATTTTTCATTTTAAAAATAATCTTCAAAAATAAACAAACAAAAATAATCTGAGAATGATCAATTCGAATCACTCTATTTTTAAAGGCCTTGAAACATCAAAGTAAGCCAGAGAAGTTTTTGTTCTTAACAGCCTTAACAAATCCCTGAAAACAAAAAGCATCCATCACGGTATACACCTTACTTGGCCTGGAATACCCAGTTCAACTATGCAACCTTATTGTTTTCACATAACATTGTTCATCTCTGAAATATTACATTGCTACGTTCTTGTTTTCAATTCAGTAGAGATTAGGGTAAATGGGAGCCCATCTTCCTAAACATATATACTCAGATTATAAATTTTAGTCAAGAACTATGTAAAATGAAAGCAGGACACTGTTAAGTCCTCCTTTGCTTTGGAACAAGGTGGTCCCTGTGCTGCTTACAACCACATTCAGAAGAGGGGCAGGCCCACATAACAACAGCAAACACTCTCATCTTCCACAGTTTTGCTTAGAATTTCCCTTCTCTTTTTCCTATGATGCTCAAGAGCCCACGGCCATCTGAAGCCAGTGGAGAGTTGACTTTAGAACCAGTGGAAAGTAGACACAAAGTTGTCTCTGGGAGGAAGGGGCAGAAGGGCAATACTCCTGCCCCACACACATACAACACAACCCGTCCCACCTCATCCACAGCTCTGAAGCTCTGCTCAAGACAGCCTCTGTAGGCCCACATTCTATCACATTGCACAGAAGCTCCTGGTCCTCACTTCAGGGGATCTACCCACCCCAGTCACTATGATGAAATGCCCACACAAGCCTCATTTACAAAGGGAACATTAAGCTTTACTGACTTGATTTTTTAAACTAAACTATAGATATATCTAACTTTGTGTTTCTAAATACTCATTAGCTACTCTGTGGCCTTAGAAAAAAAATTAAGAATGGACCTTGAGGGTATTCTGCTAAGCAAAATAAATCAGCCAAAGAAAAAGACTGTTTGATCTCACTTATATGTAGAATCTTAAAAAAAAAATTCATGGAAACAAAGAGCAGATTGGTGGTCACCACAGATGGGATGGGGGACAGGAAATGGGCAATAGTGGTCAAAGGGTACAAATTTCTAGTTACAAGATGAGGAAGTTCTGGAATGTAATGTGCAGCATGGTGACTACAGTTAACAATACTGTACAGTAATCTGAAAGTTGCTAGGGGAATAGATCTTAAAAGTTCTCACTACACACAAAAAAACTGTAATTATGTGAGGTGATAGATGTGTTAACTAAGCTTATGGTCAAATCAGTACACTGTACACCTTAAACCTACACAATGTTATATGTCAATTATAGCTCAATGAAGCTCAAAGAAAAAAATATTAAGAGGGAAGGAGAGAGGAAACTCTTTAAACATGAAAGGGGTTTCAAGCACATGAGCTCCAAGGTTTAAAAAAGCCAGGGAATAAGTGACCCTGGGTCACAAAGAAGAAATAATAAGTGTAGAGAGAAGAATTAGCATAAATACAAAGAACTGACTAAAACATCTGTGAACTAGATGAAGAAAAATCAGAGACTGGCCCCACTTAAAATCTGAGAACTAGGAATACATTTTATTGTAAATTTTTGGAAACCTAATTAACATCGTCCCCATTCATTTGCTATTTGTTAGTTTCCCCACTATTGTTAAAATTTAAAAACAAAATAAAACAAAACTCAGCCTCAAAAGACTGGTTGAGTACCTTCGCCTCAGATACTGAAAGGAAGAGAAAGATTTCTCACAATGAATTCCACTCCAGAGTAGGCCAGGGAAATGAGAAATCTTAACTTAAAAGGACTAAGAGCTAGCAGTAGGAAAGGAAGCAGGGTCCTGGGGCTTCGGGAAGAGAAGAAAAAAAAATGAGAAGAGAGCTAGTTTAAAACCAGGAAGGAGGCACTATACCACTTTTATGTAAATTACCTTATTCATTTTTTAATAAAAGCATAGGAAATAGGTACTATTATCGTCCCCATTTAATAGGTGAGGGAAACTGAGGTAGAAGATTAAAAAGCTTACTAAAAGCCACACAGTTAAGTGCTGAAACAAATATCTGAACTTAGGAAGTAGAATTCCAGAGTTTGCTCTCCTAAGCATTATTCTCTACTCTCTAAAGAAACAAGTTAATAGCTTTACAGGGAGACAACAAAATCTTAGAAAATTTTGACAACTGCTAAACTAACAACAACAAAAAAACCCTGAAACAGCTATAAAAGACATTAACCCAGCAT
The DNA here is from genome assembly GCF_009762305.2 of Zalophus californianus. Taxonomy (NCBI): domain Eukaryota; kingdom Metazoa; phylum Chordata; class Mammalia; order Carnivora; family Otariidae; genus Zalophus; species Zalophus californianus. Next base: position 40,897,243 of record NC_045606.1, on the reverse strand, counting down.
TTTTTTCTGAAAATATAGTTTGAGAAGTCATGAACTTCAAGCTGTCATTCCCTTTTATATGAAAAAAAAAAAGGAATATGTGACAAACTTTAGTGTTTATAAAGATCAAGTGTTTCAAAACAAAGGTTCTGCAGTCCAAAAACAAATTTAACATATCCCTTGTCAGTGTTCAAAGGAATTTAACATGCAATAGTGCCTAATCTAACACCAAAAATAAAAATTTAGAACTTCTTATAATCTTGCCATAAATACAAATAGAGTTATTTTCCTGTTTTTTTAAAGTGCCAATAGGCAAACCCTAATGAACTAATTGCTATTCATTCAGCCCCATGAGATGAACACAGGCATATGCAGGCACAAACATCCATAAAGAAAGAACACAGATAAATGCAAGCACATATACATGCATAGGTCACCTGCATGCACATCAACCCTTGCACGCCCAGACAGACATACCCTACTCACCACGTGCAGACACACGTAAACCTGCTAACCCAGGAACAGAGAGATACTCCCACATACAAATTCATCCCCACAGATACAGCTAGCTTTGGGACTTCTATACATGTAAGTTTTAATACAGAATTATTTTTTTTAAAGATTTTATTTATTTATTTGACAGAGAGAGACAGCGAGAGCAGGAACACAAGCAGGGGGAGTGGGAGAGGGAGAAGCAGGCCTCCCGCTGAGCAGGGAGCCCGATGTGGGACTCGATCCCAGGACCCTGGGATCGTGACCTGAGCCGAAGGCAGACGCTTAAAGACTGAGCCACCCAGGCGCCCTTAATACAGAATTATATTTACAGCCACCAATAAGGCATATTTGTCGAGAGGCATGTAAGTAACACCACCAGACTAACATTTAAAAAACATTTCGTTCACAAACTGCTTGATCCCATGAAGTTATTATATTTACTTTACAGATGATGACACATTATCAAAAATAAAATACCTTACCCAATGTAATGTAACACAGCTAATAAGTGGCAGAGCCAGTCCTCTAGCCTTTAATTTATAACCTCTTCCTATTACCTACCAATGCGGCTGGAAGTAATTCTATGTTAATGTTCAACTGCAAGTAATTACCAGTCACTGTGTATTAGCTCATAATGTCAACCACTTTGCAAAGTAACTTCCTCTCCTAATGTTGAAGATATTGCAAGATGTGAAACTGAAATAAAGATGAACAAAAATTTGATGAAGCCGTTAACATACGAACCTACTGATCAGTGTCTATTTTTTTGACAGTTTGTATGACCTTAAAAATTCTTCCTATTGGACCCATTTTAAATAATGAAAAGATTATAAAACATCTTCCTAATTCAATTTAATATGGATTTAGACAGACTTTATTAGATAAATGTTTGTTTTTTTAAAGTTTATCACATAATTCCTTTGAGTTCAAAGGGATAATCAAAATTCTTCAGACTGTTGTCTTTTAGGTCCAGAGAAAAATATTATTGCAATTATTTTCCCCTGGTATAATATGATAAAAAATTTTAATAGCAAAAATTAACAAAATGTTAGGGCAGAAGGTATATAAGGAAACTTCTATTTTGCTTACTTAAAAAAAGAAGACCACATCAATAATATGTATTTATCACAGTTTGATCAGATGTGAGAAATATCCCTAATCATTTCACTTACTGCTCCAGCTGGTTCCATCTAAGAAAAACTATTTTACTAATGAAAGAAAAGCTTATTGGTGAGATAAGGAAGCAACCCATGCTTTTTCCTTATTTCCACTGAAGGACTTAAGAATGGCAAACCCCTTTTTCAATTTATCTCTATGAAAATCAGAGATAGTAAAAAAGAAAAATCAAAACAACAATACAACAGTATTATTTATGTTCTTTATCCCTCTGGGATAAAGAGCAGGTTTGCTAACTGCTTACTATAAAAATAGTGCATTCCCCCAAACTCTGTATTCCTCTCCTATAATGTGACCTACTATATGTGCATGAATCCATTTGGGCTCTCCCCACCACCCCATGGGACTTGATTCAGGGGAAATAAGGCAAACTTGATAGTCTTGATACTTGCTGTGCTGGGAATAACAAAGCCCACTGTCTCTAATTCAGGCATTTCATGCCTTCTGCCAGCATCCATGAAATAGTAAAAGACTAATTTATTACAACTGTAAGTAGGAAAAAGTAAAATCCAAGACCTGAGAGGGAATACTTCTCAAATAAAGAAAAAGGAATTTTTTTTTAAGATTTTATTTTATTTGAGAGAGAGAGTGAGAGAGAGAGCACAAGAGGGGGGTAGGGTCAGAGGGAGAAGCAGATTCCCTGCTGAGCAGGGAGCCCGATGCAGGACTCGATCCCGGGACTCCGGGATCATGACCTGAGCCGAAGGCAGTTGCTTAACCAACTGAGCCACCCAGGCACCCAGAGAAAGGAATTTTAAGAAACAACTTGGAAAGATCGATTTATATTCTCTACAGATAAGGGGACATGATGAACTGGTATCTGACTTCTACTGTAGATACTGAATGTGTAAGAGTTTACCAGGATCCATTTAGGAAATCTGAGGGAAGAGTTGTGCAGAGTTGTCTTCGGTTCTACATAAGAGGGCCGCCTAGAAGAGTGAACTGACTCAGCAGCTGAGAAACTGAATGTTATTTCTATGATTCTAGAGGCTAAGGACGGAGTAAGGGACTTACAAACCGAGAAAGACAGAACAGTAGGGAAGAGATGTATAGCAACAAGGGATCTCCAGAGACTCCATGAAATTACTCTCAAAGAAAGTCAGTTTTAAAAATCTGTCAAGCCCAGGGGATGTAAAGACATCTTATAATATATATAAACCAGTCAAGAAGCCACATCTCTATTCCCCTTACCTCCCCCTCGCTCCAGAGCTCTAACTCCAAAGGAGTGAGGAAGAAGGTGAGCAAGAAACAGAAGGGGAGGTTCCCTGATCACTTCACCGAGGCAGTTACCCAACCATAGTAGGCCCTAGCTAGGACAAGGGGAGTAGCTAGAACCATCAAAGCTACCGGAATTTGACTATTTTAAAAGAAACTAGAAAGCATGCTCGCTCAAAGGGACCACAGGGGTGTAAGAGTGATCAGATTCTAGTTTTGCACCATGGGCCAGAGACGAACTTCTCTCACTAAATAAGGACAGTGGGAGTTAACATAAAGTCCTCTGTGATTATTCCTTCAGGTCTTAGTTGTTTTTCCCAATGTGTAATTAAGTTCTTTAAGAAGCAGACAGTATCTGTTGTTTCTTTTGAAATTCGAGATCCTTCACACGCTATTGGGCATACAGTCTTACTCATTTGATGTTATTCCATGAACAAATGCAGTGCTACTAAATGCTGATGATATATGCTAAACCATATCTTCAAGATACCTTTCTTCTCTTTTACTCTACTAAACATATACAAATGAAGTACCGTAAAAAGTGATGTTAATTAAACCCTTATCGTTTACTTACAGACTCCTTAAATTCTAGTTATGCTTTATAAATTAACTTTAAATTGTGTTTTATAAGCAGGGAACCACATTTCTAACAGGTGGAAAAATGCATTTGCACATTTGCTTAGTTGGGCTGACAACTGTCTAGCGAAAGAACTCAAAGGAGGAGAAGTAATCTTTTCATAAAGGAAAATGCCTCACTTGGATTAGTTTCCTTAACATGAACACAACCCACAAGTTCATGTATAGTGGTATCAATTGTAATTTCTGACAAATGGATTGATAATCTGCCATTTCTTTCCTAATTGCAAGAAAGTGTGTGTGTCCTTGATCTACAATTCCATTACACTATATCTAGGGGGGGTAATTTTTTCTTTGCCTTATTTATCCTCCTTGAAACTGGTGGGCTTTTTCAACTGATCTCCAAATATAGCAAACTTTCAACCTTTAAAAAATTTCTCTTTCCGATGCTTACAAAATATTCTTACCTCCTGGAACCCCTAACTCAGTCTATTTTCCATGCTTAACTTCTCTTTCATGTTTTCAACCTCTTTATCTTTTTGTTCTATATTCTAGAAGATTTGCTCTTCCAGACTGGCAACTCTCACTTGAGAATTCTGATTCACTAATTCTCTCTTCTGTTATGTGAATTTAATCTACCAAAGAGTTTTTTATTTTTAATTTCTTCAATTTTTGTTATTTATAAGATTTGTCATCAGTCCTTTATCATTCTGCCTGTTCTTGTTTATTCCTTTTCTTATTGCCAGTTACCATTTCATTTGAAATTCTTCTTTTTAAAGATTTTATTTATTTATTTGACAGAGAGAGAGAGCACAAGCAGGGTGAGTGGCAGAGGGAGAAGCAGGCTCCCCACTGAGCGGGGAGCCCGATGTGGGACTAAATCCCAGGACCCTGGGATCATGACCTGAGCCGAAGGCAGACGCTTAACTGACTGAGCCACCCAGGCGCCCCTCATTTGAAATTCTTACACATTCTTATACTTAAAGTGCTTTTTTTGAGATTGTGTTCTTAGTCTTATTTCCTTGGATGTAAATGATCCTATTTGATGTATCTGCTGTCTCTTGTGGTAACAGATTTCCTCACATGTCCTAAAATACTTGCCTGCAAACACACCTTATGTGGAAGTTTTATCCTTTGTGAGCTCTTTCCTGCCATGTTGTTTCATGGTTGCTCACACTATCCCTCTGGAGTTGCACAGACCCAGAGCAGGTCTTAAATTAGAAAGACTGGGGCTTTGGTTCCACATGGGTAGAGCTCTATTCCAGATGCCACATGCACACACAACATATGGTTACTATTTCCATTTTTGCATAGTTGCCTCTTTGGCCCACAGGAAAACACCAACAGTGTCAGGTGGAGTTATTTCAGGTCTAGTTTTACGGCCTAGAAACATGGTCCCAGTTCCCTGCTTTATGCAGACAGCCCAGTTCCAACCTCCTACCATTTGTAAGACACATTTAGCATTCTTAAAATGTCTAGCAATCTACACTCTCTTACATTTGGCTTAAAAACCCACTTTTTAAGCCCTGGCCCACATGACCCAGGTTTCTGTGAGCCAGACAGCATCAATACTCACCCATGACTAAGGGTTTCTTGTCTACTCATGGTCTGCAGGGATTTTCTTTGTCTTAAATGTAACTAGAATGTAGTTACTTATTTCTTTGAAAAATTTTCACATTGCATTCTCATAAACTTGGAGCAAAGTGGAGACAGATTATACAGGTGCTTTCACTGACATTTTAATCTGAAATCTTGATTCAAATTATGTGAGGGGGAGAATATGTATGTGATTCAGGAAAAAAGGATGTGTGCTACTTTTGACTTCGATCCTATTTCAAGGAAGCAGGTCAAAAGTTATTTTTTAAGTAGCACAATTTTAGTAGTATTCAATTTTTAAAAATACGTCTTTCAAAAATAGTTTCGGGTTTTCATAATTTCCTCAAATTCCAATTCTGTCATCTATTACAACTATTCTTCTTTTCACTGTTTGTCCTTACCAATGTATTCTTATCATTTGCTAGCCTCAGTTACATATCATATAGCACTTGATATCTTCATGGTACACCAAAGAAAACCCAGCAGTCTTTTATATCTATTCCTTTTATATTTTTCATCTTTACTGAGATATGAGTTACATTCCCTTAACTTCATTCATTGTAAGGGTAAAAAGTCAGTAAGTTTTAGTCACTATGTAGGGCTGTACAACAATAATCGCAATGCAGTTTTATAACTTTTTCATCACCCCCCCCAAATTTGCCTTGAGTCTGTTTGCAGGACTCCTCCAGCCCCACTGCCAGCCACATGCAACCACAAATGCGCTTTCTCCCCTTTTCTCTAACTTTGCCTTTTCTGGCATCTCAAAATTAAATGGAACCATATAATATGTAGTCTTAGTCATCTCACTTCTTTCACTTAGCAGGGATTGGCAAGCCAAAATCTGAAGGCCAAATCCAGCCTGCCATGTGTTTTTGTAAATAAAATTTATTGGAACATAACCAAGCCCATTCCATATTGTTTATGGCTGCTTTCACACTACAACAGCAGAGTTGAACAGTTGCAGCAGAGATTATAGGGCTCACAAACCCTAAAATTATTTACTATCTGGCCTTTTACAGAAAAAATTTGCTGACTCTTAACTCAGTAAAACACTTTTGAGGTTCATTCACATTGTAGCATTACTGATATTCAGTGTATTGTTCCTTTTTCATTGCTTACCAGTATGTCATTGCATGAATACACCACATTTTGTCTCTCCATTTACCAGTCCATGGATATGTGGACTCAGCTATAAACATTTTGTGTACATGTCTCAATCTAGACAGGTGTTCTCAGTTTTCTTATACAGATTCCTAGGAACTGAACTGCTGGGTTATATGCTAAGTTCCTGATTAACTTTAAAAGAAACTGATAAACTGTTTTCCAAAGTGGCTGTACCATTTTATGTTCCCAAGAACATCTGAGGGCTCCAGATTCTCTTTAGCCTGGCCAAGACTTGGCACTGTCGGTCTTTTAAATTATAGTCATTGTATTGGGTATGTAGGTGTATTTTATGGTTTAAATTTGCGTTTGCCTAATGGCTAATAATGTTGAACATTTTTTCATGTGGTCATCTGCCATCCACGCATACATCTTTGGTGAAATATTTCCATTCAATTGTCTTATCCATTTTTAAGTTGGGTTGTCTTCCTATTATTGATCTGTAAGAGTTCTTTATATATTCTGGATATAAGCCCTTTGTCAGATATAGGATTTGCTAATATTTCCTCCACTCCAAAACTTGTCTTTTCATTCCCTTAGTGGTGTCTTTTGAAGTATAAATGTTCAATTTCATGAATTTATTATTATTTCTTTTATGGCTTTATTCTTGGTGGTGTATCTAAAAATGCCTTGCTGATTAATACAAGGTCTTCCACAAGTCTTATAATTTTAAAGCCTATATTTAGGGCTATGATTAATTTGGAGTTAGTTTTTCTCTATGGTGACGGTCAAGGACTTTTTTTTTTTTTTGCCTTATATATGGAATATAATTATCCCAGCACCAATTGTTGGAAACATTGTCCTTTACAATTGAATTGTGTTAGTACTTTTGTGAAAAATCAACTGACCATAGATATAAGGGTTTATTTCTGAATTCACAATTTTGATCAACTTATTTATGTCTTTCTTTTGCTAACTTCATTAATGTAAATCTATAAGAAATAGAAGAAATACTGAAATTGTGTAATTTAAATATTCCAAATTTCTTGTTTTCAAAAATATTTTGGGGGCACCTGGATGGCTCAGTCAGTTGAGCATCTGGCTCTTGATTTTGGCTCCAGTTGTGATCTCAGGTTCATGAGATCGAGCCCCGCATCTACACTCGGCAGGGAGCCTGCTTCTTTCCCTCTGTCCCTCCCCATGCCCTCTCTAAAATAAATAAGTCAATCTTTAAAAATAAATTGTTTTGGCTACTCTAAGTCCTTTGCATTTTCACATAAATTTTAGGATTAGCCTGTCAATGTTTACCAAAAACAAACAAAAAAAACATGGAATTTTAATAGGGATTACAATGAATCAATCTGGGGAGAATTACCATCTTAATACTGAGTCTTACAATCCATGAACAAAGTAAGTCTTTCATTTATTTAAATCTTTAATTTTGTCCAGCAACGTTTTGTTGTTTTTAGTGTACAAATCTTACATTGCTTTTGTTAAATTTATTCCTAAATATTTTCATCTTTTTAATAAATTGTTTTCTTATTTTTTGGACTATTCCTATCTAGTATCTAGAAATATAACCGATTTCTGTATGCTGATCTTCTATCATGTAATCTTGCTGAACATGTTTACTAGTCTAGTAGTGTGTATCTGCATATTTCTTAGCAGTTTCTAAATATAGTTTCTACAGGTTTTCTGTAAATAAAGGTAGTTTTACCATTTCCTTTACAGTATGGATGTCTTTATTTTTCTTGTCTGACCGCACTGACTAGAACCTTCTATGCAATACCAAACAGAAGTAGTGACAAGGCGAGAGTGGATGACATTGCCTTGTTCTTGATCTTAGGAAGAAAATATTCTGGCTTTCACCACTGAAATGAATGAATATGAATATGATGGGGTGCCTGGCTGGCTCAGTCAGTACAGCATGCAATTCTTGATCTCAGGGTTATGAGTTCAAGCCCCATGTTGGGTGTGGAGCCTACTTTAAAGAAAAAATTAATAGGATGTGAGCTGTAGGGTTTTTTTTTTTTCCATAAATGCCCTTTATTACAAGAGAAAGTTCTTTTTTTTTCCCCTGGTTTGTGTAAAGATTTTTATCAAGAATGGGTGTTGAGAGTTTGGCAAATGCTTTCTCTGACTCTACTGAGATGATTATATGGTTTTGTTCTTTATTTTATTAATATAGTATATTACATTAATTGAATTTTAGATCTTAAACCATCTTTGCATTTCTGGAACAAATCCAACTTGCTCATGGTATATAATCCTTTTCATATGTGGCTAGATTTGGTTTGCTAATATTTTGTTAAGGAATTTTGCTTCTTTGTTCAACAGAGATATTGATCTGCCATTTTATTTTCTTGAGATGTCTTTGGCCTGGCTTTGAAGTCAGTTAAATTGGCCCGACAAAGTAAATTGGGCAGTTTTTCCTTCTCTCCTATTTTCTGAAAGAGTTTGTGAAGAATTAACATTACTTCTTTGAATATTTGATAGAATTCACCAAATCTGATCCTGGGATTTTCATTGGGGAAAGATTTTTAATTCCTTATTCCCTTTCTTATTAGAAGTCTATTTCTATTTTCTGTTTGTTCTTAAATTAGTTTTTACAATTTGTCTCTAATAACTTTTGTCTCTCTAAGAATGCATCCATTTTACCTTAGTTTCTAAAGTGATGACATAAAATTGATCCTAATATTCCTTTTTTTTTAAGATTTTATTTATTTATTTGACAGAGAGAGACACACAGCAAGAGAGGGAACACAAGCAGGGGGAGTGGGAGAGGGAGAAGTAGGCTTCCCACAGACAGGGAGCCCAATGCAGGGCTCAATCTCAGGACCCTGGGATCACGACCTGAGCCGAAGGCAGACGCTTAACGACTGAGCTACCCAGGTGCCCTGATCATAATATTCCTTTATAATACTTTCAAATTCTGTGAGGTTGGTAGTAATTTCACCCTTTCACTGCTGATTTTGGTAATCTGTGTCTTCTTTTTTTGGTCAGTCTAGCTAAAGTTTTGTCAACTTTGTTGATCTTTTCAAAGAACCAACTTCTAGTTTCACTGATTTTTCTCTAACATTTTTCTGTTTGTTTGGTTTCTGCTATATTCTTTAATTCCTTCCCCTGCTTGCTTTTGGTTGGTTTGCTCTTCTTTTTCCAGTTTCTTAAGCTGGAAGCTTAGGACTGATTTAAGAGTTTTCTATTTTCTTATATATACATTTAAAGGTATAAATCTTCCATGAAGCACTGCTTTATCTGCACACACAAATTCTAAGTTTTTTGTTTTCAATAAATATTTAAAAATTTCCCTTGTGTTTTTAGTTGACAACATTTTGGGGCTTTCTAAGATTTCTGTTACATGATTTCATCTTTTGCACTCTATTGAGATTTGTTTTATGGCCAAGCATACGGTCTATCTAACCTAGAGAATGTTTCCCATATGTTTGAAAAGAATGCAGTCGCTGGGTGGAATTTTCTAAATATGTCAGGTCAAGTTGATTGATAATGTTGTTGAAATCTTCTATCTTCTTGCTTATTTTGTGTCTACTTAGTTGTTCTATGAAGTATTGAGAATGGGGATTGAAAGCTCCAATTATTATTGTAGAAACTTTATTTCTCCTTTCATAGTTTCACTTCATGCATTTGGGGACCATTGTTAGATGTATACACAATTTGTGATTATTATATCTTCCTGATGTATTGACCTTTTTATCATTATGAAATGTATTTTTCTTCAGTAATACTTCTTGTCTTAAAGTCTATTGTGTCAGTTAAGCTTTTGTATCATTAGGCATGCTTCTTACAGACAATATATAGCTGAGTGTTGTTTTTATCCAGTTTTGACAATCTCTGCCTTTTGAGAAGAATGTTCAGTCCATTCATATTTAATGTAATTATTATGGTTGGATTTACTTTTGCCATTTTGTTAATTATTTTCTATTTGTGTCACGCCTTTTTTATTCCTCTGTTCCTCCTTTATTGCTTTCTTTTGTTATAAATACTTTTAGTGTACCATTTTAATCCCTCTATATTTTTTACTTTCTATTTTTTCAGGGTTAGTTTCTTAGCAACTGTTCTAGGGATTATAATTTGCATCTTAATTTATTTATTTATTTTTAAAGATTTTATTTATTTATTTGAGAGAGAGAGAATGAGAGATGGAAAGCACGAGAGGGAAGAGGGTCAGAGGGAGAAGCAGACTCCCTGCTGAGCAGGGAGCCCGATGTGGGACTCGATCCCTGGACTCCAGGATCATGACCTGAGCCGAAGGCAGTCGCTTAACCATCTGAGCCACCCAGGCGCCCAGAGAAAGAAAATTTAAGAAAATTTATCACAACACTTCAATATAATAATTCCAGTAAAACAGAAACTATACTCTAGTACTTGTCCATTTCTTTGTCCCTCTTTTCTACTTTGCCATTTGTATATTTCATGTCTATATGTCATAACCCAACATAACAGTATTATAATTCTTGCTTTATATGATTATATGTATTTTAAATGTGGAAAGTGAGAAAAATATATCTACAGACTCTTTTATATTTAACTAAACATTTAAACTACTCAACACTCTTAAGTTCTTCCTACAGATTTGAATTAACATCTGGAGTCATTTCCTCTCAGCCTGAAGAATTTCCTTTGGTATTTATTATAAGACCATCTAGCAGCAGGAAATTCTGTCAATCTTTGTTTATCTGAAAATAATTCACCTTTAATTTGAAGACTAGTTTTTCTGGATACTGAATAGTTGGTTGACATTTTTTTTCTTTCAACATTTTGACTATGTCAAACTTTATGGTCTCGACTGTTTCTGATGGGAAGTCAGCCATTACAGGTATTATTAGTTCAGTTCCCTATGTGTTAATAAGACATTTTTTTTCTTCCAGCTTTCAAGATTTTCTCTTTTCCTCTGGCTTTCAACAGTTTAACTATGATATATCTATATGGGTTCTCTTTGTGTTTTCCAGTTTGGGGTTTGCGGAGTTTGAATCTATAGATTATTTTACATTAAATCTGGAAAGTCTTCTACCATTGTTTCTTCATATATTTTTTAACTCCTCTTCTCTCTCTCCTCCCCTAGTTCTCTCATTGTGTGCATGTGTATCTATTTACTGTTTTCTCGCAGGCCTCTGAGGTTCTTTGGATGTTTTTCCATCTTTTTCTCTCTATTCTTCAAGGTGTATAAATTCTATTGACCTATATTCGAATTCACTCATTCTTTTTTTGCCATGTCAAATCTGCTATTGAGCCCACTGAGTGAACTTTTAGTTACTATACTTTTTAACTCTAGAGTTTTTGTTTCTCTTTTATAATATCTCTTTGTGGAAATTCCTTATTCATTGAGTCACTGTCACCCTACTTCCCTTTAATGCTTTAAACACGGTTTTCTCTGGTTTTTTTGAACATACTTATAATCGCTTTAATGTTTTTGGCTGCTAAATTCAACATATGGAGACACTTAGATACAATTTCTAGTGATTTTCTTAAGTATGGGTCATATTTTCTTATTTCTTTGCATATCTCTAAATTTTATGTTGGATATTGGACATTTTAAATAATACATTATAGCAACTCTAGATTCTGATTTTCCTTGAGGGTGGTTGTTGTCTTATCTGTTTGTGTTTTATAGTATCTTGATGAACTAAAAGTCTGTTTCCCCTACACTGTGTGGCCACTGATGTCTCTACTCCATTCCCCCAACCCCATTTTTCTTTTTAAGGCTGGCTTTTTAAGATCTTTTCAAGCTGGTCTCCAGCGTTCACCTTAGTGTCTGACTAAAGACTGATGAGAGATTTTATTCAATTATCTCAATCCAGTAAGGCTTCCACTCCCAGGATGGGATTTATGTGTAGAATGAGGAGTGCATTCAAAGTCTGAGCCTTTCACAAGATGGCCCCAGATTTTATTACCACTAGGCTTGCTTGAATCTCCTCTCCATATATTTCCTAGGTATCACTGACCAGTGATGCATGGGTGGCTTAAGCCCACTCCATTTTCTGCTGTGCATATCTACAGCCTCCGGTCAACCTGGGATATGTCGTGAACTTATCAATCCCCCATGACTATCTTATCTCCTAGAGCTCTCTATAAAATCCTGCTACCTCATGAGTCTGTTACTTGCTACAAATTGGACTATACCTTAGACTAGAGAAGCCACTGGTCCTCCGTTTGTTTGCAACTAAGGTTACACTATTTTAATCTACAACACTTCCTATCAAGTGCTCTCTCTCCAGCTAGGGCTACACAGCTTCCAGTTTTCAAGGCTTGCCCCATCCTGATTGAAATGCCACACCAACAAAGCTGGGGATGAGGAGTAGCACCAGATACCACCACAAATCTGTGTTGTTCTTATACCCTGAGTTCAGTGCTTTTCATGAATAAAGTTTCTCAATTTGTTTGATTTCCAGAGCACTAAATTAGTTGTTTTGATAGTTTTGTCCAGCTTTGTGTTTGCTCTGTGGGGATAGTGAGCAAATATCTCAGTTAGCTCAGACATTCCTTTTTTAATAGTGTATATCACGTGTTGCTGTAGTCCAAAATTTAACTATGCCAAATCTTGGCTATAACTTCGAGATTGTATTTACCTCAGAGATAAAACTGCAAGTTCATTTTTTTGTTATTCATATTCCATGCACAGATGTGCAACTATTTTAGACTAGACATATTAGACTCACCCTCCTTTCTTTTTTGTTGCTTCTGGGAAAAACTCATTTTGTGCATATGTGCCTGTGTACAGGGTATATAGAAAAGTTGAGGATTTCTCTACATCAATAAAATAAAGAAGCTACTAAAAATGTATTACAGTCACAGACAAAATCATGCTAACAGACTATATCTATTCAGTCTAGACACCACAGTGTATGAGATACTGATAACCTACAGTATATGAAAGTAACGCTAAGATGACATATGAAAAATATGAGAGAAATGTCAATCTTTAGCCTGAAAAAAAATGACACATGTTGCTAGCCTTTCAAATATTTAAAGCAGACTTACCTAATTGATACAAAAGGTAGAATCAAACTTAGGGGTATAATTTTGAGTTCAATGCACAAAATAACTGACAACTTAACCTAAAACAATTGAACTCATTTGGTTCTTTTGCAAAGTGATGAACTTCTCTGAGAATGATCATAATAGACTAGATGACCACATTTTTAAGGAGTATTTATTTAGGAGATGAACTAGATGACCTTTCAACTCTAAGTTTCTGTAATTTTATAAAAACAATTATGTAAGAATTTATATGGATAAAAATAACACTATCATGGAAAAGAATCCAAAGTATACATAAAGATGATCATAATTTAGGTTTTGATAATAAAGGAAAGAGTCATAAAAACTATTCCTAAAAGACATGGATTCTACTGCACTACTGGGTCTCAAAGGGCAACAACATGTTGGATATTACAAAAAAGCTATGAGAAGCAGAAAAAACTTTTCAGAAACAAGAGAGCTGAAGTGGGAACAGAAGATGGCTAAAAGAAACAAGATATAGAGACTGTTACATAAAACCAGACTTCACTCTGGAAAGGCTCAAGCTGAATGAGTGCATAACAAATATTTATAAATGATAAGAAGGGCACAAATAAAGTAAACTCAGACTTGTTCACCCAAACCTGGAAGGCAATGCTTAAACTCTGAAAGAGGTAAGGTTAGCACAAATAAAGAAAATATTATATTCATGAAACAGTAAGATAATTTGCGAGGATTAAAACAGGTTACAGGTTGAAAACAGAAATAACTTACCTCTTTTAGTTGATCAGCACTCCCCCATGATGCAGAACGCTGATGTGACCTCTTTTCTGCTCCCTCTTCTGCCCAACAGCTGGGTGTCTTTAATTACAAAAAGTAATAAAAATAATAAAATAAGGAACTTTGTCTCTACTTCTTAATCTCACAGCAACTAAAAGATATTTCAAAATCTTAGCACATACCAGTTAAGGGGTTATACTAAATACTAAAATCCCTTAAATGCTAAGATTTTCATGACCCATGAAATTTTTAAAACATTCTGTCATATTCTGAATTAGGTATGATCAATCTACAACATCTCTGAGTAATGTTATTCAAACATTTGTTTTTTGACATTAACATTAATAACAAAGTTATCAAATAAAAGAGAATTGTGAAGATACCCATATTGGTGCTTTTAAAGAGACTGCCAAACTAAATATAAAATGGCATTTCTACTAAGTAAAATAGATGGAAATGAGATTAACAGAACTAGCTCAGAAGCAGTGGGATCACAGATGACCTACATGTCAAATATCTAGCTAGATAAAGGGTTGATTGTACTATTCTTCCTATACTCAGGAAAGAGTGTTAGCAATAGTATTGAAAAATATCCAGCATCTTTATTTATTTATTTAAAAGAAATTTTTTTTTTTATTTGACAGAGAGACAGCAAGAGAGGGAACACAAGCAGGGGGAGTGGGAGAGGGAGAAGCAGGCTCTCCGCCGAGCAGGGAGCCCAATGCGGGGCTCGATCCCAGGACCCTGGGATCATGACCTGAACCGAAGGCAGATGCTTAATGACTGGGCTACCCAGGCACCCCAACATCCAGCATCTTTAAATGAAAACATAAAATTATAATAATGAAAAAGAAAAACATTAAGCTAAATAAACTTACTATAATCTGAAGCAATACATCTTTTTTAAAAAAGAACTTGAGCTACATGTCAGAAAAGAGAATTGTTTTTACCTAAAACCTCATTTTCAATAATTTAACCAGTAACAGACACTATATATACCCAAACGTAACACAAAACACTAAATCAAATAAGCAAGACTATTTAGTAGTTGCTTAAAATATCATCCTTAAGATATGAGAAAACAGTGTAATGCAAATTAGGGAAAGTAAAAATCACTAAAGACAGACAAAGGATAATGATTAGCACAATAAATATATATAGCTTTAAAAATGACTTATTGCATACTGAAAAAAATCAATCTTTATGTTGAGGTTGACGCTATATGGCTTCTTATGAAGAAGCCATCAGTTCTACTTTATAGGATTCAAATGCTTGCAAACAACTTTTTGAATTACCACCTCTTAAAAATAATAATATCCCAAAATAAAACCAACAGTTAAATGATAGTTGAATAAAAACACAAATAAACTGGTTAACCAGTTCAAATACCAAAGTGAAGCTATTTAGTGATAACAGAGCAAAATAGCTTATTCAGTTGACAAGTTCAAGGATAAAAGGTATCACTATATCAAATAAGCTGTTTGCAAAGAACTAAGTTATTAAAATTTCCTAAGTTCAGGCCTAGATAAGTCAAACTTCACTGAAAAAATTTAGCACCCCCCTACCAAGTAGTCATATCTTTAATAATCAACTACTCTAAAGTTATTCAGTTATGACAGTTTATCTTCGTCAAAGTTTTGAGAATTTACATGCCTTGTTACTTTTACTTTTCTACCAAGTGTAAGCATTACTCTTGTCAAAATCAAATGATTAAGGATCACAAGGTTTAAAACTCAAAAGTACATTTACAGAAAATGAGTGAAATTTCTGGTGTGTTCCATAATTATTTAACAATTACATTTATAACAGGAATTACTTTCATTTTGTACAAGTCTTTTTCAAAAGACATTTACATAAACTATATCTCCAACTTAGAGATAAATTAATAGCCACAAAACTTTTACAATTGTCTTAATATTACTAAATATGCCAATGGCAAATGAAACTACATCTGAGGTCTCTTATCTCACAGATTTTTTCTTCATATTATCATTCTTTTCTTAAAACTGAATGTGAAAACCTATTTGATTATTTCAGAGTATAGTGTTATTTATACACAAGAAATAAAAACTAACTACAAAGGAACATTTATGTTCCTGACATCTAGCTAGTAAAATAGTTTTTTAAGAGTGCAAAACCATTAGAAGACTTCTCAGTCATGTGGCTGCAGAATTACATGCATATAAATTGTTTAAATATAATCATCATACTATAAACTTTTCAAAAAAAAACTCCCCAAAAAGTAATTTCATTTTAATCACACCAGTTTAAAATAAATAGTATGAAAAATGCTCTAGTCTGCAAATATATTCTATAGACTACGTTGTCCAATATAACAGCTACTAGCCACATGCAACAGTTTAAATTTAAATTAATGAAAAAGAAATAAAACTAAAAATTCAGCTCCTCAGTAGCACTAGCACATTTCAAATGCTCAATAACCACATGTGGCTAGTGGCTACTGGCTGCTATACAAGACAGCACAGATGTGGAACATTTCCATAGCTGCAGAAAGTTCTATTGAGAGCAGTGTTTTATACATTTAATTACAGATTTTGAACAAGGTATTTTAGTCAAAGCAAAACCAAAAGACGGCTCCTTGGTTTATTAAATCTATGTAAAGTTCATGCTTGTGAAGTCACAGAAGATGAACTAATTTGTATCTAATTTATTAAATCTGAGGATCTGAGAAATGCTTTACTATTTAAATACATACACAACACAAAGAGCAGAAGTTCTTTCCTTTCATATCAGTAAGCAATTCCTTCTGACTGGACTGTCCACTGATCTAGAGTAGAATTTTATGAACTGTGCTACTTATAACATGCTCCTGGATGTTGGTAAGAATATAGATAAGAGTTCGATCATCAAACTAATTTGGGAAATACTGTATTTCATACCTTCCCATACTCCATGTACAATGCAATTAGCATTTCAAAAATTCAAATACACACACTTTTTTAAAAAAAAACCTGCTTTACTTTCTCTTATTTATATAACCCCAGAACACTTATTTTACAAGCAGACTTTCAACATCCTCCACAGAGAGCTTAGAAAGAAATCTAATCCTCAATAATTGATGTTGTATATAATTGCTTGCTTTTCATTCACCACACTAAGGGGATTCTTCCTTTCTAGTTGCCTCCACCTACACTACCAAGGTAGTGTACACTTGAATAATGCAGAACCAAAGCCATTTCCAAGACTGTTGACCAAAAGGTAGTTGGCTAAAAAAAATTCCCTCTATGTGATAAGGATACCTATAGGTGGAAAAGTCCATTTTCTATTTTCATCTCTCAGAACTGTCCAAAGTCCAGCCCATGAAGCTTTCTCTCCGACCCTCACGTCCATCCACTACCTCTTGGTTTCCTATGTGAGGACCTCTTCTTCTATGAGTGAAATACACAGAAAACAAGTTCTATTGGCACAGGACCATACACTCATTAAAAGATAATTTTTTTATGAGAAGTTTTAGGTCCACAGTAAAACTGAAAGTTACAGAGATTTCCCGTATACCCCATTTCCTCCCTTCATGCATGGCCATCTCTCAACAAAGTGGTACATTTGTTGCAAACTGATGAACCTATACTGACCCAACATTATCACCCGGAGTTCAGTTTACACTAGCGTTCACTCTTGGTGGTGTACATTCTATGGATGTAGACAAATGTATATATGACATGTATCCCACTAGTATAGTATCATACTGGGTATTTTCACTGCCCTAAAAATCCTCTGTATTCTACCTACTCATTCCTCCCCACATCCCCTGATGCCTAGCAGCTACTGATCTTTTAGCTTTCTCCTTTTTGGCCTTTTCCAGATGTCATGTAGTTGGAATCATACGGTAGGGGTCACATTTTCAGAGTGGCTTCTTTCACTCAGTAACATATATTTAAGGTTCCTCCCTGTCTTTTCACAGCTTGATAGCGCATTTCTTTTTAGTGCTCAGTAATATACTGTTGTCTAGAGGACCAACTTTACCTATCCATTCACCTATTGAAGGATATCTTGGCTGCTTCCAAGTTTTGGCAATTATGAATAAAGCTGATATCAACATCTGTGTCCAGGTTTTGTGTGGACAGAAGTTTTCAACTCCTTTGGGTAAATACCAAGGAACATGAATGCCGGATGGTGTGAAAAGGCTATGTTCAGTTTTCTAAGAAACCACCAAACTGTTTTCCAAAGTGGCTGTAGGCTATTGCACTCTCACCAGCAATGAATGGGAGTTTCTACTTCTCTGCATTCTCATTGTCCTGAATTTTGGCCATTCTAATAGGTGTGTTTTCATTTGTATTTCTCTGATGACAAATGATGCAGAGCATCTTTTCATATGCTTGCTTGCCATCTTTCTTTGTGAGGTATCTGTTAGGGTCTCTGGTCCATTTTTTAATCACGTTGTTTGTTTTCTTACTGTTAAGCTTATTTGAGAGTTCTTTGTATATTTTGGATAACGGTCCTTTAACAGACGTGAATACTGGGTAATTTTGTTATATCTTTATTCACAAACTAGCAAGGGCAAATGTGCTTTCCTGCTTTATCAACTTCAAAACAGATTAAACGAACTCCTAGCAAGAAAGTACACTTTTTCAATATGCAAGAGCCCAAAGCCACTTCCAAAACCCCCCATAAAACCAAAAAAACTAATCACTTCATAAAATTCTTATAATCTTATTTAAAACTTATGTAAAACTTTTTTTTTTAAGTAAACTCTATGCCCAACGTGGGGCTTGAACGCACGATCCCAAGATCAAGAGTTGCATGCTCCACTAGCTGAGCCAGCCAGGCACCCCTTATGTAAAACTGAAAAATCTATTTTTTGTACAATTAATCTTTGGTCTTGGAATTTAATGTAGTTTATAATCTATAATAGAAATATGATTACTGACTGCTAATGGTTTTACAGTGCTTTAAGGAGATGATCCTTAGCATTAAAGTACTGATCAACCTGGCAAGAAATGAAATGGAATTACATGAAAATCAATGATACTTAAATTAATAATTATGATTGTAGACTGATTTTAAGTTATAAAAAGCTTTACAACAGACAATTACAAATCATTATTTATAAACATATCATTTAGAGATTTACTTTTCCCCCACTAATAAAAAAATGCTTAAACTTTTATAAAACTTTTAACTTAAAAGATTACTTTGAAAAGTCTATCTTGATGAAGCATTAAAAGGAGCACAAAAAAGATTATATGATTCTATTATTATCCCTTGTTCTTCTGATAACAGTATACAAATACAAATAGCTTTATAACTAAGCATAAATTTAAATTGCTGTTTCACTTGTTAACAAATAATGCAGAAAAGGGGGCGCCTGGGTGGCTCAGTCGTTAAGCGTCTGCCTTCGGCTCAGGTCATGATTCCCAGAGTCCTGGGATCGAGCCCTGCATCGAGCCCCGCATCGGGCTCCCTGCTCGCTGGGGAGCCTGCTTCTCCCTCTCCCACTCCCACTCCCCCTGCTTGTGTTCCCTCTCTCGCTGTGTCTCTGTCAAATAAATAAAATCTTAAAAAAAAAAGGTAGAAGAGTTCAGCTGCAAAAGCTTAGGAATTAGTGACAGCAGCAGTTACATGATCAAATATTTTATCACACTTCAATTATATAGCAAGTTACGTGCTCATTAGGTTAGACCAGTTTCAAAGTGTGGTCTGCTGATGAGCAGCATCAGCCTCATCTGGGATCTTATAAGAGATGCAAATTCTCAGGGTCAATCCCAGAATTACTAAACCTGGAATTCTTAGATATGGTTCAGCAACCCATGTTCTAACAAGCTCTCCAGATGATTGTGATGCAAGCTAAAGTCTGAAAACCACTATTAGACTAAGGAAATAAAAATGAGTAAGAAAGAGATTCTGCACTCAAGGTGCCAGACTGACCCACACATTTTCCTTGTAGGCTAATATCCATTAACAAGTATAATATCAATTTGCATATAATTACGTTTTTGGAAATTAACATAAGCTAAGCTAATGTATATATCATTTGGAGCCATGTGGAAAGTTATACTAATAGGGAGAAATTTTTCTTTACTAAGGAACATTAAACAGTAGTCCCTAGCAAGGATTAACATGCCTGAGTATTTAAGCTAAATGTATAAAATCTGTTATCTAATTAGGCCTCAATATGCTCAAAACGCAACTGAATGATAATCTGTGAAGTAATGGTTTGTGATTTTCCAGATTAGTACCAAGGAACTTACTCAGAAGATTTAAGAAGCTATATTTCTTAAGCTTAAGGTGAGGGGGAGGGAGGGTGTTGGTGAATTGCAATTTCTGAAAACAGGAAATACCACAGAAATCAACTACTGCATATGATAAAATGAAATCATCTGCCTTACTCTGTAAGAAATGCTAATTTGAGAAAAAGCAGTCATAAATGTGCCAACAACCTTAACAATATTCATAGTAATTCTATTTCCAAGAATTAACCTGAGATGTACACCCAGAGATGCACTGGAAATAATGTCTATCAGTAGGGAAATGAAAAATTGTGGCACATTCTTACAACATAAAAACCACTGCACATGGACTACAATCCCACTTTAGGAAACAAATACACACAAAGAGAAAAAGACTAGAGAGAAATATTTCAACCTATAAATAGTAAGAATTCTAGATAATGCTATAGTAAATCCATAATTTATTTTTTCAGCTGAATGAGAAAAAATCAGGAAAAAAAGACTTAAAACCATGCTTAGGAATATTTAGTGTCATGGGAAAATGCTAGGACTTATTAAAAAGATGACAAAACACTACCTATCATATCATCTGAATTCTATTTTTATTTATTTTAAAGATTTTACTTATTTATTTGACAGAGAGAGACAAAGCATGAGAAGGAACACAAGCAGGGGGAGTGGGAGAGGGAGAAGCAGGCTTCCCTGCTGAGCAGGGAGCCTGATGTGGGCTCCATCCCAGGACCCCGGGATCATGACCTGAGCCGAAGGCAGATACTTAATGACTGAACCACCCAGGCACTCCCCCCGAATTCTATTTTTTTAAATGGTTTTATTTCTTAAATGTAAATAATCAAAATATAAAAGGATATATATCACAATGTTAAAAAATGGCTATGTCTGGATATTAGGAATACAGGCAACTTATTCTGTGATTTTCAGTATTTTCGAAATTTTCTACAATGACTACTGTTTTCAAAATTAGAAACAGGATTTTAAAAAAATAATATAGCTGTGCTATAGAATTGGTGACTATGGTTATATGTCTACACTGAGAAAACCCTAACTTTAGACACAAATGTCAAATCTATTTTGGAAGACAGGTTACACATAAGTTACATGTAAGTTAGAATGCTAGTATACATTACATTAAATATTTTTCAGTAGACTGGTTTCTTTTGACAAGGAGATTAGGGTTTTCTCCAAACTCCAAGGGTCTAAACGTAGATCACCAGCTATCGGCTATGGGAACAGAGTTGGAGACCTCAGATAAGCCGGAATATTTAATGTTTAGAGTAACTGAAAAGTGAAGGTCATTGAAATGTCAAATACTCAGAAATATTAGTGGAAAGTTATTGATGAAAATACTGACAGGAAGTTATAATTCAGTTCAGATATGCCTTTCATGGTACACTTTAATTATGTAAGGGAAAAATATCTACAAAAATGTTCTCCTGAAAAAGTTAAACACAGAGCTACCATACGATCCAGCAATTCCTAGAGAAACAAAAACATGTGTCCACACAAAAACTTGTACACAAATGTTCACAGCAGTACTTCAACCCATGAATGTATAAATAAATTTTATTCAACACCCTGGAATATTAGTTAGCAATAAAAAGGGATGAAGTACTGATATATGGTACAGTATGGCTGAATCTTAGAAATACTATACTAAGTAAAAGAAACCAGATACGAAAGGCCCCATATTGTATGAGTCCATTTATATGAACTGTTCAGGATATACAAATCTACAGAGGCAGAAAGTAGATTTGTGGGTGCCTCCGGCTGAGAGAAAGAGGGTTCAGGGAAAACAGTGAGTGACTGCTAATGAGTACAGTGGTTTCTTTTTGGAGTGATGAAAATAGTCTAAAATTGATTATGGCAATGGTTGCACAACCCTGAATTTAATATATTAAGAAAGAAACTGTACACTTTAAATAGGTGAACTGTATGGTACATAAACTATATCTCAATAAAACTGTTACTAAAATAGTTAAGTCAAAGAGGCAATTATAAATCAGCCTCATTTTTCAATTAAAAAAAAAAGCCATGTATTGCTGAACCTGAAACACTCAAGCATCATTTGCATTTTCTCAAAAATAACTGATATTTTCTGTCATGCTTTTCTTGCCAAGTTTCAAATCACACAGAGGTACTAGTCAAGAAATACAATAGAACGGGGTGCCTGGATGGCTCAGTTGGTTAAGCGACTGCCTTCGGCTCAGCGACTGCCCGGGACAGAGTCCCACATCGGGCTCCCTGCTTACATCTCCCTCTGACCCTCCCCCTTTTTGTGCTCTCTCTCTCTCTCTCTCTCATTCTCTCTCTCAAATAAATAAATAAAATCTTTAAAAAAAGAAATACAATAGAAGAGGCCAGGAGGGATTGCACATTAATAATCTATCCAGTTAGGTTTCTCAAGTCATGTTGAGAACATTTAACAAAAAAATTAAAGATATAACATAAAGTGTACACTGAAAATACTATTCTCTGGCTTCTTATAGAAACAGAGTTACTAACAGACTCTTGACAAATAACCAGCTTCTGCTTTAACCAAAAGGAAATGGGTATGTGAGGAATTAAAAGTATAAACAATATTTCAATTTATTACTTGGTCTTTACACCTAACAGTACCCTTTCTGACCAGTTTTATCACTACTATCGGGAAGAGATTTAAAATCAAATGAGATCTAATTTTCAGTTTTTAGAGAATATTACAATGTATTAATTCTTTGGTGTTATAATCTTTCAAATTACAATTTACCTCGGTTGCTGGGTTTCAAAAAATTGATTCCACATGTAAAAAAGTAAAAGCAATTTTACTTTTTAAAAATAATATTCCCAAACACTTTAAAAATATATTTAACAATCACATTGGAGTATAACTGCCTCTGAATTATCCAAGAGAGAAACTACCTTTGTTGTTCCTTGATAGCTTTTAACATTTTAAAAAAACCTCTCATGCCTGACAGAAAATCAGCAACATAAGTGACTATGAGATATCTTCTAAAAATATTTTCACACCATTCCAAAGTCATAAAAACTAACAGTGCTCAACTGATGGCATGAATATCATCAGTGGGATACCTAAGTGATGATGAAGGAAGGAGTTTCCTTAAGAATCTATCTCCACTTTCCCATACCTGGACCCACCAATCTGAAGTGCCATTTCTTATTTGTAAGACTGCACAGTAGGCAACAATAGCTACTTAGGACTGAGTGAATCCTGACCTACCAGGAACTGTTTATTGAGTTTCAGACCCCTATCATGTGGCAGAGTTATCTGTATAATTTCTATGCCATTTCCTACGAATTCAGACTTAATGCTCATAACTGCATACCAATTGTTGATATTAGTAATAATGACTTTTTCTGTCACTAAATTCACTATCATTATATTTAAGCCTCCTGACAGTAAAATATTACAGATTCTAATACAAAGGCAACTAACATTTACCAATATCTACCATGTCCTAGATACTGTCCTCGAAGCTTACCATGGATTATTTTATGTAATCCTCACTGCAGTAGGTACCAGTGTTATCCCCTAAAAGCTATGAGAATTCCAACAGCAATGAAAACTGTTTTCACTTGGTTCATACTAATGTTTCCTAGGAATGGGATAGATCCTATCCCAATCATTCATTTATACAAAGTAGTTATTAAGTTGAAAGGCATGTTGCTTTCTCATACTATGCCCTTGGCTAAGGATTTAATTCTTAAGTTCTTAAAACTTAATGTCACTAACAAATGTCTAAGTAAATGCTAATTATTTATTACTATTATAGGATTTTTGACAGAAAATTGATGGGCTAAAAGATATAAAAGGAGAACAAAAGTACCAGACAACAAACGTCAAGATGACAGATTAAGAGGGTTGTTCCAAATAAATACAACCTATTTCATAATTCTACCTACAGCTAAATTAGGGGTAAAGGTGTGGGGGAAGAGACTAAGGAAAGCAGGTTAATTTTGCTACCTGTTAAATATTTCTGATAATGGGAGGAACCCCAAGCACTATATGGATAACAGGAGTATGGGAAAGGCTCTTTGCTAAAAACCTTTTACTTCTGAATCAAATGATTTTACTACCTATTGAAAATTAGTAAGTAGAATTTTGAGTTTCTGATAACTTTAGACATAGTGTTTGGAAATGACGAATATTAAATATTTTAGCCATGGGTTTTAGTTTTTCATCAGTACAGCTGAGGATATTCCTTTGCCAACCAAAAATACTACTCCCTAAGTTAGGAACATGACTACTTTCACGTGGACTGTTAAACTCTAGGATTATATGATCCTCTGTCTCTGAATTAGCTCATAGCTGAAAGAGAGTAAAGGTGATCTTCAACAGGAAGGAATCTTTATACACTCACTCGACAGCCAGTTAGGGACCAGCTCAATAAAAACAACTTAGGTCCCCAGAACACAATCTAAGAGGCCACAATGGTCAAATCTTTAGACTTGTTTCCATTTCCAGAGAAGCCTCCCACTCCCCAAGATAGTTCCATCAACTGCTGCTTCTTAAACAAACTTGTTTAACAAGGACACAGGAAACCCAAACACCTGTATTAAGCATGACTTTTGGTCAGGAAATGAGTTTTTGATCAGAGTGGTTAAACTGAAAGTTCTCTTTCATATCTATTACTATTTGAGGGATATCATCCACTCCTTTGATTAAATTCCTCCCCTGCCAAGCTCCTTTCACAAAGAGAGGAAAAGGATAGATTCTTTTAAATGTAATTTCAACAGCAAAAATTCATATATTTTAGTTCAGAGTTGCTGACTTTATCAAATGCGGCTAAAGCCAATGTGAAGGACTTATTCCAGATCTGATTCTTAAAAATAAATAAAAATAGGGGTGCTTGGGTGGCTCGGTTGGTTAAGCATTTGACTCTTGATTTCAGCTCCGGGTTGTGAGATGGAGCCCCCCGTTTGGATTCCGCACTGGGCATGGATCCTGCTTAAGATTTTCTCTCTCCTGGGGCGCCTGGGTGGCTCAGTTGGTTAAGCGACTGCCTTCGGCTCAGGTCATGATCCTGGAGTCCCGGGATCAAGTCCCGCATCGGGCTCCCTGCTCGGCGGGGAGTCTGCTTCTCCCTCTGACCCTCTTCCCTCTTGTGCTCTCTATCTCTCATTCTCTCTCTCTCAAATAAATAAATAAAATCTTAAAAAAAAAAAAAAGATTTTCTCTCTCCCTCTCACCACCCTCTGCTCTATAAATAAATAAATATAATAGATACATGAATAAATAAATAAATTTGTAGAGAAAGATGCCGGCATAGACTTAGGATCATAAAACTCCATATATTCAAACTTAATGAAATTAAGAAAAATAAATTAGGGCGCCTGGGTGGCTCAGTTGGTTGGGCGACTGCCTTCAGCTCGGGTCATGATCCTCGAGTCCCGGGATCGAGTCCCGCATCGGGCTCCCTGCTCAGCAGGGAGTCTGCTTCTCCCTCTGACCCTCTTCCCTCTCGTGCTCTCTCTCTCTCTCTCTCTATCTCATTCTCTCTCTCAAATAAATAGAATCTTTAAAAAAAAAAGAAAAATAAATTAAAATGCTATTTTATGTACTTACTGGCATGTTTAAATGTTTCATACTTCAATATTTGAAAATTAATTTTAAACAATAAAATACCAAAGAAAAACATCATCTGGAAAATAAAAGCAGAGTATGCAGAATTTCACTTAGGATCTAACCATCCCATCTCTTACTCTTCAAAAAATACAAAAGGTAAACGAGAAAAATTCTGAAGTCTTCTCTGATACCAAATTTGGAGGGAAAATGAATGAGCGGAGTAGATAGGACATCTAAGTGGAAAGATTCATATACGGTAAAAGCTATTCTCACCTCAATTGCCCATCAGAAATTTTTTAAAAACTGCCATGCTCACCACACCATTTTTCCTTATTAGGGAAATATGGCAGAGGACTCCAAAACAAATAAATAAATAGATACACAAATAAATAGTGCAAAGCTAATTATTTCCAGCAATAAGCAAGATTTACCAGAACAGAAAGACAAAAGACAAAAACAAACTAAGAAATAAAAAAACATGGGAATGAGGTGGGAGAAAGGACGAAGAAATTTCCTTTTGAAGTTCCCCTTTTCTAGCTGTGAATTTACAGTGCCAAGGCCACTATCCAAACATGCACCTATCTTTCCCTCTCTCTGCTGGTAAATGTAAATAATAATAGCAATTATTTATTGACACTTAATGTGTTGATCCCTATTCCTAGCATTTCAAATATATTTCCTTATGATAATCCTATGAGGTACAATATCCCATTAATAAATAAGAAAAGTGAGACAGAGAGGTAAAGTAATTTGCCCAGAATTACAAAGCTGGAAAATGCTGGAGCCAAGATTCAAAACCAGTTTGATTCCAGAACCAGAGCTCTTGACCAATGGAAGAATGAATGAATGAATGAATAAAACAGAGTTTTCAATACTAACTTATATTATGAAAAGCTTAAATTCAGGGGCAAAATATTAATCAAGATACAGAGTATTCTACAATAATAAACAATGCCAACCAAAAGGAAAATAAAATGGACATAAATCTTTATACATGTATATTATTAAGATATATAAAGCAATGGCCACTGGAAACATACATCAACAGAAATTTTAATTCAATAACTGCCAGCTTATGATGGAACAAACAGACATAAAGGGGCTATATGGAAACTGAATAACATAATAAGGCTGAATTAATATGTAATGAATTAATTCTGTATCTAAAAGTAAAGACTATGCCTTGTTTTCAAATACCCACAGAACATTAAGAAAAAAACCAATCTTGTATTAGGCCACAAAGAAAATTTCACTGCAGTTTCCACAGATATATAATTCTATTTTCTAAATACAATAGAGCTAGAAATTAAATTTTTACTCAGAAAAGAAATTTTAACCATTTAGAAGTTAAAAAAACAAAATGCTCTCACATACTAAACAGGGTATCAAAACTGAAACTACATAGTATCTTGCAAATATGAATAATGGAAACATTATATACTAGCCAAAGCTGGGCTCAGAGGATAAGTCTTGGCATAAAACAACTATATTACTGAACAGAAAATATCACAAACACAAAAATTAAGCATTTATCTCTAGAATTGAGAAAAAATACATATATATACTCCAGGGAGGCAGAAGAAAGGCAATGATAGAGCAAAGTCAGACAGCAATGAACTAGAAAAAAAGAAAAACAGGAAAACAAATTTCAACATTTAAATTTTTTAAAAATACTATATAGCCTAATTTAATACCATATAACCTAATAAATTTAATCACTCAAAACACAGATATACAATATAAGTGAAAAAAATAACTACAGATATACAAGAAATTAAAAGAATTATTCAAGAATATTTTGTGAAACTATGCAAATACACTTGGAAAAGCTGGATGAAATGGATTATATTCAAATGAAAATATTGAACAAAAAAGAAACTAAAAGAAACCAAGAGCCAAAGGCGTGCCTGGGTGGTGAAACTGGTTAAGCATCCAACTCTTGGTTTCTACTCAGGTCATGATTTCAAGGTCCTGAGATTTAGCCCCGTGTCGGGCTCCACTGGGATCCAAGCTCAGTGCAGAGTGTACTTACATCTAGTTCTCCCTCCCTCTCTGCCCGTCCTCCCTGTGTGCGTGCACTCTCTCTAATAAATAAAAATAAAAATCTTAAAAAAATAAAAAGAAACTGGGGTGCCTGAGTTGCTCAGTTGGTTAAGCGCCTGCCTTCGGCTTAGGTCATGATCCCAAGGTTCTGGGATCGAGCCCCACGTTGGGCTCCCCGCCAAGCAGGGAGCCTGCTTCTCCTTCTCCCTCTGCCTCTGCCTCTGCTCTGCCTACTTGTACTCTCTCTCTCTCTCTCTCTCTCTCTCTCTCTCTGTGTTAAATAAATAAATAAAAATCTTTAACAAGAAAGGAAAAAAGAAAAAGAAACCAAGAGCCATGGAAAAAACTGAGATTTTACTAAAGAGTTACAATCTGAAAACATACTAGTCTAGTTAGCTTCATAGGTAAAATTTTTTCAGACTCAAGTAACAGATAATTGGGATGGTATTTTCACCATTTGTGCCAGAGCACAAAGGAAGGAAATCTTGCAAACTCTTTTTATGAAGCAAGTATAACACTAATCTAAGGATTACATTATGTAAAAGAAAAAAGTTCAGACCTCATTTCTGAATTCTGAAAACAAACATAAATATTAACAAACACTTCATTTGCTGCTGTATATTTTATTCATTTATTTTTAAAATCTTTTTTTTAAGATTTTATTTATTAATTTGACAGAGACATAGCGAGAGAGGGAACACAAGCAGGGGGAGTGGGAGAGGGAGAAGCAGGCTTCCCACTGAGCAGGGAGTCCGATGTGGGGCTCGATCCTAGGACCCTGGGATCATGACCTGAGCCGAAGGCAGACGCTTAATGCCCCACCACTGTATATTTTAAAAAAAGGACTCCATAAATAGCATTTATTCCATAAATGTAGTCATGACCAATTATTAAGTAATCTATTAAAGAAATTCACCGTCTTACAGATTATGAGTCAAGATAACATACTCTTTTCAACGATGAAATGGTATTTCACATGTAAAGAATCCCTTCCAATTTAAGAAGAAAAACAATTAGTAAAATAAGTATGTTTGATGCTACTCCTGTCAGAGTGAATGCACCAGCTCTTTAAATTTATTGAGATATAACTGACATATAGCCTTATATTAGCTTCAGATGTAAAACATGATACAATATTTGTATATGTTGTGAAGTGATCACCACAGTAAGCCTAGCTAACACCATCACCACTCATAGTTCTGGAAATTTTTTCTTGTAATGAGAACTTTTAAGATTTTCTTTCTTAGCAACTTTCAAATATGCAATACAGGATTTGTAACTATAGTTGCCATGCTGTACATTACATCCCTAGACAAATTGTTTATTTTATAAATAATTTTATTTTCACCCATTTCACGCACCCCCCAACTCCCAGCAACCATCAATCTGTTCTTTGTATATGTGAGCTTTTTATTTTTAAGATTCCACATATAAGTGAGATTATATTTGATCATGTTTGTCTTTGTCTTTGATTTATTTCACTTAAGTATAATGCTCTCAAGCTCCATTCATGTTGCTGCAAATGACAAGATTTCATTCTTTTTTATGGCTGAATAATATTCCATTGTATACACATAGCACAACTTCTTTATCTATCTGTTGATGATCATTTAGATTGCTTCCACACCTTGGCTACTGTAAATAATGCTCCAATGAACGTGGGGGTGCATGTACCTTTTCAGGTTAATGTTTTTGTCTTCTTTGGATAAATACCCAGAAATACAACTGCTGGATCATACGGTAGTTTTTTTTAATTTTTTGCAGAAACTCAAAAACTTTTTCCATAGTGGCTGTGCCAATTTATATTCCCACCAACAATGCATAAGTATTTCCCTTTTTTCACATCCTGGCCAACACTTGTTGTCTCTTGTCTTTCTCATAACAGTCATTCTGACAGGTATGAGGTGATATTTCACTGTAGTTTTGATTGTATTTTCCTGATCATTAGTGATGCTGAGCATCTTTTCATATTTCTTCTGGTCATCTAAATGTCTTCTTTGGAAAAATATGTATTCAGATCTTCTATCAATTTTTTAACTGGATTGTTTGTTCTTTTGCCATTGAATTATAGGAGTTCTTTGCTATTTTGGATATAATTTGTAAATATTTTCTCCTGTTCAGTAGGATGCCTTTTCATTTTGTTTATGGTTTCCTTTGCTATGCAGAAGCTTTTTAGTCTGATGTAGTCCCACTTGTTTTTTGCTTTTAATGTCAAATCCAAAAAATCATCACCAAGACCTATGTCAAGGAGCTTTGTTTTCTTCTAGAATATTTTATGGTTTCAGGTCTTACATTCACGTCATTAGTTCATCTGAGTTAAATTTCGTATATAATATACGATAGTGGTCCAGTTTTCCCAACATCATTTATTGAGGAGACTTGTCCTTTCCCCATTGTATATTCTCTTCTCCTTTGTGATAAATTGATGATATATGCACGGGTTTATTTCTGGGCTCTCTATTCTGTTTCATTGATTTATGTGTCTGTCTTTATACCAGTACCACACTATTTTGATTATAATAGCACTGTAATATATTTTGAAATAAGGATTTCATGATGTCTCCAGCTTTGTTCTTTCTCAAGATGCTTTAGCTATTGAGGGTCTTTTGTGGTTCAATATAAATTTTAGGATTGTTTGTCCTATTTCTGTGAAAAATGCCACTGGAATTTTGACAGGGATTGCACTCAATCTGTAGACTGCTTTGGGTAGTATGAACACTTTAACAATATTAATTCTTCTAATCCATAAGCATGGAATAGCTATTTATCTGTGTCTTCATCAATTTCTTTAGTCAATGTCTTATATAGTTCAGTGTACAGGTCTTTCACCTCCTTGGTTGGATTATTTCCTACATATTTTATTCTCTTGATGCAATTGTAAATGGGATTTTCTTAATATGTCTTTCTGATACGTTACTAGTGTAAAGAAACAACAAATTTCTGTATATTTATCTTGTATCCTGCAAATTCATACTGAATTCATTTATTAGTTCTATCAGTCTTTTGGAGTTTTCAGGGTCTTCTATATACAGCATCATATTATCTGCAAATAGTGACAGTGTTACTTCTTCCTTTCCAATTTGGAAGCTACTATACCTGGGAATTCAGAAGAAACACCTTTTCTTACTGCTCTAAACTGTTTTTACTGTTTGACCACTTTATAAAAACTATATGCATTATTTTCTCATTTAAAAACACACTCACATTCAGAATTTTAAATCTGTCTAGAGATGGAAGTTTTAGACTATATGGTGAAAACTGAGAAAATACTACTGTCTGATTACTGTAACCTTAACTGCAAGTTCAATTTTAAGAGTTGACAATAATTTTTTGTTTTAAAAAAGGTTGTATCTGCACGGCTAATGTATTAAAGTAATATTAAATTCCACAAATGGGTTTTTAGTTTTTATTTCTATTAAGCTACACAGATTATTCTAATAAGCTGGCAATGATCCATGTCTTCATTGGCCTTAAACATGTGAACCTGTCTCTTTTAGTCCTCAGAACAAATGCATGATTCTGCAAATTGGGTATTGCTAACTTCAGTTTATAGAAAAGGAAAGTGAAGTTTGGACCACATGACAGTTAATTCAGTGGGACATCATTCTTTTCCCAACACATTATTTAAAAAACTGCAAACATAACCAGTTTACCGAAAAAAAAAAAAAAAACTGCTTAGTGAGCACTCATAAAGTCAACAGATTCTATATGTAACACTTTGCTTTATTTGCTTCATCATATATCTGCCTATCCATCAATTGATCTTATTTTTGATTCATTTCTAACTAGGCTGCAGACAGCAGTATACTTCACCCCTAAACAGAGTTCAATTATTTGTTTACTGCTCTATATTTTAAAAATTAAGTTATATAGTAAAATGCACAAGCATATACTTGCATATGTTTTGACAAATGCATTCACCCACATAACCAAAACCTCTATCAAGATACAAAAAACTTCCATTATCGCAGAAGGTTCTCTCATATTGGGCCTTGGTTTGAACACATGATCCATCTCCAAAGTCCACAGTGTTTTCCCCAACACTATGCTACTTCTTTCTAGAAGGCCCAGTGTGTAAGTATATTAAACATTAAGAATTTTATTCCTAACCTTCAATAATTAAAGTAGTTGAAATATGGAAATATAAAAGGAAGAAAATACTAGAGACATCCTCCACCAAAACCAGACAGCCTTGATATTTAATATCTGTAGTAAGCAGATTGTACTATGCTCCCTCCACTGACTTCCCCTAAATAAACAAAAACTTCTACTTGCCTCCCTAAGAGCTCAAGAGTTAATCCAAGAAGAATGGATGTGACAATAAAAAAAAAATTCATACGTTCATCTCTTGTATCTTTAATTAAACCAACAGAGGCTTGGGGGTAAGACCATTTCTTATGCTTCTGAAGCAAGCAAGGTTAAATGCCATATGCTTTAATGGTTACTATGAGAGGCAGTGGGGAATTGGAGAAAAAGCAAAAGCTTTGGAATCAGCCAAATCTGGGTTCAAATCTCTTCATTTATTAGCTATCTTACCAACCAATTATTTAACTTCTCCATGCCTCAGTATCTCATCTGTAAAATGAGGCCTATGTTTTATCTTCCTTTCAATGTCCTTTCTCAAATAAATGATCTACATGGAGATCCAGGCAGACCTCTGCCCTGGACCTCAAGTTTTAGGGGGAACTGCTCTGGCCCTCTTCTAGTCATACCCCTCCTCACAGGTGAAGAGACCATGGGTCCAAAAGAACATACACACAATAGGGCGCCTGGGTGGCTCAGTCGGTTAAGCGACTGCCTTCGGCTCAGGTCATGATCCTGGAGTCCTGGGATCGAGTCCCGCATCGGGCTC
The DNA here is from genome assembly GCF_009762305.2 of Zalophus californianus. Classification (NCBI taxonomy): domain Eukaryota; kingdom Metazoa; phylum Chordata; class Mammalia; order Carnivora; family Otariidae; genus Zalophus; species Zalophus californianus. The sequence continues at coordinate 40,864,686 of NC_045606.1, read as the reverse complement.
CCTGCTCAGCAGGGAGTCTGCTTCTCCCTCTGACCCTTCTCCTCTCATATGCTCTCTCTCTCATTCTCGCTCTCTCAAATAAGTAAGTAAATAAAATCTTAAAAAAAAAAAAAAAGAACATACACACCATGAACCCACACCTCTGCCACAGCCTATGCCCTGGGTAATCTAGACCCAGGAATTCCTTTGCCTAAACAGAGTAGCCTTGCCTCCAAGGTCTGAAAGAACCTATTCCCTGGGTCTCACTTGCTCAAGGAATATGAATGAATCATGGATGTGAGGACTGGGGAGTTGAAACATATGTGTGAAGCCATGTGAAGAGAATGGTGTGTGGAAGAGATATGGGTTTAGGCTCAGAAGGCGGGATGGGCTCAACACATGCAGACACATTCTGGCATGTAAGTCTGAAGAATCCAACTTCTTAGTTCAAACCTGAAGTTCAAGGTCCACATGAAGGTTTATTTGTCAAAGGAGGAGGACAAAATATATTTTATGTAATGGTTTGTTAACGTATACATACATGGTATATGGGTCTTCATTTATATTTGTGTTACAAATGATCCTATCTGTAACTACTACTAATCGGTACTGACATACTCATTTTCAAATATTATCATATTTAGTCATATAACATTATCATGGGTTGGTTTCACTAGCTCCGTTGTGCAGATAAAGAAACAGACAAGATTAAGAAACTTTTTTCTATCTCTATATTGCTCTCTTCTTAACTCTTGGTATCTGAGTTTCTTCCTCTATCATATCATGAATATTACACTCTCCAAGATAATGTACCCTGAATTCCTAACTTCAGCCCTTATTTCTCCATAATCTCTCTTTAGAACCTGAGAGTGTTAACAATTCTTCCTTAAAACATCTTTCCCTTGGGCGCCTGGGTGGCTCAGTCATTGGGCGTCTGCCTTCGGCTCGGGGCATGGTCCCAGGGTCCTGGGATCGAGTTCTGCATCGGGTTCCCTGCTCCTTGGGAGCCTGCTTCTCCCTCTGCCTCTCTCTCTCTCAATCTCTCTCTCTGTCTTTCATGAATAAATAAATAAAATCTTTAAAAAAAAAATCTTTCCCTTGCTTCTAAGGCTAGACTATTTCAGTTCTTCTCTTAGCTTTTGCTCTTTTTCTGGCTCCTCTCTTTCTGAATAGTGTCTGCATAAAGTACATGTTCAATAAAAAGTGGGATTTTTTTTTTAAATCTAAAAAGAAGAGCTTTTATCTTGAAGCATAGTGATAGTTACTCTACTAGCTGATACATGCATGCAGTATTCCATTCATCCTAACAGCACCATAAAACTGAAGCTGAGGATGATGGACAAACGGACCTGTGTTAGAAACCTGGCTCCAACACTTTCTAGCTTTACGATCCTGCGTTTTTGCTTCCCCATCTGTGTCATCTTATAAGATTCTTGTGAGAATTAAATGAAACTCAGGATATAAAACACACAGCACATGATCCATAGTCAATAAATGTTGCCCCCTCCCTCCTCTTCCTGTTGCTTCTGGGTGAGCACGTCAGTCTTCCCTCTTTCCCTCTGTGCATTTCCAGACTAAGGCCTTCGTCTCGTCCTTTATGTTCCATGTCCACACTTTTATCACACCTGCGAACCCAACTCCTCCAGAAAGGTGGTCCTGAAGTACCTGCATCCGTTTCTAAGTGTCCAGGTCTACATCTCTAAGTTTTACTAGCTATTTCTACTTGAGAATCCCACTGCCTACCAACTCCACCTGATCCTTCTCCTCACAAAATGAAGAATGGAAAGCAAAAGACCGGGGATAGCATAAAATATTACAAAGACAAAATTGATAGGATGAATGATAAAGAAGCTGATTTCATGGTTTCAAGCTTGTCTGAGAAAATTACAAAAATTGAGAAGATTCTCATAAATCATGTCCAAAATTATCTCCCTTTTTCCTTCAGACATGAAGCTCTAATCCTTCCATTTCCCTAACCCATGAAGCCCCAAATCTTCTCATTCCTTTGGATTCTCTCATATTTAAGTGCTCTATTCATCACACATCTAATTATATACTATATCCTATTACTGATTTTCATAAATTTACATGTTATCTTCCTAACTATGCTGCAAGTTCTTTAAGGCCACAACCATCTCTTATATTTTTAGTGTTCTTCATAATGCTGATTGACTACTATTATGAAGATATGGTCAAGACCTCAGAAATCATAAATTAAGATGTTTTCAGATTTTTCCCTGACTTGGAAGGAAAAGCTTCTCAAATCAAAAAGGCTGGGGAACCTTCCACACATAGAAAAAGTATGACAAACTATGTGTTAATACTTTATAAATTATTTCCAAGAACTGTGTAAACTTTTCTCCAAAGATTATTTCTATTTTCTCATATAGATACTAGTTGTTATATTCATTTCTGTTAAGCAATTCTTAAAACTATGTCTCAAAAACTGTGTACTATAGACTGATGTGCTATTTATTAAATTTTAAATACTTTTAAAACTTTTAAAACCCAAAGGACAAAAAGCAATTAGTCTAAAGTTTATTAAAAGAAATGGCTTCCGGGGCGCCTGGGTGGCTCAGTCATTGAGCGTCTGCCTTCGGCTCAGGTCACAATCTCAGGGTCCTGGGATTGAGCCCCGCATCGGGCTCCCTGCTCCGCAGGAAGCCTGCTTCTCCCTCTCCCACTCCCCCTCTGCTTGTGTTCCCTCTCTCACCACTGTGCCTCTCTCTGTCAAATAAATAAAATCTTAAAAAAAAAAAAAAAAGAAAGAAAGAAAGAAAGAAATGGCTTCCTTCTTTGGTTGAATACACTATATTTCAAATTTGGAAAAATTTAATGAAATTACATTTTCTTTAATGTGATCAAAACAGAAGAACTGCAGGACAATAAAGCTGATTTTGATTTGCTCTTTTTACCTGAGTAGCTTTATCTTTCATGCACGAAGGGTAATGAACATGAGGATCCCGTGGCCACTGTCCTGTGAGGTAAGGTCCTGTTATCGTGTCCAAAGAAGAGGTTCGTCTGATTGTACTAGAGTTTCGAACTTGTTGAGCTTTTGGCCTGTCCACTATAAAAAGTGAAAAAAAAATGAGATTAGTCACTGACAAATTACGTAAAATTTAAAATTATTTAAACTTCATAGCTTATAAAGAATGATTTTCCCTAAATATGTATTTACCCTAATAGCTCTCTTATATGACCTGATGAAACGTATAGACCCTCTCTGAAGGAAAATATGTTCACATATTAAATCTTGCATATCCTTCCAGGGCTGTTACAGATGCTATGAAGCCCACCCATTTTAGAGACGTATTCTAAAATCTACTGATCATCTTCACTGCCATTACTTTAATTAAGACTCTCTCATGTCTCACCTGGACTGCCAGTTTCCTAACTGCTATCTCTGCATCCATCTCAATTAAATCTGACCGGGCTACCTCCCAACACCACCAAAAGAACATTTCCATGGTTAATCATTGTCCTTAACTTACAGCCTGTATTTTTCACAATTTGGCTCCCATAGACCTCAGTGTTTAATGTCTTGCTACTCCTCTAGAAATCCACGTTACCTACAAAGTGCCAAATGAACTAACTGCAGTTTCCCAAATGTAAAACACTCCCTTCCCTGCCTCTATACATTCTATTATTTAATGAGCCTAGAACGATTTCCTTCTTTGTTCACTTGACAAACTCTTATCTCCCTGACCAGCTCAGGTCTCACAGCAACTCTGTGAAACCTCTCCCAGGGCTTTTCCTTCTCCATCTCTATCTTTAGTTTAAGATACATGTGTCCAGCTCTGCTTGCATGGAATCCTAAGTTTGTCTTTCTCCCCAACCAGAACCTAAGTTTAAAAGTCTCTACAAACTGAAAAGGAGTCAATGCTCAATACTTATTTGATCAATTTATTCACAGCTACACAAAAATAAGGTGTATAAAGAACTCTATATTTTAATTCAATTTCCTCATTTATGTATGAAGAATCTGAAGCCCAGAGGGATAAAACTGAATTGTCCAATGAAAGAGAACTGCTAACAGGAGACAGAGGTAAAAAGGAAGCAAGATCTCCAGACATTCTATACCATTCAATCTACTGTAACAATCTACTTCTCTTCATTTGGATACTGTAAGTACCTCTGTTGAAAATTAAAATGATCATAATGAACGCTGTAGTTTCTTTACAAAGAAGTTATAGAGGGTTTTTCATATATACATCCCCACTAATTTACCATCGATGTGCTTTCTATAATAAAATCCCTTGAATTACAAGCTCCAAGGCTCAAGAGTCTTATTCAGGGTTATAGCTCACATGGCTTGCACATTACAAACAGTCAAAAACATTTGTTATTGAACGCTGTCCTTTAACTATCTTCCTGAAGCCAGAATACATAAGTAGTTTTCATCAGACAACAAAACACAGCATACTTTGGTGTTATATTGCTTACGTATCTTAAAACTGCAATTTTGATTTCTTCTTTAACCCGAGAGTTAGAGAAGATATGAAAATTACAAATTTCCTCCCTATCTTTATTAATTAGCTCTAATTTCACTTCACCGTGGGCAGAGAACCTAGGATGACCTATTTCTATCTACTCTGCAATTACCTGAGTTTTCCTTTTAAAACACGGTCAATTTTTATAAACATTTCATGAGTCATGGAGAAGATATATTTTCTGTTTTCAGAATCTATAGCTCTTTGTCTTGTACTTCAACTGAAATAAAAATATAGAATACAGGAATAATACAATTACCAGTGGATCTTTCACAGATTTAGAAGAGAACTCTCAAATTTCGAAACTACTATTGAGAACTAATAATTCTCTTTCTTTCTTACAATTTATTTATTTATTTATTTATTTATTTGAGAGAGAGAGAGAACACCAGCATGGGGGGAGGAGCAGACGGAGAGGGACAAGCAGATTCTGTGCTGAGCATGGAGCCTCACACCGGGCTTGATACCAGGACCCTGAGATCATGACCTGAGCCAAAATCAAGAGCCAGATGCTCAACCAACTGAGCCACCCACATGTCCCTCTTTCTTGCAATTTTTTTTTAAAGACAATTGTTTTTTTTTTAAAAGATGTATTTATTTATTTGACGGAGAGAATGAGATAGAGAGAGAGAGCATGAGAGGGGGGAGGGTCAGAGGGAGAAGCAGACTCCCTGCTGAGCAGGGAGCCTGATGCGGGACTCAATCCCAGGACTCCAGGATCATGACCTGAGCCGAAGGCAGTCGCTTAACCAACTGAGCCACCCAGGCGCCCTCTTGCAATTTTTTATCATTTATATTTTAGTTCTGTGTAATTTGACATATACTGATCCATGATGTCATCATCATGGTTTGCATACTTCACCATTATAATCTGTTCCATTTATCCCTTTTTAAACTCTTTCAAATTAAACATTATGACCCCCTTCGCTTTCTATTATAATTTGTCTGGTAGACCTATTCTTTAATTTTCAATTTCTTTCAATCATTTTGTTTATGTGTGTCTCTTGTATACAGTATATAAACTAGGCTTTTTGAAAAAAACAGTATGCCTTCTTGTAGAAAGTTAATTTAGCCCACTTATGTTATTGCTATAATAAATTTAACTTGTCATGTAACTTTTTTCTTCCTATTTGTAATGCTTCCTTGCTATGTGTCCTCTATTTCACTGTTTTTTTCTTCTCTCTTCTTGTCATGGCTAATATCTATGTAGACTGTTTATAGTAGTAGAAGTTATTTCTATTAATTCTTTCAAGTATTTTTTTTCTGGCTATAAAAGCAATACCCACAAATATTAGCAACTCTGGGAAACATGTCTTTCATATCTAATTTATAATAATTAGTTTATTTATAATTTATAATAATTATAAATTATATCTAATTTATAATACATAAATATAAATTACATCTAATTTATAATAATTTGTTTAAAATTTTTAGAAGTTACTTTATATTCCCTCCACCAGGAGGACACAAAAGACAAAAACAGATTATCCCTTTAAAAAGACCAACATTTATAGCAGTACACTACTAAATAAAAAAAAAAGTCCTACATAAAGGTCAGCTATAACCAGGAAAAGAAGAACCATTAGATGTGAAAAACCTGTGCCTACACTTAAATTGCTCCAACTATTAAAATGTTGTATGTACTCTACTTACAGCTATTAAAACTTCGCCTAAATTGGAAAACAAACTATTGGGTCCATTTTTATGTTTTATAATGAAGAATCTATATAAATAGGCCTCTTGGTCTATATATTTTAATCTATATTTAGTAACTCTTACTATGTAATTACTGGACTTTTGCCTATCACTCTCAAAAGAGCACATGTTCTCCTCTTAGTATCCATTCTCTATGATTAGCTACTTTGTCAGAACTGTGGTCTTCAAGCCATTTTGACTAAGTACTCTTATTGGTAAATAGGTAAGCATGTAGCAACATGTGTAGTCATTTATTTATAAATGTATGTACTATATTACTAATATGCTAATTATAAAACAGACAAAACAAACATATATGATATGGAATAAAAAATTAAAATATACATGTATAAAAAAATAGAAATTATGTTTTCTCCTTGTATCTCAGTAGATGGCCTCACTCACTTTAATGGACTGAAACTTGGGTGATAGACTCAATGCATCGATTGGCCACTTAGCTCTGTCTAATTTCATGTCTTACTACCCTACTGCTTAACTGAATTAAGAATGTGTAGATAAGCACCAGACATTACCAGCACCAAAACAAACAAATAAACAGGTCTGCCTTAAAAGGAAAAAATAAGTTAGGACAACACAGTATCCATATCTTGTTACAAGATTCACTCTACCAGTCATCATTTTTTTAGGAAATTAAAGTATATGAGGCAAATATTCTTGAAACGTCCTATTTCAAAAATATTCTTTAAAATAAAGATTCTCACCACAACTCACAACCAGGAAAATTTCAAAGACATGGTATTATTAATTTCCAAATTTTTTGAAGTGTAAAAATTCAGAATAGGTGGAAAATTGGCAAGGAGAGCTTCTTCCAGGATATGATTACTCATAACCCCATCTACCAAATATCACGAAAGCCTTAGATTTAACAAAAGGTCGATGATAAACGATGCAATTCTATTCCAACAAGATGACCTGTTACTATTATCCAAACTATCATGGCAATGAGTTAGTCTTTAACTGTCTCAACATCTAAGCCCTGATTCTCACAAATTTTTGTTTATTTATTTCATGGTATCATCTCCTACCAATTCAGGTTTTACAATGTAGTGCAACAAGGAAAATCAACACTGGTTTTGCATTATTTATATACTCAACACAATAAATTGTTTATTTCATGATTACAGTTGTGATTAGAATATGTATTCAGTTTTGAATCGGGTAATCACAGTATTTCTCTACTAATTACAAAATTACCTCAATTCAAGTTAGATCAAACAAGAGGACACCTTATGAGCTAGAAACAAGCATTACTATAGACAATCTTTGAATTAATTTACAAGAGCTTGAATAACTTAATAGAACTGCTAAAATAAATATTGAATTATACTTATGTAAAGTATGAAAGAAAATCAATTAAATAAATACTTACTATCATCACCTAAGGTAAAGAGGCATCAGAAAAACAGTACCTTCATTAAGTGGTGAAACCAGGTAATCATTATTACTAAAGAAAACTTGCTAAATGTCTACACCATATGGAAAGTACTGTTACATGTACCAAGGGAAATTACAAAATAAGTTTCAGACTCTCTTCAAGGAGTTTATATACTGGTTGGGGGAGATATGATACATATAATTAAACCATAATATAAAGCAGTATATGCACAGCAAGTGCACACCAATGAAGGAGAGGAAGGCAAAAAGGCAAAAAATAAACTACTCAGCAAGTAGCAAGAATATAGCTCTCCAATACACCAAAGGGGTAGTAATAGAGTTTTTGCCATGCTACTTACCAGTCCTGTTGCTAATACCCTTACTTAAATATTTGAGGATTAAATACAGAATAATTAACTTCGGCAAAAAAAAAAAAAAGATAGGAAAAAAATAATCACATCCATTTCCAGTACTATCATCCTTATATCAGAACCAGAAAATGACTGTTGATAGTTAACAATCTGTAGAAAGTCTTCATTACATTCATCTACAGGTTGCACTTTCCAGCCCCTCTTCGCCTCCCTGAATAGAAAGCCACATGGCAGGAGCAGTTGGTAGGTCTGGGGCTCCTCAGGGACCTACTGAGGACTGTACAAAATAATTCTTGCTCTCTCACAACCAACTGGAAATTCAACTTTAAAATAATAATAATGAAATAGGTTTAACGGCAAGAAGCTATATATTAGGTAACCCTGAATTTGAATAGCAAACTAAGCACTGTTTAAAACAGGGAAAACCCGCCAGAGTAATGTAACATGATGTCAAACTCATTAATTAATTTGTTCCCAACAATTTTTACTTAGTGGCAATGCCTGAGGATTGGCTGGTTAGTGAGTTTGGAAATCTCATGACTTAAGAAGCTAATCTGCAGTGGAAAACAAAGTAAAACTTCCACAAGTTAAAAAAAAAAAAGTTATTGGATATTGGAAACTTAAAGAACTTCACCTACAGAATCAAATGAAACAAGCCACCACATCTTCCAAACTAACCTTACTAAGTGGCAAAGATGATATATATATTTTTTAAAGATTTTATTTATTTGAGAGAGAGTGAGAGAGAGAGAGAGAGAGCACAAGCAGTGGGGAGAGGAGGAGGGAGAAGCAGGCTTCCCACGGAGCAGGCAGCCTGACGCGGGGCTTGATCCCAGGACCTGGGATCATGGCCTGAGCCGAAGGCAGCCGCTTAACCGAATGAGCCACCCAGGCGCCCTCAACATATTTTTTTAAACCAAACTAGACTGATTCAGATACATCATAAGGGTTAGGAAACACAGAAGTCCTAAAGCAATGCTTCTCAAAGTGTAAGACTTGTTAAATATGCTCATTTCTATGCCCGATTTCTTATCAACCATGTAACTAACACTCTCTGGTAGTGGATCAAGAAATCTGAATTTTTAGTAAGCATTTCAGGTGACTCTTAATGATACTAAAAGCTTAAGAACCTATGTCTGAAGGATTGGTACTAGACCCTTTGGAATTGTAGGTGCTCAAAAATAAAATCCTTTTATGACAATAACTTACTCCCATTTAAAAGCACTGAAAGTTTGACTACATATACCTAAGGAAATATCCTGCTGCAAAAATATCACCCAATTCTTTGAAATCTGCTCCCAGCAGCTAAACTTCTAGAATCTAATACTTTTTATTTTTACTTATTTTTCTTAAAGTGAAAGAGTGGGCGTGAGTGGTGGGGTGGGGGAGAGGCAGAGGAGTGAGAGAGAGAACCTCGAGCAGAGAGCCCGGGGCTCGATCTCACAACTCTGAGATCATGACCTTAGCTGAAATCAAGAGTCTGACGCTTAACGGACTGAGCCACCCAGGCGCCCCTAGAATCTAATAAATTTAAACATTCATCATCTCCTTCAAAAGGTCACTTTCTAAACTTAGAGCCAGCCATGACATAAGAACCTTAAAATTTAGTACAGAGCATTCTAGGGAGAATGCTTAGGGGCACCAGAAAATGAGATAACAAAGTCCAAAATCTCTTTTGGACAGAGACCTTCCCACCCAAACAGGGCATTCTGCATGCAAATAAAAGTTAAGTACAATAAAATCTACTTCCTGAAAAATATGAGGAAGTCTGAAAAAATATATTAAGTAGGTTCCCTTATAAAATGAAAGTACAAGAGCAAAATTAAATCAAATATATAAGCAGAGTAAAATTAAATGTTAATAATTAATTTGATTAAAGCATCTAAGCCTGAGTTTATTAAACAACATTTACCAGAAAATCAATGAGCTTTTCATATCTAACTTAACTCATTCATATTACAATTTCAATCTTCATCATTGAAATCAAAATAACAAATTAACTGAGCCAAGACTGAAGACATTAAATTGTCTTTTCAACTTGAAATGATATAGTTCCTGATCTAGCAGAGATCAAGAACAACCATAAATAAATACAGGCTGGAAATATTCTTCCTACTGGCTCACTGAGGTTAACCATAATCTTGCTAAAGATCTGTTATCAGAGGTTTGCTTCAGTATTTCTGTAATAAGACCTCTTCCTTGAGAGTTATAGTTTTAAATTATTATCACTGTCAAAGAGTTTCTCCTTGACCAAACTTTAGTCAGTCTCCTCTGAACGATTCTCAAGTAGGCCCTAACTTTTGGGCTTCCATGTTTATCTCTGCACTGTCCAATTTTAGAAAGAATCCCCCACCCTCATTTTCTGATCACCCTTCATATCTGATCAGGTTCCTAAACCTCCACCCCCCCCATGTGATATCTGATCACCCTGGCCTACCTTTAACAATAATCCTGTGAGGTCTGTTTAGCCAGAGTCCCTCCTTACCCTTCCTCCGTAGTAATTTTTCATCCACTAATACTCACCCTGCTCCTTGCCTTAGAAATCCCTACTAAACCTTGTATTTTATATTTTTATAAATTTATATTTATAATTTTTTTCCCTCACCCTTCCTCCGTAGTAATTTTTCATCCACTAATACTCACCCTGCTCCTTGCCTAGAAATCCCTACTAATCCTTGTTGTATTCAGAGTTTGAGCCTAATCTCTCTCCCCCACTCCAAAACTCCATGGCAGTGGTCCCTACACTACATTCATTCAGACATGATAGTTTCTCTGAATGAAGTTTGGCTTACCTTTAACAAGTCTCATAAATAATTTTTTCTTTAACATCACTAACATTGAGTAATTTTCTCCTTACCTGAGTTATAGAGAATGATTTTCAAAATAAATTAACTAAAAAAAATTTTTAACTGTATAACCAATAATTAAAAAATGTAGAAAGGAAACTAGTATACTTCTCTAGCCAATCTAACATACATTAATATTGGTCATCTAGTACAATTATTACTAGGTTCAGTTCTCCAAAATCAGCATAGTCCAGGGACTTTACTAATGGCCTTTATGGGTCTTTCTTCCTTGACATATAAGAATATGAAAATACATTGGCCATATAAAATAAAATCATGAAAATTAAATAAATTTCAGATAAGAGAAAGGAAGGACAAGAGATCTGAACATGCTATTGGAAATCAAACTGAAGGGCAAAAACTGAAGCCCTCTTAGTGTGGGTAGATTCTGAAACACTAATCAACCAGACCTGGAATTCTGCCACAGAGGCAATCTAGAAAACATGCAGAAATGACCATATGGCTGCCCTGCAGAAATCTGGAAAGGAACCAATCAAGAAGTTGACAAGAGAAACAAACATGCTTCTGACCAAACGAAGCCTGACACAGCCGGTAACCCGAGGTCTGTCAAGAAAAACAGTTATTTAAAAAAATGCAGTCACACAGCCATTTAGGAATGACTCTTTGGGTTATAGCTCACTCAATCAAACTTGTGTCAAATGGCACATAAATTGAGAAAAGACATTTGGAGAAAAGCCTTCAGCCTGTTTTTAAAGGAAACCCAAAAGAGTATCTTTTTGAATCAAGGTTATAAAAAAAACTTCACTAAGATCACCATAAAGCCTGGTGACAAGCAATGGAAGAATACACAACAAAGTAAGATGGAGCTCTGACATTTGGAATACATCTACAAAGCAATTACATATATGGCAGATAAGATGCTATAGATGTTTTAGTTCATTTTTTTCTGGTGGCAAAATAATAGTCCTTTATTTTCTTATTATTTTTAAAAAAGATTTTATTTATTTATTTGAGAGAGAGAGACATAGTGAGAGAGGGATCACAAGCAGGGGGAGTGGGAGAGAGAGAAGCAGGCTTCCTGCTGAGCAGGGAGCCCGATACGGGGCTCAATCCCAGGACCCTGGGATCATGACCTGAGCTGAAGGCAGACGCTTAACTGACTGAGCCACCCAGCTGCCCCAAAATAATAGTCCTTTAAAAAACCTTGGTAAAGTCATAATTAGTAGAAGGTTCATAAGCTTATGAACTTCCAATGAATTCAATTCATAGAGACTCCAAACATCTAAATCCATTATGACCAATGGGCTTAGACACTAAAGAAATAATCACAGCATATTAGAAACTATAAAGGAACCAAAATAAGATGGTCAAAGATGGAAAGTAATATTGTAATCGAAAGGAAAGCAAATATTCTGTAATCAGAAGACTGATTCTACAAAATTGCTCTTTAAAATTTTGTTTTAAAGAGCAAACTTCCAGTTAAAGCTTGGAAAAAAATTTTTTCTTGCATCATTAAAAATTTTATTTATTTACTTGTTAGAGAGAGAGAGAGAGAGAGCACAAGCAGGGGGAGCCTGCTTCTCAGGCTCCCCACTGAGCAGGGAGCCCAATGTGGGGGGCTCGATCCCAGGGTCCTGGGATCATGACCTGAGCTGAAGGCAGATGCTTAACTGACTGAGCCACCCAGGCATCCCAACATTTGGAAAACTTTTAACCAAATGAGGTAGATTCACTATTATATCCCAACTTAAAAAGAGAAACAAACAAGTCCCTCTTTAATAACCATCACCCATTTAACCCAATCCTCCCCCACTCCCATGCCCTCTCCAGTAATGCTTAGTTTGTTCTCTAGAGTTCAGAGTCTGTTTTCTGGTTTGCTTTTTTTTGATGAACACTGGGTGTTGTATGTAAGTGATGAATCACTAAATTCTACACCTGAAACTAATATTACATTGTTTGTTAACTAACTGAAATTTAAATAAAAACTTGGAAAATGAAAGGGAAAAAAGGAAAATAAATGTTATAAAGTGGAAAAAAAAAGGCTACAAAATGAATCATATTTTGACCACAGTGTAACAACCAATATTACTGATGAACCCTTGGATTTTTTATAGTAGGGAAAAACTTCCCCCAAATTGTGATATATAACAAACGCATTTTTCCTCAAAATTTACCTTTTAATGAGGGAAAAGGAAGAAAGTCACAAACAGAAAAAAATCCATCCATCTAGAAGAGAATATTACCGGCATTTTTTCAGCTACTTTTATTTGGAATTTATGTCCATAAATACAGTAATTCTCTCTCTCTCCCACACACACACACACACACACACAAACACACACCCTCTCTATATATGTCCAGGAACAGTTTCACTTCATAATACTAACGTCTTATTTTTTATTTTAGCATTATGGCAGGTTTCTAATATATGTAGCATTTTCTCTCCATTAGGTAGAACAGTAAATCAATATTCAATATTTAAGACACTTCTTCATATAAAAGTTATGTCAAAACATTCCAAAAGGAGAAAATATGGTAGCAGAAAAGATTTTAAAGCTCCCTGTGACAACAGAGTAACAAAACTAGCCAAACCAAAGACTCACGGACAGCATTTGCAAGATAAGAATGTCACAAAATAGCCCCACAAAAACTTCAAATATAAGTTAGTAGGGACAAAGATTCAGAAATTAACCATCATGTTAATGTTTTCATGTTTTCAGCATCTGTGTGAGAGGCAGCAGAAGGAAAGAATGTGGGCTTCTGAAGATCCTGAGAACAAAAGAACACCAATCACCAGAAGGGAAATGTAAAAGGCCAATCTGAGAACAGTAGCCAAAATTGGGAGGGGGTTCTACAGGAGTGCAGGAGGACACCAACTGAAGAAAGTCTGAAGTACTGGAACTATATGACTAGTCTCAAACCTAACAAAAGCTGCTTCCAACAGAGTCCCAAGACGAAAGAGAAATTACTGTGAGTCTAATCTAAACTGAACGTTACAGGTACAATATAAGCAAAGCAAAGGGAAAGTTGAGATAAAGTTGGGGAAGGTAGTCAAGGAGGGTGATAACAGAAGGAAGAGATTTTAAGTCATTTTATAAAAACGAGAGGTGAGAATACTAGAGTTTTGAGGCTAGAAAAGCTATCCTGAATGAGGTATCCCTCCTAAAAGTACAGGAAAATTCATTTCCCTTAAACTGTGAGCAAAAAAAAAAAAAAAAAAGCTAATTAATCCCACATAATTACACCATGAGGGAAAATGGCACAAGGAATAAATGATGGTCTATGGATAATGAAAACATGCAAGAAAAACATGCCCACATAGGATGAAAATTGTGAACTAGTAGGTCAAAACTAGCTAAAAAAATATTTTTTTAATGATAGAAGCAACGAAAAATCTCAGAATTAGAAAAATCAGAAGTGATGTGTTTGAGGGCAAGGAAGATAATAAAAAGAGAGGTGACCAAACTCAGGAAAGACTTGGAAACCTAAAAAAAATTTATTTCAGGAATGAAGACTAAATTACAAAAAGCACAATGGGCAATGCCTTAACAGAAATAGAACATGGAACACAAATTTTATACTTATCAAAAGATTTCAAGAGAAAATGATTAATATGTAACATAAGCAAGATGGTTCAACATGTTTAATAGGAGTCCCTGAAGGAAACAAAAGCAACTAACCAAAACATACAGAGGCACCTGGGTTGCTCAGTCAGTTGAGTGTCTGACTCTTTTGATTTTGGCTCAGGTCATGATCTCAGGATCATGACGAGCCCCCTGTCAGGCTCTGCACTCAGCATGGAGTCTGCTTGAGATTCTCTCTCTCTCCCTCTCCCTCTGCCCCTCCCCTCCCCTCCTGCACTCTCAAAAAAACAAAAACCTAAAAAACCCTAAAATAAAAGTATATGTGTATGTATACATATGCGTGTGTGTGTGTATTTATTTATCTTGAGAAAATTATCCACAACAGCCTACATTGAACACATCTTAATAAAGCTAAAGTGACCTTCAAGTATTAGAGGCACAGATTAAAAACTATAGCTGAGTTCCTGCTACATAAAGTATGGAGAACACAAGGAATATTGTTCCCATGAGTTTTTCCTGAAGAATCTACCAAAGACTAAGCTTCATACAACCAAGAGCTTGGAAAGGAATTAACATAAAAACTGCTAGGAGGTATGAGCCATTCAGGTAGTAACTTTGAAAGGACAAGGGAGCAGCAGACTGCCTAATAGTGCTAAGGCAAGTCTTCTATCACTACACGAAGTAATGACCAGAGGAAGATCTGAAATTCACATAGTTATCCTCTTAGCATATTTGAATCTAAGACTACAAATTTACAGAATAGCTGCAAACCAAATGTGAGTTTAGTTCCTCCTAGAACCAGATACATATATTTTTAAAATTTTAATATTCTTCTAATATTGTGATTGTGTTGACTCCAAGAAAAATTGAAGCTAGCCTTAGAGAGGTACACTTTCTTCCTAGGTAGCCTGGTAAAGAAATGAGCTCTCGCCTAACCTAGAGGGGAAACTACCTGAAATGGAGCATCCACAGTCACTCCACTGATAGGATTTTTGCCTATCCCCTCCCTCTAGAGAGGGCAATCACAGATTGAAGTTTCCAAGTGCACCTTATGGAAGCCTGCAGCAAGAACCAGGAAGGGGTCAATGGACAAGAGTTCCTTTTATGGGAAAAGATAGAGTTCACCACGACAAATGGAATGGGAGGGCAATGGACTGAGAGGTTTGAAGAGAGTCAGGTGGACAAGACAGGATGGAAACAAGCCTTGAAGAAGACCTCCTTGTAAGGGGCTAAATCTAGAAGGGACAAAAATAACCAGGCTCTTTTCACACTATCCCGCCATCTACTGGGTATGTCAATAAAGAACAGAGTCTTAAAATAATTTTCAAGGCTGAGAAAGAATTGATTATGAATACTAACATTATGGGATCAAGGTCTTACCACTACTGAAAAAGGATAAATTATACCATGTAAAATGAGATCTTTAGAAATCTGTATGACAACTATAGTTCCTCTGGTTCTGGAAAAGCTTCTGAAAAAAGAAATTATCAGCATTCCGACCCCTTATTTGAATTAAGAATGAATATAACACAAAAAGCACTACAGTCTCCTAGACCATTAAATATTTTTTCTCATGATATCTACACTGAATATTTGTAAGAATTCTAAATCCAAATCTATTTTAACATACAATTTATAAACAAAGGTAAGATTTAAGCACTTAAGTCTAAGCTATAAACACTTTGCTTAGGTAATAATAACTATAGATTAGCTCATAATAGCATAATAGGTTAACTCTATGGTTAAATGTAGAAGTTAAGAGTAAAGGCCTAGAAAGAGATAACTGCTTAATCTCAATGAGATATGACTGCCAGGAAAGCAAATTTATTGATGGTAGGCAGATGATAATAAATGGAAATCTATACTGGAATATGTGTGGATATCACTGATCTGCTTAACAAAAAAGAATCTAATAAATTAAACTTAGTCTATGAGCTGTATTTTCCCCCACACTGTGTCCCCCAGTCCAGCAATGGTGAACATGTCATTGACTGGCAAATACACAACTAACTACACTTCTCTACAAACCCAGAACCAATAGGCTGAACAGAATGAAGGCTTCAGAAATAAGGAAACACAGATGTTTATTCTAGCATTTTCTTTCCTAAATACTGACACCAAAGAATCAAATATGTAGCTGTGAAGCAGCAGTTTATCCAAAATTGGATGCTTCATTAAAGTTGGAAATGGCCAAAAGCTGCAGGAAACATCCTGAAGGAAAATGTCTTATACAAATGACACCTTTGTCGAGGCTATGGAGTAAAACAGAACGTGGTAAAAAACCAATTCTGTGTTTGCATACACAGAACACCTTCCACCTCAACAATTCAACAAATATTGTGCATAAAACGTTGCCAGGAAATGCTGCCAGGGACTGAGAGCAACTTAAGAAAAAATAAAACTACTAGTGGCATGACTAAGTGCAGGGAAAAGTGTCATAAAATATTTTAGAATAGCATCATATTTTATTCCTCTAAAATAGCCATAGAACTGCCCATAATCTTAGTCAAAAATAGTCTATTGATACTGATTGAACTGTACTTCAGTAGGCACTGCCTAGGACCTACCAATGGAATAAAGTCACAAAGTTTCAGAGTTTATTATATTAGATCTGAATTATTTTTTTCCTGAAATGATGAAATAACAATGTTCAACCCAAGTGCCCAAGAACTGAGTGAACAAATATCAGACTATAGTTTTGGATACAGGTTGAAATCATTAACAATCAATAACAATTCTATTCTATCTGAATAGAATAGCTGGGGCATTTGGAATCAAAACCCTCACAAACATCTCCAGATATACTGGAAAGACTCATCTCAATGTGGGAGGAAAACCAACCCAGACGAAGCCAATTACACAAAGAAGGTGGGTCAGTTGGATTTATATTTCCCCTTTCTCTACATTCTTTCCCTCTTTACCTCTGGTTAGAATTTTTTAAATCCTGGGGCGCCTGGGTGGCTTGGTCTGTTAAGTGTCTGACTCTTGATTTTGGCTCAGGTCATGATCTCATCATCATGAGACTGAGCCCTGTGTTGGCTCAGCATGGGGTGTGGAGCCTGCTTAAGCTTCTCTCTCTCCCTCTGCCTCTGCCCTCCCTTGCTCCTGCACTCTCTCTCTCTAAAAAGAAAAAGTGAGGGGGAGGGTGCCTGGGTGGCTCAGCCAGTTAAGCGTCTGCCTTTGGCTCAGGTCATGATCCCAGGGTCCTGGGTTCAAGCCCCACGTCGGGCTCCCTGTACAGCGGGGAGTCTGCTTCTCCCTCTCCCTCTGCCTGCTGCTTCCCCTGCTTGTGCTCTCTCTCTCTCTCTGTCAAATAAAAAAAGAAGAAAAAGAATCTTTAAAATCCTTCCTATGTAGTGTTGAGATACAGCAAGTACTGAACAATATATGTCTAAACATTATGAATAATGCAGTTAACTTATTTTTGATGGAGATATCAAGTCACTCACGTACCTTTCTCTCTTTCCACCTATATTTTAGCTATTGTACTTTCACTTAAAGAAAGAAAAACCCAATACCATTCACTAACCTGTTTAGTTTGTACCTAGTTCATACTTAAATGATTAATGAAAGACTTATCTACCAGAGATTGATTCCATCCCACCAATTTTTTGGTTTCTCTAACACCTAGCACAACTACTCAAGAAACATTTGTTGAACTTGTGGGTATCATTTATCCATCTTCCCTTGGCCTTTATGACGTAAGTATTAAAAAACTAGAAATCACCTGGCATATATTCTGGACCTCCTTACTGAAGACTTTTTAGAAGAGCCTCAAATAGAGTAGCTCCATATTTCTTTTTAATATTCTGTATGTGAGGCTCATCCAAAAAAAAAAAATCATTGTGAATAAAGTACAAGACAGTGACAAACACTCGAATTCAGGTCCTATTGTCATCCTATTTTCCACGTCTATTTTTAAAAGACTAAAATTTCTGTGCTTAGGTACTTCACAAACAGGTAATTAAAATAGGTTCATTCAATACAAAACTCTTGATATGGTGTATATTCAAGAGCCATGTGTATATGAAATAAGACCATTTAATAAATACACTAAACTTCTTGTCCTGCCAAGCACCCTGGGAGACCATGGACTTATTTTTAGAAGGCTACCACTGTGGAAAACATCTCCGAACTTTTTTGAAGATGGTCTTTTAAAACAGCAGTCAAAGAGTAGATATAGAATCTTTAGTTAGTGAGAATACATAGAAACTTATATAAAAATACATTCCACCAAAGTCACACAATCAAACTTGATACAGTATTTCTTGCATATTGACCTAAGTACTAATAACAATGAACCCCACTTGCCAAAGTGTTGAATCAGATGAGAATACAGTAGATCTTCCAAGGTGAATTTTCAAAGTAGTTCTAGTAGTAAAAGCTGGTGGACCACCTTTCTTTAAACTCTGAGATGCAGTAAAGTAGGTAGCACTAGCATCTACAATTATCCTTGCAGATAGTTTGGGCCAGATTTTACAATCTCACTAATTATCACCATAAATTGTCACCACAAGGAGGGTAATCTAACTTAATCTAATTTAAGGTAATCTATTGTACCCTACCCTGACAAGGAACATGTAGTATGGAGCTATAAAAGGATAACACCATTATCAATAAAAAGTGAGTTCAGTTCGCAAAGAACATGAGGTACACAACAGAGGGTGCCAAGATGAGTCTTTTATGCCAAGCTAAGGATTTTAAACTTCAGATTTTTCTTTTTTAAGAAAGACTGTGCTTATAGCAGTATGATGGCTCGATTAAAGATGGGAGGTTTTAGCAGGGGAAACTACAACAGTACAAGCAACAATAATTAACGTGGAAAGGATGGAAAGCAGCCACCAGATTCAGGACATAATTCAGAGGAGATGGGACAAGATACAGTGATGAGCAGGATGGGAGAAACGAGAGAGGAGGAAAAAGTCAATGATTATGCTGACAGGAAGTCAGAACTTAACCCAATGATGCCCTGTGTCTGAAAGTCTTAATCAAGGTTGTGTACCATAGTGCCAATTAGCAAATAAAAGAAACCATTCAACTCCATTTCTGTACCAAATCTCTGAGTTTAAATTTAACTCATTTGATATTCTTTACCTTAATAACTGTACTCCTAATCATATCTTATTATATATGATTAGAGCACATGACCCAAATTTGGAATTATATCAGGTAAAAGTTATTAATAAGTTGTTTTTCTCTCAATAGCATAGAAAAATAGGCCACATTTTAAAAGCATGTTAACTAAGAGAGTATGATATATTCTACCCTGTGAAACATAGGTTGAATACACTTTATTTTCTTTTAAAGATTTTATTTATTTATTTGACAGAGAGAGAGAGAGCACAAGCAGGAGGAGAGGGAGAAGCAGGCTCCCTACTGAGCAGGGAGCCCGATTCTGGCCTCGATCCCAGGACCCTGGGATCATGACCTGAGCCAAAGGCAGATGCTTAACTGACTGAGCTACCCAGGCGCCCCGGCTGAATACACTTTAAATTAAAACCTTCTATACAGATGGTAAAAAGACTAACAAGAAGATAAAGAGCATGAGCAAAACATCCAAAGACATTTATAATGATATGACAACTTGCAGAATGTAAGGATGATGTCTATTTTAATTTACTATACACAGGTCCCACTTAAAATACCCTCTCCTGTCTGTAGAAATGCAATTACACCCTTCAGTGCTTGTTTAAACTTTGAAATTAAATACCAACATAATCTTCTGCTCAAAAATCACAAAGCCTGGGGCACCTGGGTGGCTCAGTCGTTAAGCATCTGCCTTCGGCTCAGGTCATGATCCGGGAGTCCTGGGATCGAGCCCCGCATCGGGCTCCTTGCTCGGCGGGAAGCCTGCTTCTCCCTCTCCCACTCCCCCTGCTTGTGTTCCCTCTCTCACTGTGTTTCTCTCTGTCAAGTAAATAAATAAAATCTTTAAAAAAAAAAAAATCACAAAGCCAACTTCAGCAGAGAAAATTATCATACATTTGTTAATAAAATTAAACTGCATATAACTGGTTTGGCATTCTAAACTGTTAGATGATTTAGAAAAGGGAATTTATATTTTAACTGATTAATTTGTTTCTCCAAACCAACCCAACAAACTTATTTTTTTACCAAATAACCCTGAAGTAATCAGTTTAGTCAAAGAAGTCAGCATTCAAAACATGCCTCCAGGAAGGAAATATAACTGTAACATGATAAATAGCAAGTTTCCCCATAATCACAAGGGAGATGTTTAGAATTATACCTAGTTATATGTCCACTGCTTTCATCTGACATGAGATAAACCAAATCCCTAAGTCACTACCACCAGTATATTGAAAGTACTTAAAGTATTATGAAAAGATCACCATGAATCTCTACTCTGTATGGAGAAAAGTATCAGGAGCCAGTGATTACCCAGTAATTGCTGATAAAGGCATGTGAATTTAAGGGACTTCTTTTACACACACACACACACACACACACACACACACACACACACACACACAGACATTCCCATACGGTATAGACCTTCAGGATGAACATATTAGTTGGTTAATTAATTTCCTGGTCTGTAAGTATATAAAGAAACCAAGTTAAAATCAGCCTATAGTAATATACAATTATAAATAAAATTATGATCCACAGCACTAATCATCTTTCTAGTCTAATTACACTTCTTATTGCTTTGTCTTCCTGACATTAGTAACTATAGAAGATTTTGTGAAAGTTTTTCATGAAGGAAGAAATACTTCCTCCATGAAGCTGGTTAGAAACAGTTTGCTAGGAAATTATAACTGAATAACTTTTTATAAGGACAAAATATTCCAGAAAAAGCCTTGGAATATTTATCTAATAACTTAAAAGCGTATCTTTCCACAGAGAAATGTGAGACATAAAATCATTAGTGCATATGAGTTCTTTCCCTTTTAGGGGTTAGTTGAATACCAAATTTCTTAGAATCTTTAAATTCAGACTAGAAAGGGAATGGAAAATACCTATTCATGCTCATTTGTAACAACTTCTTAGGATATTAGTTAATTCTGCTAAATGTCAGTAGAACGTTTTATGCAGCAATGAGAAATTACACTATTCAGTAATATGTTTTTACAACCTCAGATGAACCTCAACCTTGTGTAACTGACTTCCTAAAAAGTTTGTGTAAATAACACTTTGGTAAATTGAATAATTTTACTTGCACATAAGTTAGACATTCTCTAAAGCAAATAACTACCCCAAAATCCACTCTACAGTTAAAATTTTTTTACATTATAATGCAGCACAAATTAATATGTAATTTACATTCTCCTTACTTGGAGCTTAGTATAATCATGATCTTTATGAAAGACTGTAAAAACACTTAGAATTTTAATTGAAAAAGCCCATCGAATTTGGGGAATGACAAGTTTAGTTTCTCTAAATTTAACAGCTTTAGAAGCTGATTCCACACAGCCTCAACAGGCCAAAATTCACTTAACAGAACTCTCACTGTAACTTAGAAACTCACTCTGTAGAAGTATATTCTCCATCTTTCAAAATGTGGACTGTCCTGACATCATCCACCCCGTCCCACCTATTTCTACCAGCAGGAGCACCCAGCTCCCATTTCATATGAAGGTTTAAATCAGTGCTTTTCCAACCTTACATACTACCACTGAATGATAGGCCCTAAATGAAGATAAAAGCCATCAGTTTCCCAAACATTTAGGAATTTTAGAAAATGGCAAAACAAATGTAATCTATTAATTTTCATCTTTGCCAGATACCTATAAGACTGCATGTCATAAAAATCACTGTTCAGTGATTTGAACCCTTATATACCCAAAATAAATCTCTCATAATTCCTATGTAAAGATTTATCAAATGTTTGCTGCAGGGCTTTCTAAGTACCAGCCACTATGCTCCACACTGGAACACTAAAAATGACAAGGTGCTATTTGGTGAAGCACACACATCCATCAAAATCACTCTGAATACAGAATTACAGAAACATTAAGACAATGTTTGGAGGAAAAATCATAAGTAAACTGTTAAAGTCTCTAGAATTGCTATATTAACTATAGGAATGATACAGTCAGTCTAATCGAAGATTCAGCTACCATAATCTATATTTACTTTCTTTTACATTTTGAAGCACTTAATTCAAGAATGGAATAGTATTTTTAATGACACAGCAAATATTAACACTAATTTATTTCATTACTTTTACTGTGCCTTCCTATTTTCTAAAATTCCTACATACAATTTTACATGGTTTATTATATGGTTATATTCAGGGATTATAAGAATTTCTTCAATGTTCCATAAACAACAACAACAACAAAAAACTGATCCAGAACATACACTTCACCTAACATCTGTTTTACCATGAGATTAGGTGCAATACTTATTCCATTAAATGGGAATATCTGTATAACAATGTTATTTTTGACCACTTGGCTTAGTACAAAGTAGAACAGGACAACTGTCTTAAAGATTAACTAATATAACCAAATACTAATACCAAAAACTTTATGGCTAATAATTCTTTAAGATAAAAACTTTAATGAATAGATAAAAATGAAAACTAAATTCTGAGTAAAGACAAATAAGTCATTGTGCATTCAACCAAGGTATCAATTACTGGTAATACAACATATGAAAAGCTTATTTTCCATTCTCTTCTAGCTCAATAATAGCAGATGTTTAGCCAAAACCAAGCTGTACTCATTTCAATAGTCTCACAAGACATCAATGTCCAGGTATCACCACACATCATTACTACATACTACTACATTTCTATACAAGAAGCCAGCTACATCCAGCAATAACGTTCAGAATACCAAGAGGGTATCTGTGTATATGGGTGCACAGAAAGTGTCAATGATGTAATCCTAGGCCAACTATAGCAGAATATTGTACACCCACGCAAGAATATAAGTTAGACCTAGATATATTATAGAAAAGCCACAGAAGAAAGGTCTCCTAGACTTCATCTAATGAAAGAAAAACACATATAAATAGAATATTTGGTATTCAATAAATACCAAAAAGCTCAACTTAACTTAGAAAAGCAAGCAAAGGAACATATTCCTATGTGAAGCCCAAAGCTCAGAGAAAAGAGTGGGTTTAAAATCTTGGCAGATTTTAAATGAATTGACTTGGTTGCGAAATATGAACATGAGCACATCAACTGTACCTAGAATATGTATTCTGTAAGGGTCAGAGTTCCTCAGATACAGTGGGGATTCAAAAAATATTTATTGTGTAAAAAAAGGAGGAATTCCATTAGTTTTACTCACCAACATACTGCCAGCAACTAGTACAGTAACTGAAACATTTCTTGAATAAATGAACAGTTGTCATGGAAATTACATTAAAGCTACATTAAACTTTGGCCATATGTTAACCAAAAAGCCAAAGAGTAAGCAAATGTGACTGACTAGAGGTTTTGTTTTGTTTTGTTTTTTAATAATGGGTCACTCTGGCATGTAAAGGATTTTAAAATGTTTTTTAAGGTATCTGACCAAAATATTGCAGAATATTGTAGTTTTCAAAAAACCTTATTTCTGAGCACAGTCTAATTCCCCACTTCTAAGAAACTAATGAAACTGCATTTAGCAATGTTTGCTAACCTCTATTTAGTAAATGTTAGACACTTAAACAGTCTAACTTACAGCTGATTCTTTTCACAGCAATGTATCAGATTGCCTCCAACAATACTTTAGAAGAAAATGACATTGTCACAGAACCCTCAAAGATATTGTAAAAATATTTTGTTTACAGACTACCAGTTCATATATAAACAAATCTATATTTCACTATGATCTTTTTGTACCTTCATGGAAAGATCACTTCACAGGTATACATGAGACTAGCAAAGATTTTTATGGCTAGACCTGATGTAACCCTGAGCAACTGAGCCCTACCAGTTTTTATTATCTTCTAAGATAGAAATATTACTTCACTGATTCAACTTATAAACTGATGTATTTAACTAGAAAAGTTAATATAATTACAGAAGAAATATCACGAAAACTCAATCCATCACACAGACTCTATACAACACTTTCAATATCATAACAATAAAAATATCATTTCTAATGTTACTTATGAAATGGCTCATGTTCCACACTATTAAAGAGAGCTTACAATAAGCACAAATGACACTGAAAAAAAAAAAAAACCCAAATCACCATGGAAGATAATATTATAATGGAGCTCAGAATATCTTTTCTGGATCACATCAGCAAACCCAGAGAAAGTGGAAGAGTTCAGGCAATTATGAGAAGATAGTGCACCTTGTTGCTTTGCCATGAGAGTGACATATAAAAAGGTACTATTTTGAATGCTGCTAAAATATCAAAGGATGGGGCGCCTGGGTGGCTCAGTTGGTTAAGCGACTGCCTTCAGCTTGGGTCATGATCCTGGAGTCCCAGGATCGAGTCCCACATCGAGCTCTCTGCTCAGCAGGGAGTCGGCTTCTCCCTCTGACCCTCTTCCCTCTCGTGCTCTCTCTCATTCTCTCTCTCTCAAATAAATAAATAAAATCTTAAAAAAAAATATCAAAGGATGGCAAGAGTAAAGAATCATGTTAGGGATGAATGGAGCCTTATGATGCTTTATTAGACATTAGACATGTAAAGTTTAAACTGTCAAATAAGAAAATACAAAAGACCTTACTCTATCCAGATTTTGAGAATTCATACGAAAGGCAGTTTAAAAAAAATTAAATCTAAATTCTGCTTTAACAAAGTGGTAGATCCTTTTAGGACCAAGAGAAAGGCTTATTAATGGCATAATAAGGTTTTGAAATGCTATGACATTCTTATATGCATACCTGAGGCCTGAATCATTGGGAATACTTGCAACTATTTTAAGTTCTGTGGACCCTAGAGTCTAGTCCCATTTAGGTTTCTCTTCACCCAACCCTCTAATGCTATTTTTGGCCTTTCTATGACTTAACTGTATAAGCAATGGGATAACCCATTATGCTTGCTTTCCTGTCCCATAATGAACTGGGTTCCAAAAGCAACTCTCAGTTAACTTGAAGTTGGGACTTAAGAGTTATATGGGCCCTCTGGGCCTTATGTGCATGCTGCCTGACCTTGGGCAAATTACTTAACTTGTAGGATGTCATTTACACAGAGAAGTTATAAAAGTACTTTACACTAGGTTTCAGTGAAGACTAGTGGCTGACATAAAAGCTCAATAAATGATCATTTTACTAAGAATTATCTAGTCTATACAACAGTAATCAAAACAATATGGTACTGGTATAAAAACAGACACATAGACCAATGTAACAGAACGGAGCCTACAAATAAACTCAAAGATGTATGGTCAACTAATCTTTGACAAGGGTGCCAAGAACACACAATGGCACACAAAAGGACAATCTCTTCAATAAATGGTGGTGGAAAAATTGGATATCCACATACCAAAGAATGAAACCAGACCATCTTCTTATTACCAAATACAAAATTAACTCAAAATGGATTAAAGCCTTAAAAATAAGACCCGGGCGCCTGGGTGGCTCAGATGGTTAAGCGTCTGCCTTCGGCTCAGGTCGTGATCCTGGAGTCCTGGGATCAAGTCCCGCATCGGACTCCCTGCTCCTTGGGAGCCTGCTTCTCCCTCTGCCTTTCTCTCTCTCTGCCTCTCTTCTCTCTGTCGCTCGTGAATAAATAAAAAGAAAAAAAAAGAAAAAAAAATAAGACCCAAAGATGTAAAACTCCTAGGAGAAAATAGAGGGAAAAATCTCCTTTACATCAGTCTTGGCAATGACATTTTGGATATACACCAAAAGCAAAGCAACAAAAGCAAAAATAAATAAGTGGGACTACATCAAACTAAAAAGCTCCTGCACAGTAAAGGGAAAAAAAAAAATCAATAAAATGAAAAGGCAAGCTATGAAATGGGAGAAAATATCTGTAAATCATACATCTGATAAGGAGTTAATATCTAAAATATATAAGGAATTATTACAAATCAACAGCAAAAAACAAAACAAACAAAAAACCCAATTAAAAAATGGGCAAAAGAGCTGAATAGACATTTTTCAAAGAAGACATATAATGGCCAACAGGTACGTGAAAAGGTGCTCAACACCACTAATCATCAGGGAAATGCAAATTAAAATCACAGTGAGATACCAGCTCACACCTGCTAGAATGGCTATTATCAAAAGGTAAGAGATAAAAAGCATTGGCAAGGATATGCCATTGGTGGGAATGTAAATTGGTGGGAATAGAAAACGGTATATCTATGTAGAAAACCCAGAAGACTCCACCAAAAAAAATGGAAGAACCAGTACATGAATTCAGCAAAGCGGCAGGATATAAAATCAATGTACATAAGTCTGTTGCATTTCCATATACCAATAATGAAGCAGCCGAAAGAGAAATCAAGGAATCAATCCCACTTACAATTGCACCAAAAACCGTAAGATTCCTGGGAATAAACCTAACTAAACAGGTGAAAGATCTGTATGCTGAAAACTATAGAACACTTATGAAAGAAATTGAAAAAGACACAAAGAAATGGAAAACCATTCCATGCTTATGGATTGGAAGAACAAATATTGTTAAGAGGTCTATACTACTCAAAGCAATCTACACATTCAATGCAACCTCTGTGATTCAGCTATAGCAACTTCTTACTAGACATGTCACCAGAGGCAAAAGAAACAAAAGCAAAAATGAACTATTGGGACTTCATCAAGATAAAAAGCTTCTGCAACAAAACTAAAAGGTAACTGATGGAATGGGAGAAGATATTTGCAAATGATATTTCTGATAGAGGGCTAGTATCCTATCAAACTCAACACCCAAAAAATAATCCAGTTAAGAAATGGGTAGAAGGCATGAACAGAGACATTTATCCAAAGATGACATACAGTTGCTAACAGACACATGAAAAAACGCTCAACATCACTCATCATCAGGGAAATACAAATCAAAACCACAATGAGATACCACCTCACACCTGTCAGAATGGCTAAAATTAACAACTCAGGAAACAACAGATGTTGGCAAGGATGTGGAGAAAGGAGAACCCTCTTATACTGTTGGTGGGAATGCAAATTGGTGCAGCCACTCTGCAAAACAGTATGGAGGTTCCTCAAAAAGTTAAAAGTAGAACTATCTGAACTACCGTATGATCCAGAAATTGCACTCCTAGGTATTTATAAAGGATACAAACATATTGATTCAAAGGGGCACATGCACCTCAGTGTTTATAACAGCACTATCAATGACAGCCAGAGTATGGAAAGAGCCCAAATGTCCATTGGCTGATGAACAGATAAAGATGTGTGTGTGTGTGTGTGTGTGTGTGTGTGTGTAATGGAATGGAATATTACTCAGCCATCCAAAAGAATGAGATCTTGCCATTTGCAATGACATGGACAGAACTAGAGCGTATTATGCTAAGCAAAATAAGTCAGTCAGAGAAAGACAAACACCATGTGATTTCACTCATCTTAGAATTTAAGAAACAAAACAGATGAACATGGGGAAGGGAAGGAAAAATAAGATAAAAACAGAGGGAGGCAAACCATAAGAGACTCTTATTAAAGATAGAGAACTGAGGTTTGCTGGAGAGGAGGGGAGTGGGAGATGTATTAAAGGGTGATGGGCTTTAAGAAGGGCACTTTGTGATGAGCACTGGGTGTTATATGTTAAGTGATGAATCACTAGATTCTGTTCCTGAAAACTAATACTACTCTACATGTTAACTAATTTGAATTTAAATAAAATCTTGGAGGGAAAAAAAAACAGTATAGAGGTTCCTCAGAACACTAAAATTAGAACTATCATATGATTCAGCAATCCTTCTTCTGGGTATATACATCCAAAGGAAATGAAATCAGTATCTTAAAGAGATATCTGCCCTCCCACATTCATTGCATTATTCACAATAGCCAAGATACAGAAATAACAAATGTTCACTGATGGAGGAATGGATAAAGAAAATGTCACACACACGTGCACGCATTTTATACAGCCTTAAAAAAAAGAAGGAAATCCTGCCATTGGCAACACAGATGAACCTGGAGAACACTGTACTAAATAAAATAAGCCAGACACGGAAAAACAAATACTGTATGATCTCACTTACAAGTGGAATGTAAAAAAGTCAAATTTATAGAAGCAGAGAGTACAGTGGTGGTTCCCAGGGTCTTGCAGGTGAGAGAAATGGGAAGATACAGGTCAAGGGTACAAACTTTCAATTATAAGATGACCAAGTTCTGGGTAAATAATGATGAATACTACACAGCACGGTAACTCTAGTTAATTAATACTGTATTGTACACTTGAAATTTGTCAAGAGTAGATCTCAAGTGTTCTCATCGTACACCAAAACAAATGGTAACTATGTGAGGTGATGGATGTGTTAATTAGCTTGACTGTGATAATCATTTCATAGTGTATACATAGATAAAACCATCATACTGTACACTTTAAATATATACAATTTTTATTTCTCAGTCATACCTCAATAAAGCTGGGGGGGAATACTTAAAATACTTAAAAAAATTATCTAGTTTAATAACCTTACTTTTCCTTTCAGAATTTTTTCTCTACCTAACCAAAATCTTAAAAATCCCACCTCTCACTTCATTTTTAAAAAATTTTTATTTATTTATTCATGAGAGATGGGGGGGGCAGAGGCAGAGAAGCAGGCTCCCCACTGAGCAGGGAGCCCGACGCGGGGCTTGATCCCAGAACCCTGGGATCATGACCTGAGCCAAAGGCAGACACTTAACCGACTAAGCCACCCAGGCTCTATCTTCTCTAAGATAGAGAAAATAAGATGTCAAGAATTGGTGACTTGCTGTAAGTGAAATGTTAAAACTGGAAATAGAACCCAAGTCTCTTAACTCCAAATTTAATATTTTTCCAGTATACTTTTGTTTCTAAGACTCTTATAGTACCATTTAGGAAATAACCTGGACTTTAATGTGACAATTCTGGAGAAAAGAGCTAAGTTATTCTATTAAGGAATAACGTAGTCACACACTGCTTCATTCCACTTTCATCAGAAAAAAGACAATCCCGGGGCACCTGGGTGGCTCAGTTGGTTAAGCATCCAACTCTTGATTTCATCTCAGGGTCATGAGACTGAGCCCTGTATTGGGCTCCACACCGGGCATGGAACCTGCTTAAGATTCTCTCTCTCCATCTCTAAAAACAAAAAAAGACAATCCCAAAAGCAAATTTACAGAATCAGTTACAGGGCAACTCTAGTTGTCAGTCAATGCTAATTCAATCTTATATTCAATACGATTTATAATAATTGTTAGGTATATCAGTATTAATAAAGCTAAATAAGCCACAAAGAGTTCACTTACGTCTTGTTTGTTCTGCTTAAGAAAACAAGTGCATGATACCTTTAGAAAGTTTATTTCTTAGTAATGTAAAAGTTAAAATTAGCTATATGGACTATTCACAAAAGTTCTCCCTGTGGTTATACTGGCTAGATATGGAGTTTATACTGTCAGTAGGTGGTAGGTATTTGATCTTTAGTAACACTAGGCAGCAAGTTGTAGCAGTTTATGAAACATTCACATGTTTAGTAGATTTAATTCTAATGACTTGTAAGACAATTTTGGACACTGATTTTGCCACACAACAGTGGGTTTCACTAGTTTCTTCCATTCATCCTTATTTTTGGTGAGCCATCATTAAGGTGCACCATGGTGGCACTTCATTAAGTTACAAACATTCACAGTTCAAACCCACAAATTGCAGTGATAACTTGTTAGCTCTTGGGAGGGCTGAATTAACCTAGCACCAGTTGCTGAGACAATCACTTGAGACCAGTCTCTGCTTAGTGATTCCTGAAGCATTCATTAGTTTACCACCATGTGTAACTAACTTCTAACATTCGTGGAGAAAAGTACTTCTCACTATGATTCAAGGACAACACAAATTCTAGATGAGAACAGGGCCAGAAACAGTCAAGTTCATATCCCTGAGTCCTCAGGACGAAGGATTTCCCACTTTCTTGCCTTCTCTCACACACACTTATACTTTTAAGAACAATGGAGAAATATGACCAATCCACATATATTCTATTCCGGTTACATTGACCATCCTGTGTCTTACATGTTTAGACATTCTGAAAATGTCAAGGCACATCCTAGCAAAGTGTAATAGTGCTGTGAAAACAGAAAACCTATTCTTTAGTAATTCTTTTAGCTCAGAAATCACAGCTGGTCACCAATATCAGAGTCTTTTTGAGTTAGGAGCAACAGGATAGTCTTGTGGAATAAACGCTAGATCTGGAATCAGAAGATTTGCACTTCAAATGCACTTTCTTGATAAATGAACATATACATTGCCTAGTATATAAAAAAGCACTAAAATGCTTTCCTCCTTTCTACCTACAACTAGAAACACAACATAATATAGGGGAAGTTACTCAGGTATTCATGAACTTGCCTCCTCCTGTTATTTGCCTCAATAACATTCCTTTGAAGTAAACAACACTGCTTAAAGGTATCTGCCATGTTTGTCCCCACTAAACCGAAATACTGGAGAAGTATTTTTCTCTAAAATTGTTCATAATGTAAGGAAAATCCTTATTTTCTTTCTTTTTAATCTGTTTTGCAGAATAAACACAAATCTTATTCTTTTAGAATCAGCCGGATGATGGGTGGACTCATGGTCAGTTTAGGTGGAGGGAATTTCTGACTCTTCCATCAGTTCCTTAGGCTCCCCATATTAATAGGTGAGCAGTGTTCTCTCTTTCCTCCATTTTTGGCAAACTCAATTAAAAGACTATCAGTCTCAAAATCAACCTCTTATTAAAATACAAGTATAAAAGGACAGAAACAGCACCAGTGATTTGGTTTCCTTATCATTTAATAACAAAATTATATATTGAAAACAAAATACAACAGCGCCAAGCACAGGTGTTGTGGAAAAGCCTGTCTTGGTGGTGGTGTCCAGCAATTTTAAGCACTGGAGAAAAGACTGAACTAAAATTAAGAATATCATGGCTGTCAGTATGTACTCTTTCCCAGATTAGTGACGTGAAAGTTTTGATAAAACAGGTGTCTAGAAATTTAAGTTTCAGACTTCAGAAAAACCTTCTCCTATTAGCCATTTATTGAACATTACCATTTATTTCCATTGTTATTCATTGCCATGGAGCCCAATTATTTGTTTTCTTATTCACATTTAGTCTGCATTATCACAAATAAAATAAAGACCACAAGGATGTCATTACCCTTCAGCATTTCCCAATGCATAATTCCTAATTTGCATTAAATCCTTGAAGAAATGTACACTGCAGTGAATGACATGTCCTTCTGTAATAAGTACTGTAAATAATGAAATAATCTTTAGCTCAGTATACACACACAAAACTACACATACAGTTAAATTGACCAAGATGCTTTTATATATCTTAGGTGTACGATATTCAATATGCTTAGCATACATTATTTGAGAGGAGTATAATCTTTGATCATAAGACAGTAGTTTAAGAAGAAATAACTTCTATAATTTCACTTATCTATTTAAGTGACCTAGAAATCTTATGCACCATCACTGATGGGAAAGGCTAAATAATCAATGCTGCTGATACTTAGTGTAGCTCTCAAAGGCCTAAAACCTTTCTCAAAAACCAGTATTTGAAACCTGTCATTTTAGAAACAAAACAAAACAAAAAACCTTACAACTCTTAACTATTTTTACTCAAGTACAGGAGAGCTTTGAAACAATTTCCTCTAAGCACTCAAAGAAAATTAATTTTAAAAGAGGGGGCCATGAGAAGGACTTTAATTTCTAAGAATACCCTGAGAGGTAACTTTGTATGAAGAGAATGTCTGAGTATCTCTAAAAACTAAGGGGAGAAAAAAGTAATTAAAAATGTTGTGTTCCACAAACTGAGCAGAGCATAAAAATGACTCAAAAGGGGAAATTTAATGAAAAGATTAAAAAACTGAAAGCAAATTAATTGATTAAAACACAAAGACATACACGTACACATTGCATGAAGTCATTCAACATTACATGCTGGCTGGCTTTGTATTTTCTTTTAAAATATAATCATAACTTCTTAATGCATAAAACAATAAAGCTCTCAATAATAATCATGAAAAATTCTAATCAAATTTCACTCTAGAGTTAGTTAGTAATCTGCTAGCATATTAGGCCTGAATAAATGTTATGTTAAACCAGGAATCAACGCATGCTATTTTCCATAACAGGAGCCATATAAATTACAAGCTCTTCCATGTTTTTTTAACTAGATTTGGTACACTTAAAAATAAGCAGTATTCTCCATCCAGAGTACTCTAATGCAACTGATTTTATATCTTTTAGAATTTATAATTCATCCTAATGCTCAATCCTTAAAAAAACAAAAACAAAAAACCACAATAGGATCTGCAATTGCTACTTACTATCTTATCTTGCACAGTAAAATTGTGAGCATTTGCTAGGTTTCTAAATCCATAGGTTTTGCTCTGAGGTTTCAGAAAGAAGCAACTTTATTTTCTTTTGGTTATTACATATGATTTTAGCTTACAGATTATTAATTTTTAACACTAACATCTCGCTATATTGAGTTGTCCTATTTATCTCAAAGGTAGACTTTATGTATTACCATTACAAAAAAATAACTATTTGCATAATACTTTATGATTTTACATCTATTACAAACACATCACAGGGAGCCTGAGGATGCATTCAGCAGCTTGTCATTCACCACTTCAAGACCCTTCAGAACCAAACAAGGGGGAGGGTGACATTTTGCTAATGGCAGAAGTAAAGAAATGAATATAAATAACAAACCTTGAAGTTTTAAAAAATGCAAACAAAAATATGATCCACATGCATAAACAAGATAGTTTTAATTTGTAAAAGTCCAGGTAAGGATGTGTCTTGTTATGATACCCTTTTAAATCATCTAAAACTGTGCTCCAAAAATAAAGCAAATTGCCATCTTGTTGAATTTTATAAATTAATATGTTAAAATTTGATTGTACCTCTTTACAGAATTCAGCTTTTCCTCAGCTTTGTGAAATAATCTGAGCATCATTTCTTTATTACTACAGATTTAACCCTATAAATATGCATAGTAAGAATGTTTAAGAGGGAAATAATAATGATCCAACATGTTTAGAAATCATGTTGTTTCATAATTTCTTGGTAAAACAATTACAAAGAAAAGTGTTTAAAGCTTCTGTATTTTCTTCCATAACCACCAGTCCAGATAAAAAAAAAAAAAAATACTGAAAGCTCAGTTATGACATCTCCAGTCTAAATGCTCATAGCACTTGAAGCTTTTTGTAAACAATATGCCTCTATACTACATACATATCCCTTGAACCACCATCTACTTAATTTAACATTTTTAAATGTAGTTTCAAATGCAGCGTAACACCATCTTACACACACACACAGAGGAGTGTGCAGAAAAGGAAGGAGGTGGAGAGCAAGAAATGGAGCACGTTGTTGTTTTTCATTCATGCAGTATAGTGATGTCAGTGTCTGCAGCAGCAGCAGCGGCCGCGGCGGCAGGAACCTTGACCTGTGGAGGCTAAAATCCACTGAAGTCAGAACCTCACAGAATTCAAAAGAAACTGAGTAGATAATGTTTGAAAAAAATGTTCAAATGTTCACAGAACGGATTTTAAATGGCTAAACAGAATAGATTAGTTGCAGTTTTAATATGGGTAGAGAGGAGCAAGGCGGGATGTGGAGAAGTAACATAAAGGTAATATAATCAAGGAACTGGGGGCTCAAGAGCCTGCATTCAAAATCCCTTAAATGTAAGAAACTGATAAAACCACCTGGTGTTAAAAACAGCAGAAAAGCCTCTTCTATTCCCAATACAAGCTCTCTAGTGATGCAAATCTGTCTGCTGCACAACCAGACTCAGGGAAGTGTTTTCATCATGATTACATTAAAATTGCATTAAACTCAGATATGCCACACTACAACAAAGGGGATAGTTTAAGCCTGATCACAAATTTCATTAAAACTACTTTATGATGGACCATGTAATTCTTAAGCAATTAAGGCTTTTGAAGGATGCAGAAAAACAAGTTGTACTATGACGTGTTGTAAGATGTTAGTGTTTATCAACAAAAGGGGAGGAGGCACTAGATGGCCATTATATTGTTGCAGCAACTACTCTTACTTTGCCCACAAAACCCTCTGTACAGTCCGAAATGCTTATTCTATGGCTGTCACATTAGTCCCTAAAAGAAAATCCCAAAACTCAATCTACGCACTGTTGAAGTTAAATCACTCAAAAATTTCTCTAACTGCTGCCTTCTATTCGTCTTTTACCTCTCATTTCATATAGCTCCAGAAAATGTGCAAGGGAGCTGCATATGGCATTAATCTGTTAGAAAATGGTGGCCTTTTCTATAAAATACAGCCAAAGATGTGTGTTCAGTTGTGGTCATTATTAGGGCGATCACGTTGTTTTCATTCATTCATTCAGGATTTGCTGGAGGATGTCAGTTTCTGCAGCAGCTGGCTTGACCTGGGGGAGGAGTGGGGGAGTAAATTCCTCCTGGCGCATACAGATTACAGGAGGTATTTCTTGGTGCTCATGTACACATACCACTGCACTACATCCTACTCTGCCACACCATCAAGTGGTCTGAAAACAAGTGCCTTAGCAACATGCTAATTACCAGCCAGAAATATTAAAAAAACACCACCACCAAAACTGCAATCCATCATAACATAATCACTTTCTCCAAGTCTTTCATTAAAAAGCTCCATTAAAAAAATTTTTTTTCCACATACCACATCAACGTACAGAGCTCCACAGTGTTTCCCTTCCAAGCAGAGAGTTCCCCACTCGGTATGATCAGTTGTCTCCACAATGCTGCTGCTGCAGCAGGATCTGTAGCTCTAGCCTGGTATCTAATTATATTAGCTACTCCTTATGAGCTTTAAGTCCCTGTTTTGGCTAATCTTCCTTTTCTCCCCCAGGACCCAACTAGATCATGCACTGTCCCCAGACATAAACAAAACCAAACCAAAACACAAAACATTAAGGGAAACCGACAGCATCCACTAGCTCACCATTACCTTTGACACCTAACAAAAAAGAAACTTGAGATCCTTTAACAGCTCAACTGAACTGTTAAGTGTACTTAAAAATGGAAGGAAAAAGTGAGCACACTCCACAAATAGGTCTTTAGAAATTTACCATGAAAATCTTGAGTTGGGCACAGACGATTTTCAGCGAAGTACGGCTCTGATGCATATGACTATATAAAGTAGAAAAAAAGAGACCAAAAAAAAAAAAAAAACCCCACCAAAACACTATACACTTCAATTGCATATCCAAAACTGTCTCTTCTACACATCCAACAGATATCCTCATAACTAATGCCATCACCCTTCCAAAACAGAAGAAATATATATATATCCCAGTAGTCACAGACACGTTAGGAACTTTGTAGGAAAGCACAAAGAGGCTGTGGATTACAACCACCACCTTATCGGCTGCCAGAGTTTGTGTGCGTGTATTTTTAAGTGTTTCGCCCAGCTCCTCCTTCCCCCGCTACCAACAGCAAACACATGAGTGAGCTAATCAGCTCACAAACTGAAAAACCTTTCGATGCAGGCGAGTGATGGAAGATAAAATCTGAGGGGCGGCATGTGGGTCAAATAAAAGTTGCTTTGCAGTTCGCTCCTCCAAGCCCCGCAGCGACCGCAGGGAGGTGAGATTCCCAAAGCCACTTTCACACCTTCGATAATGCACTAGCAAAGAGAAGCCCGGAGAGGCTGAAGTTTCCACGGAGGGAACCGTCGGGGAAGACGCAGCCCGGGAGGACGGAAGGGTTGGGCTCGCTACCTCTGCACACGGGCGAGCCGGGGCTCCGTCTCTCAGGTGAGTTGCTCCTCCGGTGGTTCTCGGGGGACCGTCTCGGGCGGCCCTTGGCCCGCGGCGCCTGCTCGGTAGGGGCCGCGGCCGTGGCGGGCGGCAGCGTCGGGCTGGGCGGGCTGGGGCCGCGGGCCGCGCTGGGGCCCGGGAGGTTGCCCAGCGAGGCGGCGGCGGCGGCGGCGGGTGGGCGCGTGGGACTGTGCTGGCTGCCCCGCAGGAGCTGGTAGGGCACCGTGGCGCGGATGGGCTGCAGCAGCCGGCCGGCTCCCGCAGCCGGGGCGCAACCCACGCCGCCGCCGCCCGCACCGTTCCCGTTGCCGGCGGAGGGGGCGGCGGGCGGGGAGCCCGCGGCGCTGCGCCGCATCCTCTGCGGCGGGGGATGAGGGGTCTGAGAGGAACTGGAGGAGGAGGCAGTGGACATGGTGGCTCCGAGGGCCCGGGACGACGCCGGCCGACACGGAGGCGCAGAGCGGGAGGCGCGCGAGCGTGTGGGAGCCGGCGCGATAGTGCGTGCGAGTGTGTAAGGGGGAGGGGCGGGGGTATCGGGGAGGAGGAGGAGTCTCTCGGCTCCCCCTTCCCAACGCGCACCCCCGCCGCCTCGGCGAGGGGGGGAGGGGAAGGCTGCAAAAACAAACGCCCAACGGCCCCAACCGGCGGGCCGTGCTCGGTGTGGCGGTCACGGCTGGGGCCGCGAGGAGCCCGGAGCCGCCGCCGCCCCGGGCATCGCGCTGACAGGGGAGTGGGGCAACAGTCCGGATCACGCAGCCTCGGGGCCGCTCGCTGCCTCGCAGGGCTGCACGCGCGGGATCGCCCGGCAACTGCAGGGAGGGCCCAGACCCCTGCCTCTGGGGATCGGGACAGGAGGAAAGGGCCTCGAGGTGTCTGGCTCTCCGCGGATCCCGCGCCACCGCAAACACCGCCGCCGCCGCCTCCGCCTGCTCCTCACTCCAAATGGCAACTGATTTCCCCACCCGCACCCCGCCCCCGGCACCGCCTCCCCGGCGCTCGGACCCGGCAGCTGCCGCAACGAGCATTCCCATTGGCTCCGCCGCTCTCCACCAGAACTCGAGTGATTGGTTGAGGAATAGGAGTGAGAGGAGCACTTGCCAATGAGAGTGGTGCGTGCTACTTTGGAGGCGGGGCGTGAGGTAGTGGAAGAGTGAGGAGGGGGCTGGCTGTGCGCGCAGGGAGAGGCGTGAGAGTTGACAGCCTTTGAGGTGAGAGCCAGAGTTTGATTGGGCTGCCGTAGGAAAGTGGGTCCGTGCGTGTCCTGCGCGTGCCCCGACACCCA
The DNA here is from genome assembly GCF_009762305.2 of Zalophus californianus. Classification (NCBI taxonomy): domain Eukaryota; kingdom Metazoa; phylum Chordata; class Mammalia; order Carnivora; family Otariidae; genus Zalophus; species Zalophus californianus. The sequence continues at coordinate 40,827,240 of NC_045606.1, read as the reverse complement.
AAGACACACGCACACCCCGGTAAGCCAGTTGCGAGGGCTCCACCCTCCTGTGCCGATTGTACAACTTTAGATAGACGACACTTAAGGCTAACTTTACTTTGCAAGTACACCTGTTCTGTTGGGACGTTTTAGAGTTGGAACCAGAAGAACCCATCCCTTCCCCTCTAACTTTAGTAATCTGAGTTTTTGTGGCAGCTAGACTAATGGATCAAAAGAACCTCAAGGCATCAGAAGCAAAGTCTAGAAGCTGGACTAAACCAGGGGCCAATATTTTTATAAAAGTCTATCCTTAGATTTGTAGTTATACAGTGAAAAGAGAATCCATCTTAGGTTCCAAGACAGTAACTGAATTGCAAGGGTTAACAAGGAATTGTACATCATTACACCATCAGTTAGATATATTAATGGAGGGCACCCTGTTGCCTTTCCCCAGAAGCAGATGGCCTCTTGGGAGAAATAAATACCAGACTTAATGTAACAATCCACTGTGGTAAATTTAGTTTTTATTCTGCAGTGAGACTGAATAGATAGGAAGATTTTGGATAACTATCAAAAACCTAAGTTTACCCCATAGTAAACCAACGTTTTAAACCTTATTCAGAAAAAAATAAATAAATAAACCTTATGCAGTAACAGTTAATTTAAGGGTCTACATCAGATACTCTCCATTAATTTCCATGAGATAATAAGAGAGAGAGAAGTGGGTTTTCAGATTGGTCTGCTCTTGGTGTCTGCCCACACTGACAAGCTTCCTGTGATTTTAGGCACTATATGCAGGGTTTAGTTTCACTTAGAGGAGCCATCCCTCTCTGCTTCCTTGTGCTCTCAGTCCAAAAAGCATACTAGCTTCTGTAAAAAGTAGATGAAACCCAATAAAAATTCAAGAATTGCATCCAGTACTTCCCATTAAGAACGGTGGTAGTTCCTCCCTTTATCACACACTAGAATAATAGCTAACATTTAATGAACATTCATCACGTGCCAGCCACTGGTCTAAGAATGTTTTATGTGTTAACTCATTTAGCTCTACTATAATCCACAAGGTAGATATGTTCTCAGCTAAAGCACAAAAAAGTTAAATGTCTTGCCTGAGATTACTTAGCTAGTAAGTGGGGAGCTAAGAATCCAACCTAGGGGAACTAACTTGAATCTGTGAGTAAGCCCTCTGTTCTAGCACATCACAGCTTAAAGCTGTGGAATACATGACTGGTAATTTACAACAGTCCATGAGTGTGAGATAAGTTCCATTAGTTCAAAAGAAATTTTACAAGTGAAGATATCCCACTACCTATATGTTTTTCTTTCCACAATAACATGTATTTTAGTTATACATACAGTAAATTCTCTTTTAAATTTGGTGTAATCTATTGAGTTAGTTTTTCCATCTAAAATTAAAGACTTCATTAATTAGGAAATTGCATTCTTTTATGAGGAAAAGGTAGCTTCTTTGCAATGACTTTTTTAGAATATCATAAAAATCTTGAAAGATTAAAATATATGAAGTTAAAAAAGCTAGTAAATTACTAAGTTGTTGATTTGATTACAGCATAGTTTCATTATAGAAATGTCCTCTCTGGCCACTCCTAAATATAAGTATGGAACAACCTCAACACATTAGATTACAATAATTCTAAATTTATACCAAGCCACAGTCATAATGATCAATACTTGATTTGGATCTAAAACCACATACCTAGCCATATTTTAAAGGCTTTCTATGTCTTTCAAATCTACCATAGCCAATTAAATCAGCCATCTAAAGCATATCTAAGCAACCCACACAGAGAACTACTATGACATTAAAATCCTATTTTCAGTTACTTATAAGTCATCATGACCTATTTGGATATTCAATCAGCTTCTCTTTGCTAAAGAAATCTTGATCGTCTCTTAAACTTTTATTCTCGCAAAATAAGTACTGATATTCATGTGTAAGGAATTCCGTCTCCAAACAAATAAAAAATGGGCTAAAATAAACTAAACCCTGCTTTCAAATATCCACTTGTTGAGTTCTTAATAATGTTTTATTCTTATCAAGAATGAGAGTAGGCTCTCAGGGCATAACAGAAACTTTAGGAAAATACTCTCCTCAGTAAATTGGAAAACCTTTAGAAGGAGGTGTGGATTGCTTGGCTAGCCGGGCACTGTTGTACTACTGTGCTAGCTATGGGATAGAAAGGTCCAGAGCAGATTATTTCTATTGGTTGAATATAAGTGGGACAATCTCTGCAAATTCTATAGGAGACTTAATGTTAGTAATGATCTCTTTCCTATGTTGCCCTGTCTAGAAGAAAACAACATTGAAAAAACAATTTGGTGGCATGGGAACCACCTTTGTTCCCAGTAGCCTTATGTCTTGGCTGTCTGTGGGACAGAAATCCACCATTAGCTCATTTGAGGTAAAGTTCTATTATATTTACTTCTTAGTTCATATACAGTAATGGACGTATTATGGATTAAATTTAAACTTGGAATCAGTGGCTACATATGATTAATATGCAGGCCCATGGGGAGAGAAAATGAGGTAAAGAAGCATTGGGCCTACTCAGCTATCAAGCCTCTCTTTTCTGGTTTCATCCAGGTTTGCCAGGCTGCACATCCAAGGTTCATCCAAATCTAAGAGGCAGGCCAGGCTGTCAGTATTAGCAATGAGGTCATGGCTGAGAGAGAACACTAAACAGATCTGCACTGATGTTCATCTTAAGCTGATTAAACTCTCTTGTAGGTGGATTCTTTATAGCAACAACAAAAAAAGCCTTGCCTGAATTTTTGTCCCTGGCAGATGCTTACAGTAATACTCCTTACTGCTTGTGACAGCCTACGTGCACCTTTGCACTAGGGGTTCCCTCTGCCTGAAAAGTTCTTGCCCCAGATACCCACGTGGCTTGCTCCCTCATTTCCACCAGCTCTTGACTCCGATGTCACCACCTTCATGACGAGAGCTTTTCTGAAAACCCTTGTTAAAATTGCAAGCACCCCTAGGCATTTTCAATTCTCTATCCTACATTCTTTCCCCCAGAAAACCTATCACAATCCAACCTATTATATATTATAGTTATTTTGTGTTCTGTCCGTCTAGAATGTAAGAGCTGTGAAAGCAAGACTTTTTATTTTATAACTGCTGAATCTTCACAACAGTGCTTGGTACATGGTAGACAATCAATATTTGCTCAATATTGTTGAAAGAGTAGCAAATTTTTACCAGTGCTTGTTGAACCAAAACTGTGCCTTTTATCAGAAAAATATATATAACCATGGGTAGATCTGCTGAAAAGACATAGCCACAGAGTGGAAAAATGTTCCATGTGGCTCCTATAAACCATACAGATATTTGCATTGGAGTTGGGTGTTCAAAAAAAGAGCATATCTTGTGTTCTGGTCCTGAAACAGGCAAAGTGAAAAGTATTAGTCCTATTGGATATTGGGGGCTCATCAGGGGTTGGAAATGGACAGTGAAATTGGTGATAGAGAAACAGGTAGTTGAAATTTGCAGGAAAAAAAATAACCAAGTGAAATTGACAGAGAAGCACAGTTGAGGACAGTTAGGGAATGACATCTGCTGATTTCTAGTCGGTTCTCTCTCACTGTTAGGAACAGTTATTCCCAAGAGGCCTGTATAAAGGAACTGAAAAAAAATTGTATTTAAGTAGAAAGTAACATTTCATGTAAATAATAAAATTTTTGCTTTCTTTGTCCCTAGCTTTATTGAGATATAATGATATAAGATTGTATAAGTCTAAGGCGTACAATGTAATGATTTTGCACTCTATAGGTCTGTAGTGCAAGATTAACACAATAAGATTATTTAACATCCCTTACTTCACATAGTTACATTTGTGTGTGTGGTGAGAACTTTTAAAATCTATTTTTGTAGCAACTTTCAAATATACAATATAGTATTGTTAACTACAGTAACCTCACTGTACATTATAGCTCCAGAATTTATTCATTTTATAATTGGAAGTCTGTATCTTTTGACCACCTTCACCAATTTTCCTCACTCCCCACCCCCTGCCCCTGGTGACCACCAATCTGTTCTCTGTTTGATAAGTTTTGGGGTTTTTTGTTTTTTTTATTTAAGATTCCACATATAAGTGAGAATGTATAGTATTTGTCTTTCTGCATCTGACCTATTTCACTTAGCAAAATACCCTCAAGTTTCATCCATGTAATTACAAATGGCAGGATTTTTTTTTCTTTTTTATGACTAAATAGTATTACATTGTATTATATATATTTTATATACATTTCCATGTCTTGGCTATTGTAAATAATGCTGCAATGAACATGGGATTGCAAATACCTCTTTGAGATACTCATTTCATTTTCTTTGCATATATATCCAAAAGTGGCATTTACATAGTAGTTCTACTTTTAACTTTCTGAGGAATTTCTGTACCGTTTTCCATAGTGGCTGTACCACTCTACATTTTCACCAACAGTGCTCAAGCGTTCCCTTCTCTCACCTCACCCGCCCTTGACTTTTGTGAAAAAGAAATTCTAACAAGTGTGAGGTGATATCTCATTGTGGTTTTGATTTGCATTTCCCTGATGATTAACGATGTTGAGCATCTCTTCATGTACCTAATGACCATGTGAATATGTTTTTTGGAAAAAGTCTCTGTTTAGGTCCTTTGCCCATTTCCTTTGCCATGCAGAAGGCTTTTTAGTTTAATGTAGTTCCACTTCGTTTGTTTTGCTTTTGTTTCTTGTACTTTGGGCGTCATATCCATAAAACCCTTGCTAAGACCAATGGCAGGGAGCTTTTTCCCTCTGTTTTGTTTCTAAAAGAAGTTCAAAAGAAGCAGTAGATATAGTGTACATTTTATTTTTAAAGAGTATGTAATTATTCCTACAAGGATAGAAAACAGTGATGAGGACCCCCAGTTTTTCAGCTTTCATTTCCTCAGCAATTTCTATACCCAACTATGATGCCGGGGCATATTCCCTAAGCTGATATACAAGTTGACTTTTATCATTTAACTAAAAGACTATATTGTACAAAGCCAGGACATTCAGAGGCTAAAGATGTGGGGACCAAAGAAACTGCAAATATTCTCTTTCCATGCTGTGGCATTCCATTTGTTTTACTTCCAAACATGGTGTCAACAATGCATTAAGCAGTAGTAGTCCTGTGAAGAGAGTATGCTTGATTATCATAGTGTTATTTTTTTATGAGACTTTAGAGTGATCAAAATGTGTTGTGGGTTAATTTCCTGTTATGTGTCTGAATTTTACTTTTTACTACATTAGTGAGTTGAGGAACTGTTGTTAAGGTGCAATCAATTCATCAGCAGTGCTTGACAAGAGAAGTTTCTTGTTATTTAAGTTTTTTGTAGCACACAATTTTCGGTGTCCTACTCCACATCCTGTTGAAAAGGCCTGTACTAATACATTTAATAGGCCTATATGAAGGTTTAATAGCACATCAATAGCAGCAGGCTTCATCAAGTTCCTTATTAAATGTCTTCAGAGTGTCAGACATTGTTGTATACTCTGTAGGGCACACTGGTTCTCACACTGGTAAATTGTGGTCTGTCAGAGGCAAAAAGCTATGTCTACAAATCAAGGTAAAAATGATGTCTAGACATGTCTTCGAGAGGAGAGAGGTATAATATGGAAGTGATGGGAAGGAAAGACCTCTTTTGAGGAAAGACATCCGGAAGAAGAATATGAGGAAGCCTTGTCATTAGGAAGACACAGGATATGTTAGGAGACAATTGGACAGTCTACCCTGATTGATTGTTAATGAACGATAAACCTGGATCTGCTGATGACCGGCCATGGAGGTTGGTAGGCAAGGCTTGTACTTTATATAGAGTATGCAGTGAGGAGCTGTCAGATTCTTGAGTGGGTGGAGAGAACATGAGTGGAGCTGTGCTTCATGAAGAATGACGCAAGGACAGTTTCTAACCTGGATCGGAGACTGCACATGATTTAGATGATTTAGCAGACTTGGACAATAATCCATGTGAGTTTATGTAATGAGAGTTAGGGGAATGACAGAGGATGTTGAGAGGAGGAAAAGATGAAAGTGATGGACCTTCTTAACTGATAGACCTTGAAAGTAGGTCAGACAACTCCAAAGCTTCAGGATTGTAATGCTGGCAGGATAGTAGTGGCTTGAACAGGGCAGCCAGGAAAATGAGTAGGTTTGGTGAGAAGATAATTATGAATTCAGCTATAAATAAAAGAACCAGAGGCTATTCAAGTGGATGCAGTGTTTTCTTTGTCTTAGTAAGCTATAACTGACATACAGCATGGTATAAATTTAAGGTATACAGCATAAAGAGTGGATTTACATATAAGTATTTCAAAATGATTACCACAATAAGTTTGGTTAGTACTGACCATCTTTTATAGATACAAGAAGAAAAAAGAGGGAAAAAAATGTTTGACGGTAGTTTTTAAATGATAGCGAAGTTGAGAACAGCAGAGAGATGATTTTGGGGTATTTACGTATATGTGGTATTTGAAGCCCAGGGGCACAAATGAAGTTGACAGGGGAGAAAAGTGTAGAAATAAAGGACAAGAGGATCAAGAACAAAATTAACTAGAAAAGACTCTTTTCTGGCTGGAACCATGGAGGGTGCAGAAGAGAAGAAAAAGAAGGTTCCTGCTGTGCCAGAAACCCTTAAGAAGAAGCGAAGGAATTTCGCAGAGTTGAAGATCAAGCGTCTGAGGAAGAAGTTTGCTCAGAAGATGCTTCAAAAGGCAAGAAGGAAGCTTATCTGTGAAAAAGCTAAGCATTACCACAAGGAATGTAGGCAGATGTACAGCACTGAGAGCCGAATGGCGAGGATGGCAAGAAAAGCTGGCAACGTCTATGTACCTGCGGAACCCAAATTGGCATTTGTCATCAGGATCCAAGGTATCAGTGGTGTGAACCCAAAGGTTCGAAAGGTGTTGCAGCTTCCTCGCCTTCGCCAGATCTTCAGTGGCACCTTCGTTAAGCTCGACAAGACTTCAGTTAACAGACTAAGGATTGTGGAACCGTATATAGCTTGGGGGTACCCAGACCTGAAGTTGGTGAATGAACTGATCTACAAGCGTGGTTATGGCAAAATCAATAAGAAGGGAATTGCCCTGACAGATAACACATTGATTGCCCGATCTCTTGGTGAATATGGCATCATCTGCATGGAGGATCTGATTCACGCGATCTATACTGTTGGAAAACGTTTCAAAGAAGCAAAAAACTTTTTATGGCCCTCAAATTATCTTCTCCACGAGGGGGAATGAAGAAAAAGACCACCCATTTTGTAGAAGGTGGAGAGGCTAGCAACAGGGAAGACCAGATCAATAGGCTTATTAGAAGGATGCCCTAAGGTATCTACCATGATTATTTTTGTGATCTGGTCAGTTAATAAATGACTACTCTCAAATGGAGAAAAAAAAATTAACTAGAAAAGAAGGCAGAAAGGAAGCCCTCCTTAATAAAATGGAGAGTGTTTTGTGTTTCTGAAGATAAGTTAGGTGGGAGGGGGAGGAGAGAGAGAGGAGCTGACAGTATGTTCAGTTCTGCAAGAGGATTATTTTATCTTACCCCCCTTCTTTTTTCAATCATCTAAAACCATCCCCACAACTGTCTCTCCTGATACAACTCCAGTATATCCCTACCATCAAGTCTACAAACCTTTTGACATTTGGCCCAATTTTTCTTTCCCTTCTATTACAAGTGATGCATTTTCTGCTCTCCTACCAAAAACCATTTCCTCTACTTGTGATTTAAATTCCTCCCCTTCTTCCCCTCCCTCTTGTTCATCATCCAATGCTTGATTATTCCCAAATATGTATGAACAAGCTCCATTGGAACATTTTTAAAAAGCAGAATAAAGATTCTTGTTTTATCCCTTTCCATCTGCAGCCCTAATTCCCTGATCCCTTCAGAGCAATGCTTCTTGAGAACGTTGTCTACAAGTTAACTCTGATTTCCTGTTCAATGTGCTTTATTCTGGCTTCTACCCGCACATGCCACTGAAAACTGCTAATCAATGTTGTCAACAGCCTCCATATTGCCAGACCCAATCAATATTCCTTGGACCTCATCCTAATCTGACTTTTAGCGTTTTCAACATAGTTGGTCAGGCTCAACTTTTGACAAAAGATCTCTTCTATTGGAGTCTAACTGCAACTGCCTGGTCTGCCTTCTACTTCTCTCTTTTTCTTTCTTTCCTCCTTTCTTTTTGTTTCTTTTTGTTTGTTTGTTTCTTTCTTTTTTCTCCTACTTAATTTTTAAAAATTTTAATTCCAGTGTAGTTAACATATAGTGGTATATTAGTTTCAGATGTACAATGATTCAACAATTCTATACATTACTCAGTCCTCATTATGATAAGTGTATTCTTTAATCCCCATCACCTATTTCACCCATTCTCCCCGCTGACCTCCCCTCTGGTAACCATCCACTTGTTCTCTGTAGTGAAGAGTCTGTTTTTTTGGGGGGGGGTTTGTCTCTCTCCTTTTTTTTTAATTAGAGAGAGCTCATGCGAGCACACAAGCAGGGGGAGTGGCAGGCAGAGGGAGAAGTAGACTCCCCACCGAGCAAGGAGCCTGATACGGGACTTGATCCCAGGACCCTGAGATCACGACCTGAGCTGAAGGCAGATGCTTAACCATCTGAGCCACCCAGGTGCCCCGGGTTGTCTCTTCTTTTATCCTTTGTTTGCTGTTTTGTTTCTTAAATTCTACATATGAGTGAGATCACATGGTATTTGTCTTTCTCTGATGGATTTATTTCACTCAGCATTATACTCTCTAGCTCTATCCATGTTGCAGATGGCAAGATTTTGTTCTTTTTTAATGCTGAATAATATTCCATTGTACACACACACACACACACACACACACACACACACACACACACACTCTACACCTTCTTTATCCATTCCTCTGTCAATGGACACTTGGGCAGCTTCAATAGTTTTACTATTGTAAATAATGCTACAATAAACACAGGAGTGTATGTATCTTTTCAAATTAGTATTTTCATATTCTTTGGGTAAATACCCAGTAGTGTGATTACTGGATCATAGGGCAGTTCTGTTTTTTTTAATTTAATTTAATTTTATTATGTTATGTTAGTCACCAGGTAATTCTATTTTTAATTTTTTTGAGGAACATGAATACTGTCTTCCTCAGTGGCTGCACCAGTTTGCATTCCCACCAGCAATGCATGTAGGTTCTTTTTTCTCCATATCGTCGTCAACACTTGTTTCTTGAGTTTTTGATTTTAGCCACTCTGACAGGTGTGAGGTGATAGGTCACTGTAGTTTTGATTTGCATTTCCCTGACGTTGAGTGATGTTGAGCATCTTTCATGTGTCTGTTGGCCATCTCTATGTCTTCTTTGGAGAAATGTCTGTTCATGTCTTCTGCCCATTTTTTATTTGGATTATCTGTTTTTTGGGTGTTGAGTTTTATAAGTTCTTTATAGATTTTAGATACAACCCCTGATGGGATATGTCATTTGCAAATATCTTCTCCCATTCGGTAGATTGTCTTAGTGTTGTTGGTTGTTTCCTTTGCTGTGCAGAAGCTTTTTATTTTGATGTAGTCCCAATAGTTTATTTTTGCTTTTGTTTCCCTTGCCTCAGGAGACCTACCTAAAGAGATGTTGCTATGGCCAGTGTCAAAGAAATTACTGCCTGTCCTCTCCTCTAGGATTTTTATGGTTTCAGGTCTCACATTTAAGTCCTTAATCCATTTTGTGTTTACTTTTGTGTGTGGTGTACAAAAGTCCAGTTTCATCCTTTTTGCATGTAGCTGTCCAGTTTTCTCAACACCATTTGTTGAAGAGTTTGTCTTTTCCCATTGCATATTCTTGCCTCTTTCATCGAAGATTTATTGACCATATAATTGTGGGCTTGTTTCCGGGCTTTCTGTTCTGTTCTATTGACCTATGTGTCTATTTTTGTGCCAGTACCATACTGTTTTGATTATTATAGCTTTGTAATATAACTTGAAGTCTGGAATTGTGATGCTTCCAGCTTTGCTTTTCTTTTTCAAGATTGCTTTGGCCATTTGGGTCTTTTCTGATTCTTATCTGATTTTAGGGTTATTTGTTCAAGTTCTATGGATTATGCTCTTGGTATTTTGATAGGGAGTGCATTAAATCTGTGGATTGCTTTCGGTAGTAAAGACATTTTAACCATATTCTTCTAATCCATGAGCATGGAATGTCTTTCCACTTTTTTGTGTCATCTTCAATTTCTTTCATCAGTGTTTTATAATTTTCAGAGTATTGGTCTTTTACCTCTTTGGTTAAGCTTATTCCTAGGTGTTTTATTATTTTTGGTGCAATTGTAAACGGGATTGATTCTTTAATTTCTCTTTGCTGCTTCATTATTAGATGTATAGAAATGTTACGGATTGGGGCACCTGGGTGGCTCAACTGGTTAAACATCTGCCTTTGGCTTAGGTCGTGATCTCGGGGTCCTGAGAATGAGCCCTGCATTGGGCTCCCTGCTGGGCAGGGAGCCTGCTTCTCCCTCTGCCTCTGCCTCTCTCTCTCTCTCTCTCTCTCTCTCTCTCTCTGACTCTCATGAATAAATAAATAAAGCATTAAAAAAAAATGTTACGGATCTTTGTACATTGATTTTGTATCCTGTGACTTTACTGAATGCATTTATCAGTTCTAGTAGTAGTATTTTTGGTGGAGTCTTAAGAGTTTTCTATACATAGTATGTCCTCTGCAAATAGTGCAAGTTTTACTTCTTCTTTACCAATTTGGATGCCTTTTATTCCTTTTTCTTGTCTGATTGCTGTGGCTAGAACTTCCAGTATTATGTTGAATAAAAGTGGTGAGAGTGGACATTTTTGTCTTGTTCCTGACCTTACAGGAAAAGCTCTCAGTTTTTCCCCATTGAGTCTGGTGTGAGCTGTGGGTTTTTCATATAAGACTTGATTATGTTAAGGTATGTTCTCTCTAAACCTACTTTGTTGAGAGTTTTTATTATGAATCGATGTTGTACTTTGTCAAATGCTTTCTCTGCATCTATTGAAATGATCCTATGGTTTTTATCCTTTCTCTTATCGATGTGATGTATCACATTGATTGACTTGTGAAGATTGAACCACCCTTGCATCCTGGTAATAAATCTCACTTGATTATGGTTAACGATTTTTTTAACGTATTGTAGGACTTAGTTTGCCAGTATTTTGTTGAGGATTTTTGCATCTATGTTCATTAGAGAGACTGGCCTGTAGTTCTCTTTTTTTGTGGCATCTTTATCCAGTTTTGGTATCAAGAGTAATGCTGGCTTCATAGAATGAATTTGGAAGTTTTCCTTCCTCTTCTATTTTTGGAACAGTTTGAGAATAGATATAAACTCTTCTTTAAATGTTTGGTAGAATTCATCTGTGAAGCCATCTGGTCCTGAACTTTTGTTTGTTGGGAGTTTTTTGATTACTGATACAATTTCATTGCTGGTAATCTGTTCATGTTTTCTCTTTCTTCCTGCTTCAGTTTTAGTAGGTTATATGGCTCTAAGAATTTATCCATTTTTTTCTAGGTTGTCCAATTTGTTGGCATATAATTTTTCATAATCTTACAATCCTTTGTATTTCTGTGGTGTCTGTTGTTATTTCTCCTTTGGCATTTATGATTTTTGAGTCCTCCCTCGTTTGTTTGGTTTGGTTTGTTGGTGAGTCTGGCTAGAGGTTTACCAATTTTGTTGCTCTTTTCAAAGAACCAGCTCCTGGTGTCCTTGATCTGTTCTATCGTTATTTTTTTAGTGTCTATAATAGAAACCAAATCATTTATTTATTAAATCATTTATTTCTGCTCTAATCTTTGTTATTTCCTTCCTTCTGCTGGTTTGGGGTTTTGTTTGTTCTTTTTCTAGCTTCTTTAAGTGTAAGGTAAGATTGTTTATTTGAGATTTTTCTTGTTTCTTGATGTAGGCCTGTATTGCTATAAACTTCCCTCTTAGAACTGCTGTTGGTACATCCCAAAGATTTTGTACCATTGTGTTTTAATTTTCATTTTCCCCATGTACTTTTTGATTTCCTCTGTGATTTCTTGATTGACCCATTCATTAAGCAGCATGGTATTTAACCTCCTTGTATTTGTAGTCTTTCCAGATTTTTTCTTGTGGTTGACCTCTAGTTTCATAGTGTTGTGGTCAGGAAAGATGCATGGTATGACTTTGCTCTTTTTGAATTTGTTGAGACTTGTTTTGTGGCTTAATATGTGATCTATTTGAAGAACATTCTCTGTGCACTTGAAAAGAATGTGTGTTCTGCTGTTTTAGGATGGAATGTTCTGAATATATCTGTTAAATCCATCTGGTCTAGTGTGTCATTCGAAGTCACTGTTTCCTTGTTGATTTTCTGTTTGGATGATCAGTCCATTGATGTTAATGGGGTGTTAAAATCCCTTACTATTACTGTATTATTATCAATTCCTTTATGTTTGTTATTAACTGTTTTATGTACTTGGGTGCTCTTGTGTTGGGTCCATAAATATTTACAATTGTTATATCTTCTTGTTGGATTGTCCCATTTATTATTATATAGTGTCCTTCTTTGTCTCTTGTTACAGTCTTTAAGGACTATTTTGTCTGATAAAAGTATTGCTACCCCAGCTTTATTCTGACAGCCATTTGCATGATAAATGTTTCTCCATCCTTTCACTTTCAATCTGCATGTGTCTTTAAAGATTTTATTTAGGGGCGCCTGGGTGGCTCAGTTGGTTAAGCGACTGCCTTCGGCTCAGGTCATGATCCTGGAGTCCCGGGATCGAGTCCCGCATCGGGCTCCCGGCTCAGCGGGGAGCCTGCTTCTCCCTCTGACCTTCTCCCCTCTCATGCTGTTTCTCTCTCTCTCTCTCTCTCTCTCTCTCAAATAAATAAATAAAATCTTTAAAAAAAAAGATTTTATTTAGTTAGTTAGCTATTTAGAGTGAGCGAGCACGGCGGGTGGGGGCAGAGAGAGAATTTCAAGCAGACTCCCTGAGGAATGGGGAGCCCAATGCAGGGCTTGATTCCAGGGGAATTCCAGGGCTCATGACCTAGCCAAAATCAAGAGTTGGCCATTCAACCAACTGAGCCATGCAGGCACCCCTGCATGTATCTTTAGGTCTGAAATGAGTCTCTTGTAGGCAGCATATAGATGGGTTTGCTTTTTTACCCATTCATCACCCTATGTCTTTGATTGGAGTGTTAAATCCATTTACATTCAAAGTAATTATTGCTAAGTATGTATTTCTGCCTCCCACTTTTCTAACCAGTCTCGTTCAGTGTCCCTCAAGGGTTTTTCTTCCTCCAATCGCCTTTAAAAATCAGGCTCTATCTTCTGCTTTCTTCTTGGTGATCTCAAGCATTTCCATGACATTAAATACTCTAACATGCTGGCAACTCCCAAATTAATCTCTCCAGCCCAGACATTTCCTCCAAATTCAGTATTTTGCTGCCTATCTGATGTGTCAGATCTCCATGAATATCTGAAAGTAATGTATCTGAAATAGAACTAAACTCTTCATTTCTATATTCCTGCTTTCCCCTCTATCAAGAAGTTATACCTGTATTTTTTCCCACTTCCGTAAATGGTATTACCATCCACTCAGTTATTCTAAATAACATGACCTGAGCAATATTTTTGATTTCTTACTCTCCTTCCCTCCCTAACTCCAACCCATCAGCTTGTCCTCTCATTTGCTCCTCATAAATAGATGTCTAATCCATCCCCTTTTCTCCATGTTCTTTGCTACTACATTAGTCCACGAACTACCATCATCTCTTACCTAAGCTATTGCTACAGTTGCCAATGGGTCTTTCCACTTCTTCTCTTGCCTTCTTTAATTGATTCTCTGCTTATCAGTCAGGATAAACCTAGAAATATATTGGACCATGTTGTTTGCTGCTTAAATCAGTTAAATGTCTTCCAATAACTCTGCAATCAAATCCAAATTCCTTAAAATAGCTTCAAAGACCTTGCCTGTTCTAGCTTCAGCCTCCTTTCCCAGCCTAATCTTGCTCTGTTCTCTGCCTCACCTTTTAAGTTCCAGCCACAGTGGCCTCCTTTCACTTACTCCAAAACCTTACTACAGGGTCTTCACAAGGTTATCTTCAGCCTGAAACACTCCTTCCACATCCCTCACACTCCTCAGTTTCCCTGAGTGGCTTCCTCACATTCTTCATGGTTCAGTTTAAATGTCATGTCTTCACATTATCCTTTGAGTCCTCATCTATCACTAATAACCTATAATAATCTATCATTAAGCAAATCTGTTTCATTTGTAATGTTCATCACAAGTTGTAATGTTCATCACAAGTTGTAAATACACATTTGTTCGCTTGCTTATAGTAAGCCTCCTCTACTAGATTGTAAAGTCTCTAAGGTCAGGGGCCTTGTCTCTTCTGTTCAGTACTTAACACCTAGCCAGTGCCTAGAATATAAGAGGTGATCAATAATTATTTGTTAAAACTTTGTTGGTTACTGATAGCTTCCCAGTTCCTGATTCCAATCCTTGTACCACCCTATTATACATTCTGTGGGAAAGCTTCCTGTGGTCTTATATTAAAATCCTCCTTGTTTCAATTACTTGGATAGATTTCTGTTCTTATAATTAAATTATCATGAATTGATTAAGTTTTGAAAAAGATAGGGTTATCAGCAATATCAAATGCTACTGAATGGGTAAGAAGGTTAAGGGCTACACAAAAAGTCATTGGATCTCAACACTGGTAATCTCCAAACCAACAGTATCAATAAAATGTGGCTCCGTGGAAGCCAGGTTACAGTTGGGTTCATGAGAAGATTGAGAAGGTAGATACGACCAATGTAGAATGTTCTTTTTGAGAAATTTGACAGTAAAAATAAGGCATGAATGAAAATGGGATCGTGGGGTTCAACAGAGACCAAGAAAGCATATGTTGGTTTAGTTTAAAAAGAATAGGAAAGACCTGTCTATTGATATGCCTATAAGCTGAAGAGGCCAAAGGAGAAAAAAATGAAAAAGCAAGGTTTGAATAAGGAGGAAGATTCGTAGATATAGCATCCATGAGGCAGTAGAGAATTTGATCAGGAGCACAAGTTTGACAAAAAGGGACAATGTTTTCCCCCCATTATGGGTGATAGGAGAGTGGAGGTAAAGAAAAATTTTATGTAGCACAAAGGGAGGTTGAGTGTGGCCACTTCAGGAGGCAGCAAAGTCATCTGCAACTGGTCATCAAGGGGTGGGTCAGAGTCTTTAGAAATGCTTCTCCGAATCACACCTCCATCTGTTGGTTCCATCAGCTCCCTGCCTAAGACTGTAGATGTGGTCCACTGCTGCTGCAGCAGTCAGTGCTGCTGAGGGCCGCAATGGTGGGTGGGAACGCACCTTACTTCTTAGGTGGAATGGAACAGGAAAAAGCCTGCAGTCACTGAGGAAGCGTGAGATGTGAGGGTCTGAAGAGCTCTGACATCATGAGAAATAGGACAAGGACAGAGAACTGTGTTTTCCAAACATGTAAATCATGAGGCATAGCTGGGGTCCTTGCTATAAAAATACAGATTTTAGCCTTCCTTCCTGAAAAGTCTAATTTTGCATGTCTGGGAGCAGGAAGGGTAGGACTATATAACTTTTATCAACTTCCCCAGGTGATCATTATGATCCGGCAAATCTGGGAAACAATGCATTAGAAATAAATAAAAGTTTACCAAATTTAATTGCAGGCCCCAAATATTTTCTCACCTGTAGCCAAATACAAAGAAATGTTGATAACTGACATCAGTTCATGGAAATTACCCAGAGAAAACTGTTTTGAAAGAATCAGTATCTAACTCTGTGCTTCAAAAAAAAAAAAAAAAAATCTAGGGGCGCCTGGGTGGCTCAGATGGTAAGCGTCTGCCTTCGGCTCAGGTCATGATACCAGGGTCCTGGGATCTAGCCCCACATCGGACTCCCTGCTTGGTGGGGAGCCTGCTTCTCCCTCTCCCTCTGCTAATCCCCCCTGCTTGTGCTCTCTCGCTGTCTCTGTCAAATAAATAAATAAATAAATAAAATCTTTAAAAAAAAAATCTACACTGATATTTATAATGTAAGACTAGTTTAGAGATTTTAATTATAGGGAATTTCATCGAGGAATAGGTAAATGAAACTGACTGGCTAATATTATTTATAATATAATAATGAGTCAGATTTTAAAGCCTGTTCTGCTTCTAGTTTGCTTGGCTCCTGGATTAATGAACTAAACTTAATACAATCTAAGAATGTAACTTGATTTCATCCATTTCCAACATTCTTAAAGGGAATCTTTTAGCACACCAGATTCAGGTCCTTTAAAATATTTTTTCCATTCCCTCCCAGAAAGGGTGATTTGTATTGATATACAAACAGTCGGGCCCCAGGCCTCTTTCTGGGACCCCAGGGCCCCACTAATTTGTACCAGTTCTCTTCTATTCTAGTTGGCCCCGACCATCAGGTATAAATTAGTGCTAAATCAATATTAGCTGATACTTCCCCAGGTGTGGGAAGTGCGGAAACCTGATCACATGAGCAAACATAGCCCTTCCTGGCTACATTTAAAATAAGGTGGTTATTATTATACTATATGGGGAAAAGTCTTTTTTTTTTTTTAAACAAATCTCCTGCCACCTTAATTTGCCTAAACTTGATATACTGATATCTATAGTCAGAATCAATTTTCAGTTATTAGTTTTCCTGCCACTCTTTACACTTTCTTCATTTTTCGAGGGAGACTTCTCCTGCCCTTCCCATTCTCCCCTCCAGCCATGTCATATGTCACACAATTGTTCATTTCTAGTACTACTTATGGGGTTGACTAGATGATGAGCTAAAGGGGACTTAGTTTACATACATGCTTTAATCACTCACTTTGGGCGGAGCAGTGTCCTAAATAGACTTGAGTTTTGCACCATTACTCAAGAAGGTATTTATGTAAGTGTCACTTAATAACAAAAATAAACAAGGCACTCAAACATGTTATTGAGGCAAGAAGCTTTAGCTCTCCACTTTTTTTTTTTTTTTTTACCCAAGGGCCAGTCTCACTTTAGTTTTCTTAGAAAACTGTTAAGTTTTCTATAAAGAAAATCTAAGAAAATCGGGCAGAACACAAGTACTATGAATCAGGTCTAAACTACCTTTACCTTTAGAAAGGATTCATTGCTTTGTTAATTTTCAATGACAAGGAATCTTGTCCTTTCTCACAACACTTCCAAGTTGCAGCTACTCATAGTGTAGCAATGCATTCAACACTCAGAAATACTAAAAACATAAATGTTCAGTGTTTAGCCATAGATGAAAGCAGAAACCAATGACCAAATTTCCAACGAAATGGTGTGACTCTGGGTTTTTTTTTTCCCCTCTCCTATATCCTGAGTTTTATAGAAATCTCATAGTATTTTTAAAGCCTATTCATATCTATGACCTTTTTGTATGCAACAATTCTGTGATTATTTCCATTTTACAGATGGGGAAATTGAGGCCTGCTTAGAAACTGAGGAAAGCTTCCGCTGGTCTCACAGTCAGCACATGAGGGATTCATAACTGGAAATGAGGTCTCCTGACTCCAGGCCCAGTGTTTTTTCCCTCACGATAAAGTTGCCTTTATAATCATTGTCAGGGATATGATCACTCAGTAATACAGAAGCATGGTTCTTTTCCACCCTTGGTCTTTGAAGGAAATTTGAGCTAATAGTGTATGTGAAAGAGGACATTTACTGCCAAGAGATTGATTATGTACATTCCGGGCAACCTGATGATGCACCCTGATATGAGAAGGGCCTGTCTAAAGGTGCTAATGTACTTTAAACATCCAAAGTTCCTGATAGGAAGATGGGGTGTGGTAATTATATATCTTGGTTTTGGTTTATCTTCTTCATATCCTCACCCTCACAGATGTCTTTCAGACATTGGTAATTACAGCTTTCAGAGCCAAAGCCTACGAACTCATAATCCACACAGATGACATACTAAAATGTACTCAAACATATAAGACTGAAGAAAGCTTCAGTGGTACTGGACTCACGTTAAAAGAAACGTGCTTACAAAAGAGGTACCCATTATTTCTGTCACTGCTATACTCTGCCACATTGATGTGTAATGGTTTCTTGTTGATCGGTGGGGGGTATGTATTAACTCATTTGCCTCAATTTCACCAGTAACTTAAAAATAGATGAAAGTACATGTGTGGATGACAAGACCATTTGATTAAAACCAAATAGTCTGATATTGGAAAACAGATCCAAGTCAATGAAACCAACTTCAAACAATGAAGGAACTGCTTCTAAGCAAGATGAAGAATCAGTGTCAAGAAGTTAAGTTTGGCACAGGGAAGCAGTGATTATGGTAGCCAGTAAGTGGAACCTGGGTTAATAACTTCTTAAGAATAGAGTGGCAGCAATGTAACAATATATAAGGTAGAGTGGAATTTCTTACGGTCTGCATTCCTGGCCAGACCAATGGTGATCTATCCTAATTTGGGGCCTCAAAATTTAGGAGTCTGAATGTGTAAAGAATTACAAAAGTAGACTTTAGAAAAGTCAAGTGAATTAGTTTGGTTTGGAGAAGCAGTTCAGAGGATTTAGTAATGGTTATTAGGTATATTTAGTGCCATAAATATTGCTGTATGGGTATTTTTTCATTGTAGAAAGAATGCAAGGAAATGTTATAGATTTGAGAAAGACCAGGTAAATAAAAAGAACTGGCATATGTTCAACACCCACACTTTGTTGGACACTCTCTATATTATCTCATGGAGTCCTTGCAGAAACCCTGCAATGGAATCCTTAAAGAAACTGAAAATGAGAGCAAATAATAAAGTCAACGTCAAATATGAAAGTCCTTTATCTGATATTTGGTCCTAGGGTATGTTTACCTCCAAAGCTTGTGCTCTTGACACCAACTCTCTGTAATAATACATTGGGAGGGGTTATGGAATTTGCTTCCCTCATTAAATTCAAGAATAGTTTCTAGCGAACTTCATCTAGGATAGTGAGTGATATATTCCTATCCAGAAATAGGAAAATGGACTAAATTCCTCCGAGGTTGCCTTCAACTGTGTAATTTTAGATTAAAATTCAGACAATAGGGATTTAGCTCAAGGCTTTTACTGGGCACATTGGCATTATTATTTTTTAATCATTAAATCTGATACCTAAAGTGTGAATAAGACTTTTAAGTGTTTAAAGTTTTCTTCACCTATATAAATGTCTGACAATAAGGAATTGGTCCAATAATTAGAGTATAACCATACAACAGAATTCTGTGTTGTGGTTAGAATTATTTGGAAGAAATTTTAATGACATAAGAAATATTTTGATATATTATCAAATAAATTTTAAAAATCAGAAAAACCAAACCAAGCTATAAAGTACATTTCCAATTGAATTTAAATATGTATATTTACATATGCATGGATAAAAACAAATGGGAGAATATATGTAAAATATAAACAGTGGTTTCCTGTGGGAAAAACAACTGACTTTTATTTTCATCTCTGGGTCTCACAGTTTTCTAGAATAAATGTGCCTTACATATATTACTAAGAAGAATGGTTTATAGACCACATACCACAATTTTCTGAAAAAGTTAAAAAATGTTAGAAGTAGAATAATGTATTATGAATGCAATTATGTGTAGGATAAGGGCAATTTATTAAATAGCATTGAGCCCACTGGAGACAGCAAACTGTCAGTGTGCCCATCACTGGAAATAAAATTGGCCCTTCATGCAATTTCTTATTATGCTGAAATTATTATTTATAACCACCAGGTTCTTTTAGCCCCTGCCTGAAACCCTCTACCCAGAAGGCACACAGAAAATACACAGCTAAGCACACCATACTGTGTGTGTAAAATGGAGATTATAATCACACCTATCTCACAGGGTGCTCAAAAGATTTAAAATAAAATACTTCTAAAGCTCCTAGCAGAGTACCTAGGACATAGTAAGCACTGAATAAATGTTAGCTATCTCGGTAGTTACATTTTTACTGATAAGCTAAAGAACAGAACAGAAGCTAAAGAACAGAATAATTTTACAGATGAAGATGGTGGCTGATCTTAGAAGTTCATGTCAGCCACCTGGCACACATACATTTCATTTTAAAATAGCCTTACAATTACTGTAGGTGGTGTCCAAAGGAATCTGTGGCACACTGTAATTATGTAGTACATTTCATTCACCACACTTATCAAGGTTTAATGAGTAATGAAAACAGGAAATGAAGCCATGATATAATTCAATTTTTCTTTAATCATTTTGCTTATATTTATATTACTAAAAATGATTGAAATATTAAGAAAATATTACCATGTTATAACTGTATTTTTATTTGCCTGCATTTAATATTATTTATGATTAAAAATAGCTTTGAATTTAGATATATCCTATACAATATCATACAAACAAAAAGTCCATATAAAATTCTTTGAAAATGCCATCATCCATTTGGAGACTTAGTTCAGACTGCCATAACAGAAACACCAGAGACTCCATTTATTATTGTCTCCTCACACTTCTGAAGGCTGGGAAATCTAAGATCTGGTGAGGATCTGCTTCCTGGTTCATAGACGGCTATCTTCTCATGTGTCTTCAGATGGGGGAAGGGGCGAAAGAGCTCTCTGGGGTCCCTTTCATAGGGGCACTAAGCATACTTAGGAGAGCTCCACCCTCATGACCTAATCACCTTCAAAGGCCCTGCTTTTTTTATATATATCTTATTTAAATTCAATTAATATATAGTGTATCATTAGTTTCAGATGTAGAGTTCAGTTATTCATCAGTTGCATATAACACCCAGTGCTCATTACATCACGTACCCACCTTAATGCCCATCACCCAGTTACCCCATCCTCAGAGCCCCCTCCCCTCCAATAACCCTCAGTTTGTTTCCTATAGTTAGGAGTCTCTTATGGTTTGTCTCCCTCTCTGATTTCGTCTTATCTTATTTTTCCCTCTCTTCTCCTATGATCCTCTGTTTTGTTTCTTAAATTCCACATATGAGTGAAACTATATGATAGTTGTCTTTCTCTGCTTGACTTATTTCGCTCAGCATAATACCCTCTAGCTCTAGTCACGTCATTGCAATTGCTAAGATTTCATCCTTTTTGATGGTGGAATAATATTCCATTGTGTATATATACCACCTTTTCTTTATCCATTCATCTGTTGATGGACATCTGGGCTCTTCCCATAGTTTGGCTATTGTGGACATTACTGCTGTAAACATTGGGGTGCACGTGCCCCTTTGGATCACAACATTTGTATCTTTTGGGTAAATACCTAGTAGCGCAATTGCTGGGTTATAGGGCAGCTTGATTTTTAACTTTTTGAGGAGCCTCCATACTGTTTTCCAGAGTGACTATACTAGCTTACATTCCTGCCAACAGTGTAGGAGGGTTCCCCTTTCTCTACATCCTTGCCAACATTTGTTGTTTCCTGACTTGTTAATTTTAGCCATTCTGACAGGTGTGAGGTGGTATCTCTTTGTGGGTTTGATTTGTATTTCCCTGATGCCGAGTGATGTTGAGCACTTTTTCATGTGTCTGTTGTAAAGGCCCTGTTTCTTAATAACATCACATTGGAGGTTAGGATTTCAGTATATGAATTTTGAAGGAACACACTCATTCTATAGCAAAGGCATACACTTATTTTAATGTATTTTAGTCCTCCACATTAGGCAAAATTGGAATGGTTAAATGTCCCACATTTTTTAAGGGATATCATCTTATTTTTTATTTTTTTTTAAAGATTTTATTTATTTATTTGACAGAGAGAGAGAGAGAGGCAGGAGAGAGGGAACACAAGCAGGGGGAGTGGGAGAGGGAGAAGCAGGCTTCCTCCCGAGTAGGGAGCCTGACACGGGGCTCGATCCCAGGACCCTGGGATCATGACCTGAGCCGAAAACAGATGCTTAATGACTGAGCCACCCAGGCACCCCAAGGGAAATCATTTTAATAGAAGTCAAATTTCTACAGAGACATTAACCCAGTCATTGCAAAATAATATGGCTTGGTCTGGCATCCCATTTCAAAATCAAGAATAAAAACCTCAGTTACTTCTTAAGTGAAAGATGCTACAATTATAACTGCTATGAAGTAGTAGAGAAATAGAAGTGGGATTTTAAACAATTAAACTTGTCTCCCACATTGATTGAAGATTTATTTGTAAATACCACGAGAAGTATTTACTCTCGGGAGCAAAAAAATCCAGATGACTTGGATGCAAATGTTTTTGTTATTTGGAGAATATGGATGTCTTTGGTCAAATGTAACCATTTCTAAAATGCAGTTATGGACTCCCTCAGCCCTCCTTCTCTGACCATCTTCTCAGAAGTCTCTTGTATGATTCCCTCCAGGACGATGGTTAATTAATGCCTTCTGGGGTCTATTTCCCTACAGATATTGAGGCTTTTTCTGCTTTCAGAGGAGAAAGTTTGTCCTAGGTCATACATGTCAACCCTTGCCCAGTGTCATGTAGCTTGTTTTCCAGTTAACAGGTTTAGTTTTGGCCCCAGGAGGCAGGAAAATGAGAGAGAGGGAGAGGAGCCTGGAGGGGCTCAAAATACCATCACTATTTAGTACAAAACAAGGTAAACTAGTTCTGCCAAAGACCACAGATTTCTGTATTTCCTTGTGTATGCTCAGCGTGATTTTTTTTAACTTCATCAAAGTTTTACATTTTAAACATTTTTATGTTTCTTTTTGTTTCTATCATATGCTTTAAAGATCATCTATTTTAAAGCAAGAAAATGAGAATAAGGTAGAATTCTAAGGAAAAAGGATGGGAGCCTATGAGAAGTTAGATGTTCCCTTACTCTATCCCCCTCAGAACTAATTCATATTTGACTGAGTGGGGGCTCTACGTTTATATTCTGGATAGCAAATTACTCTTATGGACAAATAGGGCATGTGTCTTTCTCTCCCTGAGGGGAAACTACATTACTAGATTGAATACTAGGCTACATCTGCCAACATGGGGCAGAATAGTTAAAAAGGTGATGGAAATATGAATTTTCATTCCAGAAGAAGAGAATAGATATCTCAGGCAACTGAAAGAACATGTTTGGATCAGTAAAACTAAAGTGTAAAGAATATTGTACTTTTGTGTTGGATGGACTTTCTAGACAGGAAAGAACCCATCTAAATGCTGAGGGACAGACCAATTAAGTGGCCTGAGCCTTCCTTTTTTTGCAGCTGTAAAATCTGGTAATTAAACTGGCCAAACAGAAGATATAAGAAACATAAATTGGAATAAATCTGCATTTTCCAAGCCTAATGAATTTTTAAAGATTGAAATAAGTGGCTAACTGGAACCTTAAAGATGAAAGAACTCATGCAAGCTTCTTGAAGTAAAGAGTGGTCTAACTTAAAATTCTGTTGTCTGAGGACAAATTACAAAGAGCTAAAGGGATTCAACATCACATGAATAGCCTCTGCTTCCACTCTCAGACTGTAAAGTCAAGTCTGAAAAAGGAATATTCTGTATAGAAACATAAATGTTAAAATATGAACATTTTGCTTTGATTTCAATCCAAAAATAAATAAATGAATTAAATGTCAAAAATGTCTATTCTAATTTAAACTTCTCTGTACATAACCTAATGTGTAGTATGTGCTAAAAATCTGTTCATGCTATGTGACTGAATATTCTCTATGCAATGTGTAGGTGTTAAGTAAATGCCATAGTTGATTTATTACAAACTACTTTTTCCCATTTTAACCTCTTTGAATTGTGCATAAAATTTGAAATCAATGGCATGCTGTAGTTTAACTGGCAGCACCTTTCTTCTTAGCACCAGTTCAAGGGTGATACAACTTACAGTGAACAGTGTCTTATGTTTGATGTAGTATTCAGTACAGTTTAAAGAGGAAAACTCTGTCTAGAGTCCTAAGGATCCCAAAGATGTGTTAGTATTTGAGTTATTTAAGAGTAAGCTGGAAAATGCTGAAGAAATTCTCTGGAGAAGACCTGTGCCTAGGACCAAAGATGATAGGCCTGGTCAGGAGGAGGTGAATGAGCAAAGAAAATGAGTCGAATGAAGACATTGGTGATTTAGGTCTGGTATTAAACTCATCTAGGTCTCTCCTGCCTCATTTCCTAAGCTCCTAAAGCTGGGTCTAGCCGGTTTCCATCCCTTCACATTGTGCTGTAGATCTCTGATACACTGGAATCCATGAAAACGATTCATATACCCTAATACTGAGCAGAATAGTAGGTATGATATACTTTCTAGGTATTATATTTATCCAAAATTTACGGAAGGTGTCTTGTACTTCCAAAAGATTTAGAACCTAAGACTCATAGAAAGTAAATGTATTTTTAACATCTTTAAAGCATTTTTGTCACCCTACTTAGATCATCTTCCTTTCCCATCCTATTTAGATCATCTTAAAACAGCATCAGTTCTTCCATAAGGATTTCAGAAATCTTAAGGGAGTAAAGTAGCAAAGAAGTCAGGATTATTGAAGATTAATGCCAACAACTTATTGTTTTGAAAAAGATATATAGAGATAAGGCTGTGGGAAGGCATGTAAAAGTGGTTACTTTTGAATGAAAACTATCCATTTTTCCCCTTATCAATATCTTTAAACTTTGCCACAGTAAATGTATTGCATTTGTATTGATTTTTTAAAAAGCAGTAAATGTTTTCCTTTTTTTAAAATTAAATACTCTAATGTACAGCTGGAATCTTCAAGCGTGCATTTTCTAGGATACATTTGCTTAATAATTTCATCCACAAAAGTTACAGGCACCATCCAGTCCAGCCACAAAGTCCAAGTTAGTCATTCACCAAGAGAAAAGCAAAGAGGACTCAAATCAGAAAAATGAAAGAGGAGATGCTGCTGCGACTATTGCCACAGAAACACAAAGGACCATAGGAGACTATAAACAATTTTATGCCAACAAATTAGACAACCTAGAAGAATTGGACAAATTCTTAGAAATGTACAACCTACCAAGACTGAATCATGACAAAACCAAAAATCTGAACACAGACCAATTACTAGAAAGGAGATTGAATTAGTAATCAAATCCCCACAAACAAAAGTCCAGGACCAGATGGCTTCACTGGAGGATTCATCAAAGAGGAATTAATACCAATTCCTCTCCAACTCTTCCAAAAAATAGACGAGTTGAAGAACTCTTCTAAACACACTCTGAGGCCAGCATTACCCTGATATCAAAGCCAGACAAGGATGCCACAAAAAAAATTTTTGGCAAATGTCCTTGATGAACTTAGATGTGAAAATCCTCAACAAAGTATTATCAAATTGAATTCAACAATACATTAAAAGGATCATACACCATGATCAAATGGGATTTATTCCAGAGATGCAAGGATGGTTCAACATCTGCAAATCGATCAATGTGATAAGCCACATTAACAAAGTGAAGGATAAAAATGATATGAACATCTCATTACATGTTGGAAAAAAAAAAAAGCATTTGACAGGCACCTGGGTGGCACAGTTGGGTTAAGTGTTGGACTCTTGGTTTAGGATCAGGTCATGATTTCAGTGTCATGAGATTGAGCCCCATATCAGGCTCTGTGCTCAGTGCAGAGTCTGCTTAAGATTATCTCTCCATTTCCCTCTGACATACCCCCCTGCTGCATACACACACACTCTCTCAAATAAATCTTTAAAAAAATTGACAATATACAACATTTTTTAATGATAAAAACTTTCAACAACACAGGTATAGAGGGATCATACCTCAACATGAAAAAGGCCATATATGACAAGCCCACAGCTAACCTCATACTCAGTGGTAAAAAGCTGAACGCTTTTCCTCTAAGATTAGGAGTAAGACAAGGATGTCCACTTTCACCACTTTTATTCAACATAGTTTTGGAAGTCCTAGCCAGAACAATTAAATGGCAAGAAAAGGAAATAAAAGGCATCCAAATTGGAAAGGAAGAAGTAAAACTATCACTATTTGCAGATGACATGATACTATATATAGAAAAAAAGTCCATCAAAACACTGTTGGAATAAACAAATTCAGTGAAGTTGCATGATACAAAAATCAATACACAAAAATCTGTGTTTCTTCACACTAGTAGTGAACTATCGGAGACCTTAGGAAACAATCCCATTTACAACTGCATCAGAAAAAATAAAATACTTAGGAATAAGTTTAATAAGGAGGTAAAAGGCCTGTACACTGGAAACTATATAAGACATTGACTAAAGAAATCAAAGAAGGGCGCCTGGGTGGCTCAGATGGTTAAGCATCTCCCTTCAGCTCGGGTCGTGATCCCAGGGTCCTGGGATCAAGTCCCGCATCGGCTCCCTGCTCCTTGGGAGCCTGCTTCTCCCTCTGCCTCTCTCTCTCTCTCTCTCTCTCTCTCTCTCTCTCTCTCTCTGTCTCTCATGAATAAATAAATAAATAAAATCTTTAAAGAAATCAAAGAAAACACAAATAAATGGAAAGATATAGCATGCTCATGTATTGGAAGAATTAACATTGTTAATATGTCCATACTACCCAAAGCAATCTACAGAATCCATGCAATCCCTATCAAAATTCCAATGGCATTTTTCACAGACATAGAACAACAGTTCTAAAGTTTGTATGGAACTGCAAAAAAACCTAAGTAGCTAAAGCAATCAAAAAGAAGAACAAAGCTGAATAATTTAAACAGTATGGTATTGGTGTAAAAACAGACACATCACTCAATAGAACAGAACAGATTCCCCAGAAATAAACCCATGCATATATAGTCAATTAGTTTATGATAAAGGAGCCAAGAATATACAATAGGAGTCTCTTCAATAAATGATGCTGGGAAAACTGGACAGCCACATGTAAAAGAATGAAACTGGACCACTATCTTATACCATACACAAATATTGACTCAAAATGGATTAAAGACTTGAACATAAAACCTGAAACCATAAAACTCCTGGAAGAAAACATAGGCGATAAGCTCCTTGATACAGATCTTGGTGATGATTTCTTTTTAATCTGACACCAAAAAGCAAAAGCGACAAAAGCAAAAATAAGTGGGATTACATCAAACTAAAAAAGCTTCTGCACTGCAAAGGAAACCATCAACAAAATGAAAAGGCAACCTACAGAACAGGAAAAAAATATTTGCAAACTATAAATCTGATAAGGGCCTTATATCCAAAATATACAGAGAACTCTTATAATTCAATAGCAAAAAAAAAAATCCAGTTAAAAATGGGCAGAAGATCTGAATAGACTTTTTTTTTTCCAGAAAAGACCTACAGATAACCAACAGGTCCATGAAAAAATGCTCAACCTCACTAATCATCAGGAAAATGCAAATCAAAACCACAATGAGATATCACCACACACCTACTAGAATGGCTATTATCAAAAAGACAAGAAATAACAAATGTTAGAATGTGGAGAAAAGGGAACCCTTGTGCACTGTAGGTGGGAATGCAAACTGGCGTAGCCACTGTGGAAAGCCGCATGGAACTTCCTCAAAAAATTTAAAAAACTATCACGTGATCAGCATTTCCGCTTCTGGGTATTTATTTAAAGAAAACAACACTAATTTGAAGAGATATATACATTTCCACATTCATTGCAGCATTAGGTACAAAAGCCAAGATATGGAAAAAACCTGAGAGTCCACCAATGGATGGATACAGAAATTGTGTTGTTTATATATTATTGGAATATTATTCAGCCATAAAAAAGAATGAAATCTTACCATTTGCAATAACGTGGATGGTCGTTGAGGGCATTATGCTAAGTGAAATAAGAAAGACAAATACTGGGTGATCTCTCGTACATGTGGAATGTAAAATGAAGCAAAACAAACCAAGCTCCTAGATAAAGAGAACAGATTGGTGGTTACAGAAGGCAGGGGCTGGGAAGTGGGGGAGATGGGTGAGCTGGGTTTTTTTGTTTTGTTTTCTTTTTAAAACAAAAAATTAATATATACAGTCATACAGGAGACAGCGAGGGTCCACAAACTGATGCAAAAGGAATAATTCTGCCTGTGTCTTGAGAGATGGAAACTTCTTCATATTTTTGTGCATTGTACATGTACATTTATGTTATCCATTTGCTCTCTCTGGCCAGGCCATGGAAGGAGCAATTCACTTCAAAAGATAAATTTCTTAATCTTGATTTTTCAAAATGCTGGACCTGAAGAGTTTTCTTTGGAAGCTACTTCAATCCTTTAATGCAGAAACCCCCTTCAGTGGATGTCTTTATCCTACTATAACCACATTTGTGTCAAATTAAATATATTGATAAGCCCTATTTTAAAATAGGTGATGCAATAAATAAAATATCTTCTTTTTTTGCTTAGCTGTTAGCACAGTTTTAGGATGCTGTGTCTCTTTTACCACATATTGGGTAGAAAATTATATTTCTGCTTTTTATATTACTCAAAAAAATGTCAGTATTATTCAGGTTCTTTGTTTTCTCAAATCGTGTTCTTAACATTTTCTGACACATAGTTCTTTCCTCCTTTATCTTAGGTATATGTAATTTTATCAGCTTTGCGGGAAAAACAGATAATCTTAAGGTCTGAACTGGTATTTGAAGAGATAAGCTCACTTTTAGCTCATGCCTAATAACATTACATTATTGTTTAGAAAGAGATAGCAGGCCATGCCTTATAAATTTTAATATACTCTTTCTGTCATCGAGTAACAAGTGAATTATCCTACTGATAAACCATGGGACTCCTTTCAAATTGTGGATGATGTCTGGTTACCCTATTTTTGCCAACTAAGCACACAGAAAAACATTATGTGATGGGCAGTATTTCGGTGACTTTAGGAACCTGCCCAGAGTTAGCACCTCTTCCCATATTGCTCAGAAAGCAGCATTCTTTGTAACGACTTCAGAGGGAGGAATAAAAAGGAATGGAAAGGAGAATTGACTAAATATTTGTGAAACTGAGTAGTGGAATCTCTCTAAGCCTCAGTTTCCTCCCTGGTAAAATACAAGAATTCCTTCCTCGCGAGGTGGTTGACTATTAGAAAGGTTGGTGTAGTTGGAGGAAAACAGTTTGCAAAGCACTATGCTGACTATTACAATGGCATAAATGGGAGCATTGAGCACGTTAGGAAAGACCTTATTAAGTTTGGTGCTTTAGCACTGAGGGTAACCCTTAACTGGAGAGGTAGACAGGGGACTGGCGGAACGCGGTCGCCCTAGCATTACAAATCCCTCTCCCAGAATGTCCTGGTTTGCAGGACACTTAAGCTAGAGGGGTCTATTCCACTCCTCTCCTAGCAAAGGAACTCCCTCTCCAGCAAAGGTGTCCGATGCAGCTGATGTCACCCACTTTAATATCAGTAAATGTGGGAGTATTCATGGAAAGGAGGAGGAGGTTAACATTCTCTTGAAGACATTCAGGGAAGCTCTTCCAACTGGGAATTGAGATGGGCAGCGAGCTATGATTTAAACAGCTAATGGGTGTTAATTACGCCACATGGAAAGCTGGCTGGATGGAATACAGATCAACTCTTCCTGCCTCTGTGTACACATCTAAGTCCTGTGGACACAATAGTCCCACACCCCAAGTAAAGTAAGAGTTGAGGATAAGAACGTGATGACTCCGGTCTCCTGGGGGCGGGAAGATGCCTGGTGGCTGAAGGGATCTGCTCTGTTTTCTGTAAGCAGAGATCCTACTATCATCATCCTATTTTGTGGCAACAGGGACAAACAAAGGGGAATTTCCTGACCAGTGTGAATGACAAAGAAATGAGGCAAATTATTGAGAAACTGATGGGTGTTCATCGAAGAGCAACAAATATGATTTATAAGCCTGAGGGACTGCCTTCAGAGGAAGATGAAAGAGACAAGTCTCCCAGCATGACCGCCAGCTCTAACTAACAGGGACTGGCTCATCGGCCCCAAGTACTTGGAGGGTGTAAATAGCAGGGATGGAGAGAAATTATTTAGTGTGGTCCAAGGGGACAGGAGGACGAATGATGGAAATGAAAGTCCAAACAAAGATGATTTAGGCGGCTGAGCAAGTCTCATGCCCTAATGGAGAGATCTATTATAGACTGTGCTGCCCTGTCCCCCGGGAGGTGTGGAAGCCCCCATCATTTTTGCCACTTACAATTGGAAAAGGCACTAAAAAGTAGATCAGCATATTGGAGAGGGGGAAAACCACCACATGCCCTCAGAGGATCGGTGGGATGACTTAATAGGTCTTTTCCATCTCAAATTACTGCAATGTGGCTTATGTGCTTGGGGACCTGAGCTGCTAGAATAATTTTCCATCACCTGGGCTTCTTTTCTGTTACTACAGGGCCTCTCTGAAGAAATAATAGGTATCAGAGAACAGCTTCTGCATTCTAAATAGAAGCCTGCAGTGTACCGATGCTTTAGTGTGCAGACAGAACTGACTAGGTTAAGTTTCGCATTGTGACGTCAGTGTGTATAAATACATACACATACTGACTGAGACCCAAAACAGCTGAGACCCAAGACAGAGGGAGAGGAGCTTGGCTGCATTTGGTTGGTAGTTGCATAAATGAAAAGCTCAGGTAGTTTATTCCCTATGCTAGGAAAATAAATGTCCAAATAATTAAACTCTCTCTTTAATTAAAAAAAAATAAGAAAAACAATTATTTGGACTTCAAAAACTAGTAAGAAACATTTACTGGGTAGGAACTGGAGGACCCATGTTTTGAATGTTGTTGATACCATATTTCTGTCCACAGCTGCAGTTGTATTAGCAACTGACACATTCTGAAACTCCTCGTGGCCCAGAAGGGCACATGTGGGCTGGAAGCAGCGGCAGTCGGGGGTAACAACTGTGGTGGCAAGGCAGGGGCACGACTTGGTCAGATGGAAACTGGGGCAGGCAGAGAAGGGCTGGTGTCCCTGTGATTGCTCGAAGGAGCACAGCTGTGACCATAACAACCCCTCTCAGCCAGAGGATGACACAGAAGCAGAAGGACAAAAACGGTAAGAAGACGCCAGGAGGGGAGGCAGTGAGAGAGAAAGCAAAAGAATCTGGTGGGTTGGGGGAGGGGTGGGGGGAGACCCACGGATGTAAGTTCTTCGCAGGTGGAGTGTATCACAGTTCCTGATAAAAATACTCTATGTGGGGGGCGCCTGGGTGGCTCAGTTGGTTAAGCGACTGCCTTCGGCTTGGGTCATGATCCGGGAGTCCCGGGGTGGAGTCCCACATCGGGCTCCCTGCTCAGCAGGGAGTCTGCTTCTCCCTCTAACCCTACTCCCTCTTGGGCTCTCTCTCTCAGTCTCTCTCTCTCAAATAAGTAAACAAAATCTTAAAAAAAAAATACTGCATGTGGTTGGGCGTAAGTTAAACTTGGCGTTCTGGAACACTGAAGTTTGCTACAGATTCAGGGTTTGACTTACACCCCACAGATATAGGTCAGCCCTCATCCTGCTGCTCTCAGTCAGCTGTAGCCAATGGGAGGCAGAGCTGCCCAGCATGCCGGTTTAAGCTGCTGCTAATAGATGGAAATCAACCTAACCCCATTTCCTGCCTTTCTGCTGTCCTCACTTGTCTGTTCATGGCCAAGGTAGGCACAGGCTGAGCTGCTGGCTCACTGTAACTGCCAGGGTACTGATGGGGTAGGATCTGTTGCTGGCACATTTCATTTTTATTTAAATGGAAGATCTGTTTTTAAGTCTCTAAAAGGAGGACTGTGTCAAATACAATAAATACTCTCCCATTAGCCTAAGGGCAATCCCTAAATTCATAGAGCGATTTTGCCCATCTTTCGCTTCAATGAAACTGGGAGATGTTTAGACAGAGGGAAATCTATGACAGAGGCCTGTTCTCAGAAAAGATACAGCAGAGGTTAAATGACTTGTCCAAGGTTACTCCAAGAGGTGATGGTAGGGGCAGGAAGAGAATTAAGGGAATAGTCTGAGAATAAATGGGGGAAATTATCAAATTAAATCTGGAGAAAGAACATCATCACTGAGTAAAACTGATTTAATTAAGACCCTCACCTTGGGTTAAATATCGGTTGGATATCCCAGTTCAGTAGCATACATTCCTTAATCCTAGGCCTTCAGACCCTAAACTTAAAAGTGAGTTCACATGTTTTCCAATGCTCATATTTTTTTAAACGTCCAACCTATTCTCTTCAGTGAAAACAACATTAAATCAAGCTAAGTCTGGTCATGTGGCCTCAACTGTTTACTCACTAGGGCCAACAGGCAAGGGCCTATGGAGTTGAGTTAGAGGTTGAATTAGAAGGACAAGCTTTATGCTAAATGTTCAGTAGTAACTACACATCTTTCAGCAGGATTTTTATGCCTTTTTTTTTTTTTTCTTTCTTCCTGGATTCTAAGGCAATTGGACTAAACTAGAACTCCAGAAGCAGGGAATTCCGTAACTCAGATCTTTGATGCAGACAGATTGCTACTTTCTTTCCATCATTTTAAGATAGCAAATGAATCCCTGAAACCACTTTTGCTACTTGTACTTAAGCTTCCAGAGGATATTCCTGACCGAAAGTTAGCCATTTTCTGAAATAACAGGTTACTTTATGTTCTTTGTGTTTAAGCAAATGAAACTAGGCTTGTTAAAAAATATTTGGAAAATATTTAAAAGAAAATAAAAAGCACCCATAAATGTACCAGCCAGTGACAAACACAAGAACATTTCTGGGTTTCCTCCTTATTTCCACACACACGTATACATTCCCAAATTTATTATATTTGAAATGCTTTTTGTATATTGCCAAATTGCCCTCCAGAAAGGTTAAGTCAATTTATAGCCCATTTTCAATGAGTAATATAACTTTTTTAAAAGCAAACTTTAAATTTTGGAGTTGAACAATGATGCCTTGCTTCTCTTTTTATTTTCTCGTATCTTCCTCATTCCTAAGGTTGACCGTTTCTCTCCTACGGTTGTGTGGCCAATATTAGTGGACATTGTATTTGACTCAACAGCAGTGTGGTTTCTGGAATTGACCCCAGTGCGGGAATGGGTCCTGATTAAAATAAACCAAGCATGGCAATCCAGTTTCTCTTGCTAGTTAGTGAATGGCTCAAAATTAGAACATGGCATTCCTCTGACAGCAGATTTGATCTAGCATGGTCCTAAGTTGACTCGGTAAGGCTGGAGAGAAGGACTTGTATTTCATTGCCAGGAAAGCGACTACGTTTCTTTTCTTATAGATGTGAACATGGAAGCATGTTGCTCCCACTATTTGCTGGGTATCATCTTATGATCCTATTTCATGTAGCTGTCCTTCTAGCTACATGAAATAACACATTTCTTGATTATTTAGGTCCGTATGATTTGGTGTTTTGATTTTTCCAGTGAGAAG
Source organism: Zalophus californianus (assembly GCF_009762305.2). Classification (NCBI taxonomy): domain Eukaryota; kingdom Metazoa; phylum Chordata; class Mammalia; order Carnivora; family Otariidae; genus Zalophus; species Zalophus californianus. Next base: position 40,794,019 of record NC_045606.1, on the reverse strand, counting down.
TTGTCATAACCCTTTCTATTCTATGGGATTGTTTTGTTTTGTTTTGTTTTTTGTCAACTCCTATTGTACTTTTATTTTTGGTGTGTCAAGAACTCTGAGGATATAATCTTTATATTATCAATATGTCTCTAATTTCTCACTTATTTACTCTTGTTTAATTTACAGAAGATTATCATTTAAATCTATTAAATCCATCAGTGTTTTTCTTTGTGATATATTCCATTGCTTTTACTTTTATCCATTCATTCATCCATTCAAGAATGTATATATATGTGAACTACAAGGTGCCAAACATTAATAGACTATATAAAAGAACCAATAAAGAGACATAGTCTCTGTCCTCATGGAGTTTGTATTCTAGTGGAGGGTTGAGAGGAGGTTAGACATTAACTAAAAAGCCACACACATGAGTATGAACTGTTAATGGATAGATCCTACAAAAGGAAAGTCAAAATATGTGAGAACTTTCATCAAAAACTAATGATTTAATGTATGGTGATTAACATAACATAATAAAAAATATAAGAACTTTAATAGGATTAGATCTATTTAGGGAAGTCAAGAGAAGCTTCCCTGGAGAAGTGGTGATATGAATGATAAAGAAGTCGGGTAGCTAGGTAAGAACATTGCAGGCACTGGAAATAGTAGGTGCAAAGTTCCGGCTCAGGCAAACACAAAAAATACGAAGGATTGAAAGAATGTAGTACAGCCCATACCTTGAGAGGGGCCTGGTAGAAGATGAAGAGTGGGGGGTGGAGAGTGAAGGGTGGGGGATCCTGACCATGCAGGGCCAATAAATCCATGTTAAGGAGTTGTTCCTTCTTCCTAAAATCTATAGGAAATTATTGAGGGTGTTGTCTTTGACAATCATATTACCGTTGCTTCCAACATCCAATCCAATATCAAGTCCTATGAATTTTGTCTTCTAAATATCTCTTCAGTCTGTCCACTTCATCCACTTCTCTCCATCAATCCCAACACTTTTTTATTCCGTTTTATCATCACTTCTGCCTGGACTAAAGGAATAGCCACATCCATGATCTCTTTACCCCCACCCTTGCCCCACTCCACTATTCCTACATGGCCATGAAAGTACAGACCTGACCTTGATACCACTTGATGACACAGAAAACACTGAAAGAGGACCTGTTTGGTTTTTGTTGTTTGGTTTTTGAGAGGTGAGGGTGTGGGTTGGGCAGTTTGTGAGTTCAATTTTGGACCTGTTGCATTTGAAATACCCATGGGATGTCCTAGTGAAGAAGCTAAATAGGAGGTGAAGATTAGGTAGGTGTCTTCTGTTTGCCCATCTAGACCCAGTCTCTACCCTTCTCTATTCTCTGTGTCCAAAGAGACTGAGCTGTATGGAATGCGTTACGATTTCACATATCCTGAGCACCTGGCCCCCATGACCTCTGGCTTCTAGCTGGGTTCGGTGAATGGGAGGTACAGGCAAAAGATTGAAGGAAGAGAGTGACAGTGAAGTATTTATTCCTTATTATCTGCATCCTGCATTCTCTCTTCCTCTCCTGCCCCCTTTCCTTACCTCCCCTCTCTGCCCTGCCTCTTCCAAACCCTCCTTTTTTTTCTCCCTCTCCCTCTGCCCTTCTTCCTCCCATTTCTTCCTCTTCTCTCTCTCTCTCTCTCATCAGGTAACAGTTTCTTCTCCTTGTTTCTTTAGGCCTAAGGCAGTAATAGGTTCCTGAGATACTATACCACCATCCTCTGTCGCTTTCCCCAAACCCTTTGTAAATGATCTTTTAACTAAAATCTCCTTAACTACCCATTTTGAGTGTACCACCTATTTCTTTCAGGAATCCTGACTAATACTGATAAAGTAAGAAATGGTTGGGCTAGAGTTAAATTTGAGTTGCCTGGGTAGAGGTTGTAATTGGAGCCATGGGTATGAATGCAAATACCTTGGGAGACAGTGTAGAGAGGGAATGGTCCCTGAAGAACTCAAACATATAATGGTCTCTGGAGGAAGATAATCCTGCAGAGGAATTGGAGAAGTAGTAGCCAAAGTGGTGGGAGAAAAATCAGGGCAGTGTGTGAATGAAAGTAAAGGAAGCACAGGGAAGGAAAACAGAGTTCGTAGTCAAGACTATCAATTGGTTCTGCAAAGTCACTGCATTTAGCGACTTACACTGTTGTGAATCTGTTACATATTTTCTGTGTTCCCTTCTTTATAATGCTTTAACAAATTTTTTATATTTATCTAGAATTTATTTTAGATGCATATGTAGTCAAATTTATTTTAGAATACATTTTAAGATGAAAATTAGCCACCTTTCCTTAGCCATTATTCCAGCATCATTTATTAAATAGTTTATCACTGTTACCATTATTTCCTTCATCAAACATTGTTTTTTTTTCCAAACATTGTTTTTGAAAAGCACAATGAGATGTTTAAGAGTTTCCTATTTGCATTTATATTGGCTCAGTGGTTGTCACTTTATTATTCATTTTAGCATCCATTAGAACAAGTCTAACCATTTAATTCTTAATTTTCAGAGTTCTATTATCAATAGACCTATTTATTCTTCTAGATGAACTTTAGAACCATTTTATCAATTAAAAATCATCGAGATTCTTTTTGGGATTTTTAAATTTTATTTTCTTATTGACTTAAAATTGACATACAATATTATTAGTTTTAGGTATACAGCATAATGATTCGATTATTTGTACATACTGTGAAATAACCATCACAATAAGTCTAGTTAACATCTGGCACCATAACCTAGTTACAAAAAATTTGTGTGTGTGATGAGAACTGGGATTGTTTTAATCCTATAAATAAAATTGGGAAGAATTTAAATCTTTATTTAGTCTTTTAGCCAGAAACTTGATAGATAAGTCCTTTCACCTTCAAATCTAATTTTTTAACTCTAGGAAAAGTATAGTCACTTTCTTTAAATAACATACATAGTTAATGAAGGTCATTCCCAAATATTTTATATTTACATTCTTCTATCTGATATTTCTTAGATATGCTTTGTTATTCTTTCTCTGACTTTTTAAAAAAAATTTCGGTATGAGAGTAATATATTTCTGGTAAAAAAAAAAAAAAAAAAGAGAAATCAAGAAGAAAAAAACCTCTCGTATATAATCCTAATAGCCAACACCCAGATCTCAACACTATTAACTTTTTGGTGTACTGATTAAGCACTCCCTTCATTTTTATGTGTGTGCATTTTTATGTTTCTTATTCAAATGAGATACTATATTTTGTAACTTCTCTCACCTACTATACAACAAACATCTCCTATCACTATGTGCACTTCCAACTTTTCATTCTTCATTGGTGCATGCTATTCTGTTATATAGGTGTACCTTAAATTTATTTAACCAGACTCTTATTGTGGAGTTGCTGTTTCCAACTTTCCAGTTAAATCATTCTGTGATAAACCTCTTTTACCTCCTCAATTCCAAAGAGCCTTGGAATTTTATTTTTATTAAATATTGAATATATACAAAAGAATATTTGTAAAATAAATGTTTAAGGATAAAAAAGTAACAATACAATGATGACTTACTTGTATACACCCTGTTCTAAGACATAGAACATTTAAGGGGCGCCTGGGTGGCTCAGTTGGTTAAGCCTCCGACTCTCATTTTTGGTTCAGGTCATGATCTCAAGGTTGTGAGGTCAAGCCCTGTGTGTCAGGTTCCACACTGAGCATGGAGCCTGTTTAGGATTCTCTCTCTTCCTTTCCTTTTGCCTACCCCCTACCCCTCCAGCTTATGCTCTCTCTCTCTCTAAAAAAAAAAAAAAAAAAAAAAAAAAGACATAGAATATTTAAGTCCCTGTGTGTCCCTCTCCAATCCCATCCTTCCTTCTTCATCTTTCCCTTTATTTCTGTTTTATCACATGTACATATGTACATGAAAATATAGTATGTAATTTTGCATTTTTTAAAATTTCATACAATTGGAATTTTACTGCATGGATATTTTTGTGACTTGCTTTTTCTACTCAATAATATGTTCCTGAGATTCATTCATGTTGTTGCAAATAACTATAATTTATTCATTTTTATTACTGTGTAGTATTCAATTATATGAATATATCATAATTTTTTAAAAGATTTTATTTATTTATTTGACACAGAGAGAGACACAGCGAGAGAGGGAACACAAGCAGGGGGAGTGGGAGAGGGAGAAGCAGGCTTCCCACTGAGCAGGGAGCCTGATGCGGGGCTCGATCCTAGGACCCTGGGATCATGACCTGAGCTGAAGGCAGACGCTCAACGACTGAGCCAACCAGGTGCCCCTGAATATATCATAATTTTTATTTTTATTTTTTTTAAGATTTCTATTTATTTATTTGAGAGAGAGAGAATGAGAGATAGAGAACACGAGAGGGAAGAGGGTCAGAGAGAAGCAGACTCCCTGCTGAGCAAGGAACCCGACGTGGGACTTGATCCCGGGACTCCAGGATCATGACCTGAGCCGAAGGCAGTCACCCAACCAAATGAGCCACCCAGGCGCCCTACGTCATAATTTTTAATCCATTCTACTGTTGGTGACTATTTTGGTTATTTCCAGTTTTTGCTGTTACAAGTATGCTAGTATGAATATCTTTGTACCTATCTCTCAACACATGTGTACTAGGGTTTCTATAGGCCAAATATCAGAAAGTGGAATTTCTGAGTCAAAGGCCATACACATTTCAACCTGATAGGTGATGCTGAATTATCTTTCAGAATGGTTGGAATAAATTTACTCTCCCACCAGCAGTTGTATAAGAATTTATTGGTTCCACATCTCTAATTCTTGTTATTTCACATTTAAAAATTTTTGTCAAACTGCTGAGAATGAAATAACCTACCACTGTGGTTTTAACTTACATTTCCCTGATTACAAATGAAGTTGAATATATTTTCATATGTTCATTTACCATTTGTGTTCTCTCTTCAGTGATGTGCCCATTCAAATCTTTTTCCCATTTAAAATAAATTAGGTTGTGTTTATGGCTTACAGTTTTTATGTAGTCTAGATACTAGCCTTTTGTCACATAGGTAAAGCAAATAGCCTCTCCCAGTTTAAGGATCATCTTTTTACTTGTTATGGTATCTCTTGATACACGGGAGTTCTTAATTTTAATGTAGTTGACTTTAATAATATTTTCCTTTACTCTTTGTGCTCTTCTATCTAGCTTCAGAAATTCTTCCCTTCCTTTAATTATAAAGGGCATTCTCTTATTTTGTCTTCAAGAGGTTTTAAAGCTCTGCCTAATATTGAGTCTTTAATTTACCTAGAATTGATTTTTGGCATGTGGTGTGAGGTGGGGGTTCAGATTCATTTTTTTTTTCTGTATGAATGAATAACCAGTTGTCTCAGCATCGTGTACTTAAAACCCATACTTTCTCAACTGATTTTCAATGTCAGCTCTAGTACACTTGAGAATCAACTCACCAAGTTCCATTATCTATTCCTCAATGCCCACCTGCCAAAATAAACAACTTATTGGGATTTTAAATGTAATAAAATAAACCTATGGATGAATTTGAAAAGGAGTGACAACTTTATAATATTAAATCTTCCTATCCATGAACATAGTATCTCTTTCCATTCAGGTTCCCTTTAATTTCTCTCAATAGTTTTATTGATTTTCTAGATACAGGTCTTACTCATATTTTGTTAAACTTATTCTTAGGTATTTAATGTTTTTGATAGTATTATAAATTACACCTTTTTTATTACATATTCTAATTGCTTGTTGCTGATATATGAAAATGCCTTTTTTAAATACCTTGCAAGTCGCTATTTTACTGAAAGATTTGAATTCTGATTTATATATAGATTCTTTTGTATTTTCTATGTAAAAAAAAAATCTTATCTCTTACAAATGACTCCCTAGTTTTTGCCTTTCTAATCATTACAGATTGTGTGTAAATTTTGTACCATCTGATACTTCCAATACCTGATTACTGTGGGTGATAGTTGCTTGTTGTTTTTGTTAGGTCTCACTTATGTTGCTTTTCTTTTAAAATTGTGGATTCCTATTTCTATGGGTATTCTCTGAGGTGTAGATTGAAGGGAGTTCATTTAAAAAGGATTTGCATTTGTTTCACCAGGTGCCCATGGGTACTACCAAAGGAAGGCCCACTTTAAACTAAATTCTCAGCTTAACGTTTTTCCAGACCACCTAGGTAGTGCAACTCAGGCATCAAAACTCACCTGTAAGAGCTAGCTTTTACTAGTAAACTTTCAGGAAAGATTTTCCTTCCCCTTTACCCAGTGCCAAATTTTAAGATGAGCAAATGTCCTTGTTGTTTGGAATGGAGGCAATTTTATTTCTAGTATACCCTTTTGAGGTTTATGTAGGATGTTGTCTTTTAGATTGCCTTCTTTGGCCAGGACCTGGACTTTGTTACCTTGAATCCATATCTTGCAAGGCTGTGAATGCTGGAACTCAAGATCTCCTGATCTATCAAAAGCCCTCAATGCAAAAGCACGAATCAGTGCCTGATCTTACTAGGCCCATCTTACTAGGGCCTTGCTTTGAATTCATGTTGGCCTTGCCTTATTACCATGTCATTAATGCATTTAAAAATATAGTTCTACATTTTATTAATCATTTTTAGTATTGTCAATAGGAAGGTTTTAAAGGGTATCTAGTTTGCCAGTAGTCTTCCATCCACTCCACTTCAGCTATATTTTCTCATACCATAGATCTTTTCACTTCTAATATCTGTTTTATTTCCCAAATCTCAGTTTTCAATATCTTCTCTATGGCCATCATCTCCTGTCTTTGAGTGATTCTAATTTATTACTCCCACTTGAACAACTATTCAACCCTATTAGGACTCCAATCCAGTCACCACCAAATGCTTACTGTCCATTTTCTCAGGGTCATCCTCATTCAGATTAGAATTTATGCAGGGTCCCTATGTTGCAAAATACAGTGTAAATAGGGTCTTCCAGAGTTGTGCCATATCATGGTCCATCATCACAATCATTCCCTTATCCACACCCTCTGTGTCCTTGATTCTTTCCCCTTCTAACATCTGATCTGGCAATAGTTATTGATTAAACCCACATCTGTCTTTCTACTCTGTACCGAGTTCTGGAGGAAAACAAGTGACTGTGCCAACTGGTTTCCTTCTAAATTTGTGTTGTTTCAGTGTGTGCAGCAATCCTACTGTATTTCTCTAGTCTGTTCTACTCTACCATCCTTCAAAGCAACTTCTCTGCAAACCCCAGCCTTCCCTGATCCCACCTCCCTCTCTGTTGATGGCTTCCCTTTTTATTTCAAAGATTGATTGATTGATTGATAGATATGAGAGAGAGCTAATGAGCATGTGGGGTGGGTGGTGGGGAAGAGGAGCAGAGGGAGAGGGAGAGGGAGAGGGGGAGAGAAACTCAAGCAGACTCTGAGTTGAGTGCAGAGCCAGAGGTGGGCTCAGTTCCATGATCCTAAGACCACGACCTGAGCCAAAATCAAGAGTCAGACACTCAACTGACTGTGCCACCCAGGTGCCCCTTTCTTATTTCATTGAGGCAATGGAACCTAACACTAGAGAGCTTCTTCATTCATGTACCACCCAACCCACCAAACTCCTTGCATTTGTAATATATTCTCAGGTTCCCCTCCTGTGACTGGATTAACTATCCATGTTCATATCTAAGGCCATCTGTCCACATGTGCGTAGGATCTCGCTCCTTCTTCTTCTCTCCAGCTGTCTTTATCAATGATTCTGTCATTTTGCTTTCCCTTCTGCTCTAAGAATGGGCACATGCCATCAATTTGGTTTTTCTTTCTTAATACAAAATGGGAGCTTTCCTCTCCTGGGAAGATGAAGTTCGTATACTTTTCTATATTCCTCTAAGCTAAGTAAAACTAAAACCCTCGGATATTAATACACACACACACACACACACACACACACACACACACAGAAAGGTGAGAAAGGAGAGGAAGGCAGACCAGCTAGGGACTTTGGGACACAGTGCTTAGTTTCCTACGTTTGTTTGTTAGCCTGCCTCATATATCCCAGACTTGCAGCTAAAGAAGCTGGCAGCCCACAAACACCAACAGGCAGACAGAAAAAGCCTCAACAAAAGCCTGCTCTGTTTAGTCAAAGGGCCAGGAAAGTGTCAGCCTAGCAAAATAGAAAACTTTTAAATTATCTAAAGTGCTCTACCCCAGCCAAAAACCACAGAAAAAACTGTGGCCTCACTCCCACTCATGCCAGCAAAGCCCTAGTGGGAAAGCCAGACTTCAGCCCTCAACAAAGCTGTACCAAGGCACCCCAACACCTGCCAAGGTGGCATCCGAGGAGGATAAGTAGGGAGCTGTGATTTTCATCCCCACCAGGCAGTAATGACACACACTTCACCCTCTCCCTCCTCCCCCAGTGCCAGTGGGGACCACACAGGAAGCCTGGACTTCCATCCCTACCTGACACTAGCAAAGCCTTCTTTCCCTCCCCGATAGGGTGCTGTCAGACAAGGCCTCATGAACTTCAGGGCTTTCACCCAGCAGTAATGAGGCACTTCTGCCCCTCTAGCCATGAAGGTATCAGTGGAGGCCCTGTGGGGAACCAGAACCCCCACTCCTGCCAAGCAGTATTGAGGACCTATAAGAGCGCATTGACTTTGCCTGTCTGCATCACCGTTGTAACCCCAATGCCTGGAACATTGCCTAGCATATGATAGGAACTGGTTGCATGATCTTGCTCAAATCACTGATCCCTTCTCTGCAAAACAATAGTACCTACCTACATGTTGTTGTGTGGATTAAATGGGTTGATACATGTAACATTCCTAGAACAGAGGCTCACAGGTGAAGGGCCAGCCACTGCTGCCGATGCCAATGTTGTCATTATTCATTCCTTACAGGTGTAGATGCCTCTGAAACAGAACTGTAGCCTATCCCATGAGTTTTTATTTGTAGTATTTTCATTATTCTTATTTTCTAAGTATTCTGTAACTGCAATGCCATTTCCCCCTTTTCAAGAGATCTATAGAAGAGTATTTTTAAATTTCCAAGTGGGTGGGAAATTTTTGTTTAAATGTTTGGTCCTAATTTGTAGTCTTATTCTGTGGTCAGAGAATATGTCTGTGCACGTTGTACTTTAGGAGATTTATTGATGTTTTCTTTATAGTCTAGCACATGATCTATTTTTAAAAAATAATTTCTTCAATTAAAACAATTTTTCCCCTTTTCCTCATTGTGAAGGCTTTTATGCTAGGGATACATCCTATAAACATACTTTCCAACACACCAAACTAGACAGTTAAATGAAATAAAAGCTTCAATCATGTTGAGTTAAAATGCTTTATTCCTGTTCAATTTGCAGTAAGCACAGATTGCAAAGTTCCCCAGAGGGAGAGAAATGGGAACGGGCACACTCAGACTTCAGGTGTGATTTGTTAGTTGTTCTTCTGCTGCCTCTTTTCTCCCTCCAGTTTTCTTCTGGTGAAAGAATGCTTTTAATTCTAATTGTAGCAGACTGTAATTTCCAAAAGTGGCCACAGCAATATTTCTGGCCCTACATGCTGTTCCAGGATTTTGCCACTTCTCATCAAGAGGTGAAGTCTCTTTGCAGGACTTGCAAGCTGGGTTATAAAAGGCAATATGACCTCTATCTGGTTCTCTCTCTGTCTCTGTCTCTCTCCCTCTCCCTCTCTCTCTCTCGATGCCCACCCTTGGAGGCCAGTCACCATGTCTTGAGGAAGCTCAGGCTACATGGAGAGACTACTTGTTGGTGATCTGGCCCACAGCCCCAGTTGAGGGCCCAGGGATAGCCACCATCAATCAGCAAACATGTGAGTGAGTGAGTCTCCAGATGATCGCAGTCCCAAGCCATCCCCACAGTGCCCTGTCTGAATCTGTGATCCATAGACTCAATGAGAGCATCATAGATAGTTGTTCTACATCAAGTTATAGGGTAATTTGTTACTCAGCTATAGTAACCAGATCACTAAGGATGGAGTGACCTCAATTAATCAGAAAATTCCATTTAGAAGGAGGGTGTTATAATGAGAAAAACAATAGATTAGGACCTAGGAGACCTGGGTTGTAGGCTGGATTAGCTCATAACTGGCCTTGGGTCCTTGGACAAATCTTGTAACCTTTCTGAATCTTAATATCCACGTCTGTCATAAAGGCAGTTGGACCTTCTAGGCCTCTTCAAGTTCTATAATTAATTAATGTCTTGATATACAAAATTTAGCATTATAAAAGATTTCATGTTAGAGATAGTCTCTTTTCTTGAGATATTGCATATCTATATTTGATTAATGATATTCTTGATTTCACAGTTAACTCTCATTGGGCAATCTTATTTTCTTAATTTCTAAACTATTGGAAATACATTTCCAAAGTATTGACAGTAGAGAATGTGATCATTTTTTCTCAGTCTAATTTTAGTATAAAATAAGTTATAAAGCTGGCTTGGCATTTGCTGCAGAGCAGAGGGCTCCCCAATTTCCAATCACAGTAATATATTAAGCACTGCTTTGATTCCTTACTTTTATATTGTTCAGTGATCTCTGCCTACTATTTTGGGTGTTCTTTGTTAGTTACCAGGTGACATGCTGCCAGAATATGCTTACTTGAGATTTTACCGTATCTGTCTAGATTCAGCATATTGAGAATTTAAAATATGCCTTACAAAGCTCAATCTGCTGGGGGATATATAAGGCCCGTTTCTCATCAGTTGTAACTCTCTGGAAGCTGCCTTGTTGGGGAGGAGTCATCTATTATTCCACATACATTCCAGAAGAAGCTAAAGCAAGTGTTTAATGCGTGCTTTCCAACACACAATACTCCACGATCCCTAGAGTGTGATGACTTGGGACAGCTGCCCTGAGTCAATATTCAGGGGACCCAGCCATGCTGGCAGCGTGTCAGTGACTCAAGGAGCACCAGCTGGGGCCCCGTAACATGTTTGTAACACCCTCACAGAGAAACACTCCTAACTTTCCTCCCTTTCCTGGGCTCACCAGAATCCCTATTCCTTTTGTATCCCATCCCACACACAGAACAAAGCTAGTGGGTTACTCTGATATAAGTTGTATGTTTCCTACATCTGTTTATGACAGTTGCATTTTGTTATCATAATGATGTGATTTCATTAAATATTACATAAAGAGGTGAAATATGAAGACAAAAGAGCTGTTTCTATGAAAACAAGTTGAAAACTTCATAACGTGTAAGTGCTATATATAGTTGCAAAAGATTGTGGAGAAAAAAATCTAGAAGGATTCTATACTCAGATTGCTTCTCACTGATCTATAAGTTTTTGCTCTCCTTTAAAGACACCCTGACTTTAAACCTCAGTGAATATGTATGTTCTAGGTGTGCTTTACTCAACAATGACGTCCTGGGCTCAAAGTGAAGGCCTTGCCCCTCTGTCAAAAGATTGGTCAATTGATAGATACTTATTTGTATTCAGTTGAACAAAATGTTTGTAGAAAATGCCATTTTTTGATTTGTTGCTTTGACCTATTTTTTTTAACAGCCCAAATTCTGGTCCAACAGCCTGCTCCTGAGGGATAAGTTGGCTTGGACTGTACATAAATTCAGCTCATCGCCTCTGTTTCATCACAGGAAATAAGGAACTGTCAAGACTGCCCTTCCCTGCTGCCAAACTACAAACTGCCACTTTGTGATTTTGTTTTCACATCAAGGATACTCTTCAGCTTTAGCCCAGGTCTCCCCAACCCATACCCCCTCACATCCCTGATTAATTCTAGAGGACTGTGATTTACCGCAGCCTCCAAGGACCTCACAGGGATGGTTCCATATAAGTGCATTTACCCAGGGAATCTTCTGCTAACTACCCAAATCTTTTAAAAAAGAAAAAAGGCCTCCACCTTTTGCCCCAGGCAATCCTCCAGTACAGCACCTGGTTCCTTTCCTTCCTTGCTTCAACCAGTTATTTATTGAGTGCCCACCTCATGTGGGACTCAGTACCAGGTACTAGGTATGTTGTAGTAAATTATGTGTATATAGTCAACAACAGATACATATTATCAGCAGAGGCAAAGCTAAGTCTCTTGGCTTTCTTGTTGATAAATTGGTAATGAGAATTTTCATAGGACTTTTGTTTTTTAAAAATCCCATTATAAGTAACATACAGTGTTAGATGAGTTTTGGGTGTCCAATACAGTGTTTCAACAATTATATACATTACTCAGTTTCATAGCACTTTTGACTTGGGAATTTGTTGGCTTATGTATTTATGTATGCAGTTATTTGGGTTCCTGCAGAAATTAAATGGGCTAGAGTGTGTCATACTTAAACTGGGGGCTAGCAAACTTTTTCTATAAGGGGTCAGAGAGTAAATATTTTGGGTTTTGTGGGCCATAGGGTCTCTGTTACAACTATTAAGCCGAACTGTCATAGGAGAAAAACAGTCCTGAGCAATAGATAAATGAATGGGAGCAGCTGTGTCCCAGTACAATTTTATTTACAAACAGGCAGGAGTCCTAGTTTGATGACCCCTGGAATCTATCAAAATATCTTACTGGCTCCCCTACTAGCAATTTGCTCAAGTTGCTCAAGTCTTTTTTTTTTTTTTTTTTAGGGAAAAAAAAATATCAAAGAATCTCCACATCACAGTAGGAAGTTGTCTTGTCCTCCACGTGTCCACTTCCCCACCTCTCATCTACCTTCAGTGCTAGGCAATCTGACCTCTGGGCTCACTACCCACTGAAATTGTCCTTATCAAGGTCACCAGCAGTCTCTGTGTTGCTAAATCCCATAGACACTCCAGTCTTTTCTTTCTTACTCAATCTCTCCATAGTTTTCAACACAGCCAACCACTCCCTCCTCTTGGAAACCCTCTCAGCTCCTGAAACCTCACACAATTATTTTGTTTGGATTTTGTTGTTGTTGTTGTTGTTTCCCCCCTACAGCAGCCTCTACTTCTCAGTAAGCAAAGGCTCCTCTCCTCGTCACAAACTAAGTGCTGGAGTTGCTCAGGGCTCCATCCAGGCTTTTGTTGCCTCTCTCTCCCTACTCTTTCCTTGGATGGGGAGACCTCATCCATTCTGTAGGGTTAGATGACATCTTGATGCTGAAAATTCCCAAATTTATTTCTTCAGCCCAGATCTTTCCCCCAGTTCCTTCCTCACATATCCAGTTGCTCACTTGACATTTCAAGGCTCCCAGGTGTCCTCAACGTACAGTGCTAAATAAGTACGATAGAATAAATAAATGAGTTTAGGGCGCCTGAGTGGCTCAGTTGGTTAAGTGACTGCCTTCGGCTCAGGTCATGATCCTGGGGTCCCGGGATCAAGTCCCGCATCGGGCTCCCTGCTTGGCAGGGAGTCTGCTTCTCCCTCTGACCCTCCCCCCTCATGCGCTCTCTCTCATTCTCTCTCTCAAAATAAATAAAATCTTAAAAAAAAAACAAATGAGTTTACCTGGTTGCCCAAGCAGAAACCAGAGCCTAATCCCTAACTCCTCCCTTTTGCTCACTTCATGCATTACCCAAATGTAAACCTTCTCTTTCCTAATCCTCTCCTGAATCTTTCCCTACCTCCCTATACCTAATTCTGAGGCAGCTACAGCTGCATTTGCTGCTAAAATATTGAAATCCTTCCAGGAAATATTCCAGTACTGGTTATAAAGGGCCGCTGGCCTTAACTCCAGTCATGCTGGCCCCACCTCTGAGATCCACCTGCCCATCCAGCCTGGCCCTACAGAGATAGGCGCACAGACCCTGCTTAGTGCTGAGGCTAGCACCCATCCTGATGAGCAAATGCTCATGCGAAACTGATTGTTAAATATTTTAATATTATCCCTGCTTAATACCACTGTTACTAAGATATTCTTTTTTTTTTAAAGATTTTATTTATTTATTCATAAGAGACAGAGAGAGAGAGACAGGCAGAGGGAGAAGCAGGCTCCCCACTGAGAAGGGAGCCCGATGCGGGACTCGATCCCAGGACTCTGGGATCATGACCTGAGCCGAAGGCAAATGCTTAACGACTGAGCCACCCAGGCGCCCCTACTAAGATATTCTGGCAGTAGGAAATGATCTCTCCCCAAATTACTGGAAAAGCCACCCAACTGATCTCCCTACCTCCTGTCTCACTCATCTCCAGACTCTGTGTAGCAGCCAGAAGGAGTTGTCTAAAATGCAAGTTGGTTGCATCATCTCCCTTCTTAAAAATCTTTAAACGTGGTAACTGTCAAGATAAAACCCCAGCCCCCTTCATGATCTGAACTCTTCTGTTTTTCTTTGTTTTTCATATCTCACCTCCTCAGAGATGTTGCCCCAATTCCATCTAAAGTTGGTTCTTCCTGTTACCCTCTCATAGCACTCTTTCCTTCATTGTATTGCTCACAATTTGACATTCTTAGTTTCATTTAAAAAATATTTTTTTTAAAGATTTTATTTCTTAGAGAGAGTGCAAGCAGGGGGATCGGCAGAGGGAGAGGGAGAAGCAGACTCTCTGCGAAGCAGGGAGCCCAACTCAGGGCTTGATCCCAGGACCTTGGGACCGTAACCCGAGGCAAAGGCAGACACTTAACCGACTGAGTCACCCAGGCATCCCTCATTATTTTTTAAAAATCTGTTTCCTCCACTAAACTACATGCTCCCTGAAGGCAGATGCCATGACTATCTTGTGCACTGACAGATCCTTTACCCCTGAATGTTTGTTAAGTGAATAAATCTGTCCTTGAATCCCTTCTAGCTTCATCCTTTGGCACTTTCTCCCTTGTAATCTAGGGCTTAGCTGTATGCAGCCAACAAATAATAATTCTTTGATAATGAACTATTCTCAGTTCCTTAAACATTCCTCATAAACAGCTCCCCTTTGCCTGGAATACTTTTGTCTGCACCCCTGTGTCCTTTCACCTGGTAAACTCCTGCTTCCAGCCATGAACAGTCATTACACCCTCCAGGATGCCTTGCTATGAATTCCTCCACGAAACGACTCATGATACTATAATTTAGATGTCTGTTTCCTTTTCTGGTTTCCCCATCAGATGGTAAGCCCTATGGAGGTAAAGACTGTCATTTTACATAGTTGCATTCAAAGTACCTTGCTCAGTGCCTGGCACTCAGTAGCTCATATTTAGCCGACCAATTCAGGCCTTAAAGCAGCCACCCCGAAGTCTTGAGAAGGGAGTAAGTGGAATTTATATCCATTTATATCACATGGCGATATACTACTTAGAAGTGGGGTAGCTTCCCCAAAAGATGGGTTTATTTTTGTTTTTGTTTTTCCTAAGAATAAATTTCCCTTTGTACTGTGTGTCTGTGATGTGCAGTGACTTCACCTGCAACTCATTATCTGGCTTTATGGGCAGAAACTGGTTCATAGTGGAAAGTACAAAATGTGTATAACTAAAAAAGATCCACAGTGAGACTAGGTTTTATAACATTCTAAGAGGACATAAGAGGATAGCCATTTTTCTTCCTTGAAAAATATGTATTTTTAATATATTCATCCAAATTCATGCAACTCAGTTAAAGAAAGAAACCTCTTTACTTGTTAGTGGTGGTTTTATGGTTTCATTCTGCTGGGCACATAAATGTTACAATATAAATAAGCCAATGGTGTAATGAATCATTGCAGTCTTAACATACAATAGTATGTTAAGTTTTTACTACAAATCTTGGGGGGGGGAA
This sequence comes from Zalophus californianus, assembly GCF_009762305.2. Classification (NCBI taxonomy): domain Eukaryota; kingdom Metazoa; phylum Chordata; class Mammalia; order Carnivora; family Otariidae; genus Zalophus; species Zalophus californianus. The sequence continues at coordinate 40,778,417 of NC_045606.1, read as the reverse complement.
GCTATTCATGCTCTGCATTTTTAAATTATGGTAATGTGATTAGTCATTATGATCCTACTTACTTTTCATGATAGATGTAAGATATTTAAGCATCCCATAGTACTGAGGGGCCTGATTAATGCTCAAGACCCAATCAAGAAGCTGTTGATGAAGTTCAAATAGCACATTAAAAAGTTATGTATGACACAGGAGTTGATTGTTGCTCATATAAGATTGTATAAACTAATATAGGAAGTATAAATTGTATTAATGTACATTTTTATTCTTCCATGAAAATTTTAGCTGCTACTATAATCTTTGAATGTATTTTGCCAAGATATGCACAAGCCACTATTTCTGCAATAAAAGTGTAAAAATGACAGAGTAAGCTGCTATTATTGTTAAATATGAAAATTCACACACATCCACAACAGTAAACAGGTGTTTTCAAAACCCAGACTTCAACATAGCTCACCCATTCTTGCATTTTGATGTCGTAATCAAGCAAAATGAAAAACAGAAGAGACACATTTTGGTTATTATCCTGCCAAATCAGATTGTTCCTGTCCTTGTCTTACATAAATACCAAACTCAGAGGGAGGCGTGGGGAGCAGGGAGAAAAATATGGATGTATGTCAAGAGAGTGAAAGGATGGTCTTAGAATTTTAAATGAGTCCAGTAAATTAAAGACTTCCTTAACAATCTCAGAAATAGAAGTCAGTAGAAATATATGCAGTAGATACCCTACTAAAGTACACTTGACATTGAGTTTTTAAAGAAACTTTTTTAGAGCTAGAACCCCTTTCCAAAACAAATCTTATGAAGAATCACAATATAGAATAGAATAGAAGAAATAAGAATATTTTTGGGCGCCTGGGTGGCTTAGTCGTTAAGCGTCTGCCTTCGGCTCAGGTCATGATCCCACATTCCTGGGATTGAGTCCCTCATCGGGCTCCCTGCTCCGCGGGAAGCTGCTTCTCCCTCTCCCACTCCCCCTGCTTGTGTTCCCTCTCTCTCTCTCTGTCAAATAAATAAAATCTTAAAAAAAAAAAAAAGAAAGAATATTTTTAGTAAACATTTCATTGGTTGAAATTCATTGAAAAACAAGGCTCAGTGGGGAGTCTGCTTCTCCCTCTCCCCCTGGTCCTTCTCTCTCTCTCTCTCTCTCTCAAATAAATCAATAAAATCTTTTTAAAAAAAGGCTGTTTTGATGAATACCAGGAATTAAAATTAGGGGCTTAGATGACAATTATCATCTTAGATGAGCCTCGGCAGCCAATTTATTTTGGCAATTTCTTACTGGTTTCATTGTATTGAGCTTTTCTTGATTACAAAGGTAAACTTTTGGAAATGATAAAAAATATAGCCTTTTTTTTTTAAAGTTGCCTTGTAATCTCAGGATACAATTCCATTTACAAATGAGAACAAGCTTCATTCGTTCTGAGGGCTGAACCAAGAGTTTACCTAGTGAGACAAGTAAGCATGTTGTTGGCCTCTATTATAATAACATTTGGTATATGACACACTTGAATGTGCCTGTTTTAAAAACTATAGTTTTGTAATAGTTAAAAATTAAGTAAAATTCCAGTGAAATGTTTTCTGCCCCCTTAAATCTGCTCAAGGACACAGTAGGGTGGGGCAGGTGAGGATATTTTTCTGGCTGATTCTCTGAGTTGCAGTCTTCTCCACTACATATATTTGGATTTTAACAATAGATTTGCCAACACCCCCCCACCCCGCCGTGTCACCCTGCTGCAGGCATAAATGGTGTATTCCTCTTGGAGTATTCTCTTGATTAATAGTATCACCATCTTAGGAGCTGTTGTCCCCTTCAACTTTTCCCTCTTCTTCACCCCTAACATTTAATAGCTTTGTGAAGGTCTAGTCCTACCATCTCCAAAATATCTATGGAATCCACCCTCTCCTCTCCCACCTGTCCACAGTGTGGTGGCCTCCTGACTGCTTCTTGCAGACTTGAGGCTTACCCTATCCAACTGGCACTTCTACTCTGAGACACACATTTGGTTAGGTCATCCTCCTGTTTTAAAAGCTGGTAATGTTCTCTTTCACTTACCTGGTTAAGGCCAAACCCCTCAGCACAGTACAGAAGACCCTTCACAGTTGGACCCCACCATCCTCCAACCTCATCTTTTGGCTCCTCCAACTCATACACCCCAACCTGCCACACTGCATGGGCCTTATTCTTTCCATCTGTTTTCTTTGCTTCTGGAGACCCTTTACTCATCCTTCAAGATCCAATCCAAACATGATTCCTTTTCCAAAGCATTTCTTGATTTCTCCAGGCAGCTAACTCTCCAGCTTCCTTTGTACTACGTATCATTGTAGTATTTGTTCCATTTGTTGTTACTGTTTGTTGTTCTGGGATCATCTGCTTATGTGTCTGTCTTTTCTCCAAAGTACTATGAACTGTTAATGAGCAGGGATTGTATCTAATCCATTTTTTTTTTTTTTTTGGCCCAAGCACCTAGTCTCATACTTGATATGTGCCTGAAACATGGGAAATCCTTAGTGCATATATTTGAACTTTTTATTACAGCCTTTCATGTGGAGTTTTTTCCTGATTCTTATGGTGATACGCTAGCAGAAACCACAATGGGGTCCTGTAGACTCCCTGTTGCAATGACAGCACATAGCTAATTATCAGTTTCTTTTCTCCTCACTTCAGTCTCTCCATGCCACTGGGCACCTAGTTCCTTTATCTTCCTCCAAATGCATTAACATATGTTTCAGAATTGAATTTCAAAACAATTCTTCTCTATGGTGTTTCCTTCCCCAAATTTATTTATCCCATCCCCTCCCAGGTTATATGATACTTCTCTGATGTTTAGAATCCCAAACAGAACTGATTTCTCCTCCTGGTTTTAGGTCAGATTTTGGGGGGAAGTGTTCACTTATCCTGTTCCAAGTGCCCTCAGTGGAGAATCTCTTTCATTTTGTTTCCCCACTATATTTTATAATCCTCCCTAAGAGAGCTCACATGCAAGCAAAGAGAAATTTGCAACTCTCAGATCCTCTGCCCCACCCCCCATTCCTTGAGCCCCTGAAAATGCTGTAGTGAAGTTGGGATCTTAATTGTTTTTTGTGTATTCACATGTAAATGCTGTATCTATTGGATTCTTCTCCTTAACTCATCTTTATAATTCAATAAAAATCCATCCCATGATAATCATTACTTCTTACAAACTCAGCTGTTTATTCTTCTTGATCATTTGGATATTTTAAAGATTCTATCATCTTTTATTTACTTCATGATTTTACTTGAAGAGAATTTAATAACACTTACCAGGATGGTTATTCTTCCTCATCCACTCAACTGCTCCCACCCCTTTGCAAGGCGTAACATTTCCTATTTCCAATCCTCCCCGGGTTTGGGGGAAAAAAAAATAGCTTGGCAGTGGTTCACTAAGAATTGTAATTTAATCCTTTGGAATAACAGGCTTTTCATCTGTGCTCTCTGCAATGATCCTACGATCTGCTACACAATCAGTTCCTTAGAAAAGAACAATGCTACTAGAAAGAAAAGAAAGTACTGGCAACATGGTAAAGAATATGAGGCCTTTTATGAGATTTGTAAATATAAATTAATCTTGAGAATAAATGGCATCAAAATATGAATTATTGCTACTATTCAAAAGAAGAATCAGGATATTTTTGGCAGCAAATGCAAATGAACCTGAGTGTCTCTGCTTTTGATCTGGACTGTGTAAACACAGGCTCATAACTAGGTAGTTTTGTGTTTATATTGGTGGAGTCTCTAAAGTTATGCTTACAGATCCAGGAACAATGCGACATTCAAGAAAGAGCAAACACAATCTTAATTCTTACCTCCTATGTCCCTTGACCCCAGGAGTGTTTGTCCAAGTTGTTGGGTGTCCCTGGATTTTATGGAGCAGGTTATTGTAAAAATTGTACAGATGCAGTTCTATATGTCTATAAGGCTACACATATATTTATTTAAAAGGGATTGGTCTGTTATGAAATGTCCTCCTTTTGAGACAATTATAGGCCATCAGCAATCTGCATAGTAATTTATCACCTCGTTTTCAGTCATTATCACTGTTAGTCAACCATGTGTTCCACAGCCTTAACATCACAGAGAGTTCACCGGGATTAGTTAGGTGTTTTAAGATTCATTATCATCACCATTATTACTATAAATCACACCATTTATTTAGCACCAACAATCTGCTGAAGAAAGCAAGTTGGCACAGTCTAAAGTGGGTAAGAAACTGGCTCCAAGCATAGAAGGAGTATGGGGCTTGAGCTCCAGGCAACCATCAGTAAGGGAAGATGACTGGCAGGCTCTTAGGAAAGGATATGGGAGTTACATATTTTCTTCCTTTTCTTTTTTTTAAAGATTTTATTTTTATTTATTCATGAGAGACAGAGACAGAGAGAGAGAAAAAGAGAGAGAGGCAGAGGGGAGAAGCAGGCTCCCAAGGAGCAGGGAGCCCGATGCAGGACTCGATCCCAGGACCCTGGGATCATGACCTGAGCCGAAGGCAGACGCTTAACCATCTGAGCCCCCCAGGCACCCGGGAGTTACATATTTTCATACGCAGAACGCAGTCTCCTGGAAGGACAAATATTTTGCAAAACTCCTTTTATTTCTCCCAATGGCCTGACCAATAGAAAGTAAAGAGAGCTGACTAGAAGTCACATTTAAGATGAAGGAACTTAGACAAAATGCCTATGTTTATGGCACAAAATTATTTTCTTTTTCTGGAAAGCCCTATAAAAGTAGAACCCTCTCAAGTCTGTCTGAGCCTGAAGTTGGTGTATGAGTTTACTTGTCTCAGGGTTCTTCACTCTATTAGCACGGGCTACCTCTGTAACATACAGAGAAATGATCCATCCAATTAGTGGAAGTGGGCAGCAAGAGGCTGGCCGTCTGGGTTTAGCCAACAGAATAGTATGTGATATAAAAGGATGCATTTTCTTCTGATCTAATTATTGCAAGCAATTTAAGGCTCTACTATGACTTATTTGGAGTATAAAGGGCCACCTACTATAATACTCCTTATTTCTTTTTTTTTCTTTAAGATTTTATTTATTTATTTGTCAGTGGGGGAGAGAGAGAGCATGAGCGCACAAGCAGGGGGAATGGCAGGCAGAGGGAGAGGGAGAAGCAGACTGCCCACTGATCGAGGAGCCCCATGTGGGACTCGATCCTAGAACCCTGGGATCAGGACCTGAGCTGAAGGCAGATGCTTAACTGACAAAGCCACCCAGGCGTCCCTCCTTCTTTCTTTTTTTTTTTTTTAAGATTTTATTTATTTATTTGACAGAGAGAGACACAGTGAGAGAGGGAACACAAGCAGGGGGAGTGGGAGAGGGAGAAGCTGGCTTCCCACTGAGCAGGGAGCCCGATGCGGGGCTCGATCCCAGGACCCTGGGATCATGACCTGAGCCGAAGGCAGACGCTTAACGACTGAGCCACCCAGGCGCCCCCCCTCCTTATTTCTTTTTATAAAATGTAAACATTTAAAAGTTCAGTGATTGTAATTATGATTATACAATTTGAAATTTGACCTGAAAACTAGGTTAAACAAAAAGCAGAGAAAGGTTTTCTTTTTGTTTGTTGGGTTTTTTGTTTTGTTTTGTTTTTTGTCTTTCATAGTATTGGCCCAAGTTTTGAACAAAGCTTAAGAACTAAAGGAGTCATTTGAAGGAAAATGTTTGTGTTCCTTCTCTGTATTTTTATTTAATGATTTTGGAAATTTGTAGTAAAGCAATATTTTATACTAATAAAAATTTATATTTATTGAGGAACAAGTTCAACATCATATTTAATAGTGAAAATCTGAGTTACTAGTGAAATTCTTAGTTGGCATGAAAATAACACATTTTCTTTATGTGGGGTATACATTTTGACATTTTAAAAGAACTACAAGATAAAATAGTATTGTTGGGGTCTAATTTGCACGTAGGATAATTATTTGATTTTTTATATATCCTTAGAACTTCTAGTTACAGTAATACTGAATTAAGGCTAAAGATACTCCATATTTTAATAAGCCCAGGTTTTCTATAATGAATAAACATTCATAGTCCCTTTATTTTACTCCAGTTAGCATCTGTGCACATAAATGTAATTGAGGAAGAAGAAAACTTTTTTTTATTCTACCTGAATGTTTCAGTTTGGTGTTCTTGGTGTGAGATAAGTACATTTTATAGAACAAGACTACAGAAGAAAAAAGTAGTGCTTGAGAAGATAGAGAGTCCAAGAATTCTTAAGTATCTGGGAAGATGTTAGAAGTAAATATAAAAAAAGAAATTTGGTGGGTTTTTTAGAAATCAGGTGAACAAATATACTTAATTACTTATTTACAGTCTAGGAAGAAAATTCTTTTTTACAAATCTACATAAGCTAAAAAAAAACCCCTTCCTACAAGGATTGGTGCCATGTGGGGGAGTTGCCGTGAACAGGAAGAAGACTTTCAGAGGACAGAAAAAAATTAAGTACAAAATTGTGGTTTTTCATTGTCTTTATAAAAACCAACTTTTTCAGACCTTGGACCTGGGGGCTAATTTACATAACCGAGTATGAGAGCTCTCACAGAATGATTGCACACCTGCATTTGGTGAAACAGAAAGAAAAGCTCTCTTGTTGAGTAAGGTACCGTATGCAAATTGGGGGATCAAAGGAGCAGTACAGCTGGCATACAGAGAATATTTTACAGATTCTTACGGAGCATCAGTCTGGAGGCATTCAGAGCCTCCACCCGGCTGGCAAAAGTGCACGGTGCAACCTTGGGTGATCTTGAGTATGAATGAAAATGGCTTTTGGAGAAATAGATAAATGTCATGGCCAAAGTCCAAAACTCACTGGTGTTGATAGCTGGGCATCTAGCAAAGTGGGAAGAGTTATTAACAAATTCATTAAGTAGGATCCTCTTTATATTTCTACCATCAATTGAAAACCTGTTTAATCTGCACTCTCTTGGGGTGCCTGGGTGGCTCAGATGGTTGCGTGTCTGCCTTCGGCTCGGGTCGTGGTCCCGGGGTCCTGGGATCGAGCCCTCCGTCGGGCTCCAGGCTCAGCGGGGAGCCTGCTTCTCCCTCTGCCTCTGCCTCTCTCCCTGCTCATGTTCTCTCTCTCTCTCTCTCTGTATCTCTGTGTCTCAAATGAATAAATAAAATTAAAAAAAATAATCTGCACTCTATTTCAGTCTGTGTTGCTAGAAAGAGTTAGGCTACTTGAATTTCACAAAGACGTGTCAGTAGCACAGTTCTTATGTTTCCAGGGCATGATGGACACATCTTCAGTCAACATTTATATTAAAGACAAGTTGTGCTTGAAGGCTCAGCCCTTAGGTGAGCAAAAAATTTGTTATTCATCACAAAGGGACTGCTAACAGGACCTTAGAGGCATTGTTGTCAGTGGAAAGAGCTCTGGACCCTTTGCAGGTTCAACTTGCTCATCTGTTTAATGGGGAGAGTAACATTTGCCCTGACCATGTCACATTTGTTGTGAACATCAAACAAAATCCAATAGGTGAAAGCAGTTTATGATGTGTAAGATGATACTGCAAGAGATTATTATTAATTAATGAATTCACTAACAGTGATTCTTAATTTATAGATATTAGAGGTCCCAAATCCCCAAAGAGATTAATATAATTATTTGACCTTGTATTTATTTTGATTAATAATGACATGTATTTCTTATTTGGCAAGAAAGCTGAATTTCCTTTTTGAGCCACCCTTCTCCCTATATTCAAGTCTGCTTTTTCTTTGTTTGCAAAACTCCCTGAACTCAGCCAGTACATCAACAGGGAAGTGCTACTGTTGATTAAAATGGGCTCTTTGGGCACTTATGTCCTCGATCTAATCACCAAAGATAAGACAAAACAAAACAAACAAAACTAATGTCCTATTCTATGCATTCCCAGAACCCCGAGCCGCCCTTGTTCTTGGTCTCCTGACCAAAAAAACTACCATTTTTGGCAAAAATTACACAGACCACTGCTATTCTATGTAAACTTTATAATAGCCCATTCATAATATATGAGGAAGCATCACCAAAAAATAATCAAGATTTGATTGCCCTTTCACAAGTGGGCATGAAATTTCTAGAAGCCCTTGGCCATGCAAGTGAGCTTTGAGGTGTAGAGGTAGATACACCCTAGAATGGAACTTTCTTGACTCAAATTTTACATGCTTTTGTCAACTTTCTTGCTTTTCTATTTTCTACATACTTCATCATTTCCTTTAAAGAGGGAGAAGGCCTAGTAACTGAATTTATGTTTTGCAAAGAATTGGTGGTCTTTTTTATAATAAACCCAGGTTCTAATAATGACAATGTACAATGCTCTCTTTCTCCACCACTCTTGAGCCACCCAGGTGCCCCTCTCCACCACTCTTGAAGTGGCCTCTGGACTTAAGTCCCGTGGCTTCCTTTCTCCGTTGCCTTCAGGTAACTGGGCTTTCTCACTTCAGAAGCTTAAGGCAAAAGGCTGCCTGGGCCACTCTGAGGCCATTTTTTTTTTCATTTGTAAAATAAGCACCCTTGAGTTGAGGATTTCAAAGGCTCTTTCAGCTCTGACACACTTGTGACTCCTTGAGCAACACCTCCAAAGATAATCCGATTTATTCAATGTGTGAGCCTGATAAACAAACTCACAAAACTTGGGGGCAACTACCAATATCTATTATGAAAAACTTCCACCTCTTTTATTAGCTTGAGTTTTACAGCTGACAACCATCTGGCGACAAAAAGCCATAACAATAATAAACATTTTTGCAAAAGACCGTTCAACTCCATCTTATTGGAACCACTTCCCTACCCCATGGGGATAAATGTGAAGTATTTCACTGTGAACAATTACATTTTGAATGACAAATATTTACTATGTTGATGGTCACTGGAATACCTACTGGTATCAGAGCAGCAGTGATAATTATTAGCTAACCACTTTAGCTGACTAATACCTAATCTAAGCTCTGTCAGTAACTGGTCAAGTAGCCTAGAATAGAATTCAGTTTCCTTACCTGGGAATTGGGAATTGGGCCACTGACCCAGCTCTTGAAAAGCATTTGTAATCACTCCAAGTCTCAGAGGACAAATGACCACCTAGGACCATCTGAGACTCTTTGGGGGGATGCATTTACTCTTTGGGGCCATTAGGGGAACCATTTAGGACTGTAGCAGTGATTTACTAATGTTGCCCCAGTGGCCCCAAAGAGTTAATGCACTTTCCACATACCTCCTGCTTTCTCTGTGTAAATCAACTAATCTATCAGATGGTGCCTTTGACAAGTCAATTTGCTTGACACAGGTGGGCATTTTTCTTGCAGACTGTACTTGCCTCTTCTTGGCTCATAAAAGAACAAGAGCCAAACCCCCACAGACATCTACCCAGCACTCTACATCACAGTACTTTGGGATTATTTATGAAACACAGAGTTGTTAACCACTTTAAGCTTCCCACACCACTCCTATATTTGCTGATCTTTAGAAAAACAACACTGAATGGTGGTATTGGAGTTATTTGATAGTCTGGATTTATATATTTCATTATTAATAATAGCTATAGGCTGTGAATATCTCTCCACCCTACTGTCCTCCTCTCCTTCCATCTGGACTCAGAGAAAGAGGGATCTTTAAGAAGGTGAATCCTACTTATGTTCTGGATTGCTTCCTATCTGCCGTCTCTTGAAGTAGCATTTTGATCAAATATTCCTACTATCTCCTGCATTATTAACCTTTTTTAAAAAATTTTTTGTTTTGTTACTTTTTTCTTCCAAACTGTGTGAAAAGCTCTAATCTTAAATAAATCATACCCTCCCTGTACTTTATGCTCTTCTTTGCTTCTTTCCCTCTCTTTCTGTTCTTTCCAGTTATTCTTGTGAAAGAGAAGTCCATACTTCTGGTCTTCACTTCATCGTTCACGCATCACCCACTATAGCCTACCCTGAATGTGATCATCACTGATAGGAGCCTAGGTCCTTTTGGTTTTCAAGAATCTGCAAAGTGCTTGAGATCTATAAGAAGAATTGATTGGCTTAAATACAAAAAGAAAACTAGAAAATTTTAATCTGTGATAATTTTATAAGGAAAAACACTGTATACCTAAATTTATTTATGATACATTTAATGTGGAATTTGGTACATTTTAATATTTGCCATAATATGGGTAAGATTTCCAAAAATCAGCATATTCAGAGTTTAGGAGAGTTTTAGATGGTCCTGTTCAGAGATATCCTAATTGCCAAATCCAGTTGACCATTTTCAGTTCTTATTTTTAAAAAATGAAACATAATAATAAAATAAAATTAACTTAGAAAAATGAACAGCATTTGATAATGTTAACCATATCTGCCTTTTTCTTTTCTTCTTTTCTCTTAACTCAGTTTCTGTGATATCAGCATCTCCTAGTTTTTACCAACCTCTTTGAGCACTCCTGCTCAGTCTCCTCTGGATTTTTCTCCCAGAGTTCCATCTTGATTGTCTTCTCACTTTATCTACTTTCCTCGGAATCTCATCCAGACCCAGATTCTTGTGCTCCCTTATATTCTGAGTTCCATCACCATCCATGCTAGCACCTCAACCTCAGCTGCTCTTCTCTTTGACCTTGAAAGTCTTCTCTTCCTCTCCTGTTCCTGTCTGAGATCTGGGGGACCTCTTACACCTTTCTTTCTTTCACATCTTATATCCAGTCGATCAGCAAATTAAGTCAATTCCCTTGTTCTTTTGAATATCTGTCCCTCTCCACTTTTTAAAAACGATTCTGGTTTTGTCACTCCCATGCTTAATCCCTAAATCCCCCTTAATCCCCAAGTAGTTCCCACTAAGTTGGGACAAAGCCCCAATCTTACCATGATTCATAAGACCCTCCATAACCTGGCCTCTGCCTGCCTCTCCAGCATCAATTCCAGCGACTCTTCTCTCCCCACTCCTTCCAATCCATAAGCTGTAGCCAGACTGGCATTCTTCTTATTTCACTCTCACAACGGTCTCTTCCCTTTTCACAAGGAGGTCCTCACCCCAGGACATCTTTCCATCCACTCTTTCCCTAGACAGGCCTTCCTTGAGTCTCCAGATCATGTCGGCTTCCCCCGTACCCCATACCATCCACCACCATTACATTCTCATTGCACTGTGGGCCTCACCTACTGTAGCTCTCCAACACACTTTAAATTCCTTGTTCAATGTCTGGTTTTCCCAAAAATAAGAGTGCCTGATACTGAATAATTTCTGTGTGCCAGAAAGTTTTATATAGATATATATATCCTTTTATTTATTTTTTTAAAGATTTTATTTATTTGAGAGAGAGAATGAGTGAAAGAGGGAGTATGAGCAAGGGAGGAGCAGAGGGAGAGGGAGAAGTAGACTCCCCACTGAGCAGAGAACCTGACGTACGACTCTACCTCAGGACCCTAGGATCATGACCTGAGCAGAAGGCAGACATTTAACTGACTCAGCCACCCAGGTGTCCCTATATTATCTCATTTTAATTATCACAACAATTATGAAGTAGGTTCAGTTATTACCCTAGTTTTACAGTGAAAGAAACTGAAGCACTGAGAAATTGAAGCCACATAGTGGGTTATTAAAACTAGAACTGAGGTAGTCTGTATCCAGAGCCCATGGCTATCCATGATTAATACCGCTTCAGTGAACCAGTAAGCTCTACAGGGGCAGGGGCCATATCTTGTACCTCTAGAACCAAACAGAGTATTGGTACTTAATAGGTGCCAACAAGACATTGCTAAAATAATACAGTCCAAATTCCTAGGGTCGTATACAAGGTCTTCCGTTACCTTACCCTGACCTACCCCTCCAGTCTTTTTCCCAGTAGGCTTGTCCCTTCTTCCCCAGGTCCTATGTTCTAGCCACATAAGCAGTTCCATGAACAGCCCTGAGTGAGTCACACTTCTGCCTTCTGTATGTTCATTAACTCATTATCAATTTATTCACTCTTCATTCATTCATTTACTAAATACCTAATGAAGGTCAGGCAGAGAGCAAAGTTCTAGGATAGATGTACACTATAGGAACACAGAAGAGGGATATGTAAATAAGACCGAGGAGTTAAAGTCACTCAAGAGAGGTAACAACACTAAAATTGAGTTTTCAGGGGCGCCTGGGTGGCTCAGATGGTTAAGCGTCTGCCTTCAGCTCAGGTCATGATCCCGGGGTCCTGGGATCGAGTCCCACATTGGGCTCCTGGCTTAGCGGGGAGCCTGCTTCTCCCTCTCCCTCTGCCTCTCCCCCGATCATGCTCTCTCTCGCTCTGTATCTCTGTGTCTCAAATGAATAAATAAAATCGAGTTTTCATTTCCCTGGATTGTGCATATCTTCATAACAAGCCCCTACTTATCCTTCAGGACTCTGTTCAAATGTCTCGTGCAGTGGTCTCTACATATGGAACTTGCAGACACAGTGTGCTATGTGTCTCTAGATGATGACCTCCCCTATCAGACAGTTGGAGCCTCTACTCTGTGTATTAGTCTCAGCACCCTGGGTTCCTGGCACAGAGGAGATACCTAGTAAAACACTGATGAATGAACAAATAAAAGAATCATCCTTTTGCTGAAAACACTTCATTTCACTGTACAGCTCTGTGCACTTACCTGAAACCATAGAGTTTGGATTCATTTACAGAACAGACATATATATTTTCCTTAACAAACAAGAGATTGGAGAGCACAGACACCAAGCATCATCACATGATTTTATTTTAGACATAGATGTATAAATTATGTAAAAACACTTAAGAGGACACACACACATACACACACACACACACACACCACATACACTGACCTATATTCTTTTGCCAATTTGGTGAACCTAATTACTTGAGAAAATAATTCACATGATCAGGCACATTCTCCTGAAAGTTCTGGACACTGTGAAGAATATTACATGACAGAAGGTTAGCGTATTTTCTGAAATGAAATGATTCTCCCATCAATGTGAAAAAGGACTTTTCATTATTAGAAACAGGCCCTAAATGTTAGGCTGCTAATGTGTTTTGTACATGGGTGAAAAAAATCATGCCATTTATATATTTTGGACTAACATCAAAGCACACTTATGTCACACTGTTCTTTTTGGGTTTGTCATATGGAGGGCTCTTTGAAAATTGTAATGAGATGCAAGCTTACCCCAATGTCCCCTTCTTTACTCATCATGAAGGACATCTTTGACTCTTAGGGGAATTAAAGCTCTTACAGGAGCTGCTGAGGGTCATGCCTGGAATTCTGCAATCCTGTTTCTGTTTGAGTGTGTAACCCTGAGCTACTTTTCTCTCTCTCTCTCTCTCTCTCTCCTTCTCAGGATAAATTTTTTCTTTTTTCTTTTTTTTTAAGATTTATATTTATTTATTTGACAGAGAAAGACACAGAGAGGGAACACAAGCAGGGGGAGTGGGAGAAGCAGGCTTACCGCCGAGCAGGGAGCCCGACGCGGGGCTCGATCCCAGGACTCGTTCTCAGAACCCTGGGATCATGACCTGAGCCGAAGGCAGACACCTAACGACTGAGCCACCCAGGCACCCCTCAGGATGAATTTTTTCACCTGCCAAATGAGTAGGTTGGACTGAAGCAGGGTCAGCAAATGTTTTTGGTAAAGGGTGAGAAAGTAAATATTTTTGGTTTTGGACCACATGGTCTGTGTTGCAACTACTTAACTCTGTGATTGTAGTGTGAAAGCAGCCTTATAAAAGCATGTAGACAGACAGCCATGCCTGTTCTCCAATAAATTTTTTATTTACAAAAACGGGCAGTGGGCCAAATTGGGCCAGTGGGTCATAGTTCCAGGCACCTGGGCTAGAGAATTCTAGGATCCCTTTTAGCTTTTTTTTTTTTTTTTGCCATTTATTCAGTTTAAATCATCGTGTGAGAGTTCAGAATTGGGAGATAACCAGGGGAAAAAAGGAGCACACTTTAAAGAATCATTGGCTGGATGAGATTACTATATTTGACTTATCTTTTCACTTGGAATCTTTTAACTTTGTAGCATAATGCCCCTATTATATTTAGCAATTAGAGTGCCATCACAAAGTAAAATGTAAAACCATTATTCCTTGAAAAGAGAAAAGGCTTGCGGTATGAAATGATGCATGCAAGGAGTGTGGGTGATAATTTACTCATATAATCATTTCTATTTCAGTTCTATGGCAAGTATTTCTGGAGATGGCTCACACGGCAAGGAGATCTTTAAGATGTGCACACCATAATTAACCTTTTTATATACTCTGATAGAAATATCAATAGTCTTCTCTCCATGTTAGCAGTTTTAACTTTACTTATATAGTCTATGGAATGATTTGAATTAAAGAATGATGATTATAAGGAAAAAAACCCACAAACCCTTTATACCTTGGGTTTAAAACAAAACATGCATATTCTTCCTGTTATTTTTATATCATGCTGAAGTTCTAGACAATGAATGCCTCTCTCTCTTTTTTTCTCCCTGGCAGAGGGGATTAAACAACTAGCTAGTACTTCTGTCATATATAGACCAGTGATTCTCAAAATATGTTTCTGCGCTAGCAGCAACAGCATCACCTAGGAACTTGGAAATGCAAATCCTCTGGTCCTACCCCAGATTTACTGAATGAGAACCTCTTGGCCTGCAGCCCTGCAGTCAGTTTTAAAAAAGGCCTCCAAATGATTCTGATGTCTGATAAAGTTTGAAAACCACTGTATGGATTAATACTTTCTAGAAACATAAATTAAATGGAAGACATGGCCTCATGCAAAGAGCAGATGACCTTAGAATTTGCATATGCAGAAGGTGTATAATGAAGGCAATATGCCTCTAGCTATATTTCAAGAAGAAGGGAGCTGAGGAAGGAAAACAATAGGGAAGGAGAGAGACACAATTTTGGTGAGTAGGTAGAGCCAGAAAACCTTAGAGCTTCCATTTGCCGAGGTGGCTACGCTCATACACATCACTACCACCTCCTGCCTCAAAGTCATTTCTTTCAACAGCCCTTACCATGATCAATGGGTGAGGATGGTGCTTAGGTGATGGGGACATGGAAATGAGAATTCACGGTCTTGAAGTGAAAAAAGAAAAAGAAATGTCTCCCTTGAGAATCTACAGTGAGCACCTCATAGGCAAAATCAAAAGGGAGAGGCCGAATCACAGGAGAGAGAGACGGGATGAAGAGAACAAAAACAGGAGAAATAAGGGGATAGAGAGAGTAAGCACGAAACAGTTTTATTTGTACGAGAACATTTAGAAATTTGCTTTTAATCCCTCCAATTACTCAATGGCAGCCTCTGCTTTGATTTGGAGATATGGACCCCTGATGGTTCTTTTTTTTTTTTTTAAAGATTTTATTTATTCATTTGAGACACAGAGATACAAAGAGAGAGAGAGAGCATGAGCAGGAGGAGAGGGAGAAGCAGGCTCCTTGCTGAGCCAGGAGCCCAGTGTAGGGTCGATCCCAGAACCCCGGGATCACGACCTGAGCCAAAGGCAGACGCTTAACCATCTGAGCCACCCAGGCACCCCACCCCGATGGTTCTTTATTCTCACTGCTCCTTTGAACAGAACCACAGAACTGCAACCAAAAGTCTTTCCTTCCCTTAGGATGCTTAGAGTTGGGAAAAAGCAAAAGTAACTCAGAGACCTAAACCATTAAGCTACGTATGGGTCAGAAACAACATATTCTTATACTAACATCCCCTGATCATCTTCCTAGTTCTGTGGCATAGTATTTCCTGGAACCTCATCTTAAAATTGTCTTTGCGTCCACCAGGGGAGGGTTATAGATGAAACCATGTTATTAAAAACTAACACCAAATCAAACATTACAGTGCTTTTAGAACATGGATGATTTCTAGAAGTCACCTTGTCAAACAGACTAAAACATTTTTAAAGAATGTTTTATCATTTTAGTCAAGTAATATGTATGTCCATTATTGTTTTAAAAAAATTCAAGCAATTTACAGAAAGGTACAAAGAAAGAAGCAAAGAATTTCCCAAAGTACAGATGCCTAACATTTGGTGAACAGAATGCATACATACAAAGAGAGGGTAGGTAATTAGAAATGGTTTCAGAAAGGGGGTTAATATAGTACATGCTATTTTTAGAAACAGTTTTTATTTTGGAATAATTTTAGATTTATAGAAACATTGCAAAGACAGTACAGAGTATTCTCATAAACCCGTCATCCAGTTTCCTCTACTGTTAAATCTTACATTATCATGGTACATTTAGCACAGCAAAGAAACCAACATTAGTATATTATTATTAACTAAATCCAAGACTTTATTTGAATTTCACCAATTTTTCCACTAATGTCCTCTTTCTGTTCCAAAAGCCACACTGCATTTGGTTGTCAGGTATTAGTCAGGATTCTCCAGAGAGGCAGAACCAATAGGATGTGTGTGTGTGTGTGTGTATGTGTGTGTGTGTGTATGTGTATAGAAAGAGAAAGAGACTTATTATAAGGAATTAACTCATGTGGTTATGGAAGCTGGGAATTCCCAAGATCTGCAGTCAACAAGCTAAGTCCCACGGGTGACGATGTATAGTTTTAGTCTGAAAGCTGGCAGGCTGGAAACACAAAGGAGTTGATTCTTCAGTTCAAGTTTGAAGACTGGAAAAAACTGATGTCCCAGCTCAACACAGTCAGGCAAGAGGATTTTCCCTTTTCTCAACTTTTTTGTTCTTTTTACGTCTTCAATTGATTGGATGAGGCCCACCCACGTTAGGGAGGGCAATCTGCTTTATTCAGTCTACCCATTCAAATACTAATTTCATCCAGAAATACCCTCACTTGGGACACACCCAGAAGAACTTGACCAAATATCTGGGCAGCCTGTGGCCCAGTCAAACTGACACACAAAATTAACCATCACAAGTATACATAATTCAAATTTAATATATCCAACTTGCCAGATCATTTCATAGGTGACACCCTTCATTTAAAGTGCTCACAGTAAGCAGCTTTCTAGAAGCCCCTACACTTCTGTCCCCATCAGTTTAGTTGAATACTTTCCACAAGTTTGTGTTTGAACTCATAACTTTTAAAATCATGTAACTTCCAGCACCTGGCTGGCTCAGTCAGAGGAGCATGTAACTCTCAATGTCAGGGTGTGAGTTCAAGCGCATCTTGGGTGTAAAGATTACTTAAATAAATAAAACTTTAAAAAATAAATAACATTTAAAAAAACTGATACGGTACCAATGCAGAAAAGAATGAATTGTTATTTCCATAAAGACTGGGTCGAGAGTGTTAGGAAGACTGAAGAGATATAAAGTAATTCAAAATTTGCTTTTGGATTAGATATGAGCATCACAATGGTAAAATATTGGGAGGCGGAGGGGAGTCTAGGAGGATTCTGCACTCAGATTCTTTCCCAAGTGTCTTTCAGCTCTTGTTTCATTTTAAAGAAAATTGAGACCGGAAATCCTGGAGAGTACATTATTGGTATAGTTCATGCAAAAAAGATGGCCAGGGGGAATTCCAATCAGGGGACCACTTTCAAAGAAAAGATCTTGGCCCCAAATCAAAAGATTGGCAAATGACCGTATATGTGGTTTATGTTAAAATATGCAGTTAGTGAAGATGAAAAAGTTCTAGAGATGGAAAGTGGTGATAGCTCTACAACAATATGAATATATTAATGTCGCAAGACTGTACATTTAAAAATGTCTAAAATGGTAAATTTTGTTATCTGTATTTTACCACAGACCAAAAATGAAATATGTAAAGTATGTATATTTTTTCAGATTCCTTGTTTTAACAAGTAATTTTTGTTAACTTACAAATGTTTGCATTGGATAAGAGGGCTTATTCTGTATTAAATTTATTTTTACTCTAATTTACTAGAAGAAGGGGATACCAATATGAAGTTGAATGAATTATTAGGTAAATGATCCCTTTTCTAATTTTAAATCAAGAGATTTTAATTCTCTGACATAGCTCTAAATTTAAGAGAAAAAATTCTTATGAAAAACTTTAAGAGGTTAGAATAGTGCTTCTTAATCCAAGGCATGGCCAAGTCCTAAGGTGCATTTAGAAATGCATGGGCACGTTTTTAGTGATCATCATAGTTGAGGTGATCTTGGCATTCTGGTACCTGGGCTCCAGAGATGCCAAACATCTTACAATGCACAGGACAGTCTTGATATCAAAGACTTGCTCACCCCAAATGTCCATAGTTCCCTCAGTGACAAAGATTGAGGTAGTCAATATATTTTTAAAAATTATGTTTCAATTTTGCATGGTATCTATTGACATCCTTATGAAATTTGAGAAAACGCATATTTTACTTTCCTCTCCCTGTCTAACTCCATTTTTTGGTTGTGTTATTCTTTCTAATGCTTGGGTGTATAACATTTATATCCTGTTCTGAAACCATAATTCAAACAGTTGTTTAGTCTTGATTCTGTTTTAAATGATTTAGTGCTCAACACCAGAACTTTTCATGCCATGGCTTCTCCATTTTGGTGCCCTTTATTTTGATTCATTTACTTGGTTGCCTCATTTTTGTCATATAGTAGTTTTTTTTAAAAAAAGATTTATTTATTTTAAAGAGGGGGTTGGGGCAAAGGGAGAGGGAGAGAGTCTCAAGTAAACTCTGTGCTGAACATGGAGCCTGATGTGCAGCTCAATCTCACAACCCTGAGATCGACCTGAGCAGAAACCAAGAGTCGGTCGCTTAAACTGACTGCACCACCTGGGCACCCTGTCATGCAGTAGTTTTTAAGTAACTTATTTTTGATTCCAAGAAAAGTTCATGGATTTTGATTTTACATTCTTTGATGCGTACTATCTATCTGTTGCATTTATCCTAGCAGCATAATTTAATCGGGTTTAAATTTTTCAAGTCACACATTCTTTTCCTCAGAACTCTGGAGACATTGCTGCCCTGTCTTTGGTTTTGAGGGTGATGTGGGGAAGTCTGGGGTCAATCTAGTTTCCTCCTTTATAAGTGACTTACTTTTTGCTGGTATATGAATTTCTATTTTATTAGTTTTGTTTAGGAGAAATATTTTTTTTTAATTTTTTAAATTTATTTATTAGAGAGAGAGAGAATGAGAGATAGCGCGAGAGGGAAGAGGGTCAGAGGGAGAAGCAGACTCCCTGCTGAGCAGGGAGCCCGATGTGGGACTCGATCCTGGGACTCCAGGATCATGACCTGAGCTGAAGGCAGTCGCTTAACCAACTGAGCCACCCAGGCGCCCCTAGGAGAAATATTTTTAAACAAAAACAATTGTGTTAAAGTCCTAAAATTCATTTTAGATATTTTAAGTGTGAGGGGTAGAGAGAAACATTTCTTAAAGTTCCTTTGAGATGACTTGGCTATAAGAAAGAATTTAAAATACTTTTAAAGGCACTTTTCTATTATCTTGTAAATATAATATTTGGTACATTCAAAAGATCAAATATAAAATATGTACAACATAATCAAAATAAAAACTTTAAAATAATCACTCAACTCAAGAACTAAAAGGATCACCAATACTATTGCATCTACCACAGGCTCCTCCTCTGTTCTATTTCCCTCACTTTCCCCTGACGGAGCAACTCTCGTGTACGTTTATCCTTCCTTTGCCATATTCCAAATAGTTTTATCATGTATGTATATATCCCTAAGCAATATATCATTTTGCTCATTTTTGAGTTATATAAAAATGATATCATAGTATCTATAATCTTTTGAAATTCTCTTTCAGTCAAGCTAATATTTTTAAAGATTCATCCCTGTGTTGTCTTACCATACAGCACTCACTTTTTAATAGCATTTTTTGGTATATAATTTACATGCCATAAAGTTCACCTTTTAAAGTACATAGTTCAACAACTTTCAGTATATTTAGAGTTGTGTGACCATCACCATCTTCTAATGTTAGATTATTCTTATCAGCCCCCAAAAGAAGCTTTATACCTATCAGCAGTTCCTCCCAATCCCCTTCTCCCCTGATCTTTCGTACCCTGTCTCACCACCACCATCTGTGATCCCACCTCTACTGTATATCAAGTGTCTGTAGACATCTACATCTATTCTCTGTCCCATTCTGTCGCTCTCCATTTGTCAATTTTTCTAGCAGTCTGCCAAAATTATAGTCGTAATTATTATTATTATTTTTTAAAGATTTTATTTATTTGAGAGAGAGAGAATGAGAGAGAGAGAGCATGAGAGAGAAGAGAGTCAGAGGGAGAAGCAGACTCCCTGCTGAGCAGGGAGCCCAATGTGGGACTTGATCCCGGGACTCCAGGATCATGACCTGAGCCAAAGGCAGTCACTTAACCAACTGAGCCACCCAGGTGCCCAGTCTTAATTATTTTTTTAAGATTTTATTTATTGGAGAGGGAGAGACGGAGAGAGGCAGAGGGGAAAGGAGAGAATCCCAGGCAGACTCCCCACTGAGCCTGGAGGCAGAAATTAACATTGGATGCTAGGTAATTTCACCTGTAAAATGACATGGGTGAAAGACTATTGGTAGGGGGAGAAAGTGGGTATGACTAAATGGGTATTTATGGCCCTATGATCTATCCTTTCCTTGAAAGTTTCTGAAGAAAAAGTGGAAAGATCATTCTGTTGCATTCCTCCATTCTTGTTTTTAAAAGAACAAGTCCCAAGCCCTACAAATGGCTTGTATTGAACTTTCACATTTGAATTAAAGATTGTTAAACATGAAAAAAAAATTACATGAGCCTAGTCTTTCTTTATAGGGAGATTCTAAACTATGGATTCCATTGCTTTAGTAGCTTTAGGACTATTCAAGTTTTTTAATTCATAAGTCAGTCTTGGTAAGTTATATTTCCTAAGAATTATCTCATTTTATCTAGGTTTTCAAATTTATTGACATAAAATTGCTCATGGTATTTTCTTCTTAATCTGTGCTGTATCTATATTTACATTCCCTTTTTTAGTCTTTGTATTATTTCTACTCTCTTTTTTTCCTCAGTCTTACCAAAAGATTGTTTTTTGTTTGTTTTACAATTTTTTTTTAAAGATTTTATTTATTTATTTGACAGAGAGAGACACAGCGAGAGAAGGAGCACAAGCAGGGGGAGCAGGAGAGGGAGAAGCACTCTTCCCGCCGAGCAGGGAGCCCGATGCTGTTTTACAATTTTATTTATTTATTTGAGAGAGAGAGAACGAGACACAGAGAGAGCATGAGTGGGGTGAAGGGCAGAGTCCCATTGAGCAGAGAGCCCAACATGGGGCTCGATCCCAGGACTCCAGGAACATGACCTGAGCTGAAGGCAGACGCCTAACTGACTGAGCCACCTACGTGCCCCAAGATTGTCTGCTTTTTAAGTCTTTTCAAAAAGCTGACTTTCATATATGTCTTTCTGTTGTAGTTTTCAATTTCATGGAATTCTCTTATTTTTATTGTTTCCTTTTTTTTTTTTACTTTGGGTTTCTTCTTTTGTTCTTTTCTAAATTCATAAGATGGGGGCTTATTTCATTTTCAGACGTCTTTCTTTTCTAATTATGGCTGACAAATTTCCTTTAAAAATATTAGTTCTCACTGGTTATATTGTCATTATAATCTAGCTTTAAAAATTTAAACTTCATTATGATTTCTTAATTGATAAATGAATAAGTAATCTCTTCTCAAAGATGTGAGAACTTTGAAGATACCTTTTTGCTCTTGACTTTTGTATTAATTGAATTGTCATCAGAGAATACTATCTTAGGAGGTCAACTTTCAGACTGTGATTCAAAGTTCCTTTAGTATGAATCTATTGATGATAAACTCTCAGTTTTTGTTTAATTGTGTCTTTATTTCAGTCTAAAACAGTGAATAGTTCATAATTCTTTCAGCAACAAATAATATTATTCCATTGCCTCCTATTTTCTGTTGTTACTGCTGAACATTCCACTGTCCATGAAATGATCCTCTTTTTGCCATGTCTTTCTTCTCTAGCTGCTTTAAGAACTTTTGTCCTTGTTGCTCTAGAGTCATTTCGTAAAATCTAGGCATTGATTTTCTTTTTATTTATCCCATTTGGGAATATTGTGCTTTTTATTTATCCTCTTTGGGAATGTTGTGTTAGGAGTTGGGAAGACTACCAATCTGGGGTCACATTAGCTGTCTTTGGGAGTCCTGGCTTAATGCAGAATCTCAGGTTCAGTTCCCCATCCTTGCTGTTGACTCTAGGTTCAGTATCTAAATTGCAATCTGAAATTGTAGATTAATAGTTTATAGCATTTCTGGAAGTTTCTCACCGATTATTAGTCCTTGATTAGCTTCATTCTTGCCTTCTGTGGCTTTGATTTGACATATGTTAGACTTTCTCATTTCATCCTCAATAAATAAATTATTCTCATATTTTCCAGTCCTTTTTCTTTCTGGATTGTATTCTGGTTAATTTATTCATTTCTATGTTTGAGTTCATTAATGCTTTTTCATCTGTGACTAAGCTGCTTTTTAACATGTTTTGTTTTTTCTTTCAACATTTACATATTTTATATTTAGATGTTCCATTTAGTTATTTTTCAGAACTGCCTGATCATTCTTAAACGTTTTCTGTTGCTTGCTTATTCTTTTGATTCAGTATTTAAGTACTTCGTAAGCAGCTAGTCTATATCTGACAGCTCTAATATAGATGGCTTACCTCCTTTTGACTGTGAACTAATAGTTGCCTGATTATAAATTATGGGAATCTCATGGGATATACCGTAAGATGATTTCCTATGGATATTTGGTTTGGTTTCTGTTAGGAGTTGGGAAGACTACCAATCTGGGGTCACGTTAGCCCTCTTTGGGAGTCCTGGCTTAATGCAGAATCTCAGGTTCAGTTCCACATCCTTGCTGTTGACTCTAGGTTCAGTATCTAAATTGCAATTTATAGTATCCTTCTGGCATTTTCCCTCAGTATAACACAGTTCTCTCCTCTGCTTCTTGTTCAGAACATTTGTCAGCTCACTGCTCCAAGCTCCAGTGTTGACTCAGCTTGTTCTTTTTATTTAGGGAGTGGGGGACAGAGGACTGGACTTGGAGATTATTTTACCCACTTCCAGGGAGTCTAGCAACAAACCAAAATGTTTTATTTAGGATCTAATTGGTTTCCAGCAGAGAGTGTCTTGTCTACCATTGCTGCTGGAAGTGCAAGTCCTATTCTTAATTTGTGAAGCTCAGCAAATAAAACACACATGCTGACCATTCTGCCTCTGTTTTCCCAGCACAAGGTGTCCTATTATGATTTAAAGGGTCAAGTATCTATAATTATTTTTGTATTTTCAATTACAAATAAGGAAACTGGGGCTCAGAAACGCTAAATGACTTACCCAATTTGTGATAAGGTGGGGGTGGGGCACTGGAAATCATGTTTAATGTCTAATCCAGTAGTCTTTTTAATAAATTCTTCTAATATTCTTTAGCTCCAATTTTAAAAGACATATTACATTAAATTTTGGCTGTAATTGTTTATATTATAACAAGATCTGTAATTTTATTTTTATGTCTATGCATGCCCAAGTCTAGATACATATATCCATGTATAATCACATCTATACATCAGTAAATCCAAGCCTATATAGAAACTATATAAATATAGTTTAATATATACATAGTCATGACTATAAGGAAGATACTTTGGAGTTTTAAAGGGAACTATAGAATCAATCTTGTCTTTCTCCAATAAGCATGGTCTTCGAGATCAAAATAATTGTACACATAGAACATTTGTTTTCATTTATTCACAAGAGCCAATAATTTCTGGTAAAGATTATGATGATTTGGATTAGCTATGGTAATCCATATTACTCTATGTCTCAAGTAGCCTTTTAAATAATCTCTCCATTGAGTTAACTCACAGGTTAAAATTATAAATTACATAAATACAGCAGGAGAAAAAAATGTGGGATTCCTTATGGGCAATGCTCATAAAAGTCCTCCAGAAATCCTTCGACATAAACAGTCCCTAGCATAGCATAGAATTAATAATATAGTCCGGGGAGAGCAAGGGGGAAAACTAGAGACAATCACTAAAGCAGTTAGTTCAATTCAAGGGAGCCTGTTACCAGAGAACCTGAGTGGAAAGGAGTAGAAGCACAGAGTCTGATATACCAGCACTCCAGCAAAGTTATGAATAGCTGCTAGAAGCTACCTTAGGATTTCTGCAATCCTATCTGATAGTTTCTATTTTATTAGTTTTGTTAGGAGAAGTATTTTTAAACATAAAACAATTAGGTTAATGTCCTAAAATTCATTTTAGATAATTTGAGGGTCAGGGGTAAAGAGAGATGTTTCTTAAAGTTCTTTTGAGATGACTTGGCTATAAGAAATAATTATCTATCCCTTTTTTAAACTTTTCATAGATTTCACCCCCCCCGGGGGGCATTTTAGTGTCTTTAATTTTTATTTCTATGTTAACACTGCAAGAGAAAAGAATGTACTTAGGGGTTTTTTTTCTTCCTTCAACCTTCTCTCCCATTTACATTTTGATTCTCCACCCTTAACTTGTGCCACCCCCAGAAAACTTATGGTATGTCGCTCCACCTACCAATAGCAGGTATTATTATATTTTTTTAAGTAGGCTCCACACCCAGAGCAGAGCCGAACGCGGGGCTTGAACTCACAACTATGAGATCAAGACCTGAGCTGAGATCAAGAGTCGGACGCTCAACTGACTCAGCCACCCAGGCGCCCCAAAAAGCAGGTATTATTTTAGTCAAATGGGACACTAGTTTGACTATAATTACACTGAGGTATTTTTCTTTTGTGGGGTGACTGTGAACCTTTTATTCTTTTTTTAATTTTATTTATTTATTTGAGAGGAGAATGAGATAGAGAGCATGAGAGGGGAGAGGGTCAGAGGGAGAAGCAGACTCCCCGCTGAGCAGGGCGCCCGATGTGGGACTCGATCCCAGGACTCCAGGATCGTGACCTGAGCCGAAGGCAGTTGCCCAACCAACTGAGCCACCCAGGCGCCCAGTGTGAACCTTTTAAAAATCCGTATTATTAAGATTGTTCACAGCATGGTCCACATCTGCTACTTCTCTTGAAAAACACTAACAGATGAAGATCTTTGTGAATTTTATGGGCAAGAGTTGAGGTGTGGAGCTTGGAGCAGCAGGGCCTGTATCTCCCCTTAAATGGTAGGAGCCACTAAGATAACGCAACTTGGAGGGAAAGGGCACACGGAAGTAGGTGGTTTCAACAAGCCAACTCTGTAACTGACTTTCCCAGAGCCGATTTCTAATTTTTCAGTAAATGATTATTCATCTAATGGATTGCTCAAGACCTTTGCTTCTCTTTTTCAACTTCTACCTTTTACATAATAACATGAAACATTATAGAAGATGAACTTAAATTATTTATGCTACACATACTTCATATCTGCTACAAAGCTTAAGAGGGAAATTACTGCCCTAAAATTTCCAACAAAGCCGTCCCCTAGGGGTTTGGTCTCTGCGTCTGGCTGTGAATGGGTACTCCACCACATTTGCTGCTTCTAGAGCATTTCATCAATTCAAACTCCCTTTGCAGTCTGAGTTGCCTGGTATTACTATCATTATTTTTCAATAGCAACAACAGTTTCACTTGTTAAAGAAACCAGCTAATTCTTAGAGACTTACCAATGGGAGAAGTTGGTAACACAACTGAATGTTTCTAATTGCAGAAAGAGATGTCCTTCTTAAGTCTCCTGACACAGTCAGAAGTTAGGGCAGCGAGAGAAGCTTATTACACTGGGAGCCCAGTGGGAAGCCACAGCCGTTGGCATCTTCTCAGGGGAGCCAGGTCACTCATTATTTTAGTGTTTGTGCTAGTGAACACCTTCGAAGCGAAAATTAATTTCCCATTTGGGTTACTTAGCTTAGTATTTTGAATGCTGAAGTTTTCCACATCATCCTTAGCCACAAATTTTTTTCCAGAATAATTGAGTTAAAAAAAATGATTTCTAATAGCACATAAAAAGAGATTTTGAGAGATTTTGTTATTTCCCATGGTTTCCTTATAGACATTTTTTTAAAGATTTTTTTCTATTTATTTAACACAGAGAGAGAGAGAGACACAGCGAGAGAAGGAACACAAGCAGGGGGAGTGGGAGAGGGAGAAACAGGCTTCCTGCTGCACAGGGAGCCTGATGCAGGGCTCTATCCCAGGACCCTGGGATCATGACCTGAGCCAAAGGCAGACGCTTAACGACTGAGCCACCCAGGTGCCCCTCCTTATAGACATTCTTAATGATGATCTTTCCTTAAAGGAAAAAACTGAAATAAAAGTGTATAGTATTATATATTAAAATGAAAGTTAAATGTTTTATTGTGAGGAGGGGATGAAGCTCTCCTCAAAACACCCAGGGGATCAATGAAAAGCCACCTATTTCTTTCTTTAAAAATTCCAAACAATTAAAACCTCCAGCGTGCTAATCAAGAATAAGCTTCAGAATATTAAGATCCTTCCAAACCTGCCTGAAGTCCTGCCTATTTTGCATCTGTCACCCCAAATCTGGTTGTTAGTGAATGGCAAGGACAAAGGCCTTTCTTAATCTATCCAGCTGCTCCCACTCCTGCCAGAGCATCTCTGGAGACAAGAGGCAAGCCAGAGGAGCATGAAATCAACCAGTTTCCACTTCCTCTTCTCACTGCTCCCCTACCCATCAAGACCTCTAATTCTGAGTGGCTGGAGGAGCTTCTGATGCCTGTCCAGGTCCCCTTCTGCCAACCCTGCACATGGGCAGCCTCTCCACAGGAACACATTCCAAGCTGCCGAATGCTCAGTGTCACTTCCTCAGCACTAAACTTTTAGATGGCTCTCCGAGCAGGCAACATTTGGGGGAATTTTGCTGTCATTTCCTTAGAAAGGGGCTACCAGGATGGGTTCTTAATGTCCTTACGAGGAGCTATGTTTAGGATAAGTTTAATAAGTTATTAAATAACTCTGGTAGATGAAATGCACTATACACATGAGAGTAAAGGATGGAAAACCATCTTCTATTTCTACTTTAATACTATATAATGTCGTGTATGAGTGAGTTGTTGTTGTTGTTGTGTTTTAAGGGGTTCTGAGGAAAGAGATGCATCCTAAAAATAAGGCAGATGGAAGCCAGAGTAGATAGAGGGAAGCTGTGGAGATTTGAGAAGTGGCAGTGAAATTTCTTTTTGATTAGGTTTAATGGTATCATCTTCTTCTTTTTTTTTTTTTTTAACTTTTTGTGTGTTTTAGGTTAGAGGAGAAAATAACCGTGTAGGAAAGCAAATAGATCTTTATTCTTGGAATGGCAAATAAAATTCTTCTCCCTTTTAAATTGAGAACCAGCAGGTGAAGATCATTGTTTCCAGGGAGAGATGTAAGGCTTTCTAGAAACCTCCTCAAAGAACTTCAGATGGACAAGCCCTGGAAGACTTAAGTTGGGATCCACTGCAGTCCAGGAAAATACTGAGTTTGAATCATAGTGACTGAACAGCTAATGTTCGTGAGGTACTCAACTGCACCAAGACGCATGTGCAGTTGACTCTGGAACAACTGTGGGCATTAGGGGTGCCCAACCCCACACAGTTGAAAATCCATGTATAATTTCCGACTCCCCCAAGACTTAACGACTAATAGCCTGTTGACTGGAAGCCTTACTGATAAAATAAATGGTCAGTTAACACATATTTTATATATTTTATATACTGTTATTCTTATAATAAGTAAGCTAAAGAAAATGTTACTAAGAAAATCATAAGGAAGAGAAAATACATTTATTGTACTGTACTGTATAAAAAAAATAATCCATGTGTTAAGTGGATCTGTGCAGTTCAAATTTATGCTGTTCCAGGGTCAACTGTATTTCTTTAGCCTTAGCTCTACATGTGACATTTTTTCAAATGTGTGTTTAAAATGTAGAGTGTAGGTTTTATTATGTGATTTTTAATTAAATAGGATGTTCCTTTTTTTAAAGATTTATTTATTTATTTTAGAGAGAGAAAGCATGTATGCCTGTATGAGGGGGGAGGGGCAGAGGGAGAGGGAGAGAGAATCTCAAGCAGACTCCCTGCTGAGCATGGAGCCCGACACAGGACCCTGGGATCATGACCTGAGCCAAAATCAAGAGTTGGCCGCTTAACTAACTGAGCCACCCAGGTGCCCCATTAAATAGAATGTTACTTTTAGGGGCACCTGGGTGGCTCAGTAGGTTAAGCATCTACCTTTGGATCAGGTCATGATCCTGGAGTCCCAGGATCGAGCCCCACATTGGGCTGCCTGCTCAGTGGGGAGTCCGCTTCTGCCTCCCCTCCCTGCTACTCTCTCTCTCTTAAGTAAATAAATAAAATCTTTTTAAAAAAAGAATGTTCCTTTTATATTTGTACTTATGTGCTACAATGAAATTCTGTTTTATAGAAGAAAATAATAATTCCTCTTTGGCTAGGTTGATACCATGCCTATTGGAAGTCATAACCAGAATGATACAATGCCCAGGCACTGGCATTCACTAGATAGAACTCAAATTGTATGGTATGTCAAATGATGTAAAATATGGGGATAAGATACCCACTTTAAGGAACATTTATTATTATATTCATTCAAGAGACATTTTCTGAGCATCTCTGTTCATTCTACTGGATCACAAAGGCCAGTAGCAGAGATATGAGAATTCCTTACCATATCCAAGAAATCAAAAGGGATGGACAAATTTAGATAAACAGCACCATCCTGGATCTAAAGAAACTTACCTCAAATCCCATGGAATTTCAGTTTGGGGCTATATATTTTTATTCTTCAATATAAATTATCTCCAAACCCACCTACCTTACGATAAAGGGGATAAAGTAGAAAGAAGAAAAATGAAGCAGAAATTCCAAAGTAAAAGAAATACTTGACCATAATCATGTCAAAGCCAGGAAACCAAAAATTAATGTTTTCCTATAAAGGATGGAGGATGTCTAGTTGGGTTATTAAATGAGCACTGGAGTATGCAGAAAGGGCCATAAGGAGGATTTACTGGTGTTGGAAGAACTTTAGTCCTAGCATTTCATGACTTTTGTGCTTTCACCTTTATAGTTAGACAATTCTATTCATATGGTTAAAAAAAATAAAAGAGCTAATACATGATAAAATTAATACTATGAGGGGATGGGAAAAGAGGTGAATTAGGTTGATTTGAAGGAAAATGATGTTTCAGAAGATATATATATATGTATATATATATGTGTGTATATACATATATATACATATATATATTTAAAAGGTAGCAAGATTTCCAAATCAAATAGCTGGGACTAGCAACAATTTCAGGTCAAATACCACTTCTACATGGGAAGGAATTGTTTAAGGAAGCTGGTAGTGTCAGAGAAGACAAAATCCAATGCTTAGTTGTGAACATTTTGTAAGATTATCCTGTGACTCTTCATGTATTGGAATTAATAGCAGTTCCCTGGACCAAAATTTAGTCTAGAATATGTGCCTTTCTGGCAAATAAAGTCATTGGTAGTACCCGTTACAGTGATTTTAAACCAGGACCCTCAGTATAAAAGTGACTGTTATAATATTCTGTGAGCCATTTGCTTTACAGCCAGATAAAGTCATAAATATAAAATAAAGCTATGGAATATTTTCTTGTATCTCCTTAATGTTAATATCTCACATATATTTTAACAGCTTGGAAAGGGTGTCAAAAAAAAAAGGGTTTGGAAAATAATTACACATCCCTTCTCCAAAATCCCATCTACAGCTTTAGTAACTCAAGGAAGAAGTCTCAACTAAATAGTAAAGTTATTTTCAGATAAGAGATTTAAAAAGTAGAAACAACTGTGACTTTTAAAAGTCATCTACTTTCTATCCCTACCTGATCCTTCATAAAAAGCAAGTGTTTTCTGAACATGTTATTATCCCAAATCAATAGACAACTGAATTGCATATCCAGGACTATAGCTGGTTCATACAAACCACCCACTTCAGATACCCAAGCAACAATGAACACCCACTTCCCTAAAGTCAGAAGTCAGCATTACGTTGTTATGGTGCATTTTTAAATTTATATATTTTGGAGAATAACAAAGCAACAAATGAACCATTGTTACTTTTTGAGTGTTTACTAGGTATTAAGCACTAAGCAAAGGGTTTGAAATAAATGGCATTGGGTCGGATGTAAACTCTGTGTGGTAGGGACTGTGCCTTCTTCTGCCTTGCATGGAATAGATATAAATGAAGGAATGGATTTGGTGTTCACAGTCTCAGGAGGAGAGAGAGGCAGGTACCATCTTCCTAATTTGTTAAAGGAGGGTGTTGATAAATGGATGGTTACTAAGCATTGGACAGCATCAGCTCTAAGAAGAAATATCAGGGAAACAGAGCCCACAGTTGCCTTTCTCCTGGATGAACTTTAGGCATCTTGTTGTGCTAGACAAGAACCATGGTGTGGTTCAGAACATGTCCAGTCAATCCTGGCCTACTGTCCTGAGCCAAACACTAATTGAAGAGGAACCTTTTAGATCACTTTGATTTGAGCCAGTCCTTTATCATACTGCTATCCTTTCTTTTTTCTATCAGAAAAAACGGATTTATTAAGTATTATTTACAGATGTTATTCCAGTAGTTGCCACATACTGGCCACTTACTATACGCTGGGCTCTCTGCCAAGCAGCTGACATGTAATCCCTCTTTTAATTCTCATCTCAACACTATGAAATAAACATTATGCCCATTTCACAGATAAGAAAATGAAGATTCAATGAGATTCTATAATTTGTCCAAAGTCAGGGGATCAAACCTAGATCTATTGAATTTTATGGCTTTTAAGCTTGTTTGCTTCCCTGTATTTACCTATTATTCTATGGTGTGAATAATTAGCTGATGATCCAAATAAATTTTGATACCATGAGTGTATTCCCAGACACTTTTATTCCTTAAAGAAAACATTAGAGAGATACCCCTTTGAATAATGAAGACATGAAGAAGAGGGGGGGAATTCACTTGTTGGAAAGGCATATCCCGATGAAACTAATGTGATGATAAAAAAGAGGTAAATATAAAAGTTATTAATGAATAGAGAGACATGAAAGTGAATTAATTGGCATGACTAGTGACTGGAACAATCGCTAAAGGGATGCATCTACTGAAAACACCCGACAGGATTCCTGAAATCCACTCACCATTCACATTCTAGATATCCCACACCATCTCATTTTAGGTAACAGCATTTCTCACCTTTTCTGAAACATAGTCCTTGCTCCACCTCGTTCCTTATCCTAGAGCAGTGTTTCTCAACATGTTTTTCCATTATGCTCCCTCAAAGAGAAAAAAAAAAATTAAATACTCCCTTATAGAGAAATTAAATACTGAGATAAGATCTGTCAGGTAGGGCAGAGTTTTAGAGGGCCACAAACCATTTAATTGCCTAAGACGTTTTTGCTTTCCTAGGAACCAGTTTGCTCTGTTGAGAATGTTTGGGATAGCTACTTGATCCCCGCTTCTCCATCATATACCTGCTATTACCTTCTAAACTGTTAAGGGTTATGGCTAAATAACAAGTGCTCAGGAAAAGCATGTGGAGAGTCAGCACAACAGTTCATGGGTGTCCCATTAACCCAGTCTGTGGCAAGTTAATTCATTTGATCCATTGGTCCTGTTAATTACAAGGCCATTTGCTCAACTGCATAGGCTGGTCAGAGGAATGGCCCAGAGGAAAGGCTCTAAATTCAGATGTCTCGGGTTCAAACCTCAGCCCCACCACCTCTCAGTAATGAGACTTTGGCCAATCATCTAACCCGGAGGTTCTCAATTGGTTGCAGTTTTGTGCTCTCTCCCCCAAGACATTTGACAATGTCTAGAGACATTTCTGATCATCACAACTGGGAGCGGGGGGAGGGGGGAACTATTGGTATCTAGTAGATAGAAACCAGTGATGCGGCTAAATATCCTATAAGGCAAGGCATAGGACAGCCCCTCACAACAAAGAATTATCCAGTCTAAAATGTCAACGGCCAGGTTGAGAAACTCCGATATAACCTTTCTGCTCCTCATTTTTGTCATTGTGCCCGATAGCATTCATTCCTTAACAGATATTTCCAACCCATCCCCTTGCTGCCTCTCTGGTGGAGTCTGGAAAGCTAGATACTCATTTGGCAGCCTCCTTGTGCCTTGTTGCTAGACATAGCCCAAGGCACAGCTCTGCCCAGTAAGATATAGGTGGAAATTTACTGGGGGCATGAGAAAAGCTTTTGTTTTTTTTACTGATACAAGAAAAAGATGAGACTGTTGTCATCTCCTTCTTCATCTTTCTACCTTGAACATGAGAGCAATGTGTAGAGTTCCAGGAGCCTTGTTGCTATCATTAGGGAAAGCCAGCATCCAAAGGCAGGGTGGCCTGGATATTGTTGAGACATGAATCAATGCCGTATAACCCTCCTATACTTCTTGTTACGTTAGAATATACAACTGCTATTCGTTTAAACATTCTTGATGTACTCAAATTTCAAATTAGGTTAATAATAGGGTTTTTCCACATTTTTTTATTGTGGAAAAATATATAAATAACATAAAATTTGCCATTTTCACCATTTTTAAGGATGCCATTCAGTGGTATCAATTAGATTCACAATGCTGTGCAGCCATTACCTTTATTTCCAAAGTTTTTTTATCACCCCAAATGGAAATACTGTACTCATTAAGCAATAACTGCCATCCCTTCTCCTCCACCCCCAAAGTCCCTGGTAACTTCTAATCTACTTGCTGTCTCTATGAATTTGCCTGTTAGAGATATTTCATACAAGTGGAATAATACAGTATTTGTCCTTTTGTGTCTGGCTTATTTCACTTAGTGTAATGTTTTCAAGGTTCATCTACATTGCAGCATGTATCAGAACTTGAGTACTTTCTATGGTTGAATAATATTCCATTGTATGTATATTTTGTTTATCCATTCCTCTGTTGATGGGCATTTGAATTGTTTCTACCTCTTGGCAATACTAGAGTTTTAAAAGGTAAAATAAAATTAAAAAGTAAGGTACTCAGAACAGTACTTAGTATTTAGAGGAATTCAGCAAATGTAAGGTTTTTTTTAATGTTTTATTTATTTATTCATGAGAGTCAGAGAGAGAGAGAGAGGCAGAGGCAGAGGGAGTGGGAGAGGGAGAAGCAGGCTCCCTGCAGAGCAGGGAGCCCGATGCGGGACTCGATCCCAGGACCCTGGGATCATGACCTGAGCCGAAGGCAGACGCTTAACCAACTGAGCCACCCAGGCGCCCACGGCAAATGTAAGTTAAAATTACTACTGCTAACATTGAATAGCATCTCATCACATTCGCCCTGTCAACTGTCTTTTGTTCCGAGGAGGAATGTAGTAGTATGTGGGTACACTGGCATAAAACTATGATCAGGACCTACTGTACAATTCAAAGCAAACAGTACTCTCATTGGCCGGTCCCTATCAGCAGGTACGATGAACATTTTCACTTATCCATCCATCCTTCTCTCCTTTCATCCCTCTCTCTGTCTGTTCAGAATGTATTAAGCACCTCAAGTGGGAGAAATACTATGCTTCAAATCTAAGCTGAAGTGACACATGATTAAATTGTTGCAAATAACAAAGAAGGAGAGGTCCTTAACAAACATTCCTGATGATGATGAAACAGTTCTGCAATCAATCATGAGCTTCAAAAATTTCCCTAGGACTGGGACGTGTCATTTGTCTAAATTGTCAATGAACTGGACACATGCCTTATGAAGTCCCCCATCCTGCTAAGTACTTTTTAAACTGATTCATAAGTATTGTTGACTTTCATCCTTTGCACCTAAGTTTTCATTCACAGAGGTTCAACACAAAAGCTCCATCTAGTAACTGTCATGGCTGGTACCAGGAAGAGTGCCATTTTCGAAGTGGGAAAAACAAACTCCTCCCTCCAAGGAACAGGGACAGGTAGAGTATAGAGCTAAAAGGTCTGTCCACAGCAGAGGAGTGTAGCAAATCAACTTTTTAGCTGGTGGGAGGTACATTTTGGGGAGAATATCTGGTATGGGGAGGGTGTGTATCCTGAAGAACACATGAAATCAGCAAGTAGGAAAGAAGTGGAAGAAAGGGTAATAAATCTCAGATGACAGTGGTGACAGCATGTCCTAGTTTGGTGTTGAAGATCTTTGAGACAAGTGTGGATGGTCAGTCATTTAAGACCAACAACTGGAATAATGTTCGGAAGTCAGGTATTTATGAAGCGCCTGCTGTGGGAAATGTGTTTAATAATAAAAAAAAATAATTGGTAGCTTGCCCCGATGTATCTTACGATTTTAGAAAGTCAAGATGCACTCATCTACGCACAATCTCTTCAGAAAACAAGCGGAAGAACCCATGAGAAAATCAGAATGCCATTGGGGCTCTGAGGTGGTACGTGAACTCCCCATTCGGGGAACACCTGTGAGGGAGCTAGACATTGAGCTGTACTGAGCAGTGGATAGAATGTGTACAGGCAGAACAGAAGAGTGCAAGAAAGAGAAATAGCATCAGTAGAGGAGTGCCGTGGAGATAGAAAAGAGGCAGAGGGCTGAGTAGGCGGTAGAGACATTGACCTGTCTGGATACTCCTGGGAAATGAGGTTTAATAGCAAGACCGGTGCCAGGAATGACACAAGTACTAAGTAGTTCATTATTTCCAGGCTAGTCACAGGAGAATATGGCTTCATTTCTAGGTGTTGTAGATTCTCTTTCCGGTTCACCTCCCACCCCACCCAGTCTTTTAATATCATGTGTTTCATAGCACACACTCTAGGCAAGGTGAATACCTATTAATTTTTCAAAAAAATAAACCAGCTCTCAAAAAATGTTCTTGGTTTCCTCCAATGACCACCACCTGCCCTCCCAGTCCTCTCTGTACGTGATTTTCATTTAAATTGGCTCACTTACCTGGCATTTCATGCTAATCAAACCTGCCTTTGGTGGTCAGCCTGATACTGTTACTGCTACCTGCTATTTTATATTCTGGAATGAAAGGTGGTAGGGATAGAGCTCTTGTCTTTTGTTATTTATGTTTTGTCAAGCTCTGGGTACATTTCTGGCATTTTGTACTTAACAAGCATCACAAAGCACACCCAGGCCGAAGGATATCGCATCTGCTGTACAAAAGCAGCAAGCCCAGTGGTCTCCGTCCTGCAGGGTAGTGATAGATTGCACTGGGAAATGAGGCTCTTATCACAATCAATATGAAAAAAGAAATAACGTCTCAAGTGTATCTCTACGAACACTAGAAAAGCCTGAATGGGAATAACCCACACCCAGGAGACAACTGCTTTGCTTACTGAGGTCTTTATTCCTACAGTCCCTTTCTGATAAGTGTACATTGCCAAGTGTAGAAACTTAGAGTCACTTAAAATTATAGGTAAACTTAAAGTGAGTAGAGAGTGTTTCTACAGATAGTTTTTCAGTTGGGGTGGGGAAAGAAACTATTGACCCTTGATACTCATTTAACAAGATATTTTAACCATGAATAGGAAGGTAATAAAGATTAAGAACTTCCTTTTGAGTTTAGTTCTGGAGACTGTTTTTGCTAAGAAACTTATCTTGTGAAATATTTTATTACTTGATGTTATAAAAATATTTGTAAGTTGTTATTTAGACAACAGAAATGCAGAATTTTGTTAGCCAACATAACAGGGATTTATTTTTCTTTTTATAGACTGAATGAACATTTTAAGATACTGGCTACTAACGCTTTCCTTGTTTTTTGTAAATGATGTAAATCTGCATCTTTGTATCTATGGGGAAGTTTAGAGGTTGCAATTACTAATGTGACCACATGGTTAGAAACTCAATTGACTAATATTGTACAAAATCATTATAATTCATTACAGTAATTAAAAAGTTGAAAACTGGCTACCAAACGAATGGACCAGTTAAAGAATATTTTAGGACCTGCTTTGGTTGCATGAAAAATCAACATGAGAGTCTTCTTTCCTCAGATAATTATTTGTTTTTCCTCAAAAGTAAAATGAGCTATTCTTCAAGAATGCAGACCACTATCAAAAGGGTTAATATTTCCACATCCTTCAGTAAGGTTAGGTTACGTGAAAACAAAATGCCGCAGCCCATTAAAACATCAGGCATTCAATTTTTATGTTATATGTTTAATTCTACAAAAATCCATGATTTAAAAAGAGCCATGTAATTTAATTAGGATTAATCAATGTCAATTTAATAGAAGGCAGAAGAAAGTTCCCTCTATGTGTACATTAAAGAAAACCAAAAAATAAAACCCAAGTTACAAGGGGTCATAGTCACTTGTACCTCCAAAATTTAAAGAGTTAATCAACACTGTCTAAAAGGTTATGATAAATACAAAATAGTTTTATTGTATGTTACTGATACAGCTAACCAAACAAAAGGTACATTTCTACTTTCAAAAAATTTAAGCTAAATTATTTAGGATACAAATTTGGGAACATTAAGGAAATAGCATATTCCAGTATGAACATCTAAAATGTTGCCTAAAGGCTTCTAACACAACACAAGGACAAATTCTAATGTAGATGGGATAAGAACCTTATACATTTTCTCAAATCAGTGGTAATTCAATGATTTGCCCATTCGACTGACTTATATCAAGCACAAACTATGTGTCAGGCGTCAGGTTAAGCATGGAAATACAGGTTAGGATCCATTCACAGAGTTACCCCTTAGACAAACAATGCCAGTACTGTGGGTCAAGAACCTTGAAAGAGGAGAACATGGGCACCTGGTGGCTCAGCTGGTTAACCGTCTGCCTTCGGCTCAGGTCATGATCCCAGAGTCCTGGGATTGAGTCCTACATCAGGCTCCCTGCTCAGTGGGGAGCCTGCTTCTCCCTCTCCCTCTGCCCCTACCCCCCACTCATGTTCTCTCTCACTCACTCTGCTCTCTCTTGGTCTCTCTCAAATAAATAAATAAGTAAATCTTTAAAAAAAAGAGAGAGAGAACAAAGGATAGTAAAGGAATGTGGAAGGATATCCAATCTAGCTTAGGAGGAATAAGGAAAGGTTTCCCAGAGGAGGTGATACTTGAATGAAACCTTGTAAAATAATTTAGCCACAGATTAGTTCACTGGAGATTGTTGGAATGCACACAGCTCCTATACTGTGCATAGTACTTTTTTAAAAAAATGTCTCTTCTTCCATTATGGTGTGTGTTTTGCAAGGGCAGGTTCATTTTTAAGCATATTTTGTGAGCTCCATTGTGTGTTTTTTCTGGTGTTTTATGCGATTTGACTACTAATGACTAATGAGAACCATATGAAGGCATTGCTACTGCATAACTGTAGTGTGGTTTTGCACTTAAAGGAGGTATTCAGATGCTCTAGTTGTAAATGTTCACGAAAAGCCTCTTCTGGAGTTGTCAAACTGCTTTTAGTGAGTCTCACCAGTGGTTTTACTTCTGCCGAGCATTGAGGGCTGGGTTGACTTTGAAAGGATTGAAATTAAATTACTTCATATTGTTATCCTGAATTTTATATTTGCTATTATTCCCTAAAGTAAACCTTAATAAATATTTTATGACCAGGAAAACAAACAAACAATGATAAATAAAAAAAATTTAGAAGGGAAGATCAGGGCATTCCAAGCACAAAGAACAGAATGTGAGGATGGTGAAGGAGGCATGGCGTGTTCTGCTCGCTAGGGAAGAGCACACAGGATATGATTTGAGATGAGGCTAGAGAGGCAATTGAAGGCCCTTATTTGCCTTCAGGCACTTCAATTCTCTAGATACCAGGGAGCTACTAAGGGTTTTAAATTTATTTTTTTAAGAAGTTCTTTCTGGCTATAGTGTAGAGGATGCAGGGAGATCAGTTAGGAGAAATGATGAAGACAGCGACTGGAGTAGGAGCAGTAGGAATGGAGAAGACAGACACATTGGAGAGACATGTCTTTATGATAGATAATTCACAAAAGTTTATCAGCAGTTGAGTATGGAGCACAGTAAGAAGGAAGAATGGATAGACTCCTAGATTTCCTGCCTGGGTAATCCAGGGTGTCAGATGATATGTCAGGACTTGGAAACACAAAGGGAAAGCTGGCTGTCAGTATCCAGCAAGAAGAGGTGCTGCTTTCTGCTTACATTAGTATCAGTTGGTAAGAGGGATGCCGACTGAACCAGGTTTCTGCCCCTTCAGGGTTCAGGATTGGGAACAAGTGTGCTGTTTCCCATTAGGACCATATGGAGTGAAGAAGGAATTCCCCAAAGTAAATGGAAGCAGAAGAGGTGGGATGTGAATGAGTGTAGAGCAGATGCAAACAACGGCTACCCTGGTCTTGCTCGAGAAGCTGAGAGGAAGCATCAAGAGAGATGTCTGATAACCGACAGTGTATATAGATGCAGAACTTAAGAAGAGTTCTGGGCTAGAGATCAGTTTGGGTGTAAACAGAAGCAGGCAGGCACGAATATGATGGTGCAGAGAAGACAGGGAACAGAAGAGAGCCAACATTTTAGGGATGGAATGGAGGAAAAGAAGTCCCCAGTGGTATGAGGTGGAATGGTCACAGAGAGGGAAGGGAAACTAGAAAGGCAAGTGTCACAGCAATCAAGGGTGAAGACAATTTCAGGACACTGGAAGTAACCGACAGGGAGGACTGCCTCAAAGAACTAGGTATAAGGCACTTGTCAGGTTGGAGGTGGCGCCATATGAAGCTGTTCAGTGGAGTTCTAACCAAGGATGGGAAACCAGGTTACAGGGGGTTAATGAGTGAACAGAAAGTAAGGAAGTGCAGATACAAAAATAGACCACTCAAGAAACTTGACTCCAAATAGATGGAAAAAGAGTTTACAGCTGGACTTCGAGGGAAAGGATCTAAAAACATGTTCCTATGACGATGACGGTAGAGAATTGATTGGTAGGAAATGTAAGACAGAGATACAGAAGAGTTCTAAAGGAAAGTTGTACTACTGATCCTAGAAAAATGTTTTTATCTAAACCAAATGCATTTGAAATATTCAAATGTGCTTAGGAAAGCATATGAAAGATGACATTTTTCAAGGGTAGGTCATGTAGGATTCATAAATTCTGGGGCAGAAATATATGCAAAAATAATCAAGAACACACAAGGGAAACTTGGCAGCTAGATAAAACCTCAAATGAGTTAATCCACAGCACCAAAATATACTGTATTGTCTAGAATCAGTTCTTACTCATCATGAGAACATACATAGTCATTATGGGCAGAGGAAAACACAACCTGAAAAACATGGAGAATACCCAAAACAGACAAAAGGCACAATTTGTAGAGGCTTGGTAAACTAAGCATTATTTTCAACTGCATAAATACAGCATGATAATTTGGGGAACTTACTGGGGCCTGAAAAACTACAAAAGTTTCAAAATTCTATTCCTCTGCTTTTGGGAAGTCTCCTTTATAGATAATTTAATGGTTTATTTCATTGGTTCACTCATTCATTCAACAGAGCCTGGTCGAAGATTTATGTCCCAAGCGTAAGTCCGATGGAACATCAATCAGAGAGCATAGATTCTTAAGGGAAATGGGGTTGTGGCTGTACTTTGAAAAAGTATATTCAATTTACCTATTGTCTTTGTACTAGAAAATATAAAGTAGAACCTGTCAAAAATGCTCCTAAACTGGTAAAATATATAGGAGATACAGTGAAAAAAAGTCATAGTGCACATTGGTTTTAACAGGTACAGAAACATTGGCTTAACGATTCAAACATTTCTCCTTAGAAGAGATTCAGTGAGAAGATGAAATCTGAAGATTCCTTCTTGTTCTATTAAATTCAATTTCAGACTATGAAGTTAGGCAAAACAAGGAGGAAGTGTATATTTAATTATGGAGGTATAGACATATCTATATTTTTAAATGTTGACTATTGACTTACCAGTGTCATTCCCTTCTCTTAATCATCTTCATTTCTACTACTGCCCATATCTTTAGGTTAGGAACCTCAAATACTTAACTGAGGTAGGAACTTCTAGATTTGCCCCCCAAATAGGAGATAAGTCTCCTGTGTTACTTCTTTAAGCTGTGTTAACTGATGTTTACTGGTATAGTGTGACATAGAAAAGTAGATACAGTGTGTTCCAGGCTGTATTTATACACATATTGGTAAACACAAATTCTTGTGAGCATCCCAAACAAGGATGTTGCAGTGGGGGTGGATACTGGGAGAGGATAAGTATTTAGGTTTTATCTTAGACCAACTGCCTGTTTGCTTTCTGGCATCCATTTTATTTCTTTTCAGTCCTGAGAGGGCCTATTCAAATGACTAAGCTAGGGGCGCCTGGGTGGCTCAGTTGGTTAAGTGACTGCCTTCGGCTCAGGTCATGATCCTGGAGTCCGGGGATCGAGTCCCACATCGGGCTCCCTGCTCCGTGGGGAGTCTGCTTCTCCCTCTGACCCTCTCCCTCTCATGCTCTCTCTCTCAAATAAATAAATAAATAGAGTCTTTTAAAAAAT
The DNA here is from genome assembly GCF_009762305.2 of Zalophus californianus. Taxonomy (NCBI): domain Eukaryota; kingdom Metazoa; phylum Chordata; class Mammalia; order Carnivora; family Otariidae; genus Zalophus; species Zalophus californianus. Next base: position 40,738,132 of record NC_045606.1, on the reverse strand, counting down.
TTTTAAAAAATGACTAAGCTAACAATGCCACACACAGCATATTAGTGTACGGTGTACCCTATAGGTGTAAGAACTTGGCTTTGTTTTGCCCTTGTTCTTGAACAAAAGCTTCTTCTTTGTTAGCCTCCCAAATGTTCCATGCCATTATGCAGAAATACATTAATTTTGAAACAAAATCAATGATGTACCTTTTGAAAAACAAGATTAAAATTAAAACTGTACACATAGACACACATACATACAGTGAAACTGACATTACCCTGTTCCTCCTTCCCCACGTGTCTCAGAATTATAGCCAACACCTGTGGCCACACAAGGGGCAGACTTGGCAGCTGCAGAACCCAGATGTCAGACACTGGATTGTACGTCCCTGGCAGCAGTCCTAAGTGGGAGGCTGTCTCCTTAACTGACCTCTGAAACAGTCTATTGTCTGACTCTCTCTCTGGCCTGGGTAGTAACTAAAATGCTGTCTGTGGGGCTGGTTCAGAGTTAGCGCACTGATGGGTTGTTCTGGATGCAATTATCCTTTGCCTTACCTTTGATTGTAAGGAATTTATTTCCTTGGTAGGGGTTAAAGTTGGGACTGGGCAAATTCTTGACAAAGAACTATATTCAGGTTTCTTCCAAGGACAAAATAAGATGCTTTTTGCTTTGATTGATTTTTTTTTCCCCAAGTGAAATTGGAGATCAACTTTATGTTTTAGCACACAATTTGGTTTCATCAGAATTAAAAATTAGAGTTTCTTGAGCACCTCCCCCTCCGAAAGAAGACTGAGTTTCCTTATACTGCTTTTTTTTTTTTAAAGATTTTATTTATTTATTTGAGAGAGAGAATGAGATAGAGAGCACGAGAGGGGGGAAGGTCAGAGGGAGAAGCAGACTCCCCGCTGAGCAGGGAGCCCGATGTGGGACTCGATCCTGGGACTGTAGGATCATGACCTGAATTTCCTCATACTGCTTCTTAAAACTACTTCTTAGAGGTTGAAAATGAAACATTTCTTTCTTTAGAAACTTACAGAGCTACAACTTTGTTTTTGTGATTACTAAAAAAAGTCATCTATTGTAGAGAAGAGCTCTGTGTATCATGAGTTATCTTGGCTCTTTAGAGAGGAAAATGATTACACTATAATCTTGCCTCTACACCACTTGCTGAAGAATGACATTATGTGTAAAATGCAATCATTATGGGAATGAGAGGTAGGGAAAGGCCAAGTATGGAAGAAGGCTCCACTTACAATGCAGTGCTCGTAGCTCTCAGGGAAAGTCTATTGTGCATATAGTTCCAGTCATGGCAAGTTAAGGAGAAATATATCTAAAGGAAGATGAATTCTGAGGAAATTATAGACCATTTTATAATATCCAATAACAAATGATAGGTGCACCATGTAAAATGTGCCAAATTTTCCTTTATTAACTTTTATAAAGGTGTAAATATATTTCTTAGCTCCCACTGATTTGGATTTGGGAAAAAAAGAGGGAATATTCATGAGTCCCAATATAAATAAGAAAATGATAAATAAATAAATTGGAGAGAAGGGACATATCTCTTATATGGAAGAATTCCAAATAATTGATGTAGCTACTTGCCTCTTAAGGAAGTGGAGCTTAACTTCCTATTGCTTGAGTGTGGGCTATGATTTATCACTTAATGCCAAAATTTTGAGTATAAAAGTGGGGGAAGGATTTACTTAACAGTGGAGAAATCTGGCAAACACTACCTTGGCCAGGTGGTAAAGGTTAACATCAGTAGGCGTATCATGTTGATGGCACGTACCCTTGGTATGAGATGATCTCATTGAAGGGCACCTCATCTTTGTAAACTACCTCTAAAAACCCATAATCTAACCATGTGAAAACATTAGATAAACCCCAATCGAAGGACATTCTACAAAATACCTGACCAGTACTCCACAAAAATGTTATGGTCATTAAAAACAAGAAACTATCATAGCCAAAAGTAGCCTAAGGAGACATGATGACTAAATGTAATGTGTTCTACTGGATGGGATGCTAGAAGGGAAGAAAGAACGTGATGGGAAAACCGTGAAATCAGAATAGTGTGTGGACTTGAGTTAATAGTAATGTACCAAAGTTGGCTCATTAGTTGTAGCAGAGGCACTATAGTAATGTAAGATGTTCACAATAGGGGACACTAAGTGGGAGATAGATCAGAATGCTGCACTATTTTTGTAACTTTTCTATAAATCTAAAGCTACCCTAACATAAAAAGTTGATATAATAATGTTTAACATACTGCTGTATTGACTGTAACAGAGCTCCTACATATTAATCAACATGTCTCTTTTTCTCCTACACCGATATACCAAATCCCATGGCATAAAGGGTCATTTTCCTAACACATAGGAATACTTCATCTTTGGGCGCCTGGGTGGCTTAGTTGGTTGAGCAACTGCCTTCGGCTCGGGTCATGATCCTGGAGTCCCGGGATCGAGTCCCACATCGGGCTCCCTGCTCAGCGGGGAGTCTGCTTCTCCCTCTGTCCCTCTTCCCTCTCATGCTCTCTATCGCTCATTCTCTCTCTCTCAAATAAATAAATAAAAAAAAATCTTTAAAAAAAAAAGAATACTTCATCTTTCAGGCCAATGTAATATCAGCAGAGTCATACTTATTTTGGGAATTTCAGATTTTTCAATAATATTTAGGTCATGCCCTTAGTAGTATGACACAAATGCTCAAAAGATAATGTCCACAAACCCTTATTTCTCAATGGCTTTAAAAGATGTAACATCCTTCAGCCACCTATCCAATATACTTATATTTCATGTGAATGTTACTGACATATTAATAAGACAATGTATTATCTCTGAAATTAACAATCTTTGCTAGATAACTGAGAGCAATGTTCATTTATTGATCATTTGTTAACATGATAGGTAAGGGAGTAAGGTCCGATGTACCACTGTTTTAGAACATGAATGAGATTATTTCTTTGCTACTCCATACCTGGACTTTAGAATTATAAGACATCAGGATTCTGGGAAAATTAGAAAAGATTTCTTTCATACTGTTTCCAATTTATCATTTTATTGTGAAAAGGGGGAAAAAGTATTGGTGTCACCGAATGTTTACTTAACAAAACAAAACAATTACGGATTTCCGAAACTGTTAATAAGAAATGTGCTTTTGTTAATACCTAATAGTACAATTTTAAAAGTTCAGTCAATCAAAAATTTAACCATAATAAGTTGGTCAGAATTACCTCTCTAATTCTGCTTTTGGGAAAAGATGCAAATGCCATTAAAGAAAGCTAGAAAAAAAAATATATGCAACTTCTGGAATATATTTCAGGGCTAAAAATAAGATTCAGTAAAAGCACTTGTACAATCTGTATCTACTGTACTTTTTCCAGTGATACCTTGTATTAAGGAAAATGGCCATGATGCTTGATAGTGAGAGAAAAGAAAGTGTTCTGTAGGGAATTCTTAACTAAGGAATTGCAGAGAGTCAACCAACATATTTTAGAAATTTTTTTACAGTTAGGTATTTACTATGGAAAAAAAATAATGGGTCAGGAGAGACCGACAATAAACGCAGATTGCTGTTTTTATATGCCTCTTTGATATGTTCAGTTCAGTGACTATTGTATTTTGCATTTTGTTAGACTAGTGTGCGTGTGTGGTAAGTAATGAGAATTATAGCATCTCCCCTTCTCAGAACACCTATGGTGAGTCAAGCTTTATGATGCCAAGCATCTGACAAACACCATCTAAAACTTAACACAACTCTGCAAGGTGCATACCATTACTATTTAACAAGTGTGGGAACTAAGAACACTAGAAGTGAGGGAACTGAGCAAAGTCCCACAGCTTGTGAGTGAGCCTTTACAAACTGTCTGGCTGCCTCAAATGCCCAAACTGTTTCCACCAGAGCATACAGCTTTGTTATACTTTCTAATTCTGAACACTATTGAATTCAATGTTTATTACTAACCTGGTGAGTCAGGTCATTGCACCTCTCTGGGCTTCAGGTTTCTCTTGGGTAAGTGAAATTGGCTGGCTGATTTCTAATGTTTCTTCCAGTTTTAAAATAGTAACATTGATTTATATACAGGATTAAGAAAACTAAAATGTTTTTGTTAAAAGAAGGTCATGAACACTAGTCCTTACTAAATTTTGTGATGATGGGGATCTAGCTAGAACTAGATATTCATGTGATTTCTTTCAAATCTCTACAGTTCTGTTATGCCAGGACTAGTGATCTTACCGTTTTCAATGTTATTCCCTAAAGTTTACATACAAGTGGAAATTTCATATTTTTGTGGCACTGCATAAACTATATACTTAAATATGTGCCTCACAAAGAATTAATAACTTGCATTCAAATATGAAGGTAAAGAAAACTATTTTTTTCTGGATCTGAAAATAATCAAAATATCGGTTTATTTTAATTCACATTTATTTAAATATAACAATTATTTTCGACAAATGAAAATACAAGCATATTTATAAGATGGTAGACATAAATATAAATGAAATGTATTTCAGGCAAAATTTAAGAAATATATTAGACAAACTGATGACATACTTAACACTTAGCTTCAAGGTACATTAACATGGATGTTAAAAAGGATGTTTTCACAAAAACTACTATAAAATGTTCACATCTGTGTTAGTAATAGGTCACATTTCCTAGACTGATGTTTTATGAAAACTGTAGATTTAATGTAATCATTCACCTCATGTGGTAACATTATTTGTAAATGAAGCGTATTTTTGTCAATAGAGATATTCATTTAACTTTTAAATAATATGGCATTTTTATCAAGACAATGCTACCTTTATTAGACAAACATGCACAACACATTAAAACTCGAATGATTCACGTACCTTTATGCACAGTGTTTAGTTTTGCTATGGCACTCTATCTTTGTGAAAAATATACTTACAATTTGGCACAGAATCAATAAATTGTATTGCTCCTAATCAAAACAAATGTGATTTAAATTTTGCATGCATGGAAAATACTCTATCACAATTTGCTTTTTCCCTTTACATTTTATTGACCAATGGCAGTTCTTTACTGCTTTAGTTGGCATAAATAATGGATAGCCAAGAACTAAAAGTCATAGTTAGGTGTTTTGCCTACACTCTAATTGGAAATGAGTCGATTTCAGCTTTTCTAGCAGCAAAACATTTCCATCTGTATTGTGGCCAACAAATTTCTAAATAAGGGTGTTATCAACAATAATATGTATCATCATGAGATGCTTTTCTTTAGGAGGCAAAGAGGTTGAAAGGAAACGTGGATCTCTTCATAAACTGGGAACATATGTGGTAAGGGGAGCAAATGCCAACTGAATCAGAAGCAGGGGAAGTTCTTTGGAAAGCAGTGACGGCACACGCTCTGGAGTAGCAACGAGGCAGAAAACAAAGGCAGGCCCACGGGAACCATTCAGGGTGGAAAGGGCTGCCATGGCTTTGAGGAAACTGAAATGTATCACATGTATCCCTCAAAAGAAATAGCATCCAGAGCAGGGACAGCATTCCTGGAGCAGCAAACTACCACTGCTTTTTAGGAAAAGTTTTACATTTCCACCTCGGTGTCTAAATCGGGACTGAAGAAATTAAGCTAACTGGCAACATTTTTTTTTTTTTTTTCTGAATTCATTCATAAACATTGTGGAAGAAGAAAGGGAGTAACATTAATTCAAGCTTCCTCCAAACCACAGAAGAGAAATTACACTCATTCTAAGCGTAGACTTCAGAGTTAGGGTGACTAAGAAAAGTGCCACAGCTCTTTCTCACCGTTCTCCTAAGATAAACTTGAGGGGTTGTATTTTGAGAGACTGGTTGAAGGAATCTGCTCCTTTCATAAAACCTTGATAGCCTAGTTTTTATATTTATTATCTGGGGGAAAGGAAGCAGAATTAAGTCCACCTTTTAAACAAATAGAGTAATGAACATAATGTTTTCTTTGCTTTAAGATCCTTGCTTTTCTGAGAACCTTTAAGCAGTGAAATGGCAAAGAACATCAAACAGGTTAAATAAAATGGGCAAACTTTTGTTTAAAGCTGTTACAGTGCAAATAGACATAAAGATTACAAATCACAGAGCACCGAATTTTCAAGAGTGAAATCGTACCAAAACCGTGATAAATTTTCGCTGACATCGTAGGAGAGTAAGTGGTCTGGAAGGTCACTGATGGTGCCCTGCACAGCCAGGACGTGTGGGGCCAAGGTGAAGGGTACGTCGTTCAGGAGTTCGGCCATTAATGAGTTGTTTTCCAAAGTCTGGCCTGCCTTATTTTCCATCTTGGGGCTTGCTACAGTCACACAGGATGAGTTTTCTTTGCCAGTCTAAAAATACATATATATTTAAGTCATTTAGACCTCGTGGACTTTGAGGTTTAGTAGTGGTAAACGGGGCGTTAATATAGCAAAATGATTGAGAAATGTGGACTATAGAAATATTCCCAGATTAGAATGCTGTTATTTACTCTACTTGTGAAATACCTCCATCTAGATCTCTACTAGGCTTTGAAATGAATTCTAATCCCTACTCTTACTCAGACTGACCACCCAAGGCCTCCTCAAATACAAATTGGCATTCCTGCTATTTCCCTAGCCCAGATAATGTCTACAAAGTCTGGCTCACAAATCTGATGTATGCTTTCAGGCTCTACAGAATTCCCAGCTTCCCTGTGAAATCTTTTATCAACATAGTCCAAAGTGACCTTGTCCGCTTCAGAGAGAATATGGGGCAAAATGCCTAGGATATCATTTGGCATTTGCTGTTTGTATCCTTGCTAGTGGTTGTTTCATTATACATATGTCTTATCCCCAACTAGAGTCTTGGGTACTTGAGGGCAAGAAATCTATTTGACATCTCTTTGTATTCTCCACCTTGCCTAACTTACCTTGCATACTTTGTATGTATGCATGTATCCTCCACCTTGTATACCCTGATACATACTTGAATATTTACCTTGAATGCGAACCATAAGTATTGATTGACTGCCTGACTTTTGCTGGAACTAGCATGTTATATTACCCAAGGTATTCAAATAAGAATTGATATATCTTGTGCAATTTCTTTAAAACTGGTATACCTTGCATATGGTACTTTACCAAAAGATGTGCACCGGGGTGTTCATAGGACTCTATGCAAGCCCCAAACTGGAACCGAACTAAGTATCCATCACCGGGAGAATGGATACAAAACTGAAGTGTATTTACAAAAATGAGAACCAATGACCTGCTGCTCCAAGCAGCTGAAACCTACCTCAAACCAGGTTAGGCAAAACTTGACTTTCCCACCCCCTCAACCCGGTCTCATGCAGAATAAAACTGCAGAGTCTTTACAGAGGCCTACAGGGCCCTTCCTGATCTGGCCCTGGGGCACCTCGCTGCCAGTATCCCCAGCTAGGCTGTCCTAGCTCCCTCCTCTCTGGTCCCACTGCCCCCTGCTGTTGCTCGTGCACACCCAGCCTGCTTCTGCCTTAGGCCTTCCCTCTCCAGTCCCTCTGCCCAGGAGGTTCTTCTCCCAGACATACCCAGCTTCCTTCTCTCACAGCCTTCTCAAGGAGGCCTTTCCTGACCACTTTATTTAAACTGTAGCCTGGCCCTTACCTCCCGCACTCCAGCACTCCATCTCCCTCTCCTGTTTTTTCCTTTCCATAGCCCTCAGCACCTTGTCCTATGGTATGTGAGTTATTCTGATATCACCCCTTGGAAGCTTAAGGAGTTTCACTTCCCATGTTCACTGCTGTACCCCCAGTGCCCAGATCAGTGCCCAGTGCTCAATAACTCTTTGTTGAATGGATGAAAGCAGACAAGATTTTTCCCTGCATGGGGCTCACATTGTAATAATTGTAAGTGCTGATAAATTCCTCCTAAGTCTAGAGGAAAATGGTTTTCTGTGTAAGAAATAGCAGTTTTGTTAAACTTGTTATTGAAATGGAAAATGAATACAGAAAAGGGTACATCGTAAGTGTACAGCCTGCTCAATTTTAACCAACCAACCACCTGTGAGCAACCAGCACCCAGATCAAGAAATAGAAGTGACCAGCTCCCCAGAGGCCAAGCAGGTGCTCTTTCAGTCACAATCAACTCCTTGCCCCTCAGTCACCATTCTGATTTCTAACAGCACAGACTGGTTTTACCTGTATTTTAAATGAAGTCATAATACAGTATGAACTCTTGTTTCTGGCTTCTTTCACTTAGCATTTTATATATGAGATTCATCCATGTTGCATGAGGGCTTTAAAAAATTTTTTGAAGAACATATTGTTACAGAGGGCATAAATTCTTACTGATGACTACAGACGGGGGCGGAGGGGGGTGGTGTGTGGTGGTACTGTGCCCAGGGAAGGAAGCAGGAAGACCAGCTGGGAATGAGAAATGATTGTGGATTAGGTAGTGATACTAAAGGTGAGACGGAATGTTTGGATTGTGGAAAGACCAAGAAGAAAACCAACAGGATTTGCTGATGGAATGGATGTGGGGTGTGAGAGCAAGAGCGGAGCAAGGATGAAGCCAAAGTTTGTGGCTTGGAGCAGTAAGGATGGAGTCTCCATTCTCCATTTACAGAGATGGGAAAAGAATGTCAACAGGGATTGGGTGTGGCAGGAAGAAGAAGAGCTGTTTTGGACATTCCAAGTGCCTTACAGACATCCAAGTGGAACTGTTCGTAGATAGGGGTTCCGACAGGAGTCTGGAGCTGGGGGAGATCGCGAGGAGAAAGTCTGCTTGGTGCTGTGTTTAAAAGATGATGGGAGGTGGGCGCCTGCGTGGCTCAGTCAGTTGAGCATCCGACTCTGCTTGGGCTCAGGTCATGATCTCAGGGTCATGGGATGGAGTCCCATGTTGGGCTCCACACTGAGTGGGGAGTGTACTTCTCTCTCTTCCTCTCCCTTTGCCCCTCCCCCTGCTTGCACACGCACTCTAAAATAAATAAATCTTAAAAAAAAGATGATGGAAGGAAGGCAAGTAAAGACAAATATGAGAACAGACAACATTTTGAGACATGGTGTTACAGATGGGAAAAAGATATATGGGCCAGTAGCTAGAAAGGGATGTGGGGTCAAGAGAAGTTCCTCTTGATTTTTCTTTTGCTGTATGAGTTGAGAGAAATGACACTGTTGTTATGCTAATGAGAAGCTCTAGAAAGGAAGACTCCATGGAGATTCTGTAGGAGAGGAACCGTTCTCTTCACAAGGCATCCCCGGCACCTAGAACATAGGCCTTCAAGAAATGTTTGTTTAGTAAATGACTCTGAATTAACCAAACACATCCCTAGCAAGAGTCATCTTCACTTCAGGTGAAAATAAAACACCAGAGTACTTTCTTAGGGCTGTAACTAGAACAGTGTAACCACACCCTGCTACGACAAAGCTTATTAGAAAGGTCCGTGGATGCAGTGGACAGAACCTGCCTCCTGAAACCTGCGTGAGACTTAAATACGAAGGATCCCTGGGTCAGATGAGCGCACAGGTATCAGTGAGCCATGATGCCACAGTTCCAGCCTCTTCAGAGGATCTCACCGCGCATTCGCTGCTTTCCTCAAGATGACCTATGCGCGGAGGCTCTGGTTGCCGTGGAGCAGCACAACAGAGTGTTTAGAGCACAGATTCTAGAACCACACTGCTTGGGTGCAAATCCAAGGTCTCCTGCTTATTGTCTTGGGCAAGTTATTTAACTCCTCCATGCCTCAGTTTCCTTGGCTATATTATGAGATCAAGAACAGTACCTATTTCACAGGATTGCGATGAGGATTAATGAAATGGTATTTATTCATAAGTAAGTAGAATAATGCTTAGCACATGTTAAAGTGAGTGAATAAATTAAAACTTTGGGAATGGCTAATGCCACTTGGCTTTAGATAAAATTTAGGATTCACCCATCTCTCTTTTTTTTTAAGATTTTATTTATTTATTTGAGAGCGAGAAAGTGTACCAGTGGGGTGGGGAGGGGAAGAGGGAGAGAGAGAATCCCAAGCAGACTCTGTGCTGAGTGTAAAGCCTGATGCAGGGCTCCATGCGGGGCTTGATCTCAGGACCCTGAGATCATGACTGGAGCCGAAATCAAGCGTCAGATGCCTATGGGGTGTCTGGGTGGCTCAGTTGTTTAGCGTCTGCCTTCGGCTTGGGGTCGTGATCCCAGGGTCCTGGGATCGAGCCCCACATCTGGCTCCCCGCTCAGCGGGAAGCCTGCTTCTCCCTCTCCCACTCCGCCTGCTTATGTTCCCTCTCTCGCTGTGTCTCTGTCAAAAAAAAAAAAAAAAGTCGGATGCTAATGATCGAGCCGCCCGGGCGCCCCTCTTCGGTGTTTGACATCATCTTACCCTCCCCTCCGCTCCCATATCTTGCTTCTCTCTCAGTCTCATGCACAAATGCTCCCTAGATCTATCCGTTAGTAGCAGCCCATGCTTGAACTTTCTGCTCTTTATTGTGTACAGAACGTTCTCCAGTTTCATCTCCTTTCTTCAATAAAAGCATCCCTGAAACCTCCCCTTCTCCACTCCCGAGGAGTTATAGTACCCATACCGGTTTGCGTTCTCAACACCCAACTTCTAAGGCTTAACCCTCGGGCAGACTGCATCTTGGATAGTAAAGGAATTGAGACCTATGGTTCCTTGTTCAAGTTCTCCTGATAAAACTGCCGTATCCTTCACCCGCCTGGGCCTCACTTCTCCAGTCTGTGAAATGATGAGGGAGGGAGAATGATCACGAGGGGGAGGAGGATGGCAGCAACCGGCATAAACTGGGCACTTCCTTTGTGCCAGTCTCCATCTGGGCTGTTTAAATGTACTCACCCATTTAAGTCCCACCACAGCTTTGTGGGGTGTGTACCATTATTAGTCCCATGTTAAAAACAAGAGGGCACGGAAGCACACAAGGTGAAGGAAGCTGTCCCAGGTTACAGAGCTAGTCTGTGGTAACACTGAGAATCAAGCCCAGGGACCTTTAATGCTCCACGTTCGAAGACCCCGCACACCTCAGCTTTGGACAGATTGGGCAACTGAATGAAAAAAGCCCTGAAAATTGAGGGGATGGTATTACAAAATATGACAGGTGCCAACATAGCATATCCTGGCCTAATTCAGAAGGAAAAAAGACTCTGATATCTTTTACCATTAGGAAGAGAGGACTGAAAAAATCATTAAGGTGACAGACCTTAGACTGAAGAACGACAGAAAAGCAACTGTAATTTATGAAATATTTATCCCCAGAAATGAATCTACCAGTAGTCTGGATAAACCACAGGGAAACGCTGGGGTCAGTGAAACAAGATTGTCTATAAGTTGATCACTGTTGAAATGGAGAGGTAGAAGGTACGTGGGAATGTGCTACAGTATTCTTTCTACCTTTGTCTGAAAACTGTCCAAAATAAAAAGTTTCCAAAAATTAACGTAAAAATACCACAAAGTGTTCCACCAAATGCCTCCTAGAAGGCTCTCAATTTCAGCTGTGCTGTATGTATTACTCCACCATCTATTTCTTAACAGTTGGCTCGAGTGCAACGTTACAGTCTCCAAGGAGGCTGCCTGCCCTCTTGGCAGCAGGGTGAGTGCCATGATGCAGCTGCTGTTGGCATGCTGAGAGCTGGAAGGGGAGAAACTATAAGGCAAAACAAGAGTAAGTCACAAAGAAAATGTGAGTCAAAATTCAAGGACCCCACACCCGCTACTCCGCTCACGAAGTCGAGCTTGGCAGCCAGTGGAAGCAGAGGTGGGGGCTGAGGGCTGAAACAGGTGCATGAGTTCCCTGGCAAAAAGCAGCCCTCTCTCTTACACACACAGTCTTTCAGTTTTTTCATTTGCATAATAAAATGGGTCTTTAAAGAGAAGAATGAGTATGTTAACCACAATGGAGCAAGAAGAAAAGAATCACTTAACCTTATGGTTAATAGCCAAATTTTAAAAAATTACTTCAAATATTATGTTCATAAAGCATATTCGTTATTTTTGTGATTAATCCGGTTCGCAGAAGGGCTGCTATGACAATGTTCTTGAGTATAAGTTCCTTCATATAATCTAGCTTTAATACTTTTCCAAATTAATGTTTGGCCTCACATGGTTTAAGTAGGAGTAGGCCATGTCAGAATTTTTTTTTTTTTTTTAATCTTGGGGAGAAGAGAAATTTCCTTATCTATATCATTACAACAAAGTTTACAGTTAATCAGCTATTTTTATGTTTGTATAAAAATTATTTCTTGTTCATCAGTTGAGCTGTTAAAAAATGGGCTGGCCAAGTTTATCTTGTAATCCTCACATTCTATTATCTTTGTTTCAAATAATTCAGAAAGGTTTATAGACACTATTCCTCCCTTTCTTGCAGAGGGGCTGCAAAGATTCATGAGGTTCAATCTGTAAAATCTTCTCAGAGCTTCCGAAAAAAACAGTCCAAGAATACAAGGCACATAACACTTTTCAGTAAAGACTTAGAAAAATGAAGTCACTTCCCTGGAGCAACAGAAGGTTAGTGGCATCCTGTGAACCTCACTCCTGGGTATTTGAAAGCAAGGAAATGCAGGTTTGAGAACAGACTACATTTTTCCTGGAACAGAAGCCTCCCAAACCACCATGAAATCTATTAAGGGGTGCCAATTTTGCAAACCTGCTAACAATTTGGAGACTTCCCGACTAAAGTATGACTATTGTATTAATATGAGCATCACCTATATTTGGCATCTTTTCAAACCTCCTGCTTTTTAAGGCAACCCATGCCTCGGATAAGTAGAGATAAAATAAGTTGTCCTATGAAAGCAAAATATTGAAGCATTAAAATTTAGAAACCAACCTTAACCAAAACAGTCACAGAACCTATTAGAAGAATATGAAACCAGGTATAAAACACATCTCACACATTCAATTTTCACGCAAAGAAGGTAGCTATATGCTAAAGGATATTTCTAGGAAACGAGTTACAGTAAGAAGAGGTAATGTCAAGCTCTGGCTGTCTATGCCTTTAAATTCTAACATCTATAAATAAAAGACATGTTCCTTTGAACAATAGCCCGAACGGACAACACTGTCACTTTATCTCCCCAGATAACTATCCATTCTATTCTGGCTTCAGCTGGTATCTGCCTGCATTACATCAGCGTCCTGACGGGGGTGGGCTGGGGGGCAAATGTGAGTCAGAAGCATCAGGGGACAAGAGGTTAGAAGGCGAGAGAAGCAACAGCACGGTTAAGGCAGTACTCCGCCTCCTTATTTATTTTTTCTAAGAGGCTAGTTGCTAATAAATGTCCGGCTAGCTCATAAAAGCCAGGGGGCTGGTCTCTTCTATCTGTATCAGTCCTAAGCAATAGTCTCCTTTGGCTAGGGAGAAACTATTTGGCAAAGGTGGAGACCGTTCGCTGCTTTTCTGCAAATCCTCCCTACGCAGAGCACAACACCTGCACAGCACACTTGTGACACCTGAATTGGGTCCCCCTTTTTTCTGAGATATTCTAGGCACCCCACACTTGATTTTTTACATCGAGGGGTTAGGCCAAAGAAACAAACAAAAGCCCAGAACACCTGACCACGGATACCGCTGAATGAGGCAGGAGACAAAGCTGAATTCACTGCCAACCTGTCTCCCATACGGCCTGGCCTCCCAGTTTGAGGATGCCATATATTAGAGTAGCAAACTAAGAGGCCAGGGTAGAAAGTAGCTATTTTCTTTGCTCCCTTTCCTTTCTGATTTCTGACATCATTTCAATTTACAGCTTGGCTCATGATTTTTTTTTCAGTATTTGTTCCCTTTTCTTCCCCTGCCGCCCCCCCCCCCCCCCCAGTATTTCCACCTGCCTGTGCTTCCTGCTTCTTCCATCTTTCTTTAAAAAAAAAAAAAAAAAAAAGTTCTCCTGACTTCCTCTTTTCAGAACTCCCGCTGAACCTATGCAAGTGAAGAGGGGGAAGGAAGCAGGCTGGCACTGGCTTCTGTAATCTGTTCCACGCATTCTTGGAAAAGTGGCTTCACTGAAGCCGGAAAATCCTCCATACAGCCAACTAGAGTGGGGGAGCAGTGGAAAGAGGAAAGAGAAACATTTTAGGAAAGGGACCAGCAAGAAACAGTATGTTCAGCATGGGATCCTGTTTAATACGGGTTTGGGACATAAAAAAGGCTATTCTAGTGATTTTTTTAAAAAATGTTTTTAAAAAGTTCGTTTATAGAAGTTCATCATCTCTGACCTGAAGCTCTCCAGGAATCTCATGTTTTCCTGTAGGCCTTCCCCCTCATTCCTGCCAGCCCATATTTCACCCCTGCTCTGCTCCCGCCCTACATCACCACCTGGCCCCTCGCTGCTGGCCGGCGGGCTAGCACCCGACTCTGCAGAGGAAACACGAATCATCAGGCGAGGATCTCTTCTACTTACCGCATCTCGGCCCCTCCACGCTTCCCTCCTACCACCACAGGCAAGTTGCCCTCTTCCCACCCAAAGCGAATCCCTCCCCGCGGCTCCACACCCATCCCGTCCCTCCTCTTCAAGGACGCGGCTTCATCCATTAGGAGGTGGCTCCCAATTGCCAATCTTTAATAAAGTCAATTCACCATTTACAGAAAATTCTGCTGAGGTCTTTCACATCCACTGGCATCTCACCCACTGAACACCCACACTATCTTTCTCCCTTTTCTCACAGCCACGCTGAGACGATTGCTGACACTCGCTGTCGGTCTCACTGCTCACCCACTGCGGTCTGCCTTCCCTCTCTGCCCCTGTACCGACACTGCTTTGTCCAAGGTTACGAATAATCACACCGTGCTCAACTGAGAAGGCGTTCTGAAGTGCTAACCTCATGTGACTTCTTTGTAGCACTTGAGACTGGTGACCCTCTGCGTTTTTATTTTCTGGCTTCCGTGCCACTTCTTGGTGTTGCCTCTGTCTAGCTGATTATTCTTTTGTCTGTTTCTGAAATGATGTTCTCCAGGGTCTCATTTCTGTTCCTTTATTCTTCCTCGTCTCAACAGACTTCCTTAGAGGAGCTTATCCATATCCGTGGTTCCTATTGCCCTATCTCTCCACTCCCTGAAAGTAGATAAGTATGTAGATGCATGCATGTGTGTACACGCGCGTGCACACGCCCACACCCATCTTGAACCCAGACTTCTACTTGGGGCTCCTGACCCACATGTTCAACTCCTATTATACCTTTCTTTTCTTTTGGAATATTGAACTCAGCATGTTCTGAACCTGACAAGTCCTGCCCAGCTCTACTCCAACCCAATGCTCTTCTAATATTTTTTGTATAATGACTGCCAAACACAGAAGCCTGAATTATCTTTCTCTCTCCCTGTCACTTCTTCCATCCAGTAAATGACTGAGTCCTACTGATTTTGAGGTTCTTAACGTCTCCCCAAGTTTCATTTGTCATCGATCCCACCGTCAGTTCTCTTAATGCAAGCCTGTGGCCTTGTGTCATGAATAACCGCACGAGTGTCCTGCATATGGCCTTACTCCCCCTACACTACATCCTCCCTCTCACTGGTCGTATTGAACACACATGCTCTTCCTTGCTTAACGCTTCTCAATGCCTTTGGACAAAAGAGCAAACTCCATATCATAGCACATAAGGTATGATCTGGTCTTGCTTACCCCTCTGATTTCTTTTATTACCATTCCCTAACGTCTTCATCCATACCAAGCTATTTACTATCATCCAAACATGCCACGCTCTCCCTTTAGCTCTGAGCTTTGGCTCATTTGATTACTTCTGCCTTAATGAAGACATCTTTCTCTCTTCTTCTCCCTTCATCTTGCCTATTTCAACTTGCCCTTCAGGATGCACACTAGGACTCTTTCAGAAAGATCTCCCCAAGTAACTCCTCCAACCTGGGCCAACTGCGTGACTGTGTATTCCCACAACAGCTTGTGCGTACCTCTCTCGCCACACAAATCATACTGGACTAGAATTCTCTGTCACCTCTCAAAAAACCATGGGCCACTCAAAGCCAGGGACAACGGCTTTCATCTCCATTTCCCTGGCAATTGGAGCAATGCCGCTCATAATAGGTGATCGATACATGTTTACTGAATGACTCAATAATTGCAGTATCTTCATGAACTTTAGATTCAGATTTGTTCAGAATAAGCCAGGAATTATTATGTTAAGCTGGATTTCCACATCTGTTTTTTTTCTAACAAGATTTTGCTCACTGTATTATCACCCACATGGTGAACCATGGATGCTTTAAATACACATAGGACTTAAAACTAGTTTAGTTTCCTGAAGAATGAGACGGATTGTTCTTGACTTGCCAAATGAACAACTTCACAAAAGCGTCTTCCAGTGGAAGTTCAGTAAGGTTCTGCTATAATGTATGTGAGACTGTGGCAACTATTTTTTATCAGAGATCCACCTTTCACTGAGAGAGAGAGGAAGAAGCTAACCTTATCAACCTTATCAACTTCTCTGGTTTCCATAAAAAGGGATTTTTCTCTAAGCCCCTTGGCTGTCTGCCATACCCCTTATTCCTCCCCAAGGAAGTAGACTGAGCTATCCAGTTGGTGGATGACGGCCATAGGTCATGTTTCTAGATGAGGGACACTAAACCATCCAAGGTCCTAAGCCTGGAGAAAGTCTCTTTCTTCGCTCTCTATTTGGACCAGGGGAGAAAGTTACCAGAGTTCAGAGTGTCTGTTGTGCTGACTTAAACTTTCCCCACAGGTCTACAGATGGGTTACTGGGAGTGTCGAAGTCCATTTCCACTACTACATTAAGCTCCCTCCTTTAGCCTGGGCTGCGTTAGTCGAAAGGGGGACATTTTGTTTTGCTGTCTGCTGGCTCTCTGGTCTTATTTCTCCACTGGCCCAGGATACAGATGAGGAAAAGGAGTGCCCTTTATTAGGACATTATGACCCCACCAATTTCTATTTCCCACACACCTCCATTTATACCAAAATGAGAGGCATATTAATCACACCAAACAAAAACAGAGTCGTACAGATCTTGCATGACCTCAGAATTAAAACTGTAACCAACTAATGATTTTTAAAAACTTACATGTGCTATAATACTCTATGAAACAACTTACTGGTATGATTTTATCAATTTCATAATTCAGTTAAATCTGTGGGATAGGAAAAGTTTGAATCAGAATCTTGGGAAAACGATGTTTGTTTAGTGCTTTATACAGTTTTTGAAGTAGTTTCACATACTTTGTTTCATTTGAGCCTCACAACCTGTTAAATTTGATAGGGAAGCTACTGTTTCAATTCTCATCTTCTGAGGCTCAAAGTTTATTGACTAAGGTCACGTCACTGCTAATTGGCAGAGATGCGTACTCTGGGTTTCCTGATTTACAACCCAGTGCTCCCCCTTCAATGTAAAGACCATCATCAAGGGAAATAATTTAACTTGTCTGGGTTTTGTTTGTTTGTTTTATGGACTTAGCAATTTCTCTATGGACAAGTGTCATCTGGAGTAGAGAATGAAGGTCCAAAAGTATAGATTGTGCCACTATAGAACTAGAGCTCAAAGGATCAGTGCAACTAAGCATCTTGTTACTTGGTTAAATGTAGTAAGCTGGATACAGTATGTAAAAGCTTAAAACTATAGCATCTGATCACAGCCATGGCTACACAATGGCTTAGGCTTCTGTACATGAATTCTTTAAGCTTATTATGTATAGCACAGGTCTGCAGAATTTGATATCCCTTATTAGTCACACTGGATTCTACTTAACTTCCCATTTATATAGCTTTCCTTATTTTAAATATCTATTCAGCTCCTTTAGAACGCAATGCAACAAGGTCATGTTTTTCCAGATAAAAATGATCTTGTACATCTCAGCACACTAAATATTAATTTCACTCAAATGAAGGATTTTCATTTTGTAAAACAATAAAGCACTTCAACTGTCTGCATGGACCAATAAGAAAGGAAATGGAATACTTTCTAATTTTAAAGATGGTAAGAAAATAGAAATATTTTATTATACTTTTTATATAATTAGATAAATAGACATAACCTATATGATATTGGTTGAATGGAAATAAATAGCATACTATAGTAGTAGGAAATACAAAATGAAAGTAAGTCTAAAGATATTAAGTAATAGCTACATGCTGGGGTTTTTTTGGGCAAGTGCTTTGATGGAATGAACATTTAACAAATTCATAACCTAAGTATAATATGTATTTTTAAGAACAAACATTTATATGTCATTATAAACAATAAAAATGCAATTATGTCATGTTAAAGTTGTTTGAAGACAGAAAGCTAATCTGTTCTGCTCTTAATGTGCACTGAAAAGTTTGTATTTTGTCAGTTTATATTATTATTATGTGAAGACATAAATATATGCTTTATAGTATGTAAACAGAATTGCCATGTCCATAGCCAGAATTCAAAGACGATTATCAGTAGGACCTCATGTTCACCTTGCATATAAATATCTTTCTAATCTCAGGAAACAACAAAAAAAAAATCTTTAAGAAATGGGAAAATACTGGATAGGAAAGCCCTTATTTTCTTTGTAATTTCAATCTGCTGTGGGGACTAGGACACGCACTTGGAGATACCACAGTAGTGAGTACACAACTGGACATTTTCACATAGAGATGAAAGTGAAGTGAAATGCATCATACCAAATGGAGCACAGAAATTACGAAGGTAGGCTAATTAAATTCCACTCAGAGGGCATATGAGTGGTAGCATTACCCACACTTGCTGTACCTAACCCAGCACTCCACTAGAAAAAACAATGTTTGGCAAGCTAAAATGGTGAGTAGTCACTTGACCTTGGCTCTCATTTGCAAAAAAATGTTGTATTTCAAAATAGAAGATGTGGATGGAAAAGTAAATACAGCTGTGTTTTCTCCACCCCAGTGTGAGAATGAAGGGGCTAAAAATCAGAATGGCGGGGCGCCTGGGTGGCTCAGTCGTTAAGCGTCTGCCTTCCGCTCAGGTCATGACCCCAGGGTCCTGGGATCGAGCCCCGCATCGGGCTCCCTGCTCTGTGGGAAGCCTGCTTCTCCCTCTCCCACTCCCCCTGCTTGTGCTCCCTCTCTCGCTGTCTCTCTCTCTGTCAAAATAAAGAAATAAAATATTAAAAAAATAAAAATAAAAATCAGAATGGCAAGAGGCATGGTATATACTTAGTATATACTTAGAGCCCAATGGAGAGTGCTATGATTTTATTTTATGGCTAACTCAGGAGAATATTTTTTTATTGTGGGAAAATATATGCAGTGTAAAATTTATCATCTTAACCATTTTTAAGTGTATAATTCAGTGCATGAAGTACATTCACAGTTGTGCAGATACTACCACTGTCTCTAGAACTTTTCCATCATCTCAAGCAGAGACCATACCGATGAAACAACTCTCCATTCCTCCCTTTCCCCAGCCCCTGGTAACCTCTATCTATTATACTTTCTATCAGTTTGCCTATCTAGGTACCTCATATAAATGGACTCATACAGTGTTGATCCTGTAGTGACTGGCTTATTTCACTTAACATAATGTTTTTGGAGATTATGTATGTTGTATCATGTATCAGAATTTCATTCCTTTCTGAAGCTAAATATATACCATAGTTTGTTTATCCATTCAGCTGTTAATAGACACTTGGGTTGTTTCTACCTTTTGGCTATTGTAGGACAGTATTTTTAAACTAGAGTACAATCAACAAAGTAGGAAAGCAGGAAATAATTCTAAAAGGACTGTCAGGATTCAATGAATACAGGGGTACAGAGTATTTATGTATATGGAGAAAAGTTAGCAAGAACTGAAGTGAGGGAAACAAAATATGTTTCCTGCTTATTTTGAATTGTGATTTTTTTAAGGTATAATAAATTTGTACCTTTTTATAATACACACTTTGCTTAGCTTTAACAATCATAATTAAAGTAAGCTTTGCCAACTTAATATTTTATGGATTAAAATTTGAGTATAATTGATGGTATTTCAATCCTGTTTGAAGCAGCACCATAATCTTTAAGACCTTCCACCCACCCTGGAACTCAATGCTGTAATTCTTTTGTGTGTTATTTTAAGGGTACGAGATGTCATTATCTGCTTTTGGGGAAAGTCTACCCAACAAAATACAGAGTGAATAATGCTAAGAATTCATTAAAAATGAGAAGCCACAATCATGCCCAAATTTACAGAAAAATTTAAAATATCTTAATTTTTAAATTTAATTTAAAATTTTAATTTAAAAATTTTAAATGCCTCAACAAAGTAACCAAAAAGGAAAATACACGTTGTGCTTGAAAAGTGCTTTCAGATCAACAGCAGAATGATTGCTTAGTATAGAATCAATTCTTAGGGACATCCTTTTTCAGGTTTCCTAAGTTTTTAGGGAGAAAGAAGTTAATTATCAGAATATATACTATTACTTTTACTTCAAGTTGAAAATTAATCCGCAAGAGCACTAGATCCAAGTCCCAATGACTACTGTCTCCATCTAAACCATGTGACCTTACACAAAACATTTAAGCTTTCTGTGTTTCAATTAACTCCTCTGAAAATATGAAATAGTTGGACCAGATGATTCAGTTGTAAAGTACCATAATTCCATGTAGACTTAGACCCTAAATCTTCTGCACTAGTAAAAATTCTTAAGGAAATAGCACTTAAATTAATATAAATAATAACTATAGAAACAAAGTATCAACTGATAGTTATATATCTTGAGAAGAAACTTATAACTCAGAATGATACTCCAAAGGTTATGAAAAGGACTCCTATTCCTATCATGGAAGAATACCTAACTTACACTGCTCTTCATTATGATAAAAAACAAACTTTGGAGTAAAAAAATAATTATACATATATATGTGTGTGTGTGTGTGTGTGTGTGTGTGTGTGTGTGTGTGTGTGTGTGTGTGTACATATATATATGTAGGTTCCAATCTTCTATCAAGTTATGGCCTAAAAAAAAACACTGTTACAATTATTAAGAACTCAGAATGTATTTTCTCAGGCCAGTGGGTCCACAATAGAGATGAAATCCTGTATATTTGCAATAAATACATGTACAGAAATTATTAACATTAAAATCAGAATAACAATAAGCCAGATTAAACATTTAAAAATTATCTTGACTGTCAGTGCTAAAAAAAAAAAGCAAATATAGTTGTAGGAGCTGAACTTTGGTAGAGAATCTGGAAGGTACTTTGGAGTACTTTCAAGATTGCTGGCCTAGGTGCATTGTCAGGTGTTTTCATTAGAAATATCTCTAGGAAGTGTGGAGAGTTGTATTCAAGATTTTTTGTTTTAATCCCATCAGTAGCAAGGTGACAAAGTAGAGTAAGTGGTAAAAATCTGGTAAAAAGAGATTAAGAAAGATGCATGTGTAGAACAAGAAAGCAATTCACGGGAGGTGGGAATGACTGGTTATCAGAAGTCAAAGTGTGAACATAACTGACCTGCTGATAGAAATGGAAGACAGGATAGGAGAAGGAATAGCCTCACCTAGTTCCCTTTTGACCAACCAGTGACCGCACCATAGGTCAGTGTGGTGTTCATGATGGCTGAAGTAGGGAACAGAAAGTCCTCATGGAAGGAAGCAGCAGCAGCAGTTAACTCTCTGGGACCCAGCCATTTACATGGTGGTCCTTGGTAATCTGAGCACTAGTTTTCAAAGGTCTGGTATTTCCAAGTTAGTTGATTTTCAGGACCTAGTACAGATCTTCTTTTAGCCTTCTAGAAATAACTGCTATGGCTTCAACTGCCAAAGTGGCTTAAAAACCAACGCCTCTAATTTCCAAAAGGGGTCTTAAATGTATGGAAGCTACACTCAGAGTCCAGCAGAGCTTCTGTTTTCCCTCCCATGCCTACTTCATTGGTGAGTTGATGATGGGAATTCATTAAGGAAACTAATTTGTGGCCTACCCGTGAAAGTGCAAGTAAGTGATTTAGATGATGAGCTTTGATATATACTAGTAACTAAATTATATTAGCATTACTAATTCTATCAACTCTGAGTCAGTCTTAAGGTTGTTAACAGTGTACCTACGTCATTGTCACAGACATCAGTAAACAGGTAAATGGGCATTTACTTGCCAGTCACTGCTCTAAGCTCTTTACCTGTGTCCTCTCATTTAATTTTTTGTTTATGATGTACATACCACTTTCACCTCCATTTAACAGATGGGGA
Source organism: Zalophus californianus (assembly GCF_009762305.2). Classification (NCBI taxonomy): domain Eukaryota; kingdom Metazoa; phylum Chordata; class Mammalia; order Carnivora; family Otariidae; genus Zalophus; species Zalophus californianus. Next base: position 40,716,076 of record NC_045606.1, on the reverse strand, counting down.
ATACTGAAACCCGAAGAATTGAGTCTAACTCTGAGATCATACTCTGACTCACTATTCTATGCTGCCCCACAAACCTGACACCGTCTAAAGAACTTCGCTTCATACCTTGGAAATGCACTGTTCCTACAGACTTTTTCAAAATGTTTCAAAAGTATTTTCTCCTTCAGAAAGGGTTATAGAATACTTTCCCAATATTCCTACTTTCTTTTTCTCTCAAAACAAAGAGAAGCACATGTAATGTGGAAGATAACATTTTTTTTTTAAAAAGAGACAAAAACCAAAGACAAGGGAAAACATTGCATGTTGTCATTTTTATATCCAGCTGGATATGCTAATTTATGTGGATCGTAGACACCCTAAGATTACAAGACTATTTAGACATTTTTAATCCCTAAAGAGCAGTGTTGTGATGCCTGAATAATATATTTTTAAAGTAACCTTTTTACCTTAATCAAATATATTCTAGTTAAACTTAAGAAAGTAAAGTGACCATATAGTGATGACACTTCCTGAGACAAGCCATCTGTGACTCACTGTCCAGTGACAAGCATGGACTGGATTCAACTGCCCACATTCCCTTAGCCTATGGCATTTGCTGAGTAAAGGCAAGGAGGCACAACGTGCCGGGACCTGGGCTACAATCTGTTCTCAGGACATAGAGAAGATACTTTGCCTTTAAAAGCCTCAAACACATGATCTGGTCGACTTAACATGATTCTTGAACCAACTATGTTAAGAGATTATATCACAGACAAGAAAAGAGAATGAGAACATTTCCGGGACTCAATATAGTTGCAAATTTCTGGGTGGACCCTTAAATGTAGAAAAGAAGAGGAAGTACATCATCACTATTTATGCCCAGGGTAGCACAAATGAAAGTAGTGCTTTCATGCTCAAAGCATACAGTTAATTTTTAAAAGGCCTTGTGTGTTTTTTACTTCCTATTTAATTGCTTTGAACTAAACAAAAATTGATTAAAGTGATGCAGTTCAAAATATAAATTTAATGCTGATTGCTTGAAAAGCTATAAAAAATATCTGGATCACCAAATACAAAAAGTAAAGCAAATCACAAGTTTGAAAACAATTTTAAAAATCTGAGCAGGTAATCACCTAGAGGAAAATAAAAATACTTTCACTTGCATAAAAATTTACTCAATTTATGCTATTCCTTCAGTTTCCTTTCTCATAGCCCCCCAAATTAGTTTTTGAAAAGAGACCTATACAGACAATATATGTAAAATATTATGCTTTTTCAGTAGCATGAGCTTTGTACTGTCCACTACTATGATTTACATGAGTTTAGGAAAATCGATTAACGTAATATACCATATCAGTTGAATAACAAAACTATATGACCATCTCAATAGGCTCAGAAAAAATAAAAAAAAAATCGGGTACACTTTCACGATAAAAACACTCACCCAACTAGGAATTGAAGGGAACTTTCTCAACCTGATTAAAGAACATCCTCAGAAAATCCAAGCAAACATCATATTTCACAATGAAAGACTAGATGCTTTCCCCCTAAAGATTAGGAACAAGACAAGAATGTCCACTTTTGCCACTTCTGTTGAACATACTATTAGATGTTCTAGCCAGAGCAATTAGGCAATTAGTAATATATTTTAAAAATAAATAGGTAGTTTTATTTCCTTTCTAATCTGGATGCTATCTATCTCTATATGTAAATGACATGAACTTGCATGTAGAAAAATCTAAGAAATCCACTAAAATACTATTAGAACTAGTAAGTTTCAAGGTTGGAGGATACAAGATCAATATAAAAAACCAGTTGTATTTCTATACATGTGCAATAAATAATCCAAAAATGAAATTAGAAAACAATTCATTTACAGTAGCATCAAACAATAACATATTTAGAAATAAATTTAAAACTTATACTCTGAAAACTACAAAACATTGTTGAAATTAAAAAAGAAATCTAAATGGAAAAACATCCCATCTTCATTAATCAGAATAAGATATTAAGATGGCAATATTCTTCAAATTCATATATAGAATCAATGCAATTCCTATCAGAGTCCCAGCTGATTTCTTTGTAGAAATTGACAAGCTGGTCCTAAAATTCATATGGAATTCCCAAATACTCAGAACTGCCAAAATAATCTTCATTAAAGAACATTGGAGGGCTCACATTTTATGATTTCAAAACTTACTACAAAGCAACAGTAATTAAGATAGTGTGGTAATGGGGCGCCTGGGTGGCTCAGTTGTTTAGCGTCTGCCTTCAGCTTGGGGTCATGATCCCGGTGTCCTGGGATCGAGCCCCACATTGGGCTCCCTGCTCGGCGGGAAGCCTGCTTCTCCCCCTCCCACTCCCCCTGCTTGTATTCCCTCTCTCACTGTGTCTCTCTCTGTCAAATAAATAAATAAAATCTTAAAAAAAAAAAGATAGTGTGGTAATGACCTAAGGACAGACATATATCAATGGAATAGAATTAAAAGTCCAGAAATAAACATATGTGTCTATGCTGAACTACTTTTATAGGTACCTAACTTTTATTTTTTATTAAAGTATAATTGACACACAATGTTATATTAGTGTCAGGTGTACAACAATGATTCAACAATTCTCAACATTATTCCATGCTCACCACAATAAATGTAAGTCACCATCTGTCACACTGTTATTATTACAATATTATTGACTATATTCCCTATGTTGTACTTTTCATCTCTGTGACTTATTTTATAACTGGAAATTTTCACCTTTTAATCTCTATTTGCCCACCCCCCCAACTCCCCTCTGGCAACTACCAGTGTGTTTTCTGTATGTAAGAGTCTGTTTTTGAGCAAAGGGAAAGGGAGGGAGAGAGAAACCAAGAGACTCTTAACTATAGAAAACAAACTGATGGTTACCAAAGGAGGGGGGTGGAGTGGGGATATGGGTAAAATAGGTTGATGGGGATTAAGGAGTGAACTTGTCATGAAGAGCACAGGGTGATGTATGGAATTGTTGAATCACTATACTGTACACCTGAAATTAATATAGCACTGTATGTTAACTAACTGGAATTAAAGTAAAAACTAAAACAACAAAAAAATAATTCTTAGCAATGGGATAAAGACATTTTAAATGTGAAAATCAATTCAGGACAAAAAAAGTATTTTTGTTTATTTGTTTTGTTTTGTTTAGATTCCACATTGTAAGGGAGATCATATGGTATTTTTTTTTCTTTTATTTCACTTAGCATAATATTCTCTAGGTTCATCCACATTGTTGCAAATGGCAAGATTTCATACACACACACACACACACACACACACACACACACACACACACACACACACACAACATCTTTATCCATTCATTTATTGATGGACACTTAGGTTGCTTCCATATCTTGGCTATTGTAAATAATGCTGCAATAAACATAGGGGTGCATATATCTTTTCAAATTAGTGTTTTTACTTTATTTGGGTAACATACCCAATAGTGCAATTACTAGATCATATGATAACTCTATTATTAATTTTTTGAGGAAACGCCATACTGTTTTCCATAATGGCTGCACTAATTTACATTCCCACCAACAGTGCACAAAAGTTCCTTTTTCTCCACCTCCTCGCCAACACTTATTTCTGGTCTTTTTGATTCTAGCCATTCTGACAGGAGTCAGGTGATAGCTCATTGTGGTTTTGATTTGCATTCCCTGATGATTAGTGATGTACATCTTTTTTTTTCTTTTAAATTTTTTGTTATGTTAATCACCATACATTACATCATTAGTTTTTGATGTAGTGTTCCATGATTCATTGTTTGTGTATAACACCCAGTGCTCCACGCAGAACGTGCCCTCTTTAATACCCATCACCAGGCTAACCCATCCCCCCAACCCCCTCCCCTCTAGAACCCTCAGTTTGTTTTTCGGAGTCCATCGTCTCTCATGGTTCGTCTCCCCCTCCGATTTTCTCCCTCATTCTTCTCCTCCTGCTATCTTCTTCTTTTTTTTTTTTAACATATATTGCATTATTTGTTTCAGAGGTACAGATCTGTGATTCAACAGTCTTGCACAATTCACAGCACTCACCATAGCCCATACTCTCCCCAATGTCTATCACCCAGCCACCCCATCCCTCCCACCCCACCCCACTCCAGCAACCCTCAGTTTGTTTCCTGAGATTAAGAATTCCTCATATCAGTGAGGTATAAGATGTTGGTAGGGATGCGGAGAAAGATGTACATCTTTTCATGTGTTTGTGAGCTATCTGTATGTCTTCTGTGGAAAAAGTCTATTCAGGTCCTCTGCTGCCCACTTTTTTTGAGAGAGAGAGAGTAAGCAAGCACGAGAATGCACATGGGGTGCGGGGCAGAACGGCAGAGGGAGAGAGAGAATCTTAAGCAGGCTCTATCACAGAGCCATCGCAGAACTCGATCTCAGGACCATGAGAACAGGACCCGGAGATCACGACCTGAGCCTAAATCAAGAGTCTGATGCTTAACCAACTGAGCTACCCAGGTACCCTTCCTCTGCCCACTTTTTAATCAGGGTGCTTTTTTTTTTTTTTTTTTTGCTGTTGAGTTATATAAGTTCTTTATATATTTTGGTTTTAGCCCTTTGTCAGATATATCATTTGCAAATATCTTCTTCCATTCACTAGGTTGCCTTTTTGTTTTGTTGATGGTTTCCTTTGTTGTGCAAAAACTTTTTATTTTGGTGTAGTTCCAATAGTTTATTTTTGCTTTTGTTTCCATTGCCTGAGGAGACCTATATCCATAAATATGTTGCTGAGGCAGATGTCCAAGAGATTACCACCTATGTTTTCTTTTAGGAGTTTTATGGTTTCAGGTCTCATATTTAAGTCTTTAATCCATTTTGAGTTTATTTTATTATTTTTTTATTATGTTCAGTTAGCCAACATAAAGTACATCATTAGTTTTTGATGTGTTCAATGATTCATCAGTTGCATATAAGACCCAGTACTCATCACAACAGTTGTGTATGGTGTGCGAAAGTGGTCCAGTTTCATTCCTTTGCATGTAGCTGTCTAGTTTTCCCATTTGTTGAAGAGACTGTATTTTCCCCATTGTATATTCTTACCTCCTTTGTTATAGAATAATTGACCATATATGCACTGGTTTACTTCTGGGCTCTATTCTGGTCCATTGATCTATGTGTATATTGTTGTGTCAGTATCATACTGTTTTGATTACTATAGCCTTGTAGTAGATCTTGAAATCTGGAATTTTGATACCTCCAGCTTTATTCTTCTTTCTCAAGACTGCTTTGGCTATTGGGGGGGCCTTTTGTGGTTCCTTACACATTTTAGGATTATTTATTCTAGATCTGTGAAAAAATGCTACTGGTATTTTAATAGTGATTGCACTGAATCTGTAGATTGCTTTGGATAGTATGGACATTTTAACAATAATAATTCTTCCAGTCCATGACCATGGTATACCTTTCCATTTGTGTGTGTCATTTTCAATCAATGTCATCAATGTCTTACAGTTTTCAGAGTATAGGTCTTTCACTTCCTTGGTTAAATTTATTCCTAGGTATTTTATTCTTTTTGGTGCAATTGTACATAGGATTGTTTTCCTAATTTCTCTTTCTGCTACTTCATTATTAGTGTATAGCAATGCAACTGATTTTATATATTAATTTTGTATCCTGCAACTCTACTGAATTCAACTATCAGTTCTAGTAGTGTTTTGGTGGAGTCTTTAGGGTTTTCTATATATGGTATGTCATCTGCAAATAGCGAACGTTTCACTTCTTCCTTACCAATTTGGATGCCTTTTTCCCCTTTTTCGTGGCTGACTGCTGTGACTAGGACTTCCAGTGCTATGTTGAATAAAAGTGGTAAGAATGGACATTCTTGCTTTGTTCCTGATCTTAGAGGAAAAGCTCTCAGTTTTCACCACTGAGTATGATGTTATCTGTTGGTCTGTCATAAATAATCTTTCTTATGTTGAAGTATGTTTAGTATAAACTCATTTTGTTGAGTTTTTAATCAACAGTGGATGTTGTATTTTATCAAATGCTTTTTCTGCATCTATTGAAATAATCATATGGTTTTTATCCTTCCCCTTTGTTATGTGATGTATCATAATGATTGATTTGCAAATACTGAACCACCCTTGTATCCTTGGAATAAATTCCATGTGATTGTGGTGAATGATCCTTTTAATATATTGAATTTCATTTGTTAATATTTTGTTGAGGATTTTCACATTTATGTTCATCAGAGATACTGGCCTGTATTTTCTTTTTTTATAGTGTCTTTGTCTTGTTTGGTATCAGGGTAATGCTGGCCTCACAGAAATGAATTTGGAAGCTTTCCTTGCTTTTCTGTTTTTGGAATAGTTAGAGAAGAATAGGTATTAACTCTTTAAATATTTGGTAGAATTCCCCTGTGGAGCTATCTGGTCTTGGATTTTTGTTGAGAGTTGTTTTGATTACTGATTCAATTTCATTACTAGTAATCAGTCTGTTCAGATTTTCCATTTCTTCCTGATTCAGTTTTGGAAGATTGTATGTTCCTCGGAATTTCTCCATTTCTTCCTGGGTGTCCAATTTGTTGGCATATAATTTTTCATGACATTCTCTCATAATCCCTTTGTATTTCTGTGGTGTCAGTTGTTATTTTCCCTCCTTCATTTCCAGTTTTGAGTCCTCTCTCTTTTTTCTTGATGAGACTAGCTAAAGGTTTATCAATTTCGTGCATCAATTCAAAGAACCATCTCTTGGTTTCACTGATCTTTCCTATTGTTTAAGTCTCTATTTCATTCATTTCCATGCTAATCTTTATTATTTCCTTTCTTCTAGTAGCTTTGGGCTTTGTTTGTTCTTCATTTTCCAGCTCCTTTAGTTGTAAGGTTAGATTATTCAGTTGAGATTTTTCTTATTTCTTGAGATAGGCCTGTATTGTAATAAACTTCCCTCTTAGACCAGCTTTTCCTGCATCCCAAAGATTGTGGATCTTTGTGTTTTCATTTTCATTCGTCTCCATGTGTTTTGTGATTTCCTCTTTGATTTCTTCATTGATCCACTGGCTGTTTAGCAGTATGTTATTTAGCCTGCATGTGTTTGTATTTATTTTTTTTCCAGTTTTCTTACAATTGGTTTCTAGTTTCAACTGTATGGGTGGAAGAGATGCTTGATAAGATTTCAGTCTATTTAAATTTATTGAGACTTGTTTTGTGGGCTGACATGTGATCTATCCTAAATAATGTACCATGTGCCCTTGAACATGTATTCTGCTGTGTTTGGAGGGAATGTTCTGTTAGGTCCATCTGATTTAATGTGTCATTCAAAGCTACTGTTCCCTTATTTTCTCTCTGGATGATGTATTCCTTGATGTAAATGGGGTGTTACAGTCCCCTACTATTATTGAATATCAATTTCTCCCAACTATGTCTCTGCCCCTCCTACCCTTGTTGATGCAGTCTTTTCTCTATGACTAGCTGGGCAAAGTCTGTTCCACCAATCTTCAGGTCATTTTCAGAGTTAGTTGTACAGGTGTAGCTGTTGTTTCAGTGTGTCTATGGGATGAAGTGAGCTCAGGATCCTCCTATTCCACTATCTCCCTACTTCTCTATGATCAACTGATTTTTGACAAAGTGCCAAGATCATTCAATAGAGGAAAGAACAGTCTTTTCAACAAATGGTGCTAGGACAACTGGACAGTCACGTACAAAAGGAAATTGGACCTTTGTATGACACTATATACAAAATGAATTTAAAATGGATCAAAGTCTGAAATGAGCTAAACTATTTAATTCTTTTTTTTTTTTAAGATTTTATTTATTTATTTGACAGAGACACAGCGAGAGAGGGAACACAAGCAGGGGGAGTGAGAGAGGGAGAAGCAGGCTTCCCGCAAAGCAGGGAGCCCAATGCAGGGCTTGATCCCGGGACCCTGGGATCATGACCTGAGCCGAAGGCAGACGCTTAACTGACTGAGCCACCCAGGAGCCCCTAAACTATTTAATTCTTAGAAGAAAATATAGAGATAAATCTTCATGACCTCAAATTTGGCAATAGTTTCTTAGATATGACACCAAAGCACAATAAAAGAAAAAAAAAGTAGATAGATTAGACCTTATCAGAATTACAAACTTCTATGCTTCAACAGATATTATGCTGAACACGAAAACACTATCAGCAGAATGGGAGCAGATATTTGTAAATCAAGTATCTAATAAGGGACTTGCATCTAGAATATATTAAAAAAAACTTTTATAACTCAACAATAAAAGGACAACCCATTTGAAGAAGAGGCAAAAGATGTGAATCGACATTTCTCCAAAGTAGATATATGAATGGTCAGTTGGCATATGAAAAGGTGCTTGACATCATTAGTCATGAAGAAAATGCAAATCAAAACCACAAGATACCCACAGTGAGATTCTCTGTACCCATGAGGATGGGTATAATAAAAAATCAGATAATAACAAATACTGGCTTGGATGTGGAGAAACTGGATCCATTACATACTGCTAGTGGGAATGTAAGATGTGGCACCACTAAGATGATGCAGAAAATGGCCAGTTTCTCCAACAGTTCAACGGAGAGTTATTATAAGACCCAGCAATACCACTCGTAGGCATATACTAAGAAAAATTAAAAAACAGGTATTCAAAAAAAATAATGGTACGTGAATGTTTATGGCAGGATTATTCACAATAGCCAAAAGGTAGAACTAATCCCAATGTCCATCAGCTGATGAACAGATAAAATGTGATATATTCACATAATGGACTATTTTCCAACAATTAAAGGAGTAAAAAGGAATGAAGTACTGATATATGCCTCAATACAGATAACCCTTGAAAATATTATGCTGAGTGAAAGAAACCACAAAAGAGCACATATTATTCTATTTATATAAAATACTCAGAGTAGGCAAGTCCATTGAAACAAAAAGTGGATGAGTGGTGAAAAGTTCAACATTATTTCCAACAGACTGAAGCTACATTTTCAAGTAAAAGGAATACGTATCGGTCATAGTGTTTTTTATTTTCTCAATCACGTAATTAGACTCAAATATTTTCATGCTTTTGCCTGCATATTTTTAAATATCATTAATTCATTTTAAATTTCATTTAACCTATCTATACTATTTAGATGAATTTGAAAGGAATATTACACCGATTCTAAGTGCACCGATATAGTGCACTTGAAAAACACTAATACACCTTTGTAAGCCCCCAAACAGCCCTATCTTCTCTTCATTTTACTGTTAGCTTCATTCTAGTAATAGTCATCTTCAGATGCATGAAATAATTAAAGAAAACAAGCTGTTCCACCAAGAGATGCCCTTGTAAAAAAAATCAACTTTTAAAGTCTTTATAAAAATTTATAATATATATATTTTTGATTATATACTAATAAAATAATTCAGAAGATATTTTCTAACATTTGGCCTTAGGGTCACAGTAAATATATTTTTAAAAATAATACATACCAATATTTTTTGTTGCCAGGAAAGAAGGTAGAGTGATCAATAAAAGACTTTCAGGATAAAGGATAAAATTCTTTGGGGGAAGTGGATGGAAATCTGAGTTCAGGTAGAAAAAGGAATGATGCGAAATCTCTGATTGTTAAAGGGCTTGTTCATGTATTTTTTAAGTGGGTGATGTCATGTACCAAATTGCTATGGGATCTCAGTTTCACTGAATATATTTGAAAGAATGATGTAATCGTTTTATGTTTAAATGTCAATATTTGCAGTATGTGGGAAATTCCATTTTTGTAAAAATGTCATTATAGAAAGTTTTTATGACATTTTATAAAATGTGTAAGGGGGGTATGTTGTTTTTAAGACTTCTTTTAAGAATAACTGCTCTAGAGTATATGTACAAAATTGTTTTCACATTTACTAGATATTGCCAAATTGCTCTCTAGAGTAGTTGTTTAGACTTATACAGGGTGTGAAGACTCTCTTTCCTCACGGCACCGCCAAAACTTGGGGTTTGTCAGGCTTTTTAATCTTTTCCAATCCAAATGTGAAAAGGTACCATATTCTAAGCTGCCTTTGCTCCCCAGTTCTCTCCTTGCTTCGCTCTCAGCACATCTTGCTAATTCTTTAAGTTTCATCTTAAAGATCATTCCACGCAGAAGCCTGCTCTGTCCACCCTGTTTTAGTAGATCCCCACCCCACTTGTTCTCTGTCTCACTCCACAAGTTATACCTGTCACTATACTTACCAAGGCCTGACATAGTAATCTCTTTGCCTATTTTTATTTTAGATTAGTTTTTGGTCTGTCGCTCCTACTAAAATGTGAGCTCCACGAGGCAAAGTCCCCGTCCAGTTACTTGTGTGTAGTAGCAGAGTATCTGGCACACAATAGACAATAAATACTGCTGAATGAATGAATGTTGTGGACTTCAGTAATGAAATTGTATTAACTCTACCCTTCCTTCACAAGACCTCCAATAATCCATTGGGAACATAGTCCTTGACTTGTTTTCTTCCTCTTGGACTTGCTCCTTAATTTTATTCTGGATGAACTTCTCTGTGTTTACCCCCACAAACGCTTTTGCAGTGAACCGCACTGAACATGCAGAAATGACAATATGAAAATACAGGTTAAGGGCTCCCCAACTACGCTATCTTGGAAAAGTTACCTTACTTTCTGTACCTTGGTGACTTAATCCTCCTGTGCCCCCATTTTCTCATCTGTAAAATGGGAATAAGTGAATCTACTCAGTAAGATGCTGTGCTGAATGAATGAAGTAACACTGGTAGGGGGCTCCTTAATACAGTTCCTGAAACACAGTAAGTACTCACTAAATGTTAGTTAAGTCTACCATATTCAGTATTATCCTAAGAAATTCAAGTGTTATAACATCTAATCATAACTTAAATAACAGGTAGACTAATAGCATTGTAAGAATTTCACATATATGTTGGCTAACTGAACAAAATAATAATAAAAAAAATTTCACATACAGAGCTTTTCAAATAACAAGAGAAATCATTATCTTTGCAAACTGAGAAAGCAGTTTTAATAAAGCTGGCAGTAAAATATGACAGAATTGCCAGAGTATATATAGCTTTTAAAAAAGTCTTTCCTTCAGAAATACTGATAATTGACCTAATAATTCTAAAAGTAGACTTGACTTTCTAGTTGTCTTTTCTGTTAAGTTTGATGACTGGATAAAAAAAAGAGCCAATTACAATTTTTAGAATGATTTCCTGGCTTCCAAACCCAAGTGCTATGGATCCAGGCACTATTCCAGTCAAGATTTTCTAAATTTCTCCCTTTCTCTTCTTTTAACAATGCTCAGAGAAATAACTTCTAACAAGCATTTCAGTAACAGTTAAGCTTGATTCAGCATATCCTCTATTGTCATTTTGAGACCACCAGATGTGTCATTTGACTCCACCTTCCTTGGTGGAAGTCATACATTTGGTACTGACCATAATATTAACCAAACTGTGAACATTTTGGACACCAGACCAACTGTTGGTGTTAGGAACTGGAGACTTCCTGCAGTGAAACCACACATTCGCGTAACTTCAACCCCATTACCAAAGGCACTGGAATGCATTAAAAATTGCTAAAATGTCCCTTTTTGAAAACATTAATTGAATGTCATTTTATATTGAGAAGGCAAACAAAATGCAGATTGACCATAAGGTATATTTTGATACATTTAGTAACATAACAGAGTCTGTTAAATTTAGTTAAAGTTACTGTGGAAAAATAAATGACTAGTCGGAAAGAGGCTTCAAGAATGTAGTCGATGAATATTAACAAATGTTAAAAATTATCATTTAAAAAATGATATGCCAGATAATATATCATTGGCTCAAAAGAGCTTCCACTGGTATCTGAAACTTTCAAGAATTCCCTTCCTCATTTAGTAATAAGTTAAAAAATTCCTCATGGGCTTAATTCATATTGGCTCAAATACATCAAAAGATGATTGTCTACTATAAATATTTTAAGAATTTTGTAAGTACATGTAAAGAAACCAAATGGCTTTAAGAAATTCAGCCATATGGGTTTAAGTAGTGACCTTCATTTTTGCAGTTAAAAAATGTGCATCCTAATTGTAAAAATGGCTAAGGCAGTATAATAAAGAAAGAAATGAATTAGGAATCAGAAGGTCAACTGCATTCATCTATTCAAAAAATATTTTTGTGCCAGACATCGTGTCTGGCACAATGCTTGGCAGTAGACAGAGTGGAGAATAGGGCTGCTTTGGTCAGGATTATAGTACAGGGGGCAAATTTGACAAAACCCTAGGAGAACAACTGGGAAGTGTTATAAGGAAGGAACAGCAGGCAATGAGAAGAAATGGGACAGGTGGTGGGCAAGAAGGGGAGCAAGAAATGAAATGAATTCTGACTGCACATACGATCAAATATTTTTTTAAAGTGAAAACCCTTTAAACTTATGTGACTCAACTGCCATACTTACAAGTTAAAATACTTGAAATCTGGGAACAATTATTATTGAAAACTTTTTGTTTCAATAATCTAACTCTGAAAAGACTTCAAGTTTTAAAATCCAATTCAATGGTACGGTATCTGGTACAGTTACCAAAGCATAACCAAAGATCATCAAAATTCCATCATGATTTAGAAAAGCCAACTGAAAGAGCCTTATTTTTTTCTTTTTTAGAATCCACATATAAGTGAGATCATATGATACTTGTCTTTCTCTGACTTATTTCACTTAGCATAATGTCCTCCAGGTCCATTTACAAATGGCAAGATTTCATTCTTCTTTATGGCTGAATTACACACACACACACACCCCACACACACATTTTCTTTATGCATTCATCCATTGATGGGACACTTAGGTTGCATCCATGTCTTGGTTACTGCAAATAATGCTGCAATGAACATGGGGGTGCATATACCTTTTCAAGCTAGTGTTTCCTTTTCTTTCAGATAAATACCTGTAGAAGTAGAATTGCTGGATCATAGGGTAGTTCTAGTTCTAATTTTTTGAGAAGCCTCCATATTGTTTTCCATAGTGGCTGTGCCACTTTACATTCCTACCAACAGTGCACAAGAGAGCTCTTTTCTCCACATCCTTGCCAACACTTGCTATTTCTTATCTTTTTGATAATAGCCATTCTGACTGGTATGAAGGGATAGTTCATTGTGGCTTTAATGTGCATTTTCTTGATGATTAGTGATGTTGAGCACCTTTTCATGTATCTGTTGGCAATCTGTAGGTCTTCTTGGAAAAATGTCTATTCAGATCTTCTGCTTATTTTTAATTAAAACTTTTTTTCCTGCCTATTTTTTTAATAGGATTTGGGGGGGTTCGCTATTGAGTTGGAGGAGTTCTGTATATACTTAATTATTAACCCCTGACCAGATATATGGTTTGTAAATACTTTCTCTCATTCCATAAATTGCCTTTTCATCTTGTTGATTGTTTTCTTTACTGTGCAGAAGCCTGTTTGATATAGTCCCACTCACTTATTTTTGCTTTTGTTGCTTGTGCTTTTGGTGTCATATCCCAAAAATCGTTGCCAAGACCAATGTCAAGGAGTTTCCCGCCTGCGTTTTCTTTTAGAAGTTTTATGGTTTCAGGTCTTACATTCAAGTCTTTATCCATTTTGAGTTGACTCTTTGCATTTAGTGTAAGACAGTGGTTGAACTTCATTCTTTTGCATGTGGCTGTCCAATTTTCCCAGCACCATTTATTGAGGAGACTGTCCTTTCCCCATTGTTAATCTTGGTTCTTTTGTCAAAAATTAACTGACCATATATGCGTGGGTTTATTTCTGGGCTGTCTGTTCTGTTCCACTGAGTTATGTGTCTGTTTTTATGTCAATAACAAACTATCTTAACTACTGTAGCTTTGTAGTATAGTTTGAGATCAGGGAACATGATGCTTCCTTGGTTAAATTTATTCCTGGGTATTTTATTCTTTTTGATGCAATTGGAAAAATAATACTAGTATTTAGATGAGCTTTTCAACACCGTCTCATCTTTTTACATTTTATTTCATAAATGTGATATTTTAATGGCTATTATGTTTGTAATGAGAGTATATCCAGCTACAAGTATTGTTAAAGATTGTGATAGCTCTCAGATAATGGTTAAGAATTTTTATATGGAAAACAAGATGTTCTTATAACCAGATTTGACCAAGAACTTTTACTTCAATAGTAGAGGGTTTCTGGGAAGGAGAGGGAGGAAAGAGGCTAAAAATATTTTAAAGATAAGAGCAAATACTTGCTCTTTTATTTTTTCTTTGTACTAAGACGAAACTGATACTATGAGATTTTATGGACTTTTAAGCCATCTATATATGCTTTACATATATGTCATTCAAATCTGTACAACCACCCTACAGATAAGTGGTATTATCCCTAATTTACAGACAAGGAAAATGAGACACAGAGATATTAAATAGCTGGTCTAAGGTCACAGTTTGTAAACCACAGAACAGTATACTGCTCTTAAAAACTGAACTCCAGGGGCGCCTGGGGGGCTCAGTCATTAAGCGTCTGCCTTCAGCTCAGGTCATGACCCAGGGTCCTGGGATCAAGCTCCGCATTGGGCTCCCTGCTCAGTGGGAAGTCTGCTTCTCCCTCTCCCACTCCCCCTGCTTGTGTTCCCTCTCTCACTGGTCTCTGTCAAATAAATAAATAAAATCTTAAAAACAAAAACTGAACTCTGATTGACTTTTCTACACATGGGCAATTCTTTAGCTCAAATAAAGGCTGTTCTCACAATACCAACACTGACAGTATTAAAGCTAACCTAGAGAAATAACTAGTTGCCTAGCAATTTACCAAGGAAATATATAGCCAGGAGGCCTTACTTTTACTAGCATCATTTCCAGGTTATATGCTATCATGATAGTGTGACTTCAGAATACCCAATAAAGATTTGAAATTTATGACATACTGTATTATAAGAGTACCATGAGATCGAAAACTTTAGTATGGTATTTACTGGATCTATTTTTAAAATATTTCCAATGCCATAAGTGTCTCTTTGTAAGGTTTTCATAGGGAAAACTACCACCATTTTAAGAAAAGCTAATAACTAAAATTTCAAACTTATAAAACAAACTAAAAGAAATTTTTACTTTCACTATAGGAAGAATCTTTGCTCTAAAGGACTGAAGTTTAGACATCTCTTATGATGAAAGTATCAGAGTCGCAAAAAACTGGTGTTACTAAGAAGGGCACTGGTCTTAAGATTTGAGAGGAATTTCTGGTCTCAAACTTTACCACTCTACTAACATACTATGTGACATAAAGCAAGTCACTTAATTTTTTTGAATTCTGTTTGGTTTTCTTATCTCTAAAATGAAGGGGCTGGGTGAGAAAATCTTTAACCCTATAGATCAGTCCTATTAAACAGAGATCAATAATAGCCACATACGTAGTTTAAAATTTTCCACTAGCCATGGTTAAAAAAAACAAAAAAAGGAAGAGGAAACAGCTGGAATTTTTAACAATATATTTTATCTAACCCAATATATCTAAAATGTCTGTTCAACAGATAATCAATATAAAAATTATTGAGATATTTTAGGTTTCCTTATCATTTTAAGTCTTTGAGATCCATTGTGTATTTTATACTTAGAGCACACTTCAATTCAGACTACCCACATCAATTGCTCAGTAGCCACATGTGGATAGTGTTAGATGTCTACGGGCAATACAGCCTATTCTCTAATGATTGATGTGAAATATTTCAGGATTATTCCATCGTAAAAGTAAGGCACACCAGCAGAAATTAGGCTTAATAAAAGCAGTTGTCCACACAGTGTGGTTTAATGGCATCACTGTGAAGGTCCCCATCTACAGAAGCCTGAAAATTCATCTTTGGTGGATAGTTTCCTTTTCAGTGTTTTACAATATAAATTATAGAAGATAACACATTGACAGAGTAAGCTCTTAGTGCAAAGTGAAAATCTTTTTAGAGGCATATGGGCTGTAAATAGTGAATTAAAGGGTCCTTAACACATGATGTGTATGTGTTTGGGTTTATCCTAATGCTTGGATCACCAGCATCTTATATGACGCAGGGGGAGTAGGGATGAAATCTATGAATGGAAGATAGCTAAGAAAAAAATTTACCCACTTATGATTCAGGCTTGTATTCTTATAGTCTAAGTAAAATGGGGAAAAAAGGAAAAAAAATCCAGATAATCACATGCTAGGTGAAGTCACACTAAAAGAAGGACCGTCCGTTTGACCTGTACGTCCATTAAAGGCAGCCATGACCATGCTGATGTTGGGAAAGAACTAACACCAGCAGTCGCTGTTGGACTGTGCACCTCAGCTCCTCTAAGAAGTCTTAACGAACGTGGTAAGAGTTACTACAGGAGGCACAGTTAGGCAAGCCACTTTAAAACAGCCAGGTCCTAAGTGGCAAATGAAATTCAAACCTTGAGCAGCAGCTTGAGAGGAGAAATGGTGAGACTGGGGCATGGATCCTGCTGGAGGCAAAAATCTGGACTGTGTGTAGTTTGTGCCCTCTTACCAGCCGGTTCCCACTTTGATATTCAGAGGAAGGTTCTGCAGTAATCTGCACGATGGATATGTGGGAAAGCTGTGCCAGCCTCTTATTAAGAGGAAGGAGGAAAGGGACCCAGAGTGTCACCAAAGTGATGTTAGCCGTGCCTTTTTACTGTCAGGTGGATGGAGGCTATGAATTTAGGAAGTGTTCATTCCTTCCCACTGGTGAGCCAGAAAGGACTGCTTTGTCGTAAACCAAGAATTAGTATCTCAGTTTATTCTCGTAAGCAAACCTCAATTTTAGACTTATAAAATCTTACATGTGTATGTGCTGAGGGAGACTCCCTGACAGTTTTTGAGTTGAGGGGGGTGGGAAGAAGGGCTTTGAGGAGTTATAGAATTGACATCACTGGGCCTGGGACAAGTAATGTCAGTTCAGGAAATTGTACAAGTGGAATCGTAACCTAAGTCAGTCTGGCTCCAGAGCCAGAATTTTTTTTTTTTTCTAGATGAAAAGGATTTTATCTGCAAATCATAAGGCGGTAAGGAATCCCCATTACAGAAAAGACAGCAACGCTTTTTACTAAGTCTTCCTTACTAATAGGCTCGTAAGGTTATCACCAGCCTACTAGTTGCATATTCATGAATAGGTTTGAATTCAAATATAGAGCTCAATAAAATGTTAGATGATATTGAACACCATAACTATAGGCAGTGCACTTGATCTTCTTTCATTTACTTTCTGTGTGTAAAAACAAGAATCATCTCCATTGCCAATCTCTGCAGAGGCTGATTAAAAGAAATAGGGATTTACATAAAGCTCTAGAAGCAATCAGAAGAAAAGTATGCTAAGTTCTAAAGATCTTTCATTTTAAAATAACGTTTACCATTCCTCACAGAAGAATTTGCCAGTCTTTAATAATCATTTTAGTAGTAGAACCACCCAAGGAGCAATTGATTGGGCCAAGAAAGAGGTTCATCTTGGCAGTGAATCTTGAGAACAGACAAGTGTGGGCCCTGAGAGAGACATCTGCATGCCAAAGCAATTGGCCTTTCACAAACTTTGCAGTCAAGTGCTCAACTTTAAAAACAGGGGGCTTAAAATGGCATTCTGTGTTTTTCTTAAAGTGGCAAGAAGACTTTAGTTTCTGCAAAGTAGATTCACATAATCGATTTTTAAATATGTGCATCCAGACTGCTGTTTGAAGGGCTGGCTGCATGTCATGGACCATCTTAAACAGAATCATATATAAGAAATGAAAGAGTCTCCACCTGGCAGATTATGGCCCATGGTATCTCTCTTTGCTGTCATAGGACAGAGTGTTTGAGGTTTTTTTTTTTTTTTTTTTTAAGATTTTATTTATTTGACAGCACAAGCAGGGGGAGCGGCAAGCAGAAGGAAAGGGAGAAGCAGGCTCCCTGCCGAGAAGAGAGCCCAGACATGGGACTCGATCCAGCACCTTGGGGTCATGACTTGAGCCTAAGGCAGATGCCTAACCGACTGAGCCACCGAGGGGCCCCTAAGGTTTTTGTGACTATTTCCCACAGACTAAAAGCTCTGGGAGGCCATGCACCATGTCTATCTTGTTCATAATTATACTCTATCTCCATTCCTGAGAAGCATGCCTGGCATACAACAGGTGCTTAGGAAATATTTGTTGAATGATGGAAAAAAAGAATTTTCTCAGGAGGGGCAAAAATAAAATGGACCTCCAGCAACCAGATTTCTAAAGGATATGTATTGAGGAAGAGATGCACTCAATTTTTTCCCCTAGGGTATTAATAGCTCTCTTCAGATAGTGAACTGTTTTCTCAGTGAAATAGTCACACAACAGCAGTCCAAAAAATAAAAAGATAACTTCATTTACCTTGCTATATTCTACTCAACACCATCAGGGAAACACCCACAGGTTATCAGAAAATATAATACTATTTTTCTTTTAGACCTGAATACACTTTTCATCACAGTAAAAAGTTTTAAATGTCCTAAGCTCCTATGCTCTTACTGGCAGGGCCAAATCAAATTTTAAAGCAAATTTAAACTAGGTCTTGGTGATGCTTACCAAAATGAGTTAAGGTCCACCTTTTAGATTGGAAATAGCGCAACGACAACAACAAAATGAATGACAATGGAGACAAAAAAACATTACATGTAGCAATTTCTAGTTTACAGGGTTTTTCCACATCCACAACCCCATTTGCTTTTAATAACACTCCTGTGAGAAAGGCAGAGAGAAGCGGGGGGTGGGGGAGGGGGGGCGGAGAAGAGAAAGAGAAAGAGAAAATGAGAAAGAGAAAGAGTGTGTTATCCTCATTTTACAGAGGCAGAACTGGAGTGTGCAGAGCTAAGTCACTCAGTGTCACGCAAGTAGGAAGGGAATGGTTGGGAATTTCAAGTGTGAAATAAGGACAGAAACACAGCTGAAGGTATTTAAAAGACGATGGGTTTATAAAACATAAACTTGTGTTTAGTTTACTGTCTTCGCTTACCTAACAGAGACACTGTACAGAAATTATATTCTTTACTGTAAAGTATCTTTATCCAGACTCGTCATCATTATTTTTATACAGGGCAGTGGAGAAAAGTGTATGCCTTCCTGTATCAGATGATAGGTTTTTAAATTAGCTCTTTTATTCATTTATAATACAAGCTGACAGGAACGATTATGGAGGACAGACAGGATTGGGAATAAAGCACAGGAGGCTAGGTCTCTTTATAGCAAACTGAAATCTGGTTGGATATAAAGAGAGAGCTGTATCTCATTCTTTGAACTAGAATAGAACGAAGCTGGAACGTTCCAAATGGGAATATTTCCCAATTCTTTCTTTGACATTAGCTTTTCTAAGATTCACCTAGCCAGCTTTCCCAGTGATTCAATGCATCTATGTGAAAACATGCTTTTGTATGCAATAACACAAAAATAAGATTAGGTTACATTTGCAGTTTGCACCTAGTAGAATTTCTTACATTCTTTAGTGAGACCACATCTTGAGGAGTCACTTTAGTGCCTCTAAGTACCCATTAGCTTTAAATAGTACTATTTATTCTGATTAATCCACTTCCTTTTGTGGGGGAGGAGGCAAGAATGTAAAAGATACAAAGTAATTTGAAAACAAAGTGTTAGAGTGTTATATGTTTAATGTCTGGCCTCTGCTCCCCATTCCCAGCCCTGCCACAGGAATGCTGAAACACAACTAAAAGGCTTTTAAGTTCTCATCAGTTGCCTAGCCTTCAGGTGTGACAAGAGAAAATGGGTCTCTTAGGTTACCTTTGGGCTCCTAAGGGCAGGGAGTTGCATCCAGCTCCTGACCTGACTGGCTGGCCGTTGAGGGCTGCAGACTGCCACCTCAGGCAGTGACAGGCTGGAGCTCCTCCATGTTTTAAGTATCACTCTGGAAGGTCAGTGAAGAATGCTGCCAATTTCTAAGGGTTTTTATCCATACCCCATTAGGAACCCTCCTTGATGATCATCTAAAATTAGTGGGTTTTAACCCTTGTAAGGACCCTTTGAGAAATTTATAAAAGAACTGGACGCTTTTCCCAGGATAATGCTCCTGATGTTGCCACTGTCAATAATAATGATGGTAACAACAACAGAAGCTACTATTGATTGAGGGCACACACTGTATGCAATGACTTGAGCTAAGTATCTTTCAAGGGGACATTGATCCTCTGAATCATCCCTCCTACCTTCCATACTCCCCCAGCTCACCATACTTTTCTCCACCATGTCTCTTATGATCATCCTCAGCAATGCCAACCCAGAATGCACATTTTAATCACAAGGGGAGCTCTTAAAAATAGCAATTCCCCAGAAACCACACCCAAAGATCTGGATTTAATTGGTCTGGGGGAGGGTCAGCATCGATATTCTTTGAAAACTCCTCAGAACACGTGCAGCCAGGGTTGAAAGCCATGAATATACAATGCGCCCAACACTCCATCCTTTCAGCTCCATGTACCCCCAAAATCCCTTCTGTTTGACCCTCCACTATGCCGGGCATTGTTATAAGCACTGAGAAGGACATAATAAAATTAGGTGAAATATATTGTATAATAGTAGGGGGTGATAGGTACCACGGAGAAAAGTAAAGCCGAAAGGAGGTACGGAGCACAGGGAGTTTCAATTTGACCAGAAGATAACTGAACAAACCCTGCAAAGGCTGAGGCAGGAGTATGGACAACCCAGAAGCAGTGAGGCTGGAAGGAAATGGTAGTAGGAGAAGCAGCCATGAGGAGATCAGACTGTGTGGGGTCCTGAGGTACGGTCAAAGACTTCGGCTTGTCCTTGAAAATCATCTGCCTTAAATTTGAAAAGAATCACTATGTCCTTTTTGTAGCTGAGAACAGACCGCCAAGCAACAAGGATGGAAGGAGGGAGTTAAAAGAAGCTACTACAATAACTCAGATGGGAGATAATGTTTGCTTGAACCAAGGCCGCAGTGAAGGGGCCAAGAAGTGATGGATTCTGGATGTGGCTGAAGGCAGAGCTGATAGAATTTGCTGGTAGATTGGTATAGGGATGAAAGAGATAGGAGTCAGCAGAGCTCCAGAGATTCAGCCTGAGCAACCAGAAGAAGACTGTTTCTTTATTTTCATTTTATACAGAAGGTAACTAGCTATTATTCCAAAGCTCAGGGTCTTTCCACAAAGGTCCCATTACTTGAGGAAAAAGGCAACTGAAATTATGTGCATAGAGCATCTACCATATGGATTACAGACTTTTCATTTTACCAATGAAGGTTGAGAAGACTTTTTTTTTTCCCCTCAATAATTGGTAATATCTCCCTGAATCATGAGATTTATTGTTCAATGACATGGGGAAGCCTGAAAATGTAAAAAGGCTGGAAAGAGGATAGGAAATTTATGGATGACAGAATTATATGAGGTTATCTAGGGGTTTTAGGGATACCTGGCTAGATCTCCACATTCTTGAGGCTGATGGCATGATAAATTACCCACAGAACCTCCTCAGGAACCAGTGTTTGACAGAATGAGATGGGGAACAGACTTTCCTGAGATTAGATATGAGAATACTATTTTGCCCTGGCTTCTTTATTTCAAATGTTTTAAATAGAAACTTGAAAAAGTAACCACCAATATTCTAGCTACTTTTCAGTGACTAAAATATTTTTAGAGCAGATACACAGAGTTGTGTTTTGGACATGTTCCATATATATAAGCTCTCCAATTAGTTCTTCATAGTGTAAAGGTTAATAGGCTCCAAGAAATGTATTTGTTTAATTCCTTCAAGCTTTCTGTTTATATATTCTCATTTGGCATGTTAAAAAGGTGCCCCAGCAATACAAGCTAATTTTGCTGTTGTTGAGATAAAATATAATTCTTGTCTGCTATTCTTATTGGAAACATTACACCGGATATCTAGAATTAATCTTCTTCTATCCTGTTATCTTTGTCTGTTTGTATCAACATGCCACAGTGTGGCAATTCCCAAGAGTTAGTGCTCTTAAATCTGCCCCCCTCCTGACATCTCTATTTCGGTGAAAGGTACTTCCCCTCTTTCTTCCCAGGCATCTTGACACAGCTCCTTCCTGTCCTTCACCTCTACGTCAGGATAGTTGCCAATATCAAGAAATACTAACTCTGCAGTATGCCTTGTGTATCTAACAACTCCCCTTTTCACTCCCAATGCTAACAGCGCAGAGATGACTCTGGTCTTAATTCTGGCAACGTCTCTGAATGCATCTCCTGTTCTCTAGTCCGGCCCACTGCAC